>NC_137275.1:155447500-157847500 GCF_054371585.1 Giraffa tippelskirchi
CAGAACTGGGATGTGACAGTGTGGTCCCACACATGCATTCACATCACCTGGAAGAGCACAGCACTGAAGTTGGTTTTAATACTCAACGTAAACCTACTGATGACCTTCCAGCCCACCTACCTGCATATACACACATGCATAGAATCCTTGTTATATGCATGCATGTATATGTTTTTGTGTTTATCTTATGCATGATGTTTGTGTATTGTTAGTTTGTAGATAGTCTTTTTGTGGGGCCCTTGTAGGTCTGAATCAACTTTTGTATGAATGTGTCTAAGATATCAATGACTAAAATAATTTTTTCTGTGTATACACATACCATACTTGTATGGTGTGTATTATCCACAATTTTACATGTTTTGTTTTTGGAAAATCCACAGTATGTTTCAATATATGTCTGTACAGTGCATGTCATGTGTTGAATCAGGCTGCTTTTTCTTGCCTTGTATATTTTATCATCTTCCTTTGTGTTTTGTTCCAGTTCGCCGTGTCCCACCAAGATTCTCTATCCCACCCACTAATCATGAGATCATGCCAGGTGGAAGTGTTAATATCACCTGTGTGGCTGTGGGGTCACCAATGCCTTATGTGAAGTGGATGTTGGGAGCAGAAGATCTGACACCTGAAGATGATATGCCAATAGGAAGAAATGTTCTAGAACTGAATGATGTAAGACAGTCAGCAAATTACACCTGTGTTGCTATGTCGACACTGGGTGTCATTGAAGCAATAGCACAGATCACTGTCAAAGGTATGCTCAGTAGTTCATGCTTGGAGGATCTACGTACCCTCCCATCAGCTGACTAATGCCTCTACAAAGTCTGTTCTTGGAATCCTAAAATGAATCAGTTCATTGGGCAGTGTTTCACATATCATAGTCCAATCTTATTTGTGGTATCACGTTAGATACACATATCTAGGTAGGCAGATTCTCTCTTAAAAGTATTGACAACCTAAGTCATGATAATTATCAAAATATTTAAGTGGTAGCCAGGCTCAGGCACTAACAGGGCAGGAGGAGGAATGCTCAACACGCCCAGCTGTAATGGTCGGGATGATCTGTACGGGTTTTATATTCATCCAGAACCTCGAGAAGAGGTACATGACAGAAAAATCCAAGTAAGTGTTAATAAATGCTCAAAATCCCAGAAGACAAAGACAAAAAAAATAGAGTTGAAATCAACATGATCTGATAATAGATGCTTTAAATTTTTGATAGACCCTGCCATCAAAATGCAGACTGCAAGTGTGATTATATTCTGTTTTAGCTTCATCTCTCACCTTTTGTAGGTGAAGGACTCAACAATTTTTTTTTTCTTGAAATAAAGGTACTGGCTATAACCAAAGAATTATATGCCTTGGTTACTTTTGAATCAAAGGAGGGGAAATGAATATGCGAGGGAACCAGCTGTTTTTACGCAGTATTTATAGAATTTTAGAAAACTTTCCCAAAATGAGTCAGTATGAGAGTAACTTTAGATTCCTGCAAATGTCTGGAACTATTGCAAAATGAACACAAATTATCTTTCCCTTCTAGGAATTGTGATCCTAAAAAAAAATGGACAACACATATTGTAATCAGTGTCATACCTTTGACCAAATATATATACTTACTATATACCATATAAAATCAATAATGTGACATAAGAACAAGGTACACACCATTTTCAATATTTTATCATTTAAAATATTAATAGTAATGTTTCATTACATATAATTACCATACTAAGCATACTTTTACAGACACAAAACCTATACTGTATAATCAGCGTCACTTAGTGAAACGGAGAGTATCTGTTAAATATCAGTAAACACACACCTTTAATTAGCAATATTTTTACTTGCTTCAAGAATACAGAAAAGCATCTAGGGAAAATTCAGACTATCCACTTTCTTGCAAAATGCCAGACCAGAATATTTAAACAAATGTCTTTTTATTATTATTTTCCATAAAATCCCTTGGCCAAATATTATCATTCCATGGTTCTTAGAGTCGTATGCAAATATTGAATCACCTTTCCCATACTAACCATGTCAGCTTTAAATATTTGAAGATTTACTAAAGACCTTCAAGAATGCAAAAGCAGGAGTCACATTAAACTAATATCTTGTTCAATTTCTTATCTTTGTTTTCCTGACTCTTGCTACTTCCCTACCCCCTCCACCTCCAACATAAATAATAAAACGTGAGGGTGAAACTTTACGGCAAAAAGTGAATCGAAACTAAAAGCACCTTAAAGAGAGAAAGGACTCATTTATTCAGGTAGTCATTTCACAATGCTTGTTAAAAACCTACTCAGGTCTAGATAGTGTTCTAGGTATTGTTGGCGTAACGGTGTACAAGTTACAAGTTACAAGTTTGTTATTCTTGAAGAGTTACCATTGTAAGGAGTGTTGTATTTTATGTCTCTAAGTTGAAAAGGAAGGAAGAGTACTAAAGAGCTGTTTATAGGAATGTTACTTTCTGAGTTTTCTCTAAAAAATCAGCTTGTGAAATTCTCCTTTCTTCCCTAATACTACTACCTTTCTGAATCACTGTCCCGGTGAAGTGCTTGAATAGGAGGCCACCAGTGTAGATGGCTTTTATTCTTAGTTAGTAGCATTTTGAGTTGTGCTTTTCTTCTAAAAAAAGAACAAGATTTCTAAAATATGGATTTAATTGAAATGTTTTTCATGTAGCTGTAATATATTACTGATATTGAATATAGAATACATATTATGACAATAAATTATTTTAAAAAGTGATTTATGGATAGGCTTTAATTTAGTTCCTTCAGCACATTTTGAATATTAAGTAAAAAAGCATGAATTTGAAATTGATTAATTTGAAATTATTATTCTTTGTTACCTTAAAATTATTGGTTAGATAATTAATTTAAAAAATTATAATACTGTTGTCTATGTCTTACTTCTTGAAAACAAAATGAATACTCTTACAGCAATTGAATAACATTTAATTATATTTAAAATTTTTCTCACTTCAATGTTTATTAGTATTTAGTTGTGTTATTTTTTCAAAGCAAGAGTCTCATTGGCCAAGCTTTTGGTTATAATAATTGTAATAATTAGAACCACTGTTTCCTCAGAGTGCCAGATACATTCTAAGATCATTACTGGATTAGCTCATTAATCTTCACCACAAACTCATGAAATACAGTTACCCAACTGTACAATTCGAATAATACAATTTTTCCTATTTTTCACATGAGAAAGCTAAAGCAAACTGAAATTAAGCAATATATCCAGTATCTCATAGATAATAAGTGGTGGATTTCGTTATCAGCCCAAAAATGCAGTGCTATATAATACACTTCTAGTCAACTGGGGTTTGTCACCTATGCATGTCTTACTGTACATCCTGACCACTTAGAAAACTGTACTTTGCTATGATTTCATCTGATTAAATCTTCGCTAGATACATAATCCCATGATTCTAATACTAGAGTTATGGAATCTTGTGATTTCTTAAAGATGATGGGTGTTCATGGTCTTTTTTTCTCCCTCAAGCCTTACCCAAACCTCCAGGAACTCCTGTCGTGACTGAGAGCACAGCTACAAGCATCACACTGACATGGGACTCTGGGAACCCTGAGCCTGTCTCTTACTACATCATTCAGCATAAACCTAAAAATTCTGAGGAACCTTACAAAGAAATTGATGGAGTGGCAACGACCCGCTACAGTGTCGCTGGACTAAGCCCCTACTCGGATTATGAATTCAGGGTTGTTGCTGTCAATAACATTGGGCGGGGGCCTCCCAGTGAGCCTGTGCTGACGCAGACCTCAGAGCAAGCACCGTCCAGCGCCCCGCGGGATGTCCAGGCACGGATGTTGAGTTCAACCACCATTTTGGTACAGTGGAAGGAGCCTGAAGAGCCAAATGGACAGATTCAAGGATACAGAGTTTATTATACAATGGATCCCACTCAGCATGTCAATAACTGGATGAAACACAATGTAGCTGACAGCCAAATCACTACTATAGGCAACTTAGTGCCCCAGAAAACGTATTCTGTCAAAGTTCTGGCTTTTACCTCAATTGGAGATGGTCCTCTTTCAAGTGACATTCAAGTCATTACTCAGACAGGAGGTAGGTCTGGTTCTGAATGGGGAGCAGGGTAGAGGAGAAGAGTTGGTGCTAAGAAATGGAAGGGGCACAAACAAAGAACAAAGATAGTAGAAGTTTTAGTTTTTGAGATTTAGAGTTTCTAAGTAAGGAGTTAAGACATGTGAAAAGGAACAGGCATGAACACTGAAAGACTATAATTAATACAGTCCTTTGAGAAGAGAATGTATTTAACATCTTTTTTTAATTGAATATGGTTGCTGTACAATATTACATAGGTTTCAAGTGTACCATATAGTGATTCACAATTTTCAAAGGTAATGCTCCATTTATGGTTATCATAAAATATTGGCTAATTCCACATGTTGTGCAATATATCTTTATAGCTTATACCTAACAGTCTGTAACACTTACTCTCCTACCCCTATATATAGCATCCTTTCTTTGTGTATCCAAATGACTTGAAGACTTTCTGCAGGAGATGGATGAATGCATCCACCATGCAGCATTTAGAGAATAGAAGAAATGTGCTTCTTTATATTAGCACCGCTGAAAGGATAGTTCCAAAATTTATTTAATCTGTGGAGGAGTGGATAATTCAAGATAAAGTTAAAACCAAAACCATTTGTCAGGAGGCCTTGGCTATTTAAATGGCTTATATTTGCCGGGAAGCAGCTTGCTTAAAAATGAATGTTGTTGTTAATGTTTTTTGATTTTTTTTTTTCTTTATATGGGCTCACGGGTAAAGACAGTTACCAATATCTGAGATCAAACTTTGGGGCCTTATTCACCCATTTTACTGGATATTAGAGCAGACACCAATGATTTCATGAAGAAAAACTTGACCCTTCTAATAGTTTTATTTTTATAAGAGGATATCAGATTTCCGTGGTCTTAGATTCAAATTGATCAGTTTGTCATGGGATGAGTTTTGCCTGGGAAATCCCAAGGACAGAAGAGCCTGGTGGGCTACAGTCCAAATGGTTGGACATGACTGAGCATGCACACACATACACAGGAATAAACCATAGTGGCTTTCTTTTTAAGTTTATTCTTAAATATCTGAGAGCTGTTCATGAGACTATTTATTGTATTGGAGCCTCTTAAACTTGTATTGGGGCTTCCTGGTGGCTCAGATGGTAAAGAATCTGCCTGCAATGCAGGAGACCCAGGTTCAGTCCCTTAGTCAGGAAGATCCCCTGGAGAAGGAAATGGAAACCCACTCCAGTACTCTTGCCTGGCGAACCCCATGGACAGAGGAGCCTGATGAGCTACAATCCATGGGATCGCAAAGAGTTGGACATGACTGAATGACTGATGCTTTCAAACCTGCGTTACTCTGTGATTGTCTTGGCGGCATGCCATTAGTTTGTTCTGAGAATCCACATATGAACCATATAATTGGAGATCGTGTCTATAATCTGTAGTCATAGCTCATGGGTAATCCTGAGAATGAATTAATACATTTTCTCAGCTGTTAAAACTCGAAAAATTTATGTTTAACCACTGACTTGTTTTTATGTTGTGGACTTTCTGAATCTTGTGGCTGAGAACGTTTGCCTTGGCTACTAGAAATCTAGTATGTTTATAGCTCTCCTACCTTTATTTTCATACTGTTATTTGGTTCTTATTGGTTTGTTCATGGATCTATCACTTAAATATCAAAAAGATAACTGTAGAAGTGTTTTATCATAATTATACTAAAAATCATCCATATATCGTCTCGATTTGGCTTTTTTCCATTCTTCTGTGTTTGTTCTGTTAATATGCATGAAAGTATTACAGACTAAGTTTTTCATAAGTTTCTCACTGAAAAATGTAGAAATCAGTAAATCTCATTCTTTTTCTTGACTGAAAATAGTCAACTGTTGAGATTATTTTTTATTATACTATTCTAGCAGTTAAATCGGAGAAGGCAATGGCACCCACTCCAGTACTCTTGCCTGGAAAATCCCATAGACGGAGGAGCCTGGTAGGCTGCAGTCCATGGGGTCGCGAAGAGTTGGACATGACTGAGCGACTTCACTTTCACTTTTCACTTTCATGCACTGCAGAAGAACATGGCAACCCATTCCAGTGTTCTTGCCTGGAGAATCCCAGGGACGGGGGCACCTGGTGGGCTGCCGTCTATGGGGTCACACAGAGTCAGACACGACTGAAGCGACTTAGCAGCAGCAGCAGCAGTTAAATAACCATTAAAGATATAAGAAATTTATATAGGAAGAGTATATACCTATACTCCAGTTCTAGGTCTTTAGATATTTCAGCTTTTATACTGTAAGAAACTGATCTTAGTGTAACCAAGGTTTGACTCCATAAGTCCCATTTTTAGCTCTATAACCTTTGACAAGTTACTTCATCTCTCTGGACTTCAGTTTTCTCATCTAAAGCAATAACCCTCTTATAGAGTTTAGGGGTAGTAGTTGTTTTGTTTTGTTTTGTTTTTTTTAATTTTCCTAAAGCTGCTGTATAAAATGCCACTTCCTGGGTGGCTAAAACAACAAAAATGGATCATCTTTTGTTGTAGTGACTAGAAGTTTGGGAACCAACTGTCAGCAGGCTTGGTTCCCTCTGAGAGATGTGAGGGAGGCCCTGGGGCTCCCTCCTAGCTTTTGGTGGTTTACTGGTAATCTTGGCTGTTGCTCAGCTTGGAGAAGCATCACTGTGGTCTCTGCCTACATTGTTCATGGCCTTCTCCCTGGATGCATGTCTCTCCGTCAAAATTTCCCTTTTTGATAAGATATAGTCATAATGGATTAAGGCCCAACCTAATGAGACCATCTAATCCTGATAATGACTAATTACATCTAATGTAATGACTGATTATATGTGCAGTAATTTTATTTCCAAGTCAGGTCACTTAATAAGGTTCTTGGTGTTAGGAATTCAACCTATGAATTCCCATGCATGCACTGGAGAAGGAAATGGCAACCCACTCCAGTATTCTTGCCTAGAGAATCCCAGGGACAGAGGAGCCTGGTGGGCTGCCATCTATGGGGTTGCACAGAGTCAGACACGACTGAAGTGACTTAGCGGCTTCAACCCGTAACAAGACTATCAATTAGATAATGGACAGAAATATTTCATAACTTGAGTTATATATAATCATCATCATCATCATAACTAACATGCTGACATGCTGGGCAGTCTGCTTCTGGGTGTATTAATTCTTCCAACTCATTTAGATAGATGTGAAATTATCTCAAGTAAATTGAGGATCAGTAAAGGTAAAAAGATTCAGGAACTTCCTTTGGATCATAGGTTATTAATTGGACACTCTAGATTCCTTTAAGCACCATTATCTTTTCTGTTACTTTTCAAAATTTTTATTTGTATTGGGATATAGCTGATTGAGAAACAATGTTGTGATAGTTTTAGGTGAGCAGTGAAGGAACTCAGCCATATGTATACATGTATCCATTCTCCCCCAAACTCCCCTCCCATCCAGGCTTCCACATACCATTGAGCAGTTTCATGTGCTATGCAGTGTGTCCTTGTTGGTTATCCATTTTAAATATAGCAGTGTGTCCATGTCCATCCCAAACTCCCTAACTGTCCCTCCCCTGCTTCCTTACCCCTGTCAGCCATAGGCTTGTTCTCCAACTCTGTGAGTCTATTTCTGTTTTGTCAGTTCATTTGCATTATTTCTTTTTAGGTTCCACATAAAAGGGACGTCTTATGATATTTCTCCTTCTCTGTCTCACTTACTTCACGTAGTAGGACCTTCTCTAGGTTCCTGCATGTTGCTACGCATGGAATTATTTCATTCTTTTTATTGGCTGGTTATATTCCATTGTATATATGTACCATGTCTCTTTGTCCATTCCTCT
Organism: Giraffa tippelskirchi; assembly: GCF_054371585.1. NCBI lineage: Eukaryota > Metazoa > Chordata > Mammalia > Artiodactyla > Giraffidae > Giraffa > Giraffa tippelskirchi. The sequence continues at coordinate 155,455,396 of NC_137275.1, forward strand.
GTCAATGGACTTTTAGGTTGCTTCCATGTCTTGGGTATTGTAAACAGTGCTACGATGAACACTGGTGTACATATATCTTTTCAGATCTTGTTTTTCTCCAGATATAGGCTCAGGCGTGGGATTGCAGGGTCATATGGCAGCTCTGTTTTTAATTTTTTAAGAAAACTCCATACCACTGCTGTACCAGTGTGTATTCTACCAACAGAGTGGGAGGGTTCTCTTTTCTCCACACCTTCCCCGGCATTTATTGTTTGTGGATTTTTTCATGATAGCCATTCTGGCTGCTATGAGGTGATATCTCATTGTGGTTCTGACTTGCATTTCTCTAATAATTAGCAACATGGAACATCTTTTCATGTGCCTGTTGGCCATCTGTATTCTTCTTTGAAGAAATGTGTATTTAGGTCTTCTGCCCATTTTGAGTGGGTTGTTTTGATACTCTTAAGCATCATGAAATATTTGTCAATTTTAGAGACTAGTTCCTTATCCCTTATCCTAATACCAATTGGTGGGTTGTCTTTTTGTTTCTTTTTTGTTTCCTTTGCAGCACCATTTTCTTTTAAAGTAATAATTTACAAATGTCTTATTTTTTTGGTTCCTACTAGGTTTTTGAACAGAGGCAAGAAATATAGGGTTTCAAGTATTGTATCCAAGAATTAAGTATGATTTACTTCTGAAATACTTGCAGTAGCTATTCGATTATCCCAGTACAGAGGTACACTAAACCATTTAGATAGGAAAAAAATATGCTTATCTAAAAGAAATAGAAAGAATACCTTTTTAATAGAAGGTTATTTTACTTGATCACTAAATCTGGCTCTTAATTTTCTAACTACAAATTTTAGCATGAATATCAAAGTGTTTCATATTTTTTTTCTTACGACAGGAGGATTTAGCTAAGAAACCAAACAGTTTCTGAAACTAAATTCAACCAAAACATAAGAATCTTTGAGAATCATGAGTATCCTTATCTTAAGAACATGGAATGGCAGACGGTAATGCTTTCAGTCACAATTTAATGTAAGATATAGAACTGATGTTTCAATAGACCATATTTTGATTTTCTGTATTACCAGGGGACATAATGTAACATAAATCATTACTCAGTGAAGGTAATATTGTGACAGGAGCAATTGAGTTAATGTGATCCAGGGACTCTGTACCTAAAAGAAAATCTAGATGAATGGGTCACAGATGCATTAGAATAGCTGTTCTCAATTTCTATTTAACTTTTTTTTTTTACATTAAAATATTTCCAGGAACCTTCCATAATAGTTGTAATTTTAATACCCATTGATTGAGAAGATATATAATGACATGATGACTTGTGCCTGCCAAGATCAATAGGCTAAGAAAACCTTCCAAAATGGCACAATGATTTGATCTGTTCTCCAGACTTAATTAACAAAGGTCATTTGATGTTAGTGGACACCTGCCAAATACAATGATGTTAGTTCTGATATAATTAATGCTGAGATGCTCTTGATTAGCTAATTCATGGAACCACTGCTCGGCAAAACATAAAACCATTATGAAATATTCTTTTAGGTTATATAAAATTTAAGTTTATGATTATTCTCACTAATATTTTATCTTTTCCGAACCTACAAAAATTCACGGGTCAGTAATATATCTATATGAACTTCTCAAATATATTTTAATTTTATATACAGAGAGCTATATATTGTATATCTACTTAATCTGAAAGGTACATTCATTTTGTTTCCTTTAATTCCCTGACAATAATATTCCTGTTTTTTGTTCAAAATCAGACTCTGCAGAAACGGTATTTAGAAATAAAGTGAGTTTAAGGGAGACATTATTGCTTTTGATTTTTTCTAAGATTACTGTCATACATATTGATATAAATGGAGTTGGTGTAAATTCATAACTTCTAATAATATAGACAATCAAAATATCCATTTATTGCTGTTGTTTAGTCACTTAGTTGTGTCCGACTCTTTGCGACCCCATGGACTGCAGCACACCAGACTTCCCTGTTCTTCACCATCTCCCAGAGCTTGCTCATACTCATGTCCATTGAGTCGGTGATTCCATCCAACCATCTCATCCTCTGTCATCCCCATCTCCTCCTGCCTTCAGTCTTGCCCAGCCTCAGGGTCTTTTATGAGTCAGCTCTTTGCATCAGGTGGCCAAACTATTGGAGCTTCAACTTCAGCATTGTCTTTCCAATGAATATTCTGGGTTGATTTCCTTTAGGATTGACTGGTTTGACCTCCTTTTAGTCCAGGGGACTCTCAAGAGTCTTCTCCAACACCACAGTTCAAAAGCATCAGTTATTCCATGCTCAGCCTTCTTTATAGCCAACTCTCACATCTGTACATGACTGCTGTCAAAACCATACCTTTGACTGTAACTAACGGACCTTTGTTGGCAAAGTAATGTCTCTGCTTTTTAATAAGCTGTCCAGGTTTATCATAGCTTTTCTTCCAAAGAGCAAGCATATTTTAATTTTATGCTCTAGTCACTGTCTACAGTGATTTTCGAGCCCAAGAAAATAAAATCTGTCACTGTTTCCATTGTTTCCCCCTCTATTTGGCCATGAAGTGATGGGACCAGATGCCATCATCTTAGTTTTTTGAATGTTGAGTTTTAAGACAGCTTTTTTACTCTCCACTTTCATCAAGTGGCTCTTTAGTTCCTCTTTGCTTTCTGCCATCAGGGTGGTATCATTGCAAATCTGAGGTAGTTGATTTTTCTCCCAGCAATCTTGATTCCAGCTTGTGCTTCATCCCGCCCAGCATTTTGCATGATGTACTCTGCATATAAGTTAAATAAGCAGGATGACAATATACGACCTTGACGTACTCCTTTCCCAATTTGGACCAGTTCCTTGTTCCATGTCTGGTTCTAGCTATTGCTTTTTGGCCTATATGCAGGTTTCTTAGGAGGCAGGTAAAGTGGTCTGGTATTCCCATCTCTTTAAGAATTTTCCACAGTTTGTTTTGATTCACAAAGTCAAAGGCTTCAGTGTATCAATGAAGTAGAAGCAGATGGTTTTTGCTGGAATTCTGTTGCTTTTTCTATGATCCAATGGATGTTAGCAACTTGACCTCTGTTTTCTTTGCCTTTCTAAATCCATCTTGAACATCTGGAAGTTCTCAGTTCATGTACTGTTGAAGCCTCGCTTGGAGGATTTTGAGCATTACTTTGCTAGCCTGTGAAATGAGTGCAATAGTGTGGTAGTGTGAACATTCTTTGGCATTGTCTTTCCTTGGGATTGGAATGAAAACTGACTTTTTCCAGTCCTGTGGCCACTGTGGAGTCTTCCAGATTTGCTAGCATTTTAAGTACAGCACTTTCCCAACATCATCTTTTAGGATTTGAAATCCTAAAGATGGATTCCCATCACCACCACTAGCTTTGTTTGTAGTGATGCTTTGTATGGCCCATTTTACTTCACACTCCAGTATGTCTGGCTCTAGGTGTATGATCACATCATCGTGGTTATCCAGGTCATTAAGATCTTTTTTGTTTAGTTTTTCTGTGAATTCTTGCCACCTCCTCTTAATATCTTCTTCTTCTGTTAAGATCATACCGTTTCTTTCCTTTATTTTGTGCTCATTTTGCATGAAATGTTCCCTTGGTATCTCTAATTTTCTTGAAAAGTTCTCTTGTCTTTTTCAATTCTATTGTTTTCTTCTCTTTGCATTGTTCACTTAGGAAGGCTTTCTTATCTCTCCTTGCTCTTCTTTCAAACTCTGAATTCAGATGGGTATATCTTTCTTTTTCTCAGTCGACTTTCACTTCTCTTCTTTTCTCAGCTATTTGTAAGTTTCCTCAGACAACCACTTTGCCTTTTTGCGAATCTTTTTCTTGGGTATCTATTTATAGTCAGTAATATATTCCCTTAATTATGAATATTAGTGCAGATGAAACTATCACATAAACTTTAAATGATTTTAAATATAAAACATTTTGGTTAAAATGATTATTTTCTAAATGTATGGATTAATCATCCGGAGTTTCCATAGCTTTAACTTCTGGCATTATAATTACTTGCGACTAGTTCACCTTGGAAATACGTGGACCATATGGTCATTGACAGGGGAAGTATTTGCGTTAGAAAAAAACATCTCTGTTACGGAAAAACACTTTCGGAAAACATGTCTGTTATAATTTTCTCATGTATGTAATTATATAAGAATGTAAGGTAACTATATTTTACAAAAGAAGTACAAATAAAGCTCTGCTGCTGCTGCTGCTGCTGCTGCTAAGTCGCTTCAGTCGTGTCCAACTCTGTGCGAACCCATAGACGGCAGCTCACCAGGCTCCGCCATCCCTAGGATTCTCCAGGCAAGAATACTGGAGTGGGTTGCCATTTCCTTCTCCAGTGCATGAAAGGGAAAAGTGAAAGTGAAGTCGCTCAGTCATATCCGACTCTTAGTGACCCCATGGACTGCAGCCTACCAGGCTTCTCCGTCCATGGGATTTTCCAGGCAAGAGTACTGGAGTGGGGTGCCATTGCCTTCTCCAAAGCTCTTCTAAAGAAATGTAATAAATTAACATCTTAAACCTGTGCACTGAATGTTGTTCATGCTAATGGGACAATCCTAAAGCTGTTAAATGCTAATGCGTGTCTTTTTTCTGAACTTTCTTTAGCAAACACATCTGACCTCTGATTCTTCTATGCATTCAATAGATTCTTGGAGAAAGTACTGATTTTTATGTGCAGATTTTAATAGTATAGGTCTTTGAAAGGAAAATAATTATATACATTCACTAAGTAAATATTAATGAGTGGCACCAAACATTAAACATTTTGAAGAAGCAAAATTGTTTTAGAACTATGATATTTTAGAGACATTGTGCTTTAGATTTCCAGAATTTTTAAATCTTTTCATTACTATTAAATGTATATCAACAAGTCAATATAGGCAAATTAGAAAGACAGATTTCCAATAACAAATATTTTGAACCCTATTTAAATGCTTTTTCTAGGTTGTTCAGCAGTGAGTAAAGGAACTATGGCTGTAAATACAACTGTAATAAAATTTAACTTTTTCTTATTGATGTTTAATGACAGCTGAGAGCAAGATTTATGCAGGTGCTTGTGTATTAAGTACTACTTTTGTCAGAAATATATCTGTTGCACTTACAAATCAGACTCCTTGTTTGAATTTGGTTTTGTTTTACTACCACTATAATTCTGGCTGTTGTTTTTATTATTGTTGTTACCATTTGTCAATATGCTAAATACTCACATTTTAAAATATGTACCTTATTAGAGCACTAGCTATTTTAACAATAAGGTGTTTGATTTTGGTGGTTTTTTTTTTTTGGTCTCTTTGGTACATTTCATATTTATACTATGGTGAGGTAAAATTGTTTTCTAGCCAGCTTATATGTGTGCTAACCTGTTTCTCTTCTAAAATCTACTGAAGTTTGATTTCTTCTAATTATTAGAGTTAGATGTCATGCAGATTTTCTTTTCACTTATTATTCATTCTCCATTCTTTTTGAGTTGCCTTCAGATATTTGTATGGAGCATAATTGTATTACTACACAAATATTTTACATTTCTCAATGGGTTATATAATCTTATTTTAGGGAATTGATAACTCATATTTATATTTCTTTGTGAACATTAAGTAAGCAATCACGAAGAAGGATATAACAACACCACTTCACCAAATATAAGGATTTCTTAAATATAATTTTAAAGAAAAACTTATATTTCTACATTCCTTTTCTCTTTCCATATGTAAATTTTTTTGGTTTCTGGTCACAGTTACTGCACTTACATTTCTGGGTGAGTTTTGTTTTTGTTGTTGTTCTTCTTCTTCCATACGTTTTCCAGAATCTTAGATTTTCCCATAAAATGAATCTTAGGTTCATTAGTGAGAGAAATGGTACAAAACAGGAAAGCTCTTAATAGAATAAAAATTAAATATACATAGTCTAACATGAAGTAAGTGAGATAAAAGAATGTCAGTAAGTTTGAGGTGTAAACATTGTGAGAGTATTAAATATATATATACAGATATATATATATATATAGAGAGAGAGAGAGAGAGAGCTATCTATCGAGAGGGAAAAGGGGAGAGGGAGGGAGACAGTAAGGGAAGGCGAGAAAGAGGGAGAAGAGGTATGGAAGAAGACAAATATAAATGTTAATAGAGCCTTTGCAGCATTGTATTTGGTGTAAAATTCTGACAGATGAGAAATTTCCCCTGTGTCTCCAAGTGGCACAGACAAAATAAATATGACAGTTGGGAGTCCACTAAAGTGTTTCCTTCTAAACATATATTATGATCATTAGGACTAATTTGTTTCGGGAATATATAAATAAATACATTAATATCAAAGCTTTTTTTTTCTTTGAAGCCTCAGCTTCATTGTGGTTGTTTCAGCACTGACTAAATGATACTGAGGAAGCAATATCTTTAGGTGAACCCACAGTTCCCTGGTGGCTCAGACAGTAAAGAATCCGCCTGCAGTGCAGGAGACCTGGGTTCGATTCCTGAGTTGGGAAAATCCCCTAGAGAAAGTATAGGCTACCCACTCCAGTATTCTTGGGCTTCCCTGGTGGCTCCAACGGTAAAGAGTCTGTGTGCAATGCAGGAGACCTGTGTTCAATCCCTGGGTCGGGAAGATCCCCTGGAGGAGGGCATGGCACCCCACTCCAGTATTCTTGCCTAGAGAATTCCATAGAGGGAGGAGCTTGGAAGGCTACAGTCCATAGGTTTGCAAAGAGTCAGACAGGACTGCGTGACTTTCACTTTCCTAATTCCCAAGAAAGTCTGAGTAGTGTCACCCTTAAGACGCATATGGGCACAGAGTCTGATATAACAAAAAGATCTTTAAGCCTTGGTCCATATGCTAGATTTTGTCTGTAGACATCTTTTGCCCAATACAGTGTTTTCATTTCATTTCAACTGTTTCAGTTTATTTAAGATTATACAGAAGTTGAAAGATTTTACCAAGAAGATTCATTATCAACTTCTGTTGAAAAATCAGAAGCTTGGGCAAGACTGAACCCACATTCCACAAGGCAGCAGTCTACTGGCCCAGAGCATCACTGACTCCTTCTAGTGGCCCAGGCACTCTCCCGTGACCCTGGGTCCATATGGCCTCCTCATCTGCCTGGCATTTCTAGGCACCGGTGTTTCTACTACAAGTTTACAATTTAGTAAATTATCTGCCAGCCCACTTCAAAAGAAGATGGTGAAAGCAGAGGAGGACAACCTCATTGTATTATTTAAAAAGTCTCACTATCCAGCTGCGTGATCACTACTTACTTTGTGCAAGGATAAAATGAACATTTACACCCTCTGAGACTTTGATGTAGCTATTTCATTATTTAGAAAGAGAGGGCTTTGAATAGAACCAAACAGAATTAGGGTATTAAAGGAAGTGTGTGGCACTAAAAAAGGATGAAACATCAGGACCTACCAGGAATTTGTTTGAGACAGATTAAAAGCAAAAAAGTAAACAGTTTAAGTAAGAAAAAGTTAATTAGATTCCCACAATGTTTTCAGTCACTGTCACTCAATTTATTATTAGCATTAGCAGGGAGGAAATATATAACCAGCATTTATTATCCTGAGAGCAGCCTTTCAATACTGTCTATGTTGTTAATTCTTGACAGTACTTTATTCGGTTTGGATTGTGTCAGAAGTTATCACAAGGTGTTCTTTCCCAGACTTGTGAAAGTTGGAATAAAACTAGAGAAAAAGAAGTGACTGCATACATATGCATAGGCGTGTGTATTTTTAGGTTGAGAAAACCTTTCATCGTCTGAATATTAGAATTCAAACATCATTCCCCCATCTGTCTGATCATTCTTGGCTTCCATGGTTGCTCCTGCCTGTGATATTGGTATTTTCTTTTTAAAAATAATGCATTTTCTCTTTGATTTGCTATTTGCCTGATTGCTTTCTTATTTCCCTCTGTTCTGCCTTCTTTTGCTCTCGATCTCCTATCTTCTTTGTCTCTACCCCTCACCTCTCAGTGTGAATGATTGTGTTAGGTCACCTATTGGGCAGGTAGTTTAAAAAAAATAGATAACCAGTTCAGAAAGTACATTCCTGGAGGCATCAAATTAATGAGTATCTCAAAGCCTGTGGTACAACAGGGGAGAAAAGAAGATTAATTAGAATATGAAGCACTGATGGTTGGTGGCCCTTACACATCAGTCCAGACATGAGTATGTGCACTTGTTCTCACACACACACTCAGGTTAACAGACCAGACGAGCAATGAAATGATAATTAGGGATCCCAGAAACCATTGTAGGTCCTTTTAAACTTGAATCTCTTTTTCAAACAAAAGGCATAAAAGGTTTTTTAGTCATACTGCAGAGATGACTACAGAAAGAAAAGGAAGCCTTACATTTTATATTTCCAACGACTTTCTTTCTGATAATGATGCTTTAATTATTGTTTAAGAAATTGATGTTATACATCAGCTACAAGTTACGTTGTTTGTACATATTTTTGAATGCTTATGCTCATTTGCCAAAAATACTTGAGGTGTTCTTTTGCCCTCTGGTGTGGAGTATTTTTCTTGTCTTTTTTTATTTGAATATACACACAATTCTCATGTGAACTTGTGGGCATAAGGACATATATTCAGGTATGGCACTTTGAAACATACCATAATATCAGGATAATGATTAAAATATGTAATGGCCATCAAGACATGGGCACAAGCCAGAGTAGGCCCTGGACAAGAACAACGTAAGTGAGGGTAATTGTGCCACTGATGCTCTGAAGTGCATTAGCCTTGTATATAATGGGTAGAGGACCTCATGGGATTAGGTGCTAACTAGGAGGTTGATGTTAGTAAAATTTATTCTAATTCAACATTTGGGTAAGGTGTTTTCAACTAGATCCAATTCTTGATTTCATCTGATATATAGCTGTTCCAAATTGTCTACTGCATGGATTACATGACCAAAGTACAAATTATAGATGACCTCTATTAAATTTCTACAAAAGTGAAAGTGTTAGTCGCTCAGTCATGTCCAATTCTTTGGGATCCCGTGGACTGTAGCTTACCACGCTCCTATGTCCATAGAGTTCTCCAGGCAAGAGTACTGAAGTGGGTTGCCATTCTCTTCTCCAGGCGAACAGCTCAACCCAGGGATCGAACCCTGGTCTCCTGCATTGCTAGCAGATTCTTTACTGTCTGAGCCACCATGGAAACCTATATTAAATTCATATATTTGTGATTATAAGCGTAGTCTATACACTTTTTAACTTGTGTAGTAATTTAGCTCTTTTCTCACTTGGGACAGTACTAAATTTATATTGGGTCTAGTGTATTAACTCATATAAACTCATTTAGAGTTTAGAAAGAATTGTTAGTGTTAGGTTTTTAAATTCTCTTTATTTTACATCTGTTTAAAAACGGATTGGTAACAAAAAAAATACTAATGATTATGCTTGCCTATAGATTTTGCTAATGGAGTGAAGGTGAGATTTTATAAACCTAATTGGAAATTGTTTTGAAAGTAAACTATAGTACTAAAAAATAAGTTCCTCCTCAGTTGTAAAATAGCAATAGCTTTTTATGTATTTAACATTGGATGTGATTTAGGCAATATTCATTCCAAGTGCTTTATATAAATCATGTTTATTGCTTACAACAATATCATCACATTTATTGCTTATAACAATATTATAATAAATATTATCCTTCCAAAGTTGAATTCAGAAACTGATATATTTACATTTGCTAATTCCACATCTTACGTATAAACCACTCAAGGACAAGGACAGTATTCATAACATTGTCCTTATCCCTTAAAGGAGAAAAAGTGGACTTTGTAGTCATAGGTTAATTGGGACAATGTAAGAAACCTTGCTCTCCACTAAACTAATACATGTGAACCTGGAAGGTTAAACAATTAATGCAAGAATTTCTGATTATTTCTGGTGATGGTGAGCTTAACCCTTTGCTTTCCTGTTTTTAGTCCCAGGGCAGCCACTAAATTTCAAGGCAGAACCTGAATCCGAAACAAGTATTTTGCTCTCTTGGACGCCTCCACGTTCAGACACCATTGCCAACTATGAACTGGTCTACAAAGATGGGGAGCATGGAGAGGAGGTAGGACTGTGCTTCTCACCTTGTCACCATTCATGGCATCGAGACACTGCTTTCATTCTGTGTACTTGCCCAAGTTCCATTAAAAGTTCATATATCTACTGAGGACCTTGGTGGAAAAGATTTATTCATAAAAAGAGAAAATTGACCAAAAAAAAAAGAGTGTTTGGAGACGTGATAGGGGTAGGACAGAAGAGACAAAAAAACAGCTATTGTCTCTAGTGGATTTTTTTTTTTTTAATTCGAGTTTCCAAGATACTTACGGAAGTACTGGGTTGTAAAAGAATATACTCCTTGAGATTTTGAGGTTTCCTTTCTTTGTCTTCTGCATGAAAGTACTTAAGTCACAGTTAACACTTGACTAAGTGAGCTCCAAGGCTTTGGGTAGATGAATTTGTCCCAACTGGTTTCAGAGAAAGATGCCCCAGAGCAAATGTTCATTTGTATGCCATTGATTGTTTGATATGAGTGTGTATATATCTATATCTATGTCTATTTGTATCTATATCCATATCAATACCTATAGGCTTCCCAGGTGGTAGTAGTGGTAAAGAACCCACCTGCCAATGCAGGAGACACAAGAGATGTGGGTCCAATCCCTAGGTCAGGAAGATCTTCTGGAGGAAGCCATGGCAACCCACTCCAGAATTCTCTACTAGAGAATCCCCATAGACAGAGGAGCCTGGAGGGCTACAGTCCATAGGATCGCAAACAATCAGATGCAGATCAACTTGGCACACACACACACACACACACACACATATACATATGCACACACATATAATTTGATTCTGTTATGCAGATAAAGTATAGAAGGCTAGAAATTGTTAATAGTTACTAAAAAGAGAAATAAAAATCAGAATAACATACATTTACAGGTACTATAATAAGGGTTTCACATATATTAATTCAATCCAACAGTAGTGCTTTGTGTCAGCCTCTATTATTAATCTGTTTCACATATTAACAAAATGGATACACAGAAAAAAGTTGAAGTATTCGCCCAAAGCCTCATACTAGAAAATTTCTAGAATCTGTTCTCTTGACTCCATGATACACTGGAACAGATTCTATAAATTACTATTAAGATACATCTAATATTTTCAGAATGGGAATATATGGTAATAATATATAATTTGTTATCGTGAAACTCATTAGGGAACATCAGAACAAAAAAGTTTATCAAACTATATGTGAAAACTCAATTTACCAAGCCATTTTATTATATCTTTTAGCGTTCTTTGTCTTAAAAAAAGCCAACTTCACAAAGCAAAACAGCCCTGATTTCTAACAAAGAGTACTTTTTAAAAAGACTCACAAACTCAGTGAACTATTACCAATTAACTTGTAGCTCATCATGCTATACTAAGTTAATGTTAATAAACCTGTTTTATTACATCTCTGAAGTGAGCAGGTTCTAAGAGCAGTGCTTTTCGGTGTAGCTAACAAAGCCAATTCCAATTAATAACTAAATTCTAGAACTAAAGCGTTGAAATAAGTACTCATGTTATAAAAGTTTTTAGTATAACATAAATTAGCATTAAATTATTTAAAATCCTTCAGTTCAGTTCAGTTCAGTCGCTCAGTCGTGTCAAACTCTTTGTGACCCCATGAACCGCAGCACGCCAGGCCTCCCTGTCCATCACCAACTGCCAGAGTCTACCCAAACCCATGTCCATTGAGTCGGTGATGCCATCCAACCATCTTATCCTCTGTCGTCCCCTTCTCCTCCTGCCCTCAATCTTTCACAGCATCAGGATCTTTTCAAATATAGAATATTTCCTCCAGCCACCCAATTTACAAATAAGTAAAAGAAAGCCCAAAACTTTGAAGCTTTGGCTTATGATATTGTAGTCAGCGTGTTAGAAAGCCTTGGCTAGACTTCACTCACCTATATGTTGGCCTATTGGATTTTTCAATTTTTTTGCTGTTCCTAGTATATAGTGATATAAGCTAAAAGGAAAAACAAAAATAACTGTAACCTAGAGTGTCTGATAAGTTGTGTTTGTATTTCAATAAGAATATTTAGATTATTACATAGATACAAAGACATCTTTCCTCTAGTTTTCAGTTCAGTCGCTCAGTTGTGTCCAAATCTGCGACCCCATGAATCTCAGCACACTAGGCCTCCCTGTCCATCACCAACTCCCAGAGTTTACCCAAACTCATGTCCATCGAATCAGTGATACCATCCAGCCATCTCATTCTCTGTTGCCCCCTTCTCCTCCTGCCCCCAGTCCTTCCCAGCATCAGGGTCTTTTCCAGTGAGTCAACTCTGCATGAGTTGGCCAAAGTATTGGAGTTTCAGCTTCAACATCAGTCCTTCCAATGAACACCCAGGACTGATCTCCTTTAGGATGGACTGGTTGGATCTCCTTGCACTCCAAGGGACTCTCAAGAGTCTTCTCCAACACCACAGTTCAAAAGCATCAATTCTTCGGTGTTCAGCTTTCTTCACAGTCCAATTCTCACATCCATACATGACTACAGGAAAAACCATAGCCTTGACTATGCGGACCTTTGTTGGCAAAGTAATGTCTCAGCTTTTTAATATGCTGTCTAGGTTGGTCATAACTTTCCTTCCAAGGAGTAAGCGTCTTTTAATTTCATGGCTGCAGTCACCATCTGCAGTGATTTTGGAGCCCAAAAAAATAAAGTCAGCCACTGTTTCCACTGTTTCCCCATCTATTTCACATGAAGTGATGGGACCAGATGCCATGATCTTAGTTTTCTGAATGTTGAGCTTTAAGCCAACTTTTTCACTCTCCTCTTTCACTTTCATCAAGAGGCTCTTTAGTTCTTCTTCACTTTCTGCCATAGGGTTGTGTCATCTGCATATCTGAGGTTATTGATATTTCTCCCGGCAATCTTGATTCCAGCTTGTGCTTCCTCCAGCGTTTCTCATGATGTACTCTGCATATAAGTTAAATTAGCAGGGTGACAATATACAGCCTTGACGTACTCCTTTTCCTATTTGGAACCAGTCTGTTGTTCCATGTCCAGTTCTAACTGTTGCTTCCTGACCTGCATACCCAATTAAAAATAAAAACAGTTATGAGAGAGGTGGTCTTTTGGCAATGGTATGAATACTTGACTGTTGGCATCCCTACTCTGCTTTATAAATGTTTATTTAGGAAATTCCTTTTTTTTCTTGTTATTTGTTAAGTCTAAAATTTGTGAAATCTTTTTTATTTGCAAGCCAGAACACCCTAAGGATGTTTTCTCTAGTTTTATATTTGAATTCCCCTTCACTGATTTCTGGTTTTTGTGAATGCCAAACACTGTTTAATAAAAAGCCTTGTAAGATTATTGATGCCATTACAAGATTACATATTAGTATGTTTTTTAAGGTTTGCCACGGACTCATGTTCAATCTGAGATTGATTACCCATAGATAGCTATATTTTTGCTAAAATGGCAAAGGCAGATTTCAAGCATGAAAATAAGTGTTACAACATTTAATTTAAAAAAAAATCTTATTTCAGAAGCCCTTTATGATGTCAGGTTTTAGAAGAGTTTGTGGTTTCTCTTTCCTACTTGTAGGCCCTATGATGCAGGGAGCTCAAATCTGGTGCTCTGTGACAACCTAGAGAAGTGGGATGCGGTGGGAGGACGGAGGGAGGTTCAAGAGGGAGAGGACATACATCATACCTATGGCTGATTCATGTTGATGTAAGGCAGAAACCAACACAATATTGTAAAGCAATTATCCTCCAATTAAAAATAACTTAAAAAATTAATTGGGAATCAACCTGGAGTAATGATATGGTTTCATATACATTATCCAGCTTTCTTCGGTAACTAACATCTGATTTTTTATTCCTGCCGACCTTGGCAATTTCAGATCTCTTTTATAACAACATCATGTAAACTGTATGCCGGTTTCCATTGTTATGTTACTTCTGGCCATAATTCCTTTGCCCATACTTGGGTTTCAGACTGTCATGGGAAATGAGCTAGACATATCTTCAAATGGACTGTTGGGCATAGCCACTGTTCAGGAATGAGTGTCAGTTTCTATTGTGGGCAATGTCAAAACCACACACATGCCTTAAAGTGTAAATGCCTTCATGGGTGGTGGCCTCTCACTGCCCCTTAGCCGATGTATTTGAAACACTGTGTCATCATTAAATAGATCCTTGAATTCCTTTTTGCTAGTTGTCTTACTTGTAGAAACTTACCACTCCACTACTCTTGCCTGGGAAATCCCATGGACAGAGGAGCCTTCTTGGCTACAGTCCATGGGGTCTCAGAGGCTTGGACACAGTTTAGCAACTAAAAAAACAGCAATCTTCATCATGTGATTTCTACTAAGGGAACTTAATAGAGTCCTTGATACTCACTGTTGATTCTGTTTGTGATATTTTGATAACATTATAACCCTGATGACAGAAATCCAATGTTCTGGGCAGTGTGATAAAAATATATGCACAGATCTTAATGAAGATGATCAAATTCCCTTGTTACATATCCACAGCAACGGATCACCATTGAGCCAGGGACATCTTACAGGCTGCAAGGGCTGAGACCAAACAGCTTGTACTACTTCCGTCTGGCGGCACGCTCTCCCCAAGGCTTGGGTGCCTCCACAGCTGAAATATCAGCCAGAACCATGCAGTCAAGTAGGTGTCTCTCTTTGCTTATTTTCTGCCCTTTTTTTCACTAGGAAATGTTTCCAGCTTTTATCCTCACCAACAGACTTGCTAATTCATATTCTTTTAATAGTTGGTAGTCTCTATACCAACAAGTGTCCAGTTTTAGAGATTAGAGTATCAAGACCTTGGTTTTCAGACTGGGTCCAAATGACAGATCCCATTCTCTCACTTCTGGAATTGAAAGTCATTTAGAGAAGTTAGGAAACCTCCTTGAGAAAAATGGGTAAAAGCATTGGATCAAGCCCCAGTTAATGAATTATAAAGGTGTAAAGCAAAATTCAAGTTGAGAACACTGCAAAATAATCAGAGGAGGGCTTAGCAAAGATAGCAAAAGACCAAACTTTCACCTTTTTTAAGAACACAGATTTTAACTTTGCTAATGTCCAAGTCTTCATGTCACATGTTTGTTCCTAGTTTGTTGTTAACTTTGCAAGTAGTTCATATGAAAATTTGAAACATTCAGAGAAAATCTGTATTTGGACAAATTTAGGAACAATGGAATAATCACAAGTAAATTGGCAATCCTAAGTTGTATTTTGTTTCCTCAGGTTTCTTTTCATTTGGGGACTATTACTCTAAAGCATAGTTCTGTTTATCACAACAGAGTTTATTGTGTCTAGGGAGGACTTTTCTGTATAACGTATTATACTGCAGGTTGTTTTGGATGGAAAGTCTGGTTCCTTGTATAATACTACTGTTTGCTCTTTATTAATAAGTTTCTATAATTTATTAAACAACCATTTTTCTTAAACAGTATTTTGGAGTTTCCTTAGATTTTAAAAATATTTTGTATGTGATTTGTGATATAGTGACATAGATATGTATAAAATTAATATATGGAATTTCATAAAAAGGATGTTCTAGTGACCTAATTTTTAGACCTATCAGAAAACATGACATTTACAACTTTTTAGAAAATGAGTTTCCTTTCATATAAGCAAGTCTTCTAGAATTTCATTTTCTATAGATAAATCTTTCAGTTTTTGATGATAAAATTTTCATAGTTTTCCTCAACACATGATTATTCATATGAAAACCATTAGTATTCCGTTGCTTAATCCCTTAATGATTATAGCTTATTCCTATAACATTCCCTTTCTTCTAAAACTCAAACATTTAAATCAGTGCAATATTGTATGTCTCCTTTGAGTTCCAGGCAGGCTAATAAGTAATATTGCAGAAGATAACTCTTAAAATCAGACATTTAATTAACAGAAAGGTGACACGCTTTAATATTATATTTTGCATGTTTTTTACAAACTTGAGTTTTTTGCATATATACTCCTATGTATACATACATGCTTCCCTGGTGGCTCAAATGATAAAGAATCCCCCTGCATTGCAGAAGACTTGGGTTTGATCCCTGGGTTGGGAAGAACCCCTGGAGGAGGGCATGGCAACCCACTCCAGTATTCTTGCCTGGAGAAGTCCATGGACAAAGGAGCCTGGCGGGCTACAATCCCTGAGGTCACAAAGAGTGGGACACTACTGAGAGACTAAGCACAGCACAGCATATACATATATAGACACTTACATACAAAGAGACAGAATGGACTTTTTACAACCACGTTAAAAGCTTATCTACTCTTTATTTTATTAGAATTTCAAGTGGTGTTGCATATACTCTCGCAGAATAGGAGGTCTGAAGGTAGGAATGCAGTGAAACCAAATCAGTTTTTTAAAAAGAATTATAAATGAGTCTTTGCTGTTACATGAACAACTCAATTTATTATGAATGATAGTGCATATGAAATAGTTTCATAATTTGAGATATAAGAACCTATAGTCAGAATCAATAAAAATGATGTTCTTGTGATTTTGCAAATCTTATACCAGATTTACAAGGCTGTTTCATGATAATTTTCTTTTTGTCTGTACAAAGATCTTTTCATTTTGATTGCCTATAATGAAGAACACAAGGCATGTAAATTAAGAAAGACTGATAATCGTCTATATAATCAGATATACCTGACACTACATATTATTAAGGTTCACAGAATGTAAAGAACTACTCAAACTGCATGTTCAAATACAAAAAAAAAATAGAAATGTTTTACTCTTCAATCATATATATTGTCTTATATATATGCATACATATTTACATATATCTTATCCAAATTCTTTGTGCTTCTTTATGAATTTATATTACTAACTTGAAAAATAACTTATAATAGTAGTCACATTGTTCTTTCTTGCTTTTTTTCAAATAATGATATGTTTGATTTATTTGATGCAAAATAATTACTCAGAAGGTGACTAGTTTATATTAGAATGGGCATTAAGAAAGTTTATCTTTTAACTCTCATGTAAATTCTACTTTATATGAATAGTTATGTACAAAATGAAAAGAGCTACATACAAAGTGGAAGATAAGTCATATCTTTCCTAGATGGTTCTCAGGATTTTTTTGAACAGTTCTTTTTAATGGCTGTGTTATTGACATTTTGTAAGGGATAGATGATTTTTATTGATTTTACCAAAATTTGCTGGTGGGATCTAATTCTTCACTAGCAATGATGTCCCAAGAAGAGTTATAATTTTTTTAAAAAGCTGGAAGCTGACATAGGGTAAGTACAAGTTACAGTCAGAATCAGCCAGCCTGACATTTACCCTCGGGTAGGTAAACCTTGGACTGCATTTTCATCCTAGATCGATCTGCATGCTCACTGTATATGGGCTATGATCAGTATTAGGCTAACACTTCTCATTAGAACTGGTCAGAAGGCTGATTTTCAGATAGTCAGAGGGAACCTTCTTATGTTTGTTGGGCTTTTATTTATTTCTCTTTTTAAAATTTTAATTGGCAGAAGGGCATCTAACAGTTATTGCCCATTTCACACTGGAGAACCTTTTTGCAAATGAATACTGTATATGAATCAGAACACAGTTCAGTAGCCAAAGCTTGAAATGACATCTCTGAAAAATCATCAGACTCTCATGTAACAAATCTTGTACTGTTTGCAGCTTTTTATGAAGTTCGATAGTCTGTAAAATAGGGCTGGGGAATACTGAGGGATTGTTTTAGAAGAAGAATTTAAATTGCAGGTAGGTAATTTTATTTGAGGCTCTGTTATCTTAAGATTTCATTTTCACATATTCCCCCCACCCATTATTTAACAATTATTTTTGGTCATTTATTCATTTTTTGGTTTACTCATATTACTAAGCCAAGGTTCATAAATTTATCTTTAAAATTTTAAGTTTCAAAGTCTTATTTTCATTTTGTTGCCCTTCTTGTTCGTCTATTTATTTTCGCCTTTTCTTTTGTTTTATCATTTTTTTTTTCCAACCACTCCTGTCCTTTCACTCAAACCCTCCTTTAACTCACTACCAAAATAAGAGCCGTCAGCTCCTCCTCAAGACATTAGTTGCACCAGTCCAAGTTCCACTAGTATTTTGGTAAGTTGGCAACCTCCACCAGTGGACAAACAGAATGGCATTATTACTGAATACTCCATCAAGTATACTGCAGTGGATGGAGAAGATGACAAACCTCACGAGATTTTGGGAATCCCTTCGGACACTACCAAATACCTTTTGGAACAGCTGGAAAAATGGACTGAATACCGGATCACTGTGACAGCCCACACCGATGTCGGCCCTGGCCCTGAGAGCTTGTCCGTGTTGATTCGAACCGATGAAGATGGTATGTTGCCTCTGCTCCATCAGTTTGCACCCTTCTACCACGATCTTGCTCTGCTGTCTTTTGATAGGCTAACAGTAATGTGTTTTCTCTGCTCATCTTTTTTTACCCAGTGTTACTGTAACTTCAGCAATTTTTGCTAAAGACCTATCTTTGCTACGGCCTGGGAATTTTTTTTTTTTTAATTTTTTATCTCAACACAGTCATTTGCTTCCTTTTTAAAGAACAGTTTGCTCCTGTGACCTTGCAATCCAGGCCCTTCTCTGTACCTCCATCTAATGTCTTCTGCGTTTTTCTTGGCTTTTTGTAGTCTCTTCTTTTACATTTTGATGGTAACTTTTCAAAAGCGCCTTCTTATCTTCTTGTTGCCTTTTTGTCTTGAACATTTCAGAGACAGTGATGCTCGACATTCAGTTTTTGGCATCTGTTGTATGGAATACCTTTGATATGAGAAAAAAAAAGAAGAAAATCCATATAATCAAGAATCTTTTTATTCTGCCAAAAAAGAAACCTAAAAAACACACACAGCAATCAACAACCAGTTTTTGTTATTATTTCAATGCTATACTTCTTTGTGCTTTAATGCTTTGAACCTCAAAGCATCTTCCTTGGCTTTTGTACATTTTTTACATGTTTTTCTATTTCTCTGATACTCTTTTTTTCTTCCATTTTTTTTTCTTTTTTTTTTGGCATCGGTCATGCTTTTTGATCTTTTCTTAAAAGGTAGAGCAGATTGGTTGAGCATTTTCATTGGTTGAAAATGTTTGTATTCCACAAACAAACATGGTGGGTCTACCCATTTTTTTTTTTTTTTAAACCTAAGTAAAGAAAATGCTCTGACTGGGTGGGACAAGTGCCTATAATTTTCTTTTATCCAATGATGTTGTTCCAGTTCCTAGTGGTCCTCCTCGCAAAGTCGAGGTAGAGGCTGTCAACTCAACATCTGTTAAAGTCTCATGGCGCTCACCTGTGCCCAATAAACAGCATGGCCAGATAAGAGGATACCAGGTGCATTATGTGAGGATGGAAAATGGTGAGCCCAAGGGCCAGCCCATGCTGAAGGATGTCATGCTGGCTGACGCGCAGGTAAGCATCTGAAATTACATAGGTATATTTTTATAGGATACATCTATTTTAGCCTGTACTTTAAACTGGGCTCCATTCTCATTTTTTCTTTGATATTTTAAAATGTCTATACAAAATTCTAGATTTTTAAGAAACCTGAAGTATAGCTGATTTGCAGTGTTGTGTTAATTTCTACTGTACAGCAAAGCGATTCAGTGATACAGATATAGATGCAGATATAGACATAGATACAATAGTTTGCATCTGCTAATCTCAATTTCTCACTGTATCCTTCCTGGACCCTGCATCCCACTTAGCAATTAGAAGTCTGTTCTCTATGCCTGTGGAGTCTGTTTCTGTTTCATAGATAAGTTCATAACATTTTAGCTTTAAAAACACACGATCAATATTTATCTTTTCAGTCAGAGTTGACTTCAAGTGAGGAAGTGAATTGAAATGACACATCTGATTCAAAACACAGAACATTTTTTTTTTAAATACAGATACTTGGCTCTCTACAGCTATTTCTCTGTTTGCCTTTCTGACTTTAAAAAAAAAAAACAAAAACAGTTGACTTAAGTAAATCTAAGGGAAGAATTTTAAACAGCAATTTTGCTGATAGTCTACTTTCTGCTGTGCTGAAAATATTTGAAACTAAGTTAATCTGTAATTTCTAAGTGCATGCCTTTCACTGAAGAATAAACATTTTTATTTGGGGAAATGTATACAGACAGTATTTTTATCTGTCATTTATTTACCAAATTACATATTTAATTAAAATAATTAATTCATTTCCCAGAAAATGAAGATAATGATAAAAATTATAGAATTTCCCAGGGAATTAATGAGATCGTGTATGTTGAGCCACTTAAAATTATTAAGTGTAGCTGAGTTTGTGAGAAACTCTTTCAAGCCTAAGGCAGTGATTTATGACCATGTACTCACAACTTGGTTTTGTAATAAGTTATTTAAAAGAGAACTCTATATTTTTCTTCAATTTTTTAAGTAAACTAGAAGTGAATCAAAGACAATACCATAATAAATCTACCTGTACATATTTTTCTGAAAAGGAGAGGAAGATTGTAATTAATAAGCATCCTGCTGGGGATTATACATATCCCATGGACTAATTTACCTTGTTCTAGTAGTGATGGAGTATGAGAATGGAGTGTTTTGCTTATTCAGCAAATTGGTAGCTGGGCCTGGAAATAGATGGGATTATTGCAAATTTGAAACCAATTCAGTGGAAAATTCCTTCTTTTGTATGAAAGTAGGGAAGATTATGAACAAAGTGGAAAACTGTTGTACTGAATTGCTACATTTTGCCTTCTCTTCTCTGTGAAAATAACAGGGCAATAAATATCCCAGCTTTTTACCCCAGAGTCTTTACTTCGTATTTATCCCAAAGTCTTAACTCACAAAGGTGCTTATTTGCTTTAGCTATAAAGCATTCTAACTAAAGGGGTCTAGCTTAGTGACTTATTTACCTCAAAAATCCAGTTGTATGGTTTTGGTTTGAAGGACATTTCTAAAAATTTAGTCAGAGAATCATAGTGTCCCAAAATATTCTGGAGAAAGGACTATTGATTTGCTTTTAATAAATATTTGTTTTGTACTACCTGTAAAACAGAAAGTTCTTATAAAGTATAGTATAAAAAATGCTTACGTTTTATTTGGTGCATCTGTAATTTTGAAAAATAAAGTGATATGACCATCATGTTTTGATGTCCTTCATCAGTTCTTAGATAATCTTACACTACAGAACAGTAGTTCTTTTGCTGTTTTCATTGGGAATATGGTAGTCAATGAAATTGTGTAATATAAAATGCCCTAAATGTCCACTCAATCTTTTTTTCCCTTCTCTTCTGCTTTGGCTTTTCTTTCTCATTTTGCGAATTTTCCTTGTGTTGTTTTTCTGGTTTTTGGTTGATTTGTTTTTTGCTCATATCATCTTCTGATAATTCATTGAAAATTTTTTACATCCTCATTGATGTACATTTTCATTATAATGAAGATGTTAAATGTAAATAGTAACTTGAATTGCATAATCTAGATAGAAATCAAAATGAACGTCACAATGTAGTGTACATAGCATTTTGTATGCCTTATTGATTTGTTCCAATGAATTACATATTAAAAAAAATTAGTTGGTTTTAGTGATAACAATATAGAGTATATTTAACTTTTAACTTCTCAATTAGGAGTGGAGGTGGCAACATAACACTCATATACTGTTTGGGTTTTTATTGTACACACCTCTTCAGTTGCTTATTTTTTCAATATTTTTTTTTTAGTCTAAGGAGGGCACCATTGCCTTTATCAGGCTACCAACTTCTCTTCATTTCTTTTTATTTTGTTTCCCTTCTCCCCAACCTTCTTAATCTCAATCAGTGGGAATTTGATGATACTACTGAACATGTGAGTAATTTTTGACTGCTCTGTCAAAACAGATTATAAATGGTTGCTTTTTACTGATACTCCCCTTTCATTTATTTGTACTGTATCATCACAGTTTGCTTGGATGCATGAACTAACAAATTATCTTTTAAAGTGTTTTCACTACATGGTATACTTTAAGGACATTTTTTTTTCCGTCATTTTTGTTTTGTGAAATTGATGTGGTGCTATTGATTACATAGAAATATCATGAGTTCATATTGTTTGATGGCTGTTACTAACTCCACCTTGTGACACAGTTAGAGGAGGCATGCTTTAAGTGGAGGTATCACAGACAGGAGATGTCTAGTTTGTTCTGGGCTGCTCATAAATCCTGCTCCAGGGTTGCATATTCAGTGCATAATATGATCTAAATCTGGCACCAATTAACTCTATCTAGAAATGGCAGTTCTCTGTTGAACCCATACAAATTTGAGTGAAATTGCATGAGTGAAACACCAAGTAGAAGATATCTTACTTAGTGAAGAATTTTTTAAAAAATACTATAATGAGTGGACTATGTTAGTCTGTTTGTTTTTATATTGAGAGTTTATTATGTGTAAAGTACTGTGGCTGACACTGCCTACTAAGTGCTTACAGTCTAGGTGCTAGGAAGGATGTAAAGTTCAGATAAGTTCCATAAATACAACCAATGTGATGCCCTCAAGCAATGTATGAATAATTAGTATTTAAATGACAATATTAGTTAGAGCTATGAGTTTAGAGACAGAGCACCAGGATGGTAGAAGCCCTGAAACTTACGTGAGAACTCATCCCTGATGAGTAGCGATTAAAGAGGTAATCCTTGTGTGTCTGTATATGTTGCAGAGTTGGAAGTGAGAATATACTTATTGAAGTACATTCTGAACTCAGCAGAAGTAGACATAGATACAAGAGTGTGATAAAAGTCAGGTGACAATGAGCTTGGCAATTTGACAGAACTGAAGAGTTCAAGTTATTAAATACATTATATTGTAATATAATGTTGGAAAAATCTAACGTGAAAAAGTGAAAGTCGCTCAATCAGGTCCGACTCTTTGTGACCCCAAGGACTGTAGCCTGAGGCTCCTCTGTCCATGGAATTCTCCAAGACAGAATACTGAAGTGGCTAGCCATTCCATTCTCTAGGGGAAAAATCTGAAGTTTCAAGCTAAAGACCTGATCTCTAACTTTTCAGTACTTGAGAGATTTTGAAAAATGTTAAAAAAAGAGCAATAAGATAAAGGCTGGTAGGAGGTTTTCTTTCATTTAGTAAATAAATATTTTTTGCCAAAACACAGGTCTCTTGTAGGATTCTTGGTAAATATGATGATAAAGCTATCACTTCTCATGAAACCAACACTGTAACAGTGTTTTATAAACTTCTTTGATCATAACCCATAGTAAGAAATGCATTATTTGCCATGACCAATGATTGTGTATGCTTAAAATAAAGGTTTCACAAAATAATACCTTGCTTTTAAATATATTCACATTTTAATATTCAAGTATATCCATTTGTTTAAAAAACGCTGGTCTTAAACGGCTAAATTCATTTCATCAGCTACTAAATGGGTCGTTACCTGCAGCTTAAAAATCAATAACTTCATGGATAGATTAAGAGAAACAATACAGTTGATAAGGAAACAAGTTAACAGTTCTTTTCCTAAATCATGAAGTGATTTTTTTTTTTTAAAGTTGAGCATCAGAAATGAAAAAGGGAAAGTTATGATCAATATTTTAAAGGAAGAATGAACAGAACCATACTAACTAGCTAAGAATTTGAAGGAGACTATTGGACCAAAGATTGCTCATAAGTTGTGAAGATGCTTCATCATTCATTAAAATATGGAAATATTTTATGGAAGAAGGGGACTCTGCTTCTGGGAGTAACATGTGCTTTAGTTAAATTGAATTTGAGGTAACATCACTTGACAGTTACGGGAAAATGTCCAGCAGATATTTACAATGTATATACTGTTGGGGCCCTGGGGGAAAGTCAAGGCTAGAAATGAATTTAGGATATAGGCAGAAAAAATTCTCTTAAGTTTTAGAAATGAAACTAGTTTTTTTGGGTTTTTTTTTTTTTTAGGGCTAGAGAGAAAGGCAGCAGATAAATGACTATGTCAGGACATTTGGGAATGACAGCTATTATCAAGCAGGGGCAAGAATTAGGGTGCAGAATGGAATAGGAGGATACAGAGAGAGGAATAGTGGTTATGATGTCAGCCAGAGAGGGTGTGGAGACCACCAAGGTAGTACAGTCACAGCTTAAAGAAAGAAAATGTAACTCAAGAGACAGTGTGATTCAGGCAAAGAGAGGTATGCTAGAGATTGGACTACTGAAGGCTTGAACATTTGGACTGGCACTACTTACATTATCCAGTCACAGCCTGTTTGGAAGGAAGGTCATGTGTGATTGGTTAACTCCAGTTTTATAAATGAGCAACTTAATAGAAGGCTCAGCATTTGTAAATTGCTTACCTCTCAATTTAGTGATAGAATAAAGCTTTGCTTCTTTTTCCTCCAAACCTAGCCTGTTTTCATCAGTAGTTCTGTGACATGAGGGAGACCTTGGAAATAACAATGTTGAGATTTACCCATCCTAATTTTTGGAATTGCCAGTGTGCCTACCATAATTTTAAATGCCACTCTGTAGTGGTTTACTTAATTTTTATATTCTCTGTGATGTTGGTGAAACCATTCCTGAAGATAAAAATCTGTCTCTCAAATTTAGTCTATTCATCTGATAGAATAATTTTTCCAGTGGCTCTTTAGGATGGTATCTGAAATTTTTGAATTTCCACACTGGTGAGATTCCTACTCTTTTGAGAAAAGCACATTGTCAAAAGCTGTCATCCCTGGATTCAGATTCAACCATTGATTTCTATGGTGCCCATTACAGCCTTGCACAGAAAAGTCCCACTGTTCTCCATTCACACAATCAAATCCATTCACCAAACTCTCACATGCATCGTCTTTAGATGCGAAAGATGACAGTCAATATTTTCTTAAATTTATCCGTATTGAATTTGAAAACATACCTGTGCCAGAAATCTGAAAAGTTATTTTTTAAATTTTTGTGCATGTGTGTAGCTCTAGAGAAAATACCAAAACATTAATAGCCAGCACTCTATTTAAAGAATCATGTAACTTCCAATTTGGAAGAATAATTCTTGGACTATCTACTCTTATAACCATCACAGCTTTGGGTCCTTACTAAGAGAAAACTAATAGTTTTGATGACTAGTTTGTGGTATTTAACGTTTTCAGAATTTATTGAGCACATATCCGTGATGTTATAGAACAAGATCCTGTTGTGTGGTTTTATGACAAGGCCTCGAAATCTATAGATTGTTCTCCTTAGTTTATAATAATTTTAGTTCATAGCCTATACAACTAACCAGTAGTATATTATTTGAGTTCTGAGAAACTTCTGTGGCTGTCTAGGTCCAAAAGACCAGCCACTTGGCAAAATGTCAGTATTTATGTGATTAAACATACTGTTTGGCATCAGCGCCACTGACAGTCTGAGAACCAGGCTACGATGGAAGCACATGGATTGTGGCTGGCATATCATAACAGCTGGAGTATGAACTGCTCACTACAAGCCAGACATTGTTTTAAGTGTTTACCCGGTATAACTCATTTAATTCTTTAGTAGCCTAGAGGGTCCTAGCATCCCAACTTTCACATGGAGAACTGAGGCACAGATGGGGTGAACTCACTTGCCCTGGGTCACCAAACTGGTAAATAAGGAAAGGCAAGTTTAAATCCAAGCATTCAGGAGGTCTGACTTCAGTTTTGTGGTTTTGATTATTACCCCTTAGAGCTGCCTCTGAGGATGGTTGAAGACCCCATTTCAGTGTCAGCATGAAGACAGATCTTCCACAGCATGAGCTCTAGGCATGAAATGTCCAGTGCTTGGCATGGCTGCAGGGAATGTTCATGCATGCATAGCATGAAGGCGGATGCCTTAGTTTCCCCCCCAGGGCAACTGTAGCATAGTTTTGAGTCATTGTTATTCTGTTGTATCATTTCAGGACATGATTATTTCTGGACTACAGCCTGAAACTTCCTACTCCCTCACTGTCACAGCTTACACCACCAAAGGAGACGGAGCTCGCAGCAAACCCAAGCTGGTGTCCACCACAGGGGCAGGTAACCATGTCTGTGCATATATATGTCATGAATGTGTTTCAGGCAACAATTTTCTAAATGGTATGGGTGGCTTCTATCAGAGGGGAGAATGGACTGTAGTCAACTTTTGTGATTTTTGATATATCTTAAGTAAGGTAAATAATTGAAGAACCTGCTTTGCCCAGATTATTTAATCACTCATTCACCAAATATTATTTGAGTACCTACTGTGCATCAAGAACTATTTCCGGTAATTTGAAGAACAATAAACAAAACAGAAAGAATCTGGCCTCCTGAAATTTATTTTCTGATCGAGATTGGATAATTAGCAAGTGAACAAATGAGTTTTATAATAATAAAATGCCGGGAAGTGATAAATTATGAAAAGATGTGCAGGCATACCTTTAGGCAGTCCCTAGGGGCGGTTTTAGAAACAGTGATGTCTTTTAGAGGCAAGGTATTTGAGCTGAGACTTGAATAGTGTGAGGGAGCGAATCCCATGAGGGTCTGGAAGGCAGATCATCTAGGGAGGGAAATCATGTGACAGCCTCAGCACACACCCCCCCGCCTCAAAAACCCTCCCAAAAAAGAAAAACAAACCTTGTTAGAAGAGCTGCCAACTTGAGCTGGGTTGATAACTTAATATTTTATTTTTTGTCATTTTCTCCTCCTGACCCCTTGTTCTGGGGTATCAAAAGAGAACAAATTGCACAAAACATAGGAGACAGAAAAGAGAATGAAGAAAGCAGAAAGACTAATACAGATTGCTCCTTTCTGAAGAACAAAGCTTCTTAGCACTATTTAGACCTATATATTGGTCTGCCATGTTAGGAAAAGTCAGCATGAAGGAAGACCTGACGTTGAAAAACCAATAAATTAAGAGATAATTGCAGAAGGATTCTCCTTCAATCCCTTTATACAGAAATCTCCCATGAAACATTTAAACTATGATTTGATTTACTTCTCCCGAATCACTTCTGGCACAACTTTTTAGGAACACACCTCTATGTAAAGACATAAAGCAAAGAACAGCTGTGATGTTGAGTGCCCTCCTGGGTGCTGTGCTCACTTCCAAATTTGTCTAAATGTCATAAGATTTGCCTCACTCATATCCCGCCACCTGGAACTGCCTCAAGCAGCAGGGTTACAGATGGCAAAGCTCCTTCAAGGCAAAATCTTCTGGGCCTTATTTTTTTTTAATAC
This sequence comes from Giraffa tippelskirchi, assembly GCF_054371585.1. Taxonomy (NCBI): domain Eukaryota; kingdom Metazoa; phylum Chordata; class Mammalia; order Artiodactyla; family Giraffidae; genus Giraffa; species Giraffa tippelskirchi. The sequence goes on from NC_137275.1 coordinate 155,482,588, forward strand.
CATTGTATCAGGCTAATTCAGCACCCTGCATAGGAGATACAGTACATGTTCAGTGGGACATGCTGAGTGTCTAGCTATGGAACCAGCTTCTCCTGGAATGTAGCCAACTAAGAATGAACCCCTAAAACTGAATCTCAAAATGAAAAAATACATTTCCTTCATCCATATTTATAATTGTGTCTTAAAAAAACTGAAGTGTCTTACATGAAGCATCAACCTCCTATTGCCCATAAAATGAGGAGGGATGTCTTATAATGAGGATGAAAGAGTAGAGGATTTATCTCCAAGGGATGTGAATCCTAGAACAAGGGATGCTATTGCCTACTTTAACATCACTGATGTTAGCTTGTTACTTTTTAGTCACTGTACAGAACATTATTTAGAACTGTGGATCTTACACACATAATTATTTTGCAGTTTACATTCGTGATTTCAGATCTTTCTTAATCAATGGAGACTTCGTTATTGAGGAAATGCTTATAATTTAGATGTCTGCATGTTTATTTTCTTTGGATCTCCTCACTGTTCTTGGATTGGAGATGGGAGAATCTATGAGAAGAATCCATTTATAATCTTCTGGATTATAAATCCAGAAGGAGATTGATAATCCTGCAAAGAGAAAAACTCTAGTTTTTTTTTTTTTCCTTTTTGCTGCCAACCTGTAGTAAAAAAGCATTCCCTAGTCATTAGTGAACAGATTAATTTGCTTTGTTTTGTATACTATTTTTAAAAAACCTTGTATTTATATGACTATGAAGAATTACTGAGTTTATCTCACAGATGTGAGCTCCAAATAACCATAGTTGTAAAGGTATTTAATTATAGCTTCCATTGGAAATTCACAAATTCCCATTAAATTCTACTTTAATCATAAAATTCCTGGTTTTAGGATAGGTTTATGTGTACTACATTGTTCCTAGAATCTGTGAACAATCATATCTTTGAAATAAAGAGTACAGGCCATAACTTAAGCAATCCATATAGGATTCATGTAACCTGAGGGCTGCTTTTTAATAAAATGTTGGATTTTATGTTTCAGTGATTATGACATTTTTGTAGTTTCTTTGTTAATATTCTCATGCTCTGTATCATAATAATTAGTCTACTGCCTGAAATCTTGCGGTTTTAGACAAATTCTTTGGTTTGAAATTTTCTCTGTATTTTTACATGAATTTCACTACTATACTGAGCAGCTGTGTTTAAGGATGAGAGAAAAGTGACTATGATATGGAGAATTGGAAAGTAATTCCAGGCTTAGGTCAGTCAATTATGATTGTTGCTGCTGCTGCTGCTAAGTCGCTTCAGTCGTGTCCAACTCTGTGCGACCCCATGGACTGTAGCCTATGAGGCTCCCCCGTCCATGGGATTTTCCAGGCAAGAGTACTGGAGTGGGGTGCCATTGCCTTCTCTGATGGTTGTTGCTACTTAGGTGCTAAGTTAAATTGAAGCTCAGTGTAGAGCCATTGGGACTGAGTGCCTTGATGGATCTCCAATGATTGCTGTTACTAAGTAGTAGAGGGCAACAGCACATGTGTACCATTTCTGAAATCCTGATAGATTTTTAAGAGGGAAGAATATAGTAAGCAAATAAGAACTGAAAAGGCAAAAGAGGGAATGGATTATACATCATGACTTAAGAAGTAGCTTATTTACTCTACAGAAGGACCCTCTCTGCTTATTCTAATATGCTCACTGCTAAAAATGCCCTCCAGTCTCCCCAGAGTAAGTATTTAAGACTCCTTCATTTTGCCAATCCTCCAGCTCCTAAATTTGAGCAAGCAGATCCACTGACCCTGCCACTGTGTGCTTAGTCGTGTACAACTTTTTGCGACCCCATGGACTATAACCCGGCATGCCCCTCTTGTCCATGGAATCTCTCAGACCAGAATACTGGAGGGAGTTGCCATTTTCCTCTTCCAAGGGATCTTCCCAACCCAGGAATCGAACCTGTGTCTCTTGCATCTCCAGCATCTGTAGGCAGATTCGTTACCACTACTGCCACCTGGGAAACCCTGACTCTGCCACTGGATGGCCTTTAAAAGTGGTCCAGACAGTAACTCTAAGGCATCAGAAACCTTGAACCCAACTCCACACACGCGGCACCATCTACTGGTCATCTTCATTTCTCTACTTTGAGTATGCACTGCTCAGAGGACAAGGTCCCTGCATTACCCATCTTTCATTTTCCCACCCAAATGCCTGTGTGCCAGTATATAAGTCTTTCCACAAAGTGAGTAGTTGGTAAATGTTTTCTACATAGAACTTCTGAAAGCAAGAAATGGAGTGGGTTCCATTGCCAATATGTGCAGTTTTGGAGAATACTTTTTAATCACACATGCAGTGTTATAGAATTCTCCTCATTCCTTTCCCTTTTTTTCCCATTACTCCCTGGATGAAATACCATGACTGCCCACAATCGTTACCCTAGCTGATTTATACTGTATTTACTGTTTACACATTTGGGGAGATTTCAGGAGTTCTCTTCTTGTGTCTAGCCTCTACGGCGCTGTCCATCACCAGCTCCTGGAGCTTACTCAGACTTACGTCCATCGAGTCAGTGATGACATCCAACCATCTCATCCTCTGTCATCCCCTTCTCCTCCCGCCTTCAGTCTTTCCCAGCATCAAGGTCTTTTCCAGTGAGTCAGTTCTTCGCATCAGGTGGCCAAAGTACTGGAGTTTCAGCTTCAGCATCAGTCCTTCCAATGAATATTCAGGACTAATTTCCTTTAGGATAGGCTGGTTGGTCTCCCTTCAGTCAAAGGGACTCTCAAGAGTCTTCTCCAACAACACAGCATCAATTCTTCGGCGCTCAGCTTTCTTTATAGTCCAGCTGTCACATCCATACATGACTACTGGAAAAAGCATAGCTTTGACTAGATGGACCTTTGTTGGCAAAGTAATGTCTCTGCTTTTTAATATGCGGTCTAGGTTGGTCATAGCTTTTCTTCCAAGGAGCAATATCTAACTTACTTAAGTTACCTACTTAACTTAGTTAACTAAATTATTTAACTTAGTTAAAGTAACTTACTTAAGTTAGATAAGCAATATCTAACCTACTTAACATGAAAGGAAATTATTTACTTATGAGAAATGAGCCCCTTGCCGCAAAAAGCTTAATATTCTGATTATTAATAATTAGGATTATTATTAATGAAATATAAAATACTATTCTAAGGCTTTTACATGCATTTTCTCATTTAATATTCATAACAACATGGGGTGGGTCTTAATATAATTCCCATTCTAGTAGATGCAAAACTTGATGAGGATGACTGGCGTGGATAGTATAAATAAAAATTGCAAATTAGATCCACAGAGAATCTAAGCAACATTTTGTATTACCTTTTTTCTTCCTAACTTATAATCAATATAATAGTTAACTGTTCGGCTATGGATTCAGATATACCTGTGTTTGTCTCATAAATTTCTCACTTATTATACATCTGACTATGCACAGTTTTCTATTTCATTTTCTTATGATGCAAAGTGAAGATAACAACTAATCACATAGTCAGGAGTGAAGAGTGTACTCAAGTGAGATACTACAGGTCGTGCTCTTAGTACAGTACCTGATACACTGCATATACTCAATGAATAAATATATTTTGATTATTATTCTTATTAGCTGTACATTACTGGCTAATCCTTACTTAGCTTCATTTCTGTGTGGCATGTATGAAGAGTTGAAATGTGATGATATTTTAAAAAATCTCCTTAAATTATCATTTCAGTAATAATTCCCATTTTCTGTCCATTATCACATTCTAATATTCACCCTAACTTCAAGAGTATGAGAAGGAGCACGTTTCCACAAAGGTATATAGACCAAGCCTTGGACTTTTTATAAGTGAAGAAACGGGAATGCCTGTGGAATTACTTGAAATAAGTAATTTTTATTAGTAAGAATGGGAATGCCACTCCAAGGGGATTCCCATTCAACAGTGATTGAAATATGACCATCCATGTAGGTTGTTCTCACCACTCCATCCTGTGTCTCCAGTTCCAGGGAAACCCCGGCTTGTGATTAACCACACTCAGATGAACACAGCCCTCGTTCAGTGGCACCCCCCTGTGGACACATTTGGACCCCTCCAGGGCTACCGTCTAAAATTTGGCCGAAAGGATATGGAACCGCTTACTACTCTTGAGTTCTCTGAAAAGGAAGATCACTTCACGGCGACAGACATCCACAAAGGAGCATCGTACATCTTTAGGCTCTCGGCCAGAAACAAAGTGGGCTTTGGGGAGGAGATGGTGAAGGAGATTTCTGTTCCAGAAGAAGTTCCAACTGGATTCCCTCAAAACCTCCAGTCGGAAGGCACCACGGCAACCTCCACCCAGTTATCTTGGCAGCCACCTGTCCTGGCCGAGAGAAACGGCATTATCACCAAGTACACCCTTCTGTACAGGGATATCAACATCCCTCTTCTTCCAGTGGAGCAGCTTATTGTTCCAGCTGACACCACTCTGACACTCAGTGGCTTAAAACCAGATACCACATATGATGTAAAAGTACGTGCTCACACGAGCAAAGGGCCCGGGCCATATAGTCCCAGTGTCCAGTTCAGGACACTGCCTGTGAACCAAGGTAGGATTTGTCTGCTTACGGCCTTTCTCCTTTAAAGGAATGTCAGTCTTTGGAAATCAGTATTTTGAAGCTATAGATAACTGATCGGCTCATTCATATTCATAGGTTCAGCAAAAGCAAAAAGGTAAGGTATGTAAAACTTAACATGTTTTAGATGCCTTAGATTTCAGTTAGAGAATGCCAAGCAAGTCTGGCTGACAGCACCCCAATGTTCCCAGGTAAGGAAAGCACAATAGAGTTGACTGAATTGGAGAGAAAGGAGAGACCTTGGTGAGAATGAGGTAGTAAAATGAATGCTTTAAACAGGTAGGCAAATCACACTTCTCTCTCTGATCAAAGGAGATGGTATCTAGCTTAAGCCTTCTTGTCCATGGAAGAGGACCAGTCACATGTTTTTAGGAGTAGTTTAAATACACTGTTTTTCCTTTTCCAGCAGTGTTTGCAAAAAATTTTCATGTCAAAGCAGTAATGAAGACTTCGGTGCTGCTGTCTTGGGAGATTCCAGAAAATTATAATTCTGCCATGCCTTTCAAAGTAAGTTGTTTCCTAATGTGTAAGGTATCAAGGGTAAACGTGGAAGGGACAGGTCACCCGGGGAAATCACTTAAAAACCACACAGACTGCTTTGATTCAGCCACATGTACTTACTGTTCTCATTTGTGGCTTTCACATCACAGACCAAGTCTGGTTCTTGGTCAGTGTGACCTTTCCCCTCTCGGGAGGAGGCAGGGGCTCAAACTAGGGCCTGCATTCCTTGTGGGTAACCTAGCACTTCCAAGTTGAACTTTTTACATCTAAACTAGTGTTTTTGATTTTTCATCACAAAATGAAATTTACATGGTTTCTACCTATTTATAATGCAGCATCCTGGGATTTAAGTAATGTTTATTGGCATGAATTCTTTGTATATTTTAAACTTTAGTTTGCCATAGAGAGATACTGAAAAGTGTTAGCAAGAAGTACAAGTCTGTGAAATAAAGAATAGAGAAGCATCTATAAAATTAAAAAAAAAATATTTGGGAACAAGAATGGAAGTATTTGGAAAAAAGTGGTGTGCAGGATGCATTGAAAACTTAGAGCCTTTCTGCATATATTCCCTTAAGATCACAGACAACTGACAGGCCAGGTATTGATAGGTTATTGCACATTTGTGTAATTTTGATAGACTTATAAACCTTATATTAATATACAATAAGAAAAAAAGGAAAATTAAGGCCACCTCTAGAATTTTGGGAGCACTTACAGGCTTATGAAATGCTCCAAATTAGAAATGACCCATATGTATTTTCCGTAAGCAGGTACATGTTAGTTTAGAAAATATTCCGTGCCTAACCGATAACCAAATCTTTTTGATTGGTTGTCTCTTTCTAGATTCTTTATGATGATGGGAAAATGGTAGAAGAAGTGGATGGCCGAGCTACTCAGAAGTTAATTGTCAACCTGAAGCCCGAGAAGTCATATTCATTTGTGCTGACAAATCGTGGCAACAGTGCTGGGGGGCTGCAGCACAGGGTAACTGCTAAGACTGCACCCGATGTTCTACGTACCAAGCCTGCCTTCATCGGGAAGACTAACTTGGATGGCATGATTACTGTGCAACTGCCCGAAGTACCTGCAAATGAGAACATAAAGTAAGTTGACTAAAGGTTAGGGCTTAACCATAGAAATGCATGTAAGCAAGAAAAAAAGGTTAAATCTTGGTATTACATGGTTATAAAAGAATGTGTAGAATATATTGCTCTATATAGAGTAAAAGAGGCTTTTGCATAGGCTCACAATTTTATTATTCATGTTCTGTTGCCTTTTCTAGAGTTCATTTTGACACAGATTCTCATTAATGTTGCATTAATGAGAGTGTTTTATGAAGTGGAAATTAAATCCAGTCACTTAAGTAATTTGTTGGTTTTATATAGCTAGTTGATGGTAGCCAGTAGAAGAAAATAAGTGTTTTCACCAAAGTGTATTAAGTGTGAATATTGTGGTAAACCTGGAAAACAAAAGAGGATATTGTCCCTGTCTTTAGTTTACCATAGGGTGAGGGGTACAGAGAAACAGAAAGATGTAATACATGCTAGTGATAGAGTCTGGGTCAAGAAAGTTTCTGAATTTAATCTTGATGGACAAATAAGAGGTGTACAAAAAGTCAGAGGGAGGAAATTGTACACAAAGTCTCATGAGTACAGGAAGCAAGCGATTCTGTAAGCAGGAGCTGAGAGAGCCAGGGCAAGAGTGGGGAGAGAGGTAGGTGTGCAACAGCCAAGTCATGCTCAGAAGTGGGAATGGTATCCTGTAGACCAGAGGTCCCCAACCTCTGGTCTAAGAGGTTGATGATTTGGAATCTAAGGCTTGATGATTTGAGATGGAGCTGATGTAATAATAATAGAAATAAAGTGTACGATACATGTAATGTGCTTGAATCATCCTGAAAGTATCCCCCAACCCCTGGTTCATGGAAAAAGTGTCTTCCATAAAACCATTCTCTGGTGCCAAGGAGGTTAGGGACTGCTGCTGTAGACACTGAAAATCCATTAAAGGATTTTATACAACAGAGTGACATGAGATCGTCTGTGTATAATAAAACCCAAGTTTCCTTTATTACCATTTTAGGAAATATTTATTGTGTGTCTGCTGCATGTTAGAAACTATGCTCCCAGCTTGGGATAATACTAAACCCTTTGTCATTTCTTCTATTCCACATGATCAAGTTTGGATGGAACTTGCTGTGAAAGGTTTGAAGGTCAAGCAGAGACAGTTATACATAGTTTATGGATGGTTGGAGCCTTTACATTCAGTAGCAATCTGGTGACATAATTTAGGACACTTCTTAGGGAAGATGGCTCCTGAAGGCATGTCAGAGGATTGGTGCACCGCAGAGAAAAGTTTTGGGCAGTCATTGTGCACTTAGTTGCTGTTGTTGTTGTTGTTCAGTCGGTAAGTCGTGTCTGACTCTTTATGACTCTGTGGACTGCAGCACACCAGGCTTCCCTGTCCTTAACCATCATCTCTCAGAGCTTGCTCAGACTCATATCCATTGAGTCAGTGATGCCATCTAACCATCTCATTATGTGTCGCCCCCTCTGTCATGTAGTTAGTTCAGTTCAGTTCAGTCACTCAGTAGTTTCCGACTCTTTGTGACCCATGAATGGCAGCACGCCAGGCCTCCCTGTCCATCACCAACTCCCAGAGTTTACCCAAACCCATGTCCATTGAGTCAGTGATGCCATCCAGCCATCTCATCCTCTGTCGTCCCCTTCTCCTCCTGCCCCCAATCCTTCCCAGCATTAGGGTCTTTTCCAATGAGTCAACTCTTCCCATGAGGTGGCCAAAGTATTGGAGTTTCAGCTTCAACATCAGTCCTTCCAATGAACACCCAGGACTGATCTCTCTTAGGATGGACTGGTTGGATCTCCTTGAAGTCCAAGGGACTCTCAAGAGTCTTCTCCAACACCACAATTCAAAAGCATCAATTCTTCGGCGCTCAGCTTTCTTCACCGTCCAACTCTCACATCCATACATGACCACTGGAAAAACCATAGCCTTGACTAGATGGACCTTTGTTGGCAAAGTAAAGTCTCTGCTTTTAAATATGCTATCTAGGTTAGTCATAACCTTCCTTCCAAGGAGTAAGCGTCTTTTAATTTCATGGCTGCAATCATCATCAGCAGTGATTTTGGAGCCCAAAACAGTAAAGTCTGACACTGTTTCCACTGTTTCCCCATCTATTTCCCATGAAGTGATGGGACCAGATGCCATGATCTTAGTTTTCTGAACATTGAGCTTTAAGCCAACTTTTTCACTCTCTTTTTTCACTTTCATCAAGAGGCTCTTTAGTTCTTCTTCACTTTCTGCCGTAAGGGTGGTGTCATCTGCATAGTTAATTCTAGACATATAAGATTCTGAAATGAGATGGTGATGCTATACATGGGATGTAGAGGCAGACAGAGAAGTAGGAAATGGCAACGGCCTTCATGGAGCAATCAAGGGAGAGGAAAATGTCATAGATGGCTCTGAGGTTTGAGCTTGGATAATGAAATAAATAGTGGTGCCATTCATCCTGAAGGATGAGAGATCAGGAGAAAATTAATGAGTTTAAATCTGTGTACATTTTACATGAGGTAAAAGTGAAATCAGTCTCCATTTTGTCCATTATTCTTTTCTGTCATTCATAACAATAGAAACAAGAACGGACTATTACTGTGATTTTTATTCCAGCAAAATTTAATATGAAAAAGAGATTATTTGTTTAAATAGTCTGTGAATATTACTTGATCTCTAACCCTAGTGCCAGACCATGTTTCACAGATTCAGCGGAGATGACACTGACTTTCTCATGGCTCTTACACAGGGTAGTTAACTGGGGAATTTGGACAAGTAGAGAGTCAAGTGGAGTGGAGTCTTATGATACCAAAAATTAGATAGATAAGGGAGGCCACAGGAAGCGCTCCCAAACCCAGTTTAGTAGTTCAGGGAAGAAGTCCCAAAGAAAGCAACATCTAAGCTGAGGCTTAAAAAATGACAACAAGCTGGTCTGGGAGGTTAGAGTGGGGAAGACACCATTTCAAGCAGAGGACAGCACATGTAATATTTCACGAACAACAGGAAGACTAGCACTTGTTGCTTATCCACATATTACCCATCCACTGAGAGTTTTCAGCTGACATCCAACAAACATATATGCTAGACATAGTGTATTGCCAGCGCTAGGTTTGAGAGTAGGAAGATGATTGGGATAAAACCCTACCTTACAGTGGGAGAACATAGACAGGGAATAGATAATTAGAATATAGTGGAGCAAGTACTGCAAGGTACTATGGAAACATAAATACAGAATTCTAGCTCAACTTGGATGTCAAGAGAGAGATCCAGAAGGAGCTTATATCTAATGAGTCTTAAACAATGAAAAAGATTTAGAGAAGGTAAAATAGTTTCAAACAACGAAAGAACTATAAACAATGGGCTATAAATTCAATCTGTTAAAGATATGTACTGCCTATTCAGGGAAAGAGTAGATGAAAGGTAAAAATAGTATCATATAATCTATAGTTTTAACTATTAAATGCCAAATTTTTCTTTATATATTTAAAAAAAATATCTCAATGCCTATTTACCAGATTAGCTTGGTAGACTGTCTTAGACATAACTGAAATGACATTTTAGTCCATGGTAAAATCTGCCCAATATGCTACTGGAGATCAGTGGAGAAATAACTCCAGAAAGAATGATGGGATGGAGCCAAACCAAAAACGATACCCAGCTGTGAATGTGACTGGTGATAGAAGCAAAGTCTGATGCTGTAAAGGCAATATTGCATAGGAACCTGGAATGTTAGGTCCATGAATCAAGGCAAATTGGAAGTGGTCAAACAGGATATGGCAAGAGTGAACGTCGACATTCTAGGAATCAGCGAACTAAGATGGACTGGAATGGGTGAATTTAACTCAGATGACCATTATATCTACTACTGTGGGCAAGAATCCCTTAGAAGAAATGGAATAGCCATCATGGTCAACAAAAGAGTCTGAAAGGCAGTACTTGGATGCAATCTCAAAAACGATAGAATGATCTCTGTTCATTTCCAAGGCAAACCATTCAATATCACAGTAATCCAAGTCTATGCCCCGACCAGTAACACCGAAGAAGCTGAAGTTGAATGGTTCTATGAAGACCTACAAGACCTTCTAGAAGTAACACCCAAAAAAGATGTCCTTTTCATTATAGGGGACTGGAATGCAAAAGTAGAAAGTCAAGAAACACCTGGCGTAACAGGCAAATTTGGCCTTGGAGTACAGAAGGAAGCAGGGCAAAGGCTAATAGAGTTTTGCCAAGAGAACACACTGGTCATATCAAACACCCTCTTCCAACAACACAAGAGAAGACTCTACCCGTGGACATCACCAGATGGTCAACACCGAAATCAGATTGATTATATTCTTTGCAGCCAAAGATGGAGAAGCTCTATACAGTCAGCAAAAACAAGACCAGGAACAGACTGTGGCTCAGATCATGAACTGCTTATTGCCAAGTTCAGACTTAAATTGAAGAAAGTAGGGAAAACCCCTAGTCCATTCAGGTATGACCTAGATCAAATCCCTTATGAGTATACAGTAGAAGTGACAAATAGATTTAAGGGACTAGATCTGATAGACAGAGTGCCTGATGAACTATGGACAGAGGTTCGTGACATCGTACAGGAGACAGGGATCAAGACAATCCCCATGGAAAAGAAATGCAAAAAAGCAAAATGGCTGTCTGAGGAGGCCTTACAGATAGCTGGGAAGAGAAGAGAAGCGAAAAGCAAAGGAGAAAAGGAAAGATATTCTCATCTGAATGCAGAGTTCCAAAGAATAGCAAGGAGAGATAAGAAAGCCTTCCTCAGCTATCAGTGCAAAGAAATAGAGGAAAACAACAGAATGAGAAAGACTAGAGATCTCTTCAAGAAAATTAGAGATACCAAAGGAACATTTCATGCAAAGATAGGCTCGATAAAGGACAGAAATGGTATGGACCTAACAGAAGCAGAAGATATTAAGAAGAGGTGGCAAGAATACACAGAAGAACTGTACAAAAAGATCTTCATGACCCATATAATCACGATGGTGTGATCACTCACCTAGAGCCAGACATCCTGGAATGTGAAGTCAACTGGGCCTTAGAAAGCATCACTACGACAAAACTAGTGGAGGTGATGGAATTCCAGTTGAGCTATTTCAAATCCTGAAAGATGATGATATGAAAGTGCTGCACTTGATATGCCAGCAAATTTGGAAAACTCAGCAGTGGCCACAGGACTGGAAAAGGTCAATTTTCATTCCAATCCCAAAGAAAGGCAATGCCAAAGAATGCTCAAACTACCGCACAATTGCACTCATCTCACATGCTAGTAAAGTAATCCTCGAAATTCTCCACACCAGGCTTCAGCAATATGTGAACCATGAACTTCCAGGTGTTCAAGCTGGTTTTAGAAAAGGCAGAGGAAGCAGAGATCAAATTGCCAATATCTGCTGGATCATCGAAAAAGCAAGAGAGTTCCAGAAAAACATCTATTTCTGCTTTATTGACTATGCCAAAGCCTTTGACTGTGTGGATCACAATAATCTGTGGAAAATTCTGAAAGAGATGGGAATACCAAACCATCTGACCTGTCTCTTGAGAAACCTGTATGCAGGTCAGAAAGCAACAGTTAGAACTGGACATGGAACAACAGACTGGTTCCAAATAGGAAAAGGAGTACGTCAAGGCTGTATATTGTCACCCTGCTTATTTAACTTATATGCAGAGTACATCATGAGAAACGCTGGGCTGCAGGAAACACAAGCTGGAATCAAGATTGCCGGGAGAAATATCAATAACCTCAGATATGCACATGACACCACCCTCATGGCAGAAAGTGAAGAAGAACTAAAGAGCCTCTTGATGAAAGTGAAAGAGGAGAGTGAAAATTTGGCTTAAAGCTCAGCATTCAGAAAACTAAGATCATGGTATCTGGTCCCATCACTTCATGGGAAATAGATGGGGAAACAGTGGAAACAGGGTCAGACTTGATTGTTTTGGGCTCCAAAATCACTGCTGATGATGATTGCAGCCATGAAATTAAAAGACGCTTACTACTTGAAAGGAAGGTTATGGCCAACCTAGATAGCATATTTATAAGCAGAGACATTACTTTGCCAACAAAAGTCTGTCTAGTCAAGGCTATGGTTTTTTCCAGTGGTCATGTATGGATGTGAGAGTTGGACGGTGAAGAAAGCTGAGCACCGAAGAATTGATGCTTTTGAACTGTGGTATTGGAGAAGACTATTGAGAGTCCCTTGGACTGCAAGGAGATCCAATCAATCCATCCTAAAGAGATCAATCCTGGGTGTTCATTTGAAGGACTGATGTTGAAGCTGAAACTCCAATACTTTGGCCACCTCATGGGAAGAGTTGACTCATTGGAAAAGACCCTAATGCTGGGAAGGATTGGGGGCGGGAGGAGAAGGGGACGACAGAGGATTAGATGGTTGGATGGCATCACTGACTCGATGGACATGGGTTTGTGTAAACTCCGGGAGTTGGTGATGGACAGAGAGGCCTGGTGTGCTGCAATTCATGAGGTGGCAAGGAGTCGGACACGACTGAGCGACTGAACTGAACTGAACAGATTTCTCTTTCATTTTCCTGTTTCTGATTAAATTTTACTACAAAATAGAGTTTCTCTCATAGTATTTTTCTTTAGAGAGTTCAATTTTTCTTTTTGTTTTATTTATGTATTTACTCTTTGTAACATTTGAAATGGGAGTCAGGAAAACGGATTAAACCCTTTGATAACAAAGATGAAAGACTCTTAAGGATCAGAAAAAGAAAGCAGAGCATTATGAAAAAAAATATGTTCTAGAAATTCCCATAAATATATTCTAAACACTGGGAAAAAAAACAAGAGCAAAAGAGAAAACTGGGGAAAGGTATAAGAACCATAGGAAATTGAAAGCAAATATGTTAGCAAAAAACTCCAGATAATTCCTATTCATTATGTTTCCTAAAGGAGCAATAGCATAAAGTTACCCATTCAGTCTTCTAGGCTGGTTCATGTGGCATCATCAGATATGACAAAAAGCTGTATGCCAGGCTGTGCCACTTGCAGTCATTGGTAAGTTCAGAAATTAGAATGGAGGTTTCTGTTAAATATTCTACAGGAAAAATGAGGGAGGAGAACAGAATTGAGTCCAGAGCTCTGGAGCGGGTTGCTAATTTGGATTTATGTAAAAGCTAACTACAAAAATGAGTCCAATTTGTTTTTCTAGCAAAATACAATTTTGATTATTGAAACACTGTTTTATCAACAGAAACTGTGCTTTCCTTGTTTCTGACCAAGAAAACTGAGAGATCTTAATCCCCAGACCCAAACTCCTCACCATTTAAACATAAGTCTGTCTCTTGTGAACATTATATGCAGGTAGAGCTCCTTGCTTCTGGGATTTCACACTTGGTTTTCGTGTGGAGAAGCTGGGCACTCCTTTAGGGAAAGGCCAGATTTCTTGTGGAACAGCCATGGGGGTACTGCAGGTTCTAATATTAGGAATTTTGTGGGACTTCAACCTTCTACTTGAATACACTAAGGGGACAGAATGCTGATCAGAAACTCAAGCAATGCCACCATCCTACAGTAGCAAGCTGTGGTAACAAAGGGGACTTCTGTGACTGTATGGAGCTGGACTTTACTCTGGTGGGTTAAAAAAAAAGAAAGAAAAGAAAAAAGCACCACACAGATTGTACTCAGAGAAAAAGCTGCCAGAAGGTACCCAATGTAAATTAACTCCATAGCAACCATTCCATGTTTATGAAAAATAAAAATTAAGAATAAGAGCATTTTATAAAATTTCAAATTTCTTTGATTTTACTGATTTGGCTTTCAGATTGTCTTTCTTTACAAAAATAAAAAGTAGACATTCTTAGAAGCAAAATTGATTCATGACACATGGCACCACTAGTAGCAGCTCAGTGTTTTAATTTATAAGCTATTTAGTATTTATTTGATTAATCATATTTTTGTTATTGACATAGTAGAGGCTTAAATATATATAGCACTTTACAATTTACTGAATGTATTACATCATTTGACTTAAGTTTCCCACCTATGAGGTAGGTGTTCTCCCTTTTTACAGGTGAGTAAGGTGAGGCTCAGAGACACTAAGTGGCCCAAGCAAGATCAGAGTTGCTATGACTAATAGTTAATAAGGACAGAGAACTTCCTAGGTATTCTTCAAAGGACACTGCACACAGTGACTGCTATAATCTTCACACCAAGGGCCCTCTTCATTTTACAGCTGAGGAAGCTATAAGGTAGTATACTATTGAGGTGGCTAAAAAGTTCAGGCTTTTCTGTAAGCTGTTACAGAAAAACTTGAACAAATTTTTTGCCCAACCCAATGATTTGCCCTGGCAGCACAATAGCAGAGAGGAAAGATTTGAGTTTAGGCAGTCTGGCTCCAGAGTCTACATGCTGAACCACAACTGTGCCTCTGTGACCATAAAATGTATTGACCAAACCCGGACATTTTTTCCTAGGACCATCATAAACGTGTAAGAACTCCATGACAATTAGGCATCAATAGGATGGCCCCAGACACACCTCAGAATCAAGAGGAATCAGTTACAAATGCTCGGCCACAGATTTTAGAAAAATATGTTCAATGTGGAACACTAAAATTCGTTGATTGTCTTGCTTATTTAGAGAAGAGATAAATAAACAGGCTACCCACAGGTCAGTACTATCATCTGCCATTTTATAATTGATGAAAATGGAACCTAAGGCAATTAATAACTTGTCTGACAGCACATAGCTTAAAAGATTAGAAACCTTAATTTAAACACGGAAACTGGAAAGATCATTCAGAGAGCTTTGCTTTTCTGTGGTTAATTACAATGAGTTAATATATATACCCAAATGAGCATAGAAAAAAAAAAAATTATAAATCAAAAAATTAGGCAAGGCATGACATTCATCATTAAACTCTGAGTCAAATTTTGACCTCCCAGTTAAATAATGAGTTTGAGAATGCTAATATGGACTGTTAATACAAAAAGCCTTCCTCAATTTGAAGTGGGACTTCCACAAAGACCAGAGCTCACCTCCCCATATAATTATATGGAGCTGGGCCCCTTGATGATAACACATTAAATAAAATTAGTAAAACTTTACTTAGTATAATTAAAATTCTGAAGGTTAGATTTAACTTACCTAATTAAATCTAATATAGTGGGAAAACGCAGCTTGCTTTATAAGTAGTCCAGGGCTTTCTCAGATATATTGATTCTCAAGTTATTTATTTTTCTATTAGTTTAATAGTTAAGGTCTATGTTGGAAAGAGTATTTGAAGGCTAAACTCCAAGCTTGAGTTAGACAGGCAAAGTGTTTTCATTGTAGATGTGTTAGTGACTCAATTGTGTCTGACTCTTTGCAACCTAATGGACTGTAGCCCACCAGTCTCCTCTGTCCATGGAATTCTCCAGGCAAGAGTACTGGAGTGGGTTGCCATTTCCTTCTCCAATATAAAGCTGATCTATGTCCAAAAGCAATTTTTTTTTTTTTGTTTTTAATTTAGAGCAGGTTCTTTGAGTTCATATGATTTGGTTGTTACGAACTTGTAGAGACATGTTAGTTCCTCATTTTACTCTTCCTATCAGTTATCTTACTTTCCTTAATATCCTGTGAGATTATAACTAGGGTCACAACTTTGCTGTATCGAAAAGAACCTTTGCAGTAAGGAGTTATATATTTTACAAATTCTGTTCAGGCATGTTGTTACTGGTTTGGAGAAAGAAAAGGCTTGATGAGGTTTCAAGTTGGAAAGTTCTAGTGCAAGAGAAGAGTTCGAAAATGTTTTTGACTGCCCTGATCTAGGAGAGGCATAAATCCCCATGAATTACCTGCTTCACCCATTTCTACTTTTCAGTGAAGAATTCAGTGATAAAATGGCAAAGTCAACAAATTTGGGGAATATATGTATATCTGTTTTAGGAATGCATTTTGAAAAATGCAAACATGTCTTAAACATAGAAGAAAATAGTCAACAAAAAAATGGTTCTTTAAAGACCATATAGTTGGGATCATTGATCTAATCAGAGGTCAGGAAAGGTTTCAATCTGGCAGTAAAAAATGAGTTGCTATTTGAAAAAAGAGAAGACTTAACTTGGAATTTGTTGGGCGTGACGTTAGGTTCTAGACAGACGGTACAGAATGATCAAAGATGGAATGGACCAAAGTAAATTCAAGAAACTAAAAGCCCAGCAGGGTATAGCTCACAGGACACAGAGAGATAAATTCCAGGATCCATTGAAAAGTTCTTTAAAATGGAAATATTACAGTTAATTTTCTATTGTAAAGTGAAAATTTCAGAGATTGGACTAAAGGAGGTTAAATTCAATGGAGAGAGAAATTTAGGAGTAATCCAAGCATGAAACAATGGAATAAAGCTGAAGCAGTGGCAGTAGAGAGGAGGAGAAATGAATGCACTATAGATAGTTTGGAAGTAGTAGGGTTTGATGGTAATTTGGGTATGAGAGAGGGAGAGAATTAACACAGATTGTCAGTGATAACACCTAGGTTTATAGCATGCACTAAAATGGATCATGATGCAGTATTGAAAGAGGATAATTTTGGAGCCATATTTCTTATTGTTGTTTTATTTTAACCTAAATGTAAATTTGAGGTACTTTTGTGATATAAAAATGGAAATATGAAGTTGGAATGGGAGACACTTGTGGAGTTCAGAGGAGCACTCTTGGCTGAAGATATGAATCTGTAAATCAAATGCATTGAGGGGAATAACTGATTCCCTGAGCTGGAATGAGATCACATGGCAAGAAATGAGGAAGGAAAGAGAAATCCTTGGCCAGATCCTTGAGGAACTCCACCCTTATTGAAAAGCTGGGTAGCAGATAATAAATCCTGTTAAAGACATAAGGTTAACATGGTGAGAGATCTTAGTAGAAAACTAGGAGTGTTGGATACAGTGGAAGAACTGAAAATGTTTCCTGTAAGGTCTTGTGAATACTCAGATCAAGTCAGTTCAGTTCAGTTCAGTCGCTCAGTCATGTCTAACTCTTTGTGACCCCATGAACTGCAGCATGTCAGGCCTCCCTGTCCATCACCAACTCCTGGAGTCCACCCAAACCCATGTCTATTGAGTCCGTGATACCATCCAACCATCTCATCCTCTGTCGTCCCCTTCTTCTCCTGCCCTCAATCTTTCCCAGCATCAGGGTCTTTTCAAATGAGTCAACTCTTCACATCAGGTAGCCAAAGTATTGGAGTTTCAGCTTCAACATCAGACCTTCCAATGAACACCCAGGACTGATCTCCTTTATGAAGGGCTGGTTGGATCTCCTTGCAGTCCAAGGGACTCTCAAGAGTCTTCTCCAACACTACAGTTCAAAAGCATCAATTATTCGGTGCTCAGCTTTCTTCATAGTCCAGCTCTCACATCCATAAATGACTACTGGAAAAACCATAGCCTTGACTAGACGGACCTTTGTTGGCAAAATAATGTCTCTGCTTTTTATTATGCTATCTAGGTTGGTCATAACGTTCCTTCCAAGGAGTAAGCGTCTTTTAATTTCATGGCTGCAGTCACCATCAGCAGTTATTTTGGAGCCCAGAAAAATAAAGTCAGCCACTGTTTCCACTGTTTCCCCATCTATTTTCCATGAAGTGATGGGACCGGATGCCATGATCTTAGTTTTCTGAATGTTGAGCTTTAAGCCAACTTTTTCATTCTCCTCTTTCACTTTCATCAAGAGGCTCTTTAGTTCTTCTTCACTTTCTGCCATAAGGGTGGTGTCATCTGCATATCTGAGGTTATTGATATTTCTCCCGGCAATCTTGATTCCAGCTTGTGCTTCCTCCAGCCCAGCGCTTCTCATGATGTAGTCTGCATATAAGTTAAATAAGTAAGGTGACAATATACAGCCTTGACGTACTCTTTTTCCTACTTGGAACCAGTACGACAGTCCAAAACTCTCCTTTTGATGCAAGCTTCAGGACCCTGGGGAAGGTGTTGAGGGGGCAGATGGGGCAGAAGCTAGAGCACAGTTGACTGGGGAGTGAATGGAAGGTAAAGTCCTAGAGAGCAGCAAGGACACACAGCTCTTCTCAGTACTGGGGCAGCAAGAGGTAGGAGTGAGTGATGACTGGAGCAGGATGTGGTTTGTTTTGTCCTTGCAGTGATTGAAAGCTAATGGATAGAATCCAGTGAGGATGGAGATATTGAGATATATGGGAAACTAGAACCGGTCAATCCTAAAGGAAATCAATTCTGAATATCATTGGAAGGACTGATGCTGAAGCTGAAGCTCCAATACTTTGGCCACCTGATGTGAAGAGCTGACTCACTGGAAAGATTGGAGGAAGGAGGAGAAAGGAGCAACAGAGGATGATATAGATGGATGGCATCACTGACTCAAAGGACATTTGTTTGAGCAAACTCCAGGAGATAGTGAAGGACAGGGATGCCTGGCATGCTACAGTCCATGGGGTTGCAAAGAATCAGGCACAACTTAGCGACTAATCAACAACAGCAAGGAGTATGGTGTATGGTCAGCATCCTAAGAGTGAGATGTGGGACCCAATTCAACAAAAAGTAACTGACCTTGAAAAGTGGAGCTAGCCCTTCTACTGTACCAACGAGAAAGACTACAGTTTGCATCTAATTATAGGTGGGCTTGTAGTTTGTTAGAGGGGGAGGGAATTCTTGTCTAAAATTTTTTATTTTCTCTGTGTATAAGACATAAAGCCATCTTGTAGTCGAGTGGTATGAGCATCCAGGATTTGAGGCCAGGAAAGAAAGTTTGAAAAACTTCTCTGAATATTGAAACTGGGTAAGTGGTGGTCATATTGACAGGCAGCGCTGAACTTCTGTTTCAGTTTGCTGAATATGAACTTTCAGCATTATTCTACCCTGTTCATTATTTTTCAAACTGTATTCCGCTCCTTGTGTTCAAGCATGGAGAAAGGCAATGATAGATTTCAGCTAAGGTGGAGTGGAGGATGTGGGTTTTGGAAGAAAAGAGTTCAAGGAATTTTGAATCTTGGGTGGTTTATGGGCCAGCCCTCTGAAGGGTTAAATCACCCAAAATGATGGCAGAGTTTGGGAAGAAAAAAAGAAAAAAAAGACCATCAACCCAGGGTTGGTGGGTGGAGAAACTTCCACGTAAGGAAGATTCTGAAGAAGTTGATAGATGGCAAAGATCTGTAAGAGAGGACCATAATATAGCTGAATTGCATAATCTTCCAAGAGAAGGGGCTGGTTTATTTGGGGGAGGGATTGGAGGAGAGGTGGCTTCCTAGGTTGTGCAGAGGTAAAGAATCCACCTGCTGATGCAGGAGATGTAAGAGATACAGGTTCAGTCCCTGGGTCAGGAAGATCCCCTGGAGTAGGAAATGGCAACCCACTCCAGTATTTCTGCCTGGAAAATCCCATGGACAGAGGAGCCTGGCGGGCTACTACAGTCCATGTGGTTGCAAAAAGTCAGACAAGACTGAGCATGCGCACACACATGCATGCACATTGTATTTTTTAGCAAAAGGGTGGAGGGAAAGACACCTGCAAGAAGCAACAGGGAACTAGGAAAGAAACCCCAAGCCCTAAACGTGAGGTCCATGGCTGAGGGAGCGGGGTAAATTGACAAGCCACTACTGGGGAAGTCTGCAATGGAAGCAGTATTCTGAGGGGACAGTTAAACTTCAGGAAAGGCAAATGGGTCGTTGTTTACAAAGTTGTAATTGCTGAGAATATAACTGAAATGTATGGACTTAGACCCAGAAGTTCCACCTCCTTATTTCTTCAGGAGGTGAGAGCTACTTTGAAGCAGGGTCCACTCTGCCTGCCCTAGTTGAATGCTTTAGAGATCTAGGAGAAAAAAGGTGATGGCTATCTGGCCACACTGTTAATTAATTGTTATGGGGGAGTCTGTTCAATTCTTATCTGAGCCACAAATGACATGGGTAGTTGAGTGCTGCAGAAGAAAGAATGAATTCTTTTTTCATGTACAAGAATGGCAACTCAGAGTATGAAAGCAGAAGCAAAATTAATAGAATTCATCTGCTTAACCCGGATTTAGAAGATTCTGAAGGAAAACAATGGGAACTCCCTGATCATATGCAGTATCATCGCTTTAGGCAAAGAGAAGCTGTTCTGACTTTGTGCAATTGGTAGTGAAAAGCAAGGGTTTCCCTGACAAGTGTGTTTATCAAGTCCACCCGCAGTGTCGTTTTGTATGCTAGGTTACAGCCCCTGTCATTCTTCTCCTTGCTGATTTAACATGATGGACTTGTTTGGCAAATCCCTCAGGTGGTGGGAGGACAGGAAGAGGAGGAAGTTTACTCTGGATCATAAAATGAAAGATATTGGCCTCGCTTATATACTCTACTCTTCCTTCTCCTTACCCTCCTTGATCATCAAGATTATTTGTAGGAAAGAAAATGGATGGCTAAGTGATGTGATTCCATGAGCCTGCTGATGAGTTGTTCAGAGCACCATGGGGAGGATGCAGTTAGTGCTGTCTAGATTGACTTGAATTTCTAGGTCAGGGAGAAAAAAAAAAAGTTTGATAAGTCCTTTAATCTACATCTCAGGGAATTTCACTGTGTCCTCCTGTGTCTACATTCTCATCCATCTCATGATGGTCAGTACCAGCCAGTAGCAGCTGGCTTCTGTTAAGTGCTATATGATACACACTGTTCTGAGCACTTTATGTTCATTTATTTTCCCTCAATAAGTCTGATATTATTTACTCGCATTTTCAGAATGTGCAGCTGACATTCAGGGATATTAGATGATCAGCCCAGGATCACATGGCTCATTAGTGGCAGAACCTACATTCTGGGCTAGATGTGTCTCTAGAAGCCACATTCTTTACTAGAAACACTCTAGATCTACACAGCCCAGCAAATGTAATGAGAGCCACATGTGAAATATTACACTTTCTAGCAGGTATGGTGAAAAGTACAAAGAAACGGATGTAATTAATTTTAATTACGTATTTTATGAAGCCCATATATCCAGAATATTATCATTTAACATGTGACCATTATTAAAAAATATTGCTATGATATTTTACACTTATTTTTTATACTAAGTTTTTAAAATCCATTGTCTGTTATAGAGCACCTGTCAGTTCAGACTAGCCGCATTTCAAGTACTTGATAGCCACTGGAGGCTAGTGGCTACCACACTGGACAGAGTTGCTCTAGACTCTGTTTATGGAAATGGAGTTCTTAATCACACAGGATTTGCTGAGTTTATTACAGATTTTGCTTTAAGAACAATGAAGGCTCCTGTGTGTGTGTGATTAATCTCTGTAATAGAATATGACACAAGCTGGAGCCCATCCTGCTCTCATTCCTTTCCTGAGTGTCAGCCTTCTCCTCTAAAGGTGTGTGTTCATTTCCACAATAAATTTCCACAAGATTTATAGAGTCTAAGAAGTGCTTTATGATACAAAGTAAATGAAACAAAAGCAGACTCTTGCCACAGTTTATACACACACACACACAAACATACATACATATAGGCTTCCCCATTGGCTCAGTGGTAAAGAGTCCACCTACAATGCAGCAGATGTGGGTTCAATCCTTGGGTTGGGAAGATACTCTGGAGAAGGAAATAACAACCCACTACAGTATTCTTGCCTGGGAAATACCATGGGCAGAGGAGCCTGGCAGGCTACAGTCCATGGGGTTGGAAAGAGTCAGACACGATTGAGTGACTAAGCACAGCGTGCGCGCACACACACATGTATGTAAATGTATGTATGTAGGTATAATGTATGTAGGTTTATTTCCCCTTGTGCTTCCCTTGTGGCTCAGCTGGTAAAGAATTTATCTGCAATGTGGGAGACCTGGATTCGATCCCTGGGTTGGGAAGATCCCCTGGAGAAGGGAACGGCTACCCACTCCAGTATTCTGGCCTGGAGAATTCTGTGGACTGTATAGTCCATGGGGTCGCAGAGTCAGACATAACTGGGTGACTTTCACTTTCACTTATATCCCCTTACTGTTTTATCTTGAGCAATTATTCAGTCTCTGTGGATTTTATTTATTTATTTGGTCTGTTACCTGTTCTTAAAGTTTGTTTTTTTTTAAAAACAAGGCAAAGTGAAATTATGCATTTCCTATAATACATGAACAGTAGGAAGTGATTAATGTGCTAACTGTTATTATACATCTATGTTCAAAGTGTTTGTATAGTAACTACCAAAAATCAGTATGAACAAGAGTCCCTAACTGTGAATACAAGAGCAGGGTATATACTATATAGAAGTGACAAAATAATTTTACAAATAACCTGCATCTGTTTGGGGACAGGTACTGTTATACATAAAGTGAAGTTGACCGTTCTCAATGTGAGGACTTGCTTATTAATCTTTTTGTCTCTTCCTGTAAGTGTATTATATTGAAATCTATTTTGAAAGCCTCATATAGTGACTGTGTCAAAATTTCTGCAGTTCTACCTTAAGATGTGCAATTTGATGGGTAGAAAGCAAGGAGAACCTTTATGCCTTTATATATTTAATAATTGTGAGATGACAAGTAATTTTTATGCTTTTATTTTTTCCAAATAAAAAGTACTTATATGGTATATAAATAAAATCATCATCATTGTACAGGCATTTGGTATGAGCTTAGAGTAATTTTTGAGGAGGGCGTGGCAACCCACTCCAGTCTTCTTGCCAGGAGAATCCCCATGGACAGAGGAGCCTGGCAGACTACAGTCCATGGGATTGCAGAGTCGGACACGACTGAGCGACTAAGCACACAAATTTATTATACATCTTCTTTTTTAAAAACCCTCTTATAAATTAATGTCATAGAAAACTCTTGGCTCAGCAGCCTGTGGTGGTAGATTTCAATATACCTGCCTTGCATGTGTCCAGCAACAGGGTATTAACAAACTATTTCTGTTCTGTTTATGATACCTAATAAAGGGCAGTCAACCATGGTAATATTACCATACAAGATCATTGAAGTTACACATAAATGTCTACCCATGTTGTTTTTAAAATTGAACAAACAGGTGGTTATTTGTCATTGATGGACAAGTCACTCCATATTCATAATTTGCATTCAATCTCAATCACTGGTCTGTGGAAGATTTAAGGATATATCCATCTTCTTTTCCCTCTGAACTAACCTTATTTTTATCTCTCTATTCTCCTGCAGAGGTTACTACATAATAATTGTGCCTTTGAAGAAATCTCGTGGGAAATTTATCAAGCCATGGGAGAGTCCAGATGAAATGGAATTAGATGAGGTAACTGTGTTTTGGGTGGTATCTTTCATTAGTTACTTAATTTTTAAAATAAATTTCTCTTCTCTATGGAGACCTTTGAGCATCTGATCTGGGCGAGATCAGCTCCTGGGCTGGCTGGTCAACTGCCTACTTGGATGGTTCAGTGCTATGGGCGTGTTAACCTCTTGGGATCCCAACAAAGAGCTTTTTCTTTAATTAAAAGACATTAAGCTGCTGTAAAGCTTACAACTTATCTAATCTTTGTTGGCTTTAATATTTTGCCCCTTGCTCCTTGTAAAAAATAATGCAGAGGTGTGGAAGGAGAAGTGAATTGTCAGCAAAGACTTAATCACCACTGTTAGGAATTCCAAGGTCCACTTCATTAGTGCAGTGGTAGGTGAGGTTGTTAAAAATGCTAAGTTACAGTTTGCACCAGAGTTCAACACTTGACCTACTATGTGTTCTTGACCAATTGCTGACAGAATTGTGCTGATTAGCACATTTTTACTTCCTTCTGTATTTTATAGGATTTCAGAATCAAAAATGCATATAACTTTAGGAGCAAACAAAACAAATCACAGAATTTTGAGCTGAGCAAGAAATGTGGTACAAAAGACAAAGGAAATATAAAGTAGTATGATTTTAATTTCTAAAATCTTATAATAACAGTAAGTACATTGGTGTTGTTTTTGCAAAAAGAACTTTTTTTTGAAAGTTAATTCATATAATATAGAACAAGAGCTAATTTTTCATACTTCCATTTAGATGAGAAAAGCGTGATCAGAAGTGTTAAGCCAGACCCTCAGAGGGCCACAGCAAATTAATGGCTGGGGTTCACATTTTGAAATACCATAAAGGAGAGACTTTATGATTTTAATATGATTCTAGTCTGAATCAGTTCAGAAGTCAAATAAAAAGTCAAAAGCCCCTATTTGGGGAAATATGATATTTTAATGTACTGAATTTATTTACAGCATGTTGTACATCTTATAACTTAATCTGTTA
Source organism: Giraffa tippelskirchi (assembly GCF_054371585.1). Taxonomy (NCBI): domain Eukaryota; kingdom Metazoa; phylum Chordata; class Mammalia; order Artiodactyla; family Giraffidae; genus Giraffa; species Giraffa tippelskirchi. The sequence continues at coordinate 155,506,951 of NC_137275.1, forward strand.
TTCTTAGGTATTTTCTCTCCATCAAATTAGTTCATGCAAAGCAAAGAAAAGCAGAAATTCCCTAACTGCATTACAGGGAGATGATGTTTATTTCATTCATGTCTGCACTAAGGAGACTATGATCTTGAGAGATAAGGACTGTTAACTTCTTTTGGCAAACATATGTCATCCCTAGAAGTATGGTTCATCATCACCCATTTCATTTATTGACTTCAAGTTGATCAAGTTTGGAATGGGAGATGAGTTCAAGGTTAGGACTGTGTTTTGTGTCAATGTGTAGTGATTAGATAAGCATTGAAGGAGTGTAAAATGAGGCACGTTTCTATAATGTTGTCAAGTAATTTAGGCTTTATATTTTACTTCTTTTTTCTGCTGATATTAAAGGAACTGAATCCTTTTTATGCTGTCAGAGGAGTCTATCTGAAAATGCCAGTAGATGAGCTGTTCTGTAAACATTTTGAAGCAAGTCATGGTTTACTTGCAACTGATCAGTTAATCCTAACATATTCTTTATTATTTTAATCAATTCTCAGCTAAAATACAGAATTCAGTTGGAATTGGATTTAAAATGGAAAGGCAACTTATAAAATCTGACTCTTTCTAACTATTGAAAAAAACAGTTTCCAAGGAGTTAAGATCCAACCAAAAATAACATCAAATACTTAAAAAAAAAGCTTTCCTTAGAAGTAGAACCATTTGATAGTAAGTAATAACAGGATGATTCTCTTTTATAGCCAGGTTTTAACCTCAAAAATGTACAGCAATTCTAATGGATTAAAGTATAGAGCTATATGACATTGAACTTTCTTGCAATTAAATTCTATGGGTCTCTGCTGCTGATTCCCATAACAAAGGGTCATTTTAATCATCCCACAAGTTGTGGTGCATTAATCTGTATAATAGTTTGATAAAGAACATTTATTAATTCAAAATTTTGGGGTCAGGATGGGTTCTTTCCCACTTTTGTTACTGATATAATTGAGACCATATTGTAGAATTAATGGTGGAAGAAATAAGATATGCATTGACTGGAAAATGAAAATTATTTCTGATAAAAAACTAAAGCCCTTGATATATCTTCTGGAATTACCTCCAATACATCTTGTAACTATTGTGGAGGGGGACAAGTGAAAGTAGGCTGTGGCCTCACTTTGTGCTTACTCATCCCGTTTCTGATGTCTACAGACAGGTTTCTCTTTTTTTTTCCTACTATGGATAATAAAAGCATTGTAGTAATTTTATCTATAGCTTGATACTGCCAGGTTTGACAAAGCAGTGTTCCTCTCTTAAATGTATTTGACCAAGTGATTTTTTAGAAAGGCCTATAATTCAAATCATTGAAACCCTATCATCGAATAGAATGGTGGCCTAAGGGGATTTCCACATGTGTGCTTCACATCGAGGCCCATAAAAAATAGAAAGAGGCTTTCTAAACAGAGTCACTCTCACTATTGTCTTCTGAGCTCATTTATCCTTTGTCTGGGGATAATCTTCACATAATAAATTCATAGACTGGAACTCTTAGTTGTCAAGGTCAGACTGGGCAGAGCAGACCTTGATAGTCAAAATGAATTTTGTACAGAATGACTCCTAAAAATTTTAGTTATATTCAATTCAGGGCAAGTCTTGTAATATATCATAAGATTTTCATCGCATTGTACTTCAAAGGCTTGCTAGAAAATAATGTGGTCATTTGTGGTTGTAACGTGAACATATTGGCTCACTTCATGTCATCTGAGCACACTTGACCCATTTAAAGTATAACACAGGAAGCATCCTGCAGAGATTAGGGCAGCCTAAGGTTCCAGGTTTGACCTTAGGGAATGGCAGCATTGGGTCTATGGAGGACCAAACACTAAAATATTTTAAGGTACTTCCTCTAAGTCTTCTAAAGAAACCCCAGCAAAAGGTACTCCCTCATGACAGTGATATGGATGAATTATGACAGTTGCCTACATCTGAAATATGAATAAAATCAAGGTAGGGTTTGATCAGTGAAGTAGAAGAGGGGACACAGTTGCATAAACAACTGATGGTAAATGTTTCTGATTAACCAACTTCAAAAAGCTTTTCAGCTCATCTGTACTGCATTTGTCCTTCTCCAAGTAATGGCCCCTCATCTCCTACATATCAACAAGAACCTATGTAGTGATTTTTAAAGTCTATATTAAACATTAACATCAGAATTTTAAAAAATATCTAAAGAATCCAGAAAAAAAGAAAGTATTCATTTTTCTGTGTTAATGAAAGCAGATACAGAAAAATTATATATTTAAGTATAGACTCAGTTAAAACAATTAAGAGTATTAATTTAGCCTAATGTTGCATTTGTGTTTCTTTAATATTGTGCAGCATCCAAGTAAACAAAAATATGGTTGGAAAAAATGTCTTACAAGTAATTTCATTTTACCAATTGAATCCAATATTATTACGTTCTGTTGTGCCTCAGTTTCCTCATTTATATAGAGGTAATAATAATCTATCTTATAGAGTTTTTATGAGTAAATGAAATAAGCTATGTTTAGTCTCTTGAGAATGGTGCCTGGCACCTAGTAAGTGCTTAACAAATCATTATCATTATTATAAGAAAACCTAAATTTGACAACAGGATTGAAAGATAGTGCTGTGTTTCTGGATTAGCTTTATTATAGGCCAGCTGGTCCATAATTGATCAGTCTATCTGAATTTATCATCAGATGGTCCAATATTGCTAAAGAAGTCTACTGTGGTTTTCATAAAAGAGCTTACATGTTAAATAATTTTAATTGTATCAATAAACTCAAATTTAACAGAAAATTTGAGAACGTTATAAATTAAATATTCAATAACATAGGCACAAAGTATATATATAACCAAAAGAGTGATTTTTACATTTTTAGGTTATAATTTTGACCAGCTTAGCACATTTACAACTTTGTGTTAGAGACAAGTTTAGCATCAAGTTCCTAACAGAAGGTCTTGGTATTTGCCGTATGTATAGTCTGCAGCTGTTATTATTACAGAAGCCTGGCCTTCATTGTGTAGGGTCTCAGATACACAGTCTTCTCTATAGAGATAGTAAAATAAATCAGCATTCTTTCAGAAAAACAGTTGAGCTGCCTCTTATATTCAAAGGCATCTCAGACTGCTATAAACTTTCCCTAAGCCCTATAAAATATCAATATTTAAGGGGAGCAGAGAGAACTTAGTCATCATTTTGAAATTGTCATATCATTAACATGATTTTCTCCAAATAGTGACTACAAAAACAGTAGAGTATCAAAACATAATTTGTACTTTTTTTCCTTTTAAAAATACGTGAAGGATTTGTGTGTATGCATGTTTATGTTTGTTTAACTCTGGGTAATATAATTATTTTTTTCTCTAACCTGCCTTTATCACCTAGCTAGATAATTTAACATCTCCAGAGAGCTGTTAGCTCTGAAAAAACTTGCTGTCATGATAAATACAAGGAATTGTACCCTCAATGGTTAATCAAGGAGACAAGTCAAGCCAAAAATTGATAAATAAGTGACAATGTCTATTTAAAATGTTAATTAAAAATAGGTCATGAGAGTCTATTTTATGCTTATTTGAGGGACTATACATCATACAAATTATGTCATTACTAAAAGCAATCTAACATGGTACTAATCTCTTCAAACTGTTGCTCTTTGACTTTATCTGAGGTTAGTACTTGTTTAATAAATCACAGTGATAAAGCCTGCATGACAGGCTTTTGTGAATCAAACTGACTTTTTTTCCATAGAGGAGTTGTAATGCTTTCTTGTCCTTTGAAAGGATTTCATTAGAGTGGACAATGATGTGAGCTACCAGTAAAGGATCTAATTGCCCTGTGTTTATAGCCTGAGCCTTGCAACTGCAATACAGTGCCTTACCTTAACAGCAGGACAGGCATTTGGAAGACAGACTGAGATTTAGTAATGCTGACACACATGAGAAGTGGACACATTGTGTTTGGGTTGTTCCCAGCCCTGAATTAATTTCCCTTATTAAACTGTCATTAAGGAGGGTTATTGTTGTTTACATTTCTTTCTCTGTTCTCCACTTTTTTTCTTTAAGTTGCTTAAAGAGATATCTAGGAAACGCAGAAGCCTCCGTCATGGAAGAGAAGTTGAATTAAAGCCATATATTGCCGCTCATTTTGATGTCCTTCCCACCGAGTTCACCCTGGGGGATGACAAACATTATGGTGGATTTACAAACAAGCAACTCCAAAGTGGTCAAGAGTATGTCTTCTTTGTGTTAGCAGTGATGGAACACGCAGAGTCTGTAAGTGAAATGTGATGGCATCCAGCTTATTTTCTATGGTATTCTTAAAAACATTTTTCACCAGAATGTGGGGATACATGCTACATGCATCCTAATTGTTTCTCATGAGATTTAACTTAAATTTAGTAACAGGCTGTCTACTCTTTGAATGTTGCTGAGTAATCTGCTTGAGATTTCATTACAAATAAGGCTGTGTCTCTAATCACAGGACATTTAGGTGAATTTCTAGTTTATGCAGTCCAGATCAATAGTGCATGGTGTTGTTTCCTTCTTGTTTTTTTTTTTTTCTTCTGGCATTTGTATCTCTTAATCCCAGACTCCCATCTTGCCCCAAGTCCCTTCTCACTCTCCACTGGTAACCCCTAGTTTGTTCTTTATATCTGTGAGTCTGTTTCTGTTTTGTATTCATTAGCTTGTTTTACTATTTTAGATTCCACATGTAAGTGATATCATATGGTATTTGTCTTTTTCTTTCTGACTTATTTCACTAAGCATGATTCTTCCTAGGGTCATCCATGTTGTTTAAAATGGCATAATTTGTTATGACTGAGTAATATTCCATTGCATATATATATATATATATCACATTTTCTTTACTCATATCTGTAATGATTAGAGACTTTGAGCATCCTTTCATGTTGTCTGGATGTCTTCTTTCAAAACCATGTCTATTCGGGTATTCTGCTCATTTTTAACTGGATTATCTTTTTTTTTTAAATATTGAGTTGTATGAGCTGTTTATATTTTGGATGAGGTGAGGTGAGGTAAGTTGTTCAGTCGTGTCCAGCTCTTTGCAACCCTATGGACTGTAGCCTGCCAGGCACCTCTGTGCATGGAATTCTCCAGGCAAGAATACTGGAGTGGGTTGCCATTCTCTTCTCCAGGGAATCTTCCCAACCCAGGGATCAAACCCAGGTCTCCCACATTGCAGGCAAATTCTTTACCAGGGAAGTCCTATATTTTGGATACTAAGTAGTTAGCAGTCTTGTCATTTGCAAATATTTTTCTCTATTTCAGTAGGTTATCTTGTTTTGCTGATTTCTTTGCTGTGCAAAGTTTAATTAGGTCCTTTTTTTCCTTTTTATTTCTTTTGCCTTAAGAGATAAAAAAAAAAAAAAGATATGACTTATGTAGTTCCTGCCTATATTCTCTTCTAGGAGTTTTCTGGTTTCAGATCTTACATTTAGGTCCTTAATCCATTTTAAGATTATTTTGGATATAATAAAGGAGGGAATAAGTGAGGTAATGTTCTAATCTCATTCTTTTATATGTAGTTGTCTAGCTTTCCCAGCACTACTTATTGAAAAAACTATCTTTTTTCCATTATTTATTCTCACCTTTGTGGTAAAATAGTTAACCATAGGTGCATGGACTTATTTCTTGAGTCTGTTTTCTTTTCCATTGATTGATTGGTCTGTTTTTGTGCCAGTACCATGCGATTTTGATTACTATAGCTTTATAATGTAGTCTGAAGTCAGGGAGCATGATTCATCTAGTTTTTTTTTTTTTTTTTTTCCTCAGTATCATTTTGGCTCTTCAGAATCTTTTGTGGTTTCATATAAATTTTAGGGTTATTTGTTTTTGGATCTGTGAAAAATGCCATGGGTAACTTGATAGGGTTTGCATTAAGTCTGTGGATTACCTTTGGTAGTTTAGACATTTTATAATATTAGTTCTTCCAATCCAAGGACAGGTGACATCATCCCATTTCTTTTTATCATTTTCAAATTCTTTCATCAGTGTTTTGTAGTACCGGTCTTCAGAGTATAGGTCTTTCACCTCCTTAAGTTTATTGCTAGGTTTTATATTCTTTTTGATGCAATTTTAAACAGGATTGTTTTCTTGCTTTCTCCGATAGTTAATTATTTGTATATAGAAGAGCAACAAATTTTCTGTATATTAATTTTGTATCCTGCAACTTTATTGAATTCATTTACTAGTTCTAATAATATTTTTGGTGGAGACATGAGGGTTTTCTATATATACTATAATATCATCTACATATAGTGACAGTTTTACTTCTTCCTTTTCAATTTGGATGCCTTTTATAGGAATCTTAATGTGAGACACATCTGGATAGAAAGGTGACATCTATCATTGCTCATCCTCTTAAACTGACTGTTCTCAAATATATATATATGTGTGTGTGTGTGTGTGTATTTAATACTAGGTATGTTGTTGCAAAATACCTAATAGACTTTAGCCTGTGTGATTACAATAGGAACTAACAAACTCTGAGATTAAACATAGTATATTTCCAAGTATTTGAAAATATTGACTAAGAGGGGAGTGGGGATCGTATGTATTTTATTCTCCTAGAACTGCCAGTGAGCCCATAGTGCTTTCTGCCCAGATTCAAGGGAAGTTCTATCTAGGAAAAGGCAAGCATAGCCTGTATCTTAAATTATAGCAATTTACCAGTGACTTTATCAGTGAAAAGCCAAGGAAGTTAGAAAATAATTCAATACAACAGAGGATCCCTAAGGTACTCTAAAGAATGAGTTGTCTTCTTTTATGTAATTCATCTTGCTCTTACGTTGTTTTGTGCTTCAGTTGCTTTGAATGTTAAAAAGACAGAGAGAGGGCGAGAATGTAGATGTGAGGGAGGTAGATTTTGAAGTGGCTGGTCACATTAACATTTAATATACATATTCTAAACTGTATCTTCTTTTGGGGCCTAAAACTGACAGGTATGGCAATTAGGTAGAGCCAGGCCTTCCCCTCTATAGGAAGTCTAAGATATATCAAAGATTTCTCCACATCAGGTGTTAGCATATACAGTGGGGCTTCTCTTCAAATGACTGAAGGAATTCCCTAGTGGAAAATCAAAACACAAAGGCAGCCTTTCTGCCTGGTTTACCTTTGTGCACAGGGTGTCATTTGAAAACAAAGTGACAGGTTTCCTGGAATTTTAATGTACGGATATGCTTTCTCTTTCTAGTTGAAGGTTTTAAGTCAGAGCATCAAGGGGATGGACTGATGGAATCATATTCTTTTTTTTAAATGATTTTTAGATACTTCAAAGAAATTTTCTTTAAATAGCTCTAGGACATTTCCTAAAGCACATTCAGAGCATTAGGTAGAACACAGACTCCAATGAAGAGAAAGTTCATCAGGTCATGCACTGTCAGAGAGTCTGATTTCTAATGTCTCCCAAATGTTTCTACTAGTGTTGGAAAGTATCACCATTGATGAATAAATTATATAATTAGCATTTCTTTCCACATATAAATTGTCTAAATTGCCCCTTCCTCCATCATCTTTTTCAAATCACTTTCAAAACTAACAGTATTTCCTTTGTTTTCTATGTGTTCATGCCAGCATTTATTAGAAGAGACTTGCATTCAACTAATATAATGCTTTTGTAGTAATACAGTCTTTTGTAAACTCCAGATTTTCAAAAGGGATGAAAGGGTGGGATGGTAATTGCATACAGAAAATATCTACCTTCCCACCAGTGACGTGAGCTGTCCCCCAATTAACTGCCTCATTAAGAGTATCAAGGGACTGGTTTAGAATGACTAACATTTAACCTTTTCCATTACCCCCACATACTGAACAAATTCTGCTTTTCATAAAGCTGGTGTCATTTTATGGTTTTCTTTTCACATCTCTGTTTCCTGATTTGGGTTGGAAATGGATGTACTTTGGGAAAAATCTCAGGTTAGATTTCTGTCTTGACTAACCAAGATTATTATCTCAAAGGCTCTTGGTAGAGAATTTCACATCACAGAGTTTTGCTTACTTTAGTCTCCCAAATAGTTTGAATGTGACCTACAAAATAGGGGAACAATTAAAGCAAAACAATTATATAAAGAATCATGTTTCTTTGATATAGAATGTATTTGCCAAGTCCTTTGAATAAATCCTTATACTGTACATATCTTTCCTTTTTTATCTACTTCTAAGAAGGTTTGGGATATATTGAGTAGTTAATCTTCTTTTGATGCCATTAGAAAATCTGAAAGTCAAGTCAATCTCTTTCTTGAACATAGTGAGGAAACTGGGACAGAAGACTAGCATATATGCATTTAGTGGGCATATATTCTCCAGAATGACTGCTGAGCTTGTCCTACTTAAATTCATAAAATATGCCCTACTTTTTTAAAAATGCAGACTGAAAATAAGTATACTTACTGATCATGGAAAAATAAGTATACTCTCTCATGTTTTAATAATGTCAGTCATTTGAAAAAAAATGAGCGTTTTGTTCAACAAAGATTTTCTGGGAACCCACTAAATGCAAAGTTGTGTACTGGCTGCTTTAAGCATACAAACATAAACTGTATATAAATCTGTACCTTCAAGGAGTTTATAGTTTCATTAAAGAAAATAAGGCATATACACAGATCAAAACACAATATAGTTTAACCACTACCATTAAAAAACAAACAGGACTACCTCAAATTGTTAAAATTATTTTAGTTACGTTTTGTGAAATGACTGATTATTTCCAGTTAAGGAGAGAGAGCTTCAATGGAGGCAAAATTTAAATGAGGTCTTGGAGATGAGTTGAATTTCAGGAGCTAAATGTTATGGAACTTGAGACAGCAAAGAGAAAATAGAGCATTTTGGTAGTAGTAGCAAGAAGTCTATTATTATAGAATATGTTAAAGCAAGTGAGTTCCAGAAAAACATCTATTTCTGCTTTATTGACTATGCCAAAGCCTTTGACTGTGTGGATCACAATAAACTGTGGAAAATTCTGAAAAAGATGGGAATACCAGACCACCTGACCTGCCTCTTGAGAAACCTGTATGCAGGTCAGGAAGCAACAGTTACAACTGGACATGGAACAACAGACAGGTTCCAAATAGGAAAAGGAGTATGTCAAGGGTGTATATTGTCATCCTGCTTATTTAACTTATATGCAGAGTACATCATGAGAAACACTGGGCTGGAGGAAGCACAGGCTGGAATCAAGATTGCCGGGAGAAATATCAATAAACTCAGATATGCAGATGACACCATCCTTATGGCAGAAAGCAAAGAAGAACTAAAAAGCCTCTTGAAGAAAGTGAGAGAGGAGAGTGAAAAAGCTGGCTTTAAAGCTCAACATTCAGAAAACTAAGATGATGCATTCTGGTCCCGTCACTTCATAGCAAATAGATGGGGAAACAGTGGAAACAGTGGCTGACTTTATTTTTTGAGGCTCCAAAATCACTGCAGATGGTGATTGCAGCCATAAATTAAAAAACGTTTACTCCTTGAAAGGAAAGTTATGACCAACCTAGATAGCATATTAAAAAGCAGAGACATTACTTTGCCAACATAGGTCCATCTAGTCAAGGCTATGGTTTTTCCAGTAGTCACGTATAGATGTGAGAGTTGGACTATAAAGAAAGCTAAGTGCCAAAGAGTTGATGCTTTTGAACTGTAGTGTTGGAGAAGACTCTTGAGAGTCCCTTGGAAAGCAAGGCGATCCAACCAATCCATCCTAAAGGAGATCAGTCCTGGGTGTTCATTGGGAGGACTGATGTTGAAGCTGAAACTCCAATACTTTGGCCACCTGATGCGAAGAGCTGACTCATTTGAAAAGACCCTGATGCTGGGAAAGATTGAGGGCAGGAGGAGAAGGGGACAAGAGAGGATGAGATGGTTGGATGGCATCACCGACTTGATGGACATGAGTTTGGGTAAACTCCAGGAGTTGGTGATGGACAGGGAGGCCTGGCGTGCTGCGCTTCATGGGGTCGCAAAGAGCCAGACACGACTGAGTGACTGAACTGAACTAAACTGATGTTATATGTGGTAAAGTTTAAAGAAAAATTATGGAGGCCGTTAAGAATCATGCTAAGATGTCTAATTTTTATTTAGGAGTCACCAGAGAGCCTCCTGAAGGTTTTACACCTGCAGTTTAGGATAATAGCTCTAGTAGCAGTAGAGACTGCCAGAGGAAAGAACTTCTGGTATGGTTTGGGTGAACATGAATGAGGTAATGAGAAAAGTGGTACTGTGGCAATGGAAAGAGGACCTGAGGCCTGAGACTGGAGAGAGCTGATCAGATAAAATCAGTAAGTTTTCATTCCTAGATATTGAGAGGAAAGAGAAATTAGTAAGTCGAAAGGAGGGTATATCTGGGAAGCAGAAAAATAACCCGAAGTTCTTAATTTGTGGATAGATGTAGGAATCTCTAGGAACTGAATTTGGAAATAAAGGTCTGGGACTTATCAGAGTTACTAAGTTAAGGACCATTAATGGGGAAGTAATATACATAGTGGTTGGAAGTTAAAGCTGAAGATCACCTTGCTACAGAGGAGTGAAAAAGAGATAGCAGAGAATAGAATTTAAGAATACAGGCTCATAAAATGGATTGAGAGACAGTTAACAAGACATAGTCAGTTGGAAAGATCAGGAAGGGATCTGTTGAGTATAGAATTAGGAGAACCAAAGGAGACCATTTTTATTTTATTTTTTTAATTGAAGAATAGGTAATTTACAATGTGTTAGTTTCAGTTGTATAGCAAAGTGATTCTGTTGTACATATGTACATGTATTTACTCTAGTTCAAATTATTTTCCCTTATAGATTATCACAAGATATTGAGTGGAGTTCCCGGTCTTTGTTGGTTATCTATTTTATATACAGTGGTCCCTAAGTAATTTATCCTTCTTCTGCTCCTTTCCCCTTTGGTAACTGTAGGTTTTTTTCTATGCCTGTGAGTCTATTTCTATTTTCTAAATAGGGTCATTTGTATAATTTTTTTTAAAATTAGCTTCCACATATGGAGTGGTATCATATGATATTTGTCTTTCTCTTTCCAACTTTCTTCAATCAGTATGATAATCTCTAGGTCCAGCCATTTTGCTGCAAATGGCATTATTTTGATCTTTTTTATGCTTGAGTAATATTTTGATGTGTGTATGTTTGTGTACATATATTCTTTATTCATTTATCAATGGACATTTAAGCTGTTCACATATCTTGGCTATTGTAAATAGTGCTACAGTAGACATTGCTGTGTATGTATTTTTTTGAATTATACTTTTCTCTGGATAAATGTCTTAGAGTTGGGTCACTATGTTATATGGTAGTTCTATTTTCAGTTTTTTAAGGAACCTCCACAGTTCCTGTTCTCCACTGGCTGCAGTTTACATGCTCACCAACCAGTATAGGAGCGTTTATGTATTTGTAGACTTTTTGATAATGGCCATTCTGATTGGTGTGAGGTGATACCTCATTCTAGTTTAGATTTGCATGTCTAGACTGTTGAGCATTTTTTCATGTGCCTTTTAGCCATCTGTATGTCTTCTTTGGGGAAATGTCTATTTAGATCTTCTGCCCTTTTTTAATTGGGTTGTTTGTTTCTTTGATATCAAGCTGCATGAACTGTTTAATTTGGAAGCTAATCCCTTGTCAGTCACAAAGGAAAAAGTTTTTTAAAAAGGCTTGGTCAACTGTGGCTAATCTGGAAAAGGTGTCTGGATGTGTAAGAACTGTATAAAGTGAGATTAGCAAATGAGAAAATAGGATCTATGGTGGTGCTCAAGTGAGAAGATGAGAAACAGTTTTGTTTTTTTTTAATTGAAATAATAGTTGATTTACAATGTTGTATTAACTTCTGCTCTACAGCTTCTGCTCTACAGCTAAGTGCCTCAGTTATATATATATACATATATATATATATATATATATATATAGAGAGAGAGAGAGAGAGAGAGAGAGAGAGTTGTTGATTAGTTGCTAAGTCATGTCTAACCCTTTGTGATCCTATGGACTGTAGCCTGCCAGGCTCCTCTGTCCATGGGATTTCTGGAGTGGGTTGCCATATCCTTCTCCAGGGCATCTTCCCAACCCAGGATTGAACCTGCGTCTCTTGCAATGGCAGTTGTGAGTGTGTGTGTGTATATATATATATATATATATATACACACACATATATATATATATGTATACACACACACACATACATACATTCTGTTTCATTATGGTTTATCCCAGGAGACTGAATATAGTTCCCTTCTATATACAGTAAGACCTTATTGTCTATCCATTCTAAATGTAACAGTTTGCATCTACTAACCCCAAACTCCCAGTCCAACCCTCCTCTCCTCCCCTTGGTAAACACAAATCTGTTCTCTGTGTCTGTGAATCCATTTCTGCTCCATATGGACAGAGGAGCCTGGTGGGCTACGGTCCATGGGTTTGTAAAGAGTCGGACACAACTGAAGTGACTTAGCACAGTCCTTTTTATGGCTGAGTAATACTCCATTATATATAGTGCCATTTCTTCTGTGCCTGTCCCTCTGCTGATGGACATCTAAGCTGTGTGTGTCCATGTCCTGGCTGTTGTGAACAGAGCTGCTGTGAACACTCGAGTGCAGTGTCTTTTTGAAATCATTTTTTTCTGAATATGAAGGAGTGGGATTGCTGGATCATACAGTAATTCTATTTTTAGTTTTCCATGGAACTACCTTACTGGTTTCCACAATGACTATCCCAGTCCACATTCCCACCAACAGTGTTAGAAGGTTCCCTTTTTCCACACCCTTTCCAGCACTTATTATCTGTGGATTTTTTTTTGGTGATGGCCATTCTGATCAGTGTGAGGTGATAGCTCATTGTAGTTTTGATTTGCATTTCTCTAATAATTAGTGATGTTGAGCATCCTTTCATGTGCCTGTTGGTCATCTGTATGTCTTCCTTGGAGAAATGTCTATTTAGGTCTTCTGCCCATTTGTTGATTGGGTTGCTTCTTTTTGAGCTGTATGAGCTGTTAGATTATTTTTAAGATGTGGGGCAGCTCATGACTGTGGACTGGTCTCTATTGGAAAAGACAGTATTTCAAAGAGGGACAGAATCAAGAGAATCTTCTTCTGAGATAATCTAAAATAGGACAAAACAAAACTAGATATTAGGGAAACAGAATTTATGTATATTCAGTCCCTTCCTTCACCAAGTAATTTTTTTGGCATATATCTTTCCAACCATACTGAGGACTAATTGCCAAATATAGTGGTACATATTTAAACTGTATACTGTGATGATTTTATATATTTATTTATATACACACACTGTGAATGATTACCAAGATCAAGATAAGTAACTCCTTTGTGTGTATGGTGAGAAAGTTTAAGATCTGCTCTCAGTAACTTTTAGGTATATGATACTGTGGATGGAGGAGCCTGGTAGGCTGCAGTCCATGGGTCGTGCTACAAGCCGGACACGACTAAGCAACTTCACTTTCACCTTTCACTTTCATGCGTTGGAGAAGGAAATGGCAACCCACTCCAGTGTTCTTGCCTGGAGAATCCCAGGGACGGGGGAGCCTGGTGGGCTGCCGTCTGTGGGGTCGCACAGAGTCGGACATGACTGAAGCGACTTAGCAGCAGCAGCACTGTGTTATTTACTATAGTCACCTTGCTGCAAGTTAGATCCTCAGAACTCATATTGTAATATGTATTTCTCTGTCTGGCTTATTGTACTTAGCATAATACCCTGCAGATACATCCATGTCATTGAAGATCTTAGCAGAATTTTCTCCTTTTGATGGCCAAATAATATCCCATTGTGTACATATGTATATGTGTGTATATGTAATCACATTTTATTTGTCCATTCATCCAAAGAAACTTTTAGGTTGCTTCCATGCGTTAGATATTGTGAGTATATTGCAGAGAACACAAGTATGCCGATATCTCTTTAAGACAGTGATTTCATTTCCTTTAGATATAAACCTAGAAATGGGATTGCTGGGTTATATGGTAGTTTTATTTTTAATGTTTGGAGGAACCAACAACTACTTTCTATAATAGCTGTGCCAATTTACATTCCCCTCAACAGTGTATAAGGTTTTCTTTTCTCTTTATCAGTTTTCTATTGGGAATAATCATATCAACCTCTGAGCAGCACTGTAATAAAATCATATAGAAACTGCTAAATCCTTTTAAGTCCTCAAAATTTTATGTTCTGGAAAACCATATTATCACTTTCATATATCTTGCATGTATATAATTTGAACACTGAACTTTTCTTTTGAAGTTTTAGACTTTAATGTGCGGTACTTAGGACTGCTTTCATAATATAATATTTAATGAAATACTGATATTTTGCTGTATAAGTATTTACTGAGTGATTATATCTTAAGGGTTGGAACTGTAATTTTTTTTATTTTTCATATTGTATGTAATACATTGGCACAATGTAAATTGCTCATTGAACATTTTGTGACTGGTTAATCTACTGGTACTTACACTTCATAAGACCATTTACTATTCCAGTATATAGATCCCAGTGAAAACGTATCTATGGAAATGTATACCATCAAAAACTATTTTATTATTAAATACTTTATAAAGAAATTTAGATTTCAAAACCTTTTTTCCTTTCCCTCCACCTTTTAAATATTTTAAAACTACTATCAAATCCATAATGTCTTGAATCTTTGCCTCTTCTAATGCTAAAAATACTGTCTAGAAAGTCATTATTTTCTAGCTAACATAGACTCTGTTTTTCCTCAGAAGATGTATGCAACCAGCCCTTACTCTGATCCTGTTGTGTCAATGGATTTGGATCCACAGCCAATCACAGATGAAGAAGAAGGCTTGATTTGGGTTGTGGGTCCTGTGCTCGCAGTGGTCTTTATCATCTGCATTGTCATAGCTATTCTTCTTTATAAAAGGTAGGTTTGCCCAACGCCTCTGTTGCAGTCTTCGGGGCTGCCTTGTTTTTAAAGACTTTTTATCATCCTTCCATGGTCATTATGTGGTTGATCTTGGTAAAAATATTTCCAGTAATCACTGAGGGGAGAAATGTATCCATTAGTGTTAGAACAAAATACAAAGACTGAGCTCATTCAGTGTGTGGTGTAGACTCTGTTGCCCAGCAGGCATGGATCCAGTCTCCATCTTCTGAGGTACTTACACAGTATGAGTTCTTTGCATGACAGTTGAGACGTTACATTCGCAAGCAGATAATCCGAAGCAAATTAGATCATTAATGGCTCCATTTCAGCATGGAGTTTGAAACACTATTGCAAGTCTAACTTGCCTGAGTACTGAGATTTTTTTCTGTAGCTATTTCTCAAAATTCAGCAAAAGTAGCTAAAAATTGAAGATCAAAGAAAGAACAGAGGAAGATGAACTTTTTCCCTTTCCCATTTTTCTTCTAACCCTTAGTCCACATCTTCAGTATTGAATTCTCATCTGTGTCCAAGAGGAAATCCAAGGTACCATTTTCCTTCTTAGTGTCTTTGACCACAGATGGGATGCAAATAATCCACACTAACTCATATTTTCTAATGTAGTGTTTTGTCAATCCTTTATCTGTCTCCATTACATGTAAGATTTTGTCCCCTAGGTCACTGCTTAGTTGGATAGAAAACACGGTAATTATTTTTTCTCTAAATTCTTCCTGAACTAAAAAAAATATATAATATTCAAAATGACTGAATTACCTTCCTTTATATCAATTTTTCTTCCAATCCAAATTTTATTTTCATGCAACTCAATCTATGTTCCTGTTTTCCTTTGTAGCGTGTCAGCTTTTAGAATGCTACTGTGAAGGTACTCTCTTCCTTCCACTGCAAGATAATTTTTCTCTGAGACCCGAGTTCTATTCCTGGGTCAGGAAGATCCCCTGGAGAAGGAAATGGCAACCCACTCCAGTATTCTTGCCTGGAGAATGCCTATGGACACAGGAGTCTGGTGGGCTATAGTCCATGGGGTCGCAAGAGTTGGACATGACTTAGCAACTAAATCACCATCCATCACCATAACCTTGACCTTCAAAAATAGATGAGAGTGTCTTCATTTTGATTCTTGCTTACATGTTTAATCGGACAATTTTATCTTCATTATTTATTTTTCCTACTCCTGTAACTCCTTTCAGTGGTTTACATTAATTATTCCTACCTGCATTCCTTTGTTCTTCAAATAGATCTTTTTTTTTTTCTTTTCCCAAAGCTCTTCTCTTGACTCAAAACAGTACTTTTCAAGACACTGCTCCTTTGAATGACTCTCTTCTCAGGCTGTTTTACAATTCCATTCCAGGGCTGAGGGAAAAAAAAAAGTCAAGTTGAAGAAGTTTATAATCGTAGTGCATTAAATTGCCTATCCTCTTTCAGAATTAAAAGAATGAAGAAAAAAATCATTATTTTTCCTAATCACTACCATTGCTCAATTGTCCACTCCCTACAATGGCTGGAAAAAACAAATGATTGAAGGCCAGAATATCTTAGTTGATGGTTTCAGTCTCCCCCTTCCAGTCTGTATCTTATCAATGTGTATGGTAAGGAGACTGTTGTATTTGATCACTTGTCTCTTGTGTAAGAGCTAAGGCCTGGAAGCTTGAGGTTCCCACATGCCCCAGAACAGTAAAAGATCCTGTGTGAGTCCAGACAGGCAAGAGCTAGCACCCTTTGCTTCTTATGTACTGCATTTATTACCGGAAGAGAATACAATAAGAAAAAAGTAAAAAAGTACATGTTTTACAAAAAACAACTTTCATTCTAAGTGTTGACATCCTGCTGTGGGGGTCAGAGCAGAAAATTGCTTGTTGACAACTGCGTTTCTAGATCACATCACATGGCATCTGTTATTACAGAATGAACAAGATGCTTACCTTTTAAGTTGCATTTCATTAGGATCTATCTGGCTATCATTAACTCATGCCACTTAATAGATATGTGCATGGCCTTGTAAATTAGTTGTGTAAATATGGAGAAATAAGATTCTAACCTTGGTAATTAAGTTTTCTTTATCCACATGTGCTTGAAAAATATCAACTCAGTTATTTTAATTTTTCCTAATCCTGCAAGAAGGCATCATATTTAAAGATATTATGACTGTTTAAGTTGCATTTTAGTGTATGCATATGTGAGCATTGTCTAAAGCAATTGTTGGGAAATGCACACATCCTCAAATGCTAAGTATATTTAGCTAACCATCTGAAAGCCCATGAAGCATTTCTGAAATAGAAATGCTTGCTTCAGCAGTAAAAAACATTCCTGACTTGAAACTCAAGTAGACCCAACAATGTCCTTCCTGATTATCATGAAACAGTTCAAGAGGAACTCTTACGTAGGCAATGAATAGTGTCTCTAATAGCTTGGAATCTGAGCAAAGAAAATTACATAACAAACAGTATACCTCTCTTTTTAGGTGCTTTTCAGTTTATACACAGGTCATTGGTAATCACTCAGAATTGATTATCATCATTACTATTACTAAAATATTTTACTTTCTGTACGCAAATAATACTTTAATTAGGGAATGAGTATGTAATACTGCTGACTCACACTATCTTGATAATTCTATTGGTAATATACACCTGTTTACAAGACTGCCTTTGTTAGGAAAAGGTCTATAGCTGTGGATGGTTTGTCCATATAAAAAAATAAATCTCACTGAGTCAGTTGAGATTTACTTCTATTAATTATAGTAATATGGAATAGCAGTTATTTTCACTTTGCATTCTGTCTATTTGACTTTGTTTTAAATGTGCTAAAACCCATAATACATTGATAATCAATAACAAAACATATCACTGAGGCTTTGTAAGGGCCTTAAAGGGCCATCAGAATAGTATTAATGTAATGTTTGGTAGGTCTTTGTTAATTTTCCTACACTAAGATTTTTTTTAAATCCTGGACTGTATCTGTGATACATGTGCAATGATTTAACAGTTTAAACTTCAGAGAGAAGATGTAGCAAGGTTTAGAAAAAAGCTAAATTTGAAAGCAGGAAACCTGAGTTCAAGTCCCAGCTTTGTAACTAGCTGGCTATAGGGGCTAGAAAGTCATGCTAACATTCCAGGCCCTGGTTTCTTCACTTCTAAAATAAGTACATAGATTAGATAACTGACCTTTTTAAAATATGAGAACCTAAAAAAATCAAGTAATAGAATTAGCATTGTATTATTTTTACCTTCAGTGCATGTGTACGTTTTCTAAATGACTCCATGTTGCCCTTCATCTATCTTCCCCTACAAAGAAAAAAGAATCCATAAAGTAATTGAATGTTCTTTGATGTTCATCTACCCTGCACATCTGCTACATAATGGCTTTTCAATCATTAGTTTTAAAATTGTTCAGGAATTATTTCTATAGAAAATATTCTTAAAATGTAAATCTATGAAAAGCATTTCAATATAGATAAGTATTTATTATATACTATGAAAGGGAAAAAATGGATTAGGATGTTAGAAAGCACGAAGGCATGGTCTAGACCAAATTATCATTCTCAAATAGTAATAGTCTAATGTGAGTGAACACTGTAGACAGTAAATAATTTCCATTCCCACCTCTGGATGTTCATGTGTGAAGACCATAAGGAAGATGTGACTAAGGTATAGACCGTTCCTTTTTCTCCTTTTCCCAGATCCAACAGTGGCTCCCTGGGGACTCTACCTCTTTAATCTTTTTGAATCATCCCTACATGTATTTCCATAGTATCACCAAAGAAAAAAATAGATTCCAGAGTATTTTGAGATGCTAGGAAGAAATAGGCATCCACACTGGGCTATGCCTTCTCGCCTTTGAGGAGGTCGTTCCGAAAGCCTTTCTACTCATTCCACAGGTACTTGTCTTGACCCAGCCAACTCTCACTCACCCTTTAGAAGTAAGCTAAGATGCACTTACTAAATGAAAGCCTTTCTGAGTGTCCACCTCGCGTCCTCTTTTAGCAGTTAAGGCTGCCTTAGGGTCCCCTTCTCTATGCTTCTAAAGCACTTTCTGCTTATCTTTATCATAGAACCTACCAACCACATTACTGCCATTGCCCATTTCCTTGGCTTTCTGCCCCCACTAAACTGTAGGTCATGGACTCCGTCTTACTCCTCATGGTATTTCCTTGTGCCAAGACGAGTGCATAGCACAGAGGGCTACCGAATAATCAAATTTATAAGAGTCAAACAGTGATAAACTAAGTTCCCTCCTCTTATTTATTCCATATCTCATTATTATCTTCATCTTGACTGGCAAGAGCTGTAATGAAATCCTCAACCTGTAGTTTAAATTCCAAAAGATTTTAAACTTATAGATATTTGCACAAAATATGTACCTATGTGCAGTAAGGCTGACATTTCTGTGGCAGAGGAAAGAAGTGGAGAGTATGCACTGGTTCATCCTAGTATTCAACAGCCTTTTCATGTACAAAACTGGCAATTCACTAAGTATTTCACTCTGTCAGATAAATAGGTTTTCCTACAACGAATTCACTGATGACTTCACTGATTAAAAATAAGCCAAGTTAGGAACACTTGTAGGATTTTTAAAAACTTGGTATACCTAGCTAAATCACTTTAAGAATCAAAAGAACCTGTGTGTCTGATATCATTTTCATTATTCACTTTGTATGTGTGTGTGTACAGTTTAAATGTGGACTTTGTACTTTTCAAAAGCTATGGACTGGATTACCTTAAGGGAAGATATTGTAGCAACATGGGTGTATAGTTCATTGGCAGTGAGGTAGACCTGGTACCTTTGTTTCTTGCAATTGAGAACTCACAAAATATTTTGCAGTTTGCCTCAACATGAAGACTATTCAGATGAATTCTTTTTAGGTGAAGGTTATACTTTCTGTATAAAGAAGATGGTTAAACAGTCCACATTATTATCACAGGTGAAAGTGCCAATAATGACAGTGAGCTGGAAGTGTTCACATACAGTAGTGCCTCTGTGACTAGGAAAATATGGGTCATGTCAGTGGCTGGTAATAAATTGCTTTTCTGGATTAGCACAGCTATATAGATGGGTTATGCTCTGTAGATATAATGATGAGTATTGTATTTTCCAAAACTGAAAATGCATTTAAGCTTTTACTGGGGAAAAAAAAGACATAATCACCTTACTTGCCAAAATGTGTTTGAAGACCTCATCTCTGCCACTTCATTACCTTGTGGTATATTATACAATTGTGCAAATTTTTCTTCAGGTCAGTGCAATTTGCAGGTATTTTAAAGGAATGATGTACCTCTTAACAGAAGACTGTTTTTAATGAACTAAATTTCTTATATGGGATAATGTTATATTCCCATTAAGTACATTAGTTGTCTCATGGCATGTTTTTTAATAATCAAATAATATCTCTACCATCAAATTCTCCTAGGATATAATTAATTGTGGCAGTGTTTTGTAGGTTGATGAATAAAAGTGAATCTGACATTAATACACACACAAATGCTTTACTTAGCCATGTACTCTCATGTCCTCCATTTGCTTCATGATTAGAGGCCTTGAAATATTTTGATATGCTATCATTTTCTAATGTGTGTCAGTGTATGTCCCTAATTATGAGCTGTTAAATCTTGGTTGTCATGGTTACTCTTGTTACCATTGGCCAACTAACATTTAGCCTCTCTTTTTCTTTTTTGCTGCATTAAAATGGAGCAGTAAACCTGACAGGTGAGGAATAGAGAACAAACCCCTTTAATGCTCAGTACAAAAAAAAAAAAAAAACACAGGTAGACTTTGGAGGTATTGAGGGGATAAGGGTGGAGGTTGGATATAAAAGATGAAACTGGCGAAGGGAACATGGACAAAGCCTAGGTATAAAAAGTAATGTTGATATTAAAATGATTCAGGAGGAAGTAGTTTATCTATATATGATGATAAAATAGATTATTTAAAGGTAAATTTAGAGGGTAGTAAAACCTGTCTCTGAGTTTTGTTTGTAGTCAAGGTTAAATGAGCATTTGTATGTGTTAATGTGAGTCATTTTCGTTTTGTTTTGTTTGTTTTTACTGAAAGTATGATCTCAAGACCCTTTGTACAGGAATACTAACATTTTTATACCCTGCTAATATCGATGGCAGTACTTTAGTAAAAAATTATATTTAATTCCAAATTATTTTCCCTGTCCTCCAGCCTTGAAAAATAATAGCAATAATAATCATTCCTATATTGCTTGCTTATTTAGTGATCAGTCCAAGCTAACCTTTCAGCTTTCTAACACACACACATATATATGAATTCCTGATTAAAATTAAGCAAAGGATCTTGATGCCCATCTAGCCTGCCTCCCTTCCAGTGTTGTATTCCAGTGGTTCTCTATGGAGACAAGTAGCAAGAGCATCACCTAGGAACCTGATAGAAACACAAATTCTTGATCCCACTGACCTCAGACCTACTTAATCAGAAACTCTGGGGAGTTGGTCCAGCAGCCTGTAGTTTAACAAGCCCTCTTGGGTGACTCTGATGCATACCAGAGAATCACCGCTACATTATTTTCCTTAAAACCACGTAACACTGGTCAACAAGCTGCGTTACACTTTCACTGACAGCAAACTGAGTACCTCAGAGAAGCTGTGCTTGTCATTAATCCAGCAGAAAAACAACACATGCAAAACAGTTTTTTAAGGCAAAAGTCAAAACACTTTGAATCCACTTAATATGCTCAGAGCTCTACCTCTCACTATAAAACTGTCCACATTTCACAATTTCATCACTACCTTCTTGTTCTATCAAGAGAGCTGGGCCAAAACTTAACATAATCTAACCCTCCTCCCCTGTTTTATAAGTGAAGAAATTAACTAAGTTAGGTTTGTAGTTGACTTACCCAAGGAGATACAGACCAGTAGTGGCAAAGTTGGGCTTCTGTTCTTGATGATGTCAGAATCGTTGTGAACTGATTTCTTTGAAATCTCTATTAATAGTAAACAAATACATTTCTTCCAAAAGCCTGTATGCATGTCTGAATATTTTTTTTCCAAATAAATACACTAGATATACCTTCCACACCATGTCCCTTTGTTTTTGTTTCCCACTTTACATGTAGATCAAAGCCAGGTGAGACTAGATGAAAATAAAACCCCACTGAGACCACAGAGCAGCGTTTTTGTTGTTATTCACAGCCCAAATAAACACATATTTTTATACAACTAGCATTTTCTGCCATATCAGAAATGTCATGTGCTTTTCTATTTTCTTTTCATGCAAATAACGCCTGCCCATGGTAGATACTTCTCACTGTGAGAAATAAACTTACCCCTAGGAATTTATAATTCTTATAGAAAAAATAGCAAGGCAATATTCAGAATCTGTTTCTAGTCACTATTTGTTATTTTTTTCTAGTTGAGAATAATGAGATCTCCGAAATCTTACCAGAAAAAAGAAATGCCACTCCAGATGATCACACGGGGCTTGATTTAGACCATTATATGCCATTTAATACTTTGTAACAGTAAATTTCGTTTTTAAAAATGATCGTTGTTTCTGATGGTGATCAAACTCTTCATCCTGCAAATCTTCCTTAGAAATTCTTTGTTTGAAAACTCACATTTTAACACGTTTCTGTTTAGAAACAATGCAGTAAAGTGCGGGCAGTCAGAATTACCTGCGTGGTGATCATCAAAACTAAATGAAGCAGAATGAAATTTAAACAGCCGACTTTCCTAGCTGGCTAGGAGTTTTGGAAACTGGTTTCTTAAAGATTATCTTATTTGGACAGATTGAGGGAGAAGTTAGTTATTAAATGTCAGGACACCCCTCCCACTTATTACAAGAGTGACTCTCATTTTAGTCTCATGCTCTGAGTTTTCCAAGACTCATTGGGCAACAAGATAGGATTTTAGCTTTCCTGGTACCGAAGAAACTGACTAAATGTCTTTACAGAGTGTTCTTTTTTCTCCCTCTGCCTCACTGCCACTCAATCTGGCCTCAGTGCAACAGAAGATAAGGAGGGTGTCCCCCAATACCTGCAACAGTCAGTGTCTCCTAGCCCAGATATTTCTTCATGTGGTTTCCTTAATCCTGCAAGAAAGACTGTAGAACCATTCTGAAAAGGGATACAAATCCAGGTTTTAGGCATCAGATCTGGCACATAAGTAAAAAAAAAAAAAAAAAAAAAAGTGCCAGACTGTGAAAAGACCAAAACCTGAGAAAGGCCACTGGGATTACTTGGAAAAGACCAATCATATGTTTGTTACACTTGAGGTTGATTGACTGGCCACATTTGGTGGTGTTTTGTTAACCAATTTATCTTCGATAGTAAACCATGTCTCTGTATCGTTAGGCTAATACCCACAGCATAAACACAGTGACATTTTCTACTCTGCAAGTGGCTGTCCTCTTCTTTCACCTTGTCTTCTTAGCCCCTTTTTCTCTTCCTTCTCATCTATCTCTCCCCAGCCTTCCATCTCTTCTTTTTCTTTCCTTCTCATTTTCCACTCCATATAACGAGCTGCCAGTTCCTCTGGCATGCCTCCAATTCACTGATTTCCTCTGACTGGGAGTATGTTTGGCAGTACGCTGTGTCCTAAGGCTATACTTGAGAATTTTACGTAGAAACAGTAAATCCTGAGACAGGTTAATCCAAGGTTCTGAGAGAACAACGTGTCTAACAGGACTCACCCCTCAAAATTCATCGCACTGAGGACGTTTTGCCAAAGGCATTGCACTTGAGCAAATCAAGTGTACTTTCCCTTCGCATCAGTCTTCCCTTCATCCTCTGGTTGGTTTCATTCTATACAGATGAGCAGAGATGGGAAGAAAGGCTATTTAACAGGAGCCCTCTAGCTAACCATGGAACAACCTGGGTGGCACTGAATGAGAGCCCATTGCCACAGCAACACTAATGAGGTGTACCACAGCCATATCAAAAAGGGACAGAGAGACTTCCTACCCACTGCTGCACCCTCCTCCCAGATAAGAATGTCTTTGATCTGAGCAGGATGAGATGCTGTGATTATGACTCCAGCCTGGAGATTGCTGGAATCTGTATTGGGAAGAAACCACTGTTTGAAAAGTTCTCCCTTAGTTAAATGAGTTTTTAATCTAATTCAACCTTAAAGAAAATATTTAGGTACCACTCTGTGATTATTTGTCTGGAAAAAACATGGATAAAGCAATCTTATTAAAAACCTGACATTTGTTGCATAGACATTTTTAAAATTACATCATGACACCTTAAGCAAAGATACTCACCTTGACATCATAAACAGGCAACATGGCTTTTTCCTTGGAATTTAAAAGAGAAAAAGGATGTTGGTTTGGTGTGGTCCTGATTCTCCTTCCAGGTACTAGGCTAACTTGAACTCTTAGAAATACACTTACTGTATTTATCTGGTTATGGGAAAATCCAGTGCAGGTGCACTCTAGTCACCAGTCATGAATCCTGCAGGAAAAGGAGGGGGGCAGATTTAGCTGTTTAGCTTGAGGCCAAGTAGTTTCTGCGTTTACTTCCATGGTAACTACAATCATAGTATTGGTTACTAGGGTTACTCTATCCTTTTCCTCCCAAAGAGAACTAGTGGACAAGGGAGAAAAGCTGAACAAGTTTCCAAACCTATCTCAACAGCACCTCCTTATGCCTAAAGGCAGAGTCTCTGAATTATTAAATTCTAGAGCTGAAGGAGGACTTAGAGATCATCCACTTAAAATTTTCAGACCTGAGGAAATACTGTAGGCCAGGAGAGAAAAAAGTTAGCTTAACAAAGTCACAAAGGTCAAAAAGTTTTAAAACTACAAATGGGGGCAGGGGGCAGGGGTGGGGAAGGGGAGGGTGGCAATGCATGCATAATCGGTTGCTTTTTTAAATTGGTTTCAGTTTTTTTGGTTGTTTTATTCTTTAATTTTTATTCTCTCCCTATAGGAAGAGGGCAGAATCTGACTCTAGAAAGAGCAGCATACCAAACAGTAAGGAGGTCCCTTCACACCATCCAACAGACCCAGTAGAACTGAGGCGCCTTAATTTCCAAACACCAGGTAAGAAGCATGACTCATCTTGTCTAGAACACAGTGTTTACTGAAAGTTTTATAGCCCCAGTGACATCGCCATGAGAGGTGACTGTATCACTTTATTTCAAACAGTTGTTTATCTTCCTTCTTTACTATTACTGAGACTCAGCAAAACATATGTCTTGAAAAGAAACTATATTCTTTGTGAAAATCTGAGGTGGAGTGGAAAAAGGAAAAAAATAATTTTCCTTCAAATTTTGGAAAACCTAAAGTCTTAAAAATATTTGCCATTTTTATGAGCTTATTAGCACAGTTGATTATTTTCAATGACACCTATCTGGAAAGAATCCAGTTTTTTACCTTATAAAATGAATGAGTGGATGGATGGATGAATGTCACCTCATTCATCTCATTGGGAAAGAATACATTTTTTAATCTATTTCCCTATTAATTTGTGTCTGCGTTATTCTGAAAGAAAGGAGGGGAAGAGAAAAACAAGGGAAAAAATTTGTATGTTACCTTTACTAAATTTCACTAACCAGTTTAGGTTTCTTGCTGAGGAGATGCTCAGAGTGATTGAGGATGACAAATATATGCTTGTTTCTTAAAGAACATTAAGTGCTTCAACAGAGGAAAAATATTATTCCTGCTGAGGGGCGTTTTGTTCAGCATTGTTAATACAAGGCTAACTCCATTTTGCCTTTTTCACCTAAATCTTACTTATGCCAAAATGATGAATGGTAGAGAGAGCTAAACTATACAACTGAGTGGCGTTGTCTCAGTACCTAATGAAAATGAACAAAATTAAAGAGCTGCTCTGAGAACTTCATTTGATGACAATTTGATGGTAGTATTGTATCCCAAACTGTTTGAAAGTTTTCTGTGTCAAATGGATATTCTACTCATTATGGTATACCACAGACTTACTAAACGACACATTTTCAGTAAATTGCTTGGAATTAAAAATGCACAGTTTACTGTATTTAGCATATGTGTTATTTTACATGTAGATATGCCATAGTAACTAGTAACTATCCAGTTAAAAGAAATGCCTGGAATTTTAAATGTGGCTCTACCAATCACTGTAGATGTGGGCTTTTTAAACAAATTCTTTCTCAAATGAGGTTTATTCTTTAAAAAGCAAAGATAAACCTTCATCAGCATGAAAGTTAAAAAAATTTTCCATATAA
The DNA here is from genome assembly GCF_054371585.1 of Giraffa tippelskirchi. Lineage (NCBI taxonomy): Eukaryota > Metazoa > Chordata > Mammalia > Artiodactyla > Giraffidae > Giraffa > Giraffa tippelskirchi. The sequence goes on from NC_137275.1 coordinate 155,533,027, forward strand.
CTAAATTTCTCCTGATGGGCATTTATTTAAGAGGCTTAGTATAAAGGTAAGGTTAGCAGCAAAATAGAGCCAGTGGGAGTGCCACCCCTCCTCACTCCCAGCACCAAGAGAATGACATGTGAATGGCTACCATGCAGAAAGTGTTAGTAGCAGAGTGCTGGTGGCTACAAGGGACATACCAACAATGCCTTCAACCAAGACATCTCCACATTCAAGAATGCTATTAAGAATCTAATTTCCCCAATGTATGTGGGAGTATTAGATCCCTTTATAGAGAGAACCTGCTAAATTCCATATATGTCACTGGAAAGAATGAAGGGTACAATTGAAGTGACATTGCTTTTATCAACAACAGCTTTAACAAAATAAAATGGGGACTTAGGCTTACGGTTAGTGTTAGTTACTTAGTCGTGTCCAACTCTTTACAGCCCCATGGACTGTAGCCCGCCAGGCTCCTCTGTTCCATGGAATTCTCCAGGCAAGAATACTGGAGTGGGTTGCCATTCCTTCTCCAAGGGATCTCCCTGACCCAGGGATAAAACCTGGGTCTCCTGCATTGCAGGCAGATTCTGTACCATTTGAGCCACCAGAAGGTACCATTTAACTAAGATTAAACTTACCTAAAATAGATAGTGGAATAAAGTGGGAAAACAGTAAAAAAAAGAGACAGATGGTTTAGTAGAGGAATAGAATAAAACAGAAATTTTCCCAAGATCCTACCACATCTATTCACCAAGGCAGCGTTATGCTGTAACCGCCTGCTCAGTTAAGCAGTCTAGTTAAGTCTTGGTTTATTGAAATAGTCTATGTGCTTCCCAAGCTCTAGAATGTGGCCTGCTGTCCTGAAAATCTGACCAGTTTACAAAGAAAATAGACTCACGTGTTAGTGTGAAATTCATAGAGAATGTTACAGTTTGCTTCAGCCAGTGTGGATTCTAGCTAATGGCTATGAATTTAATTACTTGCCGATAGGATAAGAGCAGAAGTTGGGATTGTTAACCAAGTAACCTTATTGTGCTAATCCTCCCTGATTTGTAAATAACCAAGGGCTTTCGTGGATGATCAAATAAAATGATTCTTTTATTCTAAAACACTTTTCTTAGGTATTGCACAGAAAGCCATTTTAATTTTTACTAATATTTTTGGATTTTAAACCATTCACCCTTCAGTTTCTGAAATGTGCTTTTATATACATCATGCCTTTGTGTATATAGTTATGTATAACTATAATATGACAATGTTACTTAATGGTATGCATAAGTAGAGACTTAACAATACATGATTTTCAATGAAATCAGAAACCTGTGATTTATATAAATAGCCTCTAACACAGAATTTGATCTTGAAAGCAAATTGATTTCCACTTCTGATGAGTCTGTTGTGGATGATAAAATGTCAAACTAACGTTATCATTTGAAATTCAGTAGGTCTTTCAGAAGGTAAAGGAAGCTTATTGCTTAGTTCACTGATTTTTAATTCTACTTTCCTTAAAAAAAAAATCATCTTGTGAATGAAAAATCTATTTACATTTTGAGTTACTTATTTTTGTTGGAGCGTCTGGGTTTAAAGAGCCAGATCTTTTTCCCAAATTCTGCTTCATATTCAAAAGATATTTGAAACATACATACTAAATTTCATACAGATACAGTATTTGGCATTAAGTACTTCAAAGAATTATTTCCTTAATTGTAGTACCACAAACACATATGTCTCTGGGTCTGGGAAAGAAAAAGATCAGAATTTTGTCTCTGGCCACTCAGCTGAGGCACAAAGTGAAAACAGAGAAACCTGTTCTTTTCATGATACCGTCTCTGTGAAGTTGCGGGATGTGGAGAGGAACTTTGCTTTAAGCATACTTGCCAAATTTGGGGTGATAATCAGGTCCTTCTGTTTGTTAAACACTGTATTCAAGCATCTAGACAGGATTAGAAATGCTCGCACTTTCCAAATTAAGAGCAGGTACGTCTGCTTGTAGGTGTTTTCCACGAATGTATTTATCTGTCGGTTAAGGATTTCAGATGGCAGTATGCAGCCAGGTTGTAATTGTGAGAACCCGAACTACCTAATCTCTTAAGAGACTATGGTTTACAACGGTGACATCACTTAATGGTCTGCAGGGACAGTCAGAACTGGTGTGAATATGTCAATTGAAGGGATCATTTAGCTAAGGTGAGACTTACAACCTCAAGTGAATAATGGAATAAAATGGACACAATAAGTAAGTGAGGGAAGAGATGTAGTAGAAGAATGTTCTAGAATTAGTAACTAGTCATCAATTTTTATAAATCTTTAAGATCTGTGAAGGAAGGGAAGAAAATACTCACTTATAAAAGATGCTTTTAATGAAACCCCTATTTAAGCCTTACACATCTCTGTGGACAGTGGTAACTGGATATATGTTAGGATGGCTGATAGATGAGTTACGTGTTAACAAAAGTGGACTACTTTTTTGGTGGGAAGAAAGCTTTGCTTATAAAAAAATGTCCAAGTTATTTTATAATCAGCCCATCAATATTTCTTAATTATAAAAATAGCATGTTTATTGAAAATTTTTTAAATAGAAAGTAAGCTTAACAATAGTTATACTTAGGTTATGGCTATATGGTTGTGCAGTGTATTATTTAAATATGAGGTGTGATTTTTATAACTTGTAAAAGGCAAAAAAATACTTTTAGAAAAGAAAAATTACTCTATCTAGCTTTTTCTTCTTTTGACATATTTAAAATAAAGTGTAAATGATTTCCTATACTTCAATTTTACTTTCCAGAAATATCTACCATAGACAGTTTCATGCATTTATTTCCAGAATTTTTAATTTGTGTATACAGTTCTTTAAATGATAATATATATAGCAGGTGTATAGATACAGATGCATTTACAGGAAATTTCCTATTTTAATATTTAACTACATTTTCCAAGCTAATATTTGAAGTTTTCTCTCCTTTAACAACTGATAGTATTGATGATATTCTGTTCTACAGATGTCACAAAATATATCATCTCAGTCCTTATTCAATGGAGGCTAACTCATTTCCTGCATTTTGCTCTTACAAAACATACTGTACTGAGCAGTACTGAGCCCAGACCTTTTCACATTGCTGTTATTTCGAATGATAGGCACCTGGAAGTGTGATGGCTGAGTCCTAGGGCAGGCACATTTTACTTTACCATTTTGATAGAGATTGTCAATGATGGATATTTTTGAAATACTGTAAAAAGCCTTACCTACTGAGTAGCCCATCTGGGATGTGGCCTCTTGAATTGGACACAATGACTAAAATAAATATAATATTGTCAAAAGATGGTGATTTGTAAGAAAACCAAAACATTACTGGTATGTGGTCCTATTTCTATTTTTTCCAACAAAGCAAATTTACAAGTTCAGCATCTTAAAGAAATAAGCTTTCTTTCTTTCTAGTATTAAAAAAAAATGTAAAGGAACATGTAACTAATACCATCATGTGGCAAGCTAGTCAGCGCCTTTCTTTGTGCCTGCAGAATTCTCCCTCAGACCAACCGACTTTGGTCTGAATTGTTCAGAATTTTTTTTTCCTAAAAAATTCTTTCTTCCAGTATCTGTACCCCTTACTTAGAATCCTTCCTCCCCCTACTCCCAATTTTTTTTTTTTTTCCACACAAAACAAAACTCTAGACTTTGTCCTTGCACCTTTTAGGAAAAGAGATTTAAAAATTGATGATCAGATGGTACAACGTAAAAACCTCATTTTCATTCCATGAATGACCTTAATATGTTTTGCCCTAAAGCATACATGGATGGTAGGTGATTGATGGGCTGTGAAAAACAAAAACAAACTCATAAAATGTTAACGTATCATAAATAGCAGTATCAGCAACAGAAATGTCTGCATAGCAACTGAGTGATTTTGAAAGCTCTTGAGGCATCTCTTCTGATGCACTAGTAGTATTAACTGGATCAGTGCTAACAAAATCCATTTGTATACATATCTCCTTATAAATTATTTTGTACTGTAGGGAACTTAGGCATATACCTAAATGAAGAATAATAGATGTACTCTTTTTGTATTTCAGAAACATTGGTTCTTTGCATCTAAATGCTAAATTTTTGATATAAAGGAACATGGTTTGTTCAAATCCTGCATTTTGAGAAATACTACATAAAAATGAATTTTAATTATGTCATTTAGTGCTTACCTGAAAAAGCACTCTTGGTGTACCTTTCCCTTAATGATGATCCTAGTCATGGATTAAGTCAAAATGTCATTGTCATACTAAGAAGCAATTATACCTTACAAATCAATGTTCTCTTTTGTCTTTAATTCACCATTCATTTGTGAGGCAAACTGTAAACAGAGTATTTATAGTTATTGAAGTTATGCTAAGTAGTACATAAATGATGTGAAAGCTGACAAATATTTTGTAAACTAAGTTGCTATGATTTATTAAGTCAGGTAGGTATTATTCTGATTTGATGAACAAAATAACATTTCTCTGTTCCATGTCCACGACCTGTTCTTCAGTCTTTATCACAATATGTTAGAAAGGAAAACCATGAAGACAGTGTTACTACATTATCACACATGAATATTAACAGCAAAATCATCTAAAAGATGTCCCACCGCTATTAGTGACCTCAAAACTTCCAGTTGACAAAGTTGTTATAAAGTTTTAAAGTGTCTACTGGCATTTAATGCAATGTTTAAAAAATAAGGCAAGTATTTGATAGACATTTCTCTATATATAAAAAATTCATTTGAAACTTAATATTGGTTAGAGTACTGACCTCATAAAATAGAACATTTGAAAAGCAAAAACATGATATTTCAGGGGTTTTTTGAAAACATGTCTGCTGAATAGCACTACAGTTTTTAACATGAACTAAATGTATACACTTAAAATATTTTCATGGAAGCTCACAATGTCTTGGTAAGACATAACAAAAAATACGGGTGTGTGTATGAGTGTCCTTTACTTGTTCCCCACCACCAACACAAGCATACCTTCTAAATGAAGCTGATACACTATTGACACAGTTTCTCAAACTGAGGATAGTTTATGATGCCATGTTACTTCATGACTAGTCCAATTTCACAAGTCCATATTTATGTATGTGACACCACTCTCCCAGGGATGTTCAATGATTTCAAAGATAGCATGGCATAATGAGACGTTCCCTAAATGAGAACTGGTAAGGTGTGGGATCAAAACCCCCACACAGCCATAGTTTACTGATAATGATGGCCTTGATCCAGTCCTTTTACTCCTCTGAGCTTCATCTGCCTTCCTAGTGGACTTAATTGGAGAGGAGCGGGGATAGAGGGTGAACCATGGGAGGAGTACACGTTGCCCCGTCCCACACACAGTACTCAGTGTCTCTCCTGGTGCGCTGTGGACACAAACATGCTGCCTCTCACTTTCAGCATTCTTAGATTTTAATTCACACACCAAAGGAACATTCCGCTCTTCTAAAACAGAGGTCACTGTTACCCAAATGTGGCCTCCAAAGGTCTCTTCTTTGACGCTCACTGGATTTCAACAAGATTTTTAATCAACGGTGAAAATGGAGGAAAGCAAAATAATCGTCTGGGTTTTCAGTTGCTACTGACAGCCTGAGAAGCCTCACCCTCTTGGCTCTGTAGTACCACTTGGAAGAGTTCTGCTAGAGCTTTCCAACCTGCTAGAAGCTCTCCACAGTCTATAGCAGCTCGAAGGATAATCCTGACATTGAAAGAGAACATCAGCTGCCATTCATCACAAGTGTATTTTTTTTAATAGAGAAATATTTCTCTTTGCTGAGACTCCATATTGAAAGTAGAGAAATGAAAACAGTCCTAGGAGATTCCTGGTTGCACAAAAATGGGGAGGAGTACATTTCTTTTGAGTGTTTACTATTCAATATTTGTTTATATTTTTACTTCTTTTCCCAACTGACTTAGGCCCTTTAGCACTGGAAACTTTGCCCCCTGCTTTAGAAGATCATAACTTCAATTCCAGAAATAAAACAGTAGAAGGATGCCAAAATCACATATGATTTTGTTACTTACTAAATGGGCTAAAATATACAAATCACCCTTTCCTAGTCTTCAGAACTCTTATAGAAAATGAAAATGCTGGACTAAGTAATGTCTAAGGCACATGATTTTTAAAGTTTTACATCTTATAAGGGCGCTATTACACAGTTACTATAAAGAAAAAGCCATCCTGTTTTTTTTCCTCCAACCTAAGGCAGATTTCATTGACTACATCTGTCATTTTTCATGTTGACAGTGTGTATTGTTGATATCATAGTTCCATAATGAAACCTCTGCTCTGATGCAATGGGTGCCTTCCTTTAAAATGCATTTATGTTATTCATTTGTAGCTTTGAACTGATGAGGTTGAGACCCTAGCAAGTCCTCATCAGCTGTGAGCTGCACTTCAAGTTCTTTGCTGCTAATAATAGCTAAAGCACTAAAGCTTGCTAATTGAGACTTAGAGCAGATTCAAGGGTATCACCAGGAGAAAGCTGATCTCATTCTTATATACTCTGATTTTTGAATGAAAAAAGCTACAGGCTCCCCGCACCCCCCCAAAAAAAAAATCCCCAAAGGACTGAAAGGTATTACTGGGGAATTTTAAAACTGTCAATGTCTGGCTCCCATACCCAGATATTCTGAGTTAATTGGTCAGGTGTGCAGCCTGGAAAGAAGGGATTTTAAAGCACCTCAAATTATGCTAATGTGAAAACATTGTTCTAATAAAAACATTGGTTCCCAGACTGTGAGCAGTGACCAGGTTGCCAAACAAAAGAGTGAAAAGATACTTTGGTGAGGTCAAATTCATAATTTTCTTAGTGTCTCCTATTTCATTTGGATTCTAACATACTTGATTATATCCTGTAAACTTTATTTCCACATTGGATAATGGAGAAGTTTTGGGAGAATTATATAATAGCATTTTGCAACAAATCCTTGGTGATTATTTTCTGATATGAGCTAAAGAGTTTCATGTTAAATAATAAATGCTGGAGAGGGTGTGGAGAAAAGGGAACCCTCCTACTCTTGATGGGAAAGTAAATCAGTGCACTATGGCGAACGTATGGAGGTTCCTTAAGAAAAAGCTAAAGATATATACAGAGAAAACTAATTCGAAAAGACACGTGCACCCCCAATGTTCATAACAGCACTATTTACAATAGCCAAGACATGGAAGCAATCTAAAATGCCCATCAACAGATTAATAGATAAAGACGTTGTTGTGTGTGTGTGTGTGTGTACATACACACACATATACACACTGGAATATCTTACTCAGCCATAGAAAAGAATGAAATACTATTTGCAGCAACATGAATGCACCTAGAGATTATCATATTGTACTAAGTGATGTTAGACAAAGACAAATATCATATCATGTCACTTATGTGTCAAATCTAAAGTATACAAACAGACTTATTTACAAAACAGAAACAGATTCACAGATATAAAAAGCAAATTTATGGTTACCAAAGAGGAGAGGATGGGGGGAGGAGTAAATTAGGAGTTTGGAATTAGGAAATACAAACTCGCTCAGTCATGTACCACTCTTCATCACCCCATCAGGCTCCTCTGTGCATGGAATCCTCCAGGCAATACTGGAGTGGGTAGCCATTCCCTTCTCCAGGGGGTCTTTCCAACCCAGGGATTGAACCTGGATCTCCAGCATTGCAGACAGATTATTTTACTGACTGAGCCACAAGGGAAGCCCAATATGCAAGTTTCTACTCTATAGCACAGGGAACTATATTCAATATATTGTAATAAACAATAATGGAAAAGAATGTAAAAAAGTATATATACATATATAACTGAATCATTTTTTTGTATACCAGAAACTAACAGAATACCATAAATCAACTACACTTTAATTTAAAAAATAATGATGAAAATAAATGAGTTTCATGTTAGAGGAGTTTCAACCCAGATCTATTCTTTAGCATATTTTTTATGTTGACATTTACTTATTTTGAATACATACATGATATGCATATATGTACATCATATATTCTTATGATATAAGGTAATTTGGCTAGCTAAAAAAAATGTGTTAAACTTAATTCAAAAAATTGACAATTCAACTGCATAATTTTCTACTTTGTAGACTATAAATGTTCCTCACCCCTCAAAGAAAAGATACAGTTACATTTAAAACCTTCACATATGAACTACATCCATAAGACCCTTCTCTGCTCAGAAATCCTGAATATTTTGAAATGAGTCATAAAAAAGTGACTCCAGAATTTATCTAGCTCGCCACTTTTATTTTTACACAAAAAGAAATTAGGTGCTTGATAACAAGAGGTTTGTCTCTCTTAGTAGATGGCAGGCCTAGAAGTAGAACTCCTATTCAGTACTAGCCTAGGATTTCTTCTCCTGAACCATCAGATTCCCACAAGCTCTCCTCCCCTTCTGTGGAACATCCATATTGACATTTTTACTTGTCCTAGTGCTTTGGTGCAGTATTGCCCGATCATAAATAATGGTTCTTGAATGCCATGATATCTTTGCCTGTGATATATACATATGCTGAATTAGAATGTAATGGATCAGTACAGATTTGCTTGGATTTCTCTGTCATTAGCTTCCAAAGTAATACATCCAGACCACGTGCCAGTGCATGCCAGAAGTAAATATTGGTTGATTATGATGGTCTTCTACTGCTGTTATACTAATGCTTCTCCCATCTCCAACCGGCTTTACTTTTTGCAGCTTTGAGCAGTAATTCAGTCCCCTACGCCTCCCTGATTGGCTCTGTGTCCTCACTCTCTAGCCAAACCACCACTCAGTCCATATATGATAATAACTCTCTCCCACGATTCGCTCGAAAAGGTCTAAACATCTTTGTCTCTACTATTTTCTCTGTTAAAGCACTGTAATGGATGTCCACATCATTTCATCTCCAAACAAGCCTATAGTCTCTTGTGCCTTTGCATTTCCATTCTTGTCACTGGGGGTGCCTCATCTGGATAAGATCACTATAATTATTAGATCACTGTCACTCAACTGCTCCTCCCACAAAATGTAGATGAGTTCAATGCTACCATCTACAGGGAAATGTGCTAGAAATGGACTCCAACATTTAGGTCCAAATGCATAATCACATCAGCAACAAAGAGTTTCTTCTTCCAAGCCGACTCATTTTTATTGGATCATCCATTAAGCTTTTAGCTGACTGAAAGCAGACTTTCATAGCCATGGATACTAAAGTACTGCCTATCACAGCACAGTGCTAAAATGATTGTCTGGGAGAAGCAAGATAGTTTTTTACTTAACTTACCAAACCATTGATAATTTGGCATTAGAGACAAAGGAACTCATTGGCTTTCAATATCAGTACAATATTTAAAATACCCATAAAGTAATTACAAAGTAATTACATGTTGTGCTGACTTAATGGTCGCCATACTTCAGCCTGACACCCTCCAGAGAGTCCCAGGGACAGCAGAATGTCCACAGGGACAGGGCTTCCAGCTTGAGTTACACCCCCCTTTTTTTTTTCACTTTAGAGGCCTCCCTGGGGGCATGCTAGTTCAAGTTTTTCTAGTCAGCTGGAATTTGCACCTATAAGACATGAGTCAGCAATGGTCTCTTATGGTGCTCTTGAAAAATTAATCAGAAGTAAAATATAAATCGTATGAAAAATGAAAAATCATTATAAAGACACTGGAATCACCATATTTAGTGGTGGTCGATAAATACCTCCAGCTGGCAGACTGAACTAAGATGTATCACCCCCATGCCACTGCTTTCTTTTACCACCTTCTTTTTCCTCTTCATCCTTTCACCATTTGGTCCCTTTCCTGCATTCAGTTCCCATTAGTGGACAAAGATGTTTACACCTGAAGTAGATTGTAGGTTTGCTAGGGGTTGAATAATGGGGACTTGGGGCAAAATACCACCAAGCTGTCAATGTGGCCATTGATAAATGTCCGGGAGAAGGCTGCAACCCCAACCCCTACAATCTGCTACTAGTGGAAACATTTTTGAAACTCAGTTTTGTGTCTGATTTTGTCATCAGTGATTACTGTCTATAGTCTGTGGTGCATGTCATTCTTTGTGTCCATGTTTGCATGTGAATGTCAAACACCTACAGGTTTGTGAAATATTAAAGCGATCTTAATCTAGTCACAATGTATATGAATCCTGTTAAAACCTGCAGCATTTTTATTAGTGCTTTTTAAAAGTATATCAGGCTATCCATTTCTTTTCTTTTTTTTTTTTTTTAACAAATTTGTTCTGTTTTATTTTATTTACACCATCATTTCCTTTGCAGGTTCAGATGATTCCGGTTACCCTGGTAACCTTCATTCTTCAAGTTAGTTTTCCTTGATTCTGCATAAGTCACTTTATGTTTCCTATCAAGCTACAACTCTTTCCCTTTTTAGGCCTTTCTCAGTGTCTATTTTCTTAGTTCACTTTACACCATTTAATTCCACACAATTTCCATTTCACACAGTGCAGGAGAAGGAGTTTGAAATGACATAACAGTCATTACTCAAAGCAGAAGTTGACATCAAGCCTGACTGTCAGTTTTCTCCGCTAGCTAACTGCATTGATTCATAGCACAATAACACTTTCTTTCGCATTAGGAGTGTTAGTTTGGAGATTATGCTTGGTGACTTTTCATTTGGCTACAAAATTCATCCTTCCAGAGCATGTCCTGCTTTGAGTAACCAAACTATCTGCCTGCTTCTTCACATTAAACATCTTTACTACTCACGTATTTTCAGGCCATTTCTAACTATAGTATTCTCTGTATTTTGGAATAGTTAGCATTACTTTCATTTGTTTTCAAATGTCTGTATTCTTTCCTTTTAATAGGTATGGCTAGCCATCCTCCAATACCTATCTTGGAACTTGCAGATCACATTGAAAGGTTGAAAGCAAATGACAACTTGAAGTTTTCCCAGGAATATGAGGTAATTCAGTGGGTTTATACTTGACAGTATTTTCAAGAATTGTCCCCCTCTTCTTTCTGATCATATCCATCAGTTCTTTTTCCTTTAAATATGACTCAGCATCTGATACAAAAGTTTACAAAAAATAGCCAACTTAAAAGTATCTGTATAATTAATGGAATAGTTGTACTTTTAAAAGTATCTAATTTTTTACATTCGTTCAGTGTTATTTAATGAGGTTGGTTTATCTTTCCTGATTTCAAGTTAGTATACTGAATGTATAAGCCTTCCCAATATACCATATAAGTGCCAGATACACTAAATTATGGTGAGAAAGCTTACTGAAAAAGAAGTTACAGAGAATAAGCAGATTTCCCAGTGCTCTTGGTCAGTTTTACATGGCCTGAAAACTATAATTATTAAGTACACACACATGATTTTACCCAGTCTAAAATAATATTTGAGCTAATATTAAGATAGTAATATGTTCCCAGAATGTTGTGTGTTTCTGAAGCAGTGGTGAACCGAACAGTATCTTACATTTTCAGAATCCTTAAAGGTTTTGTGTTAATCCTTGATGAAAATGAATAAAAAATTGTTGTATATGTGTGGGTGTTTAGATAGTGTGTCATTTATCAAGCAGAAGATTGTGAAACTGAGTATTTATCATATTCCTCAGAAACAGGGGGCCCATAGTGGAACCAATTCATGGATTATTTATAACTGAATGATCGTTTATCTTTTAGATCAAGTTTAACTTATAAGCATAAGAGTAAAATGTCCAACTAAAATCTTATAATTGTGCCAAATAACAAAACTGAAACAGTTCAAGTTCTACCATAAAGAGTTTCTACTGGTTTACTTAATGGGAATCTTAAAACACATCCTCGCTATCGCTCTTGATTTCTCTGTAATCAGCCTGAAATGAGGCTGATGGACTGGATTTCTCTCAGTCCCTACCAACTCTAACATTTTGCCCTGTCATATTTGGTTAGAAAACTAAGAAGAGCCCTAACCTCAAGTGGCTAGAGAGTTAACCACGTGAAGAAGCTCCATGTAAGAGAATGTGGAGAATGTGGAGATTGCCTGTGGCAATCTGGACATTTGCATGGATTTTCTAGTCTTTAAACATTTAATTTTTGATTATTTTATTGTGCTTCCTAAGCAAAACATATCTGTAGCCCCATATACATTCAGTCTCAAGAGCTGGTAACCTTTTACTCAATTTACATATTCCAACATCTTTGTTGATAGAACACAAAGGAGATTTTGTTTGCTCGCTCATTGGTTAAATTATATTTTCACTTATTCTCTTTCAGGCATTTAGGAGAACATTTTCAGTTTTAGGAAACACATTGGATTGTGAATTATTTTCCAAATGGTCTGCTTCTTATTTCTTTCCTATTCCTCCTCTTAGTCATAAAGGCTCTCTTTACATTGTGCACTATTCTTGAAAATAGTTTCTGTAGTTTTTGGTTTGAGGCTTGAGATTAAAAATTGAGTTTTAAAAAGAAAACAAGGCATATGATGAATACCATTTGGGGCAACATAAAATCACATAGTTAAGCGTTAGCTTTCACTAGCCAGAACTGTTAACACTGCCAACCTGCTCTTTATTGTTATCATGAGTGTTGTTATTGTTATTCTTAGTGTTTTGCTACATGTGATATTTTCTTCATGACTCCACTTTAATACATTATGTGTGATTATGAAAGATATGATGGGTCACAAAATACAATTTGATAGTTCAACTTGTTATAAGCCATTAATTAACTTTCTGCTCTTATAACTTTAAACAATTGACAATATCTGCATTATTCAAGCAATCTCAGTTGTATGCATTGACTACAGTAATGTGCCTCCTTTAAATACAGGATTTCTCTAGAAATGCTGCATGGAAAGATACTCTAATGATACTCATTTAGCCATTAGATTAGAAGTGCTCCTTGAAAGTAGTTATGAACTTCATGCTGGCAGCACTCCCATTAAGAACTCCCCGAGTAGCCGTTGACATGATAGCCCACACTGACTTCACCGTTTATCATGACGATGATCTGTGATTAAAGCTCCCTGGGCATGAATTGACTCTACTGTGCCTTAACAGCCATGAAGGGGATATTTAAGTGTTGTGTTCATCTGTGATAATATGATAAAGATTTCTGCATAGTATTTTAGACCAGAGAGCAACACACTGGAAGAAGGTTTTGTTTTTTTTTTTTTTTTCTGATGTATTATCTCTATATAAACTTGAATAGATTTTTCACTGTTTTTCAGTGAGGAGAGACAAGTCATATTACTTTCAAACATGGTTATTTTAGCATCATCACTATGGATTAATGTTTACTCAGACCTCTCAAGATGGGTGACGCTAAATCTGCTACTGTGATTCTAAGATTAAAACAGGAGTTAAATGCACGAAACCTGTTTACATTGATTCTGAGGTTAGACTAGGAGGAAGTGGGTTTAAATTATAAAGCAATATTATTAGATTATGTGAGAGACTTCCTTTACTATAAAGAAAATTGAAATCAGATTTATGACAGTTGGAAGAAGGAACCTGAGGAATTAGTATAACTGCATCTTGAAGGTCTTTACAATTACTTTAGGCTTTTATTTTCTTCACTGAGACTGCCAAGGCCTACTAGAATTTAAGTGGCCAGAATATGAGCATATCATCTAGAATGCAGACAAATTAAATTTGGTATCACTGTCAAAAGTCAGTACATCAGGCTGGTGAATGTTTCGACAGATTTAGAATAGATGTGTACATCTTGCCAAACAAACTCCTAGCTACTGTTTACATATGGACCAGTTGGAAATCTAATTAAAATCTGAATTCCTTGTCCGAACTTCAAAAGTGCTAGTCTAGTAATTCAACCATGCTAATTACGAATGTTCATTTTATTTATCTCAAGTTATATTGGGACATAACTGAAATTTAACATTGAATTAGTTTATCATACAATGTGATTTGATATATGTGTATATTGCAAAATGATTGCCACAATAAATTTAGTTACAATCACTTAACATAACTACAAATTATTTTTTCTTGTAATGAGAACTTTGAATATCTATCCTTAACAACTTTCAAATATACATGACATTATTGTTAAATAGTCACCATGTTGTATATTACATCCTCAGGACTTATACAGTTAACCCTTGAACAACATGGATATGAACTGCACAAGTCCATTTATACATGGATATTTTTCAGTAGCAAAACCCAGTTATAAATTATAGTATTAACTCCTGCATTGTTCAAGAGTCAGTTGTAAAATGGAAGCTTATACCTTTTGACCACTTTGACTCATTTCTTCCATCATCCACCCTATGCCTCTGACAACGACCAATCTATTTTCTATTTCTGAGGATTTTGTTTTTTGGCTTTTTTTTTAGATTCCATCTAAGTGAAGTCATACAATATTTGTCTGTCTGGTTTATTTCCTTTAACATGATGCCCATGCCTTCAAAGTCCATCAGTGTTGTTGCAAATGGCAGAATCTTATTTAAGACTGAATAATTGTGTGTGTGTGTATGCATGTCTACAATACACATATACCCCTCCAATCTTCATTTCACCATTTCCTCAGATGGCAAATATATCTGTGTATGAGATCAATTTGACAGCCATCACAGTCAGCATTATCAATATCATATACATGAATCCTATTTATATTAGATTGACTGTAAGTAACTAGACACAGGTTTGATCCCTGGGTGAGGAAGAGCCCCGGAAGTGGAAATGGCAACCCACTCCAGTATTCTTGCCTGGGAAATCCCATAATGGGCTACAATCCATGGGATCACAAACAGTCAGACACGACTTAGCGACTGAACAAGAACAAGAAATTAATGGCAGCTTCTAGAGTTTGCTTAAAGGAAAATAAAGGGCCATTTGTTGTATTTATTGTGTATTATCTATTATACATGTATTATAAATTATATATTTATATAGAAGCAAAATCTATCCATGCAGATATGCTTCAAAAACTTTTATCTGATATAAGATAAATATCATATAATATGACGTATGTGGAATCTAAAAAATGATAGAGATGAACTTATTTACAAAACAGAAACAGACTCACAGACAGAAAACTTATGCTTACCAAAAGGGAAGAGGGACGTAAATTAAGAATTTAGGATTAACAGATACACACTACTTATAAATAAAATAAATAATATCCTACTGTATAGCACAGGGAACTATATGCAGTATCTTGTAATAACCTATTATGGAAAAGAATCTGAAAAAGAATATAGGTAGATATAGATACATAACTGAATCACTGTGCTGTACACCAGAAACTAACATAATATGGTAAACCAACTATACTTCAATAATTAAAAAAAAAATTAAAAACAGAACTGTTATCTGAAACTCGAAGACTGTAGCGATTTCCAACATCCCCTCTGAAACTCTCACCCCAGTGTTTTCTCTGGGCTGCACTATTCTTTCCTCTGTACATGCCAGCTTCTTCTGTTTCTCCCACCCACACACAGAAAATATATCCTTTGATCATATATTCTTTTACATAGAGAATCCCTAAAGAAAGAGAATTTTTCTTGTCAAATTCCAAATGCCAGAAAACAAACTGTGAGCTTAAATGGACTCACTGGGTTGTGGAGGCACATTTTAGGACATAGCTCCTAATAGCCCATCCCTATATATCTGATTCCTTCCTTGGATCAAAGAGACAAGGTTACTTCTGAGCTGGAGGGGGAACCAATGATTATCCTCCATAGTGCTGCCGAAAAGCATCATCATGCTAAGTACTGAGAGGAATATAAAAGTGACAAGAACCTTCTATTTCTAGGATGTCGAGTAGTCAGTGTTAGCTATATACCTTACTCCCCACCCCACCCCACCCCACAAAATACTAATAAGAACATCTAGAAGTTAATCCAAAGTACTAATGCAGTATTGCTGAGATTCAGTAAAGGGAGAGTAGTGACATAAAGAACTAGAAAAGGTACTGAACAAAAGGTAGTACTGATAGTACATTTCATGAAAAGTTGGGCACAATAAAGGACAGAAACAGTAAGGAACTAAAAGAAGCAGAAAAGATTAAGAAGAGGTGGCAAGAATACACAGAAGAACTGTACAAAAAAGATCTTCACGACCTAGATTATCACAACGGTGTGATCACTCACCTAGAGCCAGACATCCTGGAGTGCAAAGTCAAGTGGGCCTTAGGAAGCATCACTACAAACAAAGTTAGTGGAGGTGGTGGAATTCTAGCTGAGCTATTTCAAATCCTAAAAGATGATGCTATGAAAGTGCTGCACTCAGTATGCCAGCAAATTTGGAAAACTCACAGTGGCCACAGGACTGGAAAAGGTCAGTTTTCATTCCAATCCCAAAGAAATGCCATGCCAAAGAATGTTCAGATTACAGCACAGTTATACTCATTTCACATGCTAGCAAGATAATGCTCAAAATCCTTCAAGCTAGGCTTCAACAGTATGTGAACCAAGAACTTCCACATGTAAAAGCTGGATTTAGAAACGTCAGAGGAACCAGAGGTCAAATTGCCAACATCCGTTGAATCATAGAGAAAGCAAGGGAATTCCAGAAAAAGCATCTGCTTAATTGACTATGGTAAAGCTTTTGACTGTGTAGATCACAACAAACTGTGGGAAATTCTTCAAGAGATGGGAATACCAGACTACCTTACTCGCCATTTGAGAAACCTGTATGCAGGTCTAGAAGCAACAGTTAGATTTGGATATGGAACAAAGAACTGGTTCAAAGTCGGGAAAGGAATATGTCAAGGCAGTATAATGTCACCATATTTATTTAACTTATATGCAGAGTACATCAGGCAAAATGCCAGGCTGGATGAAGCACAAGCTGGAATCAAGATTGCCGGGGGAAATATTAATAACCTCAGATAAGCAGATGATATAACACACTAATGGCAGAAAGCAAAGAGGAACTAAAGAGCCCCTTGATGAAAGTGAAAGAGGAGAGTGAAAAAGCTGGCTTAAAACTTAACATTCAAAAAAACAAAGATCATGGCATCTGGTCCAATCACTTCATGGCAAATTGATGGGGAAACAATGGAAATAGTGACAGACTTTATTTTCTTAGGCTCCAAAATCACTGCAGACAGTGACTGCAGCCGTGAAATTAAAAGATGCTTGCTCCTTGGACAAAGCTATGACAAACCTAGACAGCATGTTAAAAAGCAGAAACATCACTTTGCCGACAAAGGTCTGTATAGTCCAAGCTATATTTTTTTCCAGTAGTCGTGTATGGATGTGAGAGTCGGACCTTAAAGAAGGCTGAGCACTCAAGAATTGATGCTTTCGAATTGTGGTGCTGGTTAAGACTCTTGAGAGTCCCTTGAACAGCAAGGAGATCAAACCAGTCAATCCTAAAGGAAATCAACCCTGAATATTCATTGGAAGGACTAATGCTGAAGCTGAAGCTTCAGTACTTTGGGCACCTGATGCAAAGAACTGACTCATTGGAAAAGACCCTGATGCTGGAAAAGATTGAGGGCAGGAGGAGAAAGGGGTGAGAGAAGTTGAGATGATTGGATGGCATCACTGATTCAATGGACATGAGTCTGAGTAAACTCCGGGAGATAGTGAAGGACAGGGAAGCCCGGTGTGCTGCAGTCCATGGGGTCGCAAAGAGTCGGACACAACTGAGTGACTGAACAGCAACAACAATAACTGATAGTATAAATAGGAAGAACAGGAGTGAGGAGCATTTTGTCAGGGGGCAATGTACTTCAGGTACATTATAGAATTTATGCCTTTGTTTTCTACTTTGAGGAAATAATCTCCTTTTTAAAGATAGTTAACTCGGCTGATTTTCTTCCGTGTTCCAAGCAGGTGACTTACAAATTACCTTTTGGGCCATAGTCCATCTGCCCATGGCAGTTACACAGATGTGAATACTTATCCAATATCCATTATATTTTCAAATTTGTGGTTACTAGGCCTTTTAGTGGTATCATCTTAAATATACACACACACAAACACACACATACACACACAAACATATACATACAGTGTGTATATATGAGTTAGAGCAAACTCCAGGAGATGGTAAAGGATACAAGGAAGCCCGGCGTGCTGCAGTCCACAGGGTCGCAGAGTCGGACACAACTGAGTGACTGAACAACAACTCTATCTATATATACATACACACATACACTGAAACTACTATTATATCCAATATCTTATAATAAACTATAGTGGAAATGAATCTGGAAAAGAATATATATAGCCCTTGTTGTACACTGGAAAAACTAAATCAACTATACTTCAACTAAATAAGTAAATAAATGTAGAAAGAAAGAAATAAAGCTAAACTGTTCTGAATGGGCAGTTGTAAAGAATCCACCAGTTAATGCAGGAGACACAAGTTCAATCCTTGGATCAGGAAGATCCCCTGGAGTAGGAAATGGCAACACATGCCAGTATTTTTGCTTGAAAAATTCATGGACAGAGGAGCCTGGCAGGCTGTACAGTCCATGAGGTTATAGAGTCAGATAATGACTGAGCCCACATACACCCCCTCTGAAGATCAGGTTTGTTTTGTTTTTGCTGCAATTGGAGAAAGGTGAAAACCTGATTCACAGAAGGCCGATCAGAAGGATACCTTTGACCTATTTTGTTGCTACCTAGTCTAGTCCAGGATCTTTGCTGCCATCTGTGGAAGTGTATTATCTTTAATCTCAGCACCCATGTGTCTTCCAACATTTAGCATCCTAATGTGCTAAGAGTTTCTTCCTGTACTCATGGCAACGCTCTCACATCTCCAGTCTGGGCAGATGATAATGAGCCTCTTATCTGAAACATTCCAGATAACAGTGCCCTGTCTTTCCAGTTTAATGACAGCATGTATGTGGCACCTTTGTCTAATAGGCTAAAATCTTCACAATACTGGTGGGACAGGTAAATTAAAAAGATATATTATTTCCTCATGAATAATGAAACATATAAAGAGATGCCAAGATATATAGGGATAAACACAGTAGTTTTCCTGTTTCAGATTAGGTCCAAAGCCCTCTGCGTGCCACTAGGAGCCTTGTACTCACTGAGCTAACAGTGTGATAGCAGGACACCAGTGGCTAAAATCACAGCTCTTGGAGTCAGGCTGTTTGTCTCAAGTTGTGTGACCTTAAGCAAATAACTGAACCTCTCTGTATTTTACATTTCCATTTCTAAAATAGAAGTAAGCCTACCTCGAAGGTAATTAAAAATAAATTAATACATACAAAATGCTCACAGAGCCCCTGATACAAGTGCTCAGCTGTCTGAGTAGGCACTGTTTCATCAAACAGATGCCATCGATTTTAAGATGCATGTCAATTTCAGAGATATTAAAACGTGAAAAAAATAAATGTTTTTGAATCAATGAAACCCTGGCCTCTTCCCATCCCTGTCATTGATCATACCTGTAGGGCTTTTCTGAACTCAGTAAAAAAGAAAAAAAAAAATCATCATCATCAAGAAAAAAAAAAAGAAAACTTGCTAATTTAAACCAATGCACTCAGCACTAGGTTGTTGCTTCTTTTATTCTACTCATCTCCTGCATTCTAATATTAGCTTCTCCTGGTCAGGTGTTAGGCCTTCTCTGTATGCTGCTGGCCACCCAGCAACCCATTCACCACTGTCCCCACAGCAGATGATTAACCAAAGTGTGTGTCTGGATCAATTTCTAACTGAATTTACAGTTCATGGAAACTCTTTGTTGTGGTCAAAATTGCTAGTAGGAACAACAGGAGTGAACAGAACCAAGAACGTCTTTCTGTAAAAAGAGCTGCTTTTCTCATCCCCACCTGATTTATCAGCAGTTGAAGCCTTATTTTCAGACCCTTTTCTCTCAGAAAATTTATATTTAGACAGTACAGAAGTGAATGCATTTTAATGCAAACCCCTCAGCTTTAACTCAGATGTACCTACTGATTAAACTCCCAGTGCAGTGTTTAGAGTAAAGACAAGCCTGCCAGCTGGCAGTCTGAGAAGATGCTTTCTTTGTTCATAGCGGAGGACTGGCCTCATCAAGTAAGATAGGAAGGTACAGAGAGTCCCTTCCCAGCTGGCTGCCATTCTGCATCTTGCAAACAAATCTAGTAGGACACAAAGACACAGAAGCTCACCTTAGAAGTTAATGTTGCGTCCACAACCAGGGTGTGTAGATATGTGTTTATAGTCTTTTATTCTTTCTGTACTTTTGTAGCTGTTAGAATTCGAACTGTAAGCAAATTCTCAAGTTCCAAAACTTAACTGAATTTGGATTTCTTTCATGTTCACAGACTCACTTTTTTTTTTTTTTTTTAAACCTTAGACAGTTTCCTTAGCAAGGTTAAACTCCATATCCTTTATACTTGAACTTTTCATTTTTTCTTCTGGGAGTCATAGCAGCATTTGAGGGGAATCTCATGTGACTTCAGTTTTCTGTCTCTCAATCCTTGTTCTCACACTAGTCTGTCATAACTGGTTGGCTCTTAACCATCACTGGACATTGCCCAAACTGTCTTTCTACTGCTCCTATGTGGAGCCCAAGGCTCTCAGGAAAGAGTTAATCCTGAAGTGTCTCTACTTCCAAAGCAAGCTTTCAACTTCAAAGAGATCAATAGCAAGAGAGAGGCCACTTTGGAGTTTTATTTTGATTTTAAAATGAAGTTAGCGTTTTTGGGCCTGAGTGATAAGTGTGCATTTTGAGGGTTACAATAGCAGATGTGGGAGAGAGCTTTGAAGTCAGGGAAAACAAGGTTCCTATTTTCACTCTGGCAGTTAGCACTGTGCCGCTTGACTTGAACCAGTTACTGCACCTTTCTTGGCCTTGCTTCTCTCTTAGTTAGGATGAGAATATTAGTCTTTACTCATAAAGTTGGCATGAAGGTGAATATATGTTAGGCACTAGTACTGAATTTGTTTCAGAGCTTATCTTTTCTGCTGTAACATTCCCTTCTTCCTCCAAAAAGAAGCTCTATGAAAGCAATTAGAAGGTGATTGGCAATGAAGACAGAGCATAGTTAAGTTCTTTTGGGACAAGTGGAGAGAGTAGCATTGAAACATATACATTACCATATGTAAAATAGATAGCCAGTGGGAATTTGCAGTTTGACACAGAGAGCTCAACCCTGTGCTGTGACAACCTAGAGGGTTAGGATGAGGTGGGAGGTTGAAGAGGGAGGGAACATATGTATACCTGTGGCTGATTCATACTGATGTATGACAGAGACCAACACAATATTGTAAAGCAATTATGCTCCAATTAAAAATAAAACATACACACACTGCTATATATATAGATTATATAAAATAGATTATCAAAGTAGATAATCAGAGGGCCTACTGTATAGCACAGGAAGCTCTACTCAATATTCTGTAATAACCTAAATGAAAAATAACGGATATAAGTATATGTAAATCAAGTATACTCTAATATAAAATAAAAAGTGAAAAAAAAGGAAACAGTTTGAATGCCTTCATCTGTTTGACAAAGATTACTTGCAAAATGATCAACGTTCAAATAACATGAGTCCCTTAAGAACCACTAAGTATCCGATAGATCAGGAGCTCCCTTCCCTCTTCCCTTCCCCTTCACTGAGCTCATGCCCTACCCCACCCCATAGACTTAGAACCAAATCTGTAACTTAGAAATACAGGCATGGCTGAAGTGATTGAGAAACTGTAATTAGTACAGTTAATGAACATTGAAATGCTGCCTCCCTTTGTATTAGGAGCAGTTAGGGTGCCACATTAGTGACAGTGGAAGAACTTGGTCTCATTTTCCCCCCAAGGTAATTAATTGACCTCCCTGTCATCAGTTGAGACATGAAGAGAAATAAAGTTTCAGCCTGAGCATTGGAGTTGGTGGGTGTTGCTGTGCAACTAACTGGGCATTGATTTCCTTTTTTCTTCCTTTTCTATTCCTTCCATATTGATCCTTCCTGTCACAGCTCAACGAGTCTCCCATTATCTTAAAAAACAAAAAACAAAACACTGTCGTAAAGTGTCAGAAGTTTGAATCTAGTGTCATAAAATTCCGCTGGGAATTATATTTGAGGATTTCCAAAAATCTTCAAATCTAGTCTGTGGTTTCACTGAAGAGGTGACATTTTCCCAGAGGTTAAGAGATGTGGCTGAAATCACTCAGCCGTCTCATCTGACATTAGAAACAGCTGATGTTTTCTGGATAGGCTCCCTAGATACAAATAGACTAATATTCAAAAAACAAAACACTGTACATTACTGCAAACAAAAAGTTTTGCTATCTATATGAGAACCCTAATTACAAACAGTGCTATATATTCAGGAAGCTGTCAATGTTTATGATAAAAAGAGGTGGTTTTTATTTACTGGAAGAAATAAGGTGCTCTTAGGCCAAAAGGAAATTTCTGTGATATATTTTGTGTATTTTTCTTTATTATCTTGAGATAGAATTCATATATTATAATATAAAGTATACTTTCTAAAGTGAACAATTCACTTTATATTTGAATATTAGATGGATATATTATCAAGAATCAAGGAGACCTAAACTTTT
Organism: Giraffa tippelskirchi; assembly: GCF_054371585.1. Classification (NCBI taxonomy): domain Eukaryota; kingdom Metazoa; phylum Chordata; class Mammalia; order Artiodactyla; family Giraffidae; genus Giraffa; species Giraffa tippelskirchi. The sequence continues at coordinate 155,555,445 of NC_137275.1, forward strand.
TTCCCCTACATTTTTATGAAGATTTATGCTTCCTTTGTTTGTATCACATTTAAACACCTGACAGAGGGAGCTCATGTCTCTGTGGAGTTGTTTGAAAATACTCCTGTCAGAGTCTGGGGGAAGCTTGAGTAAAAGGCTGGTATTAAGGTGGGAAAGTACCTGTCACTGTGGACGTGGCAGCTGATTCACTCTTCACTGTGCTTGAATCCACTGCAAGGGATCACAGTCTTTATTGCTTTACTGGTGTGTCTTCCACTTGAATCAAAGCTTTTTCAGGGCAGGGAAAGTTATTATATTTATTAGGGTATCCTTGTGACTAGCAGATAATATTGGACTATTAACCTATGACTAGCATGATAAATGTTTCTGGGATGAATACAGGAATAAGTGTAAAAATGAAGCAGGAACATAGTCTGCTCTTCACATCTCACTCTTCCCAAACATAGTTGCACATCAATTTGGACATCATTTATCAAGTCATGAATAGAGATGCTTCATTCAGTTAAAATGTTCTGTACTACAGCATAGATCCTATGGGAATAGAAGGACAGCAACTTCATGGCCAACAGTCTTCTATCTAGGTGGAAAATCCACCTTTGGCTTTCCGTGGTGGACCCCTCGTGGGTAATATATTAGTGGGACAGTTCAGGAGATCGGGGGCTTCCATGGTGACTCAGTGGTAAAGAATTTGCCTGCAATGCAGGAAACATGAGTTCGACCTCTGGGTGGGGAAGATCCCCGAGGGGAAGGAAATAGCAACCCACTCCAGTTTTCTGTCTGGGAAATCCCATGGACAGAGCAGCGTAGCAGGCTACAGTCCATGGGGTCACAAAAGAGTCAGAAAGACTTAGCAACTAAACAACAACAACACAACAGATACTTGATCTGATGGGGATTCTGTGCAGAGATAGGGAAGCCATTCATTCATTCATTCCTGTGCCTGACATAAGCAGCAGCAGAATGCTCATTGCAGAACTCACTTTTCCTATTCTCTATATCTGTAAAGAAAAATGATCTGTGGTATTCATATCTCAAGGCCAACTCTGGGCGGGGAAATCATCGTTCCTCAAAACTAAAAATCTGCCAGCAAGTTTCACAAAGACTAGTAGTTTCAGTGTTTATCTCTCTCTCTAGTTTTATCATAAACACATTTGCATGAAAAGAACGTCTTTGTTTCCTTAAGACTTCATCTGTTCTTGCTACTCATTTGCTCTTGAAAAGGGATATAATCTTTTTGTTTTTGATCTATAATCATTCCCACAACAAACAATTGTGCCACAGACCAAGGATTACAGTTTTCCTTAGAGAATAATCAAATGAACTCTGTGAAACAAAGCTGCTCATTTCTTCCAAATGTCCCTGTGAATAGTGGAAGACCAATTCTAAAAATATTGGCTAGCTCTAAAAAAAATTCCAAACACATGAATGCCCATTCCTTTAGAGGTCTGTCTCCCCTTCTAGGAGAAGGCAATGGCACTCCATTCCAGCCTGGAAAGGAGCCTGGTAGGCTGCAGTCCATGGGGTCACTAAGAGTCGGACACGACTGAGCGACTTCACTTTCACTTTTCACTTTCATGCATTGAAGAAGGAAATGCCAACCCACTTCAGTGTTCTTGCCTGGAGAATCCCGGGGAAGGGGGAGCCTGGTGGGCTGCCGTCTATGGGGTCGCACAGAGTTGTACACAACTGAAGTGACTTAGCAGCAGCAGCTCCCCTTCTAGCTTTATATTCAGTTCATCTCATACTATGTACCAGGTACTTTGCTAAGCTCAGGGGATACAAAAACTAATGATACACAGTCCTTGCCCTTAAATCCCTTCAGTTTGTTACCTAAATTTTTGACCACAGCTTCAACAACTGGATTTTGCCAGGATTCCAGTAACATGCAGCTATGCGTTTTACTCCGCTATAATAGGACTTGGGTTTTTGTCTATATTTGTTATATCTACCATGTGAGGAATCATGACTTTTTTTTTTTTTTTTTTGCTTTTCTAACATTCAATAAACTTCAGGGGTTTAAAAATCCAGTTAGAGTTCCAGCAGCTATCTAAAATGTATTTTTCAAAGTCTGTATTTTCTAATATCTTGGACTGAAAAATAAATCCTTTAAACTCTTAGGTTTTTGGACCCATTTTAGAGAAAGCATATTTCCTTTTCTCATATTCTGTTATTTGAATGTATTTAAATAAGAATAAGGAACAGAATTTGTTCTTTATTGTATTTCCCCATGACAGGATTTTTGATGTTTCTCTAATCAGTGGAGGTGATTATCAAGCATAGTATTTTGTGTTATCATTTTAACCAAAATTCCTTAATGGGATGAAATACATACCTCCAGGAAGTAGTATGAGCTACTAAAATGTCATATAAACTTTTTTTTTTTACTTCCCTTATTATAAAGCCTACTTGTTTATATTGTATCTATATTGTAAAAGAGACTATCCGCTAGTACCTTTCCTTTATGTTTGGTACATCACCCATATTGATATTTATAAGATTGTTTAGTCTCTTTGTATTTTGTTTACTATCTTATTAAACTATCAAAGCATACCCTCAAGTTGGAGTAAATAAGATTTTTGCTGTGTGATAAAAAGAATGTACAATATTTTCTTAACAACAAATATTTTAAATAAGCACATACATAATTATCTTTCAAGAATAAAGCTGTGTGGATGGCTTGATTAATAATATATTTACTTTGGAAAAAATGGTCTTTTCACAGTAACATCAGTTGTAAATAGATATACATAGATCCCCTAGAAAGGGTGTATCTATTCAGCTTTTTCCAGCATTAGATAGGGAAAAGGATCTTGTTATTCCTCTAACATACTGTGGACTTCGTTTAAACTGTGCAATTTTATGGACCATAGCTTATCCAATAGGTTATTTTCAGTAGTCTTGCTAATCAATATAGATTGTTGTAAGGTCAGTGAATTTACAGTTTTCAGCTTTGATGAGAAGATTATCTGAAGAGGGAGGGCATCAGCCTGTTACTTACTGATTCAAAAGTTTTGTATATACTTACTCAGCATATAAATCAGGGTGAAAGTATAATTACGAAAGAAATGACTTTCCTAATTTCAAAAGACTTTCACAGCAACTGAGACAAAAATTGTTAATATTATACCAATATATTTTATTTTTACCTGTCCTAGGCAATCTGTTTTATAGACTACAAAGAAAAACAGCAACGTGTATTTCATTCAGTAACTTATAGTGCAGTTGGAAAACTAAGGAATTATTACATGAAAGGATAATTTATAATAATGAATTTAAAAAACTTTAAAAGAGGCAATGCTACAAGGCTAAGCATAACTAATTGTCAAAGGTATAGGCAATGGTGTAACATATACTGATGGTTCATCTGAAAGCACATAAGAGACATCTCCAGGTAGCAAGGAATTAGAATTGCAGGATTTGAGCTGAACTTTGCAAGAAAGGTAGGATTTAAAAAAACAAACGTGATAAAAAGTTCTCTCCAAACAAGAAGTATTCTAGTATTTTTAGAGAGTCAGAATTGCAAGTCTCTGACAAGAGAAAAATGGAGCCAAGGGCTGGAATTTGGGGCCAGAGGTGGCATACACAATGAGGAACACAGCATGGCAATCCTTCACTCTAAAGAACTTTAAGTCAGTACAAGAAATAAGTCGGTGTAAAATAATATGGGACACATGTAGAAATGGTGCTCTAGGCACTCAAAAACTAAGAATTCAATAAGCCTTTTCAAAAAGAACACCAGTTAGTCTCTAGAGTTTCAGTATTCACACACCTATGTGTCTGGATGACAATTACTGTTTCTACTTTTTCCCTCGTACACATAATTGTGAGCTTTCTGTCCTGTTTTATTTAATGTCCACTGCATCTCTGTAGCATAAACATATCTCTTTCACTGACAGCCTACATTTTGAGCATGTAGTTGTCTCTCTCACAATAGTTAGAATACTCAAGACAAGGGTGATGATACAGTTAGACAACTGACACAAAGTTTCAGTGTCCAGATGCAGTAAACTGTGGTTATGTGGTGAAGCCCTCCAGTTCTTTGTAATGATAGATTTACTGAAGATGAGTTTACAGGAGAATTGTACCAGAAATCTTGTTAAAGTGCCATCTATTAGACTGGTCATTAAGACAGTTATTGCAGACTTGTTATTCATGACTTATTGGTCTCCTAACATTCTCAGTCATCTCTGCTAATACTGTTCTGAGCTTTGCTCCACTGTGGTTATTCAGTTCCAAGGAATGAACTCTCTTCATTCTCTCTTTTCTGGCGAATATATGTGGTTGTGTGCATTGGGGGTGGGAGTGAGGGGCTGTATGTAAGACAGAGGCACAGATAGAAGGAAAAGGGGCATGGTTTGGAGAATGGAAACCAAAATCCTGTGTCTCTATGTTCTTGACTGCATAGGGTGACTATTTAAGATTCCTTTTAAATATATAAGAATTGTGTTAATATTAAATTATAGCAAAAGCTATAGCTTTTTACATTCAGAAAAGTTTGGAAGTGAAAAGTACAGTAAGATGAATGTATCATTAAACCAAACTGACAGGTATATCTGGTGTTTACTTTATTTTCTTTACTGTCCAGAGTTTCAAAATAAGGAACTCAACTTCATGATAGTAAATTCAAAGTCATAATTTATATATATGCACTAGAGTATAGTAGTTAAGAGCTCAGACTTCAAAGTCAGGAAACTTTGATTCATATCTCAGCTCTAGTTCTTTATGGACTGTCGTGGGGGGTGGGGGTAGGGGAGTATCTTAAATCCTTTAGGACTCCATTTCTTTATTCTTAATACACACATAACAGTATCTAACAAATAGCTGAGAAAAGAAGAGAAGCAAAAGGCAAAGGAGAAAGGGAAAGATCTACCCATCTGAATACAGAGTTCCAAAGAATAGCAAGCAGAGATAAGAGAGCCTTCTTAAGTGAACAATGGAAAGAAATAGAGGAAAACAATAGAACAGAAAAGACTAGAGATCTCTTCAAGAAAATTAGAGGTGTCAAGGGAACACTTCATGTAAATATGAGCACAATAAAGGACAAAAATGGCAAGGATGTAACAGAACCAAAAGAGATTAAGAAGAGGTGGTAAGAATACACAGAAGAAATGTACAAAAAAGATTTTAATGACCTGGATAACCATGATGGGGTGATCACTCACCTAGAGCCAGACATCCTGGAGTGTGAAGTCAAGTGGACTTAGGAAGCATCACTACCAACAAAGCTAGGGGAGGTGATGGAATTCCATCTGAGCTATTTCAAATCCTAAAAGATGATGCTGTGAAAGTGCTGCACACAATATGCCAGCAAATTTGGAAAACTCACAGTGGCCACAGGACTGGAAAAGGTCAATTTTCATTTCAATCCCAAAGAAAGGCAATGCCAGAGAATGTTCATACTACTGCACAATTGCACTCATTTCACATGCTAGTGAGGTAATGCTCAAAATCTTTCAAGCTAGATTTCAACAGTACGTGATCTGAAAAATTCCAGATGTACAAGCTAGATTTCGGGAAGCCAGAGGAACCAGAGATCAAATTGCCAACATCCGATGGATCATAGAAAAAGCAAGAGAATTCCAGAAAAACATCTATTTCTGCTTCATTGACTATGTGAAAGCCTTTGACTGTGTGGATCACAACAAACTGTGGAAAATTCTTAGAGAAATGGGAATACCAGACCACCTTACCTTTCTCCTGAGAAACCTGTATACAGGTCAGGAAGCAATAGTTAGAACTGGACATGAAACAACATACTGGTTCCAAATTGAGAAAGGGGTACTTTAAGACTGTATATTGTCATCTTGCTTATTTAACTTACATGCAGAGTACATCATGTGAAATGCTGGCCTGGATGAATCACAAGCTTGAATCAAGACTGTTGGGAGAAATATCAACAACCTCAGATATGCAGATGATACCACCCTAATGGCAGAAAGCAAAGAGAAACTAAAGAGCCTCCTGATGAGGGTGAAAGAGGAGAGTGAAAAAGCTCACTTAAAACTCAACATTTAAAAACCGAAGATCATGTCATCTGGTCCCATCACTTCATGGCAAATAGATAGGAAAACAAAGGAAACAGTGACAGCCTTTATTTTCCTGGGCTCCAAAATCACTGTAGATGGTGATTGCAGCCATGAAATTAAAAGATGCTTGCTCTGTGAGTCATGTATGGATGTGAGGGTTGTAGCATAAAGAAGATTGAGCATGGAAGAATTGATGCTTTCAAACTGTGGTGCTAGAGAAGACTCCTGGGAGTCCCTTGGACTGCAAGGAGATCAAACCAGTGAATCCTAAAGGAAATCAACCCTGAATATTCATTGGAAGGACTGATACTGAAGTTCTGAAGTTGAAGCTCCAGTACTTTGGTCACCTGAGCAAAGAGCTGACTCATTGGAAAAGACTGATGCTGGGAAAGATTGATGGCAGGAGGAGAAGGGGATGACAGAGGATGAGATGGTTGGATGGCATCATCGACTCAATGAACATTAGTTTGAACAAACTCAGGGAGATAGTGAAGGACAGGGAAGCCTGGCCTGCTACAGTCCATGGGGTTGCAAAGAGTCAGACAGGACTTAGTGTCTGAACCAACAGTATCTACCTAAATTTGTTTTAAAATTACATGAGATTCAATGCATAATGATGATGCTCTCATCATAATCAAAATCAGAACCACTTTAACCTGATTACTTCTCAGTACCACTCTTTGATGAGGTTAGAGGGAGATGATTAAGTCCTGTCTTGGCCTTTTCAGTGTTTTTTCTTGGTTGTAAGTCTACACTGAGCTTTAACTCCATAGATGGCCATGGAAGCCATCTGAAAACTGAAAACTTGACATAAATTTCACAAAACACCCTCAAGAATGTTGAGTCCTATAATCTGTTGGTTTTGCCCCTGACCATAGTAAGAGGAAGTCAGACATGCAGTTGTGAAGAATGTCCTTCAATACCCTTTCCTGCCATTTTGGACGTAGTACCATGTTTACAAGATGAAAAATTTAAAAACAAGATAAACATAAAATATTAAAATAATTACAGTTAAATGATAAACAGAGATACATTTAGAATTATGAAGAGTTTGAGCAAAAGTTTCTGTAAATAGGGCAGCACCAAACCTAGAGTGGTTAGGAACACTCGGCAGGCAGCTGGAGAGAGACATACAAAAAAAAGAGTGGAAGCAAAGTAAACGAATTATTGATGGGCTGTGGCTTAAAGCCTAGATGACTGTGTGTGATTAGTTTTCCTTAGTATTTTGATTTCATAACCTTAAAGTACACAGTTTAGTCACTCAGTCGTGTCCGACTCTTTGCGACTCCACGGACTGTAGATTACCAGGCTCCTCTGTCCACGAGATTTTCCAGGCATGAGTACTGGAGTGGGTTGCCATTTCCTTCTCCATAGGATCTTTCTGACCCAGGGATTGATCCTAGGTCTTCCACATTGTAGGCAGATGCTTTACCATCTGAGCCACCAGGGAAATCCTTAGAGGCTTAGATTTTGGTTTACTTGTGTAGACTGCCATGGGTTTAGAGCCACTCAATCTAATTTCCTCCTTGTTTAATTAACATTATCTATCCTCACATCCAAGAAATAAGTGCTGGTGGCATTGATGTATAACATTCTAGGTTTTTATATTGATTTATATATCTATATCCATATCTGCAGTGTGTGCATATAAATTTACATATTTTAATAATTTGTTTTGTTTGTGCTTAGTCACTCAGTCATGTCTAACTCCTTGCAACCTCCTGGACTGTAGCCCACCATGCTCCTCTGTCCATGGACATTCTCCAGGCTATAATACTGGAATGGGTTGCCATGCCCTCTTCCAGAGGATCTTCCCAACGTAGGGATTAACCCAGATCTCCCACATTACAGGTGGATTTTTTACCGTCTGAGCCACCCGAGAAGTCCAAGCATTTTAATAATAGTACTGTTTTATAGTTTTTTTTAACTTAGTAAAAGTGGACATCTTTATGTTAGTAGATATAGAACAATAGTTTCATACTTTTTAAAATACTATAAGTAACAATCTATTATACATTAAAACTATTACCTATTTTTTTCATGGTTGCAAAGGACTATACAATGACTGCCCTATACATTTGTCTAGTAGACAAACATGTTTTTCACTTTTAAGGCATTTAGGCAGAGTTTAGTGCCTGATGGTATCTCTAACGTCTAATCCTAGGAGATGATGAATCAGTGACTACCTTAGTTTGAAGAAGATGCATAGTAAGATGCTGCTGCTGCTGCTGCTAAGTCGCGTCAGTCATGTCCGACTCTATGCGACCCCATAGGCGGCAGCCCACCAGGCTCCTCCGTCCCTGGAATTCTCCAGGCAAATAGTAAGATGAATGGGAGTCAACTGAGGAAGGCAAAGTGATCCTAAACTAAGCTTCCAGATCATGAAATTCAGTACCTTTGATAAGATCACTTTACTCCAGAACCAGATTCTTAGTTTTATAAACTTCTGATTGTTGACTTATTTCCAGGGACCTCACCTTCATTAGTTGTGTGATTTTAACAGCCATGTCATCAAGCTGTGATGAGTGGATGCCACCATCCTTCTGAGAGGACCAGAAAGTCATGGTTGCCATCCTCTCTGATCCTCCATTTTCCATGCATCTATAAGTTAATTTATCTACCCCTGACTTAGAATTTAAGTATGTTAATGCAGATTTTAAAACGTCTGTTAATATATGTTCTAATACTTTAAAAGATGTAATATTTGAAGATGTGATGGTGGAATTGAGTGATAGTCAAGCAACAGAGTAAACCTATGGTTCCATTTATAGAGCATAAAAAAAAGAAAGTATAGCTAATTATACCTGTTTTCATAATAGTTTAAAAATATATGTTAGACACAAAAGATTAAAGATTTGTATGGAATGATCAGTGTATAAAGTCAGTTCTTTAACTTCATTCTTTTCCTTCATAATTGAACACACATCCCACCAGCTTATGTACTATCAGTTTTCTCCCTTCTGCCAGCCTGCCCCAGAAGGAAAAGTATGTATGTGTGTGTGTTGTGTGTGTGTGTGTATATATATACATATATATATGTATATATATATATATATATATACATATATATATATGTATATATATATATATATATACATATATATATAATCTGAATAGGCAAAATTGCTGGACTAGTAGAGAGCAAGGTAAATATATATTAAGAATCAAGTTGTGGTTGCTTTTTTTTTTCCCTGTCTTCTGTGCAGTTTCATAAGAATCACTGTGTTGGTCCAGCCACTTTCTATCATTGTTTTCATATCCCACTCTTGTGTAAACAGAGTAAATAAGTAGAGTAGCTCTGCAGAAATTGCTGTGTTTACTTTTCCCACATGATAATTTGTATGTGAACTTAGAAGGCAGAATTTGCCATCTGTCTCTTGTCTCTCTTTCTCACTTTCCATATATACATACTCCCCTGGCTGTGATCGTTATAACACTGTATCATGAAAATCACCAAGATCCCAAGATGTAGATGTGGTTGTAGATGTGAATATGAAGAACATAGAGCCTGCTCTAACCTTATAATTTATTCCTCAAAGTGAGAATGAATACAGTAAAAGTGAAAGATGATCCTATTGACAGTTAAACTGGGATAGCTGGTATAAACTGGGATAATAAGATGCCCCTAACTGAAACACATGTTCGTACATAAGTCAGTGTGTAGAAACACTTATCATTTCTTTTAGTGATAATTTTGCACCAGGTGTCTTAAACATTTTATTTTCCTTACTACTTTTGCATCTAAACAGATGTGTCAACATTTACAAAGAGCGATGAGGAATAAATGCATTCATCTTGTTAATTCAGTACCAAACTCCAGTGCTCTTTTATTCATGGAAAAGAAATGCCACTGTGAATTACTCAGTTACATGCTGCACATCAATTGCATTTAGTAATTTTGTTTGTTACCTATAGACAGTTCTCTTTAAAAACATTGTAATTACTTTCTACCAATTCAATCAACTTTATCTCTTTAATCAGAGTAGTTAATACATTTCTAATAACAATTTTCTTGCCCCAAATAGTCTAGAAAATTCTTAATTCCTTTTGCTTTTCCAAATAACATCAGAAATCCTAGTCTGTGAATCATAAATTGATTCTCCATGAAGCTCTAGTCTGTAAGATCAACTATAATTGTCCATCCCCATTTTTTATTACTATTATTCAGTTTAATTTGAAGCAAACAATAAACAGCTGAAACCGAAAACATTTGGTTTAAAAGGTATCATAATTTTTTTAATTTGGGCTTCTAATTCTTTAGATATTAACACTGTATCTTCTTTTTTGAACTCTTATTTGAAAGAGTCACTCAAAAAATAATCTTCCAGAGTCACATGTATCAAGAGAAAAAAAACGTATCTGCATACTTGAGATTACAAAGCTTTGCCCTACTAAGTGAAAAGAATTCAGTATTGTTGTTATTACTGTTTTTGTACTTTTGAAGCCACAGTAAATTAGGGTAAGTTACATGTACATGTAGAAGTAAATGCTATCCTCAGGAAAAAAACTAATTCAACTTCAAATATTTACTCACCTAATATTGCTGAATGTTTACTATAAGTATGTGCTTGTATTTAGTCGCTCAGTCATGTCTGACTCTATATGACCCCATGGACTGTAGCCTGCCAGGCTCCTATGTTCATGAGGAGTCTCCAGGCAAGCATACTGGAGTAGGTTGCCATGCCCTCCTCCAGGGGATCTTCCCTATGCAGGGATCAAACCCAGGTCTCCTGCATTGCAGGCAAATTCTTTACCATCTGAACAACCAGGGAAGCCCTACTATAATTTATCCTTTATGCTTCTCTACGTATCAACTGTAATAATGTAAATAAAGACATTAAGCTGAGGTAATTTTCTATAACTATTTGTTACATAATGAGTTATAGTCATAATTTCATTTCAAATCTTTAGGCAACATTTAAAGTTGTACAGTATTGTCACTTATTTAAAGAAAAAAAATAACGATATACAAAAAATACCTGACTGAAACACTTTTTGATGCCTCCAATGAGTGTGGTATGTTTATAAATTATACATACTTCTACTCTTAAAGGGAAATACCCACATCCATTCATTAGTTAATAATGCGAGCCTTGAAAAGTCGTTATTTCAGTCCTTCATACTGTGAAAAGTGGCCTAAATGAGATGTATATTTATAGGAAAACACTTAGGAAGTTCTGTTAAGTAATCAGGTAAAGAGAGAAAATGAAGGCACAAACATGATGCTTGACTGACATTAACTGAGAAAAGGAACACAAAGCAAACAGGCCCAAGTACATGACGTGCCAAAGCTAACTGGGGTCAAAGGGAAAGCAAGCACCCTAGATTCTGAATCCTAGACTCTGGTCATTACCATATTTTCCACCCCTTCCTCACATTTCAGTTTATAAAGTATCATTAGATTCAACAGAACTCATGCTGTTTTCTTTGAAGCAAATACTCATTATATCGATTGCAGCTCTCTGCTAATTGTGCAGAATACAGTCCTTCACAACTATGCGAACATGGGTCTTTTTCAAATGGATACATATTAATTTACTGTTCTCAAAATGGAGAGAAAGAATATAAACGAATGAGAATTTTTAAAAACAAGATTTCATAAATGGCACAATATATTTAAAGTGATGAAAGGTAAAAAAACCTACAATAGAGAATACTCTACCTAGCGAGGCTCTCATTAAGATTTAATGGAGAAGTCAAAAGCTTTGCCGACAAGCAAAAGCTAAAATAGTTCAGTACCATTAAACCAGCTTTAAAACAAATGTTAAAGGAATTTCTCTAGGCAATACAGGAAAGGCCACAACCAGGATGAGAAAATTACAAAAAGGAAAAAAGCTCACTAATAAAGGCATACATACAGTAAAAGTACGAAATGCAAAAAGGCAAAATGGTTGTCTGAGGAGGCCTTACCAATAACTGAGAAAAGAAGAGAAGCTAAAGGCAATGGAGAAAAGAAATGATATACCCATCTGAATGCAGAGTTCCAAAGAATAGCAAGGAGAGAAAAGAAAGCCTTTCTCAGTGATTAATGCAAAGAAATGGAGGAAAACAATAAAATAGGAAAGACTAGAAATCTCTTCAAGAAAATTAAAGGTATCAAGGGAACATTTCATGCAAAGATGGGCACAATAAAGGACAGAAATGGTATGGACCTAACAGAAGCAGAATATAGTAAGAAGAGGTGGCAAGGATATACAGAACTATACCAAAGAAGATCTTTATGATCCATATAACCATGATGGTGTGATCACTCACCTAGAACCAGAATCCTGGAGTGTGAAGTCAAGTGGGCCTTAGGAATCATCACTACAAACAAAGCTAGTGGAGGTGATGGAATTCCAGCTGAGCTATTTCAAATCCTAAAAGATGATGCTGTGAAAGTGTTGCACTCAATATGCCAGCAAATTTGGAAAACTCAGCAGTGGACTGGAGTTTTGGACTGGAAAAGGTCAGTTTTCATTCCAACCCCAAAGAAAGGCAATGCCAAAGAATGCTCAAACTACCGCACAATTGCACTCATCTCACACACTAGCCAAAGAATGTGAAAGTAAGACACTCAGTTGTGTCCAACTCTTTCCGACCCCATGGACTGTACAGTCCAAGGAATTCTCCAAGCCAGAATACTGGAGGGTTAGCCTTTCCCTTCTCCAGGGGATCTTCCCAACCCAAGGATCGAACCCAGGTCTCCCACATTGCAGGTGGATTCTTTACCAGCTTAGCCACAAGAGATGCTCAAAATTCTCCAAGCGAGGCTTCAACAGTATGTGAACCAAGAACTTCCAGATGTTCAAGCTGGATTTAGAAAAAGAAGAGGAACCAGAGATCAAATTGCCAACATTCTTTGGATCATAAAAAAGCAAGAGAGATCTTAAAAACATTGTCTTCTGTTTTATTGACTACACCAAAGCATTTGACTGTGGATCACAACAAACTGTGGAAAATTCTTAAAGAGATGGGAATACCAGACCACCTTACCTGTCTCCTGAGAAATCTGTATGCAGGTCAAGAAGCAACAGTTAGAACTGTACATGGAACAACAGACTGGTTCCAAATTGGGAAAGGAGTACATCGAGGCTGTATATTGTCACCCTGCATATTTAACTTATATGCAGAGTACATCATGTGAAATGCCAGGCTGAATTAAGCACAAGCTGGAATCAAGACTGCCAGGATAAATATCAATGACCTCAAATATTCCAGTGACACCACCCTAATGGCAGAAAGCAAACAGGAACTAAAGTGTCTCTTGATGAAAGAGAAGAGTGACAAAGTGGGTTTAAAATTCAGCATTCCAAAAATGAAGATCATGGCATCAGGTCCCATCACTCCATGGCAAACAGATAGGGAAACAATGGAAACAGTGACAGACTTTCTTTTCTTGGGTTCCAAAATTACTGTAGCTGGTGACTGCAGCCATGAAATTAGTAGACGCTTGCTCTTGTGAAGAGATGCTATGACAAACCTAGACAGCATATTAAAAAGCAGAGACATTACTTCGCCGACAAAAGTCCATCTAGTCAAAACTATGGTTTTTGCAATAGTCATGTATGGATGTGAGTGTTGGACCACAAAGAAAGCTGAGCACTGAAGAGTTGATGTTTTTGAACTGTGGTGTTGAAGAAGACTCTTGAGAGTCCCTTGGACTGCAAGAGATCAAACCAGTCCATCCTATAGGAATCATTCCTGAATTGATTGGAACAACTGATGCTGAAGCTGAAGCTCTAATACTTTGGTCACCTCATGCAAAGAACCAACTCATTGGAAAAGATCCTGATGCTGGGAAAGATTGAAGGCAGGAAGCGAAGTGGACGATGGAGGATGAGATGGTTGGATGGCATCACTGACTCGTTGGACATGAGTTTGAGCAGACTTTGGGAACTGGTGATGGATAGAGAAGCCTAGCATACTACAATCCATGGTGTCTCAAACAATCATACACGGATAACTGAACTGACTTTGTGTCCTAGTGTGTGGTCTCTCCTAGAGAATGTTCCATGTCCACTGGGCAACAGAGGCCCTAAATGACATAATAGAGCAGTTAAACATAATTGATATTTTCAGGACCATGCATCCAAAAAAGTAAAAAAAAAAAAAAAAAAAAACACTATTATTTTCAAATGGACATGGAACATTCTCTAGGAGAGACCACAAACTAGGACACAAAATAAGCCACAACAAATTTTAGAAATTATTTCAAATATCTTCTAACCACAGTTTGGCATGAAACTAGAAATTAACCACAGAAAAAGGAAAAATAAGAATGATTACATAGAGACTGAACAATATGCTACTACAGGAAACAAACAAACAAAAATAGTGGGTCAATGATGAAAAAGAGGAAATTGAAAATATATATCTTGAGAAAGCTGGCAGTGAAAACACAACAAGACAGACTCTATGGAAGGCAGCAGAAGCAAGCCTTAGAGGGAAGTTCACAGCTACAGCCGCCCCCCCACCAAAAAAAACAAATAAAACTGCCCTACCACCAAAAAAATTAGAAAAAAAATAACAAACAACCTAAAGTCAGCAGAAGGAAGGGAACAATAAAGATCAGAGAGAAAATAAATAAAGGAGATTAAAAAAAAAATGGGGAAAGTCAATAAAATCAAGAACTGTTTGAAAGGTTAAACAAAATCAACAAATCTCTGTTTAGACTCACCAAGAAGAAAAGGAGGAGGACCCAAATAAGCAAAAATAGGAAATGAAAGAGAAGAAATAACAACCAATAACATAGAAACACAAAAACCATAAGAGAAAACTATGAACAATTAAATACCAATTGAACAAGCTAGACTGGACAAGATTCTAGAAATACACAGCCCACCTAAAACTGAATCAAGGGAAAGATAATTTGAACAAACTTATCACTAGAAGTGAAATAGAATCTATAATTTAAAAAAAAGCTCAGCAAACAGAAGTTCATGACTAGATGGCTTCAATAAGGAATTGTATCCAACAGACAAAGAAGAACTTGTACTTATCCTTCTCAAACTCTTCCAAAAGAATGGAGATGAGGGAACACTCCCAAAGTCATTCTTTGAAGCCACCATCACCACACTCAATACCAAAACCAGACAAAGATACTACCAAAAAACATAATTATTGACTAATCTCTCTGGTGAATATAGATGCAAAAAAAAAAAATTCTCAACAAATTATTAGCAAACTGAACCCAACAACACATGAAAAATATCATATACCATGATAAAGTTGGATTCATCCCAGGATCACAGGGATGGTTCAACATACATAAATCAAGTAATGGGATACACAACATCAATTAAACCCAAAACCAGATAATCATTTCAATAGATGCAGAAAAAGCATTTGATAAAATGCAACATTCATTCATGATAAACCTCTCAGCGAAGTGGGAATAGAGAGAGCATATCTCAACACAATAAAAGCTATTTACAACAAACTCACAGCTAACATAGTACTCAGTGGTGAAAAACTTGAAACCTTCCTGCTATAATCCAGAACAAGACAAGGATGCCCACTCTTCCCATTTCTATTTAACATAATATTCTAACCACAGTGATCAGACAAGGAAAAGAAATAATATGTATCCAAGTTGGAAGGGAGGAGGTAAAATTGTCATTATGTGTAGATAGTAGGATAATATATGTATAAAATCCTAAAAACAACACAAAAACTACTAGAATTGATAAACAGGCTTAGCAAGGTAGCAGGATATAAGAATAACATACAGAAATTGGTTACATTTCTTTACATTAACAATGAAATATCAGAAAGGGAAAGTTAAAAAAAGATCCCTTTTAAAAAACAAAATAAAATAATTAGGAATAATCCTGACCAAAGAGATGAAAGGCTTATATACTGAGAACTATAAACACTGATAAAGGAAATTAACAATGATTCAAAGAAATGGAAAAATATACCATGCTGTAGGGTTGGAAGAATTAATATTGTTATAATGGTCATACTACACAAAGCAATCTGCAGATTTAGTATGATCCCTACCAAATTACCCATGACATTTTTCACAGAGCTAGAATAAATAATTCTAAAATTTATATGGAACCATAAAACACCCAGAATTACTAAAGCATCCTGAGGAAAAAGAACAAAGTTGAGGGCATAATCCTGCCAGATGTGTAAAAGAGTACTACAAAGCTACAGTAACCAAAATGGTGGTATTGGCTCACAAATGACAGGTGTATCAATGGAGCAGAATAGAGAAACCAGAAATAAACTCACACACCTATAGTCAATTAAATTTCAGCAAAGAAGGAAAGAATAATCAGTGGGAGAAAGTGTCTCTTCAGCAAGTGGTATTGGGAAAGCTGGACAGCTTCACATAAATCAGTGAAGTTAGAACATACCCTGACATTATACACAAAAGACATGACATGATAAAACTCCTAGAAGAGAACATAATCAAACATTCTAGGATAAATCTTAGCAATATTTTCTTTGTTCAGTCTCCCAAAGCAATAGAAATAAAAATAAACAAATGGGACCTAACCAAACTTGTAATCTTTGGCCCAGCAAAGGAAAGCATAAACAAAATGGAAAGACAGCCTATGGATTGGGAGACAAAATTTGTAAGTCATGCAACCAATAAGGACTTAATTTCCAAAATACACAACAGTTCATACAACTCCATAGCAACAACAATCAACGCAATAGAAAAATGAGCAGAAGACCTAAACAGACATTTTTCCAAAGAAGACATACATATGGCCAAGGTGAAAAGATGCTCAGTATTGTGATTAGACAAATAAAAATCTAAACTGTAATGCAGTATCACCTCACACCAGTCAGAATGGCCATATCATTAAAAAGCCTACAAATAATACATGCTGGAGAGGGTGTGGAGAAAAGGGAACTCCCCTACACTGTTGTTGGGAATGTAAATTGGTATATAGCAGTATAGAAATTTCTTTAAAAACTAAAAAAAAAAAAAAAAAAACAAAAAAACTGCTATATGATCCAGCAATCCCACTCCTGGGCATATATCTGGAAAAAAAAACTACTTTGAAAAGATACCTGCACCCCAGTGTTCATAATGGCACTATTTACAATAGCCAAGACATCGATGCAACCTAAATGTTCATCAACAGACGAATGGATAAAGAAGAAGTGGTATATATATACACAATGGAATACTGTTCAGCCATAAAAATGAGAATACTGTTCAGCCATAAAAATGCTCCATTTGCAGCATCACATGTAGACCTAGCGGTTACCATACTAAATAAAGTAAGTTAGACAAAGACAAATATGACATCATTTATATGTGGAATCTAAAATATGATACAAATGAACTTCTTTACAAAACAAACTGAATAGAAAACTGAATCTGGAAAAAGAATATACATATGTATAACTGAATCACTTTGATATATACCGGACACATTTTAAATCAACTATATTTCAAGTTTAAAAAAGAAAAACATGCCCAAAAGAGAATTAATATTAAAAAAATTAAAAGGCTTCATTGCAAAAATACATAGTCAATGGCAAACTCTTCTTCTAAACCTCAATAAATAAATAAATAAAAACTTGAGAATATCTCGGGCAAACCACAGTGAAGACCAAATGAACATACTGATGGGGAACTATGTGGAAAGATAGTATTTTTCTGAAGGTTAAGGTCAATGAAAGTTCATCTCCCTACCTAAAGGATACTTAGTCTGACCCATAGTTTGGCTAGTCAAGTAGCTGTTTTTTTAGTTCTATATAATTAAATGTTGCTAGGTTCAAACATACAAAAACAGGATGTTTCTTTTTTGTGGTTTTTCTTTTGAGTTTCTAAAGGGCATATTTTGAGGTTTTCTCTTGGTGGAATGAGAAGTGGAACACAGAGCAACTTGTATGGTGTCCTGTGCATGTGAATTATATTTTTCTTCTGGATAGAGAAGTTGAAATTGTAAGCCATATTTAAGAGCTTTGCTATAAAATGACTTCAGCTTTGTCAAAAAAGGTCACTGTCATATCAAGATGTAATTTTACTCAATGACTGTAATCTGATTTGCAAATTTAGGAGCACTTTCTTGTTTTGAATTTAAAATTATAAATATAGATCAGAAGCACTACAGAAACTTTTGATCCTAGATTTCCCATTATGTTTCAGGAGAACAATTGAAAGGCATGTGTGAAACAGTCCAGAAGTCTTTTCCAGCTTGACACATATCATGGTGGCTAGTCACTCAAATGAGGGCAGGGGAAGGGTGTGGGGTGCAAAATACATCTGCCCCAAATCTAATTTATCTCCCTAGTAGCTGTATGAAACCTAGAAAGTAATTTAACTTCTCTACACCTTAGTTTTCTCATTAACAGAACTGTGATAATGACAGTAACTACTTCCAGAGTCTTTGTGAAGATAAAATGATGGGAGATAGGTGAAGCACGAAGAAATGTAAATGAAAACTAAATGTTCCATTCCATAAGTGTTAGTTACAGTATAAAATACTTATATTTTCATTCTAACTTTTCATCAAGAACACAGGGCAAAGTGGTAAATCCATAAGTTGAAGGTAGCTTTTATCTCCACTTACATATATTTTTCTTTTACCTATTTTAAGGCAAAGTTACAGTTGATTAAAGAAAAATTAGAACTTTCAGACCATCAAGTTAAAGACTGCATGCTGCTGCTGCTAAGTCGCTTCAGTCGTGTCCGACTCTGTGCGACCCCATAGACGGCAGCCCACCAGGCTCCGCTGTCCCTGGGATTCTCCAGGCAAGAATACTGGAGTGGGTTGCCATTTCCTTCTCCTAAAGACTGCATAAATTCAAAGTATTTTATATTAGCAAGTGTTTAGTTGGGGCTTTCCTTTCTCTAAGTTACATGGGGATTTTCCTTTTATTTTGTCACTTTTTCTTAGTATGGCTAAGCCATTGCGTTGAAGATGGCTAGCCATCTTCTGTTAGCATTATAGTGATTCAGTCAAAAACTATTGAGATCCTCAAAAAATGTTGAGCATCCCAGTGCTCACCAGAATTTCCTAGGTCTCCTGGTCGCTCTGCCAGTTGTTGGGCTGCACCTGGCAGGCCCACCAGACCTGTGCTTGCCCAGCCTCAAGAACAAAGAAAGAGCCCAGAGTCAGCGACAGAGACATCAGTGGTTTAATGGATGGGGGACTTACATGTCTGAAGGGGCATGTGTAATGTACCAAGTGTGCAGATAGGGAGGCAGTGCAGAATGGTTTGGCATCTTGGTAAAGTTTTAGATACCAAATAGCGTTCATCCAGCACACTTTGAAGGGCCATACTGATTGGAGAAACAAAAGTAAATATTATGAAATAGCATTGTTGTTTATAAATTCTGTGACAATGTAATGTCCACATTTCATGCAACTTATTTAAAAGTCCAATAATCAACTTTGGGTTGAATACATCTACCTTTCTTCTTTTCCAACTTGAAAAATTCTTAGGGGAGGATGAAGATGACCTGCTCAAGATTTTGGTTCGAGAGGGTAGAATTTTGGATTGAGTACCAAGAAGGAGGTGGATCCCAGTCAATGTCTGGATAAATAGACACAGAAGGATAAGTGTAAATATCTGAGAATCAAAACCCAATAATCAGGAAATAAATCCTGACAGCAAGAAATAAATTACTAACAGCAAGAAATAACTGGATCCATTAGGAACATTAGGAACAAGGGTGCTTATTTCAGATTGTTTTGAATAATATTAGGGAGACCTCAACCTAATTTTATAGTAGGTAGGTGTGTGGTCATGATGGATTGGCCAAAAATATAACTCCTGTATCACTTAAGACCTGTGTTGCTCCTTGTCCACTTGGCCATTTCATTCTTCCTTGGTAAGATCTCAAAAAGAGAAGCCAGAAAACAAAGAAGCAAAACAATGGTGTCATCATTTAGCACTAAGGAAAGCCTGAAGACTGGGTTTTGAATATTAGGGTCCTATTCATCCATGATATATTTGCTTCATTAACATGGATAATTGAAATTTGTTTTTCCTCAATTTTTTTTTAGTATAAAATCTCTTCTTATACTTCATCTACTTTCAGTAGTTATGCTTTTTTACTGAGTTTACTGCTCTCAGCATCCTGACAAGCTCCAAAATAATGACCTAGGCTGTGTATTGCTGAACGTTCAGACAGATACAGATGGATGAGTGTGTGTTGCACAAAGACAAGTCAGCATTATTTAATCAATGTTTGTTTGATCCGTGTAAAACGAGTATAAATGTAAGCCGCATCCCATCTGCTTTATCATCCATGTGAAGCCAGCCTCATTTTTAAAACTTGATCTCTTATGTAATTGCTTCAGAATGACATTGTTGGGCTGCATCCTGCACTTGCCTGTGCTTGCCTACAAGGCCTGTACTTGCCCCACTTCAAGACCAAAGAGAAAGCCCAGAGTCAACAACAGAGATATCAATGAATTTATATACACACTTAATTTCTCTTAATCCAGTTAAACAGCTCACCCACAAACCAGTCCTGACCATGCCATTTAGAGGCAGAGACCCATTTATTTCTAAGGTACACACAGATATATATCCATATAGAAACAGATTTCACACATTTCCAGCCAGAGTTTAAAAAGGCCTCTTTCTTTTTTCTTCACTCTCAGGGATCAGGTGATTAAAGTTCCTGTGAACCCAGCTCCATTATGTAATATCAAAGGAACAAGAAGAGAAATACCAATTCCTTCTAGAAAGCTAACTTCCTCTTACCGCATATACAAAAACCAGTTTATAACGTCAAGAGAATCCCACCTTGGACATTTTCAGGAATTTTTTTTTTCCGGTTTCTAAGTAACCAGTTCACTTTAAATAAGTAGCAGTAATAAACAATAATATGTATCATTGCCTCACATTCACATGGCTCACTTTAATGAGAGGAACTCGAATTGACAAAGTTAACCTTCACTTAGACTGTTAGCTCAGCCTCCTCGACTTTCTGAACGCAAAAAAAACAACAGCCAGCCCACAGCCACTCGCCACTTTTATCCCACTGTCATAGCAGCCAACATCTCCCCAACAGCCTTGGGGTGTCTATAAGTTCTCTGTACTCTCTTGGTGGCCCCCATTCGTCAACAACAGCCACCACAGGGCCCCACAGACAGGTGGACGACCACCCCAGAATCACCCCTGCAACTTTCAGGCTCCACATTAGTGGACAGCCATCCCGGGACCATATCTGCAACTTTCAGGCCCCACGTATCAGAGGATGGGCCCACAGCTTCCCATTCCCAGGCCTTCCTTCCCAGCATCCTGGTACTCACAGGAGTTTTCTCAGTCTCCTGGTCACTCTACCAGTTGTTGGGCTTCACCCCACAGGGCCTCCAGACCTGTGCTTACCCAGCCTCAAGACTGAAGAAAGAGCCCAGGGTTGGCAACAGAGACATCAGTGGTTTAATGAATGGGGGGACTTACATGTCTGAAGCAAGGTCCTGGAGCAACACCCCACTGAGTGTAGATGGCAGACAGTGATGGGCAGAACATGGCAGCAGCCTTCGAGATGGGGGAGGGGATGGTAACCAGTTAGAGGGGAACTGACGTCAGATTGCCGTGTAGGTTACCAGGGAAACTAGCAAAGGGGCACACCTGTAACCATCTCTCTGATAAGCCATCAGGTGGAGATGCTCTGATCTGAAGATGAGAATAATCACTGGCTGGGGCCTGGGGCAAGCATGTAGGAAGGTCAGGCACTGAATAGGGGTAGATGAAGCAGGCAGTTGTGGATAAGGGGACATACAGTGAGCAAGAGAACGTGCATCTTGAGTGGCCTGGTCATACACACAGGATGATCAGTTAGAAAGAAACATTTGGACTGATAAGATAAAAGATGGGCTTCTTTACTTTGCAGTGGCTTTCTGGATAGTAAAGAGGTGCCATGGATTAGGAATTACCAGCTGTTAATCATCAGTGAATTTTGAAATCACCCAAACCTGGGTTACAGGGTTAAAGTATGGAATTTCGCCATGAGACCAAGTTAGTTAGTGACCAAAACACCTGCCACAAAGAAGTCCCTCAGTAAAATTGATTCAATTAGTCTTTCTTTACTTCCATTTCCTTATATTCATAACAGAGAAAACAACAATACCTGAACCTCATGAAACTTGTGAAATTTAAACAGGATATTGCATGGAAAAGCATAATCACCTGGCAGGTGTTACCATCATTATCCTGTTGCCTACAAGTCTTCATCTCATGGGTCGCACTTTAAGCCTAAATATATTAACATACATGATATACAACTTATGTTTCCATTACCAAGTTGTAAAGTTTACAAAGCCTTTGACTGTGTGGATCACAATAAACTGGAAAATTCTGACAGAGATGGGAATACTAGACCACCTGACCTGCCTCCTGAGAAATCTGTATGCAGGTCAAGAAGCAACAGTTAGAACTGGACATGGAACAACAAACTGGTTCCAAATTGGGAAAGGAGTATGTTAAGGCTGTATATTGTCACCCTGCTTATTTAACTTATATGCAGAGTACATCATGCAAAATGCCAGGCTGGAGGAAGCACAAGCTAGAATCAAGATTGCTGGGAGAAATATCAATAACCTCAGATATGCAGATGACACCACCCTTATGGCAGAAAGTGAAGAAGAACTAAAGAGCCTCTTGATGAAAATGAAAGAGGAGAGTGAAAAGTTTGGCTTAAAGCTCAACATTCAGAAAACTAAGATCATGGTATCCAGTCCCATCACTTCATGGAAAATAGATGGGGAAACAGTGGAAACAGTGAGACTTTATTTTCTTGGGCTACAAAATCACTGCAGATGGTGACTGCAGCCATGAAATTAAAAGATGGTTGCTTCTTGGAAGAAAAGCTATGACCAACCTAGATAGCATATTAAAAAGCAGAGACATCACTTTGCCAACAAAGGTCCATCTAGTCAAAGCTATGGTTTTTCCAGTAGTCATGTATGGACGTGAGATTTGGACTATAAAGAAAGCTGCACCGAAGAACTGATGCTTTTGAACTGTGGTGTTGGAGAAGATTCTTGAGAGTCTCTTGGACTGCAAAGAGACCCAACCAGTCCATCCTAAAGGAAATCAGTCTTGAATATTCATTGGAAGGACTGATGTTGAAGCTGTAACGCCAGTACTTTGGCTACCTGATACGAAGAACTGACTCATTTGAAAAGACCCTGATGCTGGGAAAGATTGAAAGCAGGAAGAGAAGGGGACAACAGAGGATGAGATGGTTGGATGGCCTCCCTACTCAATGGACATGAGTTTGAGTAAGCTCTGGGATTTGGTGATGGACAGGGAAGCCTCACATGCTGCAGTTCCTGGGGTTGCAAAGAGTTGGACATGACTGAGCAACTGAACTGACTGAACTGACTATGTAGGTATCAAATAAATCATGTTGAGGGCTGAAAATATGTGGCAAAAGTGGAAATGACCATGAATTCACAGTATCTTTGAGTTGATAGATGCATTTTCACTGGTCTAATTAAATGCAGAAGAATTGACGCTTTTGAACTGTGGTGTTGGAGAAGACTCTTGAGAGTCCCTTGGACTGCAAGGAGATCCAACCAGTCCATCCTAAAGGAAATCAGTCCTGAATATTCATTGGAAGGACTGATGCTGAAGCTGAAACTCCAATACTTTGGCCACCTGATGTGAAGAGCTGACTCATTTGAAAAGACCCTGATGCTGGGAAAGATTGAGGGCAGGAGGAGAAGGGGACGACAGAGGATGAGATGGTTGGATGGCATCACCAACTCAATGGACATGGGTTTGGGTGGACTCTGGAAGTTGGTGATGGACAGGGAGGCCTGGGTTGCTGCGGTTCATGGGGTCGCAAAGAGTCAGACATGACTGAGAGACTGAACTGAACTGAATTAAATGCATGCCATTTACACATATGAGTGACCATAATCTGAGTAACAAGGCCATCAGAGGGAGGAACAAAGGAATCACTGTGCATCAGTGAGTTTAAGAACTTTGTGGGATATTTTGGAGAATACTGTGTAAAAAGCTGTAATGCTCATCAGTGTAAAGTGGAATATCAGTGGTAGTTGTACTTTCAGGATCACATTCTTAATTACTAAATCATAAGATAATGAATGTTGAATATTAAACTAATTAATGCATTGCACATTGCAGTTTCCAAAGTCTGTTCTCTAACACCCATGCTATAAGAAATGATTTCTCTTTATGAACTTTTCTCAGAAACATTTTTTTTTAATTGTTGAACCATTTATTGAGCCACCTTTGTAGATACAAAGATGACTAAACATGTCTAGGTAGGATGGTGGCTGAAGAACTTCAGAGTTTTAGCCGAAGGCCATCCAGAGTCTGTGGAGAGTTTTAAACATGGTCCTAACCTAGTCAGGGCTGTGGTTTAGAATGTCTACTTCAGTATGAAGAATGGATCTGAGTGAGTGTTTAGAGAAGACATCAGCTACTGAAGGACTGTGATTTAGGGAATGGTAGACTTGGGATGGAGTTGAGAAGTATTTAAGACAGAGCTTAGTCACTAAATGGAGCTGCTTTGTGTGGAGAAGGCCCATGGTTGGGGCATCTGAATGCTTCAGCTCCTCTTAGCTCACAGCATACTCGGAAAGGAGTACATTCTGCAGGGAAAATGATGAGGTTCTCTAGAAGAACAAACTAGAAGGACCCCTAATCATTTTTTTTCTTTAGACTCTTAAGACATGGATAATTATTTTGCTGAATACTGTTCAGTGATTGACTAGTTTATATACAGATTAGCATAGGCTAAGAAAGGAAAAGGGGTTTTATAATCTGTAGTAAATTAGAGGCAATCTATACTACTGAGAATTTCTTTATGTTTAGAGGCTATTCATGACTGTTAATAGGCTTTACTCTTTACACTTGTGAGTTTATGATTGTGTGGAACTCTCATCCATTATAACACAAAATGTGTGCATCCTTAATACTGTAATAGCTGTTGGATATATTTTACTTTCAAGTTGTAGATATCCACATAAAAGCATGGAAAATATCCAGTATCAAAAATAACTCTTAAAAATTCTATGAATATAGCAAAGTGTTTTTGCTTTTTAAAGAATTTCATCTTGGGTATATAAACCTAATATATCATTAGTTCTGAAAACTTGATTTTGGTCATTTAAAATCATGTTTCTATAATTACTAAACTCATGTTTCCGTATACCATGAAATTATATCTTAAAAAAATGTCAGTATGCTGTGATGAAAGAAAAAATACTTTCATTTCTATAACACTGAGGACATCAAAAAGTTTCCCAGTGTTTTATAATCAAAGCCTGAATTCAGTCTCAAAATAATGCTTCTGTATAAAAAGAAATTTACATATCATTTTATAGCTATGCAAGATATATTTTATAGAACAACTTTGGTTGAATTAAGGCATCAGGAAATGCATTAAAAATCAGAAAAAAATAAGTTTAAAATGAAGAATAAAGAGCAAACTTTGTATATATATAATAACACATAATGATAAGTTAAAAGTGATTAGATCCTATCTGTATTAGATTATAAATTAGTATTCTAAGATTATTATTAGATTTAACTGACTTTCCTTCTTACTGTTATTCTTACCTGTTTTAATTGTACAAATTGCCTTGTGATAGTGGTCATAGTATGTTACAGAGATGCAGACAAAATTCTAAGTTGCCATCAAGACGTAAACCTGCAGGTGAAAGAAGAGCTTGTGCCCAGTGAATCCAGTGAATGTTCTGTCACCTTCAAGAGTGAGGTTAGGTCCAGAAAGGAAAGAATAAGAAGAATAATCAGGATAAAATAATATTCACAGAACTGGAAGGTATATGGAACCAAGATAACTTGTAAAATACAGCAACAGAGAAGAAAATTGAAAAGTTAAAAAAAAAAAAAACCTGCCTTTTCACTATTAACAGAACATCTATATTGATTTTTTACCCGATTTGAATCAATGTTGGTGACTATCACTGTTTTTTCCAAAGATTAATCACTTCATCTTATGCTGGTTATATCAGTGTTCAGCTTCACAGCTAAGATCATCTTGATGAAGTGTAACTTCAAAATTTTCTTTTTAAATCATGTTTGTTACTTGTGATAAATGCCTATAATCTGATGCTATTCAGTATTGATTTTGTGTATGTGTGCTGTTTTTCTTTTAAAGTCGATTGACCCTGGCCAGCAGTTCACATGGGAACATTCAAACTTGGAAGTAAACAAACCAAAGAATAGATATGCAAATGTAATCGCTTATGATCATTCCCGAGTTCTCCTATCAGCAATAGAAGGTAAGGAAATGCAGATGATATTTATACCATTATTTCCATGGGTTTAAATGTGTGCATGAAAATACAGTTTTAACTAGGTGTTCAGTCATCTGTGAACATAGTTACTTAAGATTTAGGCACTGCTTATTCTCACTTTTTTCATACCAATATACCAGTACTGGAGCACACAGTATTCTTGACACAGGGCATCCCTCAATACCTTCTTGCTTCCACCCTGGATGAAAGCTTGATCATTTAGTTCATATTTATATAAGAGAAGCAAATTGAGGTTGCCCATTTAACTGATGCTTGCTGATGGTTATGAATAAACAGGTGATTATCAGAAGATGCCCATATACTGCAACTTCAAAATGGTGAGGCGCTTGTTTGCATATAAATCTGGATAATCACTAAGGACAATCAAAAGTTTAGGAATCAGTGATGTGGTGATTAATGAAAATAAAGCACATTAGAAATGTCTGACTCATCTATTTGTGGACTGCTTGGTAATCAGTTACACTAGGGATTTTATCCCAGAAGGAAGGATTGCTCCTAGAAAATGAGGATTACTCCTCAAATATACCTAGCTTCTCTGAAGGATTCATGAAAGTATTATCCATTCATCTCTTTCCAATAATAAATCCTTCTCACATGGCATATGAAAAAATACCTAAGAGCTTGTGTTCAACACTCAGCATTTTGTTAGTCTTTTTGGCTGGCGCACTGCATTGGATTGCTATTCTTAAAAAGTAGTTTACAATGTCACTTAAACCCTTCCCTCTGTCATAAAAGCTAACCTGGACCACCAGCTGCCGCATACCACATTCATCCTCACTGGCATCCAAAAGAGCGCTGTGGCTTTTTCATACTGAAACGTTCACTGCTTACCCTCTTCCAGATGTTTTATAAAACATTAAATAATACCAGCTTCAGACCCAGTCCTTTTCTAGAACAGTACAACTGAGATATTTTCACCTATACTTGTTCAAGTATCTTTCCCTGTTTTCTGCTTCCAAAATCTATGATGGCCACCACTTTATCTCATAACCCTGACCAAGCCCTACCTGCCTCCCTAGTATCCAAATTTAATCTGAAAATGAGTCTCTGCTTAAAAACTTTCCCAGTCAGCACCAAAGGCAACAGCACATTAAATTCGAGTTTTAGAACAAGAACTACTATATCTTTCAGCATTTGAGCAAGTCCATACCTCAGTCCCCTTTTCTCAAAGTGGTATTATGTGACATAGATATATTTTGTAAAATTCTCACAATTGATTTTACTTTTGATGTTGGAAAATGTTCTAACAAAACAAAAATTAAATAATTAAAAAAGAAATCTTTTTCTGGCAATTCAAGATACTAGTTGTTCAGGGGTTAACCTTTTTTCATACTGAAAAAAAAAAAAAGATCACTTTTATCAAAGTTTCACCAATGCTAGTTCAAGCAGGATAGTGTCACATTGGTAGCTGCTTCTTTTGAGGTCCTCTTTAGAAACTGTGAATGGTGTATGTGGATGATTACCATATAGGGCTTACACTTTACTTCCCATTTTAAAATGTAAAAAAACAACAACAGCAATTTCTTGTCTCAAGTCTCTTAAATTATCTTCATGGTGAATAAAAACTAAACCAAGTCACACATAGAGGAGAGAAATATTTTTTGTCATTAGTGAAGCAAGGTACATGATAAAAATAAAATTAATGAATAGAAATGGAGAACCCATTTGGCATGATCTTGGCTGGATAACTTGTCAAGCTGCCTTTGTTGCCCTGTAGCATTGTTTCAAACCACTCAGAATTAGGTCACTCAGTACTACCACTTCCCTATGCTTTTGCCTGCTATGTCATTATTTTCCTTAACCTGTTATTTTCCACCATCATAACAGTAAAGTACGTCAAAGGACAAAGAATATTCCTCCTTGTATCTTTATTATGATAGTTGGAAACTATGTACATTTCATTCCCATGCTATTTTTACAGTATAAGATCCAAAGCACTTGAATCAGGCTAAAATGTGCCTTTTTATAGCTTTGTGTCCACAAATACACCCTAAATCTAGAGCTGACCTAGAAACCAAAAGTTTTTCAATTTTAAGTGTTATGCAAAAGGTTAGAAGCATTTAATTGAAGTTTATGGGCTATACAGAGAACTTTAATCTAGATTACAAGCATGAACAGAGTTTTATCTTAGACTAAGCCCTAGCCAGCAGATATTTAAGGGGAAAAGCAATCATCCTACATCTTAAGCACAGAAAAAATGCCAGCATCTGGAACCACAGAAGCAGTAACTGAGGCTTCTCCTGTAAAGGAATCTTTGATAGCTCAGAGCCAGATTTTTAGAATATATTAAAATGCTATGTGACTTCACATACAATTTATAAAATTTAATGTGCTTGTTTTGGGTTCCACCCATGGTGATAACTTACATGACTGTGGTTGAATGTTTTATATGGGATCCATTTGTTGTTGTTCTCTCAGTGTTTCTGATCACTCCCTTCGTATTACTTTACAGAGTGATCTGATGACATTAAAGAAAAAACTGGGAGTTGTCACAGTGACTTGTGTTGTCTTTATCTTGGTTTAATAGAGTAAAACTTTTAACATTCTTCCATTGAGAGATGACAAAGGAAAAACTTAAAAGAATAAGGTATTGTGTATGGGCACCGATGTGCTTACTGAACTCTTCAAAAATACTGACATTTCATGATGTATTTCCAAATTACAATTATTTTATGTATGCTGGGAAAGATGCAAAATAAATTTAAGAGAGCCCTAATTACAAAATGCTCACAATTATTGAATTAGATGGTAAGCAGTATGAAAACACAATTGAATTTCTGACCAATGCAGTTCCTGTTGGCATCCAACATGTTTAGGCAGTACTTAAGAGAAAATAATCATTTCTGAAAGAGAGACATGATAGGACTTAATTCATTGACTTAAAATATTGTCAAAAAAGACTACATGGAAATTAATATTTATATGTGCATAAGATAATATATAATAATATGCTTAATCTTATAGACTCCAAACTTGTCTAGAAAGTATAATTTCATTAAAGTAGGAAAAGAGAAAGGGACCAAACCAAAATGTAAAGAGCAAGGACATCTGGGTTTGGGTCACAGCTCTGTCACTAACTCGTTAGGTCCCTTTGACTTCTCTGAGGATCAGTTTCACAGTGCTAATGTCTTTCACTTTTGAGTTCTCTACGAGTTAGCTCTATGTGGTTTTCACATCAGCTATCTTATCTACTATACTCATAGCGGTCTGATGAACCAACAGTATAAATGTTTTATTGGTATAGATAGGTATCCATGTTTAGAGATGAGAAAACTGAAGCTCAAACAGAGAATCAGCCCTGAGTCTCATTGCCAAAGATGCGCAACTAATATAGCTTACATTTGAATTGAGTTCTTCTGATTCCTCGATCAAGGCTTCCATAGGCCCACATCACTCACTCTGCTTTCCCGCTGATACAGAATGTGACTTAACTAAGTAACTTAGCATGAATACGAACACCGGCCTTGCCTTTTTGACTAAAATAATACATTTTATCATTTCGTATTAACACAAAGTTCACATTTTAGTATTTCATTTCTCTTTTTATGGTCTAACTTTCTTGAGGCTATAACATAAAATAGGGAATCATCAATGACCTGGATGCATCAAACTCCTACAACTGCAGAATGTTACATCTGTCCCTAATAGGTGATCTTCTTAGCCCAAATATCTTTTTATGTATCTTAAACTACTTGTAAGTTCAGGAATATCAATTAGAGGCAGATTATTTATTGTAATGCCTTGTAACTATCAATCTAATTATCACAGTCCAGAATAAAAAAGTTTTTGTTTTTCCTAAATTATAAT
The DNA here is from genome assembly GCF_054371585.1 of Giraffa tippelskirchi. NCBI lineage: Eukaryota > Metazoa > Chordata > Mammalia > Artiodactyla > Giraffidae > Giraffa > Giraffa tippelskirchi. Next base: position 155,585,506 of record NC_137275.1, read on the forward strand.
GATTCTTCACTGCTGCCAGTACTACATTTCTATTAGTAGGATTATAATTAGCATTTCACTTTAAAGCCATGTTGACATGAAATTTTTTTTTAAGTCATTGGCCAGGCGTATGTCAAGAGCAAAATTTAAAATCCTCCTTTTAAATTACACAACAAAGACAAGACATTATGATAGACATGACTGTCTTGGTATTTGCCATGTGTTGGGCATCATGTCTTAGATTTTATATACAGTGTATAAAATCATATATAGATTTTATTGATAGTGTAAAACAACCTCAAAAGCTAGTCATTAACATACAAAATTAAGAGATGAGGAAACTGTTAAACTTTTTAAAGTCAAGTAACTTTCTGATAGGCATTAGCTAGTAACTGGCAGAGCCAAAATTCTCACATATGAGTCAACTGGACTCAAGATGGCTATTCTCTCTAAAAGGCAACTTGGGACTATAGCCACTTTTGAATCATGATAACGGAGCCTATACATGTCAACCTAACTCAAAAACTGTCCTTTTGACTGGAAAAACTGTCCTTTTGACTGGGAAAACTGTCTAGGAATTTTGAAATAGACATTTTGAAAAACACTTATGGTAGAAATCTTAGAGCCAGAGGTGTTCAATTGTGTTCTTAGACTTCAGTCAAAGTGAATTTTTCCAAAGAATAAGCAACATATAAATGGCTTTCAGGTGGATTTTTTTGTTTGTTTAATATTACTATATTTTTTGAGGTATCTTAGGAAGAAAGAGACATAAGACCAAAGACTGGAAACTAAATCCCGGTTTTAGCAGCTATGTGACCTTGGGCATGTCATTTACTTCAGTTAACCCTTTGGAGGGAGCTGATTCCTTCTTAGAATCTGATGAACATTTCAAATTCCACTTGCAAACAAAAAGCACCTACACACATCTGTATACTAATTTCATAGAGACACACAGTCTCTTTGCAAGTGTATTCTTCAATTTAGGGAGCACTGACTTAGTGTCTTTCGTTCTGATTCTACCTAAAATGAGAACATATAAGATTGTCCCTGCTATTCCAAAAAATTATGAAGGTTGATTCTAAATCCCAAGATCATAGATAAGTATTAAATCTTGGACATTAAGAGATTATTATCTCTTTTAAGTGGGGAATGGGGCACATTTAATCCAGAGGGTTTACCCAAATAGAATTATTTGGGTCTCTCTTACAAAACCAGGTTTAAATGGTTTTATCTAAGAGTTAGAAATGACAAAGAATAAAGCACTTCATGCCATATGCATTTTTAACACTAGTGTTTGTAATCTGATAAAAGCAGCTTAGTAAAATATGGGTTTGTTTTATTGTTTTCTAGTTTTGGGGGAATATATTTAGTTTCAAACCATTCATTCATCATTATTCACTTCATCTCTGTAAGGGGTACCTTTCTACAAGGGCCTGTGTGTATTTCTCAAGAACTTCTTTCCTATTAAAGTATCCCAGGCTCTTTTTGCTTCTGAAAAACTTGTTTGGACAAGTACTGTGCCTTGGTTTCCTCATTTGTGCAAAAGAATTAATAATAATAATGCCTACCTCCTAGAATTATTAGGAGGATTAATGAATTAATGCATATAAAGCCTTTAGATGAGTGTCTGGGAAAAAGAAAATGCCTAGTAAATACTGGGAAATATCATTACTGTTGTGAATTTTATTACTACTATCAATAGGTCCTTTTATCCACAAATGGAATATCTTTTGTTTATGATCTATGAAAAAATTAATACTATCCAAATGAAAAAGCTGCATATATTTGCAGCTCTGTGAAGCAAAAGAAAATATTGGTTCTTGATAAATGAAAACCAGATCTATAATAGCATTACAGATTTCAACAAGGGGAAGTATGTGTTCTTTTAAATGGAAATCCAAAATATATTATCTGCTATTTGATTTGCATAATAGGGACAACTCAAAAAAAAAATTTCAACTGTAAAGAAAATAGATGATGTTACAACAACTTGCTTATTTGTGAGATGGGCAGTTTAGCACCTTTAAAATGAGAGAGCAGCTCTCAGAATCACTGCTCCTAAGATAAATCTAAATTTAAAAAGTAAAGAGTAGAAAACTCCCCTGTACTGTTGATTGCCATTTGCCACCACACTTGTGCTCTACATTTAAGCCCTGTCTCAGCTTCCTCTGTACAGTGTTCAATGGTAAATGTCTACTGATTCATTCAAACAGCTGTCAGCACATGGTAACGTTCTCCAGTTTCACATCTTACCCATGCTGAGGTTACCCCTTTTTTTTTCTACAGGCCATATCTAGTAACCGTATATGTTTTCAATAAGTAAAAACAACTAAAAACAAACACAAGAAAATCAATAGCTGCGATCTATCCAAAATTTTCTAATAAATGTTTAATTATACTGAATATAAATGTTCCATATGAATTACCTACATTAAAGAATTAAAATTGTTTTCCTCAGTCAAGAATTCCTTTAATACCTGTCATATGATATTTCCCACATCAACTCAATTAATATGATTCCTTTTCCTCTCTCTTGGTTCATTCTCTCTCTCTCTTCCTCACTCCTTTCCTCCCATACCCCAGACACTAATGACTAATTTGTGGGCACCTGGGTTTGTTTTATTTTGCTCTTGAAATTCTGCTTACACCACTGAAGGAAGCTGGTTAGAAAATATGCCTCATCTTAAAACACACACACGCACACACAAAAACTTGTCTAATCTCATCCCATATTGGTTGAGTTCATTTTTCTCACGTTGTTTAGAACATCAATCACTGAGTTAGCTCCATTTCTTTAACATTTTCAGTCTTTCAGTTTTCAAGTTAATTATTTACAAGCATGACAAAACTTAATCCTTTTATTGCAGAGTGATCCCTTTTTTTTAATAAATAAAGGCATCTTTCTTTCTGAGGAACAGTGCACAGTCAAATTTTTATAGCTTAATTTGTCTTAAATTGAAAGCTAGATGGGATTTAACCTCTGGAAACTTGGAACGATTTCACAAGGTGCTTGCAGCCTTCATAAAGACTAATTAGAGCTATTTAAATGGCATCTCTCTCCTATAAGCAGCGGAGCAAGGGTGTGGGGATCTGTTATTCCCAGCACCTCCCTCAGCCTGCCCCTGTGGTGCTTCTTACCTAGAAAGGAGAAAAAAAACATTTTTAAGGGATGGTTGGTTGTGTTGGTTTTTTCCTTTACTTTTGTTCCCAGGAAGCTAATCGAAGTGTAAATCAGAAAGCCCTGAGTTTATTTTGATCTCCATTGTCTTTGTTCAGTTATTGGGATCTTCTTTTCATTTGTATGATACATCTATACAGATTGTGCTAATGAAGCTACACTCCATTACTCTGACACTGCAGAGAGACCTACGTCATCTGTGGTATGGCTCTGTTTTTAGAATATAGGCACAAGTTGTACATGACTGGAAAGTCAAAAAATGACTATTTTTGTCTGCTCCATTATTTTTTTTTAACATAAGAATGGGGAAGGGGCCTTCCAGATTTGCAGTTTCTTTTTGTCAGTACAGTATTCAGACATGAGTAGGTTTATTTCATTTTTGTTGATCACATCGATCACAAGAATAACCAGTATCCAATGTGTATTTTAGACGTTTCAAATTAATTGACTCATTTGAAACTCTCACAGGGGTGTTGGGCAAGGATGTTATGATAGTGCTGTTCATATATTAGGATGTAGATGAGATGTGCACTGTGAGTGTCCTACAGACAGAACTCCTGCTGATACTCTGCATTTGATTTTGACTACTTCATTGTCAAATAAAGCCCTACAATAATTGTAGCTCAGTTGGTAAAGAATCCACCTGCAATGCAGGAGACCCAGGGTTGATTCCTGGGTCGGGAAGATCCGCTGGGGAAGGGATAGGCTACCCACTCCAGTATTCTTGGGCTTGCCTGGTGGCTCAGCTGGTAAAGAATCTGCCTGCAATGCGGGAGACCTGGGTTTGATCCCTGTGTTGGCAAGATCCCCCAGAGAAGGGAAAGGCTAGCCACTCCAGTATTCTGGCCTGGAGAATTCCATGGACTGTATAGTCCATGGGGTCGCAAATAGTTGAATACAACTGAGCGACTTTCATATATGTATATGTATATTAATATAAGCTAAATCGACCAAAACTCGGTGACTTAGCTGAACAGGCATATACTGCAGGAGCCCAAATGCGGCTTTATTTCAGGGCAAAGTGTCCCCTAACGAGAAATCAGTCCCTTCCACCACAATGCTGAGAAGCTCCCAATACTTGCAGCTAATCTTGGAATGCATTCAGAGACGACCCAATCACCCACATCCTTCTCTGTAGCCACTCTCATGACCCAGCCTCCTCAGCAGTGCCAAGGTATAGAAAACCAAAGAAAGGAGAACACACGGGAGAGTGAAAGCTGGGTTCACAGACTCTCTGAAAGTTATCCATTCCTCCATAACTCACAGTGGTGACGAGCTGCAGTGCCCACACAGAAAGGCACACTTCTAAAAAGAATCATCTTGCATCTGGTAGAAACATGGAGAGTCATTGGCCAAACTGCAGTCATATCCAGGAAGATTTCTGCAGATAATACCCTGTGCCTTTGCAAGAAGCATTTGTTTTTTCTGGTATGTTGCAAAGAGAAGCCTTCGTTTTGCTAGTTCTGATGCAGCTGTGAGTGGCTGCCATGGCGAAAGTGAAGGAGAAAGAAGGCCTGTGTCCCTTGAAATTAAATAAATTTACTAGTAAATTATTATTGGATTTTGTTTATCTATTTTCTGTTCTATGGTTTTGCCAGTGTCAGCAAACAAAGTAAACAATTTTTTGTTTTTTTTTCTGCATTGTGGGTTGTAAAAATTATAATCTAGGTCTTAACTGGCAATTCATTGTTGTTACAGTTTTTCTTTTTTATTTGTGTATTGAAGTGGAGCAGGAGATGTTACTGATTAAATTAAAGGTAGCTTTTGTGCTCTAGTGGATCTTGAGTACTTCTATCTTACAACAGGGAACAAACTGCTTTACCAAAAAAAAAAAAAAAATTCTTTGACACAAACCTCACAAACGGTTTGTAGAAGTGGAAGGAAATGAAAGTAGTAGAGCTTTGATGCCACGCTGTGAGCTGGAGCAGAGCCAGCCAGTAAGCTAACGTTCTGGTCCCCTCTCTGTGGCGCTACAATAGTTTGTGCTCTAGAGCCGTGAATGGGGTTCCCACCTTGCCTCTAACGCTGCCTCTTACTCATTCTCACCTCCACAAGTCAAGGAAAGCTGCTTTTCCTGAATAGACCATGTGCTAGCCTAGTCCTAACACCTCCTCATGCTTTTGAATGTGTTTATTTTCTTACCCTACCAAGTTTTAGTCAAGATTTAAAGTATCAATCACACCAAAAAAATCTCATCACAGCTCATCAGAGGTAGAAGAAGTAGGAACCAACTTGAACAATCATCAGTGCGTGTTCCTAACTAATCTGACAGCCACTGAAGGCTCTATATGGCTTAAAATAACTTCACAGAGATTTCTGAATCCAAGAAGGTTAAGAACACCACAGGGACACAATCTTATTTTAGAACTTAAAGGGACTTGAGGGAATCAATTTGTCCAGCACACCTTGTTTAGTAGATAAGCAGTCAGAGTTCTGGACAAGTTGAACAACTGCCCAGATGTCAAAGAGCAACTTCCCAGCAGCCCTAACCCAGAGTTTCAGTTTCCTGGTCAATGTCTCTGAAGTCTTAGCATGTTCTTAGTATTGTTTCATGAGTCACAACTTTTATGATACAGAAGTACACACTTGCCCCTTATGATTACTTACTTTCACATTGATAAAATAATTTATGTATTATTTTTGGTCCTGCTTTTTCACTGAAGAGCATAAGGCCTTATTATTAACATTTTATAATTATAAACACCTCTCAACAACAGAAATCTTTTCAAATCAAATTATCTACTGACCTGAAAAATCGAGTGTAAAGCAAGTTGTTTATTTATTTATTTATTTTTATAACGAGACCCACATGACCCAATTAATTCTCATCAAATTAACAAGGGAAAAAAAGAAAAGAAAAAGTATTTTAACCCAGTCAGGACAAAACAGCGCCGATAGTATGTTCTTTGACATTTCAACATGCTTTCAAGGTTTTAAAGCCTTTCTCAGTATGAGCTAATTATTCATCAGGAATATTCTTTCAAACCAAATAGCTTCATCTTTCCAAGAATTCCTCTCCATTTGTTACTATTCAAATATATGGGAGAAAATCATTATAAAGCTCTAAAGTGTTAATCCCATGCTTAAATGAAGAAAAATGGCATTTCCTCTGCATGTTGAACTCTTAAGTTCTCAAAATTTTTCAGATAGAAAAAACAAGGGAGCCCAAAGTTCACACCCAGGCTTATTTTTCCACCAGCAGTGTAACTAGCAATTCCCAGTAAAGAAAATGAGAGCCTAAACCTGACCCAACCATGTTTGAATCACAATATCTCTTAAAGGCTTGAGTTTTATAGCTCTAAGTTCAGTTTGTCCAAAACACAAAGGCCCAGTGGAAAGCATGTATGTAGTATTTTTAAGCACCACAAAAAATAAGTCCATTAACTGATGAAACAAACTAGAAGATGGGAATGTGGAATATAGTGGGGTATAATATGAAGACAAGATCTAGCCTGTTTTCTCACTTATTAGATGATTAGATTAGAATGATAACTATTATTGGTATTGGAATTGCATACGTGACTATTATTAATTGGAGAATACACATGAAACAATACATAGGAAATCAGGACTTCCCTGATTGTCCAGTGGTCAGGAGTCTGCCTGCCAATGCAGAGGACACAGGTTCAAACCCTTGTCCAATATCTGACTTGCCGCGGGGGCAAGTGCCACAACTACTAAGCCCACACTTTGGAGCCCTCAAGCTGCAACTACTGAACCCATGCACCATAACCACTGAAGCCTGCATTCCCCAGAGCCTGTGCTCCACAACAAGAGAAGCCACTGCAGTGAGAAGCTGGCACACCTCAAAGAAGAGTAGCCCCCCTTATTGCAACTAGAAAAAGCCTGTGTGCAGCAATGAAGACCCACCTCAGCCATAAATAAATAAACATTTTTTTAATTAAAAAAATGCATAGAAAATCATGAAAACTTACTTTTATAAATGTAGTAAAGCTATGGATGCCTAGGAAAGGACAAGGTCTAGTTCTAAGCTGTTTCTCTTGGACAATGACCTTAGGACCAATTGTGCCTATAGGACCTGGGACCAAGAGAGTACCTTCAGCAGGACCAATCCTAAGATTCTACTTATGAGTTTCAGACATCTTTTTTTCAAGTTCTTGCAATTTTAATAACTCTTCCCTCTCAAAGGAAAAAAAAAAAAAGCAAGGCACCATTACCGTAGTTTTGGACAAATCTTCGCAAATCCAAGAAATAAAAGCAATCAGCTGATTGACAGTAATTCTGTATTCTTTCAGTTCTGCATTTAAAGTTAGATTTCTACTTAACATAGCCCCAGAATTCAGTTAATTATTATACACTTCTCATGGATTAGTAGTGCATGCTGATTTGCACTGCATTAGAGGAAAGTCAATATAGTATGTTTTTTTCATTGGAGTTGGCTGAAAAATCATTCTAAATATGTCAGATTGGAAACAGAGGTCTTGTCTACTCAAAACACACTACTCTTGAACCTTAGCTTTCAATCAAAGGTTAATCTTTTTTTTTTAGAAGTGCAAGCCACCATTATTTCTCAGATCTTTTCTCACTCATCTTGCTGCACAGCTTATTATGTTGGGTTGTATAAATATAGGACACACTTGGTCTTAGAGCTGCTAGAGAACACAGTAGTCTCTCACATCTCCACATTGCAAAGAACATGTGATAGAACTTACTGGAAGTATCTTTTTGTCAGAGTGTGTAAAGCAATTTGCCAAGAGACTTTTATTCTAGGTATTACCTACTTACAGACAAGTGTCAAAATATATAAAGAGAATCCTCACATTATTTTCAGGATATAAATATTACCCTAACAATTAGCTCTCCTAGGTGTTGAAGTATTGTTTTCAGTTCTCTTCTTTGCACAATATCAAGTCCCAGGTTCTTAAAGCGTTTGGTGATACAGTATGGATCCAGGTGCCTAACAGTCTTCAGGCAGAATTTTTATATTTTTGTCCCGACTGTTATTCAGTATCAACCTATTCCCCATAAAACATAATAACAACATATTGTTCAAACTTGAGCAATACATCAAAAAACAATTCATTATGTAACAGCTGATTAAAGTTTATGCAATGTTGGCTAGGTTTGATTCCGCTTCTTTAGATGTGTGTTTCACATTCGCCACTTCTGTCCTCAGATGCGTTGTTCAGACACATTTGTTACCCTTGATAAGGAAGAAATGGCACAGTGCCCAGCTGATGTATTTTCTGAGTCATTAAACCAGATTTCTCCATTTTTGAATTTTCTTGGAAAAAAAGCTTTCTGTGTATTGGTAGCTGAGTGAGGCCCTTAGCCAGAATACTTTCTATCAGTTCTTTAATGTTACCTGCTAAATTACATTATTTAAAGTGAGCTTTCCCTGTGTTATAAAGTAGACTCGTTGTTGGCTCAGAACCAAATCCTGCCGACATGGAGATGTGCATGCTTCCCAGTGGCTGTAACCTGAGGACTTTATTTAAACTGTCCTTTGAATCTGCAGCAATGTGGTGTCAGGGAGGAATAGGATCTTTATCAACAAAGGGCTGCCAGAACCCCAACAGCTTCTTGAGTAGCTGTAATAGATGAATAATGTTACAACCAACCATGCATTTCAGTTTTTTCTCAAAAGGCTTTTCACTGATGCTGGTGGTATTTCATATCCATGTGTTCATCTTGGAACCCAGTAGTCTCCATCTGACTTTCATTACTTTTCTTGAGAGGATCGATTTTATAACTGGAATCAGAAAAGCAGTCAAAGTAATTGCAAGTGGCAATCACTGAAATATAGTAATCTTAGCTTGGGAACATATGTTCCATTATAAAAGAATATATTCTTTTTTTAATAAATCCAAGACTCATATTTTCCCGAAGTAAGAAGGGACCATGTACAGGTTCTAGTGCTATCTCCTGTATCATGCTAATATCCCTATAAAGTGTTTGTTCCTTCAGGAATAGGCAACTCATTACCTCTGGAGGAAATCTATACCCTTTCTGATTCTGACTATATGAAAATGCTTTATTATACTGGAGATGAAATTCATCTCTCTGTAGTTACATCCTTCAGAACTGAAAGATCTGGGTCTCAACATAGTAATCCTCAACCTCGCGACTCGGGCAACTCTTATGTCCAACTCCTATTTTTTTGCCAGGTTTTAATATATATTCCTTTCTCATACAAAATAGCTTTGATTTCAATCATCATTCTGGTTACTCTTCTTGGAAGTTCAGACTTCCCTGTAACCCTATAAAGGCATTGTGCTGAAGGAAAATTAGACTTTTAATCAGAATATCTGTATTATGTTACAGCTTTGCCACTTATTAAACACTGGAACTGGGGCAAATTATTCACTCTTTGTGTCACCAGGGATAGCAAATGTAAATAAAAGATATGTGGTCTAGAGGCACATAAAACAAGCAATGTGCAAGTGAACAATTAAATTTATAATTACAATGTCGCCGAGAGAGTTCTGAGGTCCCAGGGGATGTAGAACAGGCCCCCTGAGATGGAGGCTCAGTGTTTTCTGATGGGAAGGAGACAGAGAGTATGTTGTGGGATGTGGGATGGCACTAAGCTAGGGGAGCAATGTTTTCTAACAAAGCCAGCATGTAGAAGCAGGACAGTGTCTAGAGACTGCAAAGTGAGTAGATGAGTAGACAAGATGAGTTGGAGAAGTACAGAGCTTTGTAGCCATTGCTGAGAATTTGGATTTTATTTAAAGTATAAGGAGAAGCCATTGTTGGGTTTGAAGAAGAGGCATTCAATGTCTGAAATATATTTTTTATAAACTGCTCTCATAGAAATAGAGAACAGACTGTGAAGGACAAAAGTAGAAATGGGACAACCAATTAGGAGGCAGTTGTCATCATCCAAAGAGAGATTTGTGTGATTCAACAACCCGTTGAAGTTTAAGGGATAAGCAGTATCCTACAGAGGTTAAGACACAGATGTAGCAGTCTGCCTGCCTATAATTAGACCAGACTCCACCAATTTTGGCACATTTTTGCATCTCTGTGCACCTTAGTTTCCTCCTTTGTGAAAGGAAGATCATGACTGAACTTCCGCAAGTTGCTGCGAAGATTAAATGAGTTTATATATGAATTCCCTGTTAGCTAAATCTGGAAAGAATTTTTTACTGTTAGGACATGGTCCACCCTATACTGCATTTTCAGACTCAGGCATTATTTTATTTGGTTTTTGTCGGCAAAGAAGAGAATGAATGTGGAATGTGACCAGATAATTGCTTATCTTCCTTTGCAAGCTATATTTTGCTGATGCAATGGAGAAAACAGCATGTGAGAGAAAAGACATTCCATGAACAATCAGTTGTGTTTTCCTTTCTTTGGAATCCACCTTGTCATGTCACAAAGATTGAACACTTCAGACACTGTATTTCTTTAATGTGATGGTCCCAATAAGAACCGTTTTTAATCCTGTTTAAGACCCAAACTTTAATACAGTGTGAAACAATAATATAACACTGTCATCAGGCCATGTCCCAGGCTGTTTCCTCTTGTGATATGTTCACATAGTTGCATAACACTCCTTGTTTTACAGGTATCCCAGGAAGTGACTATGTGAATGCCAATTACATAGATGGCTACAGGAAACAAAATGCCTATATCGCAACACAGGGATCTCTACCAGAAACTTTCGGGGACTTCTGGAGAATGATATGGGAACAACGGAGTGCCACAGTTGTTATGATGACAAAACTAGAAGAGCGATCCAGGGTAAGGATGAATATCTACCTTCTCCCTCTTAAAATCTTCCCTCAGATAGTTCTGGTCAGAATCTAAGCTTTCTTTAAGTTTTGATTTTTTAACAGCCACTAAATATGAATGAGTATCAACAGCTTAGATTAAATCATGCTTTAACATTCTTTTGTATCTTTCACAAAGGAAATTATCTCATGTTATGATGTGTATGATCACTAAAAGAAAAAAAAATAGCACTCAAAGAAGTAGGCAACTTGGCTAGATAAAATAAATATCAACTTGGATATCTTTTTTAAATTCACATTTAATAGGAATGCACAGACTTTGGGGGGAAATCCCAGTAATATGTATTTCCTGACATTTTCAACTTTTTCTTTCTCATAATCTGCAGTGAAAATCTAAAATTCTGTGAAAGAGGATCCTTTCAAAGATTATTCAAATTACCATAAATTAAGTCAGAGCAGTCAGAAAAATGATATGGGTTAATACACAGCTGAGAAAACATGTAAATGTAGAGGGCATTTTGCTAGTTTAGCCTTCTCCAAAATGAATAGATTTTAATAACAGAGTCATTGCTTAGTAAGGTCTAAGAAAGAAATTTTATTCATCATATGGATCCAATATTATGGAGCATGGCATATTGGTTAAATGCTCTTGATTTGCAAAACTAGAACATAATGGGTAAGCAGTATCCACATTCCCAAGTGTACATGCAAATATTGTAGCCATTTGATGAGAATCAGTCTGTAACCTTGAGAATTTAAGGAACAAGCCAGACAAATCACTGAAGACAGCATATACTCTCCCTGAAGCGTGAGGCATTCGGGGCAGATTTTGAAACTACCAGTGAGAGGGCTCTTTTACTGGGGTCACAGTATTCTCAAAAAGGATATTTATAAGGAAGTCAAAGCCTGAGTCCTCATTTGTTGTGTGACAGCCAAGTTTTAAACATTCTTCTAAGCTCAATACATGGCAGTTTCTCTTAGCCCCAGTGTGTCTATGAGAGAGGAGTTGAAAACTGCCCAGGAGATCCCTAAGGGAAAAGTTCAGACTTCAGAGAATATAAAAAGTCCCAGCTGTTATTTTAAAGCTGGGAAATCAATAAATATGGTACACAACTGGTTTAGCAAAGCTAAAAAGCAATCAGATCTTTTCAGAATGTAAATTCTACAAAAATATTGTCTGAAATGAATTTAGATTAAAAAAAACTTGTATGACTGTGAAGACATATATGTGTTACATGTTACATTCAAATACCATTTGAAAGATGTAAGTAGATCTTTTATTGACTCATACTCAGGGTAATCTCTATATAACCCCTATGTATAACCAGCCCTTTCCTTAAAGCAACTCCCTATCTAAATGATTCTTGGATACAATTATTAATAATTTTAACAATGTCTAACATATACTGGGTACGCTGATATTTTACAACAATCCATGAGATAAACACTACTATGAATTCCACTTTATATATGAGTAAACTGAGGCCAGGACATTCCAGAAGGTCACTCAAGCTCTTTCAGTTACCAAGGTCAGAGTGAGGAATTGAAGACAGTTTGTCTTCCCCACACAGGTGCTTACCCACCAGGCCATACTGCCTGTTAGCACTTCTGTGAAGCAGAGGCAACTGAACTATTACATTACAGTATGCATGTAAATTCACCTACCCAGACTGCTCTGCCTAGAGATACTGGCTGCTAACAAGCAGTCATTTGCAAAAGCTGTTTTCAGTAAAACACACATTTTTATCTTGACACTGCAGGCTTTCATTAAGCCGTGCACAGAAACTTGTTTTGAAATAACCAAATGAAATTCTGCCCCTTTTCTCCTTAATTGCTTCTAATAATAAAGTTAGTTCTAACTGGCCCCACTGCCAGTGCAACATGTGATGGTAATGAGCAGTTCTTGGTGGAAGGCACTGTGACTTAAATACCTCCAGTTTATCTTTCTGTTGCAGGCTACCTTTTTTTCTCCCCCCTCAGACAGAGAAACTTATTTGGAAGTTACTAAAGGAACTCTGTGTGTTCCCTTCATTAATTAGGCTTTGCTCTTCCAAGTTAGCTCTCTCCTTTGTTAAATGACCTGAGGAGGCCAAATAAAGTGCTGCCTTGTGCTTTTTCTTCTGTGATGGTCCAGTCTGTACCCAAACTTATGATGACCCACATAAGCCAATATTGAGAGATCTCAACCATCATCAACCCTGGCTATACCAATGATACCCTGACCCCCAAAGCCCAAAAGCCTTTGTTCCTCAGTGTGGAACAATTGAGAATAAATGACCAAATGCCCTGGAGAGATCTAACAAAGCACTAAGCCCCCAAATTATCTCACCTGCTCTTCATCTTCCTCCCTCACATCCTCCCACCTCAATTTTCCCCTGTCCACTTTCTCTTTCCCCTAGGAAGGAAGGGGAAAGCATTCCTGGATTTTCAAAACAAGAACATAGGTTAAATTTTGCTATACAAACAGTGTTTTAAACAGTGGTTAGTTGTTGCTGAAAATATATAGCTCCATACTTGGGGAACTTTTAGGGTTATGTGGGCTGACCTGCAACTCAATGAATTCTCAGTTCCCAGCAGCCAACTTCAAAGTAGTCATATGAACTAGCCTGGCTTTATTTAGAAACTGCTGTAGTCTCTCTCATAAAGGGAAGAGGTCCAGGCAGCTTAAACAAATCACTTCTCCAAGGACTAAAGCTTGGAATTTCATTATTTTGATGAAGGCTTGGGTTCCTAAAATAAAATTCATCCCTGTGGCTTATTAAAAAAAAAAAAAAGCATGTGTATGTGTGTAAACACTTCTGTGCATTACAAGTAGGCAGGAATACCTGTTAACTGAAGTGGGAAAGAGAGAAGAATAGGAAGAAAAGATTGCATGATACTGAACAGAATTGCCCAGGGACACCACCATCAGAGGAAGCTAGCTGACAGAGTTCCAAGCAGGGGTGCCTTGCAGTCACATGTCTGGGTTTAGAGCCCAACTTTAGTGCACACTAGCTATGTGACATTAAGCAAGCTGCTGGACACCTCAAAGTCTCCTTTCTGGATTACATGGAAGCGTTAATATGATTATTACCTTAGATAAAGGATGTGACAAGGTGTCTCTGAGTCTACACTATTATTTTTTGGTTAAAATAGAGAAGTTAGAGGCCTTACCATTATAACTTTAGTTTCCCCTAAAGCTGGCTTCCAAATAAATCAAGGCTTGTTCCCAAATGAAATGAGTCTGTTTCTCTGTGGTTGCTGGTGAATCCTAACCAAACACAAGAGTCACTCCACATAGTCAGTTTTGCCCCCTGTTCCCAGCCCAGGGCTGCACAGCCATGCATCCTAGTCAACAGGAGAGTGTAGCTCAGAACATGGGGTCCCTTTGCATTTGCCTTTGACAGAATCTCCAGAATGGAGACCCTGACACAGGAAGTGTGTTAATCTGCCTGTAAAAAGTCCACAATAGAACATTCTTGCTGCTACTTTCACTTATCTTGAAGCAATACAATGTGAAAATAGTATTATTATGAACATGAGTTACGTGTAGTAATAATTACCACTAAATATAAAGTTTTGATACCACATTTCCTTCTGGTTCAGCTTTTCATTCTCCTTCCCCATTCTTATTAATTTATGATAATAGGGAATTCTCTTCTCAGAACCAACCTCCTTTGTTTTCTAGCCCTCTACTGTGCCAAGGCTCACTCCCAACTTCTCTCTGTGGTTGACACAGCAGCAGGGCTTGTAACTCTTGCTGAATTAGAATAGTTCACTCAAGAAAAAATTTACTCTCATATGTTAGACATTTCCCTGATCTTTTGTTAGAGAATTGACCATTACTCACATTTGGAAGGCTGACAAAGCCTTACAAGTGTGAGGTAGGGCTTAGGGCTTACAGTGGCCATTTGAAAACTTCAGTTCTTTGATTTTTCAAATGCCATCAGTCTCCCTTAAATGTGGCCTTGCGAGAATCCCAAACTTAAATCAGGAGACTCTTTGCACAGTATGTACATTCATATATCAACCCTGAGGAGAAAATGTGTAAGCTGAATATTTTCTATGAGTTTCATTAGGATATATTAAAAATATATATATAAAGCTAAAAACTAGAGATTTTGAAGTTGAAGTTTGATTGCTGCCTGAAAGTGCACAAATCAGTTTAAAGACTTGTATACTGTGAGATATGAGATATGGTTAGTGGATTTTATTCCACAGTTTCCATCTTTTTTTGCCAAATCGTCTCAAGTTCTGCGTAGTTCACTGATTCTGCAGCAACTTATTCTTGTGCCCGAGAATGTGGTCTTTAATTGTTTCCATGTTTCATAACATGCCAATAAGCACATGAATTGGTCTGGGTAACCACATGGAGGGAAGAAAGTGTTCGGAAAAAATGAAGCACTGGTGGAGAGTAAAATGTATACAGCTGGGATTTCCACTACAAGGGTGTTATTTGTGGGCAACTGGGACGCATAGCTGGCAAGCCTGGCTTAAAGAACGGGAGTCTCCAAGGGAGGATTTGCCAAGATCACTCCTGGCCCAGGAAGTTCTATTATTTAGTGGGTGATTGTTCACTTTATTCCCCCTTTATCTCTCTGCTTTTGGCTATCTCTCTTCTACTTTGTTTCCCATCTTGAGGTACAGAAGGGAACGTGTAGGCCTATAGTTGGCAAATTCTTGAGCAATCTTGATTAGTGTTAGAAGGTGAAATGGATTCACTGAGGTTAAGGGGTATTTGCCTTTCACTTGTCCTCCCAGCCTGCCTTCAGTCAGTTCCCATAGTTGACACTTATTGTTGCTTCATGTCTTGCAAGCTTTATAGTGGGAGTTGACTCACTTAAAGAGCTAGTATTATAGTGGGACTTAGTGCTATAAATGTCAAGGATGAGAGTAAAATTTTGACACACCCTAAAATGGCAAACAATTTGAATTGTCATCATCCAATGTGGGCCACAGCTATTAGTGGTAGAAGCATACAATGAGATGTGAAGAAGTCTGTACTTGGTTTCCAAACTCTCTAAATCCCATTTTCTGTTCCCAAATAGATAACCAGGGAACCTGGTTAATAGCATCTATTGCTAGAGCAGATCAAACATTTTGTGTGACATGATAGGCCAAGAAGGGGAAAATCCATGTTCCAGTAAATTTGGTTGTTTGTATTAATTAATGGAGGTTAGATGATGTCTAGACCAAAGAGGTCAGGCTGGCGTTAACTACACTATGCTAATAGTTTAGAGAGTTAAACCTGACGCTTGGCCACTGGAGCACTTTAGACCTAAAGACCACTCACTCTTCCTGTGTCCTTTCCATTCCTTGAATGTCATCCTAGTAAATTTACCCCAACAGAGAGTGACAGTGAGATGGAGACATAGTCCACTTGCTTCTGTAGCCAAGAGGGCAATTCTGGACAAAAAGCAGCAAGAAAGGAGATTCTGATCAAACATTTTCTTGTTTTACTATAGAATGACCCTTGAGATACTTTTCAGATTGTGAGGTCTTTTTAGGTTAAAAGTTGGCAGAATCCCTTGAAGATTATAAATGGCAGTGTTATTGTTTTCATTGTCGTTATCGGGTTTGGAAGGCCCAGCCTTAGCTGGTGGCAGACTAATTCCTGGCCCCTCTGGTTTGTCAAGGTTCAGTAAGTTTAATGGAGAGCAAATGCTTTCCAAATGCTAGCTCTGTGTCCTCCTCCAAACAGAACTGGAAGCACCAGAGGCCTTGAACATTTAATTTCTCAAACTATAACCTAAAGCGCTGCCTATCTAGGGCTACAGAAACTGCTTTTTCCTTAAGCAACTGTTGGGATGGCACCACAAACATTGCCTTTGGAGTCTGCATGATGTATGGGATTGTTTTTGAAAAGCGGTGGATACTTAATGTATATAGGACACTGGCAACAAAAAGAAAGATACTCATGTTGGCAGCCTAAAGGATGTTTGGGTCCTTATCTAGCAAGTTCCACACTCTTGGTTTTCTTTTGTCAACCGTGTCAGATAAAAGAGAAAGGATCCTGCCAATTTCTTACTGTCTGTTAGCTTCCTGGAATTTCTCCCTTCTTTGTCCATCCCACCTCCTCTATTTAGGATGGCAGACTACAGATGCTGGCTCAGAACGTCCCTACTGAAGTGAATTATAGGTAGCACAGCCTAAGGAATGAGGAAGAGATGCAGCTTTGCTCCCAGTGACAATGTGCAAAGCCCCTGTGATTCTCCGCAGTCATGCTTAACAGTGCTCCTGGCTGGTCTAGGTCATTTCTAAGATTTTGAGAAGTGCGAGTTAATCTCTATGCCCAGGCAAGGCAGACATTCAGCTGGTATGCACCACTGTGGTTTCACTGGGAGTTACTATATTGAAATGTATCCATATTGGCTGGTATACAAACATTATCTTTTTATTGAAACTTTAAGTCACGTAAAGATATTGCTCAATGTCAGTGACACTGGAGCACTGTTGGAACACAGGCAGCCGCTGGGCAGATGAAGGTAGGTGCAGAGGTGACAGCAAGTCTGTGTGGAGTACCCAATCATTGCCAGGAGTGACTGGGGCTGAGGGGCAAAGAGACTTAAGTCATGAGTAAAGGCCTGATATCCAAGTGCCACCTGGCCATGACAGAGGGACATTTCACACATTTTTCCTCAGGCTACAACAAAGTGCTAGAAAGTGGAGATATAATGGAAGAAGTCATTAGAAAAGTTGAGTGTAGCTCCCTCTGATAATTCCTGGCAGATGCATTTGTCTTATCCTGTTCGGGCCACTATAACAGAATGCTATAGACTGGATGGTTTATATAAAACCGAAACGTACTTCTCACAGTTTAAGACCAAGGTGCTGCTTCCTGGTTCATAGAAAACTGTCTGTATGATGCAGGGGTGAGAGAGCTCTCAGGAGTTTCTCTTCTAAAGCACTAATTCCATTCTACCAGGCCTCCACCCTCATGACCTAAGGGCCTCCTCAAGCCCCCACTTCCTAATACGATCACATAGGGAATCAGACTTCAACATAGTGCCAGGAAAAATATCCACAGCCTCAGATATGCAGATGATACCACCCTAAATTGGAAAACTCAGCAGTGGCCACAGGACTGGAAAAGCTTAGTTTTCATTCCAGGGCCAAAGAAAGGCAATGCCAAAGAATGTTCAAACTACCGCACAATTGCACTCATCTCAGACGCTAGTGAAGTAATGCTCAAAATTCTCCAAGCTAGGTTTCAGGAGTAAGTGAACCAAGAACATCCAGATATTCAAGCTGGATTTAGAAAAGGAAGAAGAACCAGAGATCAAATTCCCAACATCCATTGGATCATCGAAAAGGCAAGAGAATTCCAGAAAAACATCTACTTCTGATTCATTTACTATGCTAACGCCTTTGACTGTGGATCACAACAAACTGTGGAATATTCTTAAAGAGATGGGAATACCAGACCACTTTACCTCCTGCAAAACCTGTATGCACATCAAGAAGCAACAGTTAGAACCGGACATGGAACAATGTACTGGTTCCAAATTGGGAAAGGAGTATGTCATGCCTGTATATTATCACCTTGCTTATTTAACTTATATGCAGAATACATCAGGTGAAATGCCAAGCTGGATGAAGCACAAGCTGGAATCAAGATTTCAGGGAGAAATATCAATAACCTCAAATATGCAGATGACACCACCTTATGGCAGAAAGCGAAGAAGAACTAAAGAGCCCCTTGACTAAGGTGAAAAAGGAGAGTGAAAAAGCTGGCTTAAAACTCAACATTCAAAAAACGAAATTGTAGCATCCGGTCCCATCACTTTATGGTGAATAGATGGGGAACCAATGCAAACAGTGACAGGCTTTATATTCTTGGGCTCCAAAATCACTGTAGATGGTGACTGTAGCCATGAAATTAAAAGATGATTGCTCTTGTGAAGCTAAGCTATGACATACCTAGACAGCATATTAAAAAGCAGAGACATTACTTTGCCAACAAAAGTCCATCCAGTCAAAGCTATGGTTTTTCCAGTAATCATGTATGGACATGAGTCTTGGACCATAAAGAAGGCTGAGCTCAGAAAAATTTATGCTTTTGAATTGTGGTATTGGAGAAGACGCTTGAGAGTCTCTTGAATAGAAAGGAGATCAAACCAATCAATCCTAAAGAAAATCAATGCTGATTATTCATTGGAAGGACTGATGCTAAAGCTCCAATACTTTGGCCACCTGATGCGGAGAACTGACTCATTTGAAAAGACCCTGATGCTAGGCAAGTTTGAAGGCAGGAGGAGAAGGGGATGACAGAGGATGAGATGGTTGGATGGCATCACCGACTCAATGGACATGAGTTTGAGCAAGTTCCAGGAGTTGGTAAAGGACAGGGAAGCCTGCGTGCTGCAGTCCATAAGGTTGAAAAGAGTTGGACATGACTGTGTGACTGAACAACAGCAACCACCCTAATGACAGAAAGCAAATATAACTAGAGAGCCTCTTGATGAAGGTGAAAGAGGATAGTGAAAAGCTGGCTTAAAACTCAACATTCTGCCCTATATCAACATGGATCAGCCATAGGTATACATATGTCACCTTCCTCTTGCGTCTCCCTCCCACCCCAATCCCGCTCATCTAGGTTGTCACAGAGCCCTGGTTTGAGTTCCCTGAGTCATAAACCAGCACTATATTGTAATTATCCTTCAATTAAAATAAATACATTTTTAAAAGTAGAAAAAAAAATAATAAAACAGCAGGAAAAATGGAAAAAACAAAACTCAACAGTCCAAAAACTAAGATCATGGTATCCAATCCCATCACTACATGCCAAATAGATAGAAGGAAAATGCAAACACTGGCAGATTTTATTTTCTTGGGCTCCAAAATCATTGTGGATTGTAATTGCAGCCATGAAATTAAAAGAAGCCTGCTCCTTGGAAGAAAAGCTATGACAAACCTATAGAGCACATTTTTTGTTTGTTTGCATATTAAAAAGCAGAGATATCACTTTGCCAACAAAGGTCCATATAGTCAAAGCTATGGTTTTTCCAGAAGTCATGTATGGATGTGAAAGTTGGACCATCCAGAAGGCTGAGCACCAAAGAACTGATGCTCTTGAATTGTGGTGCTGGAGAAGACTTTTGAGAGGTCCTTGGACAGCAAGGAGATCAAACCAGTCAATCCTAAAGGAAAGCAGTCCTGAATATTCATCGGAAGGACTGATGCTGAAGCTCAAGCTCCAATATTTTGGCCACTTGATACAAAGAGCCAGCTCATTGGAAAAGATCCTGATGCTGGGAAAGATTTAGGGCAGAAGGAGAAGGGGGCGACAGAGGATGAGATAGTAGGATAGCATCAGGCTCAATGGACATGAGTTTCAGGAGACTCTGGGAGATAGTGAAGGTCAGGGAAGCCTGAAATGCTGCCATCTATGGGATCACCAAGAGTCGAACACAACTTAGCAACTGAATAACAACAACATGAATGGAGAAGGAGCACAGATATTCATTCTATAGCACACATCAAAAAACAGAAAATGAATGTCAAGTTTTTAAATTAATAAATGGTTTGGTAAGTGTTTGAATGGTTAAGTACACTGATACGCAGCAAAATTTGGTTTATTTAGATAATATTTTTTGACATTATGGTTTTATTTATGAAAAGCTATGACTGTACTGATAGTCAAATGCTTTAATATCACTCTCATTTCAAGGACTCCATTGCCCTTGATCCTTCACTAAACAGTGGTCAGCAAAGAGAAAATGAAAGAAATTCATAAACCAGATAGTTTTACAATTTGAAGATAGATATGACAAAATATGGACGGAAGTTCGTGACATTGTACAGGAGGCAGGAATCAAGACCATCCCATGGAAAAGAAATGCAAAAAAGCAAAATGGCTGTCTGAGGAGGCCTTACAAATAGCTGTGAAAAGAAGAGAAGTGAAAAGCAAAGGAGAAAAGGAAAGATATTCCCATCTGAATGCAGAGTTCCAAAGAATAGCAAGGAGAGATAAGAAAGCCTTCCTCAGTGATCAATGCAAAGAAATAGAGGAAAACAACAGAATGGGAAAGACTAGAGATCTCTTCAAGAAAATTAGAGATACCAAGGGAACATTTCATGCAAAGATGGGCTCAAGAAAGGACAGAAATGGCATGGGCCTAACAAAAGCTGAAGATATTAAGAAGAGGTGACAAGAATACACAGAAGAACTGTACAAAAAAGATCTTTGCGACCCAGATAGTCACGATGGTGTGATCACTCACCTAGAGCCAGACATCCTGGAATGTGAAGTCAAGTGGGCCTTAGAAAGCATCAGTATGAACAAAGCTAGTGGAGGTGATGGAATTCCAGCTGAGCTACTTCAAATCCTGAAAGATGATGCTGTGAAAGTGCTGCACTTGACATGCCAGAAAATCTGGAAAATTCAGCAGTGGCCACAGGACTGAAAAAGGTCAGTTTTCATTCCAATCCCAAAGAAAGGCAATGCCAAAGAATGCTCAAAATACATCACAATTGCACTCATCTCACACGCTAGCAAAGTAATGCTCAAAATTCTCCAAGCCAGGCTTCAGCAATACGTGAACTGTGAACTTCCAGATGTTCAAACTGGTTTTAGAAAAGGCAGAGGAACCAGAGACCAAATTGCCAACATCCACTGGATCCTCGAAAAAGCAAGAGAGTTCCAGAAAAACATCTATTTCTGCTTCATTGACTATGCCAAAGCCTTTGACTGTGTGGATCACAACAAACTGTGGAAAATTGTTAAAAGATGAGAATACCAGACCACCTGACCTGCCTCCTGAGAACTCTGTATGCAGGTCAGGAAGCAACAGTTAGAACTGGACATGGAACAACAGACTGGTTCCAAATAGGAAAAGGAGTACGTCAAGGCTGTATATTGTCACCTTGCTTATTTAACTTGTATGCAGAGCACATCATGAGAAACACTGGGCTGGAGGAAGCACAAGCTGGAATCAAGATTGCCGGGAGAAATATCAATAACCTCAGATATGCAGATGACACCACCCTTATGGCAGAAAGTGAAGAGGAACTAAAAAGCCTCTTGATGAGAGTGAAAGAGGAAAGTGAAAAAGTTGGCTTAAAGTTCAACATTCAGAAAACTAAGATCATGGCATCCGGTCCCATCACTTCATGGCAAATAGATGGGGAAACAGTGGAAACAGTGTCAGACTTTGTTTTTTTGGGCTCCAAATCACTGCGGATGGTGACTGCAGCCATGAAATTAAAAGACGCTTACTCCTTGGAAGAAAAGTTATGACCAACCTAGACAGCGTATTTAAAAGCAGAGACATTACTTTGTCGACAAAGGTCCATCTAGTCAAGGCTATGGTTTTTCCAGTGGTCATGTATGGATGTGAGAGTTGGACTGTGAAGAAAGCTGAGCGGCAAAGAATTAATTCTTTTGAATTGTGGTGTTGGAGAAGACTCTTGAGAGTCCTTTGGACTGCAAGGAGATCCAACCAGTCCATCCTAAAGGAGATCAGTCCTGGGTGTTCATTGGAAGGACAGATGTTGAAGCTGAAACTCCAATACTTTGGCCACCTCATGTGAAAAGCTGACTCATTGGAAAAGACCCTGATGCTGGGAAGGATTGTGGGCAGGAGGAGAAGGGGACAACAGAGGATGAGACAGCTGGATGGCATCACCGACTCGATGGACATGACCTGGGTAAACTCTGGAGGTTGGTGATGGACAGGGAGGTCTGGCGTGCTGCGTTTCATGGGGCCGCAAAAAGTCAAACACAACTGAGCGACTGAACTGAACTGAACTGAAATATTAGTTGAATGGAGAGAATGAAACTATTATTCAAAGAGAAGAGAATCATTGAGAATTATGTCTCCTGATTTTGGAAAATCAAGTATTAAATCTGGTCTTTTAAAAAATGTCAAAAAGAGATATAATAGCCTACAGAATCAGTTTGGCTTGTAATTTTTCTGTCCACTAAAATATATCCTAATATTTATCCGAAACTTTCTTTCATTGTATTCTTCTTATTAAATGTATATTTAGTCATTCTAACATTTCCTTTTTCCCAAGAACAGCCTTGATTTGCATTATCTAATGTTAATATACTGTCACCTCTTTACAGTAGAATCCTTTGCCCAAACGTACTAAATACTGATTTCCAAATATTGTTTATTGTCTCTTCTAAGTCTTTCTTTGACTAAATATCCTGTCCCTAAGCAGGCTTTCTCAAATACTATGTGGCAAATGTGTTTGTGTTCAATATTGCTGGGACTCTTTGGAGTATTGATTTGTTATATTTGGAATTCTGATGCCTTCCGCCATGTTGCCAGGCTCAATAAGGCTTTGTTAAATTGAAATGAGGTTTTGTTTTCATAAAGTTTTAGGCTGTTTAAAAATAAGCCAACCTAGACCACAGTACAGTTGACTATAAAGTTGGCTTGCACGTGTTGAGTGCCCTTAATGTGCCAAACCACGTCCAAGATAAGACATGTGGAAGTAAAAATGAAACAAGGAGAGCATTTCCCTAAAGCACAGTCAGTAGACCTGCTGGATCAAATCCTACGAGATATTTCCAATAATGAGTTGCTCTTTTGAATACATTTAAATATGTTCTATCATCCCATCAACTTACTTTTAATAATTTGCCATGAAAGGGAGAAAATGAATGAATTCCACAGCATACATGTAGCGATGGTCAACCCGGTCTTTCCATAATTATGGAAAAAAATGAAAGCTTACCACATAAAGGGAATCTCTTTGTGATATTAAAAAGAAGTATCTCCCCTAAATTCAGCCAGGAATCGGAACTGTCTCATTCAATTTGGGCCTCAAAATAGAGTTACAGGGTGATGTTTCTAAACCACAGCCTGGTTCTACTTTACTCTTTTCTACTCTGATTCTAGTACATTCTCTTTTCACAGCCAGTTGGGGCCCAGGTCCATTAAAGGACTGTTTGGAATGTCACAAGTACCTATTTGAAGAACCAGGAGATATAAACACCCCTACAATTTAGTCAATAAGGCTGATGGACTGGGGGCAGGGATGTTTTTCACTTTGGGGTTTTCATGGCCACTAACACCTCATCTCCCATCTAGAAAGTCCTAAATACATATCTGCTAGGATTAATAAGTTATTCAATTTTTCACATTGGGAATGATTTCAGTTGTTTATAACAACAAACACAAAAAGCTAAGAACATGGTTAACTAATAATAATACATATTCCCACTGGATACCTATTTGTGTGGGCCTTTGGGTTCAGAGTTTCAGGTATAAGATTTCCTACCCTTATAATAAACCTGTCATGCAGGAGATAACCATTCCCATTTTATAGAAGAGGCCACAAGGCTTTGGTCTTGGAAATAGAGAAGCAGGTTACTGGTCAAACAGTGAAACTGCCTGACCTTCCACGAATCAGTCCTGAAGGCCACTTGTAGTCACTTCAGAAGCAAATAAGAAAAGACAGACATCAGTATTTGTACTGTATCTCCCGCCTTCTGTATACCCCAGAGGGAGCCTTCTGCACAGCACATCTTAACTCTCACACTCAGCTCTATGCATGAAGCCTAACAAGTAGTAACTCTCTAGAAATACCATCTGAGATTCTTCTCCCAGGGAAAAAAAACTGATAGTGAGGGAGGGTTACTGTCAAAGAAAACATTTCAAGAGAGGGAAACAGAGCTAGTTCATTTGTATTAGCTAGTAAGGAAAATTATATATACATAATTTATATTATTCTTCTGTATCCTTTTAATTTTTTTCCTCATTAAACTTCTGACTCCCTCTCTAACATTACAATCAGAAATTATTTGTTTAGTGTATGGCTAATAATGCAAGACTTAAAGGAATATTTGTCAGTAAGTCTAAGCCCTTAAATTTAGCCCACAGGATGAAACCTATACAGTCTACCCAGAGAATGAGTTGGAGAAAAGAAGTGTTGCGGTCATTGCACTGAAGGGAAGTATGTGTTGCTGCTTAGAGGGCTCAGGCAACCCTTCTAATCCCACTGCTGAGACTGTGTGTGTGAATGTGCACATACTATAGAACATTTATTTTTTCATAAACTCCCCTTGCAAAATATTTCTTGAGGAAAAACACTGATATTTAAATATATTGACTTTTTTTAAAAGTTGCTCCTAGTTTTTGCAGTTGCACTTAAAACATTTTAGAGGATTTTTTTTAGTAAAGAGTAAGGCTAGAATACATTCTTTAAAATGAGTACAAGAACTATTTCTTTATTCTTTTAGCTAAAAAATGTTCATAACATTTACTCCTTATAGTAATGTTTTGTGGAATTTTTTTTTCTAAAGAGGTCAGAGTCTAACTAAGCCAAAAATAATTACAGTTCTCAAACTTTAAAATAATTATTATAAGTTTAAGTTTTCCTACATTTTAGGGATGGAGTGGATTTGTAGATGGACAGTCACTCAATAATGGAGTCACTTTTCCAGAGGTCACATAAAGGCTGGCTATGATTCTTTTCTTGTTTTCCTTTGTCTTACCTCACTAAAAGGTCTAAGGATAACCATTTTCCAGCTTTGAAACGTAATTACATTGAATTGGGCTTGGTGAATTGTACTGAACTTCTAGTTCATTTTGTTGTATTAACTTGCTGTTTTTGTACCCATCATAGTGGTATTTGTCCTCCTGGGATATGACCTGTTGGTTTTGATTTGAAAGGGCTCATGTTCAGCTGAAACTCTTAAATCATGAGTTTTGAGTTTCTCTGTTGATTCCTAAACTCAGTACATTGTTGGCATCCCTTCAAATGTTGCAATAAGAGGCCTCCAGTTTCTTTTGTCTTTTGCAGCAAGACATCAACTTGACATTTATTTCATGGTTTAGACAGATCCTCTGACTTCATTTTTGTGATTTTTTTTCGATCTGAATTAGGGTTACTTAAGTAATGTTGGCTCTATGAGGGTAGTAGCCTTTGCTAAGTTTGTCCAAGTACAACTTGGGTTTTAATGGAGGGCCAGAGAATACACAGAGGTACCCAACCCTGGTCTTACTAGAGCAATGTTCTCCTTAAAGAACTATCTTTCCCTTGTGTTATTTTTAAGTTAGAACATATAACAGAAATATGAAACAGAAGAATATTTTGTGCATCTAGAAAATGCAAGCCTTTAAAAAAAAATCTTACTAAGACATAATTCTCCATTTTTATGGTGAACCACTTTTGTTCGTTTTTCTTGAAATAGATAATGTTTGTGTGGGTCTCACAGTTGAGATAAAGGCATAGGAGCCAGACCTTGAGAATGCAGTCTCTGCCTTCCTGTGTAACTGTACCTTTTATCTTGTCTAGGAAACTGTGTAGAGGATTAACCCTCTCCCTTTTCACAAGGTCTGGTATCTACACAGAAAGAGGCTAACTCTGAGCAGCAAATGCTTTAGTTGTGAAACAGAAAATTACAATATTATTTACAGAATGGTAGTAATATTTATATTCAACATAAAAGCAAACAATTACCTAGTAATTCTATTTACTGAGCCAAAAATACAAGTACCTATGATAATGCCTCATTGCTTTTGTGTAAATCCAAAGATCATAATTTTCAAGTATTTTTCAAGTAGAAGATGTACTAATATAAAATAGTGCTACATTTCTTTACCTAGAGACATGCATTTTTAATTGGCTTCAACTAAGAACTACTCCCGTTTTTTTTCTTTTAATCTGAGATGGAAAGGGTAAATATATTCTGATGTATCATCTTACTAGAAAATACAGTGTTATCTTTGCTATTTTTCATTATGCTTTTTAATGCCCAAAGGCACATTCAGTAAATGCGAGGCATACAGCAGATTTGGAATTATTCTTTGTTGCATATTAAATTAATTGCATTGAATACTTTTTTATGTGCTTTTCTTTTCCAACTTCACATAATTACTGTAGATTATTCATCTGAAATGAATGGGTTTTAAATTATTTAAACTTTGCCACTGCTTGTGTGTGACCCTCCAAGACTTTTTAAAGAACAGACAGCTCTTTTCCCCCAGACTTTACACATTTCATTTGTTTTTGATACACATACCATTTATTTTATATTAAAGAAAAATGCTGTGTTGTTTGTTATACTTTGACAGATTTACAAATTATTTCTACTTTTCTTTAAACAAGCATATTTCAAGATAGCTCAAGATGAAATCGTTTGTGCCTTTTAAACCTTGATGGATGAACACTAACTATCTCACCATGTCATTTAAGTGCCTCAGAGTAATCTTTCTGAAGCGATTCTTAATGTCTATCCTAGAACAAATTTGTGTTTTCAAGTTCTCTGAAGTTTCAAATACCTCTCTCCTTATTCTACACGGCAACAATCTGCAATTTATTTTTCTCCAGGAAAATTGAATCTGTTACTGCTTAGTATTCCTACCAGTTTGAAAAATGTGGTTTACATTGGCATCAGAACAGTAATTTACATATATTGGGATAACAAGAATGCACGCCAGACAAGATCAACATAAAATGAAATGCAGAAAAGCTGTTTTCCTTCAACAGCAACTCAAAATAAAGCTAATAGAGAAATTGATGAGGATCTGCCCTGAATGTGTCACTTGTTTCTTCTAGGTGAAGTGTGACCAGTATTGGCCCAGCAGAGGCACAGAAACCCACGGGCTGGTCCAAGTGACGCTGCTAGACACGGTGGAGCTGGCCACATACTGTGTTCGAACGTTTGCACTTTACAAGGTTTGCTTCCCCCCCCCCTTCCCCTTTCCATTATTTAAAGAAAGCTACTTTTGAGAAATCAAATGTTTCAAGGCTTTACTTAAATCTTGATTCTACTGGCAACAATGAAGAATGAAATGATTTTTCCATTATTGCTCAGCAATTCTTCTCCTTGTCTAGTGATTTGTCAATAAATATGGAACTCTTGCTCTGAATGAAAGTTTTGCCAAATGAAGACTGGATGAAGAAGAACTAGTTCTTTCTGTAAAATATGACAGGAGTACTCCTGAAAGTTAAGCCAGAGAAATGGAATGCTTCTCACCTAGGAATTTTGTCTTCCTGAGCAAATATTTGTCATTTACAAATAGCTTGTAGTTATAACTCCAAAGAGTATGTCTTCCCAAGGAATACAGGATAGGGGAAGGAATTAAGATAGCACATCTACATGTTACCTTTCCTGTGTTATTACACATCATACAACTTGAGGCTAAGAACACAGAATTTCAGTCACTGTTCTTACTTCACAGAATGGTTCAAGTGAGAAGAGAGAAGTAAGACAATTCCAGTTCACTGCCTGGCCTGATCATGGTGTTCCAGAACACCCGACACCTTTTCTAGCTTTCTTACGGAGAGTCAAAACCTGTAACCCTCCTGATGCAGGTCCGATGGTTGTACACTGCAGGTAAGAACCTCTGAGAGCATTTTCCTCACAGTCAGAACGTTTGTGGGGAAACACAAAACCAAATGATTTCTCACTGGATATTCTCTTTCTAACCTCTTGATACTCTGGGAGAGTAACTGCCTTTTATAAATAATACAGGGAGTATTTTTGGTCAAATGAGGTCTATACTAACATTGATAGGAAGGATTTGATAGAGCGCATAGCCAACTCCCCAGCCCTGGGAGATAAAAGGCAACTATGGTTCATGCTGTTTTCTCTTTGGAGAAAACATAAATACATTCTTTCAAAATATATATATACATATATGTGTGTGTGTGTGTGTGTGTGTGTGTGTGTGTGTGTGTGTGTGTGTGTGTGTGTGTGTGTGTGTGTGTATACAAATTATTGTTTGATAGACTCTTGTGGCCTGGGCTGATACAAACTTTTTACTATTTATAGGAAAAAATGCTGAACAAAATAACATTATAAATATACAAGCTTACAGAGATCATTTCTTACTGCTTAAAGATGCCTTCTGAATGTTAGTATTATCAAGTCACATACAAAAACATCCTATTTTGAGTTTTAAATTTTTATTTAATAAAATATGTACAAAGACCTATAGTTTGGAAGAATGTTTTTATGTACTCAGAAGTAATGAACCTGCATTTTTCTTAATGTATAATTTATTATTTTGTACTTAATTCTAACATTCTCTATATCACCACTCAGATTCTACTATAAATGTATTCATACATTTTTAATACTAAACTGATTTCTTCCAGTTTTCTGAATTCCCCTGAAGTACCATTACTAACGGATTATTAAAGATACCTGGTCAGTTGTTTATAGCTATATAAATTACAGTTCATGTAACTTCATAGTAGTCTTTTGTAACCTAAGTAATTCAAATACTTGGAAACTATATAAAAGAAGCATCTATCATAAACCACTTCTATCATGACTTAATAGTATAACTTTCATTCGCATCCCATATTATACTATAGCATAGTATAGTAGATTTTAGAAATAGGGTCTATTTTTATATAAAGCTAGATACCATGGATAGGTCAGAATAAAACAATAAAATTTACCTGACTAACCCATGCTAGAGAAGTGATGTTAAACAATGGCCTGGCAGATTCCAAACAAGATAATGTTTTATTTCTCTTTTCCAGCATTTTTACCCTAACAAAAACTGATAATAACATTACTCTTTATTCATTGAGTATTTTACAAATTCCAAAACACTGCACCATGCTTTACTTTTACTGTTTGATGTTCTTAGCAAGAGTATATCAGATCAAGAGAAGAGAACACAGAATTTGGTTCAAGTAAGACAGTTGAGAAGTTGGAGGTACAATCAGCCTCACTTTATAATCAACTTCTTGCTCCTCTTTAACAAGAATAGGGGTCTTTGAAAATCTGCCGCTATGTTGAAGTTGTTGGTTTTTTTTTTTTTGCATGATTCTGGAATACTATAAAGTATTGTTATTAATTTGAGCAAATTATTATTAATTGAGCAAATGTTTTTGTATCATGAAATCAGATTTCTGGTTGGTTTTAGCAGGCAGTCTGTGTGTTCTGTTACACAAACATCTGTGCAGACCTCAAAGAGCCATTGAAACTGGTTACATGGTGCCCCTGCTTGGCACAAAAGCAACTTAATTATGAAAACCACACATGAAACATTTGCAGATGGAGTTTGGTCACCGGAGAGAAAACAGGAAGTTTGGCCTCACTCAAGAAATGTTGCCCTCATAAGTCTCCTGGCAAAAATGCAGTTCACACAGATGCATACATACATACATACAGGTGTATACACTTCCGCACAAAAAAACACATACATTTATATATACAAAATAATAGAAACAAAAATTAGAGACCTCACATGTATGATAAGATATCTTGGCCTCTTGATTTAGAGAGGCAGTGCCCACACAGCCAACTGCCAGAGCATCGTGAATCTTTCTTTGACTTGGTTACCTGTATGTTAAAACCCACAAGCATAATTTTTGTGATGGAGTGTCAGAGGATAGTCATTTCAAATAGCAACTGCTCCTGTGATATTCCAGCGATGATGGTTTAAAAAGCTTCTCTAGGCAAGAAGGAAACTATGCAGAAAATGACACTATCCATGTCCCACGGGGATCCTGATTAGTTACCATGAGCACTGCTGCAAATAATCACAGAAAATACTCTGGAGTTTAAATACTGAACTTCATGATTTCTCTTATAATGGACTTGAATTTTTTTCTACTAAATGATGAAGTAGTAACAAACTCAAAGAAAGTCAAACAGATCCTGTAAGAAAGGAGAAGTTTCTGAAAGAAGACTGGTGTTAGACAACAAAAACGGGATGGGACTGGAAAAGGAGAAAATTAATTTCCCTTAAATAGTTTTGTCTAAGCAATAACAGTGGCAGGACTGAAAAATCACTGTGAGTAAACTAAATTCTAATGATCAATAATAAAAAGGACTTAGGAGAACAGACTAGTACAAGCAGAGACAAGGCCTTAGAACGTCAAGGAGAAGGACAGATTTAACAACATTCCTAAAAGAGCTAATGTCTGGTTCAACACGTATGGGGGAAAAAAGTCACTTCATACGGAACATGTAGTCTCCACAATGAAAGTGCACACTCTGATCTCAGAAGCTAAGCAGGGTTACTACTTGGATAGGAGAATGCACACTCTGGGAGAGAGCCTGCCTGAGTAAAAACTCTGGTTTGTTCACTCATTGGCTGTGTGCCTCTGGGCAGTTCCTTTCTATCTGTGAGCCTCTGTTTCTTCATCTGTAAAATGGGGTAACATTAGTCTTAGCAGTAAGAATTTGATGAAATTAAATAAAATGATAGGAAATGAGACACATAAAGCATTTAGGACAGAGCGTTTTATAAAGTGTACAAGACTGTTATTTATACATGAATTGTGGAGTGTTTTCAAAGATATATATATATTTCTAACTTTAGGGAGAAAAATTCAACAAGAACTTGCATATTATCTGTATGATATGAGTCATTCATCCTATGAATAACCAGTTGTTTATAAATATTCAACTATTTAATTGAATAGAAATTTAAAAATTTAGATATTTTCCATCATAGAAATACCATCAGATATTTCACAGTGACAGAGAACACTTTAATGCTATGGTTTTAGAATCTTTGATAGTAATAAATATGTTTTCAAGAAAGACCAAAGAAACCACTGAACTCTTAAAATGAAGCTGTTAAGGATACATAGAAATTAATCCTGTGGCTCTAAAGGCCTTCAAGATAAAGACTGACCTTCTTCGTATTACGTTTATCATCGAGGCCGATCTCACCCTTAGTGCCTCCTTGTTCACTCTCTCACCGCCCACCACTAGGTATATATTTCAAGTAAAATACTTCCATCTCTGACTCTCAGCAAATGACTTTATCCACTCTAGCATTTTACCTGTTTCCTTTTTCTACCTGATAATGTGTAACCTTACTTCATAATCTAACTTACATCTTACCTAGTACTTCCTATGTTATGGCAAAGGCTGCAGACTGGCCTTGGTTGATCCTGTTAATATACGTGATAATTTTTTTTCTTAACTTTGAACTTGAATGTCTTTAAGCTGACATGCACTATCCAGTTTTCCAAACTCTCCCCACTAATTTTTAACACACAATTCAGTTTATCTATTTATAGGAACTGTTTCATCTTATAGACATTTCAGTTGAAACCCTGGAAAAGACTTTTAAGCTCATTCCCCACTCCTCTTCTCATAGGAAAAATTGAACCTTTTATTCTCTGCTGCTGCTGCTGCTAAGTCACGTCAGTCGTGTCCGACTCTGAGCTCTCATTAAATAGGTTCACACTTAGCTTATTCAGCTCTCTGTGTGCAGATCACATATGTCATGCAGTCACAGAGGGCATGGGCTATATAGATTATGCATGACCATATCTCAGCTTTTACACTGTGCTGCTGCTAAGTCGCTTCAGTCGTGTCCGACTCTGTGCGACCCCATAGACGGCAGCCCACCGGGCTCCCCCGTCCCTGGGATTCTCCAGGCAAGAATACTGGAGTGGGCTGCCATTTCCTTCTCCAATGCATAAAAGTGAAAAGTGAAAGTGAAGCCGCTCAGTCGTGTCCGACCCCTAGCGACCCCATAGACTGCAGCCTACTAGGCTCCTCCGTCCATGGGATTTTCCAGGCAAGAGTACTGGAGTGGGGTGCCATTGCCTTCTCCGTTTACACTGTAGTAGGTGCTAATAGTTACTTGATGAAGTTAATTGGATTCCATGTGGCATTCCTAAAGAATATTTACAGAAAGAGTATGATAATTTCAAGGCTGGGCTGTTTTGGGTTTTTTAACAGAGACTATATTTTTGTCTCCTTATATTGGAGTAACTTTTCAGAGCTTAATTAAGTTGCCTTTATATTTCTAATACTGATTTCTGAATCCCCTTTTCTACTGCTGTATCCTTTATGTTCTTTCCCACATACCCTTCATTCTGCAATTAAATACAGACGTAGATCTCTGCTTTTTCAGCCACAATAATAGTTAAGGATATTGAACCCTTCATCTACATCAGATAATCTTTCTTCTAACTGGAGAGGCCCTCTTCTAAGTGCTTTATGTGTGTTGCTATATTTTTCTCCTTTTCATCTACAGAGGTGGGAATCCTGATTCTTCCATCATACATATACAAAAAAAAAAAACAAAAAAAAACACAGGGCAAGAAAAGTCAGCTTGATTGTCTAAGCTCCTGCCATTCATGGTGCCAGAGCCATTATGTGCCCCAGGGTGCCCAGTCTTATAGTTCAAGTAACTTTTCCAGTTTATCCATCACTTGATTGTTCTCAGCTTCTCCTCTGGCCAACCAACCAGGTGGAGGGCATTCAACTTTTAGACTCAACCTGATGACTTGGTCAGCAGGAGAAACTTCTTCCTTTCTGACTCCACATCACATTGAAATGCTAGCCTTTATTTCACTCTTTCTATGTCAAAGGTGATTGCTAGAAAATGAGTTTCTTCTACCACTTAATCTTTTTAACATAATCACAACAGTTACCAATTAATGAGCCATTACTATTTTCCAAGTAATACTAAGCCATTAGGTGTTCACTCATTTAATCTACTAAACAATATATTTTACTTGTGAAGCATATTTAAGACAGGGAAGTCATAGGTTATTTGCCCAGAATCAAACAGCTCATAAACTAAGGCCATATTTCAAAGTCCGTGACCTACTTACCCACGATTATATCCAGTTCAGACTTTTTGTTGTCAAGTTTACCTTAGTTCCGTATACTTAATGTCTTCTAGATATTTGTTGACCACATGGTTGCCAGGTGGATATTTGCCAGTATCTCTTTACAAATATCTTCTGAGTGTTAGAGACATGCAATATTTTTTTCCTCATTTATAAAATTTGGTTTTGAGTTTCAGGCTATTTCATAAATGTTATACATTGTATTTAAGCATATTATTTCAGTCATCCTCTTAGAAAATAAAGACACTTTCTTTTTCCTTTTGAGCCCTATTTGTGTTGTTTTTTAGAATTGGTGGTTTATATTCTACTGGTATCAGAGGGATACAACAGCTGATTTTCTCTCAGTATTTGTTTCTTGTTAGTTCAATTCAGTTCAGTCGCCCAGCAGTGTCCAACTCTTTGCGACCCCATGGACTATAGCATGCCAGGTCTCCCTGTCCATCACCAACTCCCAGAGTTTACACAAACTCATGTCCATTGAGTTGCTGATACCATCCAACCATCTCATCCTTGTCATCCCCTTCTCTCCTGCCCTCAACCTTTCCCAGCATCAGGGTCTTTTCCCATGAGTCAGTTCTTCGCATCAGGTAGCCAAAGTATTGGAGTTTCAGCTTCAGCATCAGTCCTTCCAATGAATCCTCAAGACTGATTTCCTTTAGGATAGACTAGTTGGATCTCCTTGCAGTCCAAGAGACACTAAAGAGTCTCCTCCAACACAACAGTTCAAAAGCATCCATTTTTCAGTGATCAGCTTTCTTTATAGTCCAAATCTCACATCCATACATGACCACTGGAAAAACCACAGCTTTGACTAGATGGACCATTGTCGACAAAGTAATGTCTCTGCTTTCTAATATGCTGTCTAGGTTGGTCATAACTTTTCTTCCAAGGGAGCAAGCGTCTTTTAATTTCATGGCTGCAGTCACCAACCGCAGTGATATTGGAGCCAAAAAAAAAAATAAAGCCTGTCACTGTTTCCACTGTTTCCGCATCTATTTGCCATGAAGTGATGGGACCAGGGCCATGATCTTAGTTTTCTGAATGTTGAGCTTTAAGCCAACTTTTTCACACTCCTCTTTCACTTTCATCAAGATGCTCTTTAGTTCTTCTTCACTTTCTGCCATAAGAGTGGTGTCATCTGCAAATCTGAGGTTGTTGATATTTCTCCTGGCAATCTTGATTTCAGCTTGTGCTTCCTCCGGCCCAGCGTTTCGCATGATGTACTCCACATATAAGTTAAATAAACAGGTTGACAATATACAGCCTTGATGTATTCCTTTCCTGATTTAGTACCAGTTTTTTGTTCCATGTCCATTTCTAACTATTGCTTCCTGACCTGCATACAGGTTTCTCAAGAGGCAGGTCAGGTGGTCTGGTATGCCTATCACTTGAAGAATTTTCTAGAGTTTGTTGTGATCCACACAGTCAAAGGCTTTGGCAAATAAAGCAGAAATAGATGTTTTTTTCTGGAATTCTCTTGGTTTTTTGATGATCTAATAGATGTTTGCAATTTGATCTCTGGTTCCTCTGCTTTTTCTAAAACCAGCTTGAGCATCTGGAATTTCATGGTTCACATACTGTTGAAGCCTGGCTTGGAGAATTTTGAGCATTGCTTTACTAGCATGTGAGATGAGTACAATTGTGCCATAGTCTGAGCATTCTTTGGCATTGCCTTTCTTTGGGATTGGAATGAAAATTGACCTTTTCCAGTCCTGTGGCCACTGCTGAGTTTTCCAAATTTGCTGGCATGTTGAGTGCAGCATTTTCACAGCATCACCTTTTAGGATTTGAAATAGCTCAACTGGAATTCCATCACCTCCACTAGCTTTGTTCGTAGTGATGCTTTCTAAGGCCCAGTTGACTTCACATTCCAGGATGTCTGGCTCTAGGTGAGTGATCACACCATCATGATTATCTGGGTCGTGAAGATCTTTTTTGTACAATTCTTCTGTGTATTCTTGTATATCTTCTGCTTCTGTTAGGTCCATACCATTTCTGTTCTTTATGGTGCCCATCTTTGCATAAAAAGTTCCCTTGGTATCTCTAATTTTGTTTAAGAGATCTCTAGTCTGTCCCATTCTATTGTTTTCCTCTATTTCTTTGCATTGATCACTGAGGAAGCCTTTCCTATCTTTCCTTGCTATTCTTTGGAATTCTGCATTCAAATGGGTGTATCTTTCCTTTTCTCCTGTTCCTTTTGCTTCTCTTCTTTTAAAGCTATTTGGAAGACCTCCTCAAAATGCCTTTTTGCATTTCTTTTCTTGGGGATGTTCTTGATTCCTGCCTCCTGAAAAATGTCATGAACCTCCGTCCATAGTTCTTCAGGCACTCTGTCTACCAGATCTAATCCCTTTAATCTGTCTGTCACTTTCACTGTATAATCGTAAGGCATTTGATTTAGGTCATACCTGAATGGTCTAGTGGTTTTCCCTACTTTTTCTTCAATTTAAATCTGAATTTTGCAATAAGGAGTTCATGATCTGAGCCACAGTCAACCCTCAGTCCTGTTTTTGCTTACTGTATAGAGCTTCTCCATCTTTGGCTGCAAAGAATATAATTAATCTGATTTCCATATTGACCATCTGGTGATGTCCATGTGTAGAGTTTTCTCTTGTGTTGTTGGAAGAGGGTGTTTGCTATGACCAGTGTGTTCTCTTGGCAAAACTCTATTAGCCTTTGCCCTGCTTCATTCTGTACTCCAAGGCCAGATTTGCCTGTTACTCCAGGTATTTCTTGACTTCCTACTTTTGCATTCCAGAATAAATTGGGATGAAGCTATAATTTCATTGAGTCAACTTAAAGTCTTGACTCATGATACTTACTCTGAGTCACAGTAACCTCTTTTAGGACCAAAGGAGTATACTTTCTTCATAGGAGAAATATATTCATTTATGAATAAATATGAAACAAGGTTAGATCAAGACCTCTCTGCATCTGTCTTTTAAATGCAACAACTCCAAAGAGAGTAAAATAGAACTTCTGAGAGTAATTTAAATCTTTCACATCACAGAATCAAACCAGTCTTCAAAACTGAAAGGAATAGGAACTGTGCGCCAGATGTAGCTAATGTCCTGGAAGCATCAATGGGCCACAAATGGTGAACCAGTAAAAATCAAATGACAAGTTGGGATTGGAACAGTTCCTCAGATCCAATCTTCATAATACTTTCTGACTTTATAGGTGAAAGCATAACCAAGAACTACTTAGGTAATATTCATAGCATAACCATTTACTCCTAATTCCTATCCACTGTTGACAAAAAAAGCCTTTTCAAGGTCAAGGATTTTGTAAAGTATTGCATATGAGCATAAAAATAAAAGACCTTGTGATCTAATGGGACCAAGAGTGCTATGGAAAATTATTTAATGCATTTTTAACCATTCATTCCAAATTTCATCCTTTATTCTTCCCAATTTTCCATTCAAATATCTCTTTAGATCAAAGACCATAAGTATTGCCAAAGCATGTGATAGTTTTGAGATGCTGACAAGTAGGAACCATAGACCCATATTTTCCTTAAAGCTGGGATTCATTTTCATGTATAAATTAAGTAATAAGAGACTCTAGCCTTCTACAGATGAAAGACTGGATTGTTAAAAGTACCAACATCTCTGGATAAGAAAATGGGTGGAGTATACAAATTATGTCCTTATTTATGGAAACATTTTAAGGAGAGAAGAAATAATTATACCATGTGGAAACTATTATGCCAGATTCTGTTCTTATATATCAATAATTCTGCATTAAAAAAGCAAATTTTTAGCTTATAAAACAACATGGTGATATAAAACAGGAGGCCAGATCTTCAATACTGTGATGGCACAATCCTGTAAGAGAAAAACACCTAACCTCCCTGAAGTAGTTTAAAAGTAAGTGAATCAAAAGAAAGCATTAAAAGAAATTATATAGTGGCCCCATAGATCTAAAATTTAAAACAGAAACTGAAGGAGTTTGGGGTACTGGCTATCTAAAATGGAAAATTTGCTTGGAGAGAAGCATTATAAAGGCAGTAGAGGAAAACTAAGACCAATATTACCACGAACTAACTTCAAAGTCATACATTAGGGTCTATAATATAAAAAATGCCTCCCAGGGCAACTGAGAAACTATCACCTTTCCATTCTCATTCCATGCCCAAGAACAAACAAATCACTTTTATGTAGGCATGTGACAATTTACAGAGCATCTCCCACTATTTATTCAGTTTAATTCTAATAAGGAGAATGGTAGATTGCAATATTACTATCTACACAGATAAGGAAACTGAGACTGAACAGTCTTAATTTGCTAGAGTGACTTGCTGTAGACCACATTTTTAACTAGTTAGTAGAAAATCTGGGCAAGAACCTATGTTTTATGATTCCAGGTCTTCTCTTAACCTTAACTGCCATTCTCTATTTTGCTCAATTTTTGTTATACACATGAGAGCACACTTGGCCCCAACCAATAACAGAGGTGGCTTCTTAGCAGATCTGAAAGCCCCTTTGCAGGCAGCATTGCATGATGGTGAGTACTGTGCATTTGAAATCAGCTTCCTGAAGTTCAAATCTCAGCTGCACCGTTTACTACATCTATGACCTTGGGCAAGCTAATTAAGCTAAGACTTGACTTCTGTTCAGTAAAATGGGATGATGATAGTATGTCCTTCACAGTATTGTCTATAAAAATTAAATAGGATGGTATGTGTAAAGTTATTATTAGCCACCAACCTGCCGCTTTAGTCAGTAAATGTTTATAGTTTTGATGTTTGTATTATCATTAAAACACATTATGCATTTTACTCTACATAAAATACATGGTTATTTAAATTGACTTTATTATTATAAAACAACAAAGAATTCTGTCAAACAACAAAAAAGAAATATGAGCATGACGTCTATGTACTTTGTGATCTAGATGAGTAGAAAATGAATGTGTATGTGTATTAACCTAGAAAGTGAGTAGCAACTAGAATATTTAATACTAAAAATGCAGAAGTACTATAATAATTATTTCATTGCACCAAAAAAATTTATTAGAACAGATTGTGACTATAAGTCCAGTTTTCTCAATTCAACATTGTTGAGATTTGAATTGTGCAATTTTTGTTTTGAGGAACTGTCCTATTCATTGTAGGAGGTTTAGCAAGATCCCTGGCCTCTGCCCACTCCCTACAGATGTGATAATCAAATATGTCTTCAGCCATTGCTGACTGTCCCCTTGGGGGTAAAGTCATTCCAGTTGAGAATCATAGCTATATGACAATGAAACTGATTTTTGACTGTAGCAGAATATATGCATCCAAGTGATAGCCCACCTCGAAGCTTTAAATCTTGAAAACCTTTCTTGAATGGCTCTCTTATTTTAAGCTTTAGGAGAACTTCTCTCTGAGACTTACATTAAGAATCATGTTTTAACTTTTACAGAGAACTAGACTAATTACTTGAAAAATCACCCAACAATACTCCCTACCTTGATCACCAACCATACAAACCAAGACTTGACTGTAACTGTCTCTTGGTACTTTAAAAAAAGTAACCAATTCCAATATCACTAATTATCAGAGAAATGCAAGTCAACATTACAATGAGGTATCACCTCACACCAGTCAGAATGGCCATCATCAAAAAAGTCTATAAACAATAAATGCTGCAGAGAATGTGGAGAAATGGATACACTCCTGTGCTGTTGGTGGGAGTGTAAACTGGTATTGCCACTATGGAGAACAGTATGGAGGTTCCTTAAAAAAGCTAAAAACAGAACTACTATATGATCCAACAATCCCACTCTGGACATATATCCTGAGAAAATCATAAATCCAAAAAGATACCTGCATCCCAGTGTTCACTGCAACACTATTTACTATAGCCAAGACAAGGAAGCACCTAAATGTCCATTGACAGAGGAATGGATAAAGAAAACGCGGTACATATAAATAATGAAATATTACTTAGCTTTAAAAAGAATGAAATAATGTCACTTGTAGCAACGTGTATGGACTAAGGTATTATTATACTAAATAAAGTGAAGTAAGTCAGAGAAATATACCATATGTCACACATGGCATCTAATTTTTTTAAAAAGTGATACAAATGAACTTATTTACAAAACAGAAACAGACTTACAGATATTGAAAACAAACTTACGGTTATCAAAGGGGAAACATTGGGAGTAGGGATAATCAGGAGCTTGGGATTAACATACACACAGTACTATATACAAGATAGATAACCAAAAAGGACCTAGTTTTCAACACAGGGAACTCTACTCAATATCCTGTGATAACCTATATGAGAAAAGAATCTGAAAAAGAATGGATATATGTGTATATATAACTGAATCGCTTTGCTGTACACCTGAAACTAACACAACATTGTAAACCAACTACACTCCAATAATTTTTTTTTTTTAATTCTACCTTCAAGGACAAAAATGCGCCACCATTAGGCAATTCAAAAGAACGGGCAATAGGCTCTCAACTCTGTTGCCAAAAAGGAGTTCCAAAAAATCTTTTACCCCATGGCAGCAATAAATCTTCAGGCTCCAAAGGTGGCTACTTTTAAGGGCTATACCCTTTGGTGTTGATAAATGCTGATCTTTTTTGTTAGGATATCAGTCACATTGCTTCATGTCCATGCTTGGTATGAACATCCTGCATTCTGGCAGTTCAAAACAGTAAGCCCTTGGAATGCTCTTAAGTGGCCTATGACTCAGTGGCTGTCCCCTTTTTCAAAAATCTAGTGGAAGCCAAAATAAAACATTAGATGGGTATTAGAAAAGTGAGTCATAATGTCAGACCCCCTGCTCAAACTTGCAAGTCCTGAAATCCCTTGCTCTTTTTGGGGGGTAGATATTTCTGGGACAGCATTCTATGTTTTAAATCATAGATTTTTATTGAAGATAAGCTTTTTTGTAAAATAATCAAATACTTTTATTTTTTTCTATACCTTCTTCCAAGGGGACCTGAACAGTCTCTCCTCATCTGACCTCCCTTTATAATTCTCCTTCTCCCCTTCCAAAAAAATCCTTTTCTTTCAGTCCACTGAGAGAGGGTCAGTAGTTGAGACTTTTACTGGCCAAAGTGGAGCTGGTAGTGCATATGGTTTCTGATATAAAAAGAATTAGATGAGATGGGGCAGGTTTAACTGTGGTTCCTTCATTTTAATGAAAAAGGCTAAAGACCTTCTTGTTCAGATTTAATATTTGAAAGGAGAGGATTATGAAAATTATAATTATTATGAGAAAGTATTCCTCTATTCTTTTATTTATTTATTTTTTTCAGGTTGGGTTGGTTTCGAGCATTGATTTTTTTTTTTTTCCAAATTGTAACCATATTTCTGTTTCTGGTAAATCTGTGTGTCTTAGGAGCTGGCATCTTTTCTGAAAAGGAGAGTATATCTATCACTTAACCATCACTACAATTACCAACCCAAACTGATAGGGTTAAAACCACCAGAGTCTATTAGTTCTTATTGTTCTGTGGGTC
Source organism: Giraffa tippelskirchi (assembly GCF_054371585.1). Classification (NCBI taxonomy): domain Eukaryota; kingdom Metazoa; phylum Chordata; class Mammalia; order Artiodactyla; family Giraffidae; genus Giraffa; species Giraffa tippelskirchi. Next base: position 155,626,331 of record NC_137275.1, read on the forward strand.
CACTTGGGGCCTGGGCAGGAGTCATCTGCTGGTGTCTCCTGAGTTCTCCTGTGCAGCCAGTTAGAAAGGCTGATGAAATGGGGCCTCTGTCTCCCCACGGCCTTTCATCCTGGTCTGTTGATCTCGGGGTTCTGGGAATCAAAGGAGAAGCTTCTGAAGCTTTCTGAGGCCAAGGCTTGAAGGTCACCTATCATCCCTTCCACCACATTCTTTTGCTCGGAGCAAGGCCAGCTTAGATTCATGGAGTGATGAAACAAGACTACTTCTTGAAATAGAGAGAAGTAACAAGTAATGTGTGGCCTCATTTATTCCACCACTGAGTACTGCCTAGCCGAACCTTTTTTCTTGACTGATGGAGCTCTTTTTTCTCCACTTACCTCTCACAAGCTTGGCTAAGTCCACTGTGGATTTCCCTCCCGAGGCTGGATGGGAGGGAAAAAAGTACTCCTTCCCTCCACCCCCAACTCCTGTCCATCCTAAAATACAGAGGTTTTTTTTAATATATGAAATAGTTTTGTTTTTTTTTAAGTGGAGGAAAAGTCGATGTAAATTGTTTCACAACTGCAACAGATTATTTTTGCTGAGATATCAGCTTGTGTGGTGGGAGAAACTCATACTCTTGACTCCCCATTTCGTCCTGCATCAAAAATATTTCTTTACATCTTCCTATAATTTAGGATTTATTTGGGTTAATAGGCTTCTCCTTAAATTCAAAAACTAAGGGAGCATTATTTACTCACAGTGAATCATAGATCTGGAAAAGATATTTCAAGCCTCCCAGACACTCCACCCTCCTTTCCCTCTCTGCCTCCTTCCTCTCTCTCTATCCCTTCCCACCCTCCTTCCCTCCCCACTCCTCTTTGATGTCAGAGATAGGAAAATAAAATGACCTCTAAGAAGGCTGACAACTTTCCCAAAGATTCTTACTGAACTCAAGTCTACCAACTGCTAGTCCAATATGTTTCCCACTGTATTATGGTCCTTTTAATTGTATGCAAATCAATTTAATTAAGGATTCCCCAGCTTATTTTCTAGCTGAATTAGGAACATAATCAGGAAGCAACTGTATAACCTATGTAATGTTAAGGAGGCGCTAGGATGAGAACTAAGATGATCAGAGTAGATAACTTGGATGCGTTAACAGTTCATTAAGTATCACCGATCTTCAAGGTTATGACTGATTGAAAAAAGGGGCAAGTGCATAACTGGGGAGTACCCTGAATGTGCTCGGCACCCAGGTGGTCAGTAAGGCCAGCGCAGCAGAAAATAGTAGAAGGAGGCCAAGAGAGAGAAGAGACTGTCAGAGAGAAGCTCACCCAGCTATTGAAGTGAGGTCTGGAGCCGTGATGGTGGAAATCACTTCAGGCCACTGAAAATGACTTTGCATGCTGTCTTGGCAGCCCTGCTTTGGTTTGCAGTGGCTGCCTTGTGTATGTGCTACTCCCATTGGAGCTCTCGCTTGGCTATGCCCGTGGCTGTAGTATGAGCTTTTATAGTGGCCATATGCCTGGGAGGCTCCTCATCTACAATTTCCTCATTCCAGGCTCCAGCCAAGTACAGCAGATGCTATTGTTACCTCTTCTATTGAATAAAGTGGGAAGCAAAGAGAGAAAGAAATTTGTCAATATTGTTTTTCTGCTGGAACTGAAATAAAAACTGTGTGTGGTATATTGTCCAATAGCAGCCCATGTGTCAAATCCCCATTTTGTGTAACACACTTACAGAAGATAAGAATCTGCCCTTATGTTTCTTAACATAATGTAAATGACCTTCCTCCTTCTACTGTAGATGTGTTACAATTATAGCCATTCAGACTCCTCAACTTGGATCTGTGCAGTTGCTTGCATTTGCAAAGCCTTTGCCTCTGACCATGCCATCTGCTGGGATCACTCATGTTTCCTTAACACACTCATGGGGTTTGTTGTATGCCTGAAATCTAACTGTGCAAAACTCTGAAATCTTTCATATAAATAAACAAATGTTTAGCAAGTATTTTTAAACCTTTACTTGATAAGTAGCATTAACAAGGTACATTTGCATTTCTAAAGTCAGTACAGCTGCTGAGAGAATTTCTTGTTGCAGAAACATGAAGTGACACCAAAATCAGAAGAGAATACCTTTTGAAATAAAAGCTTGCATGGAGAAATGCCCTCTGTGCTGAAGACAAACCAAACAACAGTAAATTAAGCTAACAGAAAGGCTCTCGTTTGGAATAGGACATACCAGGTTGGGGGTGGGAGGATAGTCTTAAGACTCTATGTCACTGGACCCCCCCCACACACACCTTTCTTTCAGCCTAAATATGAAACCAGTAGGCCTGCAAAGCTCCTGTTGATCCCCTGTACAATTATTGCTCTGCTCTCAGCAGCCTAGTTAGGTGTAATGTGAATTTCTCTCACAGAACAGGATAAGAAGAAACTCTCAAATGTAACCCAAAATACAGGTTCATTTTGCCAACCTATGAAATAAGTAAGAAAGCAGACAAAAGAGGCATTTAATTTCTTCCAGAACTGCTACCTGATTTTTTGCCATTGTCTCCTCTTTTTCTATTTTCTGATTTTTTTTTCTCCTCTTGAATCCATAACTACCCCCAGATTTGTATGTAAGAAATACAGGTTGGAGTGCCTTTTTCTATCTGTATTTTTTGACCTAACTGCTGTGGTGTCTGGCCATAAAGAGCAGCACTAAGGGGTCAGAGCTCCTTCATGCTACTGAGGTAGGACTGTTACTGAGATTTGCCCTACATTCTACTGCCTGCCTGAAAACATACTTGAAGATGCTAGGAGTTTGAGTACACTATCTACTAAGGTAAGATTCAGGTTGGGTATTATAAGTGAATACAGAAAGTAAATATACAAAAGACGCAACCTCAATAGGTCACTATGCTAAGCCTCTAAATTTTAAACAGAGCCAGGGCTGTTAGATTGTAATATGGACAAAGGTGGACCATGAATCATCTCAAAATATGAGGTAGGTTTCATATACATCCTGGAACCCCAGATGTCAACTCTTCCTAAAGTAATTCATACATAGCAGCAAATTTAAAATTGCAAAGTAATAAATGAAGGTCCTGGAACTTAATGCTTTCTTGGTAAGTGTGTGCTACTAAGAAAAACTGGAATTCTATGACTTTCACCACACATTTAGCTTTCAGGCTAAGAAATGGAAATGGTGTACACAGAAAATTAAGAAATATTCTACTGCCCTGAAACTTTGAGATCTCATACAATCTCTTACTTGAGTTTTACTTCTCTAAGAAGGTGGAGAACAATCTAGTCATTTGCCAAAGACATCTTATGTACAAGGGAAAACTATATAAAATTTAGTAGTATTAAATGCTTATTTACTCACAGTTATGATGATGAGAAGCAGGAGGAGGAGGAATTTTTGTCTTATGGAAAACATAGTAACAAATTTTATCAGACTGCCTTCAAATTTAGTCCCGACTTGGTTCACAGGTGATCAGTCATTCTAGAGAAAAACAAATACTGTATGAGCTCTCTCGTATGTCAAAGACAAAAACTAAACACCACAATTTCATAGATAACCAGAATAGATAGGTGGTTGCCAGACGGGGTGGGGGTGGAAGTTGGAGAAGTGGATGAAGGGGGTCAAAAGGTTCAAAAAATAAATAAAAATGTTAAGTTTTGTCAGCCTACACCCAACTCCAATTCTAATCAATTGGGCAGAGAGCCTTGCTAAGTCTGGACCCTTGCTCACCACTTATGTTTGAAAAACCATAACCAATCATGTTGCAAACCACAAAAATTCTTTATAACCTATGGTTAACATTTCATCCCTCCTTTGTGTGTCTGGAAATGATTGACCAGGCTTCAGACTATTTTCTCTGATGTACTGCAGCCTGAAATCCAATTGTTATCTTGGTTCAATTAAACTCAAACGTATTGGTTTGTAGGGCACAATAGTAAAGCCCAAGCTTAGCAAAAACCTTTTCAGAATTCAGTAAGAAACTCTGTGAATGCAGTCCAGTTACCAGAGGTATGTATGCATGCCTCTGTTGTTGTGTTTATATTTCCTAAAGGCTTAGGAATAAATAGATTTTTGAAAAATCTGAGATGAAAATCCTGCATGGATGTCATATTAATAGTGAATCTTTGTGACATATATAATGTACAAAGATACAGTTCCAAAGATGGTCATCATGCCTTTTGGTGGATTCTCTGCCTGTATTTCATAGAGATAATCTTATCAAGGAGCATTTCTAGAATGGTCACTTAGCTCATATGTCCTTTTGAAGGTACATCACATCACAATTTGGCTGTGACATTAAAAACTTAGGTACAGTCTTAGCTATAGAACTAGATTAATGGTTATAAGCAACATCTTTTTTTGTTGTTGTTATTTCTCTCCCTTAGGGATCCCATATTTGGGGGGAGAGCTTTATATTAGGGAGATAAAAAGGGGCTGTTTTCCTACTCTTTTTTAGTTTGGACATTTCCAACATACCCAAGAGTAGAGAGAATGTATCATGAACCCTCAAGCACCTATCACCCAGCTTCCGTTATCAACATTTCAGGCAGTGTTTATTAAATGGCAGTTCATTTTCTGTTTTTTTAAAGGAAACTCATTACATAACTGCCATTCAACATTTGAGGTTTTAATAACCTGAGCAGCCTTATCTCAGGCAAATGCTCAAATTCCGTGGACAGATTTAATGTAAAGGGCACTCATTACCACTTTCTCAGCTTCATTTTAAGCACTCCTGGACTATATCTCTTATGCTAGTATAATCTGTTACTCACTGTGCTTTTCTAAGTCTAGAGTTGTGTGGCATCAAATTTTAAAGTGATCCCAGACTATGATAACCACGTCCCTCCATGGAAAACTTATTCCCCAAACTATTGTTAGCAAATTTTAGCTTGTAGACAATTTTTTAAAGAGTTTTTATTTTGAAATTAATTTTTTTTTAAGGTTCAGTCCATCCTAGGCCCTACCACTGTTATTTAACATCTATGCTTCATACTCCCCTGACTAAAACTGACTTCTTTTGATCTGCGTGAGTAGAGCTAAATTCAGAAATGATTAGCTACCTTATTTGGAAAAAAGAAAACAGAAGAGAAATATAAATAGCAGTTTTATAAATCCAAATCGTGACCAGTTCCCAAATAATTATTGGCATATGTAATCTGACAAATGATTTTCACACTCAATCTGGGTTCTATGAGAAATCTGAACAGAGTCTACAGAAACAGAATTATGATTTGAACATAAAAAAGCCAGTTACTCAGAAAATTCAAGAAACCTCATCAAGGTATGTGCACTCTGAACCCTGATTTATTACCAGATGTTATGTGGAAGATATATTAAATAGTCAAATAAGAATGGATTAAACTAAGTTAAACTGTTTTACAACAGAGTTTCTCAATCCTATAAAATATAATTTCTATTGAGAATTTCCAAGAGGGGATTTCTGAAGCCTATTTAAATATAGAACTCTACCCCTTGGATTTTCTCAAAGTATTCTAGGAAATGCTATCATAAGAGATAATTTGGCTCAGTGATAAAATAGGACCATGGACATTAAGAGTAATTGTCTAATAAATCAGTAAATTAAATGTATAGATAAATATAAGAAATATTTATTAAAACTAAACAATGCAAAGATTCAAGCTATTGAGTATGGAGATGAAACAATGTGTCATCTTCCTCAAACAGCTTATAATAACCTATGGGGAAGATGCCTAAGACAATCAAGTCCATTCACAAGATACCTTGAGATAGATAGATAGATAGATAGATAGATCCAGTTAAGACTCAGTCATTTAGAGAAAGCTTCATTAAGACAAACAAGCCTAAGATATTACATATGCAGTTATTAACTTCAAATGCATAATTATATATTATATTAGTTCATTAGTTTTTACATTTAGGACTAAGAACTTTGAGTATGACATAGTTACTAGACTAACACTTTCACTTTCAAGAACTTTGAGTATGACATACGGTTAGTATATTTAGTCTATTTAATATAGACAAAATTCAATAACTTTTCAACAACTTACATATTAGAATCCTTCTAGATTTTTTATAAATGATTTTCCATTTATTTATAGATATCTTACCAATGCCTATCTCAACTGTACTTTTAAGGGAACAAATCCCAAAGCAGTTAATTTAGCTTTGATAAAAACAACTCTTATTTTGTAATATCCTATTAGTTTATTTAATATATACTTCAGTTATTTCACTAAAATAACTGACTGTTTTGGAATAAACACCATGGTATCACAAAAGAACATAGCTATCCTAGAGAATGGCCTCCTAGTCTTTGGCAGACATGGTGCAGTGAGCGCTAGACTGGGGCTTTTCGAAGGAAAGGGAAATTTGGGTGGCTTGGTTGGTAAATGGAGATCAAATAAGAAAATGTGTACAGATATCTATGTGCATATATTAATATGAATTAATTAGTAGTAAGCCATATGCACATATTAAGGAACAAATGAGGGAACAAGCAATAAACACTACTTGCGATAAGGGAAATGTTTTGCATTTCTACCAAATTTGCACATGATGCTAATGCTGCTGCTCATGGGACTGAATTTTGAGAACCACTGGATTAGATCATCTCTAATGTCCCTTCCAAGTCTCAAATCTTTGCTACCAAATCCGATTCCATTGTATATGACTGTTTTTCCCCCCTCAGAGGACAGAAATCTGGAAATGAAATGGAATATTAGTTTCACAAATTCATAGTGTTAAGTCTTTAGTATAACCATGCAAGAACAGGAAGGTTGCATATCTACTCTGCCATTATTAGGCCAACTGATTTCAAATATTCAACTGTAGGTCCTCAATTCATAGGAAAAGGAAGTAAGGAAATTAACATTTATCAAGAATTAGTTAAAAGACATTTTGCTAACAGTAGCCTTATAGGAGCCTTAAGGAATGCTTTTACGTTTTACAGATGAGAAAACTAAGGCTCAGGGAAGATAAATAACAAAATATCATATATATACAGTTGGAAAAGCCATTTGCCAAACTGACGCCTCACAAAACAAACATATCACAACAGATTACTTTCCCTATCACGCTTATGTGAAAATAAAGAAGTTGTTTTTTTCAATTCAACCAATACTTTATGTTTAAATTATTTTAACCAGTAAAAAGTGAACCTTCAAGGGAAAAAAGAAATGGCTTTTCAAATGTGGTATTTACTTTCATGGGCAAAAACTCAATTTCTTCCCCAGACTGTAGTGTCCAGATCTAACAGCTATGAGGTGAGAAATGTTGCCTAGGAGTTCACCATTGCGTCCCTCTTTCCTGGAGCTATGTCCACATGAAACAGACACTCAGTAGGTATTTGACAGATAAGTGGACATTGAATGAGAATGTCAGTATCCAAAGCAATTCCATGGGTAAAGTCACACAAGAATGTGAAATGATGTAATATGTTACGTAGATAAAAAATACTGAGAAAGTGTAGTGGCAGTATTTTTAAATGCCAAATAAAATGTTTTCCATTGTTACTGGGGAAGAGGCTGGGAATAGGGTATGAGGTCAATTTTTGTGGGTACCCAGCCCCACAGGTTACTTTACATTCATCATGTAAGGCTTTGTAAATGTTGACTCTGGGGTTTGCACTCTAATTAGCATTATGTCTGGTGTTCATGGAAATGTATGCTGCATCCTGGAGAGTTATTGGGTTAATCAGCATCCCGTTCCCAATATCTTCCTCCCTATATGAGGTAGATTAAGTCTGAAAAGAAAAGCACTTATTGCTTCCAGAAAGGGAAGCACCATATAGTGTCCCTGATGTTAAGAAAAAGTTCATTTCCCTTGAATGGGTTCCTTACTAAGGAGCAGTTTGCTCATCCCTCATCATCACATTCCCTCTGTCTCCAGAACCAGCAGACAGAAAATAAAACAAGCTATTGCTTTTCCCCTCTTCAGGGGATTGCAGTCCACTAAGGAAGGCAGCTTGGGGTCCCCAAATTGGCCTAGATTTCATGAGCGAGGCTGCCGAGGCGTTTGATGGAATGAACATTGCCAAGCTGTTCGTGTACTTCTTGGGGAGCTGCTAAAATGGAGCATTGCCTTTGAACAGAATCTTCCAGAGGAAATAGCTCTGATTTCAACAAACTTGTATTCCTCTTCTGGTAAACTTAAAGGAAAGCAGTTTATCCATAGCAGTGATTGGAGAGCAAGGAAAGGAGTTGGTTGTTCCCAGAAACTCTCCCCTGCAGAAGTAGAATTATCTCCACAGCAGCTTCCCTGGTGGCTCAGTTGGTAAAGTATCTACCTGCCAATGCAGGAGATGCACAGATGCGGGTTGGGAAGATCCCCTGGAGTAGAGAATGGCAACCCACTCCAGTATTCTTGCCTGGAAAACCCCATGGACAGAGGAGCCTGGTGGGCTATACTACAGTCCATGGGGTTGCCAAGAGTTGGACATGACTTAGCGACTGAGCTACAACAAAAGTAATCTCACAGCACATTTGATTCCTCAGGATGGGCGCTGATTATGGCAGTCTTTTTAGTTCTGTGTAGAGAGTCTGGTAGATAGATAGCCCTGAGCTAATCCTTCAGTACATTAAATGCCCTGTCAGTTACTCAAATGTAGTAATTTATAAGTTTCTTTAATAAAAGGATAAATTTTCAGATGCTGCCACTCATCATCCCTATATTTGAATGCTTGTGAATATTTCCATATAATTATATTTAATACTCTAAACTGTAAATGCTGTAATTTCCTTTGACCTATGTTGCAGTTACAAATATTACTTGATCAGTGCTCTCAATGATTCATTTTACGTGCACATATTTAGTTAATTGGTTATTTTTTCTCCTGCCTGTGTTTATATGTAATATACACTATAAGGGAAAAAGAGATCAGTCTGCTCACAGCTGAGTCTAGTAAAAGAGCAATTAGGTTCTATCAGAACAAACAGCTGTCAATAATGAGTTCTGAATTAAAATTACTAGCAAAGAAAGGAATCTAGACATCTGCAGGAAATGTGAAAATATTTTTATAACCAAATAGCTGATATCTGGACAGGGGTATCACTGAGTTTTCCCAGCTGTACCTGCAATGTATTTTGAAATATTCCCAGACTGAAAGAACACTGAAATTCACTGCATAAACAAAACTGCATATTTTTTTAAATGTTGGCTGCCTTTGAACAGTGTGTATTTTGATTTCATGTAATCAGCATGAACACTTTCTATTTCAAACTATTTTGCTGTGCCCCCAGTCATAAAAGGAAGCTTAAAAATAGTTCTCTGTATTGTGTCTTTCCAATCAGGGTTCTCTTGCTTGGATATTTTTCTTTCTGTCTTTGGAAGAAATACTTTTGGGTCTTATTACATGGTATCTGATTTGTTCTTTTTTTCCTAAGAAAACTTGCAAGGTGGGCTTCTGGCATCTGAGTTTTATTACAAGATAATTTCATACATTTGCAGGTATCTGGAGATAGTAAAGTATTTGGCCTTTAAAAAAAAGCAAGCTGTACAGTTTTGAAAGCAGATGTACATTTTTGAAAGCAGACTTTGTGTTCCCCCCTTTGCATTGAAGTTTTAAGTCAGTTAGGTTCAAAAAAAAAAAAAAAAACTATTAAGAATGAGAGTTCAAGATATTTTTTTAAATGTATGTATATGAACACACATATATACACTCATGCATAGATAATTAGTAGCAGTATATTTGATACATCTTTTGGCCCTTGTTTACTTATAAAAAATATTGGAAGAGGAGTACCTCTAGAGCATTGTTAGACAAGGTATGGCCATGAACCAGCCCATCAGCATCACTTTGGAGCTTGTTGGAAACGGACAACCTTGAGTTCTACTCCACACTTACTGAATTAGAATCCCTGGGGGCAAAGCCCAGGAATATATGTTTTAATACTGCCTAGGTATGTGTACAGATTACTTGGATAGACATATAATGCCTAAATGCCTAGTGATACATCACATGGTGATTGAGATATTAATACATACAAGAGGGATCTCTCTGAATTTATTGAATTAATGAATATTACCTTTCATCTCTGGTGTCACTGTCTTGTGCGTGTTTTCCACTTTCTACTGTTACCTGAATCAGAGGCAAACCTCTCCTTTCTACTCCCATCGTCAAACATGACCATTATGGCATTCTAAATATACTTAATACTGGTTTTCATTAATTAATTAGTTATCATGTATGAATACTATACTTACTGAAAGTATTTCATCCATCTGTCTCAAACAGGGAGAAGGCAATAGCACCCCACTCCATACTCTTGCCTGGAAAATCCCATGGATGGAGGAGCCTGGTGGGCTGCAGTCCATGGGGTCGCTAAGAGTCGGACACGACTGAGCGACTCCACTTTCACTTTTCCCTTTCATGCACTGGAGAAGGAAATGGCAACCACTCCAGTATTCTTGCCTGGAGAATCCCAGGGAGGCAGAGCCTGGTGGGCTGCCATCTAAGGGGTCGCACAGAGTCGGACACGACTGAAGCGACTTAGCAGCAGCAGTCTCAAACAGAGATGTCATCAATATAACTAGTTAGTACATAGTCAGGTACATGAAGATCTATCTTGACAATGCTTGAAAGCCACTTAATTCCTTTCTCTTTGGGTAGTTGAACAGCATGGGAGAGCTTATGTTTCATTAATAAAAGACAGTTATAGGCACAACATAGACCCTTTTAGGACCAACATTGTTGTGGCCTAAATTGATGGAATCATGGACCTTGGGTCTATCCAGGGAGCTCGAAGGAAAACTATAACCTTGTTTTCAATAAAATCCCATTGGTGGAAGCATGAGTTTGGGAGGAGGAGATAGAGACCCAAGTCTTTGCTCTTCTAGTAACAGCCATATTTGTTTCAGTTCCGTTGCTCAGTCATGTCCAACTCTTTGCAACCCCACGGACTGCAGCACACCAGGCTTCCGTGTCCATCACCAACTCCCAGAGCTTGCTCAAACTCATGTCCATTGAGTTGGTAATGCCATCCAACCATCTCATCCTCTGTCACCCCCTTCTCCTCCTGCCTTCAGTCTTTCCCAGCATCAGGATGTTTTCCAATGAGTCAGTTCCTTGTATCAGGTGGCCAAAGTATTGGAGCTTCAGCTTCAGCATCAATCCTTCAGTGAATATTCAGGACTGATTTCCTTTAGGATTGACTGGTTTGATCTCCTTGCTGTTGAAGGGACCCTCAAGAGTCTTCCCCAACACCACAGTTCAAAAGCATCAATTCTACAGCACTCAACTTTATGAGAGTTGAACAACTCTCACATCCGTACATGACTACTGGAAAAACCATAGCTTTAACCATATGAACCTTTTTCAGCCAAGTAATGTGTCTGCTTTTTAATATGCTGTCTAGGTTGGTCATAGCTTTTCTTCCAAACAGCTGCGTTACTTGGTCAAATTCCTAACCCAGCCTAGGTCCTCAGTTTCCTCTTTCAAAAATCTAAGTAGGTAGAGGAATTAGAAGAGGCAGTGAGCAGTATTGATGCATTAATTCAGAGTTTAAGAAGATCAGGCCCTGGGAACACCAACGCAAAGGCTGCTGGGGTTCTATGGGGTGATACTGATACAAATAAGTGAAGCAGACCCTGGCAGCAGGTAAACTGTATTGATATTGTGATTCTCACTGCCTTACAAAAGCTTGTTTGAATCAAACAAAAGACTAAATAAAACATAGCTATCAGTCTGTGACCTCTGATTAGAGCCTTAAAGACCATTGAATCATTTATGTTTGTATGAAGATAATTGCATTTTAAAAAAGTAAAACACCAAAACAAAATTCCCTAAATCTTGCCATTGTGGGAAAACACAGATACACTTGGCAAAACAATCAAAATGAAGTTGATAAAGTTTCAATAATTTTCAAATACCTTTCAGTAGCTCTTCTATTGCTACTGAATTGCAGCACGCAGCCTGTGTAGTTTTATCTGGCAGGCCAGGTTAATGGCTGTATCCACCAAGATGTAGATAATTTTGTGTCATTTTAAACAAAATTTAGAATATGGATTGAACTGATATGGTCATTTACAAAGAAAATTTCAGTGAAAATGATATAGTTCCTCATAATTCCATAGCATCATCCAATTGACTTCGTTCAGATTCAAGTCAGCTACCAATAAGGGCCAGCTAAGTCTGTTTTATCTCTGCCCAACGGCCTCCTCTATCCATCTGTAAAATAAAATCTGCCATGGCATATTCAGGTGTTCTTTATATAAATATATTAGCCTTCTACTTTATCTTGAGCATCACATTTTAAGAATAATAAGGAATGTGTTTGGCAGATAATGTTGGGACAGAGCCAAGATTATACAGAAAAGTCTCTGGAGGATTTTTGTTTGAGTCAGTATATTGGGGGGGGGGCAGATTAGGCCCATGTGGATTCTTGTTTTTACAGGCTTAGTTCACATTAGGAAATCCCCCTTCACCCATCTGGAGAAATTAAATGCCCTGAGGAAATATGATGGGTACTGACCTCTCAATATGCTGGACTAGGATCTTTGTCAGATCAGTTGTTCTCTGCTTAGTCTCTAAGCATTCTCCTCTCTATGCTGTCTTCTTTCTGGAATCCACTCCATAAAGGCCAGCATCTGATGGCAGGATCAAGTCCAGGCTGCAAAGGGCCAATATCACCCTGTCGTCTCCTGAGAATCCATGTCTGGGAAGTATTCTCAAGCTAGAGTGAATGCGATTCCACCTTCTCTCTCTACTTTTTTGAGTCCTCAACTGTTTACTGATCTTTCATATTTTTATAATGTTAACTTTTTAAATCTATTACATTATATTTCTTTTTAATTCCATTATTACTGATTATTAATATATTGTCCTTGCTTAAAGAAAAAATCATACATTTCAACTAAAGTGAAAATCTTCCTTACCACCTTTATCACCAATTCCATGCTTCATCAAGAGGTTACTACTGGTATAATTTGTGTATCTTTGCAGATCAGTTTCCATGCATCAATATGTATGCATATAAAATATGCTTAATTGTATTGTGTGGACTTGTAAAAAAAATGTTATCATGATGTGTATATTGCTCTGCAACATTTAGTTTTTTGGGGTTTTTTTTGGTCATTACATGGATTTACTTCATTCTTTAAACTGCTGAATAGTATTCTCAGTATTTATATGCCATAGTTTATTTAACCGTTTCCTAGCTACAGTACTTTGCTATCTCGAATAATGCTGCAGCAAAGATCCCTTTCTAACATTCTCTGTGCATTGTTGTTTAGTCGAAGTCATGTCTGACTCTTTGTGACCCCATGGACTGTAGCCTGCCAGGCTCCTCTAGGATTTCCCAGGCAAGATACTGGAGTGAGTTATCATTTCCTTATCCAGGGTACCTTCCCAGCCCAGGGACTGAATCTGCATCTCATGCATTGCAGGTGGATTCTTTACCACTGAGCCACCTTGTAAGCACCTCTCTGTGCATATGTACACATATATCTTCATGAAAGTTGTCTGGAAGTGCTGTCAAGGGATAGGTTCAATTTTAAATTTTTATGAACACTGAAAAATTCCCTCCCAAACAACTCTTAATAGCATAGATACATTCTACTGCATTTCACTGACAGTTTGTTGAAACATATATTTTACATTTTAGTTCATAATAATATATAAAACTGATTAGTCAGATGAATATTTATATCTAAGAAATCTGTATAATTTCTCTGTCATTCAAGGTACAAAAGATGCTAGAGGATGTAAAAAATAAAATGGTTATGTGTCTATTTTTGTACAAAGTCCTAAATACTCCAGAGATGCTCAAGTACAGCTGTATACTAAGTTAAAAGTTAATTTTTGTCAGAAAAGAAAGAGTTTCAAAATGGCAGCCATATCAGGATCACATCACAGTTTCATCAGGATAGTCATCTGATTAATCTTATAAACCTCAGTCATAAAACCCATTCTATTAGATTCCTTTTTTAATAGTCCTGCAGTTCATAAATGCCATTCTTGTTATAGATGAACTATAATATCCAATCAAAGCACAAGCTGATATATGTACCAAATGCTCACCACGATTTCTGCATCATATTTCACTGTCTTTGCACCCAACTAAATGATCTGTAAAATCTTCTAGTTCTATTCTTTCTTTGCCAGATCATTGAAGTATCAGTAAAGGGTCAGCATTAAAACTCCACCAGATTAATCAGAAAAGCCAACTTTTAAGCACATACCCAGAATGATTTTAGTACAAAATAGCCCCCTCATGCCTCTTAATGTTTTCCTTTTGCACATTACTACCGTATCGCATCACGGGACATTAAGCATATTTCAACTCGTGGGACTAACTCAATTATGTTTTTAGAAATTGAAAACAAATGTTGTAACTGGATGGATAATAATATTGAAGTAATAACAATTTCCTAGTAGGCGTACTTGTTTAATGGATTGCATAGTTTTTCAGCTTGTAAACACTGGAATGTCTATCACTCACTGAAACCTATTTTTTTTTTTAATCAAGGCAAAAGTTTGTCAATCACTTGGTTTACTTTAGTGGAATTACTGTCTTCATTAGAAGGTAACTTAGAAAGTTGGTTTTACTCCAAGGGTAACAAAGACCAACTTAATCCTAGACTTGATTTAAAAGTGCTGTCCTCTTCCCTTTTTGTTGGAATTTTCTGTAACATAATAAATGTACCAAATTGTGCTGGCCTCAGCTTGAAGCACAGGGTTATGCACTCTTTTTCTTCCCAGAGATATTTAGAAAAATCTGTCTTTGTGCTTGGCAACTACTCTGACAGAAAACAGATAAAAATAAGGGTGGTTTATCAGTTTTGCTGTTCTTATCATGTTTCAGGTTGAAAGCTGTTGAAATGATGAAAAACAAACAGCACTAAATAGGGTTCCGTCATTATTGCGGCTATGAGGAGCTAAGTTTTTCAGGATCAAAGAAAAATGCATTTGCTTTTAGAACTACAATCCTTCATTTTGAAAGGTGCACTGCACTCAGATACTGATGGGTGAAAACTGGAGTAAATTGGAGAAGGAAATAAAATATGTGTTGCTGCGGTAACTTGGAAATTCAAACAAAAGTAGACTGACATTCTTTTAAAAGCTCTGAATGTACAGCATTCAGCTTCTTAAGAAAAACGTGGTGCCTCAAGTCTGTTATTTCTGAGCAACTGGAGTACAGCATAAGCACAGGTAGTTTCCATCTCATCAAATTACAAGAACTCCCTTTATCTGTGTAAACATGTATCCAAGGAACATCCCCATGCATTGGTGGCACTAGTGGTAAAGAACCGGCCTGCCAATGCAGGAAACATAAGAGAAGCAGGTTTAATTCCTGCATCAAAAGATTCCCTGGAGAAGGCAATGGCAACCCACTCTAGTATCCTTGCCTGGAGAATCCCATGGACAGAGGAGCCTGGTGGGCTACAGTCCATGGGGTCTCAAAGAGTTGGACACGACTGAAGTGACTTAGCACGCATGCATGCATCCAGGGAATATCCCCAAGCAGGGGTCTTTGAGGGAATGTTCCTGTGTATGTCACCGAACCAGGAGTAGACTTAATATTTTTTAACTTATGTTTTTAACAATTTTGCAACTCAAAGGGAGTGCCTCTGATTTCCCTGGCATAGAAATTGACAAGAGAAATTGTCAAATGCAGTAGAGACAGGAAGCTGTTGTTCTTCCCCTCAAGGAGCTTAGCAACTTGCATAAAGATAATAAACAGAAAACAAAAATAAGGTATGGGGGTTACCAATAAAGAGGTATAAACTGTCCTAAGGATCCAAAGAGAGATAAACCAAGGACAAAGTCCAGATCAAGGATACAGAATGTGAGATGAGTCTTGAAGGAAGGCAGATATCAACACATATATCTTAGGAGGAGGACACAATAAGGAAGAGGAAGAGTCTGGTAAGCAAAAACCCAGAGCGGTGGGAAAGCTATAAATACGTCTAACTTTCCTAGAGCTGAGGGAAAGCTGTGACTCTTAAAAGTATTATCTGAGAGCCATGCGGATTTAATGATGAGACTGGCGCCTAAATCACATCCAGATATTTTTGAACTTCTGAGTTAAAGAAAAAACCCACAAGTATTTGGGGTAAAATTGCTACTGAAAGACCAAAAATAAGACTGGCCTATTACTTCTTCAAAATACAAAGACAGACTGTGGAGCAATAGATTTAGAGTTTGAGTAGATATTATAGCCCAGTAATCATGCACATAGCCAAGTTGTTGGCCCTATGTAAAGGCAAATAAAGAACTTCTCAGGAAGGCATAAGAAATAATGCTACCAAAGATGTATGCTAGCAATCCAATAATTGTATCAGAATAAAGAACTCAAGAATAGATGAGCCATGTCATAAAGGTAGTCTGAATAAGTAAAACAATTATTTTAAATAATAGCTGTTAATAGTCATACATATAATAAAAATATTAAACAGTCCTTAAAATGGAATGCAAATAAATATAAAAATAATATGTCTTTTTTCCCTCACTGCCTTCCAGCCACCCTGGCTTTCTTTCCATTACTCCAATATACTAAGTTATTTATCATTCCAAGGCCTATTCTTGGGATATCTTTTTCTCCTTGGAAGCTTTCCCACCCTTCTTCACTCTGCAAACCATTTCTTATCCTGTAGATATTGTATTAATTTACTAGGGCACCATAATAAAGTGACATAGCCTGGGTGTTTCAAATAATAGAAATTGATTTTCTTACAGTTCAGGAGGCCAGAAGTGCAAGGCTAAGGTGCCGTTAGGGTTGGGTTTTGGTGAGACCTCTCTTCCTGGCTTAATTTAACATGATCTCCTTCTAGCTGTGTCTCCGCACAAGCTTTCCTGTGTGCATGTGCACAGAGCGCAAGATCTCCGGAATCTCTTAGATTCTTACAAGGTCCCCAGTCCTCCTGGATGAGGGACCCATCACTATGACCCCATTGAACCTGAATTACCTCTCTAAAGTCCCTAGTTTTGAATAGTCACAGTGGGGGCTTAGAACTTCAACAAATGAATTTTGAGGAGACACAATCCAGTTCATAACAGATATCAGTTTAAATGACACTTCCCCAAAGGTTCTCTGCCAGGATTCTACACATTTACCTCACAGTAGTTGTTGAGACTTGTAATTATGTATTTATTCATATGATTATTATATCGGATTCCCCCACTGCACTGTCATCTTCATGAGGAAAGAATCACATTTGTTTGCCAATTCCATGATATCTTAGCGCATGATAGACACTCAGGAGACATCTGTGGGATGGTAGCCTGCAGAGTCGTACGAACGAGTAGTATAGCAAATGTGGATGGAAGAACAAAGTAATGAGCATTTCCTGTCTGTCCCAGGGTGGTGGTAAGAATGGATGAATTAGGATACTCTGTGTGCTGATAATAAGTAGCCACCAGCTCAGGGTAGTGGGGAGTGGGTTGAGTGTAGGCAATAGTATTTGTCAATTTCCTTGCTGTAAATAATCCAGGCTATAAATGTGACATCACTGAATCCAAAAGCTGGGGAGAGATACTCAGTCGCACCCCATTATATAATATTTTCACCTGAAGAGCATGAACATAAGATAATTAAGAAGCAATGTATTTTGAGTTTACCTTCATTTTTAATTTAATTGCTTAAGCAGGATTTCTGAGAATTCAGCAATTGAGTTTTGCCAGCTCCAGCACACCACTGATGGATAGTTGAACAAAACTGTAGAAATTGAATGTATAGAAATGTATAACTTGTTATTGGGCAGGGCAAAAGGCAAGAACAATGCAAGATGATCCTTCAGTTTTAGATCTGAATGACAAGGAGGAGAGTGACAGTGGGAAGAGCAGATCTGAGCAGAGATGTTGATTATTCTTGGGATATGTTTATTTCTAGAGAAACCTGAGAGCCGTTTGAAATATAGGTATCCCTTATGCTCAAAGAAAGAGCAATTACTTTAGGAATCATTTATTTGAAGATTATTGCTGAACTGTGAAGGAGAATGAGAGAAAGGAGGACAGAACTTTGGGGACATTATGTACATTTGGGGGCCTGGCAAAAATATGCAAATTAGAGAAAAGAGTTCAGATGGAAAAATCCAGAGAGGAAGGAGAATAGCCAGCACAGGAATCAAATAGAAAAAACAAAAACGCTTATATACTGAGGCACAGTCTGAGAGCTGCCTATAGATTTCTGAAGATGACATTTAGGATTGATCTTTGATTTTGGTTTCTAACTTGAGAGAAATTCTACCTTGTCATAGAGTCAATGGAACCATTACACACATGAGTCAGATCTTTTTGACTAATTTCATATGCTACATGTTTCAGGCTATTTTGTATTTGATATCATTATAAAATCTCCTCCCTTCCTGCCATCAGCCCCAAGAGGAGTATTTGATATTCTCTGTAATCCTCCAATCAGTGTCACAGAAACCAAGGAAGAGAGACTTTTTAGGAAACCTTCATAAGGATAGTTAAACACTACTAAAGGAACATTGGAGAGGGGTAGGTCACAAGAAAGTATCCGTTTTTGACAGTTGCTTACCCAGATGGCAGAAATGGTGATGCCCTATTGAAATGTGGTGCTAAAGCTCAGCATCTCAGAACCTGCATTTGAGTCCCTATTTGGCCGTTTACCATTAGCTGTATGACTTCAAAGACGTTCCTGAATGTTGGGGATCACTGAAGGGGAAAGGAGACTGACAGATAATGTCGAATGCCCCCGGGATACCCAGCACTGTGCTGAGAAGGCCCTTCACTGCCATCCCATTTGCCTGGAGAGTAAATGTGAAAGCACAAACTTCCTCAAACATAAGGTATTATTATTGGAAATATGGGGAGAAAAGGGAGAACAGTTTGAGGGAGTAGTTTAACGCAAGATTTTGAAAGCCTAATCTCAAATGATCCTGTGGTGGTTCTATAAAACATTTCCCGGTGTTAATATGGCCTGTTTCTTGTTGTCAGTTTCAGAGGTAGAATCTTTAAATGGAATTTCTACCTACAAAGCAACTGCATCTTCCTTTATGTTTGCAAAGCACTCTGTATGTTTAAACCAGTCTTAAAACTTACTAGATAATTAACAAGTTAATTAACATTAAAACAACAGAAAACCCAAGAGAGGTTAAGTGACTTTCTCAAGGACACCCAATCACTGGTATCTGGAAAAAGTATTTTGAACTTCATGGTCTTGCTTGAAGCTAAGAGACACCTCCAACATTTAAAATCTCCAAGAAATCTTCATCTTTGAAAAGAGGTAACATGTTAAGTTCCAGGGAGCACTTTCTTCCTCTCTTCCCTATGAACAGCAAGATTGGGCTGTTAACAATATTTTCTGTTTGGAGGAGAAAAAATAGGTTTTGTACAAGTCAGAGCCTCTGTTCCTGTTTTGTTTTCTTCCCACAATTCATGAGTTAGACACAGGCACATGTTTTATTATTTTCCTATTTTTGAAAAAATGCATTATTACCACCATGTAGAGATTGAAATTGTTAGGATCTGGAGTTATCCCTACCAGTTTTGTAGGATTCTGTAGTATCTTTCTGCCAGAATACAGAACCATGGATCATGCAGAGATTAGGAATGGCCCCTGATGCATACTAGAAGAAAATATTCCTGTCGTTGTCTAGAGTTTACTTGATATGTCGTTACAGTTATACGGCTTACAGTGTAGCTTCCATTTGGAAGAACTGCATGATATTTTATCTAGTTAGAAGCAATGAACAATTAGGATGAAAACAGTTTAGAAAGATAACACAGGGAAAAGGAAAAGATTTACTTAAATCTTAGGACCTACCAAACAAGGGGGGCTGCCTCCCTTTTCTAGGCTAAGTCTTACCTAGTTTCTTTTCATTGCAATGCCATGGCTCATCAGGAGACCAAGATGTGGGAAAAAACCACTCAAAGCCTTTTCCTGTCTCCCTCTTCCCTATCAGACACTTTGTGGAATAGTCTTCAGGTATTCTTCACACAGTTCTGAACCTGTATCAAATGTAAGATTTCTTTCGCTGACTGAGGGGTCTTATTACCAAACCTGGGTGGGCTGCTCATTACACAAGGCCTCTCATACCAATCACTAATTCATTCAGTTTCCCACACACATTACTGCACACTGACTGCATGCTTGGTGCAGAGCATAGAAAGATAACAGAAAATGTTGTTCCTGCTCCCAGATATGCTCATTATTTGTGGACAATGGCCCTACCAGACTAATTAATAACACAGTGTGACTTAGACTGCAGGGTGGTGTTGAAGATACCAAGGGATCCAGGACAGAGTGGTTACAATCCTGCCTAGGGCATGGAGGAGGGACATGATGGGGTGTGATGGTAAATACCATCTTACTGGTTTCTTTGGTAAAACTAACTAAATAAAATGGAACTTCATGGATCACAGTGCATCAGGTTTCTGATTATTCTGTGCTAAGAAATGTGCTATCACGTCTCAGACTCTGTCCCAGAAGGCTTTTGTATTACATCTCAATGTCATGTCACTTTGTGGTTTAAACTCTGAATGGAGTGTCTTAGAGTCAGTATCCAGAGGCTCTCTAACTAAGACATTGACAGTTTCTATGTCTAACAGGACATAAAAAAGTAAATAATTTTTTAAATAGTGGTTATAACCTATTTCCAACTGCTTGTTAGTATACAAACCACAGGACTCCTACAGACCCAGGGGGCTGGATTCAATCTATACTGCTCATCAGTTAAATAAAGGTAATATATGTTACAAAATGCTCACTTACTATTTGCAGCCACTTAGCAATTGAATCAAATACCCTTTTGCTCATTAAGCTCATTTATATGCAGTTTGGTACGTTCTTTACACTTGTGTTTCATGAGGTCTATGAAAATTTTACATGCAGCTCCCAGAATCAGTAGTATGACTGCAAAAGCCATTCTGTTTCTTCTGTTATTCTAGCCTCCTCAGTTCCTCATCCTTCCTGTCCTTCAAGACCAGGTTCAAATGACACATTACCCACAAACCAGCACGTCTTTTTTTTTTTCTTGTGTTGTAAATAGTTATATAAAGTATTATCTCTATCAGTAGTATGAGCTGTAGGTGGGATACAAGTCACCTTTAATGTTGTATCCCGTATGTTAGTTATCAGAGTACTTCACTGCTCATTGAATGAAGAGATCGATATATCAATGCATAGATAGACAAATAAATGAGCACAAAGAAATACAAACGACGGGAAATTGGCACACAGTGAATGAAGGAGGTTGTCTGTTGCCTGGTGTCTAAGGTGCTGATATATACTTATATTTCCATTGATCACATATTTCCTAGCCATGTTTCTTCCATGATTGGAAGAAAAACATTTTGGATTCAGCCATACTTGACACAGAGACAAGAAAAGGCTTACCTTGGATTTCAGAACACAGATGTGTTATTTTGTTAGTATTCTTTCCCACACTCGAGGAAACTCCAATGTCCCAACCATCTGACTCTGTAATTTAGTTCAGTGAATTAGACTGTCTCCTTGGAGCAGCAGAACTTGTCACTGTGCGTTGTTTGATCTTTCACCTCCTCTTCTTTGAATCGGTTTCCACCAACTGGAAAACAACCCATAAGTCCATGAGTAATAGAGTTTTAAAACATGCCTCAGAGCTTCTCCAGTAACAAAGATTGAAGCTTTTATTTTCCCACACAAGAATACTTGAATTTCACCTGAAATTCCAAAATACATTCAACTCTGGAAGAAAAAGGAGTAAAAGCAAGAAACACACCCACACTCTCTAGTGATTGCTTTTTGTTAAGAATGTCTTTCCATTGAGAATATACTAGCTATTTTGAGTATGCAACAACATGTTAATATTTTAATTGTATACTTCTCACTAGGTTGGTTTTAAAACTTCCTTGCTGAGTTTTAGATTATGAAATGTTTTAAGTTGAAAGACTTACTAGTTTTCTTTTTTCCTTTTTTATAAATTGAACTAAAATAGACTGAAATGGTTTGTAAAAGATAAAGTCTAGTTCGATCTTGACCAGTTGTTTTTTTTTTAAATACCTTTAATGTAAAAAGCGTAAATGTAACTTTTTCATAATGATTTCAAATACTACTCCTTTGTGTTACATGATCAAGGAGCATAGTAATTACAGATTTAATATTTTTATATTTTGAAACCAGTCAAATTTTATTTGTTAATTTGTTCCCTGCTCTTTCGTTTAGAATGCTCCAAAACCATCACAGTAGCTATTTGAGTAGAATTACTGGGTTTAAAATCTAGTTAATTAAAAAATCAAAATAATTTTATGATGTGTTGGTTTTGCAATAGATTCATTTGTACTTTTCCCTCTCTCTTTTTTTTTTTTTTTTTCTTTTTGTTTTCCTTGTAGCGCGGGAGTTGGCCGGACTGGGTGTTTCATTGTAATAGATGCCATGTTAGAAAGAATAAAGCATGAAAAAACTGTAGATATTTATGGCCATGTAACTTTAATGAGAGCCCAGAGGAATTACATGGTTCAAACAGAAGACCAATACATCTTTATCCATGATGCACTGTTGGAGGCAGTGACTTGTGGAAATACCGAAGTGCCAGCTAGAAACTTGTATGCCTACATTCAGAAGCTGACACAAATAGAAACAGGAGAGAATGTCACAGGAATGGAGCTCGAATTTAAGGTATGATAGTGGATGTGATTTGGTAATTCAGAAGCAAGTCATTCTGGAATTTTCTTTCTTAACCTTTCAAATGGGTGAAGTTACAAGATTCACTTGACCTTCTCCCTAAGGTGTCTGACTATAAAACACTTTCTTCAGCTTTCTCTTTTCTATTCTTTGCTTCCTCATAATACCTTGAGCTCTTTTGTACACTAATTTAAATTGAGAGAGCATATTCTTAGAACATAATATTTAAAACTTCCTTACTCTATATGGAGCCATTAGGTAGAAGTGAAAAGCAGTGCAGTTGGAAGAATCACTGGG
The DNA here is from genome assembly GCF_054371585.1 of Giraffa tippelskirchi. Taxonomy (NCBI): domain Eukaryota; kingdom Metazoa; phylum Chordata; class Mammalia; order Artiodactyla; family Giraffidae; genus Giraffa; species Giraffa tippelskirchi. Next base: position 155,649,166 of record NC_137275.1, read on the forward strand.
TTAAAAGTAAACAGAATCTTTGTATGTAAAGAGAAAATCTTGGGTTCACTGCAGTTACACCACAGGCTAAAATGATCTTTGTTGGATTTTTCTTTTTTTCTGTTCAACAGCGTCTAGCCAGTTCTAAAGCTCACACCTCAAGATTCATCAGTGCCAATCTTCCATGTAATAAATTCAAAAATCGCCTTGTTAATATTATGCCATATGAATCCACAAGGGTGTGCCTGCAGCCTATCCGAGGAGTAGAAGGATCTGATTACATCAATGCCAGTTTTATTGATGGATACAGGTATATCCTCTTGTTCCCCTGACAGCCCAAAGTCTTGGTATTTACATGTGCCCTAGTTTCATAGCCAAAATGAATTTCATCTCAATTTAAAATATTTTCTTTCTGCATAGGTCAGCATTCAGTCCCTTGATATTCATGTTTTGTTATTTTGGATAGGAGAAAGAAGAAGCAATCATGGAATTTATAATCTGCACTCTTCTTTCAGAAGATGTGGAAGGAGTTAATATAGAAATTGTTTTGTACCAAATTATATAAATGTCATAGACTGTATAAGCGTCATTTCTACAAAATGAAGCTGCATAACTGTTTCTTAAGTGATTTATATGACACATGAAATTGAGCTATTAGCATTACTCTAAAGTTTAAATAACAGTGATAAAGACATACATCATAATATTAACAAAGCAATTCCTTTTGCAAAATCCCTAAAATGTCTTAAATGTTCTTATTTGATTACATAATCTTAATGGGAATTTACTGCAGTAGCATTAATATTTTCATTTTTATTACCTGGTTTGTTATTTACATATCAAATGTGAAGCCTTTGCATATTTTCTGATTCCTTTACATGCTATCTGTGATTCAGACAACAGAAAGCTTACATCGCTACCCAGGGGCCCTTGGCAGAGACCACTGAAGACTTCTGGCGGATGCTCTGGGAACACAATTCCACCATTGTTGTGATGCTCACCAAGCTGCGTGAGATGGGTAGAGTGAGTATCTTCACATAAGACATTCACTCCACAAAGAAATGAGGATTTCATTGAAAAAACCCCCGCGCTAATGTTGTTTCTTTGAAATATCAAGTACTCCAGATATGTTGTGGGTCATTCATTACTGTATGTTGGTTTTTAACTTGCAAAGCCACATCAAGTTCTTTCATTTTTGTGTTTTGAAGAAAAAAATAGGTACTTTATTTCCAGTGTAGCACTGTCATAGAGACTAATATTGCTGACTTGTTCTGATTCTCAATGTAGTCTTACTTCCTTTTGCTCTGGACAAGCTATAGCTTATGTGCCATCATTACTCTGTATGAAGGAATTTGACTTTCTGTCATCTCTGAGGCAAATTTTTGCTTGTTCATCTTCCACTCTGATTAAACTATCGGAAAGTTACATAGTTTTTCTACAAATAAATCTGGTAATCTCTGCTCTACTTTAAAAAATAAAAGATTATTCTGAAAAATACCATGAAATAGTATTAGAGCCACCTAATTCATAATAGTATTAGAGCCACTTCGATTCAGCAGATACAAGCACTCTGCTATATTTGCTTAAGAGGCTTTTTTTTTTCTTGTCTTTGTATAAAGTCAATGGTAGAGATGCATCTAAAACCCAACTTTTAGAGCCCAGAAAGAGAGTGAAAAAATACCAAACTGGGAGAGAAACTTGACTTTTCTGATTTGGTTACTGAAGTCACTAAAACTGCATGGGCTCCAGGTTCCTCAGCTGATGAAGGAGATTGGACCAGTTCAATTCAGAGGTTTCTTTCGATGTTCACACTTGACGGTTGTCTTCATTCAAAACTACAGTGGTGAATGTCAATACATGATTGACATGGCTAGCATTATGCCCGAGGACTGATGTAATTATTTGTCTAAATTTTAAGTATGAAGATGCTTAACCTATTGAAGTAGCCAGTTCAACTTATGTGTATTAGGCATCTACTGTATGTCAAGTACTGTGCTTGGTACCATGAGCAAATAGTGAACCACACAATTTCCCTATCCTGAGGGAACCTATGCTTTCAACGAGAAGATGAGTCACATGCAATGGAATGGTCTTAAATTCTAAAATGGTGTTAGTGAAAGAAAGACATTAAATATACAGACAGATAATAAATAAAACTCTATTTACACTTTGCATAGCTCGTCATTAATCTTCATTTTTCTTAGGAGAAATGTCACCAGTACTGGCCAGCAGAACGATCTGCAAGATACCAGTACTTTGTTGTCGATCCCATGGCTGAGTACAACATGCCACAATATATCCTAAGAGAATTCAAGGTCACAGATGCCAGGGTAAGTTGGCACAGTCTTATGCTGTTAAACATTAACTGAAATATAGTCTAAAAGACATCTCTGGGAGAAAACATTTGCCAAGTGACCATACTCCCAAACTAAGAGAAATCACCCATCTTGGAGAACTGGTGTTTTTTTTTTTTTTCAAATATAAGAGTAACTTTGCCTGTTTGGCAAGTTTTCTCACAAACCCAGGCTTGGCTCACATTCAAAGGTAACATCTGGCAGCCCAACTTTGGGGACGCACTTGGTGAGTGTGTGTGCCGGGAAGCATTTACTGATTGGTTGGCTGCGCTTACATTCACCTTCTTAGCTCATTCTGTTTGGAGCTTTTTTGACTTCTTCATTACTTGAGGCTGTAAATATGTTGTTGTTTTGCTAAGCCCTTTAGGTCATGTGGGCTTGGAGGTTAATTTGGTATGATTTTAAAACTGCAGAGCAAATGACATTCTTTAGAAGAATCTGACAAGCTTTGCACATTCTAATTTGATTCCTGGCATGGTTTATTCCTCCGTGTGCTAATGTGTCTGTCCATGAGAGCTGTGCACCCACGACCCTTCTTGGCTAATTTTCGTCCTGCATTTCTGATCTAGATTGCTGAGTCCAAAGTTCAGCCCTGATGTAAGATGTTCTATGCATAAACTTTAAAATCCTTGCCTTTGGCCACTTTTAAACCATGATTACAAACACATCTTAGGAGAGACTGGGTCAGTGCAAAGCCCTGCTTTGTTTTTAGAACGGTCACAGTGGGTGGGTTGAATAAAACTGTAGGGTAGAACTATTTCCTTGATCCATTGTTTTTTCTGGAAAGCAGCTTTCTCAACCAAGACTCATGTTTCGAGATTGTCCACTAATGCCCAAAGCCTGGCCCTGGCTGTTGACCTAAAGTGAAGGAGAAATTGGTTAGCAGGCTGCTTGGCTCAGGTGACAGACCTGTTAATCCTAGAAAGTCTGAAGTCTTAACTACTCTGAAGGCAACTATACTCAAGACAGTAGTTAAACCCCTAGGTCTTGTTTTGAGTTGCTGAAGCAAGCATGCCTTGATGACCCTGTGTTAAAATAAATAAATAAAAAATAAAGAACACCCTTTCAGAATTCGAAGCTAGATATCTGAGTGAAAATTTTGAGTGCATTCCAAGCAAACACACCAACCATTTCTTACGACGAAGTATAGCAGCAGCCAGGCACCACAAATGGCAGAGACAACTTCTATATTACTCCTCGATTGCCCAAATTAAATCTGACCATGATAAGTAAAAGAAACATCGAAGGAGGAACTTGTTCACATGTTTTGTTTTGAAGGCTCCCTGTGATTGTATAATTTTTGTAGCTGCCATAGCATGTGCTATTTGTGCTCCTAATGTGTTTCTAATCTCAACTTTCCAGTTTAAAAAGTAAGTTGGCACTTGAGAATACAGTGTTGTTAAACAGGTAGTCTTTAAATGCAGTCAGGTGGTCTCTCTTCCAAATCATAAAGGTTTGTACACATGACCTCTTCTTGCTGTTAAAAGCAACTGTGGTCAGAAATGAAATCACCAGGACAGTCAGAGAAGACAGATTTGTATTACCTAGCCACTGGCTTCCCTTCCTGTGCTTTTCAAACCCTTTTCAGAAACTGAGGGAAGTAAATCATGCTTCTGTAGTAACAATCCATAAGTTAGTTATGGGGCCAAGCAGTTATTTTCGTATTCCTCAGTATTCTCACAAAGTTGATGTTTTATCTCAATTCCCAAATGATGCCAGTCAGGAATATGCCCTGTTCCTATGGAAACCACCCAACTTGGTGATGTGTGTCCAGCTTGAGTTGGGCCATCCCCTCTTCTCCATACAACTCAATGAGAAAGATTGGGTCCCTGTTTACTTACTCAGAGGGCTTCTCAGGTGGCGCTAGTCGTAAAGAACCCACCTACCAATGCAGGAAACATATGCGACATAGGTTCAACCCCTGGGTCAGGAAGACCCCCTGGAGGAGTAAATGGCAACCCACTCCTGTATTCTTGGCTGGAAAATTTCATGAACAGAAGAGATTGGCGGGGTATGGTCCATGGGGTTGCAAAAAGTCAGACATGACTAAAAATGAATTAGCATACATGCTACTTACTAAGAATTTTGGGAACATGAATATCTGTATCAAAAAGGATTTTAATGAGGAGAGAGTTATTAAAGACGTGGAAAGAAGCACCACATTGAAGCCTTAACTAGGAGCAGGGCCCCCTCAAATGGGATCCACCCATCTGAAGTTGGAATTTGGATTATCTCTGTCTCTGTAATTCAGGGAAGAAAGCTGATGGTGATAGTTGTTATTCCTGCTTCTATAAACAGAGAGTCCCTTCTGCTTTTGTTGTCCTTCCAAAACACTGTAAAATTCCAGAATGAATCTAAAGTCTCTCAGTATTTTCTTTTGAAGCCATTTATACTTCAGAGTAGTTCTGCCTAATCACTTGAAAGAAAGATTGCTTCTGCATCTGGCTTTTGGTTTGTCTGTGTTAAGGCCACGCATGGACACCTCAGCTTCTGTGGTCAGCCAGAAAGAGTCCTTTTTCAGAACACAGCATTTATTTATTAATAATCTCTCCTATCTCCTTGAGGGATGCCTCACTTCCTGCTCAACGGCATAGTCACCTGGTACACGCTGTGTATACTGCCTTGGCTAGAAATAGTATACCTCTGAGACGTGGGGCATCCAGGTTAACAGCCACTACCCAATTTGTGTCAGATCCTTTCAGTGTCACTATTTGTCATCTGACAATGCTGCAAATAAGCAAGCACAGAAGATGTGATGGTGTCATGACAATAGCAAAATCTCTGGTCTGGATGACATGCCTGGATGTTCCTGTCAGTATTAAGAGGTTATTGGATTCTGAAAATTTTGAAATGGAATGTATATGTTCCTCTTTGGTTTTGAAGACAATCTCTGGGGCTCAGAGCATTTCCTAATATGAGAATGAGGCAGCTCTGTTTGAGAATTCTGGTTTTTAACTGGGCACTGTGAGAGTAAATCAATTTGCAATTTAAATAGATGTGAAACGTAGACAGTGTTAACAGCAGGTAAGATATGAACGTGACTGATTTTCTAGTTAAACACGTTTCTAACTTCTTCTTCCTTTTTCGGAAAAAATCATGCCTGCTGTTATGGTCTGTGCACTGGCTGAATCCTCCTGGCATTCTCCTCTGTGGTTGGGTGTGTGGCTTTCTTTCTGAAGGACGGGCAGTCCCGAACCGTGAGGCAGTTCCAGTTCACTGACTGGCCAGAGCAGGGAGTGCCAAAGTCTGGAGAAGGATTTATTGACTTCATTGGCCAAGTCCATAAAACAAAAGAGCAGTTTGGCCAAGATGGACCCATTTCAGTCCATTGCAGGTGAGTTAAGAATCAGGAATAATGAGTTTCCATTTGTGCTTAATGCAGTGATAACTTTGAAAATATGCACTGTTGACTATTCATTATTGATACCAGTTTTCTGTGAGTCTGCATAATTGAGATTTTATTTTTCTCAGAAATGTATTGTAAACCCTAAATCAAGGACTCATTTCTCTTTCTTTCCACAAAGAGAAAATAATCAAGGAAGATTTCTATCTTCAAATTTTACCTCTTGTAGCTAAGAACCAAACTGTGTTTATCCTTTCCTGTTTTACTGTATCAGGAATTGTTGGTATATCCCTGAGTGATAATTTGTTCAGTTTATCATTCCTTAGCTTTTTTTCTTTCATAGCATTACCCTGATAACTATCTTTCTGTATCTTTCGCCTGTGTTTGTCTTCTTGAGAAAACCATAAATAGTTATTAAGCCTTAATGACAATACTAATTTCTTGTCAGTCAATAAGTGATTAGAATGGTACCTCAGTTAACATTGCAATGTGCTTGAAAATTGTTGCTATATCAGAAAATGAAGCACCTTCAAGTTAATTATTTTCAATAGTTTCCACAGCATCTTATAATTCAAATCATTGAAGTTAATAGAAATAGCAAGTAAATGGTTCAGAAAGGACACTTGCGATAAATGTTGTGCTTTTGGAAGTGACTACGCAGAAACCTTCTAGCAAAAGGAATTAACTCATTTTTTTTTTTTTAAAGTCTTAGTTTGTAATTCTTTATAGTCAAAATCTTGAAAGACTTTATTAAAAAATTTATTTGCCTTCCCCCTGCCCCAAATCCCAAACTACAGTTCTTGGTGATAAGGGAGATAGTGTGTCAAAATAGGAAAACTATTACACATGGGCTTCAAAATACCTGAGCTTTACTTCGGTCATCATGTAATAGCTCTGTGACAGAAGGGAAACCTCTCTAAACCTCAGTTTTTGCACTGATCTCTGTGACCCTTTCTAGCACACTACGTTTCCCAGACATGGCATATTACATGAGAAGCAGGTCTCATTTGCTATGTGTTGAGCTTACCCGGAATCCTGTGCTCTAGACAGCCTGACAGCATGTAGGAAATGATGCAGGGACTCAATATACAGACAAAGTGGATGGTATACACTGGACTTGAATTACCTGGATACTCCCCTTAATTTTCCACATAATTTACCAAAATCCTAATTCAAATTTTCCAATATAAACTATAAAGAAAAAAATATATTTAACATATTTTTCTTTAACTTCAGGCATTCCCATAAGTATAAATAGGTGTGTATATGCATGTTACTGTTCATTGCTTTTGTCAAAAAATTATTTGCATAAAGAGTATATACAAAGACTCCTTTAGTAAAATACCATGACATGTTATTCATATATCTTAAAGACCTCTAGATATTTCCTTTTATCTGAGAATATTTGTAAACTACCACTTATTTTATTTATAGCTTATTAATAACATGACAAAGTCAATAAATTAAGAAGGTATAAGGCTAGTGTCTGTTATTTTCTTGAAAGTACCTGGTAGAAAGCCAGAAGCCCTGTATTTTTGTAACATTTGAGCAATGAAATCAACATAAAATAGATTCTGGAGTACTTGAATCATTCAACAAAAGGATCATAAATCACAGTCTCTTGGGATTAAGAGAGACTTTCAAGGTTGAAAGTGACCCTGAAGGTCATCTACTCCATTTTGCAGAGAGCCTTGTCTGCCCCTGGATATCCTTAGCCACTGTGTAAAACCTGCCTGTGGATTTACATTTCTGTTAGGACTCTTTAGAAAAAACACAGTTTATAAAAGGACGCACTATTTATATATCAATTACATCCCCAAGTAAATGAATCCATCCATTTTCTACAGCCTGTACCCAAGCGTTGCACATGCTGTTTAATTAGGATCCAAAAATGTATGGATTTCTCAGATTATTCACTCTTCTCCTCATTACCTAAACCTCCAGATGCTTTTCTACTTCTTAAGAACACAAAAGCTATGAATTCATTTTCTTCTCTTGCTACAATTACGATTCTGGAATTATCTTAAAACAATAAAGAAAACAGAAACCCAAAACCTTGCTAACATGTTGGAAAGAATCCTGATGTTTTAGCTACTGAACATCTAAAAATAGTAGATAAGTGTATGTATATAGCTCAGTGACTCTTAGTGAACATTTTTTTGTTTTTAAGTTTAGAGACCCGTTTGATAATCTGCTAAAGTTATAAGTTTCAGAAACAGAAAAAAATATATATATATACATTTACATAACCCATACATAAAAAATATTCATAGAACCTTATGAAGACTAAATGAAGTCTTATGAAGATCCTGTGTCAGAAAATCCTGCTATAGAATCTCTTTTTGTCTCACCTTATCTGAATTATTTCATAGCTTAAAAATATTAAGCAGGCAAGGCCCAAATTTCAGGATCTGATGAAGAGTGTAAATCTATATTTTATTCACTCTTCCTTTAATCAATTTACTTTATATTTTTATGTTTCCTGGGTCTTTCCACAATGATATATAATCCCTGTTTGAAAAAAATCAGTTACTCTATACTCATTGTCACTATTATCATGGCACACTGTCCTAAGAGTTAATCATTTTGTGAACCCAACAGCACATTTTCTGGAACATTGCTGTAGAAGAACCTGATGTAATATGGAAGCTGGTGGATATATATCCACCTCCAGGAAAATATAGCCATGACTGTGCATGTATCATCTAGTAATATTGCCTTTGTTATTATGACAGTGCGGGCGTTGGAAGAACTGGAGTCTTCATAACACTAAGCATTGTTTTGGAAAGAATGAGATATGAAGGAGTAGTAGATATCTTCCAGACTGTCAAAATGTTAAGAACACAACGACCAGCCATGGTGCAGACAGAGGTGAGAAAATTCTCCAGGAGTATGTCACATCTCAAGAGCCAGATGATAAACTTTATTTGCCAAGATCTCCTAGAGTCCAGAGACTTTCAACACCAGAGGCAAAATACAGGGAAATACTGTGGGAAAAACATCCAATTGTTTAATATTTTTGAACCTTATTTCCCCCCTTTGTAAATGGGAGTGGCAGTGTCAACATCTTAGAGCTGGTTTGGAAGTTATCTAAGGTAATATATCAGGTTGAAACATGTCGAATTGTCAGTATTTGGTCATTCCGGGCCTATAAAAATGGCAGTTTCATATAATTCATTATATACATATTAATGTGATATACATTGCACATATTTAATATATGTAAAAAGCACAAGGGTAGATAATATACCTGGTAGATAACAGACCCTTGGCCCAGCTGGATAATATAGATGGTAGATAACAGACCCTTGGCCCATTTTACTTCTCCATTCCCTTTCTGTTTACCTAGGTGGGATAAACTGCTCCATATTTCATTTCTTAACAATGGTGTTTTTAAATATTTGCATCCTGAATATGCCCTAATGAAATTAGCCTGCCATTTTCTACTCCAATAATTGATATGAAAATTCTCATATTTCTCAGAATAATAGGAGTTCATAATTTAGTCAATCTGGCCTATTGACTTCATTTTAAGGATAATTTAAGTGATAGATGGTGTTTCTGTTTCTCAAAAGGCCACCAAATTATACAATTTATATGTAATCCTAAATTCATCACCCACAGTATATTGCAGACTTTGATTTGAAAATAGTGCAAGCATTTGGCTTGCAATACCCAAAAAATTATGTCAGCCTGACAAACTTAATAGGTATTGGGGGTGACAGAGGGAAATTGGACTTTTAAAAAGCCTTAACACTTAGCCAAGCAACTTACTGTGACAGGATAGGAAAGCAAACTCCATTTATTTTGCATTACCATTTTTATTGTAGAAAAATGCACATTTAAGCAAAATAGAAACTATCTGCTTTCAGCCCCATTGGCTACTGAAAATAAGTTTCTTTCATGGGAAAATCCTATTTTTTCTCATCCTTTCTCATCTGTAAATTATAATTTTTCCATCTTATAATGCTCCCACATACTCCAATTTGACGGTGTTCTTCCCTGTCTATAAAAGGACATGTTTCATGCTGTTTTAGTTTAGTGTAGGTCTTTCTAGAACAGACAACTTGCAATCACACTGAATTAGGCCAAATGGCACAAGTATTTTTTGACATGGGCAGCCAGTCTTATGATGCCATTTTCAAGGGATGAAAAGCTTGACAGTTCAACACCCTGTGTATTCAGCTTTATATGCCTGATGTTCATCACAAAGATACCTTCTGGCTGCCTCCCTCACTTATACAAGCACATCAGAAACAACAGTGAGGAATTCTGATTGCAGGCAATAAGGACTACTGTCTGATAAGATTTTTTTTTAATTTAGATGTCTTTGGCACTAGCCCAGAAACTAAATGAACCCATATTTTCCTCTGGACAATGTGTGTCTACATCAGCCTCTCTTAAATATGCAAACTGAGAATTACTTATCACAAATAATTAGATAAGGATAAACGACAGCTGTGACATATAAGGAGTTCACATGTTCAGTTGGTGGTATTGTCTGGTACTAATTGGAGAAGAGTTCACATATGTCTGGAAGATAATCTTCACATGAGCTGTCACTACTTTGGGATTAGGAGACTATTTTAGTCGAAGTGATTGGTAGAGTTAATAAATACCTATGTGGTTAGTGGTTCTTTGCTTAAAAGAAAACAGTTGGTCATTGGATTGAATTGATTGACGAAAATAGTGATTTTGCCCTCCACTAGATGTAACTTTGTCTTCCAACATCGATTTCCATTCTTCTATTACAATGGACTCATGGCCCCCTTCCTTTCCTCCCTGCCCGTGCTTTGTCTCCTGCAGGATCAGTATCAGTTCTGCTATCGAGCCGCACTAGAGTATCTGGGCAGCTTCGATCACTATGCAACGTAGAAACCCCTGACCCACTTTGGATTTTTACTGCAGGCCCTTCAATATCCATGGAGTCTCTTCTGAGCCATACAGGGCACTTGAGAAGTCCTTCTTAACTTCTAGCTAACAACCACTTAGTGGGACTATCACACACAAAACAAATTAAAAAAAAAAAACAAAAAAAAACACAAAACAACAAACTCTTCCGGGTGGACCAAGAATTCACTGTTTAATAATCTAACCTGAAAAATAATAAAGAGAATCCTGACTGAGGAGGCATCTGAAGGATTTTATTTACAGATACCTCAAGGATTCAAAATAAAGGGAAGAAGAAATCACAGCAAAGAACCACCATCTCGTTCAGGATTGTGTGACGGGTGCGAGGAGAAATGGCCTGAGTGCAGCGGCTCAGGGCAAGATCTTTGCTGGCTTCTCATGACAAAATGGACTTGCTTCGACATCGCCCCTTCCCACCATACTACTCATAATAACATTGTAGGGGGCAAGGGGGTGGGGAATGTTTAAAAAGAAAGTCTTTGATTTAGTTTTTTAGTATTGTAAAGATACTGCTGACCTGTGCTTCATTTTTAACTGTGTAAACTTTTTTTTAACAAAATGTATCATTCGATAAAGTGAAATTTTAAAAAAGTTACATAACTGTTCATTTTTTATTTCCAAATTGTAGGTTTTTTTAAGCTGTAGAACTGTTATCTGTAATATCTTGCTGTAGAAATACCGAATAATTCGAAAATTTGCACATTTTTGTGCAATATACTTAATCTACAGTATCAGTCTCATCTGATATTATTTTTACACTTCTGTTTGGTTTTCGTTGCTGAGAAAGTACCCATTCTCTTCAAATAATCAAAGAGAACTTTGTTTTGTTTTGTTTTGTTTGGAATCAACAGGGAGGCGCAAAGTATAAAGTTGCTGCTAACATATATACATATATATCCATATTTTATAGGGGTGTCTATGTATATATACAGTGTGTCCACACAAAAAGATAGATATAGCTATCATTCAGTTCTTCCATGATTTAGTTTTTAATTTTTTAAGGTAGAAAAGCTATTGTAACATCTTTTTCAATTTGTTATTAATTTTATGACATACTGATATTTCTTAATATCACACAATTTTAATTTTTAAGGGAAATGAGGAATGCACATCAGTGATTGTGAAACCTCACCCCCTTAATTTCCTACCCAATCTCCCCCAACCCCTCACTCACCCACCTAATCATAATGACAAATACTATTTTGTTAGCCAGGCTTCCAACAAAGTTCAATATTTCTAACACTCTAGTGCAATAAAACATTATTAGATATCTAAGAGGTGTGCATGTGGGAAAGGTCAGTGCATATCCCTTTAGGAGGGGAGAATGTTGTAATATATCAGCTATCAAGATGTTTAAAAAACAGTGTATTCAATCGTATATTGTCTATAGTATGTGTTATGAAATTTGCATTTATGATATGTAACAGGGGCAAAGCCAAACTCATGTTACTCTGTTCAGTCAGAAACATTTTTCTTTTTTTTTTTTGTGGCATACAGCATTCCTGGGAAGTGCTGTACTTTGTTTTCTTTTGGTTTTAGTTGTGCATTTAGAGTGCCTTATAATTGATGCCTATTTTAATAGCATTTCTTTTTAGCTTTTGGTTCATATTCTCATTCCTTGTTCATATGTGTTTTTCTTCCAATTAAAGTATTATCTGTTTACCACATGTACAAAAACTCTTTGAATAATATGCATTCCTAGTTTTAACCAAGTCGGGGATGTTAGTGATTGTACCAGCCCAAAGCACTTGGATAAGCAGGGCCCTTCTTCCTTTCATAACCATCAACATCAGGAAAAGCTACTTGTTTTATTTGTAATCCCTTCCAAATCTGCTCTGAAACATTCAGTAACTGCACCAAATTTATTAACAAACACCATTGTCAACTTTGAACATATTTACTATTCCATTAGGATTTTTCTAAAAGAAGAATTAAAAATATATATATATATATATAGATATTTACACATATCCCCCCAAATTTTTCGACACAATTTCTATAGGAAGCCATGAATGATGGCATGAGTTTGCCATATCTTACGTGATTTTAAAGAACACTCAAAATATTCAAGGAACTCTTAGAGTTTTGGTATAACATTTCGATTTAATATTAGCTTCATTCATGTTCTGCATGGAAGGATTTTTGTTTTCTACATTTCCCATCACTGGCAGAATGAAATCCAAGAGACCAAACACTTGCAAGTGTCATATTTGAGCATTTTTGTAAAAAAGAGAAAAAAAAGCTGAGAAAAAAAAAGAAAAAAGAAAAAAAAATAATACTAAAAAAAAAAGTATCTAGAAGGCTACCTCAGAATGAGACTCTCTAACCTACATCAGAACCAGAGAAGAATGTGCACTATGTGGGTCTGTTGTTTCCTTTTAGTTTGTATCTTTTGGAGATTTATCCAAGTGCCAGATTACTCAGTGCTATAATTTTCATTCAGTGAAACAAAGGGGGTCAGACAGACATTGCATCATGCAGACGTGCCGTGTTGGACATGTAGAATCTGACAGTGTACTGCACACCAGACCATTGGCCAATGAGCAGTTTCTCTCCCTGAAACTGAAACTGCTCATGTGGCAAAAGGAAACAGGAGAATAATCACAGGAAGAAAATGTATGGGATGCATACCACAGACGAGCGAGGAGGAGACTATTCCAGATATCTTGCTGTTCAGGAGCTGTTCCAAGAACTAACTCCCTTACTGTCATTGATGTGCATTCCACTGTGCTTTTCTGTACAACCATTCTACTTTATTTTCCCAGGTAAACATCTTTTATCTACCATTACCATAAACTTTCAAGTTTTCAATTATTTTCATCATCATAACCAGTACGGTGCTATTATTTACCTATGTATGTGTAGTTATGTATAATTTTGTAATTAGTTACAATGGTAAAAAAATCAAAATATATAAAAAGTGATTTGTACAGAACTTTATTTTAGCTCTTTTTTAAAAATGATTTGCATGGTTAGACAACGGCAAGGACAGCCAGGGGAGGGAAGGGCCTCTAGGGAACTTTGCACTTTCTATACCTTTGTACTATGCACTGCCCTATTGATTCTACACCCAATAATGTTATTACTTGAACCCATCTGTAAGAAACTGCTTCAGAAATTCATTTGTGTGTATGTAAATAACACAACATAGAACCAGGAAAGGAAAAATTCCGTGCTAATATACAGGTTTTTTCCTTTCCTGTTTTTTTTCTTTTTGGTTTTGCTTTGTTTTAGGCCCTTCTTTTTATTTTTAATAATCTTTTCTTTTTCCTGTTTTGAGTTTTAGTTTCCTTTGGGTTTATGGGTGCCCTGATACTCCAGCAGAGATCAGAAGGCTACAGATCCATCCTATCCATCCGTTATGTGGCTTTGCCATCCAAGCTTGGAGTGTCTTTACAAAGATAATAACAGTTGTGTTCTTTGCTCTCGTTTTGGATGCATAGACTGAAAAATTAAAAAAAAATAACTTGTAAAATGGCTTGTTAAAAAAATACAATTACCTCTAATTAGTAGTACGCGTAAATGTTTTACAGAATGAAAGGCGTGCTTTTTATTTTCTTACTTCGTTACATTGGTGGCGAAAGAAGTCTGTATGAAAATCAGTTCTTTGCTGACAAAGTTCCATTTGTTACAAATGAATTCTAATAAAAACGTCAGTGTTATGCAGCCCTGGCTTTTGCTTCTGTCCACTCAAGCACTTTGGTTTTGAAATGACTATATATGTTCCCTCTTCTCCTTTGGTTATCTAGTTAGTTCCTTGATACTAATAGTAATTCTTCTTACCAAGAGGCTGCTATCTATAGGTGCCTGCATTGAGGTGAACACCTTTCACTGGTAAGCAAACTGATACTTAAATAAACAGTTGGCCCAAGTTTACAAGCAAAGAAAGAGGCCTTGGTATCTCCCAAATTACAGATGATGGGCAATCTTTAATTCTGATGAAGATGACTACTATATACATATACATGCATTACAATGTATATACGTATTATCTTGAAACAACTGGCATCTCTCAGGCACATAAAAAGAAATGTTTGGGAACATGGCTAAGAAAATACTTGGCTTGGATTTTTTATGCAGTTATGGGTCAGACCTGTTGTAGGCATTGGGAAGGCAATGCCTCCCAGTCAACAAATGAGATACTGCATAGAGACTGCAGTCTAGGGAGAGAGGCTGGCATTAAACGATATATTTACACTCTGACAAGTGTTATAAGAGAAAGTAGAGATTCATGAAGTTAGGACTTTCTATTGTGAGGGACAGAAATCCTGACTTGGCTTAAAAGAAAAGGAAAGTATTTTTTGGCTTATATATTTAAAGATTAGGAATGGACTTACATTGCAAGAGTAGGAACATATAATCTTCAGAAACAACTGGCTCAGGTGCTATCTTTAGCAGTTGGCATCTCTCTCCTTCTCCCAATCTGGTTTCTACTTTCAAGTGTCAGTTCTAAGCAATCTATGTGGTCCCTGGAATCTTTGGGATTTTAACATGAAAAAGCAGGCACGTGGAAGAGTTTACTTCCCAACAGTACAAACAGAAACCCTTGAACAGAATGGATGCCTGTTGGCCTTCATTGATGTGACTTGGGGAAAGTGAACATCTCAGGATCACAACTAAGGGTAGGAAAAGATAATGTGCTCATTGAGTTGCCAAATCAAGAAGGATGTAAGGTCTATTGTGAATAGACCTAGAGACTGTCACACAGAGTACAGTAAGTCAGAAAGAGCAAAACAAATATAAGATTGTTTATATATAGAATCTTCCATATATGTGGAATCAAGAAAAATAGTACAGATGAACTGATCTGAAAAGCAGAAATAGAGACAGAGATGTAAAGAACAAACTTACAGATACCAAGCGGGAACAGGGATGGGGTGGGATGAATTGAGAAACTGGGATTGACATATATATGCTACTTTGTTAAAACAGATAACTGATGAGAACCTACCATATAGCACAGGGAACTCGACTCAATTCTCTGTGGTGACCTAAATGGGAAGGAAATCTAAAACAGAGGGGAATATATGTATACATATAACTGATTCACTTTGCTGTACAGCAGAAACACAACACTGTAAAGCAACAATTAAAAAAAAAAGAACATAAGGTAGCTGTCACCTTGCCAAATAGCAATCAATGTGGTGGGACCAACAAATAATTGCAAATAAACCTAATGAATTAAATTAAGGCAAAGTACAGGTATGCTGGGTGTTACAAATACTTGTTGCCATGGAAATGATAAGGGAATGAAACAATACCATTATCCAAAAAGTATTTTGTAAATGTTGATACTAAATAGACAATTAGACTCTTTTTTTCCTCTTTCTTGTTCTCACCTAAACTGTTTCTTGATTTTATAGATTTAATCACTCGATTGATTGATTGTGTAAGCATACTATCCCTAACTAGAAAAACAGACAAAAATTTCAAGATGAATCATACTTAATATTCTGATCATTGTGATGCATTAATCAGATGTCTGGAATGCCAAAAACGATGAAATAGCTAATTTCACACATGTATACACATGCAGCAATTATTAGTTAATAATGGAAGAACCCACTCTAAAATTTTTGCCTGGAGAATCCCATGGACATAGAGCCTGGCAGGCTACCGTCCATGGGGTGACAGAGTTGGACACGACTGAACTGACTGAGTACACACGCACAATAATTAGTTTAGGTCAGTTTTCTTAGTCATATTTATGGTTAGACTTCATAAGTTAAGAGGATTTCAGTAAAGTATGATGATTCATCAAATTATAAATCTAAAACGTATTTAATGTCATAATTTTTTAAGAGTTTCTGCAAATTCTAAGAAAGTAAATACAGTAAGGAAATACTAAGAATCTGAAATTATAGATTTTATCATTATTTGTAGTAGCAAAATAAAAGTGAAAAACCCTAAAGGTCCAATAATAGGAAATGATTAAGGAAAAAAGTATATATGTGGAATACTATATATAATACTCTGCCATTTAGCCATTAAGTTGTTGAATAGTTTGTGGGAAAAAATTATAGCATGAAAAGTCATTAAAAGGAGGTACAAAATTATCTATACACATTAAAGTAGAATAAATGACTGGAAAGAAATGCATCAGTTACTAAATGATAACTATGTGATAAAATTATCTTGCATTTTCTACATTTTCTAAAATTTTTATAATTATTTTTAATAGCAGAGTAGGGGTGCTTTAAAATATATGAGAAGATGGGGTAATTTTTAAAAATCAATTTAAAGAGGCAAGAACAGAGAGAGAAAAAAAGAATTCAGGAAAGAACCTAGGACAGGTGGGACAAGTAGAAAATAATAATATGATAGATTTAACAAAACAGAAATTACATTAAATGTAAATGTAGTGTATCCAACTTAAAAATGTACATTGTAGACTAGATGTATAGTGCTTATAGAAGTATAAGAATGATAAAAGTAAAAGAAAGCCAAGAAATATGCCATCCAAACATAGCCAACAGAGCGCTGTGCTATCATTAATTTCAGCAGTTGCATTACCAAATAATAAGTCAATTCCCAATGGAAAAAGCTTCACTGCATCAGAAAGATGTAACAATTATATGTTTGTATGTACTTATGAGCTTCAAAATGAAGACAATAAAATTAGAACTAAATAGAATTATATGCATAATCGCAATCATAATGGGAGTTTTAAAACAGTTCCCTCAGTAGTAGCTAAAATTACTGTTTCAGAGCAGACCAAAAGTGTTTAGTAAGCTTATAAAGAACTAAAAATAACCCGATTAACAAAATTAACCTAAGTGACCTATATAGACCACCAGTCAACAACTTAAGAATATACAATATTCAACAACTTAAGAATATATTCCATAAGAACTGAATATCTTTTCAAGAGTACAGTTATCAAAATTGATTAGAGACTAGATCAAAAAGCAAGTCTCAACAAATTTTGAGTGTTTTAATTCTATAGAGTATATTATACCACATTACATATTGACCACATTACAGTTCAACTAGGAGGCTATACCAAATATATTTGGAAAATTCTCACGGTAATTAAGAAATACCCTTCTAAATAGCCAAAGGTTCAAAAAAGAAATCACAAGGGAAGTAGGAAATTACAACTGTGGAATTATAAAACACTGCATATCAAACTTGTGGGATAAAGCTAAACTGTGCTTTAGAGAGAAATGCATAGCCTTAAATGCATATGTTAGTAAAAAGGAAAGGTTGAAAACCAATGATGTTGATTCTTACAAATTAGAAAATTAACAGTTAATTCTATACCAAGAAAATAAGAAAAAATAGTAAAATTTAAAATAAATATACAATAGAGAGTATCAATAAATCTTATAGGGAAAAGGTGATTCTCTAAAGGGCAACAAAATTGGTAAACCCTAGCAAAATGAGGTAAACGAAAGATGAACAAACAATACTAGGAATTTGAATAGGAGCATAAAACTTTAGGACTTACTAACATTAACTACTATAATTAACAAAGGGTCCATATTCATGATATATAACCAACTCCTATAAATATATATTAAAAATACAGGCACATCAACCCCCGAGAGAAAACTAGACTTGAATGTGTATGTCAACAATTAGGGAAAAAAAAAAAAAAAAAGGTAGCCATATTGGTCAAAACAAATGAAAAATTAATAAATAATCATGGAAATGCAAGTTAAAGCCACAGTGTAATGCCAATCGATACACATCCATCAGAACAGCTAATATTTAAAAGACGAACAATATCAAGTGTTGGTGAGAATCCATGAGGTCTGAGTGAATAGTCCTTACACATATACACTTCTATGGAATTTGTGTGTCATTCCCTGTTAGAATAATGCACTCTGCTTTTCAGAATGCAATTTTACAGATAGTATAGAACACAGTTAAGCACTCTAAAGTAATGCAAAACATATACTTTCTGCATTATATATGCAGAATAACATATTTTATATATATATATCTATATATATATATATATACTTTATCCAATAGTTACAGGTTGTAACTACATAATAAATAGAAATGCATGCATATGTGAATAAGAGACTAAGAAGAGAATTCAAGATTCTGTCCATTGCAACAGTAATCATAGAGCCAAAAATTCTAAATAACATAAATGTCAATCTACCACAAGAATGGATAAATAAATTTTGATGTAGTGGCACAACTGACTACAATGAATATGTATGATCAATATAACATCAAGCAAAACATGCCACACATAAAAAATATACACTATATGATTCTCAAGTGGTTCCCTCTTGGGAAGAAAGAGGTAAGTAGTAATTAGGAGGGCAGAAAGCAAACTTCTTGGGCTGGCAATATTTTATTTGTTGACCTAGATGTGGTTCCATAAGTAGTTGTTTTTGATAAATTTCTGAACTATACCTTTACTTTCATGTATTTTTCTCTATTTGTTGCATGTCAGTAAAGTTTTATTAATGGCTATCATTTATTCACACATATACATGTATTATTAATTTTCAAAATATGGATCTTATAGCAATGTTTCTCAATGTACAGGATCCAGCCCACTCTTGGACCAAAGAAATGTCATGCAATTCCACAGAAAATTTATATGGGTAAGGACCACTCATTCATAACCTGGTGAGCTATTCGATGTTGCTAAAATTTAATATAGAAATAATTGTTAACATTTAGTGCAACCAAAATTATTTTTTTAGGTCTTAACTTTTTTTTCCTACTGGGACTGGAAATAAAAGAGCTAGAAGGGATATAGTGACTTTTACTCTGGGTTAGACTTGTCTCATGGTTCTAAATTGTGCTGCTAGCCTATTCAGCAAGTTGAAAGAATGGATCATTGACTACCAATACAGACAAGCATCAGAGTACAGATGAATCAGAGCTGGATTTGTAACAGTTCAGGAAAAATCAACTTCAAGTGCAAAGCCTATTGATTATGACAATGTTATGTATTAGAAAGAAAAACAAAACCCTGGAATCAGATCTGTGTTCAAATACAACCTTAATCATGTATGAGCTGGGTTGGTGCTAATCAAGCTACTTATTTTTTTTTCTTGATTATGTTTTTATTATTAATGATGAAATAATGGCTAGTAAACCAATGCTGTATCCACTAACAAAACTGTCACTAAAAGGCAAAAGTCAAGATGCCAAAGAATGTTCACACTTCATTCAACTAATATTTTTCAAGCTGATTAATTTTCTAAGCCTTTATTTTCTCATCTGTAAAATGGAGATGAATTATCTACCTTCCAGATGTATTGTACACATTAAAAATACTATAACATGCATACCAGTTATGATTCATGGAAGACTGATGCTCATTGTGAATAAAATAGCATTTCCACGTTCCCATTAAAAAGACACACATGTCTTAAAGAACAATATTAAAGAAGGAAAACAAGTCATCTATAAACATTTTTTAATGAATTAATATGCAGTTTGATTCTTTATTCTGGCCATGAGACACTCTTTCAAGATACAGAAGATGGTCATCTCTGCAAAGTCATTCAAGTATTGCTCTACAGATCTCTCCCTTACTGGATCCCAAATTAATTACTGTGAAATAGACTCGGTTGTGCCATGCTGGTGTTTGAATAGTGCTGTGTATTGCAGAGTGTTTTATAGCTATTAATCACTGTCCTCACAATATTGGGAAGTGGACCACTGCAACCCTCTTAGAGCACTAATTAGACTCTGGCACAAAAAGGTCATATAACCTACTGAAGGTCATTCACTGACGAAAGATTGGAAGACTGCAGGGACTGAAGGGACCAGGTTTGCTGAAAGGTAACAAATCACAAAATGAAAATTCAGGATTCTAGTACCTAAGCTCAGTTTGGTCATTCACTCTGTAATCTGGGCAAGTCACATAATCTCTCTCAGTTTCACTTCCTCCTATGAAAAATAATAAGAATGACTCATAGATATTGAGATCTAGATTCTAGGACTATAATAGCCTAAAGTCTCTTGAATAGAAACATACATTGACAATTTTATCTTTAAAAATGTATCTTATCATTTTTTTTAAATCAACGATCATCTGAAACATTGGACTCAGTTGCCAAAAGGAACTAAATCCAAGATTGAGTAAAACAAGGCTAGAGGGAGCCCTACAGAATTGTGTTTAACCTTCAAAAGACAGTTATGTCTAGGAGACATGGGATTAAGAGCAGGTCAACCAGGCTCCTGTGAGTTTGGCTCCTCCACTTAATAGCTGCATGACTTGAGCAATTAACTTCACTTTTTAAAGCTCGTTACCTCCTCTATAAAACAGGGATAATACTTCTCTTAGGAAGTTATTGTAAAGAGTAAAAGAGATGGTATAGACTAAATACAAAGTAAATATAACTAAGAATACTTGTTTTGATTTTAGTAAGGAAAGTACCTGGTGGCTCAGATGGTAAAGAATCCACCCACAGTGAAGAAGACCCGGGTTTGATCCCTGGGTCAGGAAGATTCCCTGGAGAAGGGAATGGCTTACCCACTCTAATATTTTTGCCTGGAGAATTCCATGGACAGAGGAGCCTAGCGGGCTACAGTCCATGGGGTCGCAAAGAGTCAGACACAACTGAGTGACTAACACTTTCACTTTTCTTCAAGAACAAAGTAAATAATAACTAAGAATATTTGTTTTGTTTCTAGTAAGGAAAGTAAAACATAGAATGGGTGAACTTCTGCTCATCTATACTGACATAGTAATATCTAACACTGAAAAGACTTTTCAATATGTTTAGTAAGAAAACAGGATTCTTCTATTCCTCCTCTGAAATGTTCTGAACTAAGAAAATGTGTTTTGAGTAAACAAAGATCATCTTAGCATTCCAACTGCATACTCTACAGGATGTTATTAGTAAGGGGCTTGTTCATTGGAAGGACTGATGTTGAAGCTGAAACTCCAATACTTTGGCCACCTCATGCGAAGAGCTGACTCATTGGAAAGACCCTAATGCTGGGAAGGATTGGGGGCAGGAGGAGAAGGGGACGACAGAGGATGAGATGGCTGGATGGCATCACCGACTAGATGGACATGGGTTTGGGTAGACTCCGGAAGTTGGTGACGGACAGGGAGGCCTGGTGTGCTGCGATTCATGGAGTCGCAAAGAGTCAGACACGACTGAGAGACTGAACTGAACTGAACTGTGATTATTGATAAAGTCACCTGCATGGTCATCTGGACTGTTTATTCCTTCCTTCATTATTTATTCAGTTATTTAACATTCATCTCATTTCCTTAATACTGAGCAAGTAATCGGCATGCATTTGATGGACCCTGAAAAGAACATAAAATCCTTATCCTCAAGGTGCTTCCAGACTAAGAAGGAAGCCTTATATCAACAGATTATTGCAACAGAACAATAACTTAACTCTACCCAGGAAAGTCCATTTAGACATCTTGTCCTCTGCAAAGCTGCACTGCATCTTGAAAGATGAGTAGGATTAAATCAGTTGGATAAGTTTGGGGAGAACATTATGGACAGAGAGAATAAGGTGCTAAAGGGCAAAGATCAGCATGTCAGGTTAGAGAAATGGCAAGGGTTTTGTCATCAGGGCTGCATGGGGAGAGACTGAGGTCAGGGCACAATTCAGGCTTTCTAACTCTAGTTATACTATCGTTTGATTCCATCCTTAACTTCTAACCACATCTTATAGGTCCTCACTAAATCCCTTGAGGATGCACTGGTGCTCTATCCTCTGCTCATTTAAAAAAGCTAATCCCAATAGAATGCGAAATGAGAATTTAAAAAGTTCACTAGGTATCACACCATAAGCGATACACTTGCCACATTTAAATCATTCAGATGATCTGCTGTGAAAAGTGCCCTGAAGATACGTTTAAAAAATTGCAGAGAATATGACAATAGATATCCATTAAGTGGGTGGTATTTACCAGACATTTTTGCTTGGATGAGGATGCAAAGATGAGTTAAATGCAGCACCTGCCTTAAAGGAACTTTTTATGTAATACGGTATACTAAGATAACTAATACAGGACTGAATATGACAAGAACCTTAAGAGTGGTACAAGTAGAATATGCTATGACACAGGAGATATAAATGGTGAGATCAGAAAGCTTAATCTTGTCACGCCAAACATCCAACTCTGAGATTAGAATCTCTTTTAATTGAAAATGTCTATATCATGCACAAACAACCTCAATGTCAGCATTACCATGAGCCCTACAGAATGCACAGCATTTTAATGGATAAAATCAAGGGAGAGGGAATTTTAAGTGGAGGAAGTGAAGACAAAGTTTTGAAGGCAGGAATGTGGGATCAGTTCTCATAGCCAAAAAGTCATGGGCATGAAGCCCCAATGCAGAATCTGTTCTCCCTGATGCTCCCATTCCACCCTCACTTTTCCACAAGGTTCTCAGTGTCTCTTCCAGTTGTCCCACTGTATCTACAACAGGACAGCTTATCCCCAGGCTTCCTTCCAGTTTTCATCCAGATGGTACTCTATAAATCATCTCCTTTTATCTCCCCTGGGTTTCAGGAAAGGACTTCAGCTTCACATAAATATTTCTTAGAACTATTCTCTCAAGCTTTCTTTTACTAACCAGATCACTGGAAGGTATGCAGAAAAAAAGATTTCTGCAAGATAAATTTTCTGTGAGTTTCCAGAATAAAGTCTCCTTAGAGAAATCAAATAAATTCAAGGAAATAAATCATTGTTTGCTCTAAAAACACTATTCAGAAGTGCACCTGTGACAGATATCCAGTTCTTAGGTTAAGATAGGGTCTGTAATAAAACTGGGAGCCTCTGACCTGTGAAAACTCCTTTGGGTGGACCTGCAGCATACCTAGTCTCTGTGGTTTGAATCCATGTCAGCTCCATTCTTGATACAGGAGAAAATATTTTGTTTAATCTCCAAGGATATTTCCCAACCTATCCTCCAAAAGTAGGTAGGGACCAGACAGTCCCAAGTTTCCCTTTACTGCCTCGGCCAGGAGGGCCCCTTGCATGTATCTGTGCCTGCCTTCATAGATGGAGAATGAGAACCTGCAAATGCAGCATTGCAGTGAATAGAGATTATATGGCAATGGGGCTATAAATAGGGTGCTTTAGAACCCAAAGCACATTCAGCCAGCTACTTTCAGCATACACTAAGAAAGGAGGCTTTATTATTATAGCAGAAGCAAGCAAACAGGCTTTCCTTGTCAGTAAAAGCAGCACATAATACATTCAACACTCTGACTGGAGTTAGAGTACAAATCACAGGTCAGTTCTGAACAGCATAGAGAGAGTTTTCTCTCATCATACTTATTAAAGCTAAAAAGCACACCTGGGCAACTTGCCATTGGGAAAAAGAAATTAGTCACTTGGTCTTTCGTATTTTCTTGTGATGTTTTAGTCTGTGGGTGGGATGGATGTAGACATGTCTCCACAGTCTCCACTGAGAGAACAAGATGGTGTAGGTGAGCAGGTAAGACACTGAGTAAATTGACCTGGGGCTTCTGAATACAAGGGAGATATATCAGCCTGCCCTCAGTGGCTGAGATGAGTGGAACTAGCAGCTCAGGGTGGAGTGATGGATTAAAAGAGCTTTCCATAAATGAGACATGACCAAAGAAGGACTGACCTTCACTGGAGCTGTCCCAGCAGAAGGCAATTGGCCACCAAGTCAAGGATGCTGGATTGATGCTAGAAAGGAGAATGAGATAAGAATGGGTGGCCTAGACGTTCACCTAATGTCGCTCCCATCTTCAAATGCTTTAATAAATCAATTTCTCAGAATACAAAGTAACAGTCCCTATGGAAGAGCTCATTCCTTTTCATTCAGGGAAATGCACCGATTCTCCCATGGCCCCATATAGGTTCACAGCTCCCTTGTCTAACCACCTGACAAAGGCAGGCTCCTCAACTGCTTTTGCAGTCAAGAGTTTGGAATATTTTCTTCTTTTTAAAAAGGTTAGTGTTGCCTGTGTTTTCATTACGAAAAAGGTAAGTTCTAGGAAATCTGAATTATAAGTGCTATTTTGAATGCACTAAGGATATTTATTACACAAAGGAATCCTATGAAAAATTAATCAGGACTATGGGGGGTTGCTTTTTTATTTATCAATTTATTAATCTATATTATGGTCACCTGTAGAGGCAAAGGACCCTCATCCAGGTTTGGTTCACTGTCCTGGATGATGATACCACATACACCTCAAGACAGTATGAGAAGTTTACTACTGACATAAACTCAGGTCTCCAGGAAGCCAGGGCATTCCTCCCAAGCAGGTCGAAATGGTTTGAGAGAGCAAGAGAAAGAGGTAGACCTGGGCTGATCATGGTTAGGAGGTGGGACCAGGCTGAGAGCACCCACCTTGCAGTGGCCTTGTGGTTTGAATCTCCCGCTGGCACCAAAGGAAGAACTGCCCAGGATTTCTCACCACATGTCCAAAGGTGAGGCACAAGAGGGAGGGGTGAGACTTAAAAGCTGTCAGACATCAGACATCAAAAAAAAAAAGGAGTCAAACTCCTCATTACAACCCACTATAGTGACACATGCTGCCTTTGCTTTGGTTAACTCACATTTGAACCTCTTCCTAGGTTTGGAGAATCCACCATCTTAGGCATCTTGTATAGAAATAGGAACCTGCCTTCTACCCCTCAGGTGCCAAAAAGTCCCAGACACTGGCACTCTCTGAAGCCTGGAAGCTTGAGTGTAGGTATGTAATCCAAGCTAATTCAAGCCAGAAACAAGTTTCATTCAGAGGTCTTGGTTAATGTCCAGTGCTGGTAAGAGCAGAAACACCAGTTGTGGTGACCTGCTGTAGGCTGTGGTGCCCTGACTAAAGTCTTTTCAAGGTGTGAAATTGGCTACAGTCATGGCAACCTGCCTCCCTTGGTTCCTACCTATTTATACGTTTGGTTCTTCAGGCCTCCCATCTGTGAGCCAGATAACATCTTCCCACAAATTCTTTTCTGCTCAACCACCTGAAGTCAATTTCTGTTATTTAAAATGAAGAATCCTGACTGGTCACACACACACGCAGAGGCATTCACATGCAGGCATATGTGCACACTCTGAGTAGGGATAATGCACTATAGAGTGAACATAAGGATAAGCCAAGGAAACAAGTAGTCTAACTTTGGCTTGACAATAAATCTTTGGTATGGTGCTCAACAACTGGAGTGGCTGTTAGAAATATTTTCTAAAAAGGAAGTATATAAATAGAAAATTATAAGCCCTCAATTTTAGATTCAGCAGTTTTAAAAACCTATTTTGTATTAAAACCATTGATCACAAGTTATAATTGTAAGTTAGTGAGAAATCTTTAGAGAACAACAAAATGGATGATGCAAGTATTTGAGAATGCAAATTACTGGTGGTGTGAATATCCTGACAGAGGCACATATAAACATCACATGTATCTCAGTAATATAAAAAATGAGTGTGTAGGCAGTTTATTTGCCAATAATGATCAGAACTTCTCCTGTGACAGTCTGCTCTTTAAGTACATGTTTTATTTCATTTCTTATGGAATAGAATTCTTAACCTTGAGGCTACAATTACTGCAAAAATGCTTTATATATCTGTTATTTGATATTGAATTTACTCTCTGTATGTTGTTAGAGGAAAACACATTTGTTCGACTATGTTTGTAGTAGCAAATTGAATTTAACTATCTAAGTTGAAATATACACATCAACTCTGTGATGATTTTCTCATTAAAAATGACTGTGCTAACTTTATGTTCTACAAAAACATAAATGTCTTGAAGTTACTGCCTAGTCAAAGAGCAAACTTGTCTCAACTTAATCCTTCATGCAATTTCAGAAGACTTATTTATAAAAGAAACAAGAAGCTTCTTTCAGTCACAGAAGAAAATGGATGTCATTGTCTTCTAAATTATGAACAGTGAAAAGTTAAACATATCCATGCATACAGATATAACTGCAATAGTATTGCACTATCTAGGTTGTTATAGTTTTTCTTCCAAGGAGCAAGTGTCTTTTAATTTCATGGCTGTCTTTCTCCTAGAGACACAGAGAGGTACATTATACCCAGGGGCAGAGGATTTTTACTCAGAGAAAGCCCCTGTGGACCTGCCTGAAGATTTCCTCAGCTGGGCCAAGGAAGATTCCACATCAGAACGCATGAGTAGATTACCCAAGCTGGGGACCGAAGGAGAGCATGGCTGCAATTTACTAAAGATTGCCAGCATCACAGAATTGAGAGCATGCTGAATGAATATTTGCAATCTATTCAGTTACCGCCTTCTGCAGCAAGCATTGGGCATTCCTGGAGACAAACACATGCTGGATTCGACATCATCCATGATTGAGTGGAGATAAAACCAAGAAGGAGACCCTTTTCTCTCCAACACCATCACTGGACTATTACCAACATGCTTTCAATTTTTTCGGGGACATAGTTATTTATCCCAAAACTTATATATGAATGTCTATTGCAGCATTATTCATAGTACTTAAAAGTAGAAACAATCCAAATGTCCATCAATTGGAGATAAGCAAAATGTGGTATATCCAAACAATGGAATATTATTCAGCAATAAAAATCAAGGAAGTACAGATAGAGGCTATAACATAAATGAATATTAAAAACATTGCATTAATCTGAAGAAGCCAGACATGAAAGGCTATATACTGTATGATTCCATTTATATGAAATGCCCAGAAGAGGCAAATCCATAGAGTCACAAAGTAGATTTGTGGTTGCCAGAGACTGGATATGTTGGGGAAAAAAGGGAGTGATTGCTAATGGTAATGACGTTTCTTTTTAGAGTGATGAAGGTGCTCTAAAATTGATTATGGCGATGGTTGCACAGCTCTGTAAATATTATAAACATCATTTTATTTTACACTTTAATAGATGAATTGTATGGGATGTAAATTACATCCCAATATATATTATTGTGAAATTATTTAAAAAAAGAATCTTGGTGGGGGATAGAGGGAACTCTGGGGAGGAAGGAGATGGTGAAGGGCTGATTAGAATTAATCACAGACTGGAAATAATTAAGTTATTATTGAATCAGCTAAAAAAGCACCTAAAAGTGATTTAGTATTTTTTACAATTATCAGAAAAAGGAGCTGGTCAGGTACTGGTTCTTTTGGAAGGCTGCCTTTGTGATACAAAAGCCAAATATTTTGTTTAAAGATAGAGAGTTGAGTTAGATAACAAAAAAAGGCAGAATTCTTATCAAATTCTCTGGAAATAAGGAATTTTTAGAATCTCATGTTAAACCCAGATTTGTTTAGCGAGGTGTGTGTGTGTGTGTGTGTGTGTGTGTGTGTGTGTGTGTGTGTGTGTTTGTGTAGTAATCAGAGAGTGAAGGTGTACAGAAAGAAAGGGTGGACAGAAGATAAGTATTTCAAACTTAGGCTTTCAAGATGGCTCAATCTTGAGTTAATTAGGAAACTGAGAATATCTAATTTCTTTCTTCCTTTTTTCCCTTTATTTTCCTCCTCTTTTCCCTTTGAATTTTCCAGTAGAAAAGGCAATTCAGGACCAGCACTCCAATAGTTTGAGCCTGTATGACCTCTCTTCTCTCTTGCTTTCTCTATGAGGTAATTTCAACCTATCAGATTTCTTGAAATCGTCTTTGTGTCTTCATGCTCAAGAACACCACCAGCAAAATCACTCATTCTTCATTTAATCTGGAAAAGCCACAACAACTCCACTTGAATGTGCTTTCCAGGTTAGAAACTCCATCAGCAGAAAATATGCCATTCCTCAGCTCAGGTCCAACTTTTACTGTACAATCCTGAGATGATGCTACTCTGGGACATAAATGGCAGTGCCAAAAGGAGCACTAAAAATCCATATGCACGAACTCCCAGAATTGGGGAATCATTTCAGAGAGACTTCAGGAATGGAACTGCACAACAATGCTGAGGAAAGGGAAGAAAAGAGGCTCCTTCTTTCCATGCCCTTCGTCCAAAAAGATGACAAGGAAATGAACAGACACAGTGTCAATTCTGAAAAGAAGTTACAAGGCTAGAGAGCATGACAGGCAAGACGTAGAGGCTCTAACCAAGAAGGGACCCTTTGTTCTCAACAACAATCCTGTCTATCCCCTGAAAGTTCATCTTAGGCGTCAACATGAAATCATCCTAAGTCTCCTATTTAAATATGTCCTAGTCAGAATTCTTTTCTGCTGGGCATCTTGGAACACCTAACATGAGTTTTGTTTTATATTAACCTAACATGTTAATAGATTACCCTTTAACATCTTATAATGCTGAGACACCTAAAACAGACTGGAAACCATGGTGGGAGAAGGAAAAGAGTAAATATGCAGTTTTTCTTAATCCCAAACTTTTTTGACCTTAGAATCCATATTCCTACAGAATACTGATTAAATTCACATGGAAGTCTAGTGTTCCAAGACATGAAGCTTGGAAAGTATTGATAAATGTCAAACTCCCATGGTAAAAAGTGATAGTCGCTCAGTCATGTCCAATTCTTTGTGATCCCATGGATTACAGCCCACCAGGCACCTCTGTCCGTGAGAATCTCCAGGCAAGAATACTTGGTTGCCATGCCCTTCCCCAGGGATCTTCCCTACCCAGGGGTGGAACCTGGGTAACCCACATTGCAGGCAGATTCTTTACCATCTGAGCCTCCAGGCAAGTCAACCCATGGTAAAGAGTAAGCCAAAAAGTTGACTGCATTCATTTCCCAAAGAGTGTCTCTTGGAATTTTAGTCATGCATAGTATTCCTCTATGGATATTCCATAGAGGAATTCCATGCTTAAGCAGATTTTGGGGAAAGTGCCTTTGCTAGAAATTATTTGATTTTTTTATACTCCTAAATACTTACAGATTAATTTATATCACTTTATCTTTGCCTCCAGGCATTACTTTATCTGAGGGAAAGGGCTTTAATATTTGCTTGAGTGAAATAATCACACATATTTGAGAATGTTACAATTAATTTCTATTCTAAGGTATGTCAGCACCAAGTTAGATGGTGAGGCTGCCCCCATCCTTTTTTATAACTGAAATAACTTGTATTTCCAATGGTTGCAGGAGAAGTTTCACATATGATTCATCCCTGGAGCTCCTCTCCTGCAATAACACCTTGGATACAGAAGATATGCAAGAAATTTTTGTTGACTCAAAGAACAAAAGATAACAAGAGAGCCACAGCTGACCACAAAATATAGACCTAGGTGGAAGATAGGTTTGACTTATATTTTTCCTGATAATCTATAGTAGGCATCAGACCTCTGCCACTCATGACTGTGTCCATGCCCTTTTAAAAGCCACAATATGGTCTGCCAGTTTCTCATGGGCATATATTCTATATATACCTGGAGAAAATGAGCAAAATCCTTTGACTGAGAATAAATGATGTCCAGAGGCTAAAATCAAGCTTCTGGGATATTGTCCAAGGAAGGCCTAGCATGCAGGGTTTTAGCCTTGAGGACTGGCAGTAATATCTCCACTGTGGAGATAATTGATCCCTCACCCAGTGAGCAGATGTTCCTAGAAGGATGATGTTTGTAGCAAAGGACTGCCCTAGACATTTTATAGCTTCCATGGTGGTTTCAACAAGAAGCTAAAGAAGCTGGCACTAATAGCCAAGTATTATCTGCTTCTCTGCATCACCCTTGTGCTAAGAAAGCTACTCTACTTAACATGGTAAACTTCTAGAAGTTACACTCTACTGTATCACCTTCCCTCAGTGTAATTTTGTCATTCCACTGCTCAAATATGGCTGTGAAAGAACAGTTCACCAGATTGGTGGTTATCCGGCCCAGGAGTCAAAATTATCCCAGTGTGTCATGATTCCTGGTATTTTGAGCTATTAAGTTGTTGAGAAGGAAGATATGGCAAGGGTTGATCAATTCCTTCATAAATGTACTCATTTGTTCACTCAGCAACATTTATTGAATGCCTAGCATGTCCCAAGCATTGCTAAGTTGATTCCTTAATTTAAATATGACCAACTCACACAAACCTTAGCTTCTACAAGTGCTTACATTTCACATCTGGAAGTTACATAGTTTTGGCCAATCACTTTCTCTGCTATTTCTCGTTCCTTACATTTCCGGTTTCTTTTCCCTACTTTGACTCCATACTTCAGCTTTTACTCTCTTTCTAGCTAGTTGGTTTACGTATCAAAAGCTTTCTTTGGAAAAATAGAATCAAGAGGAGATCAATATGAATGCTTATTTTAAGGAACTGGCTCACATGATTATGAGCACTGATGAGTTTGAAATTTAACCAGCACACTGGAAACTCAGGTAAGATTTGATGTTGTAGTGTTGATTTTGAAATCTATAGGACATGCCAGCAGACTGGAAATTCAGGCAGAGTAGATGTTGCAGTCTTGAGTCTGAAAGTTGTAAGAAACAGCAGCAAGGTAGAAATTCAGCCAGATTTCCATGTTACTGTCTTGGGGCAGAGCCCCTTCTTTGACGGGAAATTGATGTATGCTCTTGAGGCTTTCAAATGATTGGATGAGGCCCAGAGACATAATCAAGGTCATTCTCCTTTACTTACAGTAAATTTACTGAAGATGCTAATTACAACTGTAAAATGCCTTCATAAAAACATCTTGACTAATGTTTGACTACACTGGGTACCATAGCCTTGCTAAGTTAATACACAAAATTTATGCATCACAGCTTGATATCCTGGATTTTGTCTTATTTTCCTTTGGTGAACATGTCGGATTTGACTTTCAGTTCCTGCATATCAGTTCTGTATCTTTGAACTACTAACTACAACAGGTTTGTGGGTTGAGAGGGAATCTGAAAATGGCAATGCATATATGGAAGAGATTTGGACCCAACCCTTGAGGAACTTCTGCTGTCGGTAAAGAAACATTATTTAGAATACTGTATTTGATTATAAGCCTAATGCGTATGTGTATGCAAAATGTTAGAATGACACAGTGGAATGAGGGATTAGTTTCATCTACTAGAGGGAAAGTGTGAAAGTGTTAGTTGTTCAGTCATGTCTCACTCTTTATGACCCTATGGATTGTAGACAGCCAGGCTCCTTTGTCCATAGAATTTTCCAGGCAAGAATACTGGAGTGGGTTGCCATTCCCTTCTCCAGGGTATCTTCCCAACCCAGGGCTCAAATGAGGGGCATCCACTCAAATCTCCTATGGGTGGATTCTTTTGCCATCTGAGCCACCAGGGAAGCCCAGTGGAGGGAAGATAGGAGGGAATTCACGAAGTTGAAATGCTCTATCTTGAGGATGAATACAATAACTTGGGGTGGGAAAATGGCAAGAAAACATTCTGGGTAGAGGAAACTGAAAGAATAAAGCCTGGGTGGAATACTATGGAGTCTAGTTGCTCATGTATCTGGAGAGAGGGAGGAGCAAGTAAAATGATCAGAAAGAAGATGGGCAAAGAAGATTGGGAACAGAATGAGAAGGACTTTAGCTGTCATAATTAGTGACTGTTACCTTACCCTATCGACAACAACAAGACAAAAACTTCACACAAGATATAGCTAGATTGGGAAGGTTCCCATATATAGGGCCTTAGAAGATAAGGGGTAACTGTCTCAGAAAAATGATATGGTGAAAAATAAAGAGGCAGCCTTGCCAAAGGGCTGCATCATCTAATTTTCTGGGCTAAACTTCATCACCGCATTGTCAGAATCAGACATTTGTATCAGCTAGCACCTTCCCACAAGAGCCCTATTCTCTTTCACCAGGAGACTAGAGGCAGCTTACCCAATTTGTAGCTTGTCATCTGTTGGGATTTGCAGCTTCACCTGATCCACAGCCTCATTAACATTATGTGCAAAGGCCTTGGGAATTTTATGACTTGGTGTAAACTTCGTGACTGCTCGGGAGGTGAGCATGAGTTTGTGAGTTGCCCCTGACTCATCCACTCTCTATGAAACCTTTAGCTAATCAACTCAGTTTATAAAAAGGAAAGTGACTTTTTCCTTTCAATTATAAAAAAGAGGGAGGTGTTTATTCACCATATAACTTGGTCCCAATTGTAGCTTAGATGAAAATCAGTTGTAATTTTCTCAGATATATATGGTTATATAACTCAAGCAAATATTAAATAACTTTTCCTGAGATGAAGTAATGCCTGAAGGCTAGAATCAAGGCTGATGTCAAGTGAGAATTTATGTTGCCTACTTCAGGGGTCACCATAGAGCATGTTCCATAACACGAGCTTCAGGGGGTTGACCCTGAGGGCCAAGTACATGTGGAATAGTGATCTGTAGAAGGGAGGGGGTCACCCATGCGTAACCTGTTCCCTTGTTTTGACAGTTCAGAGTATGGATGAGGCAACTTGTTCATAAACTTATGCTAAGTATGCAAGACTTTGAAACATTGAGATGCCTTAAGACATTATTATTTCTCGACTTTTTTCAAAGGGCCTTAGAGTGGAGGAATTATCATTCTGCTTTCTCCCAACATGGAATCTCTCTCCTTCCACCTCTCTCTCTCCACTTCATTTGACCAATAACAAATAAAAAAGCAAAAAACATAAAGGTGAGTATTACCTAGTCTACAAAACACTGTGTGTTTACCACACTGCTCATAAGGTACCTAATTCAACTAGAGATCCCACATCTTTAAATGGGGTTCAAGAGGGTGGGTGGAAGAACAAAGATTCGTTCTAAGTCTTCTGACAGCAAAGTCCAGTTGTTTCTATGCAATATTCCCACCCTTAGAAGGGCAACATACTTAAGAGAAAAGGGATCAGTTGTAATTACTTCAAATAACAGTGCCTTTTCAAATCCTCAAACAATATGGTGAGTGCTAAGCTAAGAATAGTTAAGAAGATGAAGAGGAAGCAGTGTGAGACCAAGACTATGCAATACATAGAAAAGGTCCTGACAGGGAAACATTCTTTTATGTGCTTAATTTCCTAACATGCAGTAGCACAAGGACCCCCTAGCCCTCCCACTTTCGACTCCTCTATAGTTAGAACTCTCTTCAGCTTCTGCCTATCTTCTTTTTGTGGGATAGTTTCACAAGTGACTTCCTGAATACAGAGCTGCCCGCAGGGCATGTTTCATATTGAAAAGTGTACCTTTTATCTCATATTATGAAAAGCTTCAGTTGGTCCTCTATGCCTCATTTAGTATTCAAAAGTTAGAGAAATAAAAGTTTATTTTAACTTAAAAATAAAAGTTTATTTTTAACTTAAAAGTTTATTTAAAAGTTAGAGGAAAAAAAAGTTTATTTTAAAATAAAAATACTAATCCTACCACCTGAGAAATTATTTCAATGAGCCAATTAGATGCAAACAAGGTTTCTTTTCTAAAAATTATTTCTACTTACAATAGTCTCCAGAACAGTCTTTATCTTTACCAGGTACTATTTAGGCATAGCTTTCCCTCAGAAAGTGAAGTCTCTCAGTCGTGTCCTACTCTTTGCAACCCTATGGACTGTAGCCCGCCAGGCTCCTCCATCCATGGGATTTTCCAGTCAAGAATACTGGAGTGGGTTGCCATTTCCTTTTCCAGGGGATCTTCACAACCCAGGGACCAAAACCGGTCTCTTGCATTGCAGGCAGACTCTTTACCATCTGAGCCACCAGGGAAGTTCCCCCTAGAAGGCAGCATGTAAAACCTTCCAGGAAATTGCAGCTTACGGGAAATGCAGGAACTGTTCCCTGTTCATAGCTGCAGTAGATCACCACACTAGAATGGTCAATGTATGACACTTCTGGATATCTACACCCTTGTTTAATCGTATTTCACATTGACTCTAAGTAGGGAAAACCACTAGACCATTCAGGTATGACCTAATTCAAATCCCTAATGATTATACAGTAGAAGTGAGAAATAGATTTAAGAGACTAGGTCTGATAGACAGAATGCCTGATGAATTATGGACAGAGGTTCGTGACATTGTACAGGAGACAGGGAGCAAGACCATCCCCAAGAAAAAGAAATGGAAAAAAGCAAAACGGCTGTCTGAGGAGGCCTTACAAATAGCTGTGAAGAGAAGTGAAAAGCAAAGGAGAAAAGGAAACATGTACCCATTTGAATGCAAAAGAAGAGCAAGGAGAGATAAGAAAGCCTTCCTCAGTGATCAGTGCAAAGAAATAGAGGAAAACAATAGAATGGGAAAGACTAGAGACCTCTTCCAGAAAACTAGAGATACCAAGGGAACATTTCATGCAAAGATGGGCTCAGTAAAGGACAGAAATGGTATGGACCTAACAGAAGCAGAAGATATTAAGATGAGGTGGCAAGAATACACAGAAGAACTGTACAAAAAAAGATCTTCATGACCCAGATAATCACAATGGTGCAATCACTCACCTAGAGCCAGACATCCTGGAATGTGAAGTCAAGTGGGCCTTAGAAAGCATCACTACGAACAAACCTAGTGGAGGCGATGGAATTCCAGTTGAGCTACTGCAAATCCTAAAAGATGATGCTGTGAAAATGCTGCAAGCAAATTTAGAAAACTCAGCAGTGGCCACAAGTTGGAAAAGGTCAGCTTTCATTCCAATCCCAAAGAAAGGCAATGCCAAAGAATGTTCAAACTACCATATAATTGTACTCATCTCACACGCTGGCAAAGTAATGCTTAAAATTCTCCAAGCCAGGCTTCCACAATATGTGAACTGTGAAATTCCAGATGTTCAAGCTGGTTTTAGAAAAGACAAAGGAACCAGAGATCAAATTGCCAACATCTGCTGGATCATCAAAAAAGCAAGAGAAATTACAGAAAAACATCTATTTCTGCTTTATTGACTATGCCAAAGCCTTTGACTGTGTGGATCACAATAAACTGTGGAAAATTCTGAAAGAGATGGGAATACCTGACCACCTGACCTGCCTCTTGAGAAACCTATATGCAGGTCATGAAGCAACAATTAGAACTGGACATGGGACAATAGACTGGTTCCAAATAGGAAAAGGAATACATCAAGGCTGTATATTGTCACCCTGCTTATTTAACTTGTATGCAGAGTACATCATGAGAAACGCTGGGCTGGAAGAAGCACAAGCTGGAATCAAGATTGCTGGGAAAAATATCAGTAAGCTCAGATATGCACATGACACCACCCTTATGGCAGAAAGTGAAGAAGAACTAAAGAGCCTCTTGATGAAAGTGAAAGAGGAGAATGAAAAAGTTGGCTTAAAGCTCAACATTCAGAAAACAAAGATCATGGCATCCGGTCCCATCACTTCATGCCAACTAGATGGGGAGACAGTGGAAATAGTGGCTGACTTTAATTTTGGGGGCTCCAAAATCACTGCAGATGGGGACTGCAGCCATGAAATTAAAAGATGCTTACCCTTGGAAGAAAAGTTATAACCAACCTAGACAGCATATTAAAAAGCAGAGACATTACTTTGCCAATAAAGTTCCATCGTATCAAGGCTATGGTTTTTCCAGTAGTCATGTATGGATGTGAGAGTTGGACTATAAAGAAAGCTGAGCGCCAAAGAATTGATGCTTTTGAACTGTGGTGTTGGAGAAGACTCTTGAGAGTGCCTTGGACTGCAAGGACATCCAACCAGTCCATCCTAAAGGAGATCAGTCCTGAATATTCATTGGAAGGACTGATGTTGAAGCTGAAACTCCAATACTTTGGCCACCTGATGAGAAGAGCTGACTCATTGGAAAAGACCCTGATACTGGGAAAGATTGAAGGCAGGGGGAGAAGGGGACAACAGAGCATGAGATGGTCGGATGGCATCAGCAACTCAATGGACATGAATCTGAGTAAACCCTGGGAGATGGTGACAGACAGGGAGTCCTGGCATGCTGCAGTCCATGGGGTCGCAAAGAGTGAGACACGACTTAGAGACTGAATTAAACTGAAGATTGACTCTGGTCTTGGTCATATGACTTGCCACAGCCAACTTGGCAACAGTAAATATAAGTTCTGACAGTGCTTACTCATTGTGGCTTAGCCTCTTGGAACACGGCTGTTGCAATGTGAAGAAATCCTGTCTAAATTTAAAGGTGAAATACCAAGTGAAGATAAAATTCCAACATTAATTCACTTTTTCGGCGAAGCAGAATTCAGGATGGGATTAGATGTGCAACACATTTATTGAGGGAAAACACCGCAGGGAATAGAGGAGGGAGCTAGCAATCAGAAGAGTCATCATGATGTTCTACAGGTTGGTCTTGTGAAGGAGAGGAGGAAGGAAGGGTACTAGACATGCTACATGCAGTTCCAAGAAAGTCTTAGCTATGCAGATACGGATTCCTGGGCCCAATGTGGCCTGTCACACAGAAATAGGCCTGCCTTGCTGTGCCTTCCATGCTTACTCACTGGCCCTTGGGAAATGTGGTCTCTATGTGAACAGGGAAGTGGACACGGAGCCAGGAGCTGGGCCTGTGGGTCAATAACTCTTCCCCAAGCAGGAGTTCCTAGTTACCTATTGTCAGGGCCACCTCAACAGATCTAGAATTTCACATTACTCAGTTTCTACGACCAGAGAAAGACTAATGTGCACCCCATAAGTTTGGTTGAAACAACTCAGTGGAAGGATCTAAATGGCCCAGCTTGAGCTGGAACCAACACCTGGTCTAATCAGCTCTATCCAGAGAGGCAGTGTCACATGTGGTCACAGAGACATGTCTCAGACAGTCCATCCTACGTGTTGGTGAGACAGCTCCTAGAGGGGGATACACTGTGAGCCAGCCAGTCATCAACGCTGGGAGGAAGAGGAAGATGCCGCCAGAGGACTGTAGCTCATACCACCCATTTTATAAGATCAGGATTGTAAAGATGGTCCCTTCGGTCCATGAGCTTCCTAACCTCTCAACTCAGAATAAACCTTTCCTTCTCCTCTAAGTGCATAGTATTTCTCACTTATTATACTATCCTTTATATAGGATTAAATGAGTCAACACATTTAAGGGGTTTAGAAGAGAAAGAGACCTCAGGTCAGTAAGTGTTCAAGTAGTGTTAGCTCCAATTATCATTATTACTATTGTTTAATTCAGTGGGATGTGTACCCATCTCCTTCACTAGATTGTACGTCCCTTACAACCAGGGACCACTTCTTGGACATTTTAGCACTTTACAGAGCAAATCAGTCTTCCAGGAATGCCTGGTGAATTGAATCGAATCTACTTTCAAGATCTCTAAGGACAGAGCCTCTGAAAAACTGGAGAGCCCCTATGATACCACAATGTGTGAGCTGTTGTTCCATGGTCAGATCTTAATTATCCATGTGTAAAGCCTTCACTTGGATTAGCCACAACACATGTTTAATCCCCTGTCACCAAAATGCTTCTGAGACTCTGCTCTGAAATAGGATCGGTGGGGACTGGAAAAGTAATTTTAGTAATTAGCCTATGCAGAACCTGATCAAAAGGTTAATTTTCTACTCTCCAAAGCACAGACAGAAATGATTTTTAGATTCTATACCCTATCTCTCTCTTACATTGGTATGAATGACTGAGAGGTTCCTATAAAAATCACAATTATTGTGCAATCAATGAAAATGCTAGAAGTGATGGTCTCTAGGTGGTAGAGTAGGATTAGGCAATTTTTATTTTTTTCACTTTTGTTTATATATATTTTCTTTTTTTTTAATGAGGATGTTCTTTTAGTATAACAAGAATTTTCTCTCCTTCCCTTACCTACCTAATCCCTGTTTAACTGTGTTAGAATAAATTTCATGGTAATCATAAAAATTTCATTCATCAAAATACTGAGTCTCAACTTTCTCATCTATAAAGTAGAATAATTCCCTTAAATAGTGGCATGAGAAACATATAGCACATCACATAGTTCATGTTCTTAAAATGTTTTAACTTATTTTTTAACCGAGTTTTTGTGCTTGTGAGGAGCACACACCTCAATAGAGGATATCCATGCATGTCAGACATTAAATTGATAATAGAGATCCTCACATGATACATTTAAATTGTACTATAGCACACAGTCTTTTTCTGAGGTATTTTTGTTATAAATGTAGTGTCCCAACACATGTTACATATAACTCAGGCTTACTGCTAATAAAAGTTTGATTCTTCATCTAAATAAACACATTAAAAAAACACACATTTTTGAGACGATTGCCAAAAAGAAAAAGTTTTTTTCCCATACATACTTGGCCCTACCCTTTGCTTTCTTTCTTAAACAATTTACTAAGGTAGGGTTGACATACCTCAAAAGGTGTACATATTTAATATGCAATATGATGAGTTTGAAGATAAGTATGTATCCATGAAACCATCAATATAATCTATTCCATAAACATATCCATTCAAAAGGATCCATCCATCCTTTCAAAAGTTTCTTCCTGCCTTCTTTACACTTTCTGAAGAGTACAAAAAGTAACCCTCCAAGGTTTGTAGATTTGGAGTGCTATAGAGACAACAATTGTATCTGTAAGGAGACTAATAATAAAAGAGTCTAGTAAGAAAAGACCTCAGATCAGAGAAAATGCTTTAAGTAATGCAAGAGTGCTAAGGTATTCAATAAATGGAAATCAGAAATTTTCACAAGAGCATAGTTATAGGAGCTTCCAAAAACAGTAATAGCAATGATGATCAACATCCAACATGAACGAATATTTGCTGAGTAATTGCCATGTGTCATGTGCTGAGCCAAGTATTTTACATGCATCATTTTACAAGAGCCCAGTAAAGTATGATCATGCCCTTTTGCAGATGCAAATACTTAAGTTTTGAAAGGTTAAATGATGCCCTTAAGCTCATGAAACTAGTAAATATCATGGCCAATTTGTCTGGTTGGGGAACCTGTGCACCAAACCAACTAGTGTGGTATAGAAGAACTGCATAGACCTTGGAGGCCTATAGATATCCTTGGCTTTGGATATAAGAATGCGCCCATAGAGAAGGCTGAGTATCCCAAACTATAGGGGAGAGACAGGTTTTATATGGAATCATACAGTAAACTTCTAGTAATGATGCATGATCAGGGTAGCTATTTCTGTAAGAAATTTAAAAGACAGTGAAAGTCTCTCATAGGAAGGAATTACAGCAGGAGGATCCAGGATTGGGGAGCAGCTATGTATGTGAAACCTGTTTATGCTTAGTTTATTAGAGGTGATTTGAAGGAAGTATTAATTTTCTAGGACTGCCATAACAAAATGCCTCAGAATAAGTGACTTTAGGAAATTTAAATTTTCTCAGAGTTCTAGAGACTGGAAGTCCATGATAAAGGTGCTGGCAGGGGTGGTTTCATCTCAGGCCGTGATGGAAGGATGTGTTCCAGGCCTTTCTCTTTAGCTTACAGATAGTCACCTTCTCCCTGCTTTGTCCTAATGCTTGTTCCTTTATGCCTCTGGTATCTCTTCCTCTTCTTATAAGGATACCAGTTATACTGTATGAGGGCCCTCCTAAAAGACCCTATGACCAAATATAGTTACATTCGGAAGTATTGGGGGCTGGGATCTCAATGCATGAATTTTTGGAGGTACATGATTTAGCTCCATTATATTGTCTGATAGAAATAACTAGGATGAGGGTGCACTAGATCTGTGTAAGATATGCCCTGTACATCTCCAGCTGTGAAATGCAGCAGCTATTAGGGGTCACCATCCCAGGGGGCTGCATTCAAATACGTTCCTGTCAAATCCCATCTGTTCACTGCAAATCTACTGTGAGTTGATGTTCTCTGTCAAACAAAACTCCTTACAACACTTGAAGGCATGTAGTGAGAACAAGCTGTCCGGTAGAGAACAGCATCTGTATTCAATGCTGGTAGGGCTCAGGGCAAGTGAATATGATGGTATGACCCCTCCATCCTCCTCACCAAGCCAGCATGAACCAAGGTCCACAAGAGGGTTGTGTTTGAGGAAGCAGAGTGATGTGGCTACAGAATTTCTGTCTGACGTCTGATGGAGAGATGGATTGACACTGATCCAAAGTTAGCAAGGAATCCTGGCTGGCTCCGCCTTCTATCTTAACTCACACAGAGATTTGCTAGCATGTTTGGCTTCCACATCTTCCTTTTCTGGTTCTCTTATACCCTGGGTTCCTTTGAGATAGCTTTTAAATGGCACATCCAAGGAGGCAGATTGAAACAGTGTGCCTCATGTTGATCACAGTTGGCAGGTAAAGCTATGCACTGCCCTCTCCCCTTCACCTTTCCAA
This sequence comes from Giraffa tippelskirchi, assembly GCF_054371585.1. NCBI lineage: Eukaryota > Metazoa > Chordata > Mammalia > Artiodactyla > Giraffidae > Giraffa > Giraffa tippelskirchi. The sequence continues at coordinate 155,689,732 of NC_137275.1, forward strand.
TCTCTCTTTTGCAGATATTGCTGCAAAAGAACCTCCAGGGAGGATGAGAAAGGGACTCATGTAATGGCTTTAGAATTGGCATTCAGACTTGTAAATGCATTTGTGGAGCATGGGGCAGGAATGGAAGGACATATTAAAAGGCAGTTTTGGGCAGAATCTTCTAAAAATCCAGAGAGAAATATCATCAACATCAAAGCTTGATACACTGAAGCAGACTCAGTAACCTTGCAGGTGCCTGAGGCCAATAGTTGTTCCAAGTATTACAGAACTTGAATTGAGCCAAACAGCATCACTCAGATAGTATTTTTTTGTTCTTCAGTAAGAAACAGGCTATGTGTGTATAACCTTAGTAACTTAGTGAATGCAAAGCACTTCATGACCAAGCAATGTTACCTATCAGAGCACAACTCTTAGGTTGTAACCTTCCATTCTGAACACCCAGACAGTCCCTGCACTATGAAAAATTAGGGCCCAGTGATTGGAATAATTGTCCAAAATTTACATCTAGAGATGCCACTGGAAAATCATGTCTCCCCATGTCTACACAGAACCTCTATGGGGAATTAATAGCCTGGGGCACTTTATAAGGAATCACTAAATTCGGGCTTCAGGCAAAAGTGAGGTGAAACATTTATGTGATAACATCTCTTGACATCTGCTGGTAAAGCCTGAGTATGTTGGGACCATAATTAGCAAGAACAGTTTTTCTTCCTTATTTCTATCAGGTGAAAATGTTTCCCATTTCTAAGCTGTTCTTATTTTGTTTGTATTTATCATCGGACATAAACTCTCCATTTGATGCTTGACCTTACGCCTAGAAGGTTAATTTAAGTCATTAGGACAAGATTATGGCAAAATAAGTATCATGGCAAAGAATAGTGAGGAACCCTGAGTCTAGGAAACTAGAGCCCTTTGTAGGACTCCTAAGAATCTAGTAAATGGAAAGAATGAAGTATTTAATACTATGAGGTAATACTCAGGAAGCTGAGCAAGTGCTTTGCAGAAGAGAAACACATCATAACCCTTAGTTCTTATGAGTGTTATGTCAGGTGCCCATGCTTCCCTCCTGTTTTTCCAACCACCACAGGATGTCAATACCTAGGATTCCACTAGCTATTAATACTCAAGGTGTTTTGAATGAAACCCATCATTGTCTGCAGTGAAGCTCCCTGGGTGCTGGTAAGTGGTGGCATAAGGATTTGAACCCAGGTAATTTGATGCTGAGATTCACACACTTAACCATTATCCTATACTGACTGTCCAGCTCAGGCAGCCTCTTCATATCTCAGCTTCTCTAAGTCCTCCTTGTTCCTTCCTATCTCATACCTTTCCTCAGCCTGAAGGATAAATAGGGACTGGACTCCATCTCTTTGGAACTGGCTGGAACTCAGCCAGCACAGAGAAGAATATATTAAGTGGCAAACAAATGGCACAGACAAGTTCCTCAGAGAGAGAATGAAATGTGATTTTTAAGGCCACAGTTTTGTTTAGGTTGTTTTGTTTCCTGCAGGGATTCACAAATGAGCTCTCAGCTCCTCACGTCTGCAAGAAGTTTCTTTCATTCCTGGACTTTCCACAGACTTCTGATTTATAATGTGTGTTCTCTGCAGATTGTCACAGAACAAGAATCTTGCCTAACCAAACATAATGGAGGCACCAGACCTCTGCTGACATTATTGGGGAGCATCAGCTTGCCTGCCATGGGGTGTGAACAGTCATCCAGAAAAGAAGAAAATAGCATAAAGGAAGGGGTAGATGACAGATTCTAAAGGGAAGAGCGAACTGTTTTGAGTAGCAGTTCTAAGAACGACTTCCTGCCTGGGTTTGTCTATGTTCTTGTTTGTGTGCTGCAGGACTGAGCAGATAAACAGAAGAGGGTATCTGTGCAGTGTTGCAAGTAAGTGGGACTGGATTCTAGCCCTGTTTCTTTTATTAATTAGTTTTGGGACTCTGAGGAAGACCCTGACCTTCTTTAAGACTCAATTCTCTTTTTTTTCTCAAATTGATACTATAACGTCTGCTATGAAGATCAAAAGATGGGAAAGATGTAAATTGATTTTAATTCATTCATATATTCAAGAAATACGTACTGAGCTCCAAATAAGATGCAGTCTCTGTGGTCTGAGATTGTAGGAGGAGGCTCGTATACTAGAATCTGAGCCGTGCTCCCTACTCTTTCCATGTCTAAGATAACCCAATAATGTTTTCTTCCCTTACACTCACAATCAAAGTATTTTACATTTAAGAGAAAAGAGTGAACAAAAAGAAAAGGAAAACTTTGAAAGGATATATAAAACCACTATTTTTAATCAATTTAAGTATACAGTTGAAGCCACTTCTGAAGAATCTAGTGGTCTTGTCAACATCATCTCTGGAGAGAGATCACCATGGTTTAAATCCTAGTATGTATTGGCTAAGTAATCTGGGACAAATTATTTAGTCTCATAAACCTCTTCCCCCACTTAAAGAAAGGGAATGTGGATGATATCTTTATAACAGAATTGTTCTAAGGATTAAACAAATATATTAATGAGTATAGATAGGAAAGAAAGGAAGCAAAATTTAATGACTCACTCAAAAACCTAAGGCAAAACAAGACCTGAAATATATACACTTATTCAGCATACTGCTGGTTAAATGCCTTAAATTATATATTTGTGATATGTAAACACATGTTGCTCATGTAAGTGTGCTCCAAGGGAATCTAACTCCAACTTAAAAAAACATGGCCATGAGAGTGATAATAATTATGTTTTGAATGTCCCATTCTAAGTGCTACACTAAGTAATTTACATATATTACTTCATAGAACTCTTTAAAATATCAGTTACAGAGATGTGAATGGACCTAGAGACTGTCATACAGAGTAAAGTTTCGTCAGAAAAACAAACATGGCATATTAATGCATGTATAAGGAATCTAGAAAATGGTATGGATGGACCTATTTGCAAAGCAGAAATAGAGACATAGATGAAGAGAACAAACATATGGACACAAAGGGGGGATGAATCAGGAGCCTGGGATTGACATATATACACTATTGATTGTTATTGTTTAGTTACTAAATCATGTCCGACTCTTTTGCGACTCCATGGACTAGCCCACTAGACTCCTCTGTCCATGGGATTTCCTGGCAAGAATACTGGAATTGGTTACCATTTCCTTCTCCAGGGGATTTTCCCAACCCAGGGATCAAAGCCAGGTCACCTGGATTACAGGTGGATTCCTTACCGTTGAGCCACCAGGGAAACCAACACTACTGATACTATATATAAAATAGATAACTAATGAGCACCTACTGTATAGCACAGGGAGCTCTACTCAATGCTCTATGATGACCTAAATGGGAAAGAAATCTAAAAAAGAGGGGATATATGTATATGTAGAGCTGATCACTTTTCTGTACAGCAGAAACTAATACAGTGTGGTAAAGCAACCATACTCCAATAAATTTGTTTTAAAAATACCAGTAGATTTGATTGTTATCACCAACTTATAGATGAGAAAATTAAGGTGAAGAGAGTTTAAACACCTTGTCCAAAGTTGTACAGGTGGTAGGTAGTGGAGTCGGGCTTTGAACTCAGGCAGTTTTACTACAGCATCTGAATTCTTGACCACTCTGCAGCCTAACAGATTTGATCTCCTTTTGAGCTTTCTGCCCCTTGTGGCCTGGTGTACCCGCATCTTGTGAGCCAGATGGAACCACTTGATCAGTCCCTGGGACAGGGGTGGCCAGTCTTCTCATCGTCTCCTATACTAGACCTGAGCGACTGCAGAGGCTGTGGCTCACCTTCCATCACTAGGAAGGATGGGGCAGCAGTGGTGAGGGAGTGGGGGGAAGGAGCTGCAGCATCCGTACAGCTTCCATCTGGAGTTAGCTGCTAGATTTAAGGGTGGTGATGCTGGGGTCAACTTTATTATTCAACAGGGCAGATGAACAAAAGAGTTCCTTTTGGTAGGGCCTTGATGAAAGGTTCTTCAAACATTTGAAGATCAAAATGGTTTAATTCTTAAAAGTGGTTACCCTTTAAATAAAATGACTTTTTTTCTACAGGGGAGATGGATGACTAACTTTAGAAGATGTTACAAAGCAGAAAGTTAATGGGTTAACTGGTTAGGTAACAGAAAATGAGACCCAAGATCAAAATTTACCATTATATACTGTGGAAATGAGATTTAATAAGAAAGGGAGGGAAATAATCAGGGGAGACAGGAAGAGAGTAGCTGAGGACCTGACTTCCCCCATAATCAGATTCTATTCTTTGTGGGTTAGCAGGCAGGAGGGCAGGAGGACAGGTACTACTCTGTTCCTCTACAGCCTTGGCCTCTGCACCTGTGTTTTTTCCCTCCAATGCTAGAGTCTTTAAGATCTGCATGAGAATGCAGGAAAAGAGAGAACACATTAGAATGCAGAATACCCACTGACCATGTCAGCATCTCCAAACAACTATCTACAGAAACTTCCTCTCATCTGGCCAGCATCTGGCTAAACCCTCTGTTTCTCTCCCTCCTCTCCTGACTAACTTCTGGGTTGCTTACATTTGAATGGATGATGTTTTATAGGAATGATAATAGTCAGCATTTGATGGTAGGATGCTCATAAAATATACTGTCTAAATCACAATACTTCTGACAGTATCAAGGTGCCACTGATAGGCATAAACCAAGATACTCCTGGGCAAATGCAAGCCATAAAGTCATTCTATTTCTTGAGTATTTACTGTGTGTCGGGCACTGGACAAAGGGCTTTGAAGGTTTTATCTCATTTATTCCTGCCAACAGTCCTCTAAAGGAAGAGTTAGTATGATCCTCATCTTAAAGACAAGGAAACTGAGTTCTGGAAATGTCCCCAAGGCTGTCACTCAAACTCAGACAGAAGTGCTGAGTGTGTGCATGAGCCTGAGACAGCCACCACCCTGAGGACTAACATGGCTCTGTAGAATCATTGGTTCAGCGATAGCTTTGCCATCAGCTGCTCAGCCATCTTTCAGTCTTAAGCTAATGCCTCCATTTCCCACTATGATACCACCTCCCCACCCTGACCACCTGGGCCAAGTACACAAGAAGCCATAAGTGACAACCTGAAGGACTCAAATTAATATTGTACTGAATTCAGTAGCTACCTGATTAGGTACCACAATTACTCCCCTCACAGACACAGAAATTCTTGAAATGTCTCTCCTTTTCTCCTGGGAAGTAAGGAAAAACTTCTGAGAAATTATTACACTGTAGCCCAAGAGTCAGCAAACAGATGGAATGGGAGAAGGGTCCTTCAGAGGAGAGTCATGTGCCCTCTCGTAAAATTTAAACACAAATTAATCTTCAGAGAGGGCTTCTATCTGTTGAAAACATGGCCTCATTGTGATAACTTCAGAAGACAGAAGGGAGAATGTGATGATAGATGGGAAAAGAGGGGAACACCCTACAATTTCTTTCTTCATTCACACACTAAGGAGGGGTATATGGCTGTGCTATTCAGCAGCTTTGTGCACATGGGCACATTAATCTAATTCTCTGAAATTCAATTTCCTCCTCCATATAAAGGAGAAATAACATCTACTTTGCAATATAGGAGATATTATTATCTTCTATAGTAGGGTTCAAGGACATGATCTAGGTATACCATTTGACTCAATAGAATGTAGCTACAAGTATTTCTCACACAAAGACAGGCAGAGATTCCATCCCTGGGCTTTTAGATTCATTTCTGTCCACAGCCTCCCAGAACGCAGACATCACAAAGACCAAAATGCTCTGAGGGAGCCAACCAATCCACAGCAATGATACAAGTGAAGCAGAAGGTACTCCCTAGATCTGCCGGCTATGGAGCCTGAAGCGGGTCTTTGCATGTCTGAAAACCACAAGACACTCAAGAAAATGAGAACAGAAAACCTGTCAATCCAGAAAGAGAGATAGGGCTACACTGGAGAAAGTATTTTAGAATGAGATAGATGTAACTGTGAATCCAACCAAGTTCAGCTCCTTAGTAGCTATGCTTTCCCAAGAAAGCTTTCCAGACCTTACTTTTTCCATCAGTGAGAAGAGAAGAACCAACAGGACAATTGTGAAGATTGAAGAGAGTGTATTGAAAGCTCCTGTGAAAGTGAAAGTCACTCAATCGTGTCCAATTCTTTGCCACCCCACGGACCGCTAGGCCAGAATACTGGAGTGCGTAGCCTTTCCCTTCTCCAGGGGATCTTCCCAACCCAGGGATCGAACCCAGGTCTCCTGCATTGCACGTGGATTCTTTACCAGCTGAGAAAGCTCCTGTAGCTCATTCAATTAATTATGAGTGTGATTTTATTTCATCCTTGCACACAAGGGAAAAAGACTCCTCTTAGAAATATTTGCATATTCTCTTACATATAATACGAAACAAGAATACTCATACAATCACTGTATGATGTATGAGACATCATACATCATGAGACATCACTGATGTAAAGAGACAAAACTGTTTGGTTAAAAGTCACTTGATTCTTGACTGATTATCAGCTGTCTGTTAACTAGGAGGATGAGTAAGGACTTATCCTTAAAGTGTATTAGAAACTTGTTTAAGCATTTTATTGAGAAGCATGTTTTCCTCCCAGAGGACACTGTGAATAAAACAACCCAAAATTTTCTAACCCACACAAGGCGGCAAACAAATTTTCTTTTACCCTGCCTAGCACTGTTCCTGATGTATACAGAGAGCCATTATATATCAAGTATTCCTATGGCAATTAACTGTGTGAGTGGAGGACCACTGTTAAATAGTTAAGCCTCCAAAATAAAACATGGTCTTCCTTTAAACATGCATCAGCAGAGAAGAACTGAAGCACAGATAATGCCAGGCAGGGAGAAATGGAAAGCAAAACTCAGAACATGGTTTAAGAAAAAAACTAAATAAGTATTCTAGCAGCAGAATTAAATGATTAAATCTATCAGATTTAATTGGGATTGTTACCAGAGTATGTACCAACTTATGGTGAAGAGTAGAGGGAGATGGCTTTGATTTTTATATTTTTCCTATATTTAAATGTAGAACACCTATACAAGTAAGGAATAAATATTGCCTGCAGCACTATGCAGAACTTCTCAGAACATCTGAGAAGACCCTGGGCTATTCCTCTGACCTTCGACTAACAGGATGTCAAGGACTAAGGCCTGAACAAACAGGCATGTTGTAGGAACGAATTCTTTTCCAAAAGCCTTTACTCTTACAAAAACTCTTGATAATTTTTCTCCTCACTTCTAAATGCAGTACCATTGCATCAGTCTCCTCGTTGATCCTACTATGCCTTGTTTCACATGGGAAACTTTCAGAACTAAACGTGGTCAAAGCATCAAATGGCTTTTTCTACCCCTGTGCCTTCCAGAATGATGAACTGTGATGGTTAAGGACTTGTAAGTGTTCCACACTATTGGATCTGAGCTCAAACTTGACAGGATGTCTGAAGATGTCACATCCATGCCCAGTTTTCATTCCATGGCAAGCACTTTCATTCATATTTGTGAGTATTAATGAATATACATTCAAACTTTCATAAAACAAAAGTGTTTAATGATGTATCAGTTTTGTTCTATATGCTTACTGGGGGGTCAGCTGTCACTATTCTAAATCAATCAGGAACTTGTGACCCCATGGACTATCTGTTTACTCAACTTTCAGCTGTGGCTCAGCTCAGGTTCATCTATCTTGTTTTCTGCTGCTGTCCCAAGCATTGCACAGTGCCTAGCAATGGGTAGGCACTCAAGTAATTGATGAATGAGTGTGCTAACACTCAGCTATTTTGAACACGGAAACAAGAGTGCACACTATTTTCCAAGGCTTCTACTTCTCCAGCCCCAGGCCTTAAATCATGGCATTTGCTTGAGGCATATAGGAACATTTCCCAGGATTATAAAGCTCACCTCTTACAACCTCCTCTGGAGTGATGGAATGTACCAATCATCAGTCTTTCTGACTAAGACTGCTTCAGTCTCAGAATCCTTCTCAGCACAGGGCTTCAAACAACCACTTACACTCAGCGCATGAGAAAAACTTATTTGTTGTTGCCACTTGAGAAGAAACATGGTGTTTTACCACTATCTGGAGCAAAAGAATCAGATGGGTTTCCAACAGAAAACCTTGGCTCAAGAGCTAAATAATTCGCAATTTTAATTTCTGTCTCTCTTGCCACCATGCGTATGTGAACATGTACACATGCACATACACACACACACACACACACAGAGCCACTCTGAACGCATGGCCAAATATCCTGCACACATACCTCCTCAAGTGTCCTGGGAGCCAAAAGAGATCAATCTTGTGGAAAGTCAACAGCTGCATTTGATGGCTTGGCCCAACTTTGCTCAGCCAGCTCATTGTGGGTGATTATGTTCTCATTTCAACCCTCAGACTGCAAAAGGAGAAAGGTCAGCTACTCTGGGATCCCTTACACAGCTGTTACAGATGATTATGGAAGAACTTGATATACCAAGCCTTTCCCAGAAGTTACAAAACAAGAGAGAGAGAGATTTGTGAATGGGATATTGAAAGCTCTAAATTAGTGGAAGTGAGAGAACAGATTTCTTTGTTAACTGACCCAGAACATTAAATTGATTATGTAATTTAACACTACTGTTCTATTTGATAGCTGCTTATTAATACTGCACCCTCCTACATTACATTCAATTGCAAACTCCAGAAATGGAAGAACGTATTTATTTTGCTTGGAATTTGCAATTTTCTGCCATATGAACTATTAGTAATTTGCAATTTCTTTCTCCAAGGGGAGCCTATTACCCCAGGAGGAATGATGATCACCCTTACATGAAACTTGCAGTCTTTGGCTTCTTCTCTGTTCTCATTCCTTGCCGCAGGTGGATGTGGGATTCAAAGAGCTCAAAAATGTACCCACGTTTGGAGATGTGTTTTCTAACTTTGGGAAAACTGTACTCTACACAGACCCCCTGCCCTCCATCTCAGGGACAGCTAGGAGGCAAAAGAAGAAGACCTCAGAGCAGAGTCACCATCAGCAAAACAGAAGCAATGAGCTACTAAATTCACTTACAATGCAGTTCAAAAATGCAGATTCCTGGGCCCTGTACCTAATCAGCTGAGTCAGAATATCTAATCCAGTTTATTCCTATGCACAGTAAGTTTGAGAACTATCTCATCTTAAGATGAAATGCCTAGAGAAGGACTGGGAAAGCAGGGAATATGAGCATTTTACTCAATAAGAAGACTTTTCAGGTAAAACAACTCTAATGCTATATGTCATTCTCAGTAAAGCCCTACCTCAGATAAGCCAATCCCCACGATGGTTTCTCACTCAAAGATCCAAGATGCTGTGTGATTCTGCAGCCTACCATTCCTTAGGTTCCTTCAAGATTCCTCTGAACTCAACTCAAAATTCAAATAATGTACATGCCTTTCCAAGGATGATCATTCTCTAGCTGATTATGTGCTGTGTGGGCTGAGTTCATGAAGATACTATTTTTTTGCTTTTACATAATCTTAAAAAAATAAAATAAGAAGACTGAGAACTGTCATGACAATCCCTGCTGGTATTTTCCACTATGGGTATTATCCTTCCACATTGTTTCAGCCAATGATGATGGCTGGGACCTGACCCCAGGCAGAGCTCTCCAAAGAGCATACCAGCCAAATTGTGCTTCCAAAATTCCCAGTAATAGTTGAATACAGCCAAGGAGGCCAGGTGTTGGGCAGGAGGATATTTTAGGCTCGACTGATGGTCCAAATTGGACACTTCCTCTGCCTCCCAGAACCATCCATTAAGAAAGAGAGCCTTGTGTCTTTCTTTCTGTGCTCCCATCTCCTCTTTCCCATGCTGCACACTGTACTCCTGTCATTTCAGTGTGAGTTGTGGGAAATTATCTTTGTACTACGTAAAACAATGCACATATGCAAACGATTAATGTGAAGGATCTGAGTGTCAGAAAGGAAGGACTGGTGGTTTAACCCTCTAATCATGCTTCTTTTCCTTGGTAAAGACTAGGGAGCACTGGATGAACAATGGGAATAAGAAGCACTGGTGAGTTGTATATAAATCTAGGAACTGAAAGTAGCTCTGAGGTAATTAGCAAGCTTGGAGCTTAGGGACATAGAAGTCAAATGCCTTAGTAGTTAATGCGGGCTCATCCAGTAAAAGGAAAACTCCACTCAGTACTGAGGTCTTCTCTAGAGAGGGCAAGAATTCTCCTTTTCTTCAAAATTTCATCACATCCTTGAGACCAACTGGTTTCTTACAACAATATGCTATCAACTGTCCCCTTTCTCTTCATCTCCACTACCATAATTTCAGCACAGGTCCTTATTAAGTCTTGCATTCTCTATATTTCTTACTTGCTGAATGAAATAGCTTCTGGTGCAACCTGCTACAGTCTACACTACTGCCAGTGTGATCTCTTACAACACAGTTCTTATCATTTCAGCCTAAACACCTTGGATGACTCTCCCATTGCTCAAAGGAAAAAGCCAAAAATTCTTAGGCCTTCATCAGGTTCCAAAATATCTTTTCAAACTTATCTCCTAAGATCCTTCTGCACATTCTATATTTCTGTATATCCAACATCTCAGGCCTTGCAAAAATGCTTTTCTCTTTCATATTTTCAGAATTCTTTCTCTCTTGAATGCCCCCTCACCCTTGTAACCAATTGGAAAGTTTCTTTGAATTCCAGCTGAAAAATCACTTCTTGTGCTACGTTTCACTGATTTTCTTGATAAGAATTACTCCCTACTATGTATTATAGCACACATAGCTATAGCATGTATTTTCCCAACTGCTTCAACACATCTTACATTATAGTTGTTTTGCTATCTGATTACCTACTGGACTGCAACTCCTGCAGGCTAGGGGTGAGTTGGTTCATCCTCATGTAAGTAAGTGTCCAGCATAGCACCCTGTCCATAGGACACTTCAAGATATGTTGGTTTGTAATAAACGAATGATTCATGCTCATAGCAGACAGCTACTCTCCACTGCCTGCATAATTAAGCTGTAATTTTCACTTCTGCAGAAAGCCTGTAGGATAGAAAAGAAAAAGCAGGCCCAGGGTAGAAGGCAGTGAAAAATTTTGAAAGACATTTGCCCTTTAAGGTCTATTTTCATTACTCCCCACAAGACCTAAACAAAGACCCTTTTCTGTTGTCTCTCTTACCTCCTTCCAGCTTCTAGACTTCTTTCATATTTTTATCTCAGTTGCACATAGCTTCTTGGAAGTAGTTTTATTAAAATGTATTTGAGGCAGTCACTGGTCTATTAGCACCTTCTTGCACCCAGCTGTGTCAGATAAGCACTGAGACTTTTATTTTTCTCAATTAAGAAAACTTGTAGCTTCAGAGACAAGGGAGAGGCTTCTGGGTCTACCCAGGATGCAGTAACACCATGACAGAAATGGCACAGTTGCTATGCCTTGGAGCTAGTACTCATGTGGTTATACTGAGACCCTGAGCCCAAACCAGAGAAACTTCTACAGTTGCCAAAACCCCCTGATAGAGTTCACGGCAGTTTCTAGATCCTAAAGATCAAATAGAGGATTCACCTTCAAAGCTGAAGTAAAAGAGTAAGAATATGAAAGATTCAGGAGCAAAATAATCACAAGAGACAGATATTTCTAGTGCTAACTCATCATGCCCTTGACGGAGGATGGGTAACATTAAGTATAAGATTATGGCTTCTACTTCGGATCTTGAGGGATTGGGCACCAGAACTGATGCCAGAAGCTCGGGCAAGCTCAAATACCTTTCATAATAGAAACGGAAGAGGTGAGAGTTCCCACACAGAAATTCATATAGGAAGAAAAGAGGAAAAATGGGAGGATTATAACAGGAAGGGGATGGGATTAGAAGGAGGCAGAAGGCCATGTTCTCTGTCATGTGAAAATATTTCTTGTGGAAATTCATGAATGTCCTAAGTTTCTCATCCCAGGTTGAAAATAAAAGAATTAGAGTCAATATGTACAATGCCCAAGACAATGAAGCCAAGGGCCTGGACAATCTTGCCTCAGAGGCCAAGAACCTTGAACCTTAAACATCTGAAAACTCTTCCTTAATCAAATCCTAAAAGATGATGCTGTTAAAATGCTGCACTCAATATGCCAGTGTATTTGAAAAACTCAGCAGTGACCACAGGACTGGAAAATGTCAGTGTTTGAAAGTGCTAATTATATATGGTTCATGACTTTGCTGTCACTGAAATCTTTTTGTCTGCTTCTACTAACACAGGGCAGATAAGCCCCAACTGTTTGAATATTTGAAACAAAGACAGAAACCTCCCTAGCAGAAACCTGACAAATCAGGATGGGAAATAACTTATTATTACTTGATATTCTCGAGTCAAAAATGAAAAGAACTTTGTTGGAAAAACCCTTTGACTGAGTCTGTCTCAGAGATCTAAAACATTTGTTCATGCCTTTAAGAAAAGAGCCAACTAATTGATTTAAGGCCTGGCAAGAAGGGAGTTTCTTTTGATCCTTCCTTATCAATGCTCTTCATCAGCCCACAGGGCTTTAGACCTGGGGACTCACCAGACATCTGAGGGTGGACTGTGGAGTCTGTGATTCCTGGGACTGAATCAAACATTCTAGAAATCTAGGCGAGAAAGGGCCCCAGCTGACATCAAGGTTACATGAAGAAGATTAAGGCCTATGAAAGAGAAACAATCACAGCAGAATAAGAGAAAATGGGGCAAAGTACAATCATTTGCCTGCAATCCTGACAATTTAATGTAATAGGAGAAGGTGATTGATAAAGGGGAATTTCAGAGATAGAAGATAAGTCGATTTGGGAAGGGATTTGAAGGTCAAGAGTAAGATTCTGACATGTGTCCCTTGTTTCTCCAGACCTCTCTAGCCTTTGGGACATTTGAGTAATTGTGTGCTGAGCTCCTTCCCAGTTGAGCTGTTGTTACAGCAGGGCCTTGTGTTTCCTCCCTTTTCCCTGTGAGCCTTAGACTCCAGAGGCCTCCTGTCAGGTTATACTCAGGCTTCCTCCAAAAGGCATCTTTCTCTCTCCTCTGATCAATTGTGCACAGGATGGCTTCATGGCAGTTGTAGCTCTTTAGATCCCCCTTTGTACCTGGGCACTAGAAGTAAGGACCCTGAGGTGGGGGCCCTGTGTGCACCCCGTGTGCAAATTCCTTACCTCCTCCTTCCCTACCTCAGCCCCGGCCACAGATTCCATTCCCTGTTCAGTTTGTGACATAATACTGAAAACCTTGCCCTTCTTCTGTGAAGCTGGATGTGAGATTGACTGTTTGAAGCTGGATTTAAGATGGTTACTATTTGTTCATCCTAAACCTCTGCCTATTCACTGGCACCTGTGTGTGTCCACACACATGCATACACAGATGTGCACACACATGCATACACAGACGTGCACACACACACACATCTCACGACTGATGCAAAAGAAAAAGTTCCATATTCTATGTAAGGGGATTGTTCTAGATGCTCCCTGCTAATACTCTTCATTTATTATTCTATTACAGCATCCAGCAGTTCTTTCCCTTCATCTTTGGGTTCTGACCAACTTCCTTTACCACTTTCCTTTCTTCTCTCCTGGACCTGATGATGGCTTCACCTGCTTGAAATGAGGCCCCAACACACCCAGGACATACCTGATCTTTTTCCTCTAACTCCTCACAATCCTGGACACTCAGACAAGTATCCTATCCACACCTCAGCTTGGACCCACTGGGCAGCACTCCTGCTGGAGCTTCAGGCCAGAAAGTTTGGGCCCTAGAAGGGTGCTAGGTGACTGTACAGTCTGCAAAATTTTGTACTTGGAAGGGTGGCATTACCCCTATAAATAAAAAGTCTGTGTGTTCAGTCGTGTTTGACCCTTTGCAACCCTAAGGACTGTAGCCTGCCAGGCTCCTCTGTCCATGGGATTTCCCAGGTAAAAATACTGAAGCAAGGTAACATTTCCTTTTCCAGGGGATATTCCTGACCCAGGGATTGAACCTGTGTCTCCTGCATTTCAGGCAGATTCTTTACTGCTGAGCCACTGGGGAAGCCCTACTCTCCAAAAACATTCACAAAATTGAAGCTCAACAAAGGAGGGAAAGAAAAGAAAGAAAGCTTCAACATATTTGTCTATTACAGGTTGCATAGACGTCACTTTCAGTTACTGTGACCAAGCTCAGATGGGACACTCTTTTGTAAGGTAACACTCAGGGCCTTTTGAATTTCTCTTTCCAAATAGAAAATGGCACTTCAAAACCACTTCAGGAACCACCAAGTAGATTAGAGCCCACAGACTGCTGAGCTCCAATGACAGGAACAATCCTGGACAAAGAGTCTGTGTGTGTAGAAATCCCTTGCATTCCTATACTCCAATAATGAGAAAACAGAAAGAGAAATTAAGGAAACAATACCATTCACCATTGCAACAAAAAGAATAAAATACTTAGGAATATATCTACCTAAAGAAACAAAAGACTTATAATAGAAAACTATAAAACACTGATGAAAGAAATCAAAGAGGACACAAACAGATGGAGAAATATACCGTGTTCATGGATTGGAAGAATTAATATAGAGAAAATGAGTATACTACCCAAAGCAATCTATAGATTCAATGCAATCCCTATCAAGCTACCAATGGTAATTTTCACAGAACTAGAACAAATCATTTCACAATTTGTATGGAAATATAAGAAACCTCGAATAGCCAAAGCAATCTTGACAAAGAAGAACGGAACTGGAGGAATCAACTTGCCTGACTTCAGGCTCTACTACAAAGCCACAGTCATCAAGACAGTATGGTACTGGCACAAAGATAGAAATATAGATCAACGGAACAAAATAGAAAGCCCAGAGATAAACCCACGCACCTATGGACACCTTATCTTCGACAAAGGAGGCAAGAATATACAATGGAGAAAAGACAATCTCTTTAACAAGTGTTGCTGGGAAAACTGGTCAACCACTTGTAAAAGAATGAAACTAGAACACTTCCTAACACCATACACAAAAATAAACTCAAAATGGATCAAAGATCTAAACATAAGACCAGAAACTATAAAACTCCTAGAGGAAAACACAGGCAAAACACTCTCCGACATAAATCACAGCAGGATCCTCCATGACCCACCTCCCAGAATATTGGAAATAAAAGCAAAAATAAACAAATGGGACTTAATTAAAATTAAAAGCTTTTGCACAACAAAGGAAACTATAAGAAAGGTGAAAAGACAGCCTTCAGAATGGGAGAAAATAGTAGCAAACGAAGCAACAAACAATTAATCTCAAAAATATACAAGCAACTCCTGCAGCTGAATTCCAGAAAAATAAACGACCCAATCAAAAAATGGGCCAAAGAACTAAACAGACATTTCTCCAAAGAAGACATACAGATGGCTAACAAACACATGAAAAGATGCTCAACATCACTCATTATCAGAGAAATGCAAATCAAAACCACAATGAGGTACCATTTCACACCAGTCAGAATGGCTGCTATCCAAAAGTCTACAAGCAATAAATGCTGGAGAGGGTGTGGAGAAAAGGGAACCCTCTTACACTGTTGGTGGGAATGCAAACTAGTACAGCCACTATGGAGAACAGTGTGGAGATTCCTTAAAAAACTGGGAATAGAACTGCCATATGACCCAGCAATCCCACTGCTGGGCATATACACCGAGGAAACCAGAATTGAAAGAGACACGTGTACCCCAATGTTCATCGCAGCACTGTTTACAATAGCCAGGACATGGAAGCAATCTAGATGTCCATCAGCAGACGAATGGATAAGGAAGCTGTGGTACACATACACAATGGAATATTACTCAGCCATTAAAAAAATACATTTGAATTGGTTCTATTGAGATGGATGAAACTGGAGCCCATTATACAGAGTGAAGTAAGCCAGAAAGAAAAACAACAATACAGTATACTAATGCATATATATGGAATTTGAAAGATGATAATGATAACCCTATATGCGAGACAGAATAAGAGACACAGATGTATAGAACAGTCTTATGGACTCTGAGAGAGAAGGTGAGGGCGGGACGTTCTGGGACAATAGCATTGAAACATGTATATTATCATATATGAAACAGAACACCATTCCATGTTCGATGCATGAGACAAATGCTCAGGGCTGGGGCAATGGGATGACCCAGAGGGATGGGATGGGGAGGGAGGTGAGAGGGGGGTTCAGGATGAGGAACACATGTAAACCCATGGCTGATTCATGTCAATGTATGGCAAAAACTACTACAATATTGTAAAGTAATTAGCCCCCAACTAAAATAAATAAATTTATTAAAAAAAAAAAAAAAAGAATCTGTGTGTGAAGAAGACAGAGAACATGGGGTTGGGGGAAATTATGCCTTTTGAACAGAACACTGGTCAAATCCCAACTACTCTACCACAGCTACTCCAGAAAAGTCACCTCCAGAAAAGGTGACTCTGATGCTAGTCACCAGAGTCAAGTTTAAGCAGCTGGAAGCTCTCCCCTAGAAAGTCCAGGCAACTCTGGGAAATGTGTCTTGTCTTCCCAAACACTTCCCTGCTGTTCAATTCCATTCTGTAAAGGAAGCTATAAACATTAGGTCTTAGAAAGAGCTCATGTCACAAAGAACTAAAGAATGTCTAGGCTTCCAGCACCTCCAGGGTACAGAAACCACTGACACGCTCTCACCAGGGAGCAGATGACTGACAGCAAACCCACCTGGATAGAAGCCCTAGTTGAGACGCCTGGGAAACTAGCCCCTGGCCTTTGAGGTGGGAAGGCGAAGAAAACTTTAGGGTTCAGAAAGGGCAGTTGCTAACGTGGGAGAGCAGAAAGCTTCAGGTGAGTGCTTGAGGCTACCCTTCCCGCAAGTGGAGAGCCAGGATTCACTTGGGCTTCTGGGCCAGGCAGACCTGCACTGGAATCCATGCTCTGCTTCCACAATTCTTCTTGTGTCCTGAGAAACGCTCTTCTGCATCTGAGAAGGTACCAGTTTCCTCACAGAACAGGCATAACAGCAGCATCTACAATAGAGACTTAGCTGATCTAAGGATTAAAAGAGGTCACAGCAGAACAGTCCCTAGCTTTGCATCTGGCATTCAGTTTTGTCATTTCCCTTCATCTCCAAAATTCGATGTTGCCTCCTTCAAATTCCTCTGCACCCAAGACCCTTTCATCTCCTGTCTTTGCCTTGGCACAGTCACTTCTGATTCAGTCTGCAAATTCACCAGTTCTGTACAGGCTCTGCTGAGAGCCCTAAAATAAAGTGGGTTTTGGCTTTTGAGAGTCAGTTCCCAGCAAAATCATCCATGGAGACTTGGTTGAGCCCTGGCTAAACAAAAGAGTGAGACTTACCAGCCTGCCTCTTAACAGTTGCCCAGACAGTGTTGCTGTCATAAAACTGTCACTCCAGCCCTTTTACTACAGGCTTTGTGGCAGCTATTTACACGGTGAAGCAGGCCCATTTCTTTTTCCTGTGTTAAATGCCCAGAGGCAATAATCCTCATTATGGGCCAATAGCTTGGAAAATGTTATTATTAAATCAAAACCATTTGCAATAAGGGGAAAAATTCATCTGCAACTATAAACTCTGTTGCTTATAGCTGGGCATTAAGAAAACAGGTAGCGGCCAAGTCCCCTCAAGCCCAGGACTTTCCAGCTTAATCCCATGGCAGGTTGTCCTGGTTCATGCTGGGAGAGGGGAGATCACTAGCCCAGGATAATTCCAAGAATGTGGATGGTTTCTCCTGGAAGACTGGACTGGACCCTGAGTCTCAGCAGAGAGTGGCACTGGGCCTGGGGGCATGATGGACTGTCTATGACTCAGAAAGTTCTATTACCTACTCAGTTTGTCTTCTGAAAAGATGCTGGGAAGGTTTACCTGGTAGAGGATTCCCATGCCTTTTTTATAAAAGACTAAGCTTGGACTCTGGGATCAGACACATCTGGCTGGTAAAGCCAGGGGTGCCACTTACTGGAATAAATTTGGACAAGTGACTCAAAGCCTCCATTTCTACCCCTTGGGGTTGTTATGGAGTTACAGGGACTGCTGGATCAGAACATATTACATCACAGGTGTAGCCATGCCTCAGGTTATAGGTCTTGAGTCTAAGAGGGAGGTCATGCCTTGTCCTGCTGCACTCGTTATTCAAGTGTGTGCTCAGGGTGTCTGTGCTGTGGTGGAGGATGATGAAACTCAACTGACACACGCCCTTCACTCTGTTCCCTAGTGACCCAGGCACCGCAGCCAAAACCTATCTCTGCTGAGTTCTAAGGTTCCAACCAAGGGTGCTAATTATTAATAGAATCTGGTAACTTAACACGAATAGGTGACCCTTCCTTGAACCAGTGAATTTAGGATCTCTGAAAGTGGAGATCAGATATCTATGTTTTTTTTAAAAAAACTCCTCTTACTTATCCTTTGGGATTCTTCCAGAGGATCTGCAATCTGAACCCCACAGTCCATGGTCTGATAAAGCCTGTACATTTACCTATGAAAGGTTAATCAATAATTGATGTAATGCCCTTCCAGTGTGGAAGCCTTTTAAAATACTAGAATAATTTTTATTACCTAGGTTTTGGGTCTTCATCAATTTTTACTTTGGTGATATCATTGATGGTCTAGGGTCTGGTCTGGCTTTCAGGTTCTCACTTAGAAACTGATTCTTGACTTAGGAATGCTGAGTCTCACTAGCTCACTCACAGGTTTGGAATATACAAATCATAATGTTGTTATTCCACATTCATTATCAGAAACAGAACTGTCAAACTATTAAAGTGGGTCCCTGGTTTGATTAGAGAAATTAAGGATTGGAAAACATAGTCTAGCTGGATTAAGATCTTTCCAGGCTATAAACACTAAAAAAGAATATGATATTTCATCCATAAGTAATTAAAAATAAAACAAATTTTAACTTTTCTCCCAAAGATGAAGATGATTATCAAAATAATTCCAAAAATCTTTTTTCTTGTTCTTCCTACAATACCAGTGTCTATACTGACTTTTGGGGAATTCATAGTAAATAATCCTCATCTCTACTCTTAAGAATTCAGTAGTAAATAATTTTCATTTCATCTATCTTCATAAACCCACACACAGAAGTCAGTATAAGTGAAAAATACATATGTACTTGGGTTCACCGAACAAAGAGAGAAGGAATGGTATGCAGTGTCCATGTCTCCTTAACCTCCCTCCTTAGATATAGAATAAAAGAATCCATTGGGCCAGGCAACCTGTTTCAGGGTACTGGTGGCTGATGTGTTACTAGTATCCTGCTCTATATGCTATAGGACCAAAGAGGGTCTCAGCATCTAATTCTGTGGAACAGGATGCAGACCAGAGCAGTGACATGCTTAACCAGAGTCCCACCTCATTCATATCATTAGCAGTAAGATTACGACTCACTGCGGCATTCCTCCAACACTATTACAGAACACACTAAATCTTATTTTTTTTTTTTATTTAGTTACATATTTGAAGAACCCAATAAGTAGCACTTCCTTCTGCATACAAGTTAAATAAGTAAGACAGAAGATAGTGACAGATGGAGATCAAAATATCAGTTTTTAGTATTGGCAAGTTGATTGGAGATCAAGACTGTAAATCTGTGGCCAAAAGAGCTTGCCACTATCCTCTGTCCCATTCTCTGCCTCAGTCAAGTCTAGGGAGAGCTAATCTTAAAGAAACTTTGATTCCACAGAATAACTATAGCAAGGAGTGTTGCTTCACATTGGTCCAGGACGTTTAGCATTTTCAGCTTTTCCATGGCAACATTTTAAGGGACTATACCTTATTATTAATAAATTTTGTTTTTCCTCTTTTTCTGTGTATAGTATCTTGTGTATGTGCATGTTCAGATAGAAAGATGATTTACCTGTATGTCTATGTATGTATTGAATATATATTGTTATATATTAATTTGATTGGATACATATATGTCTTTGAGTGAGCTGGGTTTCCCAAACCGGTAACTTGTAAGAGTATAGAAGAACCAAGGCAGTATCCCTCCATGCTAGCAGGTTTTCAAAACAAAAAGCTCTCAGTAGGTATTCTGATTCCTTCAAATATCATTTTTCTATGATACTTCAAGTAGCCCTGCCTCCTCTGCTTCTCAAATATATGAATTAAGGAGGGGGCTTCTGTCTCACCTTGCTCTTCCTAACCTCCACATCCTCCAGAGATCAAGGAACGGTTTTGACTCCCTCAGCACTGTGGACAGGGGTTGTTGTCTGCCATTGCAGTAAACAAAGAACGTTGCCCAACATCCCAGTTCTCCAAGGATCAAGCTGTTAGCCATTGCAGCTTCCCATCAATGGTTTGCCATCAGGGGAATTCAGGGTGGAGAAAAACAGGAATCATTCTGTGCTTTGGATCTTGTCTCTATATAATTAAGATGTATATTTAAGGAATAATTTCAATGAACCCAGATCCTTGCATCTTCCCATACATAGAAAAGCACTAAAATCATTACCTCAAGATGTCTGTTTTCTGTGACTGGCAGTAATCGTTTGATGTTCAACTACATTTGGTTTTTGTTGTTGTTGTTTTCTAGCAAAGAACTTCTATATATCCTGGCTTCTCCCTTACCTCTTTGGAGCGTTTCCTCAGAATTATCTGAGAGGCTGTCTCCTGAGCTACAGTCAATCCAAATAAAACTTAACTCCCAATTTTTAGGTTATATGTTTTCCTTCAATCGAAAGAGTATTCTGCCCACCATCAGGAAACAGTAATTTTTTGTGTGTGTGGGGGGGCAATTTCTGAGACTGGTTTTGATGTTTTATTTTATTTCCAGTGAAATTTCTTCTCAGCTTGTTTCTACTTAGCCTTGAGGGGCTTTAGTGCAAAATCATCTATTTTTGGCTTTGAAAATATTTTGGAGTCTGTCTACTAATTTTACTAAAAGTGGATTTTTCAATATTTTCCATTCTTATTGCTTCTTTTGGATGATTTCCAGAAGAAAGAAAAAGTGCTAAAACTGTTCAGCTATTCTTTACTCTTAATGTGAACAAATAGCCAAGTTTCACCAGACATTTGAAAGAAATGCTTCAGGAAAAAGCTGAAAGCAAAGAGAAAAATAGAAGTAGCCTTGAGGAAACAGAAAAGGAGCGAAGTAAAACTTAAAAACAAAGCCTTAGAAAGGTATGAGAAAATGCTACATCTATGAAATACTATCAGGATGTTATATGTAGAAATAATTAACATACTACAAAAATACACTGATAATTAAAAAAAATTACAATACTAGAAATTTAAATTTAAATACAAGAGGGTTTTTGCTGTAAAAATCTTTCAACTTTGCTATAAAACTGAAATTTTCTACTTAAAAAGATGAGAACATTCAACTCAAGAGCTGAAATATAAAATCAGGAAAATTTTCCAAAAGGCAAACAAAGCAAAGAGAGGAAAGACAAGAAGGAATTTAGAGAATCAACTAAGGCAGTCCAATGGCTGACTAACAGCTATTCTAGAAAAATAAGTAGGTGATAGGAAGAAGGAAATGATCAAAAAATGATTCAAAGGACAAGAACTTCAGATTTTGAGGGCCTAGAACCTGAACCTGAACCTATGTCTTCACCAAGGATCCTGTTCCAAGACTGTAGAACTAGCCATCAAGAAACCAGCCTCAAAGTCTGATAAAGAAAAAAAAAAAAACTCAGTTTACATAGAATGGATTAAAAATTCAATACGGTATTTGACTTTTTCAAGCGCAACATTGGAAGCTGAAAGATAACAGAGTAATGTCTTTAAAATTCTAAAGGAGAACATTTTTCAATTTAAGATACTCTACCTACACAAATTAATATTCAATTGTGAGGATGGAATAAAGATGTTTCCAAGCAAAGCTTCATAAATAATGTACTTTGAAAGCACTTTTTCCCAGGAAACTGCTGGAGATATACTCCATCAAAAGGAGAATCTTATCTAAGGAAGAGGAAGATATGGATCAAGTAAGGGGGCTCTAAGAGAGGCAAAGGGATTTCTCAGGGTGATGGAGAAGGAGAGGTGACAGAGGACAGCCACAGAGCAACCAGGAGGTGGAGAATGTGGGTGAGCGGTGGAACTGGTAGGCTTCTTACCTTGCCTGAGCCTTGTAAGATTCATTTTACAAACTGAAAGAGACTCTGTCAATGATTTAGTGATAGAAAGAGAGGCAAACCAACACTGCACCCAGTCCACTTGCCAAAGCAATGATTAATTCCAGAGACAAAGGAAATTTTACAAGAAATGAAATGTAATCATAATACAGGGTGCTAGTGGTAAAGAACCCACCTGTCAATGCAGGGGACTTAAGCGACATAGGATCAATCCCTGGGTTGGGAAGATTCCCTGGAGGAAGGAATGGCAATCAACTCCAGTATTCTTGCCTGGAGAATCCCACATACAGAGGAGCCTGGTGGGCTACAGTCCATGGGGTCACAAAGAGACAGACATGACTGAAGTGACTGAGCATGCACGCACATGTAAAATAAACTTACATAGCCAAAATAAGGTAAATACTGACCTATTTGACTCAAACAAAATAATCTTATTGAAACCAACACTTCTGGTCCTCTATTATCTACACTTAACCCTACTCCCGCCCTCCCTGACTCCTGCCTACCCCACCAAGCTATTATCTCCCTGATGGTGTATATCAGTACTTGGTTGATTTCAGTTCAGTTCAGTTCATTCGCTCAGTTGTGTCCTACTCTTTGCGGCCCCATGAACTGGAGCAAGCCAGGATTCCCTGTCCATCACCAACTCCCAGAGTCTACCCAAACCCATGTCCATTGAGTCAGTGATGCCATCCAACCATCTCATCTTCTGTCGTCCCCTTCTCCTCCTGCCCTCAATCTTTCCCAGCATCAGAGTCTTTTCAAATGAGTCAGCTCTTCACATCAGATGGCCAAAGTATTGGTGTTTCAGCTTCAACATCAGTCCTTCCAATGAACCCAGGACTGATCTACGTTAGGATGGACTGGTTGGATCTCCTTGCAGTCCAAGGGACTCTCAAGAGTCTTCTCCAACACCACAGTTCAAAAGCATCAATTCTTCGGCACTCAGCTTTCTTCACAGTCCAACTTTCACATCCATACGTGACCATTGGAAAAACCATAGCCTTGACAAGATGAAACTTTGATGGCAAAGTAATGTGTCTGCTTTTCAATATGCTGTCTAGGTAGGTCATAACTTTCCTTCCAAGGAGTAAGCATCTTTTAATTTCATGGCTGCAATCACCATCTACAGTGATTTTGGAGCCCAGAAAAATACAGTCAGCCACTGTTTCCACTGTTTCCCCATTTATCTGCCATGAAGTGATGGGACCGGATGCCATGATCTTAGTGTTCCGAATGCTGAGCTTTAAGCCAACTTTTTCACTCTCCTCTTTCACTTTCATCAAGAGGCTCTTTAGTTCTTCTTCACCCTCTGCCATAAGGGTGGTATCATCTGCATATCTGAGGTTATTGATATTTCCCCTGGCAATCTTGATTCCAGCTTGTGCTTCCTCCAGCCCAGCGTTTCTCATGATGTCCTCTGCATACAAGTTAAATAAGCAGGGTGACAATATACAGCCTGGATGTATTCCTTTTCCTATTTCCACGTCCAGTTCTAACTGTTGCTTCCTGACCTGCATACAGGTTTCTCAAGAGGCAGGTCAGGTGGTCTGGTATGCCCATCTCTTTCAGAATTTTCCACAGTTTATTGTGATCCACAAAGTCAAAGGCTTTGGCATAGTCAATAAAGCAGAAATAGATGTATTTCTGGAACTCTCTTACTTTTTTGATGATCCAGCGGATATTAGCAATTTGATCTCTGGTTCCTCTGCCTTTTCTAAAACCAGCTTGAACATCTGGAAGTTCACGGTTCACGTATTGCTGAAGCCTGGCTTGGAGAATTTTGAGCATTACTTCCCTAGCATGTGAGATGAGTGCAATTGTGTGGTAGTTTGAGCATTCTTTGCCATTGCCTTTCTTTGGGATTGGAATGAAAACTGACCTTTTCCAGTCCTGTGGCCACTGCTGAGTTTTCCAGATTTGCTGGCATATTGAGTGCAGCACTTTCACAGCATCATCTTTCAGGATTTGAAATAGCTCAACTGGAATTCCATCACCTCCATTAGCTTTGTTTGTAGTGATGCTTTCTAAGGCCCACTTGACTTCACATTCCAGGATGTCTGGCTCTAGGTGAGTGATCACACCATTGTGATAATCTGGGTCATGCAGATCTTTTTTGTACAGTTCTTCTATGTATTCTTGCCACCTCTTCTTAATATCTTCTGCTTCTGTTAGGCCCCTACCATTTCTGCGACGGCACACAAGCGCGGCGACTGCCATGGCACACAAGCAAGCATGGCCGAGAGGTGCTACCCCGTGTCCGAGGTAAGGGGCAGTGGCTGCACTTTGCTGGAGCAGCCGTGAAGAGTGACCCTATGTCTAAGGTAAGAGAAACCCAAGCAAGACGGTAGGCACTGTGAGAGGGGATCAGAGGGTAGACAGACTGAAACTACAATCATAGACAACTAGCCAATCTGATCACATGGACCACAGTCTTGTCTAACTCAATGAAATTAAGCCATGCGGTGTGGGGCCACCCAAGACAGACAGGTCATGGTGGAGAGGGCTGACAGAATGTGGTCCACTGGAGAAGGGAATGGCAAACCACTTCAGTATTCTTGCCTTGAAACCCCCTGAACTGTATGAAAAGGCAAAAAGATAGTACACTGAAAGATGAATTCCCAGGTCGGTAGGTGCCCAATATGCTACTGGAGATCAGTGGAGAAATAACTCCAGAAAGAATGAAGGGATGGAGCCAATTCAAAAACAACACCAAGTTGTGGATGGGACTGGTGATAGAAGCAAGGTTCGATGCTGTAAAGAGCAATATTGCATGGGAACCTGGAATGTTAGGTCCATGAATCAAGGCAAATTGGAAGCGGTCAAACAGGAGATGGCAAGAGTGAACGTTGACATTCTAGGAATCAGTGAACTAAGATGGACTGGAATGCGTGAATTTAACTCAGATGACCATTATATCTACTACTGTGGGCAGGAATCCCTTAGAAGAAATGGAGTAGCCATTATAGTCAACAAAAGAGTCCAAAATGCAGTCCTTGGATGCAATCTCAAAAACGACAGAATGATCTCTGTTCGTTTCCAAGGCAAACCATTCAATATCACGGTAATCCAAGTCTATGCCCCGACCAGTAACACTGAAGAAGCTGAAGTTGAACAGTTCTATGAAGACCTACAAGACCTTCTAGAACTAACACCCAAAAAAGATGTCCTTTTCATTATAGGGGACTGGAATGCAAAGGTAGGAAGTCAAGAAACACCTGGTGTAACAGGCAAATTTGGCCTTGGAGTACAGAATGAAGCAAGGCAAAGGCTAATAGAGTTCTGCCAAGAGAACGCACTGGTCATAGCAAACACCCTCTTCCAACAACACAAGAGAAGACTCTACACATGGACATCACCAGATGGTCGACATCAAAATCAGATTGATCATATCCTTTCAGCCAAAGATGGAGAAGCTCTATACAGTCAGCAAAAACAACACTGGGAGCTGACTGTGGCTCAGATCATGAACTCCTTATTGCCAAATTCAGATTGAAATTGAAGAAAGTGGAGAAAACCACTACACCATTCAGGTATGACCTAAATCAAATCCCTTGGTTGCTTTGGTCTCTCTTATTAGAACATAAGCCCAATGAAGGCAAGGGCTTGGTTTATTTTGGCTAGCTTTGTCATCACATTGCCTAGAACAGAGCTGAGTATTTAGTTGTTGTTGTTCAGTTGCCCAGTCGTATCCATCTGCAGCACGCCAGGCCTCCCTGTCCCTCACCATCTCCCAGAGTTTTCCCAAGTTCATTTCACTGCAGCCATGGAGCAACCAGGAGGTGGAAAGTGTAGAAGACTTATTATACCTCAGTAATTTCTCCTAAATAAATTAATATAAATTTAGGAGGAGTGGAAGTGCCTGTATGTGTGCATATGAAGTGTTAGAAACCTAAATATTCACATCATGCTCAATAGATAATGTCTAAAATAAAACAATCAAATAATACAGCAGTAAATCACTATATAGCAACATGAAGGTGAACAGCAGAAGAGCCCAAAGAGTTAAGAAGTGGCTCCTCTGAATAGCAGATATGGCTGGGACAGGAACTTTGTTATAAGACTTGTAGCACTGCTTGACTTTGAAACCTGGCACATATATTATTTTAATAAAACCAAATTAAAAAACAACAACAACAACTAGGAAGGTTGAACACTCTCATGTTTTGTACATGTCACCATATAAGAACCATGCTTCTTTCAGAAGTAAAGAGACTAATAGATTTTAGGTCTGGTTGGTGGAATAGGATTAATTTCTAGGTAACAAGTCAAACTTCTGGCTCCACTAAGAAGTGCAACTTCTTATGAAACCTTTTCTAAAGGAATACAAATATCTGTTTACATCATTACTGTTCAGTCGCTGAGTTGTGCTCCACTATTTGCAACCCCATGGACTGCAGCACACCAGGCTTCCCTGTCCTTCACCATCTCCTGGATTTTGCTCAAACTCATGTCCATTGAGTTGGTGATGCCATCCAACTATCTCATCCTCTGTTGCTCCCTTCTATGTTTACACTGAATACCTTTAAAGTGCTTCTTCACACCTAATTAGATTCTTTTGAAAATCAAGTAGAAAAACATTGACAAAACAAGACTGTGACTCTGACTCCTAGCACCCTCAGTTTTCTGAGGTGTGAGCTTAAACAAGCCATTTTAACCTCCTGAGCCCTCTCAGCCCTTTCTTTTATAACATGAGGGTGATAATATGCAACTTACTGGATTAAAGTATTTATCAAATAAATTATCTCTGTGAAGTCCAGTACAAGATAGATATTTGATATCTGCTAGTTTTCTTTCCACCCTTTCTTCCTCCCAGAACTGACTAGGGCTATGGCTGAATTACTTAATCAAAAAAATCATTTGTTTGTCATGCCAGGGACAGGATTTAAGCTTTTCTAAGCCTGTAAAGAGCTTGAGGAAAGTCTGTACTTCTTTCCACATTATTGGATACTTCCATGGGAATGCCTGGTCCACAAGTGTTAGTGTGTGGGAGGAACAATTCATTCAGAGCATTGTTATTTATTATGAAGGCTGTCATGGGAGAAAGAGGGCACTTCTGCCAGGTATTACTCATCTGTGCATTCTCCATGGCACTTAACACTAAGCACTCATTTGGAGCCCTTGAATTTGGTTTGTGCATTGAGACTGGTCACTATGGATCAGTTTGGAGACCCTCCAGCATTCTGTCCAGGTGTCATCTGGGGCATGATATAGTTAATTCAACTACAGATGTGAGAATACACGTTATCACCTCAAATATTGAATTAAGCAACTTGTTTGCCAGAGACTGTAGAGACTCCTTCACTGGTCAGACTGCATAATGAATTCTCTAATGGACCTGCTAGTTACTCTACAAAAGGTTAATTTCTTTCTCCATCACTAAGCTTAGTGAATGGTCCCCAGGGCAGTCCTTGGTAAAGGAAGAGAAGGTCTTGTTAAGTATTAATGATCAAAGTGGTAAGTTCAGAGTATCGCCTCTTCCCTGGGAAGGAAAAGATCGCTACATTGACATTGATCAAGGGTACTTCCACTGGGGACCAAGAGCACAGCCATCATTACTCCCCACAGTGGGCACAGTGGAAAATGGCAGATTCTCTCTATCTGCCATTTGCCATAACTGACTGCCAAACCCAGAAATAAATGAAGCTACAGACACAATAAGGATGGATGGGGTAGGGGCAGGGTGGGGATCAGAATTTTAATTTAAAGAGAGATTATGCTAATTTTATCTTTATAATTTAAGAAAGATATTTGCTGATTTAACTTGTGCTACGTTTTTTCTTATTCCCTATCTCCTTGCGTGAAAAAGTTCTTTGAAAGATAGATAATCAATCTCATGTCAATTAGGCATTTCCCAAATCAGGGCATTTGGCAATTCAGCCTCTTCTATACCAAACACTAGATAAGAGGTGTTTTATAAGAATGCAGCAGAATAAACTGAGGACTATTTGTGCCCCTATACATCCCCTATCAGAAAACAAATTTGAAATTTCAAAAGAATGTATTAATATAAAATTTTATTTGGTGAAAGACATCAGTGGCAAGAAGTTTTTGCCTTAAGTGATGTATGAGCTCTTTCTTTTGACCCCTTAAAAAAGATCTCCCTTTACATAAAGTATTAAGTGCTCTGCTGGACCCCAGGCTCTGCCCTCTCCCAGGCTGCCACTAAAGAAGAGTCAGAGGATGGGACTGCCTGGGGGAAGGTGCTTCCTCCTTCCTCCCCAGATGACAGCAGGACTTCCCCACCTTTCTTCCCACGTCTTCTCTCGTTTCTCTTCCACTAACCAGCATGCAGGGAAGGGGCTTTGATTGCAGTGGGTTCCAAGCCACCTTTTATCTCCCTGCCTTCACATAGTAAAAACCTGACTCACGTGAATCACTGAGGGTCTAGAAGGGCACCAGAATCATACTGCTTCCACTGGCATTCACACATACAGCCGCTTTGTCAGCTACTTTCTAGATGGATTACGTGGGGGGCACATCACTGTTTGGGCATCACTTTTATAATCTGGGCTGTTGAAAGATTAATTAGGCTTGCACATATGAAATGTTCAGTCTAGTGTCTGACACAGAATAAGCACCAAATAAAAAGGAGTATTAACTTCTTCCTTCACTGCTACAACAGACAAGAAAATATTTACTGATCCCTTAAAAACTGAGTATATGCTTTTGAAATTTTGGAAAACATACCAAAGTTTCTCTCTCTTTCTCTGTGTTTGGAGTATGGCGTCTATTGTAACTCTTGGTTTCATAATTGGGGCTCAACAATCCATAAACATATAATTAATGTCCATTGTTTTAAAAACTCTGTTTGCAAAAACACATTGATGGAGTGAATATATTCATGGATCTCTATGAAAGAAACACTTGCAGTAGTGATAGAGTAAGAAGTTATCAAGTGTAAGACACTTAAAAATTAAGACACTTGTAGGGTAACATCAGTGAGCAAGTGCTTGCAGAGGACAAGAAGTGCTAGGAATCTTTTTTACCCCTAAAAAGTCCTTTCCCCTACATTTTATATTTCTGTAATTATCTTAAATCTATTACCCTAGATAAGCAACTAGACTGAGAATATTAAAAGTAGTTTCATTTCATAAAATTTCATCCTAAGATTATTGGTATCCCAGTACTTACATGTGCTTGGCACACAGTAGATATGCATTCATTAATACAACCATTTAAAACTTGATTTGATTCACTTAGTACTAGGGAAAGATAGAAGAAAAAGGGAGAAAAGAGTAGCTACGCATTTACATTAGATATGCATTGACATCAGTATCTACTAGGTAGCATGTGGCTTTCTTCTATGTAGGTGTAGTAGCCAATGGTCTACCTGCATTAAGAACACTCATGATTCCTAGAACTTCAAGAACATATATTCCAATTTTACATAAGCTCTCCTATCTGTACTCTTTATCTTTTATGGCATAGTCTTTTGCATATAGTAGATGTTCAGTTTTTTCCTAGGTTGTTTAACACTACCATGCCTTCCATCTTCTCATCTCTGCTTTTCAATATTGTATCCATTCCTATAGCACAGCTCACATGTCAACTACTCTGTGATCACTTCTTTGATTCTCCTACCAGTTTTTACCAAATAATGGGTTTGAACCATTACTCTTACACTTATCACAGTCTATCCTAATTGTTGTTTGTTTTCATGTGTAATTCCCCCTTTGCCCTTTTAAGTAATGCAACTAGAGGAAAGTGAGTGTGGGAGGAGCAATGTTTGCAGATGTGGTCTCAAGATTGAAAGTCAGATCATCTAAGACTTGTCCTTGAAGGCAAAGACTTGCATGGTTATTATGAACATGATAAGAATTTTAAGTAGTGATAAAGTAATTATATTTCTAAAGGACCATTCACATTGCTGTATGAAAAACAGATTGTAGGATTACAAAGATGGGAGCAGAAAGGTAAGCCAAGAGGTTATTGCACTAATAAATGTGAACAGTGATGGTGTGTTTGACATGGTAGCAACAATGAAGTTGAGAAAAGTTTGAATTCTAAACACCTATTAATATCTATGAATAAATAGTGATATAGAATCAATGGGAGAGTGTGAAGAAAAAAGAGGAATAAAAAATGGCTTGAACTTTTTTGACCTAAACACTTGGTTGAATTTTCTAAGATGCAGAAAGAGAAAATATGTAAGGTAGAAATCAAGACGCTTTTTTCCCCTGGTCATATACATTTGAATATATATTACACTTCTTAGAGAGATGTCATGTGATTGGTGTATATATGAATAGGGCATAAAGAAGAGAAAATTCTGGAGCTACAAATTTAGGAATCTTCAGTGTACAATGGGCTTCCCAGGTGGCACTAGTGGTAAAGAATTCACCTGGTAATTCAGGAGAAGCAAGAGACGCAGGTTTGATCCCTGGGTCAGGAAGATCCCCTGGAGAAGAAAATGCAACCCATTCCAGTATTCTTGCCTAGAAAATTTCATGGACATAGGGGCCTGGTAGGTTACAGTCCATGGGGTCACAAAGAGTCAGACATGACTGAGTGACTGAACACACACACAACGTGCAGACAGCATTTACATAAACACATCTATAAGGCTGTGTGAGAGAGTCTATGTACAGAGAAGAGAGAAGCCCTAAGGACTTCAACAGTTAAACCTTAGGGTATTAAAAGAACTGGAAAGGGAAACTAAAAATGTGACCAGTGAGTTGGAAAAAAAGTGTGATGAACTGAAAGCCAAATTAATATGTTATTTGAGAAGAGAATGATCTGTAGTTTAAGTATAAAGAGGAATGAGAATTGGTCACCTTTTGGATTTAGCAATGGGAGTAGAGTGGTAGACATCAAAGTATGATCGGAGTGAGTTAAAGAGAGAATGGACAAAATGAATGGGCAACCACAAATATGAACAGCTCTATTTTGTAGTTTGCTGCAAAACATATCAGAATGGGGCAGTAGTTAGAGGGTGGTAACTGAAAGAAAAGGGGGGGTGCAAGATAGAAAGGTATTTGTCTATTCTTAAGATGAGAGGAATAACAATATGCTTATATTCTGTTGAGAATAATCTGGCAGAAAGAGTAACATTTCTAATGTGCTTTTAGAGCAGTGCTCTTGAGGAGGTGAGAGGGGATGGACATGGTACACAAGGAGAAGAATTGGCCTTAGAGAGAAACATGGAGAATTTCTTTCTTGTTTGCCTTAATTAACTGGCTGACTTAATTGACTATTTTTAACTGAAAACCATTACATACACATCAGATTGTATTTATAAAGGTCATTTGTTAGGTTTTCCTGCCTTTCAGCATTTTTTAAAGCCCTACACTCTTTTGAAGTTTTTGCTTTTTTCCTTTGTTGTTTTTGTTTCTTTGTTTGCTTTGGAGTCCTGCCTCCTCCAGGTAAAAGGCAGGCAACTAATTCAACTCCCAGCCTCCCTTCCCAGTTAGGGTACAGTAAAATGATCCAGCTCCTTCTCCAATTAGATACACTCTCATGAGACTTAAAATAAGAAGTGATCAGCATGAAGAACAGGATCCATTTCCTGGTAAAAATGGCATCAGCTGTGACTACCTTGGCTGCCTCCCTCTTGTAGAAATGTGGCTTTGGAGTGCAGACGGTGGTAGATGAGGTCAAATTGAGTTCCTGGTACTCAAGGGGCAGAGATACAAAACAGAGCATCTGCAACATGAGGGAGGCAGGTTTAGTTTTGTTTTTTTTAAACACACACTGATTCTGTGGAGTGATTTAGGGTTGGGTTCCTGGAAGTTTAGGATTGAGCCTGATTTCCTACCCTTTCTGTGTGTCTGAGGGAGCTCCTATTTTTAATGAAGTCCTTTTTCTCCGTAATCTGCCAGACTCAGTTTTTGTTGCTTGCAGTGGAGGACTCTGCCTGGCTTAAGGAATGTAGCAAAATGTTAAACTGTTTAACTGGTCTTTTCAAGTTCCTTTTGGACATTATTCTGTTGTTTAAACAGATAACTCTAAGAATAAGGAAATAAAGCGTAATATTGAAAAACAAATTTTCAGTATCAGCAAAAATCTGTTAACTCTCAGAGCATGTGAGGACAGTGGTCCTAATTCATTTGTGATATCATTTTTGTGATGTATGTGAAATCATAACTGCTGAAGAGAAAATCATGATGAAAAATCTAACAGTAGGGGAATGAATGGAGACCTTGGGACAGAATATTTGAAGTGGGTATTTTTCCAGAAAACCTAGGATTTCAATATACAAGCACATGTGTGCATGCATATGTAGATGTACACCATGTGCACAGGCGAAGAGTCTAAAAAACAAAGATCACTTGTAAACAACTACCCCATACCCTAGCTGTAACCATAGCAACTGAAACTATTCATTTTCTGTCTCAAATAATGTGTGCAAGTCTGTCTCACTAACAATTCAGAAGGGACACTGACAAATGATCACTATATTCACCCAGACATTTTAAATAGGAAGGCATTTGGCTGAATTCTAATATGACCAATGAATATTTAACTGATAATCCTGCCAGATAAGATATTGGCCAAAAGAGAAAAAAGAGAAATGAAACTAGAGTTGCTATCATGCAAAAATCAGTTAATGAAGGACATGAAAGGAAATGCTGTGAATTCTGGACTGAAAATCTGTTCTGTATTGGGTTATGGAGAAGCTGTCCCACAACTTGGCAATTTGGAAGATTCAGTGACCCCTAGAATATCTGCCATGAAGGCTGTTTTTTTCCTCCTTTGTTTAATATTTTTATTTTCAAGAGTGTGAAAGAAAATGCCTTAAAATGTTTTAACTTCAAAGCAACAGAAACAAGGTGAAGTACCGGAGTACTAGAAAATTCAAAAACTGACCAGGTCCTAAAATTTTACTTTTCCTCTTCATAGATTGCACTGCATCTTAACATCTTGGACAAACTTGTTGATTTATTTTGAACCTCCACTGGGGTCCCAGGAACATTCAGTGGTAAGGCTCAGGAGATCCAAATTCAGATTAAATTTTCAAGCAGATTTCATAAGAATTAACATTTATTGAATATTCATTACTTGCAAGGCCTTCTTAGTATACTGCGTCTTTTAATTTTTACAAGAATTCTCTGAAATGGGTACTATTTTTAGTTCCATTTTGTAGATAATGAAACCAAAGTTCAGATGCATTAAAACTTGCCCAAGGTAGTAATAAAATTTAAAGGAGGATCTAGAAGTATAACTCTTAAATCTCTCTCTAAAAATCTAGGGCTGAGCCACTTGACTACACTGCATTCTGTTTTTCTATTTCTCTAATCTTTATTTCTGCCCTTTATTCTCTTCCTTTTTTTCAAATGTCTTCATAAAGTTCTGATAAAGACATATATACTCCAAAGAGAAAAAGAAAGTGAACAAAATGTATAGTTGTGATTAATTCATTATTTGTAGTCATTCAATAAATTTATGAATAGTAATTATTTATATGCACACCCATTTGCTATTTGCAATATTGGACTTGATTGCTCAGCATATTTTCTTTGTGTAGGAAAGTTTTTGAGTGGTCAAGTTACAACCAGAAGGTTATTTGGAAAACATTAAATAGGAGCGATTTAATACAACAGAAAATCATAATGGCTAGTCATCAAGCTAAAAGAAACCAGGGCACTCATCCAGGGCCATTCAGTCTATTGCCTCCACAGATACAATGCCTGGGGCTATGACCTTCTCAGGGTCTTACTAAAATGGTTAAATACTGAGGGAAAAAATTTGGCTCTAAATATGAAAATATAATAGCACAATTAAAATTCTTAGATTTTTTTTCCATGTCTACAAAATGAAACATTATGTTAGCTTAACTCATTATTATGTTTTGACATGGTTGAATACAATTGGCAGGATCATAGAAAATATGATGACTTCTGAGAAGTTATAGTCAATGATAAATTAAAAGAGTGACCTGTAGTCACATATTTTTGAAAGCAAATAAATGTTTCTTTTTCAAAATCTTTACCCCAAAGTATGTATGTAATGAGAATGTGGATGCATTTAAATATATTTCAGAGGGTGGTGAAGTCTAAAAATAGCCCTGCATCCATCTTTCATAGGGGGATATTCCTGCTGCTTCATTGGAAATAAGTCTGGAATCAACTGGCCAGGAATCCCTTTTACTTGGATAGTTAAGGAGATCTACCCGACCACATAATTTTCTTGAAGAAGAGTTAATTTCCTTACAGGATTGGTGGGTAACTACTGATGCTCAAATGGCTCATTTTTTCCTCCAAGTTCTACCTCCCACTATTCATCTTTCATTAGTCCATGACACATTTAAGGTCGCTTAGTTGCCAAATAGATTGATGATTTCTCCACTCCAGAAAATATTATTAATTGGTTTATAGAATGCTGCTCCCACACATCCTGGCATTGTATAAAGTCACCTCAGTATTAACAGGGCCTACATTAGCATAACAATAGCAGGCCACATTAAACAGCCCAGGGAAGTAATTGTCAATTTAGTTTCAGAGGCAGAGATTTCTCTGTAAAAAGTCTTTATAGGCTGACTTTCTGTGGGACATTCAGGCAAAACGCTGATCAGTGGCTCACTGAAAAGCAATTCATGAGTAATTAAAACTGTGATCTCTGAGAGCAACAATCTAAATGGGGTTTTTGTTGCCTTTGGTTATGTAGTGCTTTCCATGTATGTGGTCTGATCGTTGCCCCTAGATCTCCTCAATAAACAATTCTCTTACAGGTTTCCCAATGCTCTGGATTCAGACCTGCCTGCTCTTCAGCTCCATGGGACTTGGGGCCCTGGAGAATGTAAGTTCCCACTTGAGGAACTGAAGAGAATTGAGCCGTAGGTATCCTAGGACTGAGAAACATGGGTGAAAGAGGTTTCTAAGTGAGGGAGTGAATAGTCAAAAATGCTAGAAGATAGGTGTAAGGAGATGGGAAAGGAGACCAGTAGTCAAAGTTAAGAACTGTAAAAGAAATATGCCTAATTATAATATAGAAAAAGGAATAGGAAACATGAGGAAACATTAGGGTTCTCACAGTGAGGCTGAAATGGCAGGTAGGTTTATCCCACACTTTGAGGCACAATTCACTTCAGTCCAGTCGCTTAGTCATGTCCAGCTCTTTGCGACCCCATGAACCGCAGCACGCCAGGCCTCCCTGTGCATCACCAGCTCCTGGAGTTTACCCAAACACATGTCTATTGAGTCGGTGATGCCATCGAGCCATCTCATCCTCTGTCATCCCCTTCCCCTCCTGCCCTCAATCTTTTTCACTATCAGGGTCTTTTCAAATAAGTGAGCTCTTCGCATCAGGTGGCCAAAATACTCGAGTTTCAGCTTCAACATCAGTCCTTCCAATGAACACCCAGGACTGATTTCCTTTAGGATGGACTGGTTGGATCTCCTTGCAGTCCAAGGGACTCTCAATAGTCTTCTCCAACACCACAGTTCAAAAGCTTCAATTCTTCGGCGCTCAGCTTTCTTTATAGTCCCAACTCTCACATCCATACACGACCACTGGAAAAACCATAGCTTTGACTAGATGGACCTTTGTTGACAAAGTAATGCCTCTGCTTTTCAATATGCTGTCTGCCTGCTAAGTCACTTCAGTCATGTCCGACTCTGTGTGACCCTACAGACGGCAGCCCACCAGGCTCCGCTGTCCCTGGGATTCTCCAGGCAAGAATACTGGAGTGGGTTGCCATTTCCTTCTCCAGTACATGAAAGGGAAAAGTGAAAGTGAAGTCGCTCAGTTGTCCGACTCTTAGCGACCCCATGGACTGCAGCCCACCAGGCTCCTCTGTCCATGGGATTCTCCAGGCAAGAGTACTGGAGTGGGGTGCCATTGCCTTCTCCATATGCTGTCTAGGTTGGTCATAACTTTCCTTCCAAGGAGTAAGCATCTTTTAATTTCATGGCTACAATCAACATCTGCAGTGATTTTGGAGCCCTGCAAAATAAAGTCAGCCACTGTTTTCACTGTTTCCCCATCTATTTGCCATGAAGTGATGGGACCAGATGCCATGATCTTAGGTTTCTGAATGTTGAGCTTTAAGCCAATTTTTTCACTCTCCACTTTCACTTTCATCAAGAGGCCCTTTAGTTCCTCTTCACTTTCTGCCATAAAGGTGATGTCATCTTTACTAGCGTGTGAGATGAGTGCAATTGTGTGGTAGTTTGAGCATTCTTTGGCATTGCCTTTCTTTGGGATTGGAATGAAAACTGACCTTTTCCAGTCCTGTGGCCACTGCTGAGTTTTCCGTATTTGCTGGCATATTGAGTGCAGCATTTTCACAGCGTCATCTTTCAGGATTTGAAATAGCTCAACTGGAATTCTATCACCTCCACTAGCTTTGTTCGTAGTGATGCTTTCTAAGGCCCACTTGACTTCACATACATTTCTACAATACACTCCCATAGCAGGTCTTATGTTCAGGAAAATGTTTGAACTGATCTTTTTTATGATAATTCTTCAGGCTCTTTGAATTTTATCAAAGACATTTCTCTAGCCTTATGGACAAAACACCTGATGGGAGGAGGAAGCCTGCCTTCTTGCAGGAGGTATGAGGCTGACCTCCTCATTAATGCTACTGGGAATTTCTGAGGCAGGATTCTCCAGCTGTCACTTCCTTTTTTCCTCGAGGGTACACCTGGCTGCTTGACACGACCCCAAACCCTGTCTAGAGGTGAGGCTTTTGCTTGATAGCAGTTTTTCAAGAAAAGAATCAAAGTCAGAATAAGACAGATGTAGAATCCCTCCATTCTTAGGGCTATTTTTTCCCAAACCGTAATGGCCCTGTAGCACCACAGGCAAACTTATTCAGATTTCTAACTTCCAAATTCAACCACACTTCACCTCTTAAAAAACTTGCCTCTCCAAAGATAGGTGACAGTTTATTGCAAACAGGCTGTTTTTTGTTTCATATTCATCTTCCATTTATTACTTTCTCATCCAATTTGCTGAGTTCTCAAATCAAAATACATACCAGGCTGTAAGCTCAAATTGGCATCTGTAAATCAAGCTGTGTGCTTTCTGCTGTGTGCCTCCCCCCAGGAACTCTCAGAGACCTGCAGTTGTCATTCACGTGGGTGTGAACAGCTCTCTGGGCCCCTGTGGCAGAGCCAGCTTCCCTTCCAGACATCTTTCTCTATGATTTTTAACCTTCTTGCTTATGAAGTCTTTTTCCTACACACCTGAAAGACCAACCTCAAAGTCAAAACAAGAACTGGGAAGTTAGTTCAGCTCCATGACTTCTTCACACTAAGTCTGGAAAGATTTGTGGGTTTGTCAGGAGGGATTTGTCTGAAAAACCCAAGTGAATCATGGAGCAGAGCTGGATATTAAGTCAAAGAGGCCAAGGAGGAGGAAAGGGAAGTGTCATGGAACATGTAGCAGCACTCTGAGCTAGCTGGGGTGTCCTGAATTCAAATAACCACCTGTGTGCAACATTAAAATCTGGCTTTGAATACTAAACTATAGCATATGCCTCTTTTATATCAGAGTCTGAAGTTGATTTGAAGTAACATGTCCACCACTAGAAAAATAAAGTTTATCCAATTCCTTTTTTTTTTTTCTCTCTTTCAAATCAAACACCATCCATCCTTGTCACACTGCCTGGAAATTTCAAGGTTATTTTCAACTTGTCCTTACATTCCCCCCAATCCCATATCATATTTATCACAAATTACATTTTTGTCTATGAGACAATGTTCCCATATGTCTCTTTCCTAAGGCTGGTCCAAATGCTCTGGGTTGGCCACATGGCTCCTCCAACTTTTTGACCTTTTGTAACATTTGTTGCCTGCACCATTCCTTTGAAAATGTAATCATCCCCTGCTTGTCACTCATCCAGGCTCAAAAATTTGAAATAAAGTTCACTGCTTTATTCTTCCTCTTTTCTACTAGTATTATCAAGATTCTTCTCTCATCACCCTCACTGCCACCCTCACTGGAGGTTTCACACCTGAGCTTCTGCTATTTGCTCGTGCTCAGCCATGTACTACTCTTCTGCCCCATGGACTGTAGCCCACCAGGCTTCTCTGTCCATATGGGATTTCCCAGGCAAGAATACTGCAAGGGTTGCCGTTTCCTCCTCCGGGGAACTTCCCAACTCAGATATCAAATCTGAGTCTCCTGCGTCTCCTGCATTGCAGGCAGATTCTTTCCTTATTGAGCCATTGGGGAAGCCCCTATAGCTATCTTCATATTGCCTTGGAGACAGGGATGGTTCTGCCATGAGTTTTCTTTTTTAAATGACATATTTAATATTTTTACCTACTAAAAGTAAAAATAGCTGCTATTTAAGGGAATACATAATATGGTCAGACACTTTGATAAAAATTCAGCAGATCTGATGTAGAGTCTTAGGAATTTGCATTTTTAATAAGCACCCCAATGTGAATCAGTCATTTAGAAAAACTGTTAGATACTGTGAGAAACTCTGAAACATGTGATTTTATATGTTTTCTGGGGTCAAGAGAACTTGCTGGGATTTTTGGCCATTCACTCATATTGTTCCAGTTTAGCTTGTTTTAATTTAAAATAATTTATTCTTTGTTTTTTGAAACTTTTTGGCTTTATACCCCAGCCTTTTTCTTCAGTACACCATCTTTTCTATCCGCTGTTATTAAAAATTGGAAGTTGACCCTAATGGTCATTCTGTAAATAAACAGGGGGGTACTGAAAGGGTAACAGGCAGGAAGGCCAGGGATCTCCAAATGGAGGAAATAGGCTGCAAGTGTCAGACATTTTTTCCTCTCTTAAGTGACAGGAGGAAACAAACTACAAGTGCTAGATTTTTTTGCCCTTCTCTATTATATCTACTACTGTGGGCAAAAATCCCTTAGAAGAAATGGAGTAGCCATCATGGTCAACAGAAGAGTCCAAAATGCAGTACTTGGATGCAATCTCAAAAA
The DNA here is from genome assembly GCF_054371585.1 of Giraffa tippelskirchi. Taxonomy (NCBI): domain Eukaryota; kingdom Metazoa; phylum Chordata; class Mammalia; order Artiodactyla; family Giraffidae; genus Giraffa; species Giraffa tippelskirchi. The sequence continues at coordinate 155,728,627 of NC_137275.1, forward strand.
CGACAGAATGATCTCTGTTCGTTTCCAAGGCAAACCATTCAATATCACGGTAATCCAAGTCTACGCCTTGACCAGTAACACCAAAGAAGCTGAAGTTGAACGGTTCTATGAAGACCTACAAGACCTTCTAGAACTAACACCCAAAAAAGATGTCCTTTTCATTATAGGGGACTGGAATGCAAAAGTAGGAAGTCAAGAAACACCTGATGTAACAGGCAAGTTTGGCCTTGGAGTACAGAATGAAGCAGGGCAAAGGCTAATAGAGTTTTGCCAAGAGAATGCACTGGTCATAGCAAACACCCTATTCCAACAACACAAGAGAAGACTCTACACGTGGACATCACCAGATGGTCAACACCGAAATCAGATTGATTCTAGTCTTTGCAGCCAAAGATGGAGAAGCTCTATACAGTCAGCAAAAACAAGACCAGGAGCAGACTGTAGCTCAGATCATGAACTGCTTATTGCCAAAGTCAGACTTAAATTGAAGAAAGTAGGAAAAACCACTAGACCATTCAGGTATGACCTAGATCAAATCCCTTATGAGTATACAGTGGAAGTGACAAATAGATTTAAGGGACTAGACCTGATAGACAGAGTGCCTGATGAACTATGGACAGAGGTTCGTGACATTGTACAGGAGACAGGGATCAAGAAAATCCCCATGGAAAAGAAATGCAAAAAAGCAAAATGGATGTCTAAGGAGGCCTTACAGATAGCTGGGAAGAGAAGAGAAGCGAAAAGCAAAGGAGAAAAGGAAAGATATTCCCATCTGAATGCAGAGTTCCAAAGAATAGCAAGGAGAGATAAGAAAGCCTTCCTCAGCGATCAGTGCAAAGAAATAGAGGAAAACAACAGATTGGGAAAGACTAGAGATCTCTTCAAGAAAATTAGAGATACCAAAGGAACATTTCATGCAAAGATAGGCTCGATAAAGGACAGAAATGGTATGGACCTAACAGAAGCAGAAGATATAAAGAAGAGGTGGCAAGAATACACAGAAGAACTGTACAAAAAAGATCTTCACGACACAGATAATCACGATGGTGTGATCACTCACCTAGAGCCAGACATCCTGGAATCTGAAGTCAAGTGGGCCTTAGAAAGCATCACTACGAACAAAGCTAGTGGAGGTGATGGAATTCCAGTTGAGCTATTTCAAATCCTCAAAGGTGATGCTGTGAAAGTGCTGCCCTCGATATGCCAGCAAATCTGGAAAACTCAGCAGTGGCCACAGGACTGGAAAAGGTGTTTTCGTTCCAATCCCAAAGAAAGGCAATGCCAAAGAATGCTCAAACTACCGCACAATTGCACTCATCTCACATGCTAGTAAAGTAATGCTCAAAATTCTCCAAGCCAGGCTTCAGCAATACGTGAACCATGAACTTCCAGATGTTCAAGCTGGTTTTAGAAAAGGCAGAGGAACCAGAGATCAAATTACCAATATCCGCTGGATCATTGAAAAAGCAAGAGAGTTCAAGAAAAACATCTATTTCTGCTTTATTGACTATGCCAAAGCCTTTGACTGTGTGGATCACAATAATCTGTGGAAAATTCTGAAAGAGATGTGAATAGCAGACCATCTGACCTGTCTCTTGAGAAACCTGTATGAAGGTCAGGAAGCAACAGTTAGAACTGGACATGGAACAACAGACTGGTTCCAAATAGGAAAAGGAGTACATCAAGGCTGTATATTGTCACCCTGCTTATTTAACTTATATGCAGAGCACATCATGAGAAATGCTGGGCTGGAAGAAACACAAGCTGGAGTCAAGATTGCCAGGAGAAATATCAATAACCTCAGATACGCGGATCACACCACCCTTATGGCAGAGAGTGAAGAAGAACTGAAGAGCCTCTTGATGAAGGTGAAGGAGGAGAGTGAAAAAGTTGGCTTAAAGCTCAACATTCAGAAAACTAAGATCATAGCATCCGGTCCCATCACTCCATGGGAAATAGATGGGGAAACAGTGGAAACAGTGTCAGACTTTACTTTTTTGGGCTCCAGAATCACTGCTGATGGTGACTGCAGCCATGAAATTAAAAGACACTTACTCCTTGGAAGGAAGGTTATGGCCAACCTAGATGGCATATTTAAAAGCAGAGACATTACTTTGCCAACAAAAGTCCGTCTAGTCAAGGCTATGGTTTTTCCAGCGGTCATGTATGGATGTGAGAGTTGGACGGTGAAGAAAGCTGAGCGCCGAAGAATTGATGCTTTTGAACTGTGGTGTTGGAGAAGACTCTTGAGAGTCCCTTGGACTGCAAGGAGATCCAATCAATCCATCCTAAAAGAGATCAATCCTGGGTGTTCATTGGAAGGTCTGATGTTGAAGCTGAAACTCCAATACTTTGGCCACCTCATGTGAAGGGTTGACTGATTGGAAAAGACCCTAATGCTGGGTAGGATTGGGGGCGGGAGGAGAAGGGGATGACAGAGGATGAGATGGTTGGATCGCATCACCGACTCGATGAACGTGGGTTTGGGTAGTCTCCGGGAGTTGGTGATGGACAGGGAGGCCTGGCGTGCTGCAATTCATGGGGTCGCAGAGAGTCGGACACGACTGAGCGGACACGACTGAGCGACTGAACTGAACTGAACTATATAAATTTAAAAGGAGATTTCTCTTAAAATTCTGTGTTGCCATGACAACACCTGGCTCCACCTGAACTTAACTTTTCTCAAACTTTGAACTAACCAATGCATTTTTCTTATCAAAATGTTTGTCTTAAGCTATGTTAAGGAACTATGTATTTACCCTAGACTCTGTCTTCAAGTACCTAAGGCTCAGAACCAACTTGACAAACCGGTATGTTTTACTCATGCAAATGTTCTCTTAAGCTATGTTAATGAGACTTGTATTTGCTTGGACATCTGCCTTTCTTCAAAATTCATGTCAATCATTTTATGGCTGGGGACAACTCACCTTGTGCCAATGAGTGGTGGAGGGGCCTGGTGCCATTCTCTGAGTTTTGAGACATTTTCTTTCTCTAATTAGCAGACTGCTAGTAGCTATATAACATCCGGCTAAAGACTAGCAGGGGGCACTCTTTCTGCCCCCTGCTGATGTCTATGTCAGAAGCTTTCTCTATCTCTTTTATATTTTAATGAAACTTTATTACACAAAAGCTCTGAGTGATCAAGCCTTCTCACTGGCCCCAGATTGAATTCTTCTCCCCTGGAGGCCAAGAATCCTGGCATCTTTCGTGGTTCAGCAACAACCTTTCAGTACATTATGGGCTAAAGTACAAAATGGAAAGATTTATAATCATAGTATTTTGGCTTAGAAAAGTCTTTAGAGATCTCATGGTCTTAGATTTATAAAGTTAGAAGGGATAGCATTCATTAAGTCTTCTATTAATTTTTTTAAAAAATGGTCAAAAGTACTGCATGAAACAAATGTGATGGGCAGTCAAGTGAGGAGCAATATAGGTACTAAGGTATCAATAGGTAGTAAAAAATAAATAAATAAATAAATAAGGAAGGGAAGTGTCCTTGGCCAATTAAATGAGAACTGAAGAACTTATGTCACTTTTGGTTAGAAACTATAATTACTCTGTGTGATTCTCCATGTTCTCTTTTTCTGGGTCAACAATCATGGAAACATGTGACAAAATAAAACTTCCAACAACCTGAGTCCCTGAATGACTATAGACTTCTCCTGGTGGTACATATTTAAACCACTGGAAACAGGATGTTGTCTCCATAAGAAAATCCTGGTCTATCCTGTCAGGGGAGTGTGTAATTTCCTCGGTTCTGTCTCGTCACAACAAAGATTTGAAGCAATGGACGTTAAAGCCCTCGGTGGTCACAGCTCTTGGACAGTGTTACAGTTCCGTGTTACAGCTCAGTTTTATTTAGAAAATAAAGGAAAATACATCCTCCAGGCATGAGGGCATGGCGACCCAAAAGACGCGAAGAGAAAAGAGAGAGTGCGAGTGAGTGTGCGGGAGAGAACAGAGTGGGAGAGAGTGAGCACGCGCACACAGGAGAGAGACCCCCAGCCCTTTTGCTCCTTTTTAAATGTTTTTTTCTCCCCCTGTGCCTGCCTTTTGTGAATTGGGCTAGGCACGAGTGCTGTTTGTTCTACCTGAGGTCCTCACGACAGTCCTAAGACTTTCCTTTGTTCTATTTTCGTGGGTTTTTCCATTCCTGGTCTTTTAGCCACCAGCATTCTGGATTCCATTTTCCTATTCTAACTACCTAACAATCCTAATCAATGTATTATTCTTCCCTGATTTTTTTTTTTTTTAAACTAAGCTACTTCACTAATGGTAATGAAGATGATAATGATGATGACAATGATAACTGATATTTATCTAGAATTTACCATGGTCCTGGCGTTATGCTAAGTGCTTTTTTTCAGGTTTTATGCCTTTAACCTTTATAATGACATTATGAGAAAAATGCTATTATGAACCTCATTTTATCGATGCAAAAATAGAGGTACAGAATGAAGTCCAAAGTCACGTTAGAATTAAGTTTGAGAGCTGTCTGTAATTCAGACATTCTGATTCCAGGGCTTGCCTTCTTGGCCATTAAATTGCTTCTGCTAAGTCAGTTTATAAGTCAAATAAGTCAAATCCTTCAAAGCACATTTTGGGGATATATTCTATCCCCAAGGCATATTCTACATATATTAGTTTCATGGAATATTAATGACATCACTTAAGAAATACATCTAAATCTTATTTATGAAACATTGCATATAAACACTGAGTTAAATAAAGCAGATTTTTAAAATCTCAGAACTTCTAGATGTTTTTAGGATCTGTTTGGTCCTTTACAATCACTCTTTAAACTTGTTTTCATTCTCATTTTTTTTGACCCCAAGTTTCTTGTTCGACATCTTACACACCTATTTATAGCCCAGTAAGGAGCAGTAAACCTCTTCATTCTCTTGGTATTGACCTGAACCTCAGCATTTCTATATGATTCCCCATTTTGCTGGATCCCTGGACCTGAGAATCTCCTATTTAGTGTGAGAATTCTCAAGGAAAGTCTTCTGCTTCACAATTTCCAGGTCCCTTTGTTTATTACTCAGCTTCACTTACTGATATGTAGACAGATACATAATGCAATAGGAAAGTTTCCTGAGTCCTTTTTAATTATTTTTCTTTCTATAGTCCCAGAAGCTTCTCTCATCACTGTTCTTTCCATTGAGATCATTCGAAGTCTCCAATGTTTTTTCACCTCTTTGTCCACAATCCATCTGAAACTCTCTAAAAATATGCCAGCTAATCTTTCTTCAAATATGGTTTTCCTATTTTTGCAAGGTAGAGGTGATTAAAAAATCTGATAGTGGCAGTTGGAATTTTAGGAGAAGATTTTATATATTTTGGGATCATTTCAGTAATTTTCCAGTAAGAAAAATTAAATGTTTGTTTAATCTTTAGAAAGTCAATATTTTTTTTGAAAGACCAGTTTTGCCTATAGTGCTGCATCAGGGGCCTAGGGATAGCCCAGAGAGGAAGACGTGACTTTTAAACACCTTGGATGTAGAGCTCAAAGAAATAGAAAGACTCTGGGGAAAAAAAAAAAAAGCCTTATCAAGGTCAGGGGTCTGTAGCACAATTCAGCTTTTCATATTACTTTGAGAATTTGGTGAATCCTATCATAAAGAGAAAAGACACCTGCTCCTTGGAAGGAAAGCTATGACAAACCTAGACAGCATATTAAAAAGCAGAGATATCACTTTGCCAACAAAGGTCCATATAGTCAAAGCTATGGTTTTTCTAGTAGTCATGTATAGATATGAAAGTTGGACAATAAAGAAGGCTGAGCATGAAAGGATTGACGCTTTCAAATTGTGGCACTGGAAAAGACTCTCTAGAGTCCTTTGGACAGCATGGAGATCCATAAAACTACTTTTATCTCCATCCATGACAAATGGTTGCTCCTCTCAAATCTCTGGGGTCTATCCACCTGTACCTTAGGTAAAGAATGTCTGATACAGCAGGCAGGGGGTGACATAAACTGTGTTATAAATGAATGTGAATACCATGAGTACATTGTTCTTCTGAAATGATGAAATGATACTACACTATACCACCCTACACTGAAAGAGACTGAAAATCCTATGCTCCTTCCAATCTGTGTCTTGCAATAAATACGTTTTCAGCCACATAATGGGGAATGTGGAGTGACCAAATTAACATTTGAGGACTTTCTTATTCTTAAAATAATGTTATTAAAAAGTAATTTGGCAAAACCAAGCAAGCAATAATGTATTTTTACAATTCTGATCCAAATGCTCAACTAAACTGTAATATTAAAAACAACCCTTGTTTTCTTCCCCCTCTTTGAAATTTTGTTCCTTCTAAATACCATCAAAAGAGACTATATCTGGTTAAATGTAAACATCACAATGCTTTGCTAGTGTTGCAATCTGAAATAGCCACTTTGCTACCATTGAAAATCACTGATTATTCAGAGCTAGTTATAGAGAGCAAAATATCCAAGTGATTGCATGGTTTCGATTACCATCATTATAATGCTATGCACAAAGGCTGATTACCTTCCATTTTGCACTTCTTGTTAAAACTGGGTTAATAAGAGACTTCACAAGGACGTTCTCCTCCTCATATGTATTTTCTCACAGAAACACAATAATTAAAATTGTTTCATTGTTAAGTAAAGAACTAGCCTATTGTACAACTTTTGTGGTATTTGACAATATCTCATCATTAATGTATTTATTGATTAAAACACTTGCTTTACATGAAACAAATTTTGGTTTCTTATGTATATCTAATGCTGGTTTCATTGAGACTTGGATCCAACAATTTGAAAGAATTGCGTTCAACTTAAGACGAATAGACTTTAGGCTATAATTTTCTACTCATTGGAAAAGACCCTGATGTTGGGAAAGATTGAGGGCAAGAGAAGGGGGTGACATAGGATGAGATGGTTGGATGGCATCACCAATTCAATGGACATGAGTTTGAGCAAACTCAGGAAGACAGTAAAGGACAGGGAAGCCTGGTGTGCTGCAGTCCACAGGGTCACAGAGTTGGACACGACTGAATGACTGAACAACGACAACAATGTACACTATAAGTGGTAATTTAGTTAGAACTATTTTCTCTCACGTGTAACTTTGTAGGGAATATAAGTTATTAAGGGCAGTTTTCTTTGAATTAGTGACCTCTTTATTTTTAAAAAATCTATATGATTACTTTCTTTTTAATAAGCATTCAATAGGCAGAAGAATGGAGGGAGGAGAAAGAAATTTAGTATAAGTAATATGGTTCCTTTTCTTTCTTTCTTTCTTTTTTTTTTTTTTTTTTAGTAATATGTTCCTTTATGTACTAAGGGGGATGTGATGGAGTGGGCTGAGGAATCAGAGGTAGATTTTTACCTTATAGTAATGAATTAAGTAAGTCCCTTTCTTTAGTCATGCCACAATCTCCCCATAGATAAACTAAGCGATTAAAACTGGCTACTATGAAAACTCCAGTATTCTCGCCTGGAGAATCCCATGGACCAAGGAGTCTGGCAGGCTATGGTCCATTGAAATGCAAAGAGTTGGATATGACTGAAGCAACTCAGCACACATGAAAACTCCCCAACTCTATGACACTCTTCAAAGTAGCAAGACCCCTAGAATGTGAAAAGTACAGAAATGAGGAAGGGAAAAGATGAAATTTTCTTGTTGAATTACTCCTATAATATTAAGCAAAATCATTACAGCTATTGACTTTGAAGGATATGCTTAGACTACTTACTAAGGGAAGTGATGTGAGGTAATTGAGAGTTAGTAAAAGGAGCTCTGGGAGTTGGTGATAGACAGGGAAGCCTGGCATGCTGCAGTCCATGGGGTCGCAAAGAGTCGGACACAACTGAGTGACTGAACTGAACTGAGAGCCCTCTGCCTGGTTTGTGGGTGGCTGCTTTCTTGCTCTGTCCTCACATGGGGAAAAAAAAAAAAAAAAAAGCCTGGTCTCTTCCTCTACCTAGAAGGGCTTAATCTCCTAATGGGGTTCCACCCTCATGACCTCATCTAAACCTAATTATCCACTACATTCAAATACAATCGCATAGGGAATTAAGGCTTCAACATATAAATAGGGGCACAAACATTCAGTCAATAACATCTGTTAATTCATCCTTTCTGTTATTCAGGAATGCTTACCTAAAGGTACCTGCAAATCACTACTATTCACTTGGTGGCAGCTACCTGTGGGTGTAGGGTTGGTCTTCTTAGAGATCTCTTACAAGTGTTTCAGTGGCATATTCAACACAAACCATTCAGTCCTATAATAATGAATAACTATTGAAAGTGTGCCTATTGGGGCTGGGGACAGAAAAATCATTATTCACTGTGAAAGCCTGTTGGTTTTAGATGCACACTCAAGTGACACAGACTATAATCTATATACTTACTCTTCTTGGGGCAACAGATGTAGAACTTTTACAGTATTCTACACTATGCTAGGAAGAAGAGGGCAGGTGAAGAATGATATGTTCCTGAAATGATAATGAAGAAAATATTTTATCTGTAAAGGTATGTAGAAGTTTATCAGAATTAAACATCAATCTAATGTGTCAACAGACAAAAATACACTTGCGTATTAATGCAATCAGTGTATTCGTATCGCTAGCCTAAGGAAATAATCTGGAACAACAAATAAACTTTACATTTAGATATACATGGTAGCATTATTTACAACAATATCAACATATAACTACAGGTAGTTGGGCTTCCCCAGTGGCTCAGTGGTAAAGAATCTGCAATGCAGGAGACCTGGGTTTGATCCCTGGGTTGGGAAGACCCCCTGGCAACCAATTCCAGTCTTCTTGCTTGGAGAGTCCATGGACAGAGCAGCCTGGCCAGCTATAGTCCATTGGGTTGCAAAGAGTTCGACACGACTGAATGACTGAGTCCGTACACAAATCAGATGCATTAGGAACTGCACATATTTGATGTCATACTATGCATAATTATAATAATACAAATCACGATATGAAAAAATGGGGAAATGATTCCCAAACTACACGAGGTGAAAGCAATAGAATTGCAAAGGTGTACAAATAGCATCATTATGATTACATAATGCAAGAGCTGGCCGAGAAAAGCCATGGAAGGGCATGTATCTTAATGACGGTTATGTTTGGGAGGTGGGATGACAGAAAATTAAGTGATGAGACTACTGTTCTCTTTCTAATTTTCTGCATTTTCCGTAACAAACATTCATTTCAATTAATTTAGGCTTTTATTTGAATCTCTCCAGTTCTCAGGTAGCAAAATGAGCCAATTTCAAGCTCAAAGCCCTCTGCACAGACTCCCTCCCAATGTCAGAATCTTCACTAATATCCTCCTTAAGCAGCTTAGCCAGAAAGCTGGCTCTGCCAGTTCACTTCCCACCCCAGCCTTTCTGCTCAGCATGGCCTGCCTCCCCTTCATCTAAGAGCAGACCGGAATCACATTAGAACCCCTTCTCCCTGAGCCTGTACCCACCCACCCCCCAACCCCGAGCCCCAGCAGTGCCTTTCTTCTCTCCTTTCTTGATTTCCCTTCTGAATCTTCCTTGCGTTCTCATTCCAAGGCCAGATGGCTGATTTTCTGAAGCATTCACATTTCTCCTCTGTTGACTTATAACTGTTTATAACTCATCACCCACACCTCCCTGGTAACCAGGTTTCTGCCACAGCAGGCTGCCTGGTGGGATTTGGCAAGTGTGGAGAGGGTGGGGAGGGAGAAACTGTCCAAAGGGAAATTGGCCAATACGCTAGTCAGCTTTACTTCATTCATTTGGAACTCTTGGAAAGCACAGAGAGTGTTTAATGAGGACCATTAAAGGGAAAGCTGGGTTGTTTAAAGAGCCATCAGTTGTGTTGAGGCTGGTTCAGCAGTTCAGAATTTGATAAGTAGATTTTCAGTTTTTGCCTCAAAAAATAGACATTGCTTATGTCAAAATAACTTACAGATAAAAGACTTCACAGACATTTATTTCACATGGGCTTAGGCAGGGTTGTAGCTGTTAATTTGCTTTGACTACTGGTGAACCTGGAAGATGCGAAAAGAAACATCAAGTTTTTCAAAACAGAGGAGAACAAGAAATATGCATCCAGCCTTTGGTTTGACTTCAGGAAAATCTCCAAATAAACTGAATCTGCTCTGGGCAAGTCCTTTTCAAGGAATGGTGAATGACAAATACAGATAAATAGACAGTCTACATCCTTAAGAAGGTTATACAGGAGAAGAACATGGATTGTGTATGGCAAATAACATAAAATTATTCTATTAAAAACATAAGATAACATATATTAAACACTTTCCACTAAGCTTGGCATTGAGTAGTGGCTCAACAAATTCCCTTTCCCCTACCCACTGTCTGTCCCAAACTGAGCATCACTAACAACTACTCAATTGAAGCTAAAAGTATCCTAACAGTAAGAGTAATCCACTATTTCTTATAACGAGTCGGATAGGAAAGCAGTTCCCTAGATGATAGAACCCAATCAGAGTCTAGACAGGAAAATATAAATCACTGTAGAGTTTTTGAGCCAAGGAACTTTCATAAAAGGAATCGGGCACTAAGGTATTGAAAGACCTAGAGAAACCAAAGGATAACCTCCTGAGTGTTTGTGCAGGTAAGGCTGCTGGACCCAACACTGCCACTGCTGAGACAGAGGCCAGGAGCCTGTGGTCTCTTGGACACTTCAGCATCCCCCAGGCACCTGCATTTACCTGCTGTTGCTGGTATAAGAGACAACAGTTAACTGCAGTCTCTCACCACACTTGATGCTAGAGCCAAAAACATAAAGAATTACTTCAGTCTTCCTTCTTCCCTCCATCTAGATCTGTGCAAGTGACTTGCAACTGACAGAAGCTATCAGCACCCAGCTGGCAAGCGTGTCCAGAAAATGCTGTTTCCAGGGTTCTCACACTACCTCCCTCCACCACCAACTATAAGAAAAGACCAGAGAAAGACTGCAATGAGACTAAGTAACAACAGAAAGCATCTGGTAGAGCTGGAAAATTCAGTGGTTCAATAACATTATGAAGGACAAATGTCCTTTTGTCTTTCCTCTCTACCATCTTCAGGGATGGATGGCCTTTCCCTTAAGCTGGATTACATGAAGACTTCAAGATAGCTGAATGTTGAAAGCAGTATTTAAAGGCAGAAAGTGAAATGTCTCTTTCCTGTGTTCTTTTTAAAAAGTGAGATAAACTGCCAGGCTTACTTGCTTTCTCATGTCATTGGCTATAAAATGTAACATAAGCTTTCTTAAACAAATGACTAGCAAGGGTTAAAAAGTAAATCCCACAATTACCTAATAAATAACAACTGAATAGCCTCATAATACCTTGTGGTAAAAAAAAAAAAAAAAACTGATTTATTAAATATAAACTTTAAAAATACTATAATTTTGTAATCCTGCTTGCATTTCCTCATTTTTAAAATCATTATACATTAGTATTGCATGCTTTAGTACTGCATGCGGCCCCAAGAAAAAGAAATGCAAAAGGCAAAATGGTTGTGTAAGGAGGCCTTACAGATAGCTGAGAAAAGAAGAGAAGCTAAAGACAAAGGAGAAAAGGAAAGATATACCCATCTGAATGCAGAGTTCCAAAGAATAGCAGGGAAAGGTAGGAAAGCCTTCCTCAGTCAACAATGAAAAGAAATAGAGGAAAACAATAGAATGGGAAAGACTAGAGATCTCTTCAAGAAAATTAGAGATGCAAGGGAACATCTCATGCAAAGATGGGCACAATAAAGGACAGAAACGATATGGACCTAACAGAAGCAGAAGATATTAGGAAGAGATGGCAAGTATACACAGACTGATGCAGATAACCACAATGGTGTGGTCACTCACCTAGAGCCAGACAACCCAGAGTGCAAAGTCAAGTGGGCTGTAGGAAGCATCACTACGAAAAAAGCTAGTAGAGGTGATGGAATTCCAGTTGAGCTATTTCAAATCCTAAAAGATGATGCTGTGAAGGTGTAGCACTCAATATACCAGCGAATTTGAAAAACTCAGCAGTGGCCACAGGACTGGAAAAGGTCAGTGTTCATTCCAATCCCAAAAAAAGGCAATACCAAACAATGTTCCAACTACTGCACAATTGTACTCATTTCACACGCTAGCAAAGTAATGCTCAAAATTCTCCAAGCTAGGCTTCAATAGTATGTGAACCAAGAACTTCCAGGTATTCAAGCAGGATTTAGAAAAGTCAGAGGAACCAGAGATCAAATTGCCAACACCTATTAGATTATAGAAAAAGCAAGAGAAATTCAGAAAAAAACATCTTCTTCTCTTCATTGATTACACCAAAGCCTTTGTGTGGATCACAACAAACTGTGGAAAATTCTTCAAGAGATGGGAATACCAAACCACCTTACCTGTCTCCTGAGAAACATGTTTGCAGGTCAACAGTTAGAACAGTACATGGAACAATGGACTGGTTCCAAATTGGGAAAGGAGTACGTCAAAGCTGTATATTGTCACCCTGCTTATTTAACTTACATGCAGAGTACATCATGCAAAATGCTGGGTTGGATGAAGCACAAGAAAAATCTATATTGCTGGGATAAATATCAGTAACCTCAAATATGCAGAGGATACTACCATTATGGCAGAAAGCTAAGAGGAACTAAAGAGCCTCTTGATGAAAGTGAAAGAGGAGAGTGAAAAAGATGGCTTAAAACTCAACATTCAAAAAACTAAGATGATGGCATCCAACCCCACTGCTTCATGGCAAATAGATGGGGAAACAATGGAAACAGTGGCTGACTTTATTTTTCTTGGCTCCAAAATCACTGCAGATGGTGACTGCAGCCATGAAATTAAAAGATGCTTGCTCCTTTAAAGAAAAGCTATGACAAACCTAGACAGCATATTAAAAAGCAGAGACATTACTTTGCCAAAAAAGGTCCATATAGTCATGCTAAGGTTTTTTCAGTAGTCATGTGTGGATGTGAGAGTTATACCAGAAAGAAGGTTGAGTGCCGAAGAACTGATGCTTTTGAACTGCAGTATTGGAGAAGACTCTTGAGAGTCCCTCGGACTGTAAGGAGATCAAACCAGTCAATCCTAAAGGAAATCAGTCCTGAATATTCATTCGAAGGACTGATGCTGAAGCTGAAGCTCAAATACTTTGGAAACTTGATGCAAAGAGCTGACTCTTTAGAAAAGACTCTGATGTTGGGAAAGATTGAAGGCAGGAGAACGACAGAGGATGAGATGGTTGGATGGCATCACCGACTCAATGGCCATGAGTTTGAGCAGGCTCCAGGAGCTGGTGATGGACAGGAAAGCCTGGCAGGCTGCAGTTCATGGAGTCACAAAGAGCTGTACGTGACTGAGAGATTGAACAACAAAACTATTGCACGTTAAGTCACTTCAATCATGTCCAACTCTTTGCAACCCTCTGGACGGTACCCCTCCAGGCTCCTCTGTCCATGGGATTCTCCAGGCAAGAATACTTGGGTTGTGATGTATTAGTGGGTTGCCATGCCCTCTTCCAGGGTATCTTCCCAATTCATGGATTGGACCCATGTCTCTTATGTCTCCTGCATTGGTAAGTGGGTTCTTTACCACTAGCACCACCCAGGAAGCCCAACATTATTATGTCATCACATACTCAAAAAGTAGAAGTAACCGGGCCTCTCTCAGCCTCTGAGAGGCTTTGTGGGGAGGCTGGACCAGGGAGACTTTCTGAAAAAACGGCACAGTTGGGACTATCCCAAGCTACTTTGGCTAATAATAAGTTTTAACCAGTAAAAACAAAATAATCTACCAGTGGAGAACCAACCAGGCCAAAAGAATCTCTGTAAATTATGAAATACCTTTAATTTGGTTGCTACCCTCAGTTCTGGCATCATTTTGGCATAAGAAATAACAGAGTGAGCTCTTTCATGCCAATTATGAACGCAATGGAAACTGACTTCTTTCCATTCCAGCTGTAGCAGCAGGAGTAGGTTTTGCTGCCAACACAAAGCTTCAGTTTAGAGTTGAAATACTGTCAAATCAAAGGGCAGGGGTGTGGCATTTAGTGCAGATGCTACATGTCAAATTGTCAGTCTCATGCCCAAAGCTCTGCTCTCTGTGTCACAAACACGTCCTTTGAGATTATCTCCTTCTGTCCCTTAGATTAATGAACTATCCATCAAGACTCACTAATATTAACTATCATCTGTACATTAGCTTATAAAGTGTTTTTCCTTTCACATGATTTTATTTAGTCCCTACAGCCACTCAGTCATCTGGTTTTTACCTGAACAAAAATCAAATTCAGACTTGTAACTTGGGTAACAAACATAAGTTGTGAAAATAAGAGTTGAGCCTGTTAAAAACCCAATATTGGATAGAGTTGGGTAAGATACAGTTCTGGCACTGGAGGAATTTATTTTGTAGCTGGAAAAATGAGGAATGCAGATAAACAGGAATATTAAGCAGGTTGTCACGTGTGTTAAATGGACAGTATATAATAAGAGTACCATGCAGGTAAGAGAGAGAAAAGTCCATCATTTATCTGGGTGGTTAAGACTGTTCATTAGTGATGCGGTTCTGATATTCTTTCAAGGTGTGGTTCTGATATTCTGTCAACCTTTAGATCATATCACATGATCTTCCTGCATTGTCTGCACCCAAGGGCAGACAAGGGCAGCCTCCCCTTTAGGGGCAGGCTCAAGCTTCCAATTCAGATATCAGTATAAATACTGTGATAAGTGTTCTTCTTAGTAATATTTAGCAATACTAAGATAAACCTTGAATCTCCCAGTAAATAAATTCATATATTCTTTTCTGTGATCACCATGAGGGAGAATTAAGGTAAGTAATATTAGTTTAATTACTCAAAGAGAAAAAGAGTCAGGTAACAAATACCATAAAAACACAAGCATTCAGAATCTAACTTTCAGAATCTTTCTTCTTTTAAATGGAGATGATCTTCTTCCTCATCCTTGCCACATATAATGTTAAGTATTTCTATTTAAAGAAACCAATCACAAGGTCAGTTAAAGGAGCCTTTCAGAGGATATGTTCCACCTTTACCATTATCAACTTATAGTTTACCACTAAATTAGACTTTCTTGTGTGGAACAGCCCACGCATTATTTCTTCCTTCTGGTATCAACTCCTAGACCCTTGGTTTTAGTTTTGAAGTTATCTGTATAAAACTGAGGATCAGACTGATTATCCAAGCTTGTTTTGGTCATTGGTAATGAGGTAATGATTAGACACGAATCCTTCACCATTGAAAAATCTTTAAGACTATGCCAAAATGCCCTTGGAATGCTAAGAATTGGAACTGAAGTAGCTGACTGAACTCATAGCTAAATTAATTATCCACCAACTTATTTCTGGAAGTTGCTCCTTGAGATGTGGCTTTCTAAGTGTCTCTTATGTCTGTTATGCAACCAAGACCCCATTCTCTGCACCATCTTCTGTGAGTGCTTAGCATACCTGAGACTTCAAAAATAAGACTTTGCCAGCACTACCAATGGAGTGAGCATATACGATACCTGATGGAAGAAATTTGAATTAAAAAAGTCTGTCATATGCAAAATAGTCTTACAGTCTACAAAAGTGCTCTAATTATTTTTGGAGGAAATAGGTCTAAATTTTCCTCAATCATATCTTTTTTTTTTTTTTTTTAAGGTAACACAACAAAAACCTCCATTGATAAAAGCAAACATAAACAAAAACAACAAAAACCCCCAAAACAAAAAGCCTTAAGGTGTGACATTTTGTAGTTGTACCAGAGTTTGATTTTAGGACTGGTGGTTTTACATAAAAGTATTTTAAGCTCAGTTTAAATATTATTGATTTGTGCTGTGAAATAAGCAGACTCAAGAATGATAGAATAGTAAATGGTCATTAAAGTAATACTTATCCTTTGCATATTTTCAAAGTCAAATGAGAGAAGAAAAACTTTAAATTAAATCTCAACTTGAGCTAAATTAATCCCCAGGGTACTCCTTTCAAGACTCTGAGGCATATCAGCTGACTCTTTTTTTTTCCTGGTACTCAGATATGTAAGCCTTGAGCCCATTTTATCCTTGGTGCACCAAAGTAAAGACCAACAGATGGCCTATGACCTAGAGTTTTCTGTATTCATAAAGAAAAACAGAAAGTGCAGAACAATAATTTCATAAGTTGAAGTCTTAATTTACTGATATTGTTTGTACATGTTTTACCATTTCTTATTATTTAAAGTTGATTCCAGGGAGGGAAGAAGGAGGCTGGCAGATACATAACTAGGATGACTAGATCCTAAAAAAGTGCAGGCCATAAACGTAATAGACTTCTTTCCATGTTGGAGGTAGTGGTTAGTCTCTCAGTGTTAAAAGAGTAGAGTAGGTAAAGGGCAAGAAACAGACTGGAGGACAAAGAGGCTCAGAACTGGCAGAAAGTTTCAAATGTTATGGAGTCTGTTTCTGCTTCTGCCCAGAAGCAATGGATTCACAGAATCAATTCAGTCTTGATGTTGAAAATTTGTGGTGATAATCAATGAGTACAGAATCAATTACACCTTCCCCTTACACTGGGAAGTTATCTGGAATCAGTGTTGGCAGTTGGCAAGAAACCATGAGAATAATGTAAATGCTTTCACACAATCCAATACTGTTTCCATGTCTTTTTTCATGTTAAAAGGAACACAAAGGATAGAGAGACTGACAGAATTTCCCACTCATCCTGGAATTTTTCAAAATCATTCACTGTACTCATTACTAGAGACTTAAATTTATAGATAGGTGATCCTCTTCAAGTCTCCTCCTTTCCCATTTCTCATCAGAATTTGACTTTGCAAAGACAATAAATGGCAGTGAAATGTTGCAATAAAATAATAATCACTAAACAAGCTTACTCTGGCATTTTTTAAAGAAGCAAATTCTTGTGAAGAGTTTTATATTTGTAGGATGTCAAATAAAATGTAAATGCTATCTTTTGTAATGAAAGATGACAGGGAAGGAAATATAAGACAAACTGCCAATAAATATGGTGTGTAAAATTTAAGACTTAGTGATTATAATTCTACTTGCACAAATACTCAGCATTCAGCTTTTGGTTAATGGTCTAATTAGTTCTTTTTGCTGCACTATATTAAGGGTGAATATTTCCCTCCAGTGAACTGGAAGTGGAGCAAAGTCTGAAATTTCACTTTGATATCTTTTCTTTCTCATATTTCCTATTCTATGTGTTCTTCTTTCACACCATTCCTTTCCCCATTTGTTTCTACTTTCTTTGCTTGGAACTTCAATTGTCCTAAATTCCTGAGTTTCTACCACATCCTGGACACTGGCTTTAATTAAGGATTGGTGGTTCATCACAGAAACATGTTTTCATTTAGAACATGATATCTTTTAGTTGTTCTTAAAATCTCATCTCAACCTTCACTTCTTCAGGAAAGCCTTTTCTAATCTGATCCAAGCAAAGTCTCATTATCTGTATTATGCACGTTTCATTCCTATCACTTTTTACAGTTATAACTTTACACTTATTGGTACCATTCCTTGTTTAATAACAGACTTCTGGCCTAGACCAAAGCTCAATGCATGGTCAGAGTACATGTCTACTTTTGTTTTCCACTCTATGTGCAGTGCCTAGCTCATAGTAGGCACTGAACCAATATTATTTGAATGAATAAACTAGAAAAGTTTTGTTGTGTGTAACATTTGCTATCTAACAAGCATCTCAAGTCCAAAAGTGACATCTGCATGTTTCCAAACTCTCCATTTTGGCAAATGGCAACTCAGTTTTTCTTTTTCCTCAGGCCCAAGTCCTTTGTTTCATCTTTGATTCTTCTTATGCTCTTAAATTGCTCAACTGTTCAGTCACTTCAGTCGTGTCCGACTCTCTGCGACCCCATGGGCTGTAGCCTACCAGGCTCCTCTGTCCATAGGATTTTCCAGGCAAGAGTACTGGAGTGGGTTGCCATTGCCTTCTCCGTATGCTCTTAAAGCACATGTCCAATTCATCAGCAACGACAGTTAGTTGGCTTTCTTCAGAATTCAATTCCACTGCTCATGTCCACTGAACCTTCTAGTCTATTCCCCTGTTGTCTTTGGCTGGATGAGTGCAATGGCCTCTTAACTGGTCTTCCTTCCTGCACCCTTGCTTCTCTGTATTTATTTCCAACACAGCAGATAATTCTTTTAAACATAAATTCATACCACTCCTCTTTGAACACCTCCGTATTTTTCCATATCTCATGGTAAAAGTCCCTCTGAAAGCCCACAAGGCCCCATACAATCTGCTCTGTGACAATAAGGACTTTGTTACGTTCTGTTACACCTGCAATGCATAGAAAAGTCAATGGCTCAAAGTAGATGCTTGATAAACTTTTGTTGACTGAATCTGTATACACACAAACCAGAGGCCATGTCATTTTAGTAAGTACTCTTCTCACTTTTACAGCAAAAAAACCCCACAAAGATCCCATCTAATGGGTTTCAATGAATACATTTACCACTTAGTTAACACATACTAAGAGTGTTCAATACGTAGCATGATGATACGAAATTTTTTTCCAAGTTCTGTTCCTGATAAACATACATAAAACTACTTGTGCTGTAAAGGCTATTTTGACTCATTAGGAAAATCATTATTGCAATCAATATTAAATCAAAGAGTCATTCAAGGGTATATTATGTCATAAGGCTGACTATTGTGATTGACTGAATTTAGAATTAGAAAGAAAAAATTCCACTGGTTAATTTAGTCCATTTTTAGGCACTAGATCAATTGCTCAGATGATTTTGTGTCATTTTTTCAGGAAGCAGAAGTTATCATCCTTGAATACTTTTGGTGGGGAGTTTTCATTTGTTAAGGCATTTTGACAATTAGCAAATCACTAAATCTATAACAACTTATAGCACTGTGCTGTGCTTAGTTACTCAGTTGTGTCCGACTCTTTGCAACCCCATGGACTGTAGCCCGCCAGGATCCTCTGTCCATGGGGATTCTTCAGACAAGAATATTGGAGTGGGTTGCCATGCCCTCCTTCAGGGGATCTTACCAAGGATTGAACCCAGGTCAATCACATTGCAGGCAGATTCTTTACTGTCTGAGCCACTAGGGAAACCCATCTATAGCACATCATATATCAACTTTATTAGTCTTTGCCTCTTTAACCTGCTTGTGGTATGAAAAGTAAGGTAAGGGGAATGAGGTCACAGTGAACCTCTGAAAACAACTGTACTTTGTTGTTTCTGCTTATTTGATATAAGCAATTAAAGTTAACATAATAAATTAAGAGAATAGTGATGGCATTTCATATCATTTAAATGAAAAACCATCTGCCAGTGCAGGAGATGTGGGTTCAATCCTTGGGTTAGGAAGATGGCAACCCACTCCAGTGTCTTTGCCTGGAAAATTCTATGGACAGAGGAGCCTGGCAGGCTATAGCCTATGGGGTCGCAAAGAGTCGGATGCAACAGAACACGCACACACACACAGTGGATAATGTACACTGAATTTCCACTTGAGTTTGCTCTTAAGATGACTTTCTGAGATGATTATGATGATAAAATTGAAATTAGGATGATGAAAGGGGCAGGGGAAAGGTGGTGGGTTATTATAAGTTAGATCTCTGAATTGATCATCCTTCCTCAAACTTATTCCTTTCTGTATGTCCAAAATTTCCTAAGAGTGTTGGAGAAAATTCAATTTTATTCTCATGACTGGAGAAGCTTCATTATTTTACCAGTTACAACTCACTCATTTAACAAATGTTTACTGAGCAGCACCTTTTTTGCACCAAAAGCTGTTCTAACTATATAAATATGATTGCATCTGCTTCAGTATAGCACCATTACATGTCATTTAGAACTTTTCCTGGAGGAAAGATTTGTCCCATGAGCAGAGTGAGCCATATTTGAAGTAAAAAATGAGAATTTATTTAATTTGGAAAAGAAAATAATAGCATAGAAAGTTCCTAAATTCACACTTTAATTTGCTCCAGAAATTAGCAGGTAGAAGGAAGGAATTTGGGATAAATTTTTGCTATAAATGTATTTTGCCACCATTTCATATAAGCAAAATGTTCTTGAATAAAATAAATTGACATATATTCAACAATCAGGTAAAGAATTATGTATGGAAAATTTTTTAACAAGTTATGTTAATGATTGATTTCCATATGATGGATTTGTTTCAGACACTTCCAAACTGAAATTGACATTAAGATTGCTAAAATATAGAAAACAAAAAACAAAAAAACCAAAGCAGTAAGCAATGGAATGGATTCTCTTTAAGCAACTTTTGTCATGTAGATATGGGAAAATGCGATGCAACAGATCAACAGATTTAGGTGCAGCCATTCAATCTCACTGAATCCAATCCAAGGAAACAAATCCAAGACCCTTCCTGCTTTTCATTTCTTTTACTGAAACAGTTGTTGTGGCAGGAAATTTAAAGAAATGATATACATTCAAGGGGAGGGGAGGGAGTTGCTCTGAAACAAAGAACAAAAAACCAAGCCAAATGAAGATCAAGCAAACAAGTAGAAGAAGCCCTCAAGAAAGCTTCTCAACTATTAGGGGAAAAAAATGCTATGAACTCTCTAAAAACTAGGGCTCAGAGAAATGTAATGCATCCATATTCAACACTCAGATAAGCACATTAGATCCTCAGGCATCCTTCAAAGACCCATATGTTTGGTGCAATTGCACTAAACAAAGATAAATTTCCAAAACCTAAGAAAGTTTTTCTTTTATCCCAGGAAGGAGGCTGCTCAAGCAATAAGCACTACTTTGGAAACCCTTTCTGACCAAGAATGGCCTGGAGCCCACATTGCTCACCCCTAGCAAATGCCATGCACATTAATGGACTCTTTTACACTATAGGAGACTGACTCTAAAATAATAAAAATTACTTATCCTTAAAGAGGATTAAACATATCCTCAAAGCAGAGAACTTGAGATAGCTGAAATTCTGTACATTTGTATGCACACATCTATGCAATAACAGTTAGCCAAAATGCAAACTATGAAAAGCACATCACTGAGCATCCTTGGAATTTCGCTGTCAGCTATGACGCTGCAGTGGGAACCTTATATTATATGTCAATCTGTCTTAAATCTGTTTATCCAAAGGACTTCACTGAGTACTGAACAATTTCCCAGGAAAATGTTGACTGTTTTTTTTTAGAAAGGTGAAATTACGATTCATGTTAGACTTCAATTTGTAAGATTCCACCTATGCCCCAACACATACATGCCATAATGAATCTGAATTATTCTTCAAAGCAAATAATTAAGCAAGTCATATTCTATTCAATTCTTCCCTGACCAACATTTCAAATAAGTGAATTATAGTGAAGTAACAGTGGGAACCTTAAAGGGAGGGTCACCGAATTCAGGAACTTGAAGGAAGAGACTGAAAAATGGAAAATGTCAGTTCCGATCTCTCTCTCTTTTTTTTTTTTTTTTTCTAATCTATAGGTTAATAATTGTAGGCAGGGTAATTTTAGTAAACGTAAATAAGTTCAAGTGACTGGTGGCCTCTTGGGGTCTGTGTGCCTGTGATATTTTACTTGGGGACATTTGTTTGCTGGTTGAAGGAGAAAAAAAGAATGGGAGTGTGGGCACTTGGAGAGATGGAAAAGGCAAGTGGACACGGCAGTATCTTCTCTCTCAGTCTTCATGAACTGTGGAGTTTTCCTTTCACATAAGTCTTTGCTTCAAGGAGAGCAGAGTTCAGCCGACTGAAGTCATCTTCATGAAGAAGAGAAGCTTATTAGACTGATTAACTGAATCTCACCTTTTCTGTACAGAGCAGAACCACACACCATCCCGCAATTCCAAAGACTGCTGGCTTCCCATGACTTCTCCTCAGTGTGAGGAAGATTTGACCATTTGATTTTGCAGTGACTGAAATGTTCAGAGTATCAGCCTGCCTCTCCAAGGCCCAACTAGCTAAAACCTTATTTCTAAGCCTTACTGAGGAGGGAGGAGTCTGTTCAGTGGCCATTTGTTCCTTTCATGCCCACAACCTCACCAGAGTCTCCTGGCTGCCAGCCATAGGACACAGTTCGCCGTGAGTCAAGCATGAGTCTTCTAACAGGTTGGCAGAAGAACAAGCTTGTGTCGCATTTCCTGGCCTCAGAAATTCTTCCCAGTACATATTTAAGTTTCCTTGATTTATTCCCCATATGGTCCATGTGGTTAGCCACAGTTTTATTTTTCTTAATAGCAGTAAAGGCTCATCATGACCCTTCTTCAGGCTCATCACTCTCTCTCTCTCAGACCTGTGATTTATTAGGAACATCCTCTACTGGGGATGAATGGCTCAGCTATTTGGTAATAGGATATGGAGCTTTTACACACTGTGAGCTGTGCTGTTTAGTGCCAGATGACAGTTCTGCTACATTGCTGAGGGAAGTAAGAATCTGTCTCCTTTCCTAAACTACTGAACTGACCAGGTGGGTCCCAGGCTAGGTCAAGAAATGGCCAAGTCTTCCTCTTCTGCATACCATTAGTGTAAGAGGAAGGACATAGACTCTTGAGCCAAGTAGACTTGCTTTTGAATTCAGGCCTGTGACTCTCCTGTGGTAGAAGTTCTCGATCAGGGTTGATCTGGTTCCCCAGGAGACACTCGGCAATGTCTGGAGGCATTTGTGATTATCATGACTAGGGAGGGGCTTCTAGAAAGAGGTCATCCTACAATGCACAGGAGAGCCTGTTTCCCCTAGTCCCCCTAAAGTAAAGAATTATGCCACTCGGAATGTTAGTAGTGCTGAGAAATCCTACCCTAACATTTGATGCTACGCAAATTTTAACCTTAATTAAAATAAGAGAACATTTTCAGTCCTTATAGGGTTGTGATAGAGATTAAAATAAAAGAATCAATAAATACAAAATAGCTGTATTAGGTACAGAAACACGACAACTTCCTTCCTCATTTCTTTGGTATCCCAGTACACACAAGCACTCTATTTGCCATTGTCCTTTGCACCCCATACAAGCCTGTTTCAACTTAGCTTAGGCTAAGTTATCCTGAGTTGTGCCGAGTTATTTTGAATTATTCAGAGGTAACAACCAACTCCAAAACCTCAGAGTTTATAGCAACTAAGGTTTGTTTCTCACTTTTATAAGTGTCTACCAGGACTAGTTCCAGCTCTTTAATCAGGCCCACGCTGAAGGAGCAGCCTCTGTCTGGGACTTCGTGATGCACGATGAAAAGAAAGGGAGAAAAACCACATGTTAGCTTTTAAAGCTTCCACACAGATAATCACAATTTTAAATGCTTACTATTCACTTCATTTTTGAAGGAGGGATTCCTGCCCTAAATTTATGGGAATGGCTGAACACATGACACTGGACACTGGACAGATGACATCAATGGTATTTTACCAGTCACATGAACCCACAGCTCAGGGGAGGACTATACTGAACATGATGCAGAATCATATGAGGGTTCACTGAGGAGCTGTGGGAGGCAGGCTTTGCAGTGCCAAGAGGATGAGATGCCCCCTGGTTCTCAAAGGAGGATGTGACTGCCTTGTTTGAATAATCCTAGAGTTGGAATTTCATAGTGGATAAATTAATTCTGTAATTGGCTAGTTGGAACAACTCCTTGCCAGGAACTGAAACCTGCTACAAAAAGACTGCCCTGGTCCCTCTGATAAGGAGCATTGTTTGGCCAGGGGACCTTATCTGAGGAAGCACAGCAGGGAGAGAAACAAATCTGATGTGCACTTATAAGTCTTACAAGTTTAGGACACAATTCCTGATTTCCTGCCTTCCTTATCCTGCCTTTGCTTAGCCTTCCTGATCTTAGTAGGTTAACCATCTACTCAGTTTCTCAGACCAAATATATAGACACTAGTCACTGACTTTTCTCTTCCCCTTACTTTCTGTATTCAATCCATAAGCAATCTTTTAGCGTTGCTTCACCTTCAAAATATATCCAAAATCTGAATATCAGGTCTGTAACCTCCACTTCTCCTAAGGAACTGCAATAGCCTCTCGTCTAGTCTCTCTGCTTTTGCTTTTGGATCTCACAATTCATTTACCTCACAGCAGTCTGAGTGACCTCTAAAAACATAAAAAATGAAGACCAAGAAAGAAATTAAAAAAAAAAAAACAACATAAATTAAACCATATCACCTTTCTGACTGAAATTTTCCAATAATATCCCATCAGTACATAGAATAAAGTCCAACTCTTTGTCATGACTTACAAAGCCCAATTCCTTGCACCCCAATCTACCTCTCATAGCTTATGTCCTATCACAGGCCACCTAATTCACACTGTGGATGCCTCTTCAGCCACAGTGATCTTTTTGCCGCTTCTAGGACATACCAAGATATTATTGCCCTATAGGCTCACACCCTAGACTCTCCAGAAGCCTCATCTATTTTGTCAATCAATCAACTCATATTTATTTAGATTCAGAAAAAAATAACAGACACTATTTTAAGCACTGGGATGCTCATCTGAAATGTCTCTACCTCAGAAAGGACTTCCTGAAACCAGCCATCTCTCCTATTACTTTTTATCCCCTATCCAGCTTTATTATTACTATTACTGTACTTAAGACTACATAAAATCACATACATTTTGTTTTCTCTTACCAGGATATAACTCCCTCAATTGTAAAATATGCAACCCAGATGTCCATCAGCAGACGAATGGATAAGGAAGCTGTGGTACATATACACAATGGAATATTACTCAGCCATTAAAAAGAATATATTTGAATCAGTTCTATTGAGATGGATGAAACTGGAGCCCATTATACAGAGTGAAGTAAGCCAGAAAGAAAAACACCAATACAGCATACTAATGCATATATATGGAATTTGAGAGACGGTAATGATAACCCTATATGCAAGACAGAATAAGAGACACAGATGCATAGAACAGTCTTATGGACTCTGAGGGAGAAGGTGAGGGTGGGATATTCTGAGAGAATAGCATTGAAACATGTATATTATCATATGTGAAACAGAACACCATTCCAGGTTCGATGCATGAGACAAATGCTCAGGGCTGGGGCAATGGGATGACCCAGAGGGATGGGATGGGGAGGGAGGTGGGAGGGGGGTTCAGGATGGGGAACACATGTAAACACATGGCTGATTCATGTCAATGTATGGCAAAAACCACTACAATATTGTAAAGTAATTAGCCCCCAACTAAAATAAATTTAAAAAAAAAGAAAAGAAAAGAAAAAGTAAATATGCTCTAAAAACATGAAATAATCTAGCATTGAACAACTCTTCATTGAGGAAGAAGAATTCCATATTTTAATTATGCTTAAATATTCCAATATAACCAGATGAAAGTGTATGTTTAAAATGTCACAAAATGACATATTATGGATTATTAGGGAATAGAGGGCAGTAATTAATTTACTGAGCTAGGGAATTTATTACTTAATACATTCTACTGGCACAGGAACATAAAATGAATAAACTAATTAAAATGTAAGGAAATATAAAAACATTGAAGTAATTTCTCAACATCTTTGGACCAGCAGCTGAAGAAGAGTGGTTTTCTTCTTTGGTCTTCAGACCTAGCTGCAAATCAGAACCTTTTGATAATGATGTTTACACATGCAAATTCACCAGCCCCATCTCTGGACATTCAGATTCTCCAAGGCTGGGGTGGAGCCTAGGAAACTGAACGTGCTATAAACCTTCCCAAGACAGTCTCATGATCAGCCTCACTTGGAAGCCTGTGGAAAAGTAACTTACCGCATACTCTATTCTTACCAGATTAACCAGGTATTTGAATAAACTGGCCAAATGGATTGCTTTGGGTTTGAGCTTGGGCATTGTTGATCTGGAACTTCATTTATATTTTTTTACAAGGCAATATAATGAACCTTGAACTCAGGGCTATAGAGAATCCCTAGGTTATTTTATATCCATGAAAGCAAGATCAAGGCCTTGGTTATCTCTTTGTTGGGAATGTTTGTCATTTCCCAGAATACTTTTATAAGCAAGAAAACCAAAGCATCATCTCCCCTCAATCAAGCCTATGGTACTAGTGACATAGTGAAATGTGGAAAGTTGGACACTGACACCCACCTTTCCGTCTTCCATTACAGAATCCTAACCCCATAAGGTACAGTGTGTCCTTGGTCAGTACCTAACTTTGGAAAGCTAGTTTATCTGATTATGTGCAAGATGTGTCAGCAGCAACTGCCATGATTAAATGCATTTAATAGATTTAAACATCCCATGAGTAAATGAAATAGGACACAATTCTCATGTTAGTCTACCTTTTCTAATTGGGAGTTCATTCTCCATTGGGAGGGAGTAAACATATGAAATAAAATTCTATAGCTTACAGCATGCTGGTTTTTGTTGTCCTGGACTCTTTCATGCCCCAGTGGCATTTGCTGATTATATTTACAGGGCACAAGTGATTTTAAACTCACAGTACGTTTGGGAAGTAAACCTAGTGGGCATGTGAGCAACCAACTGCAATGTCAGGGAAACTAACTCAGTACATTTCCAATCTTTAAAACTCAAGGTTTCTGAACTATGGATTGGCACATCAGTACAAGGATTTGAGTTTCACGGGGCTGGATGAAAACTTTATATTACAGTAAAATGGAAAGAAATAAAGATTTTTCTTAAGTTACCTAGATATTTTATTTGAAGCCAAATCATTCCCAGTTCTAAAGCTGCACTATAAATCCAGATCATGGCCTTGAATTTAGGTTGGAGAGGGTGTGGAGGTATTTAATTGCAGTAAGTCCTCTTTGACAATGCATGGATGTCCTAAGCTATCAGCAATAGCTGACCAGCTGATGGAGTTTGTATAGGCCTGTTGGTTAATCTGAAATGCAAATGCCACCACCCGACAGTCTGCTTTTCTCTGAATTCATTTTAATTGAGAAGACACTCTGCCAGAAGCTGGAAGCTCTCCTGCGTCTGTCTAATGTATGCAAATACTTTAAAACTCATTCCTCAGTTCAGAAGGCTGCAAATGAAAACCATCCTGTGATTCCTCATTCTAGTCTTGGACACGGGACAAGGGGAATTGTTTCCTCCTCCCAATCCTCCATTCCTCTTTGATATTCCATCACTCACCTCAACAGTATTCGTTGAGACAAAAATAAGCTTCCCAAAGAAATTTCAACTGGCTCCATTCTACTGTTGCCTTTGTTGGGTCAAAACCCAAGGCTCAGTTGTGTGCTACTGCATAATTAATAAGAGGTACAGTAGAACAACTGGTAGAAAATATGAATAAATACATAAAATGACAAAAGATATCCCTTCATAGAATAAAAATGAGTGATCAGTGAGAGAACATTAGAAGTGACACAACAATCTTGGCCAAAACAAAATTCCTTAGCTACTCTATCCATTACTGGGAACCAAGATATAAGAAATGGAATAGGACAGAGTGACAAATAATTATAACAGATGGTCTCAAAATGCTATAAAAAAAGATAGCAATAAAGACCTGGAGTTGTTTATAGATGAGAAAGTCACTGCTCCAGGCTTGGAGGCTTCCTGAAATAGGTAACATTTAACATTTGAAGCATTGATAAGACTTGTCTATATGGAGATCAGAGTCAGGGAAAATCTCTCTAAGCTAGGGAGAAAGCATGGCTAAAGGTATGAAATGTAGGAACTGAGAGAATGTATAAAGACAAGGAAATAATAATAGTTCCTTTGTTTTGTTTTTGTCTCTGGACTTAGAGAATGAGTGTGCAGGCTTGGTAAGGCAGTGAGCCTCAAGCCTGACACCACGGGGCACAGCCTGGAGGTTGGTGGGGTCTATGAGGGACAACCTGGTGCTGGGATGGGATGGGAACCCATATGAGTGGGAGCTAGCTTGGAGACTGGAGCCATAGGAACTGGTCTGACATCGGGCTAGATCAAGAGCCTGGGTTCATGTGAGACAGTATGGAATCTAAGTCCAGGGCGTGTTGGTCTGGCATTGGAGTGGACTGGGAACCTGGGCTTACTGGAGCCTTCTGGGCCTGTGACAGCTAGTCTAATGCTGGGGTCTATCATGAAATTGGGCGCTTTTACTTTCCTTCCTGCGTGGAGAGAGTCTGGGCTGTCTGGTTTTAAGGGAGGGGTGATGGAGATAATGTAAAACTGTCTTTTGCACCCTCTTCACTATGCCTTATCTATCCTCCTACCACATATAGTAATCCCATATATGGAATCCTTAGCTTTTGTGGAAATACCTTGTGTGTGTGGATGGTTGTTCAAAACAATGTTTCTGGTTGGGAAAAAATGCTGGAAATTCCTCACCACCATCTTGTTCAAACATTTAAAATTTTGATGAAGTACAATTCATCTTTTTTTTTTCCCCCTTGCACTTCTGGTGCTGTGTCTAAGAAGGCTTTGCCTAATCCAGAGTTCATGAGGATGTACTTGATGTTTTCTTCTAAGTTTTATAATTTTAGGTCTTTCACAGATAGGTCTATGATTAATTTTGGATTAATTTTCATGTATAATGGGGTTTTGCAAGCAGATATCCAGTTGCTCTAGCACCATTTGTTGGAAAAATGATTTTTTTTTCCTCACTGAATAATCTTGGTAGCATTGGTGAAATCAAATGATCACAAATAGTCTTAAATACGGACTCTCAATTCTGTTCCATGGTCTATCCTCATACAGATGTCACTGTGTCTTAATTACCATAGCCTGGCAATAAGTTTTAAAATTGAGAAGCATGAGTCCTCTTACTCTATTCTTCTTTTGCAAGATTTCTTGGCTATTCTTGGTTCCTCATATTCCCATATCAATTTTGAATCATCTTGTTAATTTTGATGAAAAGTCTAGCTGAGATTCTGATAGGGAATGCACTGAAGCTATAGATGAAACTGAGGAGTACTTCTATCTTAACAATATTAAATTTTCTAATCCACAAACACAAGCTAACATTTTATTTATTTTAACTTCTTTCAACACAGTTGATGTTTTATAGTTTCCAGAGTTCAGGTTTTTATGTTAAATTTTATGTTACATTTAATTCTAAGTATTTTATTCTTTTTTAAAAAGTTTTTTGATGTGCAACATTTTAAAAGTCTTTATTGAATTTGTTACAATATTGCTTCTGTTTTGTGTTTTGGTCCTGTGGCATGTGGGATCTTAGCTTCCTGACCAGGGATCAAACCCACATTGGGAATAGAAATGCAAGTTGATATTGCTCTTGTACCCTACAACCTTGTTGAGCTTCTTTATAAGTTCTAATAAGTTTAACAGTGGATTCCTAAAGAATTTTCTATGTACATTATTGTATATAAGAGCATGTTATCTGTGAACTGGGATAGTTTTACTTCTTCAATTCCAATCTGGGTATTCTTATATCTTTTGCATGCCTTATTGTCATGGCTAGAACTTGCACTATAATATTTGTCAGCAGTGGCAGAAGGGTCATGTTCTGGATCTCAGGGAAAAAACATTCAGTTTTTCACCATTGAATGTAATGTTAGCTACATTGAAGGCAGGAGGAGAAGGGGATGACAGAGGATAAGATGGCTGGATGGCATCGCTGACTCAATGGACATGGGTTTGGGTGGACTCAGGGAGTTGGTGATGGACAAGGAGGCCTGGCGTGCTGCAGTTCATGGGGTCGCAAAGAGTTGGACATGACTGAGTGACTGAAATGAACTGAATGGAGGAACATAGAGAATAGACTTATGGACATTGAGAGAGGGGAGGAGAGGGTGAGATGTATGGGAAGAGTAACACGGAAACTTAAATTACCATATGCAAAATAGATAGCCAGCGGGAATTCGCTGTATGGCTCAGGAAACTCAAACAGGGGCTCTGAATCAACCTAGAGGGGTGGGATGGGGAGGGATATGGGAGGGAGGTTCAAAAGGGAGGGGATATATGTATACCTATGGCTGATTCATGTTGAGGTTTGACAGAAAACAACAAAATTCTGTAAAGCAATTATCCTTTAATTAAAAAATAAATACATTTAAAAAAACAAAAGCAAAAACAAAACAAACAAACAAAAAAAGTCCTGGCACAGAGGGGATGGGAAAGGATCCTGTTTAGGTGTGTCTCTTGCTTGGACAAAAGGAATCCATACACACCCTACCATAGGTTATCTAGCACGCATCTACCTGCTCTTGTTCTCTCTTTGTACTCTTTGATTCTTTCAGGTGGTGGTAGACAGCTAATGGAGGATCACTTTCAAGATCTTGTGTCTGCTTTTATCAGAGAAGATACAGGAAGTTAATCCTGGTTTAAACAGAAATGAAAATGAATAGTTTGCATGGAAGCCCAGAGATACAGCAGCTTCAGAAAGGACATGTGCAGATACTACAACATCCAGGGGAAATATAAAAGGAATGTCTCTCTCCATGTTTACTACATAAAGCAAGAAAATATGTCAGAGAATTTCCCATGATGGTTTCCTTCATGCTTCACTGGCCAAGACTAGATCATACTCCTATTTCTGAACTGACCAATGGCAAGAGGACTCTGAGCCTCATGATTGGTTTTTGAGGGTGGAATATTGTAGACTCATCCTCTAAGACCCAGTAGCTATCTTGCCAGAATGTGAGCCCTTCCAGGGCAAGCTTTACATCTTATATATCCCTGTACCCAGCTCCCCACAGAGTGCCCAGCACCCTTTAAGTGCCCAAATAATGTTTAATGTCATTAAACAGAGAATGTTGAAACAAACAAACAAACAAAAAATGGCTTTGTTTCCCTAGGAATGTCCCCAGAGCCCTCACAACTTATTCCCTGTTCCTTCCACTCTAAAAGGGACACCAATTAAGATATTTTGGTGCTGTGTTTTACTGGCTTGCCACAGGCACTTATATAGAGTTTTTAGATAAGAATCCAGAAAAACAAAAAGAAAATTTTATACTGATTTAGCTCAAAATGCATCATCAAATCTATGAGGCTATTAATATGCAGCTAGTATGATAACCAGACTTCACTATTAAATATCATTATAATTTTATTCATTCTAAGGTCATTGGTATCAATCTCTCAATAAATCAAGTCAAATTTAATATATATCAAAGACTATGATTAATAGTAAGGAGACACTATCAACAATTTAAATGTTCCAAATTTGGGTTTGAGAGAATCTGAGACTAAGAAAATCCAATGAGAGGAAAATTATTTGAAAGATATTTTTAACCTGATGGAAAAAAGAACTGAACTAAAATTATACCATCTATTACAATAATTCAGACTCAAACATTTGAACTCCTTTTGAAAGAAGGGAACTGAAAATGTAACAATCTCTTTGAAGAGAGGAAGGCATGTGATCCTCTAATCTTTCCATGTCAATTAGGTTCTACTAGAGCTTGAAGAGATGACAGCATATAAAGCCATTAGGAGGTGCTGTGGGGGTTTTAGGAAGGTGAAGGCAAAGGACTTTGATGTGAAAAATCAGGAACTCTTGAAGCAACATTGGCTATTTTCTAGAAGAGATGCCCACAGTATGCAGAGACATCATGGTAGCTGCACTGAAAGGCAAGGACTGAGCTCAGGCAAGACACAGATGTTTTGATGCTCCTCAACAGGTGGGCTTTTCATGCTCCTTCACTTACATCCTCTTATATGAGAACCAAGGGCAGAAGCTGTTCAGTGTCTCCTGATACAATAACTAGGTCCCCAAAACCTGACTTTTTTGGTTGCAGCCATTTAAAATCCATATATCTGTGACAGATCTACCTTGTACAGAGGGGTATGTTTTTAGCTGGAAAAACAAATTAATGAAGATAATATAGTAGCCTAAACTTCTACTTATCTCAATAGTGATATTTCTGTTGAGCCATAG
Organism: Giraffa tippelskirchi; assembly: GCF_054371585.1. Lineage (NCBI taxonomy): Eukaryota > Metazoa > Chordata > Mammalia > Artiodactyla > Giraffidae > Giraffa > Giraffa tippelskirchi. Next base: position 155,760,319 of record NC_137275.1, read on the forward strand.
ATTTCAATGGCTTCTTAACCCAATGATACGGTTATGATGGAACTGTCTAAAAAGCCAGAAAGAGTGCTATTTTTGAGCAGAAAGGGATTCTTTACACCAGGGAACAGCAAACTAAAGTACATTCATCCAGGGGATTGCTCAACATGCTCCTTGGGGAAGAAAAATATTTAAATTTATGTTTTTATTATGTATTATGATAGCCTTTCAAAATTTATTGACAGTACACAATTCATTGGTATAGTAGGACACATTTAAAATTCACAGATCAATTAATTTATATGTATTGGGGTTGCATATGCTGTATTTTCTGTTTGTTTTCCTGATAATGATATGCATTTCTCGATTCAAACCTTGCCCATTGGGTATCTACATTATCTAAACCTAAAGAACATTCTCTCATTTTGATCCAACAGCTTGGATGGGTGATTCTGCTCCATTTCAGTAAAAATTAACGTTTTGGGAATCTGGTTATAAAGGAGAGTTTTGTTTATTTTTTACATAGAAAAATACACACGGCTGACTGAGCTAGGATATCTTTGCTGTCCATGCATTATCAGTCCAGCATTATCAATTTGTCTGGATATTCAGCACCAAGTTACAGGTTGAGCAATGGTGAAGAAGTTACTTTTCTACATGTATTGCCTATGACTGCTTGGAGTATTTCCTTTTTATGATGGTTGTTATGTTTTTCTTACTCACTTAAAGTTATCAGTTTGAAATGATAATCTTTTTCTCCTCGTAAAGAATTTCTACCCTGTCTCAGTCTGCCTAAGTAATACAGTTAAAACCATTCAAAACAGAACTTCAGTATTATAAAAACACTCACTTAAAAATTTTAGAAAAATTCCAGAATCAAATTATAAAAGTACAGCATGGTGATGAATGGAATCTGATTTTTAAAGGGCAGAAATGCATCCTGACAAAGCAAGAGAAAATCTCACTGACTATTCAGAACAGAACCCATTAGAATGTTGAAATAGTTCTCAAATTCAAAGTCCTTATTCTGCTAGTGTTTTATGAAGTATTTTCTATAGGATATACCAGCAGCTACTTGACCCTGTTTTCTCCCAGTAGCTTTGGATTAATTAGAGGCCTAGGATAACTTCAGAAAGGGAAATAACTCATCTTTTTCAGACATTATCCAGTTGAATCTCAAGATGAGGATGTGGGCATCTTCTCAGTGTGCCTGACTCTTGGCAACCCTAAGGACTATAGCCCATCATGCTCTTCTGTCCATGGAATTTTACAGGCAAGAATACTGGAGTGGGTTGCCATTTCCTTCTCTAGGGGTGGGCATCTCTACCCTAGCTCCAAATCCATACTGTGAATTCAGCTTATAAAAAGATAGAGGGAAAATAAAATTCTTTGTGCTCCTTTTAGTAACAGAGAATGAAGTAAGTATTGTCAGGAAAGAGGGGAGAGGAAATCAGCCTTCAATTTTCCTCTTTATTTAAAGATGATTATTTTGGAAGATCCCTTTGCATATGCTCCTTTTTTGTTCTTATCATCAAGGGAATTTAGCTTAGGTTCCTGGCTATGCCCAGCTTCAAGAAATTATACATATGTAGAAAATTTATAGGTGTTACTAACATTGGTATGGCCTGGTCCACAGGCTGGAGATTCAAATATGATCACAGCACAGCTATTTTTTTTTTTTCAATGATTAAAGTGCAGGTTGACTTTTTGCACCACTCATACATTTACATTCTTTTAAAAAATTACCTGTATATACTTGCCCAAAGAAACATATTAGAATACCAACTTAAATAGCATGGGCAAGCTGTTGGTGATTGTTTTAGCTGGGTGATGATGGTTTCTTATACTTTTTATGTAGGTGTATGTTTTAAATTTCTCAAAATATGTTTGTAAAAAGTAAGTTCAGGGGCCATTCTGCAAGTCATTACACTCAATGAGCCATGCCCCAAAAGAGACACCTTCCCTCAGTGGGTTTCATTTCCTATCTGCCTTCAGAGTGAAATCATGCTCCTGTTTGAGTGAGGAGTAAGTCCAGGATTCTATGTGATGTTGTTTTTCATACAAAATGGATGCCAAATGAAAGTCAACTTCTTCTTCGTCTGATGCTCTAGTCTAGACACTCCAGTTTGCTCCAATGCTAAAGATAATGTCTGCTCATGCTTAAGAGCTAGAAGGAAAAGGAACTTCAGTGTATCAAATGAGAAAGGAGTTTCAAAGTTGGCATTCTCCAAAGGGATTTTCAAGGGTATTTCACTGTATATAATGTTTGCCTCATGTATTGAGATCCTAAATCCTTTTTTAAGCATCATCCCCAACCCATGACATGCTTGGGGTCAATTCTTCAGAAGCCAAAGAAATTAGAAATCTCATTAATCTCTAATATTAGTCTGCTCTCTTAATGCCCCACAATTTGTTGTTGAAAACATGCTCTGTACAACCCACAGTTATTGTTTCCAGGGTCCTGAGGGGTTTCTGGCCTCCTTACTGTCCATATAAATTCAAATCCTTTCCTCCCAAGAAATGTCTTCACTCTAATTGAATGGTTTTAACCACTGAGCCTGCCTCCATTACTCATGGTTAGAAGTAAGGGAGAGAAAGGAAAGAGTGGGGAGGGCACAAGATCAGTGCTTTATCGTTTTCAGAGTCTGGAAACAATCTCCTATTTCTTTCCTGGAGCAAGGCCCTGGGCCTGAGATAACTAACTAGGCTCCAGGGTTCATTTGAATTAAGAGTAAACAAAATTATTCTTTAATCTCTGCAGTGAACCGAACCATTTCAAACCCAAATTGGCTGCAACTATTAAAAGAAGACAAAAGAAACAAGACAATCAGGGAGGCAAAGACTTAGGGTCATCTAATGTGGGTCCCTAAGGATGCAGCCTGACGATGACTGAGAGGCCTCTGAGAGGGAGAGAGGATTGTCCTGAAAATCTATGCCCACAATATTAATATCTGAACATAGTGGTTCATTCTAATACAGTTCAAAACATTATTTTATATTGCACCTAAGAGGCTAAGGCAGACGAGTGACAAATAGGATCGGACACGTTCTTTTCAGCTTGTTTATTTACAAGGGTATGCTTCTCCTTCCTAAGATATGCAAAGCTGAAAGTTACTATGAATCTCTTTAGAACTGTTTTTATACTGATGAAACTGTGTGCCTATGTGTGTCTGTCTAGACAGACCTATTTTAAAATCTGAAAACCCCTGTCACTCACTAGGTGTCATCTTAATTCACTTCTCAATCCCTCTTTAGTTTTAAAATAGTAACTGAAGTGTATACCTCAAACTTTGCTAGAAGATTTAACTTGGAAAATATTTATAAAGCAATTTAATTCATGGTGAACACTCAGGAAATCTCCCCCATTCTACCTTTAACACTGTAATTCACAAGGCATCAGAATCTATATTCCATCCTCACCTCAGTTCCCTTATTCTTAATACTTTTTGCAATGTAAATTTGAAAACTGAGCAGTCTTTGTCTTCTCTCAGTGAAGATCCATTGAAGGAAAAATGACTAAAAGAAATCTACGTGGGTTTTAAAAAAATAAATCTGTGGAGAGAAAAGTAATATGGGTTTTCTTTCTCAGGATCCAAAACAGTCAGGTAGTTTGATCAATTTAGCTAATTATTAAATCAAGTTAATTAAAAAAAAAAATCATTAGCTAAGCAATTTGTTGAATGGTTGGTTGTGGTGTTATTTTCAAAAGAATTCCAAGCAGGTTTTTTTTTTTTTTTTTTTGGTGAATATCTCACCTCTGTCTTTCCTGCTTCATCTTTCTATATTAATTGTTTTACTGTGTCTTGGGGGAAGGTTAGAAAATTGTAAAATAATATAAGCTCATTGTAAAATAAATAAGCAGAACAAAAATATACAAACTCAAAAGTGAGATTTCCATCTTACTCAAGTATACTCTTTGGAAAAAGTCATGATAATATTTTGGTGCACATCTTACCATTCTTTGTGTGAATTATTCCTTTTTAAAAGTCCACATCCACTCTATTCGCTGGTAAATTTTCAAACTCTAAATTTCATATCTCTTTAATAGAATCTAGCAATATGGATCTTACTCTGGTGTGACAATCTAACTTAAAAGAAGTCTCTTTCACTCTCATTCACACACATACACATACACACACACACACACACACACACATACACACCACTGCGCATCAATGCTGCTTAAGATAATCATACTTCAGTCGAGAAGATCTTGATTGTGCTAGTGAAGTGACTGGCACAGCTGTTCCAAAACTCTGTTCCTAGCAGAACTGAGACAAGGCAACTTCTCCACCTACAACCCAACTCCTTATCCATTAATAGCTCTAAAATGTCTACTGATGACAACCAATGTTCTCTCTCTCACCTGTCATCAAATAAAATAATGGACATGTATATATTGGATTTTAATATACTTTTTAACTCAACAGCATGTTTTTATCATCTTTCTAAGTTAGTGTGTAAAAAAGTACTTCATTCATTTTAACTGGCCACTAGTGTCACATATTTAAATGTACCTGACACATTTAACCAACCTCCTGATTGATGGATATCTTCTTACTTTTCTTTGATGAAATTCTATTGAGTCATTCACTTACTGGGTTTCTGTGTCAGGAAAAGTAGGACTATCCCTGCCAAAGGTATATCTTTGGGTCCCTGAGAACTACGAGGCTCCAGCGACACATGCAACCACTTAGAAAGGCAAAAAGTCTCAGTGGGTAATGTGATTTTAGCCAAGGTACATTTTTGTGGGCTAACCAGCATTTTTGTGTGCTTGATAATTTTTGGAAATACCCCAAAATTCTGTTAAATTTACTATATATTATCTTTAGCTCTCAAAATGTTGTTGTTCGTGACCTGGCTCCTGTCCAGGCTCAGTTCTCACTCCTTCCACACATGCTCTCCACGTTCAGTCATCCAACCACTGGCTGCCATGCAAAGAGGCCAGACTTCACCCCACCTTACCTCTACATCTGGTGTGCTCTATGCCACAAATCCCCCTTTTCCTAGCCTCTCTATTGAAACAGTCCACGGCCAAAGGCTTTGACCATTGTTTCCTCTGTAAATCTCTCTCTCTTCTTGTCTCGTACCACCTCATGAAACCCTCTATTCCTTTCTCCTCTCCACTTCCAAGGCATCATGTCTATTTTTCTGATAAAATGCTTTCTGTATCCTATCCTAACGATATGTTTTAAGTGTGGCTTCTTTTCTGTAGAATAGGATTCTTGGGGGCAGGGACCACTTTGCCAGTGCTTATCCCAGAGAAGGAACTGCCTAGATATCAGGAGATCTGACTCAAAAGGGCAGCCACCTTGAGATCCTCTTCTCATCTTGTATAAGTTCCAGATGAGAGGAATGGACAGGGTGCTATTACGGAAGTGCATGTGGACATTTTTTATACGATCATTATTTCAAAAGTTGCCTTTTCCTCTCAAGCTGCCATCACACTGAGAATTATGTCATCCATCCTTTACTGTACACATCTCCCACTGCTAAGTAATGCTCAACAATGTACTGTAGCATCCAGTACAATCACATGTTCCATATGGCTCTGCATACATTTACTTTTGTATTCATTGGCAATTTAGAATGGCACTGCTCATTATATATATCAGATGTCAGCCCGGCTGGAGCCTATCCAAGGATGTGTACTTAGACTGTCAGAAATGAAAGGCTGAAATTGGGCATGACTCATTACTGTGCAATATATGTGAGAGAGCATTTCAGGTGAAAATCAGCTTTAATCAGTGCCAGTAGATGTCGTGTGATGTTTTTCTTCCCCAGCACTGATAATGATGCGTCAATTCAGAAATGACAGCTTCTAGCACCACACATTGTGTCCTTTATGACCAAGCTCCAAGCTCTGGTCATTGATCTAATTTGCCTCTGATTTTGGAGGATCAGCAGTAGTAACCATGAAGATAAAAAAAGAAGGATTGTTTCTACAGAAATAAGGTGTTAACTGCAGTGATTATCATAACTGTAACTGTACACAGGGAAGGCTCTTTGCTTACTTGAAGATTACATGGAAAAACACAGGGAAGGCTCTTTGCTTACTTGAAGATTACATGGAAAAAGTAAGATATCCCCATTTCTGGAGATATTCCCAAGGGCAACACACTTATGTATTCTCTAATAGCTTATCTTTAGTTTTACACAAGCCCTGTGAGGTAGATTGATATTATCATCTCTATTGAGCGGCTGAGGCATTTAAGTAAAAGAAAGTGAAAGTGTTAGTTGCTCACTCATGTCCAACTCTTTGCGACCCCATGGAGCCTGCCAGGCTCCTCTGTCCATGGGATTATTCTGGCAAGAATACCCATTTCCTTCTCCAGGGGATCTTCCCAACCCAGGGGTCAAACTCAGGTCGTCTGCACTGCAAGTGGATTCTTTTATCATCTGAACCACCAGAGAAGCCCAAGACATCTAAGGTTCAGTAAAGTTAATAATCAAGTGATGTGTCTCACTAAAAATCACAAGGACCCAAACCAAAGTTTTCTGCTTCCATGACTTTTTAGAGAAATATTCATGATAGAAAAATTCTAGATTAAATAATTCAAGAACCCAAACTTCAAGTACTATAGAAGAACTCTAGATTAAGATCAGGGATCAACGTAAAGAAGCTAAAAGAAGACAACTTTTGCCAAGTTTTTCATTTTCCCAACATTAGCCCTACACTTCCAGAATCTTATAATAAGCCCAGTGAATAGAAGACATATATGTGGGGTGTCCAGGAAGGGGAACACATGTAAACCCATGGCTGATTCATGTCAATGTATGGCAAAAACTATTACAATATTGTAAAGTAATTAGCCCCCAACTAAAATAAATAAATTTATAAAAAAAAAAGATATATATGTATATTTCTTTTTCCATTTTGTTACTATCATAGAAACACTGTCTGTTCAATTCTTAACTGACTAGTTCTCCTGGTAGTTTCCCAGAAGAAAAAGGATTCAATGCATCTTTTCATAATATGGCTTTTCAAATAGATAACTAAGCATTTCTTCTGATGATCTATAAAACAGGAACAAAACTATTTTCTCCTCAAAGGATAGACCCTTCGAATACTAGGTAGACAACAACTCAAGGAATTATGTTGACCATATCCTCACCCCTAGGATACATAGATGATATCCTTTTTCTTCTTTTCTCTAATGCTTTCTTTCTCTCACCATGCCTTAATAACTCGGAGAATGAGAAATCTGAAAGCCATGGCTGTCCCAACTTATTGAGCTTCTAAAAGACAGCTTCATGGGATCCCCAATGATCTTGAACTGTGGTTGATGGATTCTAGGATCTGTCAGACCAGTATAGCTTCTTACTTTCTAGAATCATTTTTGAAATGCAATAAATAATTCCTGAGTACTTTAGAATAAATTTGATTCTCACTAGGAGAAAGAATAGGTAAAACCCTACTCAGTAAATCACAAAAGCATAATACGCACTTTTTGCTTGTATTAAAATAGGATCAGTGCAAACCCATGGCTGGGTTAGACTTGTCCAGAATGTCAGAATGTCCAGAATGTCAATGTATGGCAAAAACTACTACAATATTGTAAAGTAATTAGTCCCCAACTAAAATAAATAAATTTATTTAAAAAAAAATAGGATCAGGAGTAAAGCAGATCAAGATAACTTATACATACAGTTGCTTCCTTTCAGGAAAGTATTTGCCAAAGTGGATATCTTTGTCTTTAGAACAATGTGGAAAATTACCCATTGGATGATAATATAGTTAATGTATGCATAGCTTGTTAGATAATTTTGCCAAATATTTTGACTATAATTTTGGAAGAAAGCTTTGTGTGTGTTGCTATACCTCATGGAAATATTAGAATAACCCTGGTTTTTGTTTTGTTTTTTAAATGATTTGTTTCTGACACTAACATATGCCTCTGGGTTGATTAAATTTTCAGGAAATTATTTTCACGAGCTTAATGATTATTAACAAATTATTTTGAAGTAATACTTTAAATTGTGTATTGGTGAGAACTAATTAATGGTAATAGGTTAATAATTATATCAGAGGTTCTTCTGAGGTAATGAAATAATGCTAGGTGCTGGGTAGATGGCTCATACACTCCTTAGTTGATAATTTTTAAATATTTAAAGTGTTTTAATTGGTTATTAGTGTGTTTAAAATATACAAAAATAACTAGCAAAACTTAGGGCTGAAGTAAGACATCAAACCTTGAGCTGTACCTTCCAAAGGATAGGGAAACAGCTGATCAGTGAGAGGGCATGGCAAGGTCACATGACTGATTTTATCCAATGAGTTGTAAACAGAAGTAATATGTTTCACATCTAAGACAAAGGGGTTAAGAAGAGCATGTTCTTTCCTATGTCTTCTTTCTCCTTCCACCAGTCTGCTGTAAATCAGAACGACCTTAGAAGCCACATTATTAAGATGAGTGGAACTATGGATGGGACCTGGGTCTATGAATCATCAAGTAAAAAATTGCCCATTGATTCAGAACTGTTATTAGACTTTTGAGTGATAAATTTTCATTATGTCAAGACATTGAAATTTTCTTTTGTTATCGTTTGCTTTCATCAGAGCTGGTGTTACTCTAAGTGAAAAGGTTAAAACTCTGTGAAAGTCATTGCTTTGCCCATTAAAACGGGGCGGACAGTCTGATATTACCTTGAGTTCTAGACTTAGTGATCTGTATGTGACAAGCTCCAGCTGGTGGCAATTCTCTCACCTACTACTAGAAGATGGATGACCCAGTGTCAGGAAGGTAAAGACCGACAGTTCAACTATGCTCTATTCTTCTTTACCCCTTTATTTATTTATTTATTTTTTTACCAGCTTCATGGATATTAGGAGAATAAAAACATCTTATGTTTTCTGTTGGGCTAAAACTTTTAATATTGATTTAGAGAGTCTGGGACCTAGTGATGGTAAGCTCTGTAAATATAGTTTATAACTGTTTGAATGTCAATTTGTTGCACATGGACTATTTTCTTACCATGGCATACAAGAGCTAGTCCAAGTATATAGTAAATATTTCATTAACAATGTAGATGGTGACCTAGAGTGTGTTTTTCAAATTTGTCATAGAGACAAAGACTAACAGAGTAGATGAGAGAATACATCATTTGCTTTCATGCTTCCAAACTGTTGTCTAAGTTTTTCATTTGACCTGAAATCCCCTTATTCTTTCTTTCTCATCTAGCTAACTCATATTCATCTTTCAAAATTCATCTCAACTGTCATCTCCTCCAGGAAGCCTACTGTCTTCCCAACAATAGCTGACTTAGATGATTATATTTTCTTAATGCCTTGCATTCATCTGTAGCCTATAAGTCATCGATTTTATTTTTTTGTGTGTGTGTAGTGGCCTATAATTTTTCTGTGACAGATATTTTATCTTATTTAACTTTGTATCTTCAAAGCCTACCACAGAGTCTAGCAGTCTGTTTATTATATCCTGTCATGTTCTAAAATTAATTGGAATTGAATGAATGAGAGATCAAACCAAGACTTAAAAAAATCAATAATCTCAAATGATAAATTCAAACACCAAGAGTATTATCAAAATATTCCAAAGTTTTTTTTTTTAATACAGAAAAAACCAAAAACACCCTCTATTGAAAATAAAGATCATAGAATTTATGGCTTCACAAAAATTAAAGTAAAAAGTATATGCAGTTTTAGAGAACTAGAAGCTCAGAAAAAATCAAAGAAGAGAGTTACATAAATACAAGCAGAAGGTCTTGCTCAGCTAGAGAAAAGTACCATATGTTCTCCAGGGTGAGGGTACATCTACTATATTCTTGACAATGACAGGTGCTATACTCAGGAAAAACCAGAAGATGCCCCAAAGACAATGACTAGAACAGTGACCAGGATAGATCTAGGATTCTTTAAAGGGAGACATTTCAATTATCTGGGTGCTCCTGTGTATAAAAAGAAGTTAAATTACTTTGTTAGATGCTGAAGGTACAAAATGAGACAAATACATAAAAAGCTGCAGAAGTGAAGTTGTGCAATTTTGAAGAAAAATATTCAAGATTTTTCAAAAATATTTAAGGCTATTTTGGATAAACTGTGGGGTTTAAGCAAAGGCTGAATGACTTTTCATGAGAGTTGTGATAGAAGACATTCCTGCATTAGGAAGATATGTTTAATTGTCCTTTATAAGTTGAATATTCTAAACTGACTACTGTGAATCAGAATAATCAGATCATATTCCAGTATGTGCATAAAACTGTTCCTTTTTTCCTCCTCCATTTATGTCTTCTCCTTCATTATCTTCCACTTCTTGCTTCTTTAGTCTCCCTTCCACATTTTCTTTATTCTTATTTCTAATACTTAATGAGTAACTACTATTAATCAGGGAATGTAGCAAACATTGTGAGTTCAACAATGAACAAGTTATATAAGGCTGATGCTCTTACAGAATTCATAGGCTACTGAGAGGTATAAACAAGTAAATAAGTAAACAAAATGAATGTTGTAAAAGGGTAGGATAGGGGATTTGGAGAGTTCTCTTGGAGCAGTTACGAGTGGTTACTAACTGAAGCAGAGAGTGTTCAAGAGAAGTGACCCTGAATTTGTAGGCCTCTGAGAGGCAAGTTTAGCCCTGTTGGCAGCACTAATGTTTGGACTCAATAAGCTCCATTCACCTGGTTCTCTGTATTGACTTTCACCCATGATGCTCCAATTATTTCCCAAATTAATTTCTTTAATCATCAAATGTCTCTATGAAGGTAATACACATCATATCCTTTTACCTCCATCTGATAATTGCCAGTGCAGGTGTTCTGGGCAAGTGGATATGAGGGGGAGAAGGAAAGAGACAGAGAGAAAGAGGGAGGGAGAAAGAGGAGAATTATCTAAGTCTCTCAGGAGACATTGCTTCTCGTGAAGAGGTAGATTTTAATTTCAGGGCTGGGTGTAAGCTAGTCTTGAATATGTAATGGCTAACATGATTGCCCACCGAGCTACCATCAATCCAGATTTGAAGTTCATTACTGTAAATGGCTTTGGGATACTTTGAGCATGAAAAATGCAGTAAAAACAAAATCTATTTTACTAAGAAGGAGGTAAAACTGTAAGGACAAATGTTAGAGCTTTCCTTACTGAAGTGAGAAGACAAAGAGAACACAAGTGACCCTGACTCTTCCCAAGGGGTAGCTGTTGAAAGAAGAGGAAAAACAAGATTAAAATACTTTAGTTTCTTCCTCAGAAACAACCAGGAACTAATTAACTGAGCTGGTCTCAATATGCTGATCTTTATTACGTGTTGTCTATTAAGATGTTTCTACCAGAAGCCAGTGGTGACACATGCTAATTGCATCCTATTTGTGTTGACTATCTTGCCCTCTCTAATGATCATTTGTTTCTACAAAATTGCCACATGTCAACACTTCAACCAAAGAGTCCAGTTAAGCCACAAGTTACCTCCAATAGGCATATATTGGGTTGACTTTCATTCTTTGTCAGTCTGTCAAGGAAAGGCAAGGAATTTGGCCAACACAACTGGAAGTGACATTAATTTTCTACTGAAAATGTATTACAGGTGTTTGCTCCGCCCCCCCACCCCCCGTCCCCAGAGCTTGATTTTTCTTATGCTGCAATAAAAGACCTTATTCTGGCTGGATGGCTTTACCACCTTACTGTAAAAAGACTGACTGAAATAATTTTCCTGAAGGTATTGATACTATAAATACTGATATATTGTCTAATACTCCAATTTCTGTGGACTTTTTTTTTTTTTTTCCAAACTTCAAACTTTTTATTTTGTATTTGGGTACAGCCAATTAACAATGTTGTGATAGTTTCAGGTGAACAGCAAAGGGATTTAGCCATACATATACATGTATCCATTCTCCCTCAAACCCCACTCCCATCCAGTCTGGCCTAGAATATTGAGCAGAATTCCATATGTAATATAATACATGGTTATTATGGTTATCCATTTTGAAAATAGCAGTGTGTACATGCCCTTCTCAACTCCCTAACTATCTCTTCCCCCTGGCAACCATAAGTTTGTCTTCTAAGTCTGTGAGTCTCTTTCTATTTTGTAAGTAAATTCATTTGTATCATTTCTCTTTCGATTTCACATACAAGGGGTGTCATACGATGTTTCTCCTTCTCTGCCTGCCTTAGTTCTCTCAATATAACACTCTCTAGGCCCATCCATGTTGCTGCAAATGACATTATTTCATCATTTTTCAGGGATAAGTAATATTCCATTGTATGCATATACCACATATTCTTTATCCATCCCTCCGTTGATGGACATTTAGGTTACTTCTATGTCTTGGCTATTGTAAACAGTGCTGAAATGAACACTGAGGTGTGTGTATCCTTTCAGGTCATGTTCTTCTCTGGATATATGCCCAGGAGTGTGATTGCAGAGTCATATGGTAGCTTTATTTTTAGTTTTTTAAAGAATCTCTATACTGTTCTCCATAGTAACTGTACCAATTTACACTCCTACAACAGTGCAGGAGAGTTCCCTTCTTTTCACACCCTCTCCAGCATTTGTTGTTTCTAAATTTTTTGATGATAGCCGTTCTGACTGGTGTGAGGTGATATCTCATTGTAGTTTTGATTTGCATTTCTCTAATAACTAGCAATGTTGAACATCTTCTCATGTGCCTGTTGACAATCTATATGTCCTATTTGGAGAAATGTCTATTCAGGCTGTGAACTTTCTTTATAACACTTATCCTAGTTGTATTTGTAATGTCACTATGTGATTGTTTGATTCTTTGACTTTCACCCCATTGATGCTCCAGGAGAGCAAGGATCATATCTAATTTTGTCCAATATTTTACCTCTAGCTTTCAGCACAAGCTCTGGCACAGAGTAGGTACTCAATGAATAGTTCCTGAATAGAGGAAGATACAAACAACACTGAGAATGAATTCTAATTTATGAGTCTTAGAAATGGTATTGCCTCAAGAAGACTTACTGAATAGTCCAAACTATATATGACTTCTCTGAATTTCCCATGTGACTTGCTTATGTCTTTCTCAAATAAGTTATACCATTCTGTCTTGCATTATAATTATTTAGGTTTCTGAAAGATACCCTCAATGACTGCATTGCCTTAAACACAATAGGAACTCAATAAGTGTGTGTTGAATGTGAGATAGTGTCTGTGCCTTATTTATCTTTATATAGATAGGCAACAGATGCTTAATGGTGTTTGTAAAATTAAAGCTAGTGACACTTCACTCTTTTATTAGGGATATTTCAGTTTTGAGTAACAGAAAGATAACTCCAGCAGACTTAATCAAAAAGCCATAATTTACAACTCATACAACTTAAAAGACCAGGGTTCAGTTTCAAAAAGGTTAATTCTATCACTGAAGTCCCAACTTTCTATCTCTCCTCTGTGTCTATTCCTAAGCATGGCTGCACTAAGATGGTTGCAAGCTTCCTAGAACTAAATTTTCTCTAATCGTGTTCTCTATGTGCCAGGCACTGTTTTCAGTGTTTCAGGAGTAGCTCATGTAACCAATGCCAGACACTGTTTTCAATGCTTCAGGGTTAGCTCATGTAACTCTCAAAAACAGCTCTATAGATTGGAAAGATTGATATTACCATTTTACACATGAGAATACTAAGGAACAGAAAGATTAAATAATTTCCCCAAGGTCCAAGTAGAGTAGCTATGATTTAAATTCATGTGATTTGTCTCTAGATTATCTGCTCCATACAAACCACTATACTTACTTATTTAGCACAACAGAAAGAAAGTCTCCCTTTTATTATCCTATGGAACAAAGTAGAAACATCTTTCCCTGAAGACTCAAAAAAATATCTCTTTGCATCTAATTGGCCTGACTGGGTTAAGTTTTCATTCCAGTCACACCTTATAGCCAGTTGTAGGGATGTGAGGATATGCTTAAATCTATTAGGACAAAAGTCTGGAGTTAAGTGACCTGAAAATAGTATGGCCTGAATAGGGCAAGGTAGATATCCACGTGAATTCACTGATACTGTTACCCTGGCTATGAGTGAGGATATGCTGAGTGGGAAAAAAAAAATCAAATGTACAGTGTAACTGGTAAATCCCAAGAGACATTTTAAGAAGAATTATACTTCAAAGTTTCTGTATCTTTAAAGAATAAGTAGAATTCTAGATAAGTCCATTGAAAAATAAGAATTTTACTTTGTATATACAGCCGTTGAATAATTTTGTAAGTCTGATCACAGGAAGTCTATCTGCAGGGTGGCCAAATACAATTGATTACACTGGCGAGGTGGACCAAGAGATTTATTTGATTCCACTTTAGAATTAGAAATGTTCTATAGCTGTTTTATAGTTGAGTTTATAGAAAGAGCTTTTCCCTGATTTAAGAAAACTCAAAGGGTATGTTTGCTGAGATCTGGTCTATAGTAATGCAGTAAATAAACATTCAAATAAAACTAGCTAGTATCTAATCGTAGTTTAAGAAAACTGAAGAGGAGCAGATCATTAGGAATTAAATCAGCACTTAAAAAGAATATGGTCTCCCAATCAGTTTATGGACTTCTACCACCAAACTGGCTCCTCTCCATACAATCTAGAATTCATCTAAACTTTCAATATGCTTAACTGAAAAGATAAGAGATCCGGATTAGAAAACAGCTGACCTGAGCTGAAAACCAGATGCCTGCAACTCAGCTGAAATTTCTGGGATAAATAAATTATGAACAAAGATAACATTTTAGAAACTCTGGTGTCAGTGAGCTAATGGGCAGCTCCAGACAAAGACTAGAGAAGAAAAACATTGTTATTTGAGGATGGTAATAGAAGTAATTATCTGTGTGCCCGAAAAAAAAAAAAAAAAAAAAGGCAATAAAAGGCCATGATGAATCCATAGAATCAGTCAACAAAAGAAATTTTCTAGAAATATTTGACCTAATTACAACTGAGGGTTTGTTGGCTGTTTTTGCAAATGTCTTAAGGATGTAACACTCACCACAAAATGAGCTATATCATTAAAAGGTCATGCAATGCAAAACTCGAACCCAAAAAGAGCCTACAGACTGTGGACAAAGAACAAATGAAGCACTGGGAATAAAATGAGCAAATTAGCTATACAGAATTAAGGCACATTGAAGAAAGAAGAAGTAGGGAAAGAATCTGAGGCTCTGATTGTGCAAAACTGTAAATGTAAAATAGTAAATGCAAAACCAAAGAAGAGTATTCAGTAAAGGGATATTTTAACTCTAAATTTAGATTATCAGCTTCATCATGCAATTATCTCTGATTTATGTAGCATCCATACAGACAGAAAAAGAAAAAGGGATTAAAACTATTGAAGTATAATTAGCAGAAGATATTATTCCTGACCTCAGTGGATTATTTTAACTTAATTGACAATTATTTAAGAACCTAAATATTTGACAGTGTATAATTACATTTAGGGCTTCCCTGGTGGCTCAGACTGTAAAGAATCTGCCTGCAACTCAGGAGACCTGGGTTTGAACACTGTGTTGGGAATATCCCCTGGAGGAGGGCATGGCAACCCACTCCAGTATTCTTGCCTGGAGAATCCCCATGGACAGAGGAGCCTGGCGGACTGCAGTCCATGGGGTCACAAAGAGTCGGACATAACTGAGCAATACTACGCAGCACAATTACATTTAAGACATGATCTGCGGCACGGACAATCATTACAAAAACATTTAAGCACAAACACATACTTAAGCACAAAAAATGGTTTGTGCTTATACATGTTTAGGCAACAAAACATACTTAAGCTAATCAGAATTTTCCTTTAGTGAATGCACCTTTCTGGGAAGTCTCAGATACTGAAAACCCCCAAACATCTGTTTTTCCTGACACTGTTCTTGGGTTGCTGAATGTTGTTTGAGAAAAATCACATTACCTTGTAAGTTAGTTCCCTTACAAATTTGCAATTTCAAAACTCAACTTGTTCATTAATGCTGCTTAAGAATTACTCACATATCTCTCTTTTGCTCTTATGCAGTCCTTGTCTTTTATTTCTCCAGATTTTACTATCCTCCTTCAGTTCTGTTCAGTTTATTTTTTTCTGTGCTCTTCTCCATTCCTCATGATAATTTAGCTTTCTACTTCCTAGCCATAAACTGCTGTAATACTCCCTCATATGCCCCTTATCTGCGTCTATATTTCTGCCTGTCATTTGCCTTCCTTCCTGTCTTAGAAGGGCAAAGGGAGTGGTGGCAATCCTTTCTGCTGTTCAAATTCTACACTTCAGTTGTGCATTGGAATATATTCTCTCTTAACTCCATCAAACATTACTTGACCAACTATTCTTCACTTTCTCTCCCTCATTTTCTTCTTCCCTTTTCTCTTAAGTTGAAATCTTCTAAGAAAACATTTGATTTTTCCACTAAAACAAGCCACCATCCTTTTCTCTTCTCTTCACAACCAGACTTTGAAGTCTTTATCTAAAGCAGAATGTCTCAATCTTGGAAGTCCTACATTTTGGGCCAGATAATTTTTGCTGTGTGATCTGTCCTGCACACTGTAGGATGTTTAGCATCCTTAACTTCCACCTACCAGCTAGATGACAGTAGCACTTCCCTAGTTGTGACAATCAAAAATGTCTCCAGACATTGCCAAAGGTCTGATGAAGGGAAAATCATCTCTAGTTGAGAATTCCTGCTAGAAAGCTCCCATCTCCAAGTAACTGACCCAACTGCTTTTTCAGCTCAGTAAAATATGACTTCTGATCTGACAACTGTATGCAAATGACTCAACTGCAGAACAGCAATATCCAAATGACCAAATCCAATGGTCTACTTGCAGTCTCATTTTTTGGACATTTGACTTTGTCAGTGGCTTCTTCTTATTGAAACTTTCTTCTTCAATGGCTTCCTTGACCACTCTCCAAGGTGCTCTTCAATCTTTCTTGCTGGTTCTTCTTCTTCTATGCTACATTTAAACTCCACAATTCTCACCTTTCCTTGAAAGTTTAGGTCTACTTTCATGACTCCAACTAACTAAATGCATATAGGCCAGTGACTCCACAAACTTAAAATCTTAAGAGATTTTTCCTAAAGTCTAGACACATACTGATAGCAATCAAGGCATTTATTTCTAGTTGTATCCCCAAAACACCTGAAAACTCAAAATGTACAATTGGATTTCTCAGATACATATTCTAAAATCAAGTCTTTTGTTGTTCACTAGATCTGTTTAGTGGACCACCATTCAACAGTCAACTGTTACCTAACCTACCACTCTCCAGTCAGTGTAAACTCTTCTGCCATTCTGAATTCCTAAATCTGTCAGTTACAAAATCCCTTGCATTCCAGTTCTGAAATCTCTTTAACTGATTTTTCCTTTTCATTCCTATAGGCATTACTCTGATCAAATAATATCCCTCTTTTACGTGCACTCATGACTTTAAACTTGCCTCTGATCCATCCCGTTCATTGTCAGTATCGTTTTAAAATACATATCTGATTTTTCTATGTTCATATTTATAAAGATCTCAGTGTTTCTCATTGCCTATAGCTGTATTTTCCAAATAATGGTACTCTTAACCTTTAGTGGTGCCAGAGATGTTTTATGTGATGTGTACTTTCTTGTTTCTATTATTTTAAAACTTAAAAGCTTTTGCACAATGAAGCAAACTATAAGCAAAGTGAAAAGACAGCCTTCAGAATGGGAGAAAATAATAGCAAACGAAGCAACTGACAAAGAATTAATCTCAAAAATATACAAGCAACTCCTGCAGCTCAGTTCCAGAAAAATAAACGACCCAATCAAAAAGTGGGCCAAAGAACTAAACAGACATTTCTCCAAAGAAGACATACAGATGGCTAACAAACACATGAAAAGATGCTCAACATCACTCATTATCAGAGAAATGCAAATCAAAACCTCAATGAGATACCATCTCACGCTGGTCAGAATAGCTGCTATCCAAAAGACTACAAGCAATAAATGCTGGAGAGGGTGTGGAGAGAAGGGAACCCTCTTACACTGTTGGTGGGAATGCAAACTAGTACAGCCAGTATGGAGAACAGTGTGGAGATTCCTTAAAAAACTGGGAATAGAACTGCCATATGACCCAGCAATCCCACTGCTGGGCATACACACCAAGGAAACCAGAATTGAAAGAGACACGTGTACCCCAATGTTCACCGCAGCACTGTTTATATTAGCCAGGACATGGAAGCAACCTAGACGTCCATCAACAAACGAACGGATAAGAAAGCTGTGGTACATATACACAATGGAATGTTACTCAGCCATTAAAAATAATACATTTGAATAAGTTTTAATAAGGTGGATGAAACTGGAGCCTATTATACAGAGTGAAGTAAGTCAGAAAGAAAAACACCAATACAGTATACTAATGCATATATATGGAACTTGAAAGATGGTAACGATAACCCTATAAGCGAGACAGCAAAAGAGACACAGATGTATAGAACAGTCTTTTGGACTCTGTGGGAGAAGGCGAGGGTGGGATGAACTGAGAGAATAGCATTGAAACATGTATATTATCATATGTGAAACAGATCGCCGGTCCAGGTTCGATGCATGAGACAGGGTGCTCAGGGCTGGTGCCACTGGGATGACCCTGAGGGATGGGATGGGGAGGGAAGTTGGAGGGGGGTTCAGGATGGGGAACACATGTACACCCATGGCTGATTCATATCAATGTATGGCAAAAACCATTACAATATTGTAAAGTAATTAGTCTCCAATTAAAATAAATGAACTAAAAAATATAAAAGTTTTACAATTATTGCAATTTGTATTAGGAAAAAAAAATATAGCTAGTACATCAAATCTGTGATTTCACAGACAGCACTGAGAATAGAGCTAAGTAAAAGCACTGAATCTATTTAAAATCACTCTAGGGAAAAATTACCAAGTAAATAATAGAATTTAGTGGTGGCAAAACTTATGCAGGTTGCGTCTAAGTGTCGAAAGGAAGGACCTACTAGATAAAATGGTAATTATGAGCTTACTAAGATAAAACCCAAAGTCCTTAGTAGGTCTGAAAGTTGCTTCCATAATCAGATCCAATCTCCTTATTGTGACTTTCCCACAATCCCCAATATCCACTCTATGTTCAAATCACGAAAGAACTGTCTATTACTGAACCTGAGATGTAATTTTATGCCTTCATGGCTTTGTTCTTGCTGTTTTCTCTGTCTGGACTGGCACTGTGGCTGTTCCAGTGGATTGCTTCTCTTTGTATACATTCCAATAGTTTATTGGAAGAGGAAATTAAGAGGATGTGACCTGTGGTTGACCCCTGAGCACAACATGGGCAACCTCAGGTCCCTTAGCTTTTCCCCTGTTCTTGGAATGTACACTATGCTTACTATTTCCACAGTGGGAACCTTTTTCAAGGACACAGACTTGAGAAAGCAATATGTTATTGAGACTAGGTGATATACATACATTACTGAACCCCATTAAGGACCCTATGTAAACTTTTAAGATTCTGGTGGGTGGGTGTGGAGATCTATTCATCTTACAGTTGGCAAAACAAGTCTTGTACATAAGTTCTTTTTCTTATTAAAATTTCCGCCTGCCAATCTGGAATAACTTGCCTTCTTCTTCAGTCTCTTCTCACCCTCTGTGTTCAGGGGTCAATTTCAGATTTTACTCAGGAAACTCCAGAGGTCGAAACTAACTTATCTTTTTAATGTGCCTTTCAATATGGCAAGTCTAGAGCATTTTTTGCAGATTCTCTTGCAGTTGGAGTTCTGGTTGTAGGTTAGGATCCACCAATCGGAGTTGGAAAATGAGATTTCAGAGTTGGAAAATCACTCCTGTACTTCTGTTGCTTCTGCTCCTTCTGTAGTAGCACAGTCATGAGATTAGGGGTTTTATGAAGAAGCAGATGGCCTAGGAGCTCACGTGGGGCTGAGATACAGGGCAGGAGTCAGGCGTTTGTGGCAGGTTTATTGTAACAGAGGTGGAGTAGTTCCAGAGACAAGATGTCTGATGGGGGATTTCAAACTGTCTAGTTTCTGGATCATTCTCTAGATTCTTAATGGTGACAAAGGTACTTGCTTTTCCATCAGAAAGTCCCATGATATTGCTTTGAAAGTTGTTCCTAGAAGCTAAACCTTGAGCCTGATTTCCCAGGCTATACAAGGTTTTTGTGAGTACTTCATTTTTTATATTGTATTCCAATTTGCTTAAACTATCTAGAACATTTTCTGCTATTGGACACTGAATGCTGACCAAAGAAGGTTTTGTTTCTAAACATTCTCTCCAACTTGATTTTTATCCCACATTTCTGCACTTTCTATATTTAATATTTATTACTTTGATAAGTAAGGAACTTTATTTGCCTGTACTATTTTAAAATATTTATTATATATGCCAAGTCACTACAGTCATGTCTGACTCTGTGCGATCTTATGGACTGTAGTCCACCAGACTCCTCTGTTCCTGGGATTCTGCAGGCAAGAATACAGGAGTGGGATGCTATGCCCTTCTCCAGGGTATCTTCCCAACCTAGGGATAGAACCCATATCTCTTATGTCTCCTGCATTGGTTGGCAGGTTCTTCACCATTAGCACCACCTGGGAAGTCATATATATATATATATATATATATATATATATGTTCGTTGACGTACTCAGAAAAAAAAGTCCCTGAAGAAGGATCTAAAAATCTTCATAATAAAAAGTGTCAAATGCCTATATTTCTTTCACTGCGTCTTTCATTAAAAGTGTAGGTCATTTTGGAACCTCTGTTACAATGTTATACCACAGCTCTGGTTATTTTTAATCTATGATTCACTGATCAGTGGGTGGCCTGTTATCTCCCACATATCATTAAAGTATTTATTATGAACTCACACCATCTTGAAAGAAGTTGTATAAGAAACAAAAACCCTAGATGAGGTCCTTTTCTTCTTCCTAAGCCTCTGCCCCCCGGCCAATTAAACAGGAGCCCTCCTTGCCACAGTGAGCTTATATTTGCATTGAGAGAGAGCACAGACTGAACTTCTATCTTTCTTGGCACACTGTGCTGGTTATTTCAAAATCTTTAAAAGAAGATGCTGTTATTTATTTATGTCAGGTTTTCAGTACAGTTCCACCAGGTACTGCCTGTTTGAGTTCTGCCTCTTTCTTGATGTTTTAATTCACTGCTAGCACAGATGCGTTTCTTAGCGCCATCCAGGTTGAAAGGCTGACCTCAGCCTGAATGCTGCTGTTAATCAGACTCCCTGGTTTGGCCTAGAATTTTAATTTATTTCATTTATTTATTTATATGTTTGTTTATGTTTTCTGCCTACTTAGAAGTTAAATATGGCTGTTCCTACCTATCTCCATGGCTTAATAAGTCAAAATTCAAGGAATTGAAGTCTGTTTACATACAAAATAGATAAATTTTCTTCTGCTACAGTTTCCCTTGTTGTTTTAGATTCATTTAGGCATTCTATTACTCTATTATTCTATTACTCTAAGGCAAATAAAATGTAACATTAGTAGCTAACATTAATTGAATATTTAATAAATTCTAAATGAATTATATGCAAAGAATCATTTAATTATTTAAAAAGTCCCAGGAGTTTTATCCCAATTTCACAATTGAAGAAACTGAGGCTTAGAAAAGCTAAATGAGGTTTCGAATGAATATGAAAGATTCCCAGGTGCACAGCTATGAAGAACCCTGTTATTTCTCAGGTCACATCACTCTGGGGGTAAATTAGTCTGGTTAAAACCTTAAGAAAAATCATAAACCCCTTGTTTTGACTCTATTAGACTGCTGGCTGCTTCAGACTTGAGCAAAGCACTAACACCAAGTTCTAAGAATTTCTGAGGGTTTCCTGTGCTCATTCTCCTTCGGGAAACCAGACAGTCCTTTTATTTCCTTTCTCTCTTGTTACTTCTGGTGCAATTCTGCTTACTATGCTTGGTGTTATTTCTTTCTAGTCTCTATTCTAGATGTAAGAGTACTGAATCTAGGAATATTCATTCTGCCAGCAGTGGTCTATGATAGAATCAGAGAAGTGATAGGTCAGAGCCCAGAGCAGTACCAGTTTTTTTTCTTTTTAAAAAAAAAATTAATTGAAGGATAATTGCTTTACAGAATTTTGTGGTTTTCTGTCATACATCAACAAGAATCAGCCATTTTGAACTGATACCAGAACCAGTGGTGTAAAGCAAGTGAAAGTGGATGGAGGCCCTAGTAGAAGACTAAATGATGGAATCAAAATTTGTGTGTGATTGACAAGGCCAAAGCCATGGAGAAATTAGCTGCAAGAATCAGGGCCAACGTCCACAGAATCAAAGCTGAGTCACTGAAGAACAGCTTTATCTCAAACTCCCTTTGAAAGTCCTCATTTTCTCAATTAGCAGAATCTCAGTGTCGACTCAGGATGTTCACAGAAACATCTTAGAACTGAAAAACAGCCTAAATGTTTCCTTTTTTGATAGAATAATGCCTGGAACATAGTAGACACTCAATAGATTTTAGTTGGAAGAAAGTTCATGCAGTCTGAAATGGAAGTGCTCATCAGGGATGACTAAGTTAGACTGAGAGAATGTGAACTGCATGGAACAAGCTCATTTGTTTTTCAACCGTTTTGATTTTAGAGCTGCTTCTTTTGGCATTTCATTGCTATTTATGGCTGGCTGAAAAAGATTTATCAGTTTAGAAGAAGAAGATGTGCATACCTTTGCACATGGAGACATGTAAGGCTTCCCCAGACATCAAATAACTCTAATGATGTTTTGATGAGTTAAGGGTAAGTGAATCAGAAATTTATTGATTCAATTTCCTTTGTAATATACAAGGGTCTAAAATTCTGGGAAGAGCTCAGATACCAAGTTTAAAAAATAGGAAGCAAAAGTTGTCAAACTATAGCATAGTCATTTTCTTCCCAATCCAAACTGAGGATGTCTATAAAATGGCCAATACATTTTTTTAAAAGTTTGGTTTAATGTAAAAATAGTTGAACCTGGGTTATTGATCCTGGTTATCTATCTCTGCTTTCATAACATGAAGTGACAAAAATGATAGCTAGTATTTTTATCAGAATGTTAGTATCAGTCACATACTGTTCTAAATGCCTTGCATAGATTACCACATTGAAGTCTCAGGGTAGTACTAAAAAGTAGGTGCTATTAATATCATCATTTTATAGGTTGGACTATTGAGACACAGGGATATTAAAGTTGTCTCGGGTCAAGCAGTTAATGATTGAAAAATCTAAGATTCAAACCCAGGTGGTCCCACTACCATGTACTTCTAATTCCTTGAACTAGATATTCTCTAAGGTCCCTTCTAGGCTGATTTTTTTGGTTATTCATTCTCTCTCATTATGATGTTAGAAACACTTGAACCATATCCACATCTGTGGAGGGCCAACAGAGGGAGACTAGACACTTAAATAATCACATGTCTATGGACTCGTAGGATATGTGCCATTTTAGAAAATGGGTCTGGGAAATCTAAGCTGAGCTATGTTTTCCAGGTACTTCAGGAATCCCAATGGCTAGAACACGGTTTGTTGATGTGTCCTACGGTCTGAGAAAATGATCAACAAAAGGTTTGATACTATTTTGACTTAACCATGTCTGGGATGGGGTGATAGCCCTATTTAAATGCTCTGAACACCACAGAGCACCGACCATATCCACTAACTACAAGTTTGAATTTGTTAGCTTGACATATAGGTTTTAAACTAAGAAAAAACATAATTAATCAAAAACATAGTTTGATCTTCTTTGGGGATGTGGGATCAAGAGTTAAGGGAAGAATAAAGTTCATTGATCAAAGAAAAACTAAAACTCATAGAAATTACCAAAAATAAGAGATTTTAAATTCTAATAGAGTCATCAAGTAGAATATTTTTACACATTAGTAATGTTTGTAAGTCCATGTTTCTCAAAGTATGAATGTTCCTGATAAGATTCATGAAGAGAATAAAATACTGAGCACAAATATGACAATAACAATGTGAAAAAGATGAATCAAGCATAAATAAAAGACTGGAAGGAAATTAACCAAAATATTAATCATGTTTGTCACTACATGGGAAAATTATACTTAATTTTGCTCTCTGC
The DNA here is from genome assembly GCF_054371585.1 of Giraffa tippelskirchi. Classification (NCBI taxonomy): domain Eukaryota; kingdom Metazoa; phylum Chordata; class Mammalia; order Artiodactyla; family Giraffidae; genus Giraffa; species Giraffa tippelskirchi. The sequence continues at coordinate 155,784,293 of NC_137275.1, forward strand.
AAAGAATTCCATTCTCCAAATGTTTTATAATGAGCATGTGCTTTTATTATCATGAAATAAAACCCAATGTAAAAATATATAAACATTTTTTAAAAGGCTCTCTAAAATTTTTAACAAAAGCTTTACTAATATATGCAATTCTTATGAAAGCCCTAATAATGGGATGACATCCAGCAAAAGAAATATATAAATGGTGGTATGAAAAAAAATCTGGAAAGAATAGTACATTATAAATCATATGATGTGGTTTCTTGGATTTGCTATTCACTAGCTCTGTAACCTTGAAAAATCATTTAACCTCTCTGAGCCTCAATTTCTTCATCAGTAGAGATAATAATATTTTCCCTATATACCACTGAGAGTTGTTGAGAAGATTGAATGTGTATAGAAATACTTTGGAAAAGTTAAAGTAACATACAATAGACACTATTCTTATTAACGAGTAAGAGTTAACTACTTCAATCTCTGTGAATAACACAAAGATTTCTATTTATGTGTTCCTTTTTAACTCTGAATATTTACTTTTCCAAATTCCTTTGACCATTTGTGAACAGTTCTATTTTGAATATAATAAATAAAGGCTACAATTTACTAAGGTCTAATAAGAGTGGTGTTAAAATGCAGAATGGAGTGCATGTGACAAACGATGGAGGAGCATCGCTCCCTAATATCTTCACTGGAAATCCTGATAGAATCATGGAGGAAATGTTACAACTATTGAATGAAAGAGATTTAGAAGACCTTCAGAGGCAGAACATGACACAGTGAGACAGGATCTCAAGAAAAGGGAATTATTAAATCGAAGAACAAACGCCTTCTTTCCTTTCTTTTTCAAACCTGTCTTTACAACCACCTTGAAATTGTGATACACAGTGTTATAGTGGTATGTGCAAAGGGCTTTAGGAACATGGAGAAAGATGTATCAGTTTCTCTAGGTAGTCTGGAGAAGACTTCATAAAGTAGGTGATGATGGAAGCAGTTGGATTATACAGGATGTTATGTGAGGAAAGAGGGGAAAACATTCTGGGAAAAGGGAAAAGAAAGTGCAGTGACAGGGAAGTGCAAAGGAACATGGGCAGTTGTTGAGACTATCCAGTGTTTTCTTTGTCTGGAGTTAGTTGCGGAAGAAGTGAGAGAAGAAGATATTAGCTGGGACCAGTGCAAAGTGCCTTATGGGCCTTTATGAAAAATGTTTACTTCAGTTTAGAGATAGTTACATGGTCATATTGTATTAGGCTTTACAAAAGTTAACATCAGCAGCAAGGCAATGAATGGACAATATGGGAAATTTTCTGATTAGCAGAGACCAGGCAGGGAGCTACTTTTTTGTAAGGGATGATAAAAGTCTGAAGGCAATAATGGCAAAATGGATAAAAAAAAGATTTAAAAGACAATTGGGAGGAAAATAAACCTAGCTCACACTTATAGTCATTACTATGTGCCAGTCACTGTGTGATGAGCTTTACAAGGTGTGCCTTATTTTATCCCTAGAACATTATGGACTAGGTATCATAATGATGACTATTTTATGGAATGTGCTGGAGGTGGGATATGGATGCAGTATACCCAATTCTGGCATGGAGATGGGCTACTGGAGAAATATTGTGAAAAAATTGGAGCGGTCTAGGTGATTTTCTATGGTTCGAGATTGGGATGGTGAGTGGATAGAAACTGAATAATAGAGAATATAAAAGGGGTATGTTTGAGGAGACTGATAATATTAGAACCAGTATGGGAACTGGTGAATACGCAGCTGGGTAGAGATTCTAATAGGCAAGTGGAGAGTGATCTTGGTTGGATATGTGTGCATATGTGCTCCATCGCTCAGTTGCTCAGTTGTGTCTGACTCTTTGTGACCCTATGGACTGTAGTCCACCAGGCTTCTCTGTCCACGAGATTTTCCAGGCAAGAATACTGAAGTGGGTTGCCATTTACTCCTCCAAAGGTGGGTTGTATATAGTAAATGTTTAATTAATTCATTGGGAAGTCAAACTATTATTACAAGAAAATGTCCACAAAAAGTCAGCTGTATTAATTGAGACAAAAGAAAAAGGAAGGAAAGGAGAAGGAGAGGGGAGTGGGTTTGTGGGAGAAATATAAGGGAGGGATGCAGAGAGGAAGGAAGGAAGAAAAAAGGGGGAGGAAAAGAAGGAGGGAGAGAGTGAGGGAGGGAGGAAAAAAGGGAGGAATCTACATGAAGGGAACCAGACCATCAACCTCAGAGAAGCAGAACCCCGGAATGATGTTCTGTCAACCTGCGCTGATGGCTACTGGACTATAAAGACACATCTTCTTTTCTTAAATCAGGAAATAAGCCTAATGAAATGCAGACTCTTCTGTGGCTATGCCAGGGTGATCTGAGGTTGACAAAGAAAATGTCTTGCTAACCTCTGGGCTTAGTGTGGCCTCCAAAACCCTGAGATATTTGTTATAATCCATTATTTTTCCCCACACAAAAGAACATTGCAGTTCCCTTTGAACTCTGTATTTGATCAGTTAATGAAGAAATCCAGTGTTTATTCTGAGACACAGCTAAAGCCACATCTTGACTTATTGACTGTTCTAGCTTTGACGGAGCAAATTACATACCATCTTAGCGGAGTCAGAATATGCTTCTTTGAGGACAGTTATCCCTCCACCTCATCTATTGATTCTTTAAAAAAACCCACAGTATCTAAAATAAAACAATGAAACCAGTGCTTATTTACGTGGGTGAAGTATTTTAAACTCTGTGCACTCTTTCTGAGTAATATTCTCCAACATGAAAGCTATTAATCCTTTCTGAATTTTAACAAACCCAAACAGCCTCTCCATCAATTTCATGTGAGAAGGGCTGGTGAGGACCACTTTACCACAAACTTTGATTTTATAATAGAGTTCTTCAGTTCAAATGGGCTTTTGACCTAGCTAATTTAATTGTCTTTGTTATTGATAGCTGTGGAGTTGTAAATAAACTTAAGTCTGAGAATGTGCTCCTGAGGTTTACTTTCTAAACAACATTTTGGATGACCCTCCAAGTGGTAAAATCGCCTTTTGTTTCTATGAGTGTATACTGTTTTTCATCATAACCAACGTAAGAGAGGGTGGTATGCAGTGTTTATTATGGCAGAATATGAGGCATCAAAATGCTTTCCTCCCTTAGAATCACACTCCCACCGGGATTATCCTGGGCTGACTCCATAACCACTTGGCCAAGGGAAAAAAAACACAGTTAAATAAATGAAAATATCCAGTTTGAATAAAGAGGGTGGATACAAATTGGCCTGGAGGGGAATGCTCTTTGCTGAGGCAGGGTTAAGAAAGAGCATTTGGGAAGAGAAAGTTCCCTTCTTCCTTGTCATGCTCTGTGGAGTTTGGTTGAATCAATGGAGCTTCTGGAGTGTGGGACAACCTTAGGGGGAAACAGTGGCAGTGCCCAGGGGAAGGAGTAAAGACCAACGCCCAAGATTTTTACATTTCTTGAGAGTTGTTTCTTTGTGTGTGTGTGTGTTGTGTATGTGTTTCTGTTTGTTTGCTTTAAGTCTTTCCTACAGAGCTGAAGCAATCCTGAAATATCATTATGCCAGGACTGGTTTGTTTTCCTACCCTTCCTCTTTTTCTTCCTTCCTTCCCTTCTTCCCTGCTAACTTCAATCCTTGTTCCTATTTCCCACATTGCCAACCAACAGGCAACTATTCAGAAATGTTTGATATGTATTCTTTAAAATATATATGTATATATATACATACATATATGTATACACACAATATGAATTTTATGTATTTTTAATGGATACAAATGGAATTATCCTCTAAATCTCATGGTTACATCCTTGGTTAACTCAGTATGGCTTTTTAAGATCCATGTGTGTTGCTATGGGTTCATCTGGTTGGTTGCTTCTAAGTACTCCATGGTATTTCACTGGGTGAATCCAGTATGTTTTACTTATTCAGTCCCCAAGCTATAAGCAACTTGATTGCCTCCAACTCCCTACTATCTAAAAAAATGCTACACTTAAATGTCCTTGTACATATTGTCCACTTTTCCTTCTGATATATATCCAGGAGGTATATTTGTAAGAAATACTACCTGATATTTGATTTATTTTGGCTAGAATGGTTTACAGAAGAACTTAACCTGTCTGCATCTCAGTGGCAGTACATGATGGTTCCCATACTCCCACAGTTCCACTAGAAAGTGTTAGTTGCTTAGTTGTGTCTGACTCCTTATGACCCCATGGATTATATCCTGCCAGGCTCCTCTGTCCATGGAATCCTCCAGGCAAGAATTCTGAAGTGGGTTGCCATTCCCTTTTCTGACCCAGGGATCGAACCTAGGTCTCCTACATTGTGGGCAGATTCTTTACTGTCTGAGCCACCAGGGAAGCTGCACAGTTCCATTAGTGCTTGGTATTGTCCAAAATGGTAAACTCAGTGAATCTAATTACTGATGAATTAGATTACCTCTTTGTCTGCTCAGTAGCCTTCTAAGTTTTTTCTTTTGTGAATGGCCTGTTTATGTCTTTTGCACATTTTTGTATTTGGTTCTTGTCTTTTTCTTGATGATTTTTCAGGATTTAAAGAAAAAATTTCTTATAAAGGAATTCCTTATAAAGAAATCTTGTAAAGTAACTTCTTATAAAGATTTCTTATAAACTTTAAAATGTATAAATAACTTCAAATCTGTTACTTACATATTAATTTTGTTCCTAATGTCCTTTATTGAACCGGTATCTCTAACTTTAGTGTGGTAAAATTTAAGTAATGAATGATTAATTAATCATTTTGTTTTCAAAATTATCCTATGTTATCTTCTATGATCTTTAAATTTTCTTTTGCATTTAAGTCACAATCCTAAATACTTAATCATAGAGTCCTATATTAGTTTGAGAATATCTATTTTATTTATCTTTCTATGTGTCATCTATCAAGAGAGAGATGGTCAATTTTCTGGACAGTCTTTCTTTTCCTATTAGTTTGTGGTACCATTTAATCACGTATTACAATTTTCTATATATGTGATTTTATCACTAAGCTCTCTATTCTGTTCCAGAAACCTATTTGCCTGTTCTTGCACCAGTGTATGAACAATTTTTACTATGAAGACTTTGCTATATGTTTTGATAGGACAAGTTTCCCCTTTACATTTTCAAAGATGACTTTTTTTCCTTCCATTCACATTTAAATAAATCTCTATTAGATTGCTCAAAAAATATCAAGCTGACTTTTTTTTTTTTGGAATTACATGCAACTTACAGATTCATTAGCATACCTAGTATATATTATTAATATCAAGTTGTCCTATTCAGGAGTATGCAACATCTCCTTTTAATCAATTCTTCTATGTTCTTTAACAGAGATGCAAGTATGCACCCCCTCCCTCCCCACAGTCAACAGAGAGCTTGTGTACTCCTGGTTAATTCTTAAAACCCTTTTTTGTTTCTGTTTTGAATGGTATTCTATTTTCAGTTATATTTTCTGTTTGTCTTGATTCAGTTGTTCCTCCCCCAACCCTCACTCCCTATCTTTTCCCTGGGTTTAAGCTTATGTCTGAAAAATACACACACACACACACACACACACACACACACACACACACACAATCAGCATTCTCCCTTCATAAAAAGGTTAGTATTTTATATGGTGGATCTAAAATACACTGAAATCCTCAGTCTGGCTGAGGCTGAAACTTTAATACCTATGTCGAGTCCAGGATTTACAACAACAACATTTTCATTACTAGAGAGATTTGAACTTTCTTTTAGGGAGTTTAAAATGCTTTGCAAATATCACCCCCTTAAAATCCCACAGCACTTCTAGGAGATAAGGATGTATGTAGATGGAATGGGTAAGATACTGCCTTCATCTGTCATCCTAGGCCAAATCTTGACTTCATTTGATGTACCAACCATTGAGACTCAAGGAGGAGCCCTATTACAGGGAAGACAACTTCCTGACTAGAAAAATCAACCTATGCACATGCTTCAAGATGGGCTCCCTACATAGGAACCAGTAGCTGACGCCAGGCCAACGTCCCTCTGAGAGAATACTTTGTTTTGTCTGTATTTGCCTTTTCCTCCCACTCTCTTTCCAGCCTATCCCCTTTTTCCCAAATCCAAGAGATATTAAAAAAGTAGTCCAAGTTAATCCAAAACAAACTGCTAAATATATTTTATAAGGTTCAATGTACCACTTAAAATGCCAGACTACTAAACACAAGACATCAAGTATATTCTCAAAGGCACTGACTGGAGGTGGAATGTTTTTACCAGTCTTTAGACAACAACTTGTGACTTCTATGCTTGTAAGTATTATTTTACTCTCTTGGGAAAATGAGAAGTTCTTTTCCCTCTCCTCTTCCTTTTCTTCCTTCTTGTCCTCCTAGTCTCTCTTTTCCTCTCTTTCTTAACAATGGACTATTTAAAACTGAGGCCAAGTAGCCAAAACATGTTGTAAATGAATAGACACATACTGTAATCATTTTATCAGTGACATCCAAGGAGATTTATAAAAGAGATGAGAGGCAAATATTTCTTTAAACTTTTCCCAAGTAAAATTAGAATTTAATGAAAAAAATGTATTAATTTTCTTTTTTCTTAGGACTTAAAGACAGAGGCCTGCGATAAATTTAAATTGTTACAAAACTATTTTCACAAGTGCTTCTGGGATATTTTCTTCAGAAGATGAAAACAAATATATTTTGATCACTTTGATCAAAAATCCAACTATAAAGATAATAATAATGCTCCCCATACAATAGTGCTACTCATACCACATTCTAGTATATAAATATTTACCTCTAGTGGCTTTTCCAGATTTATAACAATTTAGTTTCGTGTATTCCCTAATCTTAAACCACCTGATTTGGGGATGATTAGAAAGAAGAAAGGATGAAAATTAGGTGAGGTTTCCACAATGCATAATTGGACGATGTGGAAGCACTGAGAATGATTTTGCTTTTAGAATTATTACAGCTGCCTGCTTATATTGTGGGGACCGAAATTATGGAGAAGGGGCAGATGGACAACCACCCCGATTCTGTGAAATTTCAGTGTTCTCTGGCTTAAAGTTATGAAGAACAGAGCAAATATTATAAATAGTACTGTCTTTGAGGACAGTACTTGAGAAATAAAAGTAAACATTATAGAAAGATTGCATCTATCTGTTTCCATCTCAGGTATAAGTTACTCTGCACCCTTGGGATGGGTTAAAGAACCCCAGAGAAGACAGTCTATTATTTCAAACCTTAAAAAAGAAAGTATCGAAACTGGAGAAAAATTACACTGACACATTTTAATTCAAGTTCGAACACAGAAAAGATTTAATCCACTGAATTGGTTGCTTAAAAACTCTAGAAGGGCTTGAGGAAGATTCTAGGCAAAGATTCTAAGAATTAATTTGAAAGCAACACTGCAGAACTGATCTATGAAAAGAGCTGCTACCATTGACACAATAAGAAAGATGAGGGATAAACAGGAAGTTCAGGAACAAGGAAGCCATTGTCTCAACTGTGGGCTCCAACCACGCAATGATCTGAGCACCAACAAGCTACTGAGAAAACAACTGGCTTCAGAGCCACAACATCACAGCCACAAGCCATGTCAACAGAATAGATATTCCATCAAACTCTCAATACTCATAAAATTATGCACTGGATACTTAGAGTGCTTCTTCTGTTGCTGAAAAACCCAATACCCACTAGCAAAGGTCCTCTATATCATTTCTGCATGCCAGTTCTCTCATGGGTGAATCTGCTTGGTGGAAACCAAACAGTTGCAGGACTCAGGCTCTAAGGCAGTCTTGTAATAAGGCATAACACAAGGAGATTAGAACAGAGTTGAATGAGTTAATCTCTACCACATATACTCTATTCATATTATTTGAAACCAAGCAAAACAAATTTATGGGTATCTTATAAAAAGTGTTGTGGCAAGAACTTGTAAAGTTACCAGTGGACAAAAACAGCAGTAGGAAATTATAGTCCAAATTTGTATTAATTTTAAATGTATAAAATATCACTGGAGTATTCTTTATTTAGTATTATTTTACTTGAAGTAAAATATTTTCAAAGTCATCATCAGTTCACTCACAACCTCAGTGCCCCTTACTTTATTTTTTTCATAAGTTCTCATACTTTCATCTGTAATTTGTTTATTGTCAGAGTTGTCAGAGATATAATGGTCAAAGTTATAGAGGGAATATTCAGTAAGAATCATTTCTATTAGTACAGAGTCTTATACTTGTAGTAATATATCATCTTAAGATCTCCGTTTTCATATTTTCCTTTTTCCTACTATACTGTAGAACTTTTATGCTAATCAGTTAAGAGATATTGAAGATTGCTTCAAAATGTATTTTTTTTAATGAAAAATGAAGGCCTAATTACAGAGAGACACATGACCATCTACATATTATGCATGGCTTTAGAGAGACTAAAGCAGTGTAATATGGGCTGGAGAGTGAGGGATGTGGGGTGTGACTTCAGAGGATACCTGACCTGACAGGAGTAGGGGTGGGGCATCTGGAGAGAGGGAAAGTCATGTCCAGCCATGAGTGTGAGCCATGCAGAAAACTGATTGAGAAGTGAGCCAAAAAAATAACAAATAAACTCTACTAATATCTACAGAACTTATTACCACTCCAGGGAGTCTACTCATCACTTGGGCGGCAGTTTTATGGGCTCTCAAATGAGGGCTTTTTTCAGACTAGAAGAAAGAAGCTCATCATTGCCACATGACTTTACTAAGCTTCACAGTTGAAAAAACTGTACTCATTTTAAACAGCCCAGAATATCCATGTGCCTCAGATAATAGAGTGTGGATGGAACTGTAGTCAAGGAAGAGGTCGATTGCAAAGTAAATCTTAGTACTAGTACTACGGTGGCCCCAAACATTGATGACACACTAGCTCATTACCTAGAACAGAGGTGTTTACCTACATAATCTCCCTTGACCCTCACAATATTCCCGGGCAGAAGACACAGAAGCTATTACCTTCATCTAATAGATAAGACAATAATGCTCAGAGAGATTTATAACTAACCAAGAGTCACACTGCTCATAAACAATAGAACACAGAACTGGAACCAAGTTTTCCTGACTCCAAGGCCTGTGCTTTGTCAATGCACTGATTCTGTTGATGTATATCCATTATAAAGGAGGAGAGCAATGAAAACTATACACAAGGTTGAATTTAATCAAAGTGTTATTTCTAATCACAGTAGATTGAATTTAGTAGGTAAATTGCCTTACTAAAAGGAATAGGATTTTTGAAACCTGAATTTAACTTGAGTAGAACTATATCCTAAAGTTATGTTATCATAAGAAAACAATTTTTTTAGAAAATCATCAGTGTCAAAGCAGTGACTGATTTGGTCAATTCAACTAAATTCCAGTTAGTTACATTAAAAAAAAATTAAAACCAGGGAAAGATACAGTCAAGATAGTCATTTGATATGAAATAAGATCAACAATCATTACATTTTTTCCCACTATTCCAATAATGATGTTGTTACAATATAGGGAAATAAATCTGTAGATTTATAGGATCCTAATGCTTCTCATTACTTTATGTACCATTTATTAAACTCTATGTATTTCTACACAAGGCTGAATTGTCAATCCTAATTTTACTACCATCTCCTCTACCTCCTGTGCTAGAAAAATTAATTTAGATAATTTATTTGGTATTCATTTTCTTCTCTATTCATTCCATACAATTTGAAGCACTGCTAGGTGACAAGTACTGCATGACAGTATAATGAAAATTTAATGGCATTTCTGCATCAGAGAGAAGCTGACCCTGAGAAACTACTTGAACCAGAAGTCATCTGGTGTTTCCTTCTAGCTCTAGGCAAAAGCTCTCAGGGAATGCAAGAGAGAATCCTTAAACAAAGACATCACTGATGACATTAGCTATAATAATATGGAAAAATTTTTGATTGAGTGAAGGCCGAGTTTCATCATGGTTAAGATACTGGTATGTGAAAAACTGGAAACCACCCAAATATCCAGCACTGGATGAATGAATAAACACAGTGTGGTATATCCATGGAATAGAACAGTACTTCTCAATAAAAAGGGATGAATTGTTGATTTTTTCAACAACATGGATGAATCTCAGTGCCTTATACTACATGAAAGAAGCCAGACTCAAAAGCCTTCATGCTTTATTTTTCCATTGATATGACATTCTGGAAAAGTGAAAACTATAAAGAAAAGAGACAGATCAGTGATTCCCAGGGACTGGGGAAAGGGGAGGGGACTGATTAGAAAAGGGCATGCATACGGAGATTAGGGAAGATGATAAAACTGTTCTACATCTTGAGTAGGTAGCAGTTACAAGGTTGGGTACATGTACCAAAACTCATAGAATACTACACCAAACAAAACCCTCTTACTGTATATAAATTATACTTAAAATATGATATTGGGTTCCAGAGTTTGATTTGTTGGGTTCAAATCAATCCTACCTCAGCAATATGTTATTTGTATAACTTGGGCAAATTACTTCGCTTATTCATGTTTTTTAGAGTCCTCATTTGTAACATAAATAGCATAATAATACTGAACTTATTGCATTGTCGTGAGGATTAAGTGCAGTAATCTATATGAACTGCCTTGAACAATGTTTGACATGGATTTACTTTCAACAAAGAGAAAATCACAAGTTTGTGCAGATAACAGCTGTATACTTACCACTGCTGCCTCTTATGTTATGCCTATTGTCCTTCCAGTACTTCTTCATATTCACACAAGTTTCTCCAGGACCACAATTCATGCCCTGAACTTCCCCATTTGCCCCCAAGCACCAGTAAGCCTACCGTGAGTACACCACCATTCCATCCTCCGTTTGCCAGTCACTGGTGCTTAGAATAGCTGGTTTCATGACACATTTTCTCTTAATGGCAGCCACACACTGTGCTTGTCAAGGCTAGAAAAAACAGATGACAGCACACAATTCAATCATCTCTCTGTTGATTTATTCATGATGACTGACTTTTCCTATTTTTTCTTATCCAAAATATCAAAGAATGTCATTTATAAACAAAAATAAGAAATGCTTGCAATAATATATGCAACTCCTTCTTTGTAATTCATTTCAAAGCACTACAGGTCCTGAAAACTCCTCCAGGCAGCATTATTTGGTACAGCAAAGAGTTTCGTTAGTTTGGAGGTCAAGAGAAAAAAATTGGAAATTACTTTCTTCCAATATCAAAGCTAATGGTGAGGAACCATGGCATGGATCCTCTAAAACAATGGATAGTGCCCAAATTCTCTACATGGTACAGTGCTTTACTTTGGAAAGCATCATCATTTCTTTTTCCAACAGATTGCTTTTGTAATTATATTTTGCTTATGTCATTGCCATTACTTTGCATTCTCTGAGAACTCAACAAGGACAACTGAGGTGAGGAGGAAACAAAATGACCTAGAGATATACTAGACTCATCTTCTGGAGGTCAGAAACCTGAATGTACATTATTACTTCTTCAAGTTGATACCCTAACCAAAAGAAGACATATAGTAAGCCTTGGTCTTATGTTAAATGCAAATTATTCTGGAGAGGTAATATATTCAATCTTGTTAGTCATTTACATCTTACTGAAAACAAGTTTGTAACACGATTTGTCGATGAGGGTGAGGACGGAGAACAGGAACAAAGGAGAGGTTTGGCAACTGTAGAGAGTAAGGGTGATACACTTCTGAGGGCTGTAATGATACTAAAGGTAGACACTGGGGTTACTAAAACCCAACTTTTCTTACTTAACAGTTATCAGCTCTTTCAACTCTTGGATCATAAAGTGGCCTATTTTTTTTTATTTTTTTAATGTACTTGGAAGCTGATTGCACACTGAAATGCTTTTGAATTTATTTTCTACACAACTAAATGCTACTCCTTCTGATTCTGGATGCAAAAGCAAAGTGCTGGCATTCAGCTAGTCACATTAATGCAATATAACCTTACTTGATACTTTAGAGAGAATATGCACAATCACCAGCATAGACTCTTTCATTTCTTTTATAAATAGAGCAAAGTTTCATTACACTCATTATCTGTACCCTGTGCATGTGTACAGTATAGCTCACTTTCTGTAGTAGGGTCAAAAGATAGCCAACAGCAATCTAGCCTTCCTCATACAAGCATTCCTTTCTATCCATCAAGAAATAGAGTATATTTTCCCTCCTCTTTATCTAGGTGGAAACTCTGACTTGTAACCAAAAGAGTGTGGTAAAAATGATATTTGGGACTTCTGAGGTCAGACCTTAAGAAGACTGACAGTCCTTGCTTCCTTCTGTTAGAAGTCAGTTGCCATGTTAAAAACTCCAGACCAGCATGCAAGAGACCACAATGCTACGAGTAGCTGGTCACATGGACCATACGAGTGAATGAATCCCAGGAAGTAACCCTAGTTTACTTAACAACAAGTAAAAGAACTACCGAGTTGAATATATCAACTAACAAAATGACTAATAAATTGTTGTGGTTTTGTCACAAAGTTTTAGAGTGATTTGTTATGCAGCAGTAACTGAAACATTTAACTTCCCTATTTATTCACATATGCCATATCTCATTAGGATTAAAAAGAAGAAAGACAATAAACATGCATGCCAATATAATGGATCCTTAAACAACATGGATGTGAACCTCATGGGTCTACTTACACGCAGTTTTTTTTTTCAATAGTAAATACTACAGTACTACATGATTATGATCTGAGGTTGGCTGAATTGCAGATGTGGAACTGAGTTTATGAAGGAACTGTAAATGCACAGGAACTATAGATACAAAGATCCAACCAGAAATTATACTCAAATTTTCAACTGCACAGAGGGTTGGTACCCCTAACCAAAGGTCAATGGTAAATAAGATGCATACACATTCAAAAATTATACTCTTCATTCCAGACTCAAAGTAACCAAAAGTTTTCAATTTATATGAATACTTCCAGTTCTAATTAAGCCATCATGATAGACAACCTTTTTTTCTTTAAATTAAGAAATCAGCCTCCATATCCATTAGGTTTGGAAAAAGATCCCCTTCCAATGTGGTATTCCATTCTTCTAATATAAGCTGAAGGCAGTAGTAAAATCAGAAGCACATGTAATTGAAAAGTACATCCATCTATTCATTCATATTGTTTTCCCTGATGCACATTTAAAAAAATTTACGGGCTTGTTTGAAAAATGTGAAAGAAAAAAAAAATCAATGGAGTAGCCATGATTTATAAAGGTGAAACCTTCATGTCATGAATATTTTATCAGGGAAATGTGTAAGCCATGAGATTTTATCTGAATGCATTCCTCAATCTGATGTGATAAATTCATAAATGGACCGACACCCATTATTAATGGAAATGATCACTGGATACATAGGAACAGCACAAGGGCTACAAAACAAATATCATTTTCAGTAGGCTTCCAGGAGGCTGGGAAATAATTTGAATCAAAGGTGGTTAAATGTCATCAGTGAGAAGAGGACAACAAGAAGAGGCCATGATTTTATGCATGCTTTGCAGATCAACATCAAAATGAATCAAAATCCCTGTGTGTGGAAGAATTGGGCCAAACCTTCCCTCTTCTTCCTAGTACTGGATAAGATGCTTCCCTCCCTCAGAAACCATTTCAGTGAGGAACCTAGTCACCTTTAATTTTCTTGACTATAGACCAATTTTTCCAAGTATCTAATTGTTTTTAAGCATGTCCACGCGGTTGTGAAAGTTTTGGACACATTGATACACACAATGGAGAAAGCAAATGACATTTTATGGAGAAGAAACAACTGACCAAGTTCCAGAAGCTCATAGTCAAGCGATTAGTGATACATCTAGTGGCACAATAAACACCCATCTGTTCCCAGTAGAGCAGAAGGCAGAACAAAAAACAAGGTAAATTAAAAGCAGATCAGAAAAGAAGCATATTCAATACAGGGCTCAGGCAGAATGCTGCCAAAGCCAGCTCAACATTGTGGTTTTAGATGGAAAAGTCATGAGGGGTTGGATGGCCCAGGCTGTGTCTGACCTCAAGAGAGTTTTCAAAGATGGCCCATGGTGATGTGATTTCATTCTCAAACTATTGATTTCATTGAAGAAATCTGAAACTTTCCAAGAGTCATTGGGAAGAATGTAGAAAGGGTCAGAAGTTAATTTAACAGCAGGGGCATTCACTGAGTCTAACATGTTTCCTTGCAGAGGAAATGAATCATGGATTTGAAAGCAGGCTTTTCATGACTCTGTACAGGTGTTTGTGCCTCCATTAGTGAACTCCTCAACCAGGAGCTGAAAATAGTCTGTTTATGCTGATGTCAGATAAGCACAAAGCTGCAAGGTGGATGGGGAAATATACTTAATTATTAAGGCACAGAGGACATAATGGGAAGGTGTGCCAGTGAGAAGGAAGCACATATATGCTGAATTATCAACCTTCTGGACTCTAATTGGCTGTCCCTTCTTGGTGGACAGAGTTGGTGGTTATCCAACTAAGAAACTAACCATGGAACATACCATATACCTTCAAGAGTCAGACATGGATAGCAGAGACACTAATAACTTTTTAGCATGCAGAAATGTTCCTTAGTCTTTCCCTTGCTTACTATGAGTCAGATAATGTGTATTACATATATGAACATACAAGTATGTATTTTTAAATAAACTTTAAATAGGGAAAATAGAATCTGTTGTACAGTCTTTTCTATCCTTGGTATCTAGCAAGCAGGTAGTCAATAATTTTTTATTAAATATGTGAAAAGAATGAATGAATAAAGTTCTTGGAAGTCTTCTGGAAATATAGGGCATATTTATATCTTTACTTAAATATTTAGATTTCCTTCTTTGATTTAGAGCCAAAGTGGTAAAGAAAAAAAGTACATCAAAGCAAAAGAGAAAACAAAGAACTAGACAGGGATTTAGATTCTTATTTATGGAGTTTTACCAACTTTCTGAAGCCTTGAGAATTCTACCCCTCTGGATTTTAGGCTCCTCAGCATAAAAGGTAGGAAGGGTGGTGGTGGGGGAATGCTATTATATTCAAAGTGCTCTCCAGAGACAATATTGTACAATTCCATAAAGAAGATATATTTTTAGAGCATGATGTGGGGCTTAGTAACTTCATGAGATGAAAGAATCATAACACATAAGAGCTAAGGGATAATTTCAATTCAGAAATAGAATAATAAGAAAATATTTTAAAGAATCTGGTTCAATACCATATCGTAAGGAAGATACAGGATTAAAATATGCAGGATGAATGGAAGTTCCATCATCCTTAAATATTTCCAGTTATGCCTATTTATTTATCTAGAAGCTGATCTGGAATTGCTTAACTGATTGATGTGAATAAGAAAGCAGCTCAAAAAGTATTCTCTTTCTTTCTCTCTCTCAATCTCTCTGTGTCTCTGCTTGTCTATTATCATTCTGCCTCTGCCTGTCTCTCTTTCAAACACACACACAGCAGACCAGAAAAATTCCCAGGAGCAATCTTCAAACAATCTAGCAAGTAAAGGTAGAATATAGCTTCATATGATTCTACCTGGCCTGGTTGCTAGCCAAACAAGCCTTGAGGAGTAAAATCTTCCTTTCCCTCACTAGCCATTCATGCAGCAGGAGGTTATTCTGATTTTACTTTAATCATAAAGAGACTGTGAATTAAAAAAAGCTATCTTCATGTCTGTTAAGAGTCTTACATTTTTGTTATACATATGCCATTTCATCATTGTCTACACAGTAATCTGCTTATTGGAAGATAGTTGCTACTGAATGAAGCTAAAATGGACTAAATCAAAACAAAGCTGAATTCCTTTGGCTTTCCCCATTGCCCTCACCCTCACCCTTCTATCTCTTAATTAGCTGATAAAATAGTTCATTTTGTAAACATGCATGAAAAATATGCAAAAAGTCCTCTACAAAGAGATGTTGGCAACTTAGGATATGCCATTTTAGACTTATGGTCCATTATAACACTTGATTCACCTATCAAAAAGCAAAGATCTATGCTAGTTTTTTTTTCCCCTTCTTCATTAGTAAAATCCATTTTAAGGTCTCCGGGAGGTAAATTATTTTTAGAATTAGCTTTTTTTTATTAGTCAGGTTGCAGAGTGTCAAAATTGCACTGAAGCCAGTGGCACTTCACTGAGCTTATTAATATTGATATGATCACTCTGTTCTGTGCTGAGTGACACTGCTAACCTTCCCTGATGGCAAGGATTCTTTTTAAAGGCACCACACAATTAAAAGAAAAAAGATCCTCATGTCTTTTACTCCGGTGTTTTTGAAAAGGGCAAGTAGTATATCTGCATCAGTTTTCTATGATTCAATTCATTTAACCAATGTTTCCTGAGCACAAGTTTTGAGCTAACACAATGCTAGATTCTGAAGTTTCAAAGACCTCCAATATGTGATCCTACCCTTTCAGAGGTTCAGTCTACCCAATAAAGATTTCTCTAGTACCTATTATGGGCTAGGTGCCATATTGAGAGCTGCAAATTTAGAATGCTTAGAAGCATGGTCTCAATAGTCAAGGGACTTACTAATTGAGAGAATAAAAATTTATTCCAGTATAAAGATCCCCATGGGATAAGTGAGGAGATTATGTTCATGGGGAGGAAGTCCTCAAGGACAGATATTTGAATAGGGTTTGGAAAGATGGATGGAGTCTGAGAGATGGAGATTAGGGATGCAAGAGAGGAAGAAAGGACTAAAGAGATGTTCAGAGGGAACAGCATGAGCAAAGAGAAGCAAATTTAACCTAGAATATAATTAGAAACAGCAAATATTTATGTTTAAACAGAAAATGTGTTTGAGGATATAGTGGGTGATAGCAGAAATTGGGTTGTGGCCATGGTGTTGAAACCGAAATGCCAGCTGGAGTGGTCTGAGGTAAATTTCCACAAAATTGGGTACCTGGCAAAAGTTTCCAAGAAAGGAATCAAACCCATTGCTTGTAATAGTAGTTTTTGGTTCAAGTTCAGTTCAGCTCAGTTGCTCGGTCATGTCTGACTCTTTGCAACCCCATGGAATGCAGTACACCAGGCTTCCCTGTCCATCACCAACTCCTGGAGCTTACTCAAACTCATGTCCATCCAGTCAGTGATGCCATCCAACCATCTCATTCTCTGTCATCCCCTTCTCCTCCCTCCTTCAATCTTTCCCTGGATCAGGGTCTTTTCCAATCAGTCAGTTCTTCACATCAGGTGGCCAAAGTATTGGAGTTTCAGCTTCAGCATCAGTCCTTCCAATGAATATTCAGGATTGATTTCCTTTAGGATTGCCTGTTTGGATCTCTTCACAGTCCAAGGGGCTCTCAAGAGTCTTCTCCAGCACCACAGTTCAAAAGCATCATATCTTTGGCGCTCAGCTTTCTTTATAGTCCAACTCTCACATCCATACACGACTATTGGAGGAACCATAGCTTTAACTAGATGGACCTTTGCTGGCAAAGTAATGTCTCTGCTTTTTAATATGCTGTTTAGGTTGGTCATAACTTTTCTTCCAAGGAGCAAGCGTCTTTTATTTCATGGCTATTTCATTTTGATTCAAGGCTACATTAATCTTTCTATAGGCAGACATCAAACTTGTGATAGTATTTTACCAAACAATTCTATTTTTTTTTTTTTGGAACTGGGACCCAGTTTGTCATTACTGGTACAATCTATGAATCAAAATGCCCAGTAGTTATGGAAGGAGAGTCAACCTTTGGTTTACCATAGAAGATAAGATGACATTTTGCAATTTATATTAAATTTACAATCAGAAATTTCTTAGATTGTAACCTTTAAGTGTAATCTCCATTACTGTTGACAACACATTGTATATCCACAACTGAGATTTAAGAAAAATAAGATTCTGAAAACTCTCACAGCAATGGGAAAAGAAAGTCTGAGGTCACCTGTTGGAGTTGCTTGGGAATCAGTCTGGATCTAAGAAAGGACTTGGGGAAAGGTCTTTCATAGCTTTGTCAGTCACTATGTTAAAAGTAAAACGCATGCAATGAATTATAGGGTCTTTTGTTTTTGTTTTTTCCAAAACTTTTTCTAAAAAATAGAATAAAGAACAATGAGTATCCAGAACAAACATTATAGGAATCAGTAGAACTAAATGTAATATAATCAATATTAAAAACAAAATTCCCTTACCTTGTAAAGCATAATGCTATGAAAGATAAGGAGACACTGAAAATTCACTTCATTTTCATTCCCTGCTAAACACTATCTAATAAATAAACTGGACTTCCCAGGTGGCACTAGTGGTAAAGAACTTGCTTGTCAATGCAGGGGACATGAAAGATGTGTGTTCAATCCCTAGAGGAAAGCACGACCACCCACTCCAGTATTCTTTCTTGGAGAATCCCAAGGACAGAGGATCCTGGTGGGCTACAGTCCATGTCTCAAAGAGTTGGACACAACTGAAGTTACTTAGCACAATAAATACATTAGCAATAGCACTGATGGAACAGACACAGTTAAACCAATAACACTGCACTGATGGTTCACCATTCTAACTGGAAAGACAGAAATGTAAAGAAAACTTCATGGCATGAGTTGATAAGTACTTAGGAGACAGGTATAAAGGGAAAGATACACTAGCCACTGCATGTCTGATTGATGGGATACTCCCTACATCAACATGATACTATTCTCTCCTGAGTGATTCATTCATAATTAATAAAGCAAATTTAACAGTGTTTTCACTCTAGTGTGGGAGCCAGAATCAAAATCAGCATTCTCTAGCCTTAGTTGTTTGAGTGATATCTTTTAATCTGTAGCAAATGGAAAGCCTTCTGGCTTCCTTGAATTGGGAGTTCTTTCTGCCCTCTGAAGCACTCAGAAGCACAACTCTTTGTCCATGTTTACATGATTGTCACCAGAAACAAGGACTTATTTTTTAAACCTACAGGTATGTGGGTCACAACAGTGACACTACACAAAGGGAACTGTAAGTACCCTGTCCTTCAAGGAACCAGATATCCGAAGGCAAACAGATACCAGCAATTGTAAAAATTGCAGAACTGCACATAGGTCAAAGCTAAGCAAGAATAATAGTTAAGTAGGTAGGATCCCAGAGAAAGGCTGCAGGGCAGCCAGGGATATGGTCTTTGGCAAATTCTGCACATCACAGACCCTAAGGTGGGAGAGGGACTGGGGGAAGCAAGTGGATGGGCTGGCCAATTGACCATTCTCTTATTCTTCTTCTCTTTTTAGTCTCCTTCTATGGTTTTCTATCTGACAGATACCCAGATTAATCCAATCTGCCCTTAAATAAGAAAACATACATATATATATATGGCTTCCCTGATGGCTCAGATGGTAAAGAATCTGCCTAGAATGCAGGACACCCAGGTTCGATCCCTCAGTCAGGAATAACTCCTGGAGAAGGGAATGATTACCCACTCCAGTATTCTTGCCTAGAGAATTCAATGGACAGAGGAGCCTGATGGTCTACAGTCCATGAGGTTGAAAAAAGTCAGACACAACTGAGAGAATAACATTTTTTTCAAAATTATAGATGTATATAATTATAATTATTTTTCTCAATATATATCAATTATATCATTTACATTCTTAAAGTGAGCTAAGAAACAACTTTAGTATTGTCATATGTGAAAAATTTGTTTTTTTGTGACTAAATTAGCTTTGCTCTCCAATGAAAGCTCTGCTGCTGCTAAGTCTCTTCAGTCGTGTCCGACTCTGTGTGACCCCACAGACGGCAGCCCACCAGGCTACCCCGCCCCTGGGATTCTCCAGGCAAGAACACTAGAGTGGGTTGCCATTTCCTTCTCCAATGCGTGAAAGTGAAAAGTGAAAGTGAAGTCGCTCAGTCGTGTCCAACTCTTAGCAACCCCATGGACTGCAGCCCACCAGGATCCTCCGTCCATGGGATTTTCCAGGCAAGAGTACTGGAGTGGGTTGTCATTGCCTTCTCCGCCAATGAAACCTATGAAAGACCAACTCAGAAAGGGGTTGGAGCCTGTAGGACCAACTGATTATAGGAGAAAGTAAGTAATACTGAAAAATAAGGCATGATTATAAAAGGAAATGGTATGATAAAGAATTCCCTTTTCTCTTGCAAACATGTAATTTTTTCAGATTTTCCTAATTGAGAAGTGGTGCATTTGTCTCTGATTTGTTGGAAGGGAGCAAA
The DNA here is from genome assembly GCF_054371585.1 of Giraffa tippelskirchi. NCBI lineage: Eukaryota > Metazoa > Chordata > Mammalia > Artiodactyla > Giraffidae > Giraffa > Giraffa tippelskirchi. The sequence continues at coordinate 155,804,405 of NC_137275.1, forward strand.
TATTAATATGGCAACAGATGCCAAATAGCATAGATTAAAAAGCTTTGACACAAGTTGATATAATGTAGATCTTATTTTTATGATGTAATTGTGAATTATGCACTTTATGCATTGGTAGTTAGAGAGCTGAACAGATGGAGAAAGTTTAGCTTAAAGTGATGTGTCCATTAAAATAACCTGCACTACCAAGAGTCTATTCATGTTCATGAGTATAGCAAATGTGTTCTATTAAAATATGATTTGAAGATAAGGACTTATTGTCATTGTGTTGGAGTCATCCATCTAATGATGGGAGACAAGATTATCTGTACATGTCACATCCACCTATTATCCTATTTTGCTTTGCAGACGGTTGTAACTGGACATTTTGGCTCCTGTGGAAATTCTGATGTTTAGCATCTCCACCTCTCATTGTTTAGACAATATCACTAAAGAAAATCAAACTAGCCACCAAACAAAAATAGCAGTTTCAGCTATTACTTTAAGTGCATATTTTTTAGTTTATTGTTGAAAGGACAGATGGCAACTATTTTTTTTTATGTGGATATTATATTTTTTTATTTTTACCAGACATGTTTGTACTCATCCCCCACATATTTTCCCCAACCTTTTTCAGTGGCATCTAGGGCTGCTTTTCTGCTCAGCTTTAATCTGCTTTCACAGGGAGGAGAAAATGAAGTAGTTCAGATTTCTCATGTGCTCCATCTGGAGATAATGCCACAACTAAAGCATCACAACTGAGGGTTTAGAGGTGCACCCTCTCATATATCATTGGTGGGGGCATAAACTGATCTGCTCATCTAGGAATGAATCTGGCTATAGGAATCAGAAGTCTTAGATAATTCATTACCAGAATTTCCAACCTTGAGAATCTATCTTATGGAAATAACCACAAACATACAGACAAATACACACACCTTATGATAACCAGAAAAATGCAAACAGCTTTATACCTAAAAAGAAAATCATTGCATTCAGTATATAATAGCTAATAATAGGAATTAGACTAAATATACTATACAGGAGATGGTTGTGAAAATTATGGCACAGCCACATAAAAAGCTGCTGGATAGAAATTTAAATTATATATGTGAAGAATCTGTGGTAAGACAGCAAAACACTTTTAATGTGGAATAGAAAAGCAAGACATTTAAGATACTAGTAAATAAAGATACTAGTAAATAATCACTGAGTGCTTTTTAATATACCAGGTATTTTTCTAAGGCACTCTATAAGTAAGATACCATAAAATACTCATGTAACGCACTGAGGTAAGTAGTAGTAGAGCTGATAGAGATGGGAGGAGCTGGAATTGAAACCCAAGCATCCTGATTTCAAAGAACTTGCTTTTAGTTTTTGTGTTATAGTGTCTTCGGTGAATAGCAATTGGGTAAAAAATGGTACTAAACACACACACACACACACACACACACACACACACACACACTCGGAAAGATGAAGCCTATTTCCCCACCTGGAATCTGAGTGGTCCCGTGACTTGCTTTGAAAAGAAAATGCAGTGGAAATGATTCCGTGTGGTTTTCAAAATGAGGCCTTAATAGGCTTTGCAGCTTCCACCTTCATGTTCTTGCGGTGCTGCCCTGAGATGGCCATGCAAGGAAGCCGATCTGTCTTTCTGAAGAATGAGAGATCATATGGAGGAGAAGAGAGGTGCCTGAGCCCATAGCAAGCATTAAATGCCAGACATGTAAGTGAGGGCATCGTGAATGTTCCATCTCAGCCAATTCAGCAGCTGAAGGCAGTCACATGAGTGCAAATGTACATAGAAAATACTCTGAATTGTGAAAAATAATAATTCATTGCTTCCATCTAAATTTTAATATTGTTTGTTATATAGCAAGAGATATGGCTAAAATACTATGAGATGCTTCTAAAGCAATTGTGGAAATATGTATCCTTTTTTTCCTTTCTGCATGAAACTAATGAAATCACAACATAGAAATTGTTTAATTTCTTTAGACTTTAGAACCTGACACTGACATACTTTTGGTAGAGACTGCAATTTTCTCAGGTTTGCCAAACGAAGGTGGAAGTCTTTCTGAAAGAACCAACCCTCTTGAGACATGGTTGGTATGACATTTCATGGTCACTGAAAATAAATCTTCCTGGGTTGGGCACAAAATGAGCAGCTGTTGGGCAGTTAAGTGTTGAGATGAGGAATCTGCAATCTGGGAGACGGAAAGTGCTATGAATATTTTTCTCCATCAGCAGTAAGAAGTGCTGAGCTAACTTTCAGGACATACACTAAACCGGGGACCATTTCACATTGGACCTTGTCTCTCATTTACTGCCCCTTTAACTTTATTACTGGTGCTAGGCCTCTCTCATATTAAAAAGGAACTGCAGTTCAATTAGTACCTGCTTATGCTCTGGAAATTCTGCCTCTCTTATTGAGTCATAGGAAATTTGAAATTATAATCAGGGTGGGGCAGGCAACTGTCAACAATCAAATTAGGAAGTCAGTATTTTATTAGGGAATTGTGATGAGGATTAAAATGTCAAACTGAAAGTCAATTTCCAGCCAAGTGACATTTGTTACTGTTAATCACTTCTTTCTCTCAGAGAACTCTCTACTCCCTTGGTCTCCATAAACCCATCAGCATTTTTCATGACTCTTTTTCTGACTCTCTGGCCACTATTTCTAACTATCAAATTTTCTTCTTGAAATGTTCATCCCAGAATTTCGGTCTCTACTCTTCTCACCCTAAACACTCTCTGTGAGTGATTTAATACACTTCTGTGGCTTTAATTACCACTGACTCCCCAACTTGCATATTTGGCTTCCCATTTCAGGAACAATATCCAAGTTTCCTCTAGATATCTTCATCTGAAACTTTCCCAGGTACCACAATGTTATCATTGTGAAATGAAATTTATTCTTTCTCCCAGATCTCATTCTCCATAATTTCCATCCAGCTTTTCCTGTATTTTAATGGAACATCCAAATCAAACTGTGTATCCATTTGTCCTCCTTAATATTTCTGAGAACAGTATCACATCCATTCCCAGTAGCATGGCAAAATATAGGGCTCATGATCTGATCCCTGCATCCCTCTCCAGCTATTTTGTTTTCCCTGTTTCACCCTGAGCTATAGTTACAAAACTCAGTCCAAAGGGACGTGTTTAAGGGGACTCCTCTGACCTCTCTTCCCTGCAGCTATGTGGCTGAGTGGTCCTCCTCCCACACTGTGTCATGCATAGCTCTATCATTGCATTTTGTCACACTGCCTTTACTCTTGCCTGCTAGACCTATTACCGGAGGGCAGGGACTGTGTGTTTTACCTAAGTAACTCTATTACTTAACATAATGCTTGTCTCTTAATAGATGCACATGGCCTTGTTTATGGAATGAGTGAATGTGATATAGCTGATCCACAGGACAGGGATCCCTCTGGAAGGCTGTAGGGAGAGGTATTCACTCAGTGTGAGTGTATAAGGTGTGACAGAAAAATCACGAAGAGTTTGAATATAAGACTAAGTGACTCATGATGCTTGAGTATGGGTCTGGCCACATTTCAGCACCAGTTAAGTAGTCAGTCTGTGTCCAACCTAGAGTGCTTCACCAAACAACCACATGACTATGATTTTGCTAGTCATATTCTCAGATATAACAAAGGGATCCTACCTTAGCTACTGGCCACAGGGTCAAATGTCTTACTCCTTGCAATCTGTTGGTCTTGAAATTGCCAGGCTCCTCTGTCCATGGGATTCTCCAGGCAAGAATATTCAAGTCAGTTGCCATGCCCTTCTCCAGGGGATCTTTCCAACTCAGGGATCGAACCTATGTATCTTATGTCTCCTGTATTGCCAGGTAGGTTTTTGTTTTTTTTTTTTTAACACAAGGGCCACCTGGGAAGTCCCTGACACCACTTCAAATACATGTTTATAGCTACACATTAGCAGAAGCACCTCTCCTCTAGGCTCTGGCACTAGTCACTAGAATCTGAGAGAATTTGCTGGTCTCCAAATCCCCTTAGATCACAGGAGACTCCCAGGTTTATACTATGAGCATTCTGGGAGGGATATTTGTTCAGCTTTCATTGATTTGAATAAATGAAAAAATCTGCACATAAAACTGCTTCTCTAACACATACTAGATATTATTTCATCTATGGCACTGCCTGTTTTCACTTTAGAAAACTTCCCCCTCTGCTGCAGTTGTGGCAAGAGCCATTAAAACTGCTGAAGTGTTTCTTTTCTCCACTCTATGGACCATATCATGGCCACATATACCAACCAAAATGAGTGCATTTGCTTCTAGTCTGCATCTATCTCTGGACATAGCTCTGTTTTTATCTGCCAAAGACACTTACATCAATTAAAACATCAAGCCATCAGTCTACACTGCTGGAGAGCTAAGACTATTTAGCACTAAAATAGGTGGTAGAGAATAAAAACACAAGTAAATAAGACACATGATCCTTATGGAGCTTAGAATCTCCTTAAGATAAAAAACATATGGAATAGATAGTAAATAATAAGGTAAAAGAGAATATGACAAATTGCTTGAGAGATTATGGGCCAGGTCTTTACCCATGACACTTTTAATTTAATCCTTATCACCATTTGATGAGGGAAAGTATTACTAGACTAGAATTATGGGTGAGGAAATCAGGGATCATAGGTGAGGGGTAACATTCCCAACACTACATGGTCAGTACAAACCACAGCTGGAACTCAGGCTTATGCTATGATTTAATCACTATTATATATTTTCCTCCTAGAGCCAGAGGAGTTTGGATCCAGAAGATGCAATTGCTGTGGGTTGGAATGCTCAGGAAAATCTTCACAGAAGAGGTGAAATAGAATCTAGGCCTTAAAGTATTGTCAGGATTTAGAGAAATGGAATGGAAATATAAGAATATTTGGGGCAGTAAATATTTTTAATAGCACCCTTTTGTAAAACAAAGGGTGGAGATGAAGCTAAAGATTTCCTGGAAATCCAGTGAGCCCTAAGAATTTCATTTTCCAAAATAATGATATTCATTCAACCTGTAGCCCAAATAACTTGCTTGTGCATTCTTCTCTCCACAGTAACACCAGGGCCACCTACAGCTCTGGAGACCAGAAACAGAAGGGATATTTGCAACTTTAGTCTGGTATGATAACTCTCCTGTTGCTCTCTGAGCCTGTCAATTTGATATCCTCCACTAACATTGAACAGGATTGAAAACAAATTTGTCAGACAACCATTGCTTGCAGTTTATGCAATACAAAAATGAAATCTAGAAATAACACCAGCTGAAGAGACCAGTCATTAAATAAATACAGACACTTTTTTCCTGACCAATGAGCATATCATTGAATTGTGAGAGATTTTCACTAACGTGAGCCAAGTGTTGACTGATTGGGAAAATCCTAATATTTAGCTTATGAGGCTTTTATCTATCACTGGGGAGGCCTGAAAGAGTCACAGTGGTGTCTGAGCTACAGTTCTGTTTGCTTGGTGAAATGAGTTCAGTGGCAATGTCTTCCTGGGTATACCCTGGCAGTGAATCCGAATCTCCCCCGCAAAAAGCTGAGGCTAAACAAATTCTTCCACAAATATCTGATCTTCTGGGTAGTGGGACACAAACTAGACCAAGTGACTCAGAAATCAAACAATCTGAGACTGACATTGGAACTGAGATTCCCTCAACAAGCAGGTTCTCTTGAATGTTCAGTTCAGTTCAGTCACTCAGTCGTGTCTGACTCTGCGACCCCATGGACTGCAGCACGCCAGGCTTCCCTGTCCATCACCAACTCCTGAAGCTTGCTCAGACTCATGTCCATTGGGTCAGTGATGACATCCAACCATCTCATCCTCCCATGAGAATGCATCTTTGAATGTATCTTTGATTTCCAAGTCACCTGGTCTACTTTGTCTCCCACTACCCAGAAGTTCAGATTTTTGTGGACGAGTTTGTTTAGCTTCAGCTTGTTTGGGGGGAGACTCAGATTCACTTGAATCTCTTGAATGTATCTTTCTTTAAAAACATTTCCTCTGATTTCTAATCTTCACTTCAGTAAGTAATTCCAGTTAGTTTTTAAAGCAACAAACATGGACAATATTTATTCCTTGTTCAGGGAAATAAGAAATAAAAAACCTGAACCATAAATATATTATTTGACTTCGGTCTCAACCCAGGTCACTCTTCAACTCTGCCTTCATCAACAACTTCTTGTACTGCATCCTAAGGCTTCCTGTCATTTTCCATGTATAGCAGCAACAAGAGAAAGGCTGCAGGGGTATTTGTTCTCTCAAGTGTCTGTATTGACTCAACCCACAACATTATTGTCATAGAGTTCTTCTCAACCAGCACAAGTACCACCCTACTTTGCTCTCAGCTCAGTTTTTGAGGTCAAGCAAGCAAATACAAACACACACCCCTTTTCAAATCACCTCATGAACAACTCCTTGTGAACATGAGAATAAAACACAGAATTGATTTATATGAGATCACTTATGCTGAACATTTAACATCATGCTTAGTACATAGATCCTACTCATGAAGCATCAAGGCTTCCCAAAATTTCTTGGAAAAATAACACAAAAGACCCTAATAGTGAATTCAAGGTTACATTTGCATCCACATGTAGCCTACACTCGACCATCTCATAATCCACTAGTTACCTACCAAAATCTTATAAAGTTCTCAATCTCTCTACAGAGGCTTTACTTTCAGAGGCACAGATGCAGTAGCCAGAACTAAATGATCCAGACTTCCTTAAAGGACAGAAATACATCAAACAATTTACAAGATATCTGTGTTTCAAAGGAAGTTTAGTATCTATGGGCTCATCTCCATTTGAGCACATAAGTCATTCAAGTTCATATGCTGACAATTCATTGTAACTGGTGCATAAAGGAATAACTGAGCTCATTTCAGTCTATCTACACTTCCCTTTCATGGGCACTTCCCAGTACAGGGTGGTAAATAAGTAACTGAAAACAGGTCTCTGAAAAATATAGGTTCATGAGCACAGAAGAGGCACACCAAGTTTCATTTATATTCAAATCTCTTCCACAGGCAGATTTTCATTTTTAGCTCCCCTTTCCTTCCTACCTCTGAATTTCATTGAGTGTGTATGTGCACATGCTGTTTGGGTACCTGATCTGAGAACTTTGGTGGATCTTTCTGTCCAAAGCTTTTATGCAGTGCACGTGGAGGAGAATACAGCAGAGGTGAAATGCAGCTATTTTCAGGAAGTATTCTAAAGGGGTATAAAAGGCGGTGGGAGGGGAGTGGTGACCTGCATACTTGCTGTATATTTTCCCCTATTAATTGGCAAGTACTCATTCTGGTTTGGCACCAGTGGAATGCCTGCTCTGTGACCAAGGCCAAGCAACAGGACCTCTTGAGCTTGTCTTCTCATCTGTAAAATGGAGTTAATACTTTGCAAGGTTATAATCAGAATTCGGTGACAGACCATACATGAAAACATTTGCAGTTTCTTGCTGCATACTGAGAACTCAATAAATATTAGCCTCATCCTTTCTGAAGTTCAAAAGCAAAGTTTGTGACAGTAGTCTATTCTACTGAAGGAGACCAAAGGCTTATATCAAATTTCACTTCTTCCACTGGAATGTCAGCACACTGGTAAATATGCTGTATCTGTGCAAGGAGAATGAATTGAAACGGTTTGTGCAAATTCTATTGAGATTAAAAAAAAAAAAATCAAAACTGCAGGCAGGATACACAAAGAAGATGATTTCCTTTAGATCTGAAGCTTGATCTTCTTTAAACATTCTCTGATTTCTTTTAAGCCCTGGGCCCACAAGCATATACTTATGTTCTGGCTGCTTGGAAGCATAATTGGTTTCTTTGGTGACTTGGCAACCTTCTTTTTTCCGATTTCTCCTTTATTTTCATCTCATAGAAGAACTGCCATTCTTCTTTCAAGTGATAGGTACTTGATACACATTTCCTTCCTGTGATCTGTGGTTAGGAGCTTGGATTTGCCTCCTTTTTCTACCTGTGGGTAGAATATGTTCTTTTTATGATACATGAACTTGAGATTGTAGGACTTTTGATGTTTCCTTTATGATTTTACTGGGTAATGGGTGAAAGAGTTGTAAGTGAAGTTTGGGGGAAGAAAAAAAAAAAAAGAGAATGGGAACATGTCTCTCTAATTTCATGAAAGACCTGATTTAGAATATGTCCCTCTGGTCCTATCAGGGGAGTGCTGCTATAATTATAGATTGCTCTGATAAAGCCTTTCTTTAAAGTATGTAAAAGTGAATTCAGAATCCTATTTTTTAAAAAGTGAAGTAAGTCCATAGCATTTATATACTTTGCTGATTTATTAATTAGAAGAATTCAGCATGATTTCAATGAAATAGTTTAAAGATGTCTAAATCCTTGGTTTCTTGTTGTTGTTCAGTTGCTAAGTCATGTCGAACTCTTTGTGACCCCATGAACTGCAGCACTCCAGGCTCCTCTGTTTTCCACTATCTTCCAGAGTTTGCTCAAATCCGTGTCTACTGAGTTGGTTGGTATGTGCTTGGTACTGGAGTCTACTTCACAAACTACTGATTCACCTGTTCATTTGCAAATTCAGCTGGAAATTTACTGATCTTCCCTATTCTTGTAATTAGCATCTTTGTTAATATTTTCCTGTCAATAATACAACTAATAAAATATCATACATTTATTAAATGACTGTGTGCTAAGCTATATATATTAATTCTTGCACCAACACTCTGTGAAGGTACTGTTATTCTCATTTTATAGATGAGACTAGTTAGGCAGTGGAAGATAAACTACTTTCTCAGGTCTGCACAGATGCTAAATTCTAGTGGTAGATTTCAAATCCAAGCAATCCAGTTCCAGGATATCTACCCGTAATCACCAGCTCTCCATTATGCCTAGATATGCTCATGAAGAGTATCAGTGGCTCAGTCTTCTTAAAGAATGTTGATATAGCTTTATAGATTGGATTTACATCTTCATGGTGTTTTTGCAAATTGATTGTAAAAATGACCCTATTTGCAGCCATCTCCATATTCACATCTCTTGTTAAAGACTGTGTTAAAGATTCCCATAGAGGCTCTTTTCCCCCTCCTTCTTGAACCTGGGCTGTGATCAAGGCCAGGCTAAGTGTGGGCCTTAACTGGCTTTGACTGTGGCAGAAGTCATGGCAGGCCACTGCCCAGTTCATACCTCAAGAGATATTGAGCCTTTCAATCTAGCTTTCTCTCTGAACATTACCCCCACCATGAGATCTAGCCTGAGACAGTCTGCTAGAAAATAAAAAATCATGTTAAATTTAAGTTATCCCTGCCGGGGCATCCAAGAACCCCCAGTGTCCGGCTGACCTGCCACCTGAACACGGACACAAGCAAGCCAAGTAGAGATCCACTGAGCCCAGTCCAGGTCAGCATTGCATCCTTGCTGACTGCTAGAAACATCAGAATTAACAGAAGGTTATTATTTCAAGTCAGTGACTTTTGGAGGGCTTTGTTATGCAAAAATAGCTAACCAATGCAGTGCTAATCTGATTGGGAGTTTGTTAGTAAGTTTACATCCTCAATTGCAGAGTCATAGTATGTTCAAACTTATCTTAATCAACTTCCTCATTAAAACAAAAACTAACACAAAAAAAACAGAATTCAAGAAACAAGAACCAAAATATGAACTATCAAGACCCTGAATTCTCACTCCTTATTCCCTGTCTGAGGCTCTTCCTGTTGTTATTCTGTTTCTATCAGAGAATTTATTAGAGGATATTGTAAAGCAGTGGATTAGAAATAGTCTAATTTCTAAGTATACAAAAACCATGCAAAATGGATTCACCAGAAGCAATAGTTTAACACATTTCTGAATGCTGAGCATGTATACACAACTTTTGTTCTGTTTGTTGGTGAGTGTCCAGACACATGACACTTGCTTTTTATTCTTCTATAGGGACCTTATGAATGGATTTGAAATACGATTGCCAACTAGGCTTAGCAGACCTTATAAAAGAAAAGCATTGTGGGACTTATCCATCAACTTAACACTCCTATCCTCCTTAAATCATAGAAATTCTAGAACCAGTATTTATTAGCTTGTTCTTTCTGTACATCAATTACCTTAGACCCTATACACTGCAGCTCCATCAAAAGCATAAAATAGTTCCCAGTGGCAAATTCCTGGTTATCTTTAGCTCATGCTGTTAAGTAAGTTTCCACAGTCTTTATAGCTCCAGATTTTATTGTATTTTTAAAATGACTTGGTTTCAGCTGTTAGAGTCTAAGACTTTGACTTAAAGAGAAACTACTTGCCAGCATGTGAGTGTAGAATTTGACTTTTTAGCTTCATCATTTAAAGCCAGTGTATTTAGAATATTCCTGCTATATTGGGGAGTTTCCAAAAGATTTGTTTGGGTTTCTAACATCTATATTTTTAGGGCTTCCCAGGTAGCGTTTGTGGTAAAGAATCCACCTGCCAATGCAGGAGACTTAAGAGATGTGGGTTCAATCGCTTGGTTGGGACAATCCCCTGCAGGAGGAAATGACAACTCACTCCAGTATTCTTGCCTAGAAAATCTCATGGACAGAGGAGCCTGGCGGGCTATGGCTCACAGGGTCGCAAAGAGTCAGACATGACTGAAGTGACTTAGCACTTCTGCAGTGCAGGCGGGTTCTTTACCCTGAGCCACCAGGGAAGCCTGGTGGTTCGGATACAGTGTGCTTAACGGGTATTCCTGCTCTATTGGGGAGCTTCCAAAAGACATTTGCTTGGGTTTCTGACATTGATATTTTACATCTATATTTCTAATAAATTGTTTGGCCCTCCATCTGGCAAGGTCCTTGACCAGTCAGCTGGCTCACCTCAGCTTTCTCCATGTGGAGGACTTTATACTGTACAAGCAAGCTTGCTGCCTCTTCTAATTTTGTTATTTTCTGGATTACGTGACTAGGGGCGAAAGCACATCTTTAGCTCCCTGATCTGTGCTGTACTAAGTTGCTTCAGTTGTGTCTGACTCTTGGCAACCCTATGAACTATACCCCACCAGACTCCTCTGTCCATGGGGATTCTCCAGGCAAGAATACTGGAGTAGGTTGCCATGCCCTCCCCCAGGGGATCTTCCTGACCCAGAGATTGAACCTCTGTGTCCCATGACTTCTGCACTGCAGGCAGATTCTTTACCACTGAGCCAGTGGGGAAGCCCTAGCTTCCCTGATACCCAAGACCTCATCCTTTACAATGTCCCTATTCCTCTTCCTTTCTTCTCTGGGCTTTTAGTATGATTAGAGAGATCCTCCTATTTCACTTGCTTTTTTCTTGCAGGATATTGCTCCTCTCCCTCTGCTTCCTCTCCTTTTCTCAACAATAGAAACTGCCTTTTAGAAAAGTAGTTACTCTTTCAGGGGCAGGCCGGAGGGAGAGATACAATTAAACTCAGCCACATTTGTGAGGTGGTGTTAATGTCTACAACATCCTGATGGAGTTTTAAAATTTGTTATAGTGTTTATGGACTTTGCAGGTAGTACTAGTGGCAAAGAACCTACCAGCTAGAACCTACCAGCTGATGCAGGAGACGCAAGAGATGCGGGTTTGATCCTTGAGTTGGGAAGATTCCCTGGGGAAAGGCATGGTAGCCCACTCCAGTGTTCTTGCCTGGAGAATCCCATGGACAGAGGAGCCTGGTGGGCTGCAGTCCATAGGGGCGTAAACAGTTGTATATGACTGAAGCGACTTAGCACGCATGCATGCACATAGTGTTTATGCTGATTTCACTGTTTATGTAGCATGACAAAACAATTGACTAAATATGTTACTTTTAAAAAATTCTATAAACATTTTCTTACAATGCCATTTCCATTAGGTAAGGAATTTTCAACTGCTAAAAAAAAAAAAAAAAAAAAAAAAAGGCCAATCAGTTAACATAATGATTCCCCTGTCTGAATTTTAACTTTTTATTACTATTGCAATTTGTCATTTCCTTCATTCAGTTACTTCAAGAAAGTCTCTCCCCTGAATTGATACAGATTTTCTTCCAGATGGATATGCTTGTTTTATTTTCCAAATAATTTTTCTACTGACTTAAAATCTATTAGACATTAAGGCTTTTAGTATGGTTAAACTGTTTCTTTTCTTCTACTATTGATTATTCTTATTTTCTTAGAGAATGGCATACAAATCCTTGAAAATGCTACTCAAATATATTGGCATTTATTTTTAAAAATATATCTAATAGGTGAATACATCATGAATGTTATGAAATATTATAAAAATGAAGATAGAATAACAACGATATGAAAAGTATCTATGTTCTCTAATATATTCTTCCTGAATATTTCATATATCCCAATTGGACAACATGGCTTGGAGATTTACCAGGTCTGCATGTTATTATCTGGTGAAATATTTTAATATCATAAATTTCTGAATCAAGGGAATTTCAGAAAACATTTACTGCTGTTTCACTGACTACATTAAAACCTTTGACAGTGTAGATCACAACAAAGTATGGAAAATTCTTAAAGAGATGGAAATGTCAGACCACCTTACCTGCCCCATGAGAAACCTGTATGCAGGTCAAGAAGCAACAGTTAGAACTGGACATGGAACAATGGACAGGTTCAAAATTGAGAAAGGAGTATGTCAAGGCTGTATGTTGTCATCCTGCTTATTTAACTTATATGCAGAGTACATCATGAGAAACGCTGGGCTGGATGAAGCGCAAGCTGGAATCAAGACTGCTGGGAGAAGAGCATCTCGATGAAAGTGAAAGAGGAGAGTGAAAAAGTTGGCTTAAAACTCAACATTCAAAAAACTAAGATTATGGCATCCATTCCCATCACTTCATGGCAACTAGATGGGGAAAAAGTGGAGACAGCGGCAGATTTTCTTGAGCTCCAAAATCACTGCAGATGGGATGGTGACTACAGCCATGAAATTAAAAGACACTTGCTTCTTTGAAGAAAAGGTATGACAAACCTAGACAGTGTATTAAAAAGCAGAGGCATCACTTTGCTGACAATGGTCAGTATAGTCAAAGCCATGGTATTTCCAGTAGTCATGTATGGATGTGAGAATTGGACCATAAAGAAGGCTGAGTCCGAAAGAACTGATGCTTTTGAACGAGGTGCTGGAGAAGACTTCTGAAAGTCCCTTGGACAGCAAGAAGATAAAACCAGTCGATCCTAAATGAAATTAATCCTGATTATTCACCAGAAGGACTGATGCTGAAGCTCCAATACTGTGGCCACTTGATGTGACGAGCCATTGGAAAAGACTCAGATGTTGGGAAAGATTGAGAGCAGGAGAAGAAGGGGGCGACAGAGGAAGAGATGGTTGGAGAGCATCACGGACTCAATGGACATGAGTTTGAGAAAATGCTGGGAGATTGTGAAGGACAGGGAAGCCTGGTGTGCTGCAGTCCATGGGGTTGCAAAGAGTGGGACACAACTTAGTGACTGAACAACAAACAATCCTGAAATGGTGATATGTAAGAACTATTTTATAGGACAATAAAGTCATCTTTATTTATTTATTTATTTTAGGACAATAAAGTCATCTTTAGACTCCAGATTTATTGCATGAATGTCAAATTAAAAATAGTTTTCTGTGTTTTTGGTCACCAGATAGTTATTGATACTCCACAAGCTATTTGATTCATAGAATTCTATTGTAATCTATAACTCTCTGTATGAGAAGGAAGATTTTTTTTTGGTCATAATAAAGTTAAGAATTTCATTTCTTCACCAAAAGATACTACTTGGCTTGTTTTTAGTTGACAACCCTTTGAAACTGTTGAAGCCAAACACATTTACCAACATGGAGTAGATAGCTCCTCCATAGAACATTTGCATGGGCTCTGACTTGAAAGAACTTAGCAAATACTATGTAAAAGCAATTGAGAATGACTGGAAACAAAACAGACTTAAAGACATTATAGACAGGACAAATTTTATGTTTAGGAAGAAAAATGGGATTGGTCTGTTACCATTTTGATACAATTGTACTTATAAATATTTAACTTCATTTTTAAAAGCCACAACTAGAAACATTTAATACACTTTAACACACATTAATAAACTTTCCAAGCTATACAGTTCAAAACCTGTACATACACATTTTGCTCTGCTGATCTCTGATTTTAGTCTCTATAAGAATCACTTTAGGGAGAAATATATATATGAGTATGTGTGTGTGTGTGTGTGTGTGTGTGTGTGTGTGCGTGCGTGTGTGTGTGCGTGTGCGCGCACACTCAGTTGTATCTAACTCTGCGATCCCATGGACTCTAGCCCACCAGGCTCTTTTCTCCATGGGATTTTCCAGGCTAGAATACTGGACTCTAGCCCACCAGGCTCTTATCTCCATGGGATTTTCCAGGCTAGAATACTGGAGTGAGTTGCCATTTCCTACTCCAGTGGATCTTCTCAACAAAGGGATTGAATTCACGTCTCTTGTATCTCCTGCTTTGGCAGGCACATTCTTTACCACTTATGCTACCTGGGAAGCCCCATATACATATGAAGTTTGGTATAACAGCCAGGATCCCCAGTTGAGTCTTTGAAGATGATCAGTGATTCACCTTTGAGAAAGATGTATAACTTGTTCCCTCTGATTCTAAAGGAAATAAAATGTGAATGCAATTTATTTAAAGGGTTCCTTTTAGAGATCTGAGCAAAAAATGTTATTTCAGGATGGACCTGTGATATTCTTTTTCTGGTGACTACTCTAGCTATATGCGCTTTCCCATATGTTAACTACACAAGTGCACAGGCACACACACACACACCTGTGAATGCATAATCCTGTTGTATTGTCCTATAGAGGCGTACTTTTATAATAATTTAGATATTGTGTAAGTAACAGCTGTCAAATGAAACTAACTGTTGAATCAATCAATTAGGGTATTTTTATTTTTGACTAGCAACAACAACAACGACAAAAGGAGAAATGCAAATGACTGAAAATTTATTTTTTATTTCTGCTACTAAACCTCTTAATTCTGTCCCTCCTTTCTTCAGGCTTCTATTGTTGTTATACTTGTTTTTTCCACTTTTTGGCATTTGTGATTAGATTGAATACACCTGTATTACAGTAGAATCTACCAGAGGCTTCAGAGCAGCATGCCTGGGTTCAAGCTCCTGCTCAGCTAATTATTATGACCTTGTCTAATCTTTTCATGATCCACCCATTTTTGTGTGTGTTTTAATAAATATAAACATACATCATAAACCTACAAGAAATTCAGAAAAGTATAAGGAAGATAATGAAAATGATCTAAAAACCTATCACTCAGATGCAATCACTGAAAATATTTTCATGTATATACTTCCTGATTATATTAGATACAAAAATTTCACACTTAAACATAAAATAAGATCATATTTTCCATACTGTTTTGTAACCTGTTTTGCTTGGACAATGTATCATGGCCATGTGACAAGTGTATGTGTTTTTATTTTAATTAATGACTACTTAATATTTTATTGTGTAGACAACCCTTTTATGATTTTAATTTTTGGCATTTTAAGATAAATGATAGAGAAAATCTGTTTGCATAGGTGTGCTGAAAATATAATTGTACAAGTATATATTCTATATATATACCATTTTTTTTATATATAGGGTAAATTCAATCTATTAGTTTCTTCTACTTTAAAAAAAATGAGAAGAATTGGGGACAGTGTATTGTTTTAAAAGGAGGGATACAGTAAGAAAGGTGTATAGTAATATGGAAGAGAGTAAAGCAATGAGATACTTGTTTCTCCTTGTCTCTCTAGGACCTCTTGGTATATCTGCTCATTCCTGAAAGGCAGAGAAGTTTACTTTACAGATCCAGAGAGTGAACATAATGCATTGTCTACTTCATATTTCCCTTCTCATAACCTCATCTACTATAGGAATGCTGAGGGTTTATCCATCAAAGTTCTTTCCAGAGAGAAATAACTCTTCATAGAGACCAGAAAAAATTGGCATGGAGGAAGTGAGGAAAGAAACAAAGAGAATGTGGAAGCAGAAGAAAAAAGGAATTTAATTCATTTCTTTCCCTTTTACTTTAACTGAATCAAAATTATAACATTACTTCAAAGTGTGTTTCACTGTATATTTACTTAATGTGGGCTCCATCTCCAATACTGTATGTAACCTTTCATTCATGTTAATGTTGACTATGACATGTGTCTCTATATCTTATTTTGTTAGGAAGAACCATTTTACTTGCAGATATTTTCAGCACTGCTCATAGTTTTAAGAAGTTGAGTAAGAGATGTCAAACTCCTTGCACAGGTCCTGGCACCCAGCCCTCAGAGATGTTTATGGAAGCAAATGCTGAACTTTCAAAGTGAGCTATCACCACAGTCTCAGGCCCTTCATTTTATGTTTAGAAAACACAATTCAGGGAGCATAAACTGCTTGTTAGCTCATTTTCCTGCTGAAGGGATAACTAGCCTGGTGTCTACACTTACAGAAAGGAATGCCATTAGTTCCTCACGTACTTTAACAGCTATAACATTTGCAGAAGCTTCTGAATAAATCTTCCATCTTTCTGGTTTACTGTCATTTAAGAACAGATGTGAATTCCTTTCCTGTGTGAAATGTCATGGCTGGACTCAGCAATACTTCTCTCTGGGCCTACAATTCGTCACTGTTGGACAGTGTTGAATTCGTGTTGGGAAACTGCGGTATATTTCAGCAAGATAATTTTGCTTGCCACATTTCAGTTACTTCAGGTATACAGGGGAGTACTCATGAATAGGAAGACTTAAGTTGTATCAACATTTAATGAATACCTCACTAAATTTCTTCCTTGAGCCTTTCCCCACGACTCACTAAATAATAGTATAGCATCAGCTCCTTGCTTTTGTCTCTGCTAATCTTTCTCATTCTAATCAGGCACTGCTGTAAAAACTGTGGGCTCACAGTGATAAGTGCTCATGAAGTAAATAGATAGTCAGACTCTCCCTGCTTAAGTGATCTTTTGCTGCAGGGTATAAGTGTTTGCATATTTTTTTTTTTTTTGCATTCATTCTAAACAGAGAATTATTGAGTTGCTTTATTCTTTTGCTTCTATTCACTAATCTCATATAGTTGGACTTGCTTCTATTTCTAAACCAGCAAATTTAATTTTTATAGGAAGATATGCATGTGTGATCATATTATGAATATGAATAGATTTAAGGGATTAGATCTAGTTAAGAGTGCGACTGAAGAACTATGGATAGAGGTCTGTAATACTATACAGGAGGCAGCAAACAAAACCATCCTGAAGAAAAAGAAAAGCAAGAAGGTAAAGTGGTTATCTGAGGAGGCCTGACAAATAGCTGAAGAAAGAAGAGAAGAGGAAAGCAAGGGAGAAAGCGAAAGGTACATTCAACTAAATGCAAAGTTCCAAAGAATAGCACGGAGAGACAAGAAGGCCTTCTTCAATGAACAGTGCATAAAACTAGAAGAAAACAACAGAAAGAGAAAGATTATAGATCTCTTCAGGAATATTGGAAATATCAAGGGACTATTTTGCCCAAATATGGGCACAATGAAGGACAGAAATGGTAGAGACCTAGTAGACACTGAAGAGACCAAAAAGAGATGGGAAGAATACATGGAAGAACTATACAAAAATATTTTAATGAATTGGATTACTATGATGGTGTGGACAGTCGCCCAGAACCAGATATTTGGGAGTGTGAAGTCAAGTCGAACTTAGGAAGCACTGTTGTTAATAAAACTAGTGGATACAATGGAATTCCAGTAGAGCTATTCAAAATTCTAAAGGATGAGGCCATTAAGGTGTTGCATTCAATATGTCAGCAAATCTGAAAGACCCAGCAGTGGCCACAGGACTGGAAAAGGCCAATCTTCATTGGTCCCAAGAAGAGTAGTACTAAAGAATGTGCTAACCATTGGACAATTGCACTCATCTCCCATGCTAGTAATGTCATGCTTGAAATCTTTCACTCTAGGCTTCAGCATTATGAGAACCAAGAACTTCCAAATGTCCAAGCTGGGTTTAGAAAAAGGAGGAACCAAAGATCAAATTGCCAACGTTCGCTGCATCATAGAGAAAGCAAGGGAATTCCAGAAAAACATTTACCTCTGACGCTAAAGCCTTTCACTGTGTGGATCATAACAAACTGTGAAAAGCTCTTAAAAACATGAGAATACCAGACTATCTTACCTGTCTCCTGAGAAACCTGTACGTGGGTCAAGAAGCAACAGTTAGAACCCTGAATGGAACAACTGATAGGTTCAAGATTGAGAAACGCGTACAACAGGGCTGTCTGCTGTCACCCTATTTGTTTAACCTATATGCTGAGCACAGCATGAGAAATACTGGGCTGGATGAGTTACAAGCTGGAATCAAGATAGGCAGGAAAAATATCAACAAGTTCAGATATGTGGATGATACCACTCTAATGGCAGAAAGCGAAGAGGAACTAAAGAGCCTTTTGATGAGGGTGAAGGAGGAGAAAGAGTCAGCTTAAAAGTAAATATTGAAAAACCTAAGATCATGGTATCCAGTCCCATTACTTCATGGCAAATAGAAGGGGAAAAGGTGGAAATAGTGACAGATTTCCTCTTCTTGGGGCCCAAAATCATTGCAGATGGTGACTGCAGCCATGAAATCAGAAGGCGATTGCTTCTTGACAGGAAAGCTATGACAAACCTAGACAGTGTGTTGAAAGGCAGCAACATTCTCTGCCAGCAAAGGTCCATATAGTGTCAAGGATTTGGTTTTCCTAATTGTCACGCATGGTTGAGAGCTGGACCATAAAGAAGGCAGAACACCAAAGAATTGATGCCTTTGAAAAGTGGTGCTGGAGAAGACTCCTGAAAGTCCCTTGGACCACAGGGAGATCAAACCAGTCAATCTTAAGGGAAATCAATCCTGAATACTTGTTGGAAGGACTGATGCTGAAGCTTAAGCTCCAGTATTTCAGCCATCTGATGCGAACAGCTGACTCATTGGAAAAGTCCCTGATTCTGGGGAAGATTCAGGGAAGAAGGAGAAGAGGGCATCAGAGGATGAGATGGCTAGATGGCATCACTGATGCAATGGACATGAAATTGGGCAAATGTCAGGAAATGGTGAGGAATAGGAAGGCCTGGCGTGCTGCAGTCCATGGTGACAAAGAGTCAGACACAACTGGAAGATTGAACAACAACAATGTATGTATAACATTGGAGGTAATATGGTTAAGTATATCTACCATTTATCTATAATCTATCAATCAATCTACAATCGACTATTGTTGTTGTTTTTGTGAAGTTGTGTCTGACTCTTCTGTGATTCCACTACAGCCTGCCAGGCTGCTCTGTCCATGGAATTTCCAGGCAAGAATATTGGTGTAGGTTGCCAGGTTGCCATTTCCTTCTTCAGGGCATCTTCCCTACCCAGGGATTGAACTGAGTCTCCTGCATTTCAGGCAGATTCTTTACCTCTAGCCACTAGTTATGTATGATATTGGAGGTAATATGGCTAAGCGTATCTACCATTTATCTATATTCTATCAATGAACCTATCATCAACTATTTACCTAGTTTAAAAAGTATTGAGAATTTGTAAACATATGTTTATATTTTTTATTTGCTCCCATGAATGTGGGTCTGATAAAATTTCTCATGCTTTTTTTTTCTAGTTTAATTGAATGATTCATAAATGCCTTCAATTTACAATAAAAAACCCACTTTGAATTATTAGCTATATATGGGGCAATAGTTTGATCCGTTCCACTTTATTTAGGAAAATAAGCAAGCATATAAACATAAATGCACAAAAAATGGAGATGTACATATCTGGCTTTTCCAATATGGTGTTTGTAAAAGTAGACTCACTCAAAAATAAATAAATATCTCTTTTTCATTTCATATATTAAAGGAGACATAGGATTCATTGCTGGGCAGCACAGTTTGAGAAGAATAAACTGAAACGCCTTATGATGAGGCTACATTGTAAGAGAAACCTGTACACGTTATTGAAGAATCTGGAATAATGTATTTTTATAAAGAAAAAACTCAGAAAGTGAGTCATGGCAGGCATCTTTAAATATTAAATATTTGAGAGAGGCCATCAGGTGGAAGTGGGCTTTTTCTTTAATGTCCAAAATGTATCATAAGTACCATAGATTATAATGACTTAGATGGAAGACTTTAATTATAAGTATTTGGAATTCTAATAAATAGCATCCTCCTTTCCGACTTGAGTTCTCAGGTTTTTAAGAAGAACACAGAAGTGTCAGATAAAGATAAAATCATTACTTACTAAGGATTGAGCTCAGTTGGAAAGATGTTCTCAGTGTGAAAACCAACCTCAGAATTAGGCATGTTCCTGTTTTAGGCAGCATCAGGTAGGGAGGCTTCCTCACAAGGGTGGTGCTCCCAGAGGAAGGAGGGATGTGTATTCCCTTGTGCTCCCAGCTCTCACTTCAAAGAGGAGAAACTTCAGGGCTGAGCCAATCATGCCTTTTATTCATCCCCTCTGTGTTTCAATCAGAGAAGCCATCTGCTTCCTCAATTATAGAGTAAACAGGGAGAGAGCCCAGGGGTATGCTTAGGGAAACCACTTTCACAGAGACATCAGAAGTGAGGACAACATACCCCTTGAAAGGATAAGGAGGGTATTTTTGTTGATCAGTATTCCGCAAGTTTCATGTACTGCTTTTGGAGTCTATTGAAGATTTCTACTCATTCAATAATAATTGTTTAGTGCCCCCAGTTCTCAGGCTCTGTTCTAAACGCTGGAAACATACTAGTGCAGGAAAAGAGGCACAACTCCTCCCTCTTGGAGTTTAAAGTACAAGAACACGCAAGCTCAGGGTAGATCACCATTTGTTAGGGATGTGGTGACTTTGGCTGCACCTGGAAATCACCTGAAGAACTATTTTTTTTAAAATTGATGTTCAGGCCATACCCAATTCTGATTCTGACTTAGCTGGTCTGAAGTTGAGACTGTGCATGAGGATTTTCAAAAGTCCCCAGGTAATACTAATGTGCAATTCTGGCTGAAAAGCCACTGTGGTTTAGGGGGTTCGAAGGTAGGATGGTGGATAAGACAGATGTCTATGCAGGTCTTGATCATGCTAGTTCCAAGTGCTGGTACAGATTACAGGCACTCAAAATTGATTGACTGAAATGATAAGCATATATTGGAAGCTTCCTATGTACTAATGACTATTCCAGGCATGTATGATATCTTATTGAGTCAGACAGTCATGGCCTACTCTCAAAGATCTCCGACTATAGAAAGCAGAAATTATATTCAGTGAATACATAGAAAAAATAAAAAGATAATTTCTAATAAGGAAATGTAAAGACACTAAAATAAGATGATAGAAATACATCCAACTATAGATGACTTTGAACAGAGTGGTCAGCAAATGCCTCTGCATTGAGAAAACAGTGAAACTAAATAAGCCCTAAAATATGCTAAGATTCTAGCTTCTGGGAAATAGTGTTCTAGGTAGAGAGAAAAGTGAAATGGGAAAGTGCTTAATGTGCTTGATGCAGCTGAGAAATGTATGGAACACTAGTGGTTGTAACTTGGTAAAGTGGCAAACAAACTTGTTTCTCTTCGGAATTGTTACTATTGAATAAGATAATTCTACAGGGACACTTACATTTCTGATAATATGAAAGACTTAAAAATGAAGATATAAGCATCTTTTCAAATTTAGAGCTAAACTCACAAGAAAGTAAGGGAAAATCCCAGAGGCCAGAAATGAACAGAGAACTAGAAATCAGAAATATAAATGCAAGATGAAGTTTTTGCCTCCCTGTGGAGGGAGAAAGGGAGATGAAGATGGAGGGGGTGAATAACTATAGGGCTTGTATTTTAATGGCTCCAACAGTCCCATGAGACAAGGCAGACTTCCAGCACACACATGGAGTGAAGTTGGAATGGATAACTCATTGTAAGGTCAGAACCCACAAAGAGTTCTATTTTCAATAAAAGAGTAGACCAGTATGCTGGTGGCTCAGATGGTGAAGAATCTGCCTGAAATGCAGGGGATCCAGGTGCGATGCCTGGGTTGGGAAGATCCTCTAGAGAAGAGAATGGCTAACCACTCCAGCGTTCTTCCTGGAAAATTATATGGAGAGAAGAGCCTGGTGGACTATAGTACATGGGGTCACAGAGTCAGACATGACTGAGCAACTCACACTTTCACTTTTTCCATTAAAACAAAATTCTGCTCACTGTAAAGGAAAACAATTAGAAATCCATCTTGGCCTAGGTGTTAAATAAAGACTCTGAGAATTTGTAACCATAAGTCTGCCTCCAAAAAGGCCTGTGTTACAAATTTTTACTATAGTGTAATCTGGGAAAGAAAGCACAAATAGAAAATGAAAATATCACAGATAGGCTGTCACTGATGGGAAGAAAAGAGAATACGGTATGGATGAGGCAAAAAATTCTCAGAGAGATGGGAATACCAGAACCACCTTACCTGTCTCCTGAGAAAACTATGCAGGTTAAGAAGCAACAGTTAGAACTGGACATGGGACAACAGACTGGTTCAAAATTGAGAAAGGAGTACAACTAAGCTGTATATTGTCACCTTGCTTATTTAACTTATATGCAGAGTACATCATGTGAAATGCCAGGCTGGATGAAGCCCAAGCTGTGATCAAGACTGTGGGGATAAATATTAATAATCTCCCATTTGCAGATGACACCACCCTTATGGCAGAAAGTGAAAAGGAACTAAAGAGCCTCTTGATGAAAGTGAAAGAGGAGAGTGAAAAAGCTGACTTAAAACTCAACATTCAAAATAATAAGATCCTGGCATCCAGTCCCATCACTTCATGGCAAATAGATGGGGAAACAATGGAAACAGTGACAGACTTTCTTTTCTTGGGCTCCAAAATCACTGTGGATGGTGACTGCAGCGATGAAATTAAAAGATACTTGCTCTTTGAAAGAAAAACAATGAAAACCTAGACAGTGTATTAAAAAGTAGAGACATTACTTTGCCAACAAAGGTCTGTCTAGTCAAAGGTATGGTTTTTCCAGTAGTCATGTATGGATGTCAGAGCTGGACAATAAAAAAGGCTGAGGCCAAAGAATTGATGCTTTCGAACTGTGGTGCTGGAGAAGACTCTTGGGAGTCCCTTGGACGGCAAGGAGATCCAACCAGTCACTTTTAAAGGAAATCAATCCTGAATATTCATTGGAAGGACTGATGCTAAAGCTGAAGCTCCAATAATTTGGCCATCTGATGTGAAGAGTTGACTCACTGGAAAAGACCCTGATGCTGGGAAAGATTGAAGGCAGGAAGAGAAGGGGACAACAGAGGATGAGATGTTTGGATGGCATCACGGACTCAATGGACATGAGTTTGAGCACACCCCAGGAGATGGTGAAGGACAGGGAAGCCTGGTGTGCTCCAGTCCATATGGCTGCAAAGAGTCAGACACAACTGAGCAACTGAACAATAGCAAGAGCAACAAGGCACCTGGAAGGCTTCAAATGTACCGTTTATCTTTTATTTCTCAAGTGAAGTGATAGTAGGAGTTTGCTATTTTAATTTTAATTGTATGCCTACATTTAAAATATCTTTTAAAATATTGATATAAAATGTAAAATTTTTAAAATAATGTCAAATGGCAAATTTTATAGAAAAAAGGAATTGTTTAACTAATATTTGGCATAGATTTTCATTATGGGAAACACAACACTTTAGAGATAATTTTATACATCAACTACCAAGGATAATTTACTTCCAATCATCAATGTGTAAATACACATGTAGTGGGTTATCTACCCAAGGCAACCTTCAAGTCTTCCTAACTCAACAGCAAATACTTTCTTTCCCATTTCCTGACTCTCTTGTTCATGGCCACCAATATAATCATCATTACCACCATCATCCTCATGCCTAAATTTTTAATTTTTCTATTAGATTCACACCAGATTCATTTCTGTATTTGCATACAGTAAATATCACCACCATCAATCAGCCTTAATAGAAACTAGGTTGTGCAGACCATTAAGAATAATGAAAATATTATATGGGATGTCTAGCCTAGAAGAGCTAATAACATAATTGGATAGAGAAGGTGTGGGGCAATATGGAATAATGACATCTTAACAGTTGGCATGAGATTCTCCTTAGAAAGTAACTATCTTTAGGGGGAAAAATCTTGATATTTTAGGATAGAAGGTAAGAGCCAACTGGCAGAAATATTCATAAGCCAAACAACCAAAGTGAAGACTTAGGTACTTTGCATGAGAAATTGAGAGAAAGTTTGTCCTGCTATGAAAAGGAAGGAAAGGAAAAAGTGATGGGGAAAGAGAGGTCCCAGACAGCTGGTGTGAGGCTGGGGGCATGATCCAGTCAATTAAAAGTCTCTGGAGGTAAGATGACTGAAGGGATAGAGATCTCCCACATTCAATCTGAAGCTGTTTGTGTTGCCATGAAGTGGGTCCTTTCTCCATTATTCTCAATTTGTTGGTAATAATTACTGCATTATGAATGCTTTCATTGAAGAAGGGAGACTCTGTGGAAACTGAGAAGGAGCTAAATTTTATATTTATGCATACCCCAAACAGAACAAAGACAGTCCTCTCAGGCATTAAGATGGTCTATAACCTGAAATATTTCAAAAGAAGTATAAACCAGAAGTCGGATGTGACCATATGAAATGTAACTCCTAAAGGTGTTTGAGGAAATCCTGAGGATGGCTTCAAATTTCCACTAGGTGTTAAATGAAGTTTAAAATTGATGCTATTATTTAGCTCTGAAACTGCCAAGAGACCCTTATTAACATCTGGGATTCATTTTTCAAAAGGCAAATAGCAATATAAGGTGGAAAATATTAAAAACTAAATGAACACTACTCAGTGTTAAAGCAACATAAAGGTGGGACATATGAAGTCTATGAGAGTCAGGAATGGAATTCTAGAGGAGATGCTTGAGCTAGATCTCCAAGGAAGAATAAAATGGTGGGAAAGAGGGGAAAACATTGAGGAAGGTGACAAAAGGAATGGTTGAGCACAGACAGAAATGGGAAGGCTGGCCACCTGACAGCTAATATGTGCCCAAGGAAAGCAAGCAATCTTTAAAAGTAGTCCAAGCAAAATATAAATTGCTAAAAGAACTGTGTGATATACGTCTCCAATCTAAATAAGAATGGTGTTAGGAGTTTCTGGTTTTTTGGACTAACTATGACTTTCCACATACAAGTATTGTCAGGCGTGGGAATTCTGTGTAAGTATCTTGGGGGTATGCATGTGTGTCTACACTGTATACATGTCAGCAACATATTTGGGAACGGATAGCAAACCAGCCTATTTCCTTGGAATTATCTCAGAGGAGTGCAGTTCTCTAGGAATGGATAAAAAGCCTAGTGATATTCCAATAGGCTGCTCTCAAGTGGCAGTCCATGTCAGATGGAATAGCTGACACTTTGCTTTCTGACAGTGGATATATTTGAAAGAGTTGACATGAAGTTTGAATTTCACACTGCTCCTGAGGCCATGGGTGGCAGAGACCCACTCTGGGAGTTTGAGAGCAGGCTGTGCTATGGGAGTTGCTGATGGACAGGGAAGCCTGGTGTGCTGTAGTCCATGGGGTCGCAAAGAGCTGGACATGACTGAGCGACTGAACTGAACTGAACTGTGGTTCAGAAGAGGTCAACAGAGACATCCAGGGAGGAATGAGTAACGTGCAGTACCCACCACTGAGCACACAGTGGTAGTCTCCTGCTGCAAGAATAGTAAGACTACCTAGCATTTATATGGAACTTTCAGATCATTAATTAGTGAATCCACATAACTCCCCTGTGAGGAGACTATTTTTAGTTCTTTTTTGCTTCCAGATAAGGAATCAAAGACATAGTGAGGTTAAACAACTTGTCCCAAGCTATACATCAAGTCAACAAACAAGAGGAGTATAGTGGGAATATAGTTTCTAAATTCTTATTTTGTCCTCTCAGCCCATCAATAGTGGTTTAGTTGCTAAGTCATGTCCGACTCTTGTGACCCCATGGACTGCTACTGCCAGGCTCTGTCCATGGAATTTCCCAGGCAAGAAGACTGGAATGGGTTGCCATTTCCTTCCCCAGGGGATCTTCCCAAATCAGGGATTTAACCCATGTCTCCTGCACTGCAGGCAAATTCTTTACCGACTGAGCCACCAGGGAGTCCATCAATACCACTTGGTATTTGGGGGAAGATGGGCAAGTTGATCCTCAGAGAGATGAGACCCTTCACTATGCTACATTTTTTTTTTCTGCTAGTAAGAGCTGCTTGGGGAGATTTTATGTTTCAGGAGTAGTTGCTTTTTGCCCACTCCAAAATAATGAACCTAAAATAACAGCCACAGTAGGAAAGCATTTGGTGTTTGTGAACTGAGATGCAGGGACTGCTGGGGGTCTGCCCAGGGTCTGCACTCAGCAGTTTATAGGCACAGGGATTTCAGTGTTGTACGTGTAATGGAGTGAGTACTGGGAATAAGAAGTTGAATGGAGAGGGGGAAAGAAGGGAAAGAATGGAGCCCACTTCTTATACAACCTCTTGGACAGAGTCTGAGTTCTTGTGGTTTGAGGGACAGGGACCAGAAACTGACGGAAGGATTCTTGAGAATTTGTAAAATGGTAGCACAGAGATTACTGTGTCCAGGTCCAGCTGACCAGGTGTGGTTAAGAAAACTGAGGAGGCCCTTCTGTCTGTTCTGTTAAAAACACTGGAACAGTTGGACATAGTGTCCTTGGCACACACTCTGATCACAGCACCATCAGCAGGGGCAATGACAAGACTTCTCCAAGCTGCTTTGAAGACAGTAACATCAAGGAGAGGGAACAAGAGTAGTGGTAGAAGAAAATAGGTTTTTTTAGGGATCCTAGTTGATGGACTGCTTTGTGAGACACCCTTCTGAAGATTTCCAGAAGTACTTGGCAAGCATTTTGGAGATGTGTGTATGTGTATGCAAGTTGATCACTCAGAATCACAACACACATCACCATGATTTCACATTTATGAGAAAAGGCTAGTGGGAGCAGGAGCCATTTGGAGTTTATCACTGCAGTAGATCCCTCTCCCCTTTGCTGTACGTCTTACCTTCCTTTTGTTCCAATAAGTTAATCATGATATTTTTAAAATATTAAAACTAAAAAGCAATTCCATATGCTTGATGATGGTATTTCACATCTGAGAAATCTGAAGAACAACCTGATGAGACTTTTTTGGTTTTAAAGTAATGTTTTAAATTACTACAATGTAGCATAGTAGGAAGAACATGGCTTTGGACTCAAGAGTCCTGGGTTCAAATATCAAACCTATTATTTGGAGCCATACACTTGGATAAGTCATTTAACTAAATTAGTTTCAATTTCCTTAACTCCTAGCTGGAAACAAAATGCTATCCTCCTGTCATACATGTTCTGGGGGCCAAATGGCATAATGCATACAAAAATGCCTTGCAAGGTGCAATTTATACTTGCTAATTTTGCATGCTTACTTGATGTTTTGTTTCATGGATTACCTCAATCAGGAACTTTATGAAGTAGGCACAAATACTATATGGATTTGTATCAGTTAGCATCCTGCAATAAATAAAGCATCCTCAAATAGGAATCATCTGAAGAGAATTTATAAAGGGAGCTGTTTACAAAGTCACAGGAATGGTGTATGGAAAGCACAAATATAATGGTACCCTAGTGATGCTCATAGAAGGCACAGTTAACCATCCCTAGGCCTCAGGGCCAAGGAAAGGAAGCAGTTACTGGAACATGGAAATAGCTGCCTGGACAAACCCACCCAATTGCTCCTGTGACCTTTGTCAATGGCCTTAGCCAGTTGACGGCAATATCACAAAGAGAAATCAGGGAAATCAATACCCTGGCACCATTCCCTTCTCTTCTTCCATACTCTTGGCAGCCAGCTGAAATGCAATGTCAAAGGGAAAATGAACCCACTCTCACAGTCCATTTAAGGGATGACCATACTTCTGGGTTTTGCGGGAACCAGATCAGTTTATATACCCTTTTCTGATACGGATAGCCCCTTTCCTTTCACTCTCATGTGTCCCATTTCGGATAATAAACTAAATTTCCATTCTATCTATGATGGTTTACTGCCCAGTGTTGATACAAGACTGGAGAAAGGAGTTCAGTGGATCTGGAACTGGGAAACAGAAGAAATCCCACAGACTATTTTCCAGAAGGAGAAAAAAAGATTGAGAGCCTCAAACGACCTGCCCAAATTCACACAGCAAGTGAGCGCCCGAGTAGGGTAGAATTCAGGCAGTGTGAAAGCAGTTGAATTGCAGAAGCTAAGCTTGTAACCATTGTTGCAGGAGGCACCTGGCATGCAGAGAATATTTATCTAGAAGGGGATTAAACAGGTTGTTTTAAGACTCAGTGGCTCAGACAGTCCTTTAGTTGCACTGGTGAATCTAGCATAGCCAGATATCATATTTTCTTATTATTACATTTCGCTGACAGAAGGCTAACTTCTTATGAGGGGAACATAGGGCCACATCTGTAGTTCCCATGTCAGAAGGATTTCCTGGATGCTCCCCTTAAAGGAGTGTATCAAATCTGCTCATTTCCACAGACGTCTTAGATGTGCTAATTCAACACTTGTACAAATAGAAAACCATTGGTTACTCTATGATTTTGCTCTATTTCAGTCAATTCTCCATGGTCCTTTGGTGGAGTGAATCTTCCTAATGACTTACACTTATAGCAATAAGTGAAAACGAAAGCAATACAGAAAGCCCAAGGATGCTCTATGGCTTTGTTTTTTTTTTTTTAAATGAAGTCTCTTGGCAATGAAAAGTTGAGTCTTACAAGGTAATAAGAGCCTCCCACAACCTTTTAAGGTACTTTGCTTCAGTCTCCCTGCTAGAGACTGGATGTAGGCAGTACACACTCAACCACAGCTCTTTGCAGGAAGCTGCGGCTTATTTGAAATCTTGTTTCTTTAAACGAAGTACAGTAAGACTGAATCTACACACTCATTTTGGAAGCAATTCATCATCATTGGAAGAAATAATTAACTGAGCTCATAACACTCTTTGCTTGGAGAAAATTATGCAAACACATAATGCCTATCCTTTGGAAGCGTAAGTCAATTTGGTTAAAAGTGAAAGGGACATACATACATAAAAATGAGACACTGTGGAAGATGAGGATGGCACTAAACATAATATGTAATTATCTACATACTATAATATGTACATAAGTGTATTATCTATATTTACATACATATATATGTATATTGTCACCCTGCTTATTTAACTTATATGCAGAGTACATCATGAGAAACGCTGGGCTGGAAGAAACACAAGCTGGAATCAAGATTGCTGGGAGAAATATCAATAACCTCAGATATGCGGATGACACCACCCTTATGGCAGAAAGTGAAGAAGAACTAAAGAGCCTCTTGACGAAGGTGAAAGAGGAGAGTGAAAAAGTTGGCTTGAAGCTCAACGTTCAGAAGACTAAGATCATGGCATCTGGTCCCATCACTTCATGGCAAATAGATGGGGAAACAGTGGAAACAGTGTCAGACTTTATTTTTTTGGGCTCCAAAATCACTGCAGATGGTGATTGCAGCCATGAAATTAAAAGATGCTTACTCCTTTGAAGGAAGGTTATGGCCAACCTGGATAGCATATTTAAAAGCAGAGACATTACTTTGCCAACAAAAGTCCATCTAGTCAAGGCTATGGTTTTTCCAGTGGTCATGTATGGATGTGAGAGTTGGACGGTGAAGAAAGCTGAGCACCAAAGAATTGATTCTTTTGAACTGTGGTGTTGGAGAAGACTCTTGAGAGTCCCTTGGACTGCAAGGAGATCCAATCAATCCATCCTAAAAGAGATCAATCCTGGGTGTTCATTGGAAGGTCTGATGTTGAAGCTGAAACTCCAATACTTTGGGCACCTCATGCGAAGGGTTGACTCATTGGAAAAGACCCTAATGCTGGGTAGGATTGGGTGCGGGAGGAGAAGGGGACGACAGAGGATGAGATGGTTGGATGGCATCACTGACTCGATGGACATGGGTTTGTGTAGACTCCGGGAGTTGGTGATGGACAGAGAGGCCTGGCGTGCTGCAATTCATGGGGTCGCAAAGAGTCGGACACGACTGAGCGACTGAACTGAACTGAATATGTACATATATACAAGCATGCAGGTAGGTATATATTATCTTTGGTTCCATTCACATCTTCTTCAACAACATACATACACACACATATATATGCTTATATATATGTCATTTCATATATATGTATTATATGTAATATATATATGAAAGAGAGGGAGATAGAAGACAGAGAGAAAGGGAGCAAGTCAACCCCTAAGTTATATATATATATATATATATATGTGTATGTATGTATGTGTGTGTATATGTATGTATGTATGTATGTATATATATATTTGTAAATTAATTTTAAAGGTGGCTAATAGGGTCAATTTTTATAATAGAGAAGATATATAAGGCTTATCTGGGCATCAATGACACCGATGCCCTATTTTAAACTACCTAAAGGACATCCGTGCCTGGATGTTACATAATCACATCAATTTTAATAGAACTAAAGATAAATTCTTCCTCTAATCAGCACTTTTTCGTCTAAGCATATCTTCTTCCCCAAAGAACACCAATATTTCAGATTTGGAAAGTTTTTTTGCCCAAGGGTCATCTAGCTAACAGAGAAGGCAATGGCAACTCTTGCCTGGAAAATCCAATGGACAGAGGAGCCTGGTAGGCTGCAGTCCATGGGGTCGCTAAGAGTTGGACATGACTGAGCGACTTCACTTTCACTTTTCACTTTCATGTATTGGAGAAGGAAATGGCAACCCACTCCAGTGTTCTTGCCTGGAGAATCCCAGGGACAGGGGAGCCTGGTAGGCTGCTGTCTATGGGGTCGCACAGAGTCGGACACGACTGAAGTGACTTAGCAGCAGCAGCAGCATCTAGCTAATGCTTGAACTTTTGAATAGTTCTCAAACTGTTCATTCTAGTGTTGACTCTCTGGTCTCTGGTGCACTCCAAGACAAACAAGGCCCAGAGTGAGCTCACGGGGAGCTTTACTGGGCAAACCAGAGCAAGGGGAATTGGCTGGCATGAAAACTATGGAGTTCAAAGTGATCTCAGAGGGGTTCCAGTTACTAAAATAAAATTGAAAGCCAACCATACAGTCCATAGACTGTCAGACAGACTGTTATTTGAGGGACCGGAGCCAAGTCTGAGGAACAGGGTCAACTCAGAAAACATGAAACTGAATTAACTGGGTTCAATCTGTGGATCACAGGCAGCACAGAGCTATTGGCTCCCTAAGCACAAGTTATATAGTTTTATCTAACGGTCCAACAACCTTGTTAAAAAGTTAAATGAGCTTAGTCAAACAATGGCTAAGAGGGAGAATAGGTGTTTTTGCCTCTTCCTTAGGCTAACCCCTTAAGTTTGCTTTCATGGCATTCTTACACATTGCTCCTTCATCAATCATCCCCACATCACTTCTTTATCTTCAGTCTTTGTTTTCCATTGATTCCTCCATTCATACAAAGTTACTTTGAGTTCCTCTTGGCAATTCTTTTGCCCCTGCAAGCTGACATGGTCCCCTTTCCCTTTTTCAATGCTAAACACTTTGAAAGACTAACTGTTCCCTCAATGATTTTCTTGCTTTGCTTCCCATTTTTTGTCACCTGGTATAATCTGACTTTCCTCCACACAAAATCACTTGAACCTGTACTCCATTATGACCCAGCAACCCCACTACTAGGGATATAACATAAGAAAACCAAAATTAAGGGGGAAAAAAAAAACAAAACAACTAACCATGCACCCAATGTTCACTGCATCACTGTTTATAATAGCCAGGTCATGGAAACAACCTTAATGTCCTGACAGATGAGTGGATAAAGAAGATACGGTACATATATCCAATGGAATATTATTCAGTGATAGAAAGGAATGAAATTGGATCATTTGTAGAGACATAGATGGACTCAGAGACTGTCATACAGAGTGAAGTAAGAAAGAGAAAAAAATCATATATTAATGCATATACACGGAATCTAGAAAAATGGTACAGATGAACTTGTTTGCAAGACAGAAACAGAGACACAAAGAGGAGGAAGGAGGGATAAGATGAGTTTGGAGATTGAGAATGATACATATAATATGCATAAAATAGATAGCTAATGAAAACCTGATGTGTAGCACTGTGGTGACCTAAACGGAAAGGAAATCCAAAAAAAAAGGGCATATATGTATACATATAACTGATTCACTTCATTGTACAGCAGAACCTAACACAATGTTGCAAAGCAACTATATCTCAATTATAAAAAACAAACAACTGCTCCACTCAGATCACCATGGGCTTCCTGAATGCTAAACTCAATGGTATTTCTCAGCATATATGACCAACCTCTCATTCTAGAAAGTATCTTAACATTTGGCCTTACGAATGCCACAATCCTTGGTTATCTTCCTAATCCTTAACTCCTTCAATGATTTCCCCTCTTTTTTGTCTATTAAATGTTTTTATTCCCAAGGTACTGGTCCAATCCACACCCCATCTCTTCCATGTTCTCATTCTGAAGTAATGTCATTAAATGCCAGAGACTCAAACTCTAGGAGACAGTGGAGGACAGAGAGCCTGGCGTACTGCAGTCCATGGTATTGCAAAGAGCCAGACACAACTTAGTGACTGAACAATAACAACATAAGTTTCAGGCACACAGGTGTGGTAACACTGAGTCTCTGGCTTTTACTTTTGACTACATTCTTGACTTTTCCTCTAGACTCCGAGCAAATATTTTATATTCCTTTTATATATTAACATAATGCCCTCTTAGTATTTCAAACAGAATGCTCACATAAAACTTCATTTTCATATGTTCCAAACTTGCTTTATTTTTTTTTAAGACTCCCTTCCCAGGATGGATCTCCATCCCTACCTCTTTTGCCTCACTTTTTATCTATTATATTTTGTCCTACCTCCTTTCGAAGACTATGAGCTGCCTTTCTGTGTGTCTGATGTCCTCTGCCAGCATTCACAAGTTGTTTTGTGGAATTTGCTTGGCATCTAAATGTTCTTTTGGTGAATTTGTGGGAGAGAAAGTCGTCTCCCCGTCCTATTCCTCCGCCATCTTAGGACTGCCCCTCCCAAACTTGCTTTAATTCCACATTCCTTATTTCTGTTCAGATGTTACCACTCACTCACTTACATAAACAAGAAATCTTAGTTAAATGATTGCCAATCAATTTTATGTCCAATTAATAGTCAAGCTTTTAACGTTCTACCTCTGCAGGTATTCCTAAATTGTTTCTTTCATTGTGATTATTTTCACAGCTTCCAGCAAACTTCAAGCTGACCTCATCATCACCAATTCCTCCTCCAATAGCTTCCCATAATTCATTGTTAATGCCTGGTCAAGGATATCATTCAGTTCAGTTCAGTTCAGGTCAGTCACTCAGTCGTGTCTGACTCCTTGTGACCCCATGAATCGCAGCACGGCAGGCCTCCCTGTCCATCACCAACTCCCAGAGTTTACCCAAACTCATGTCCATAGAGTCGGTGATGCCATCCAGCCATCTCAACCTCTGTGGTCCCTTTCTCCTCCTGCCCCCAATCCTTCCCAGCATCAGGGTCTTTTCCAGTGAATCAGCTCTTCGTATGAGGTGGCCAAAGTACTGGAGTTTCAGCTTCAACATCAGACCTTCCAATGAACAACCAGGACTGATCTCCTTTAGCATGGACTGGTTGGATCTCCTTGCAGTCCAAGGGACTCTCAAGAGTCTTCTCCAACACCACAGTTCAAAAGCATCAATTCTTCGGCACTCAGCTTTCTTCACAGTCCATCCATACATGACCACTGGAAAAACCATAGCCTTGACTAGACGGACCTTTGTTGGCAAAGTAATGTCTCTGCTTTTTAATATGCTATCTAGGTTGATCATAACTTTCCTTCCAAGGAATAAGCGTCTTTTAATTTCATGGCTGCAATCACCATCTGCAGTGATTTTGGAGCCCAGAAAAATAAAGTCTGACACTGTTTCCACTGTTTTCCCATCGATTTCCCATGAAGTGATGGGACCAGATGCCATGATCTTAGTTTTCTGAATGTTGAGCTCTAAGCCAACTTTTTCACTCTCCTCTTTCACTTTCATCAAGAGGCTTTTCAGTTCCTCTTCACTTTCTGCCGTAAGGGTGGTGTCATCTACATATCTGAGGTTGATATTTCTCCTGGAAATCTTGATTCCAGCTTGTGCTTCCTCCAGCCCAGCATTTCTCATGATGTACTCTGCATATAAGTTAAGTAAGCAGGGTGACAATATACAGCCTTGACGTACTCCTTTTCTTGTTTGGAACCAGTCTGTTGTTCCATGTCCAGTTCTAACTGTGCCTTCCTGACCTGCATACAGGTTTCTCAAGAGGCAGGTCAGGTGGTCTGGTAGTCCCATGTCTTTCAGAATTTTCCACAGTTTGTTGTGATCCACACAGTCAAAGGCTTTGGCATAGTCATTGTCATGCACCAATTTGATCAGTTGATTTCTCTTCTCAAAAAGCTTTTGAGATGCCCTCATTGGCTTCATGATAAAGTCTAAATTTTTCTCCTTGAGGTTTAGACCTTCTATAATTTTATACTTCCACACTTTTTGTCTTATCTCTATCCCCTCATCCTACTTCCTGAACTATATACCCTAAACTCTAGTTCTGCCTCTGCAGGTATTCCTAAATTGTACTCCAAGTATGCCGTGTGCATGATGCTTCTAGCTTTTCCAGCTCTTTTCTTTTCATAGCCTTAGTGAATCTTCATGAAACTTCATCTAATTACCTCAGTTAAAATACATATGTATCCTCTCTGATTACTCCTAATACTCTTTTTAGCAGTATGTACAGATTCGTATTGCTTAGTATTGAGCTCATTGCGATCTATCTGCAAACCCCATTCCAGATTTTAAACTCATGATACACAGCCTTGTTCCTCTTAAGGTTTCCTGCAATTCTTTTCATAGTTTGTTGTATAGGAATGTGTGTGCGCACATTCTCAGTCATGTCCAACTCTTTGCAATCCCATGTACTGAAGCCCACCAGGCTCCTCTGTCCATGGAATTTCCCAGGCAAGAATACTGGAGTGGGTTGCTATTTCTTTCTCCAGGGGATTTTTCTGCCCCAGGGATCAAACCTGCATCTCCTGAATCCTCTGTATTGGCAGACAGATTCTTTTCCACTTGAGCCACCTGAGAAGTTGTATAGAGATACAGTCAATAATTACGTATTCTATTGAATTAAAGTATTATTGTTAGTTCCTTTGAAATAGTACTAGATTTTCTATTCTTCTTATTCCAACAATGCTATTCCCTTTCAAGGCCCTAGGCATTGTCCACCTTGTTTATTACCTGTTTGAACTTTCTTTTTCAAATCATTGTGTAAGTCATCATTTTCACTGTGTTATTCCCTACTTCCAATTCCCAAGATTGATTCTGATACCAAATTCTCTGTCCATTTCTCTAGGTCATCTGAGATCCTCATTTCTTCCCTCTCCAACCCAAACTTGCTTCCTAATATTCCATGCACTACATTCTTCATACCAATCAGATCCACTTCACCTTAAATTCCATAACGCCATGCTATTCTCACCTTTGTGCCTCTGCTCACCCTGTATCCTCTACCAGGAATATCCAACTTTCATATCCTGCATTGTCTAACTCATATTTCCCCTTTTCTCTCAGGCAATTTTTCATTATCATTCTTCTACTCATGGCTACTGTACTTAAAATCAGTATCCCAGATGAACAACCAATTTGTTTTCTCACTGCTATAAGTTGGTTAGTTTTCTCTCTCCAGCTGGTTCAATGGGGCCAGGTGCTGTCATGCATATACATACTTCTCTACCCCTTGTAGCACTTTTACGAACACTGCTGGTCACATTGTGTGTGTGTGTGTATGCATGTATGTGTGCATGTGTGTATGCTCAGTCATGTCAGACTCTGCGACTCCAAAGACTGTAGCCTGCCAGGCTCCTCTGTCCATGGAATGTTCCAGGCAGGTCATATAATGTTTACTAATTGATGAAAAATAAGCAGAAGTGGGGGCTCCATTCCCTAATAAAATAGAACTACACAATTTACTTGCTATTCCAGGGAACTGCACATAGTGAGTGACTTTTAGAAGGGCTGTCATGCTCTGGAGAGAATGCCCAGCTATAAGCTCAGGTTGACACAGTGCAGGACCAGAGAAGCAGCCAACTGAGCCTGTCGTATTCAAAGACATGGTTTATTGTGCCAACCTCATCTGCCGATCCCATCAACGCTAATTATAATCAACTAATTCTATTAGCTTCTTCAACCTATTTCAGGAGAGACCACATTATACTAAACAACCATCACTGAGTAATAGAGTTATGCTCTTTCTACATCAGGCTTCATTCTAGTCAGTCAAGCAGAAAGAACATTTTGCATTAATGTTCTCAGAGAAGTATACAGTTTTCACTTTCTAAAACTTTGTTTCTTTGGTCAATTATTTTAGTCTGCAAAAGTTCAAAACAGGTGTGATATTTATGTGCTGATTCTTAAGAGGGATAGGCAGAACGAAATAAAGGAACATTTTATTTCATGCTATCAGCGAAGAACCAATCTTGATTCTGCAAAGCATATTAGCTGGAGGTAATAAAGAAGGAGAGGTGCTGTAGGAACGCTGCAACTTCTGTCTTTATGCTGCTATGCAGAACACTGTGCCTTGGGGCTATTTAAAAATATTTCCCCAATCCAGAAAGACATCATTATTTTCTACTCCCCAGAGTTCCCAAGTGCATTAACATGAAATTTAATGTAAGTATTAGGGTGAGATTAAGTTGTAGAAATAAGAAAGGCAAACACTGTCTATTTATCTACACCTTGGCAGGTGATACTGGTAACAGAGGTGCTTGCCAGGAGAAGATTCCTAATCTGCAAACTAGAAGAAAGCATCAGGGATAATTTTCGAAAGAGAGAAACCCATGACTCTTACATGGATATAAAATGAACATGTATTAAAGACTTTATTCAACTCTTTAATGAGGGAACTGGTCAGATGTTGCAACCAGATCAAAGGAGAGTCCACAGAACACAGGCATTTGTAGATCAGACACAATGAAAGCAATGTGCCAATGGGGGCAAAACTAGCTCTTCTCAGTCAGAGAGAGAAGTCAGTGGGTAGAATCTGCTTGTCTCTAGGCAAGAATGACTTTTCAGCACTATCAACTATCTACAATTTACAGAGGTGTAACATGGCTAAGCAAAGAACTGGACACGACTGAGCAACTGAACTGAACTGAACATGGCTACACTAGAATCAGAATCACAAAGCCTGAAAGGCTCTGATCTAGATAATGCAGTTTTCCAGTAAATCACCAACTTTTCTCTACAAGAGACTTCTAGGGTAATATGTGAAATATAACGTGTTCTTTCTGAACTGAAGGACTGGGCCTTTCTCAGAAACTCCGAAAGGAAAAGCTATTGAAAATGATTCTGGTTGTACTTTAGAAGCTCATTTGTGACCCCATGGACTATAGTTTGCCAGGCTCCTCTGTCCATGGGGATTCTCCAGGAAAGAATGCTGGAGTGGGTTGCCATTTCATTCTCCAGGGAATCTTCCTGACCCAGGAATTGAAGCCAGGTCTCCTGCATTGCAGGCAGATTCTTTACTGACTGAGCTACAAGGGGAGCCCTATTGAAAATGACCCTGGGTGTACTTTAGAAGCTTATTTAAACATGTCCAGATCCTGGCTGGAAGTTTATCCCTGAGCATAAGCCCTGGAAACCAGGTCTGAAGGAAACTTCTCACTGGATGGAGATGATTTAGAATGCTTTTCCCCTCTATTTCCATTTCTATTTTCTTTGCTGTTGTTATTCTTAATTTTTTTTCACCTTGAAAAGAAAAACGCAAAGAGTGACTACATTCATACACAGTTCAATGGTTACAATGATCAGTCAGCAGCAGGTGGGAGGAGAAGTAGGAAGCAGGTGGGGAGAGGGGACAGGACAGCACTAGCAGCTCCTGCCACTCTTAACAGGCATGGTCACACCCTGAGAACTAATCAGGCTTCTCCACCTCATCGAGGTCTTAATTTTATACAAGCACAGGACCCATGAGCAACAGGTCTCAATCTACATCAGTGAAAAGGAGGTGCTAACCTAGTATTTGGAAGAATTATTGATACTGTGAGCTCTTCATAGACAAAAGCTCTCTATATATTATGAAAAACTATCATAACACTTAGTGCCTGCTGCAAGAACTTCATGAATGTCTCTTTGATGGTGATCAGAATGTTTTCATTTGCATCAATAAAAACAAGCAAGGATGAACAGACTTTTTAAACTTAGTTTCTTATTGTTGATCAACTGTTTACTCAGACCTAAAAAATATATGTTGTCTCTGCTTCCCTCCATGGCCCCAGCAACACAAGGTTAGGCTAAGTTGTATTGTTCACCTTGGCTGAGCATCAATCTCCTCAAGAGAAGCACTCTGGCTCACAAGAGTTATTTTTTCCCCATTAAATCTACGCCTTCATCTTGCATAACCAACATGTCCATTAAAAGACCTCTCCAACCTGGGGCTTCCCTGGTGACCCAGTGGTAAAGAGTCTGCCTGCCAGTACAGGAGACATGGGCTTGATCTCGGCAACTACTGAGCCCACATGCCCTAGAGCCCATGCTCCACAAGAGAAGCCACCACAATGAGAAGCCCATGTACCACAACTGGAGAGTAGCCCCACTTGCCACAACTAGAGAAAGCCTGCACGCAGCAACAAAGAATCAGCACAGCCAAAAATAAATACATAAATAAAATTATACATAAAATAAGGACCTCTCCATCCTAATAGCATCTCCATCACTAAAATGAGACTTTATATGGAAAAAAACCCTTACAATATCGAGGTTTTCATTTTCCCCCCAATTGCCCCTTCTCCTGCCTCTTCTTATTATGGCAGATCCTGGAACTATATAGACAATATGCTAAACTCCCGTGGACAAGAACAGAGGGCATCCCTGCTCTGGGCCTGTTTGTTTAGAATAGAAAAGAGCAAGTTATGAAGCCTGTGAGTCAAATCCAGCCCAGGACCACTGCCTAGTTTCTGTATGGCCTACAAGCTGATGATTGGGAAATATGTCAAAAGAATAGTATCATGGCATGTGAAAATATATGAAATTCTAATTTTAGTCTTCATAGAGAAAGTTGTATCAAAACAGAGCCATGTTTACTTATATATCATTCATGGCTGTTTTCATCCTACAAAGGCAGAGTGCAGTAGCTCTGACAGAGTCTGGCTCACAAAACCTAATAAACTTCTACTATCTGGTTCTTTATATTGGAAGTTTTCTGACCACTGGTTTAGGATCTTATCTTTGCAGCTGGATCTTCTCAATGACCTTGTACAGGTTACTCAGTCTCCTGAAGCCTCAGTTTCTTCATTTGTAAAAGAAGACTAATAATGATAGAACTATCTCATTGGTTTATCAAAAGGATTAAAGAACTAAAATATAGAAAGTACGGAGCAGAGTTTCTGGAATTTAGTAAACTATATGAACATTTCCTGGTGGCTCAGCAGTAAAGAATATGCCTGAAATACAGGAAACATGGGTTTAATTCCTGGGTTGAGAAGATCCCTGGATAAGGAAATGGCAACTCACTCCAGTATTCTTGCCTGGAAAGTTCCACAGACAGAGAAGCCTGGCAGGCTACAGTCCATGGGGTTGCAAAGAGTCTGACATGAATAAGCGACTAAACAACAACAGTATGAACATTAGCCATTATCATTATTATTATTTCTATTTTTTACTACTACTAATATTTCTGTTATGTTCATATCTCCACTTATAGAGTGCCTTCTAT
Organism: Giraffa tippelskirchi; assembly: GCF_054371585.1. Lineage (NCBI taxonomy): Eukaryota > Metazoa > Chordata > Mammalia > Artiodactyla > Giraffidae > Giraffa > Giraffa tippelskirchi. The sequence goes on from NC_137275.1 coordinate 155,844,186, forward strand.
ATGTCAAATACTGTGCTAATAATTTTTCATGGAATTTCTGTCTTCTCCATATTTACAGATGAGAGAACAAAGGCCTGGTCAGCATAAATAACTTGCCAGAGTCACTCAGCAAATAGAGAAGTTAAGATCAGACTACGGTTTTGACTTAAAAACTGAAGTATATCCTATAATATCAGTACTTTTTAACTTATTTTTCTCTTTTCTTGCAATGGAACTCTTAACTTTCTCTCAACCAAATTTTACCCAACATCTAGATTTTTCTAGTGGCTTAAAGTGTTTCTCCTCTAGTTGATTCAGTCTATAACTCTGCCTGCCTCTTGCTGTCCACTGGCCGCTCAGTCCAACTCTAGGGAACTATGTGTCTCCTTGCGTGCAGTATGACAATGGCTGCCATGCTATGATGCCTCTTTCTGATCTTCTTACAGGACCATTCCTTGCGATGGTGAGGAATGAGGGTGAAAGGTCTTGCCAATATCTCATCAGCAGATTCATTAAACTCAACTATAATAATAGCAGAGTGTAAGGTGTTCAAATCACAGCTCTAGTGCTTTCTTGTACTGGGAAACTGGACGTATCATTTAACTTCAATAAAGCTCCATTTCCTCATTCATAGACCTACCTCTAGCATTTGTGCAGCCTGGGAAAAGAGTATGAATGGAGACTCGCTTATCATATGTCCATTTAAAGATCCTAATTCAAGCTAGTACACTGTTTTATCATCTATCATGCTAGAAAGACAAAGTTCACATTTAGAATTCTCGGGGTATCATATCAGAACATGGTAGCACCAGGACAGCTGGCCAGTAGCTTCACACTCCTTTCATCCACCACACTTTTCCTTCACAATGAGGATGCCACATTTACACCACTCCTTCCATGACTCCCTCAAGCATCTACCACTTGGCTTTCTCTTGACCATCCAGTGGAACATGCACCCTTGACCCTATAGAGAAGTATAGCTGGAGAAGAGCCCAGAGCAGAGCCTAATAAAATACAGGGGCCAGGATACAGACTCCTCTTGCTAGCCCAGTAGTGGTACTATTTATTCATATACTGAAGATAATAATGGAGAATCCACTGCTATAAGAGTAAGTTAATATGTTTAAAGTGCTTAGAACAATGCCCAGTAAATGGTAAGAACCATATATATGTTTGCTAATACCATTAATTTTAATCCTACTGTCAGTGACTAGAAATCTATCCCTTTGCAAACAACCAATGAAGAATGTAATTGGAGTGAGCTAGATCTAGGAGCAAACATCAACTTGAAAAGAAATTACATAAGATAGAATGATCTTATGTAAAGTCAATTCAGATTCTTGGCCAAGTCTTCTTTTCAAAACAACTTTACAAACATATGAGATGTTATATGAATAAGAGTTCAATATGATGTGATGGCAGTTGAAAATCCAGAGATTAACCTCAGTGTCAGTGAACAGATGACAATCAACTGGGATATAAATCACACCTCTCTGACCAAATAACTATGAATGCTAGCACATTTTATGATTCTGTACTGGCATTGCTAATGAAGGGAGGCCATCTCTTGACTCTGTTATTTATTACCAGTTCATTAAGAGAGTATCTAAAAGAAAACTACTAACCTTTACAATTATACATAAAACAAATGACCAGAGAAATAACCACTAAGAACAACAAAAAATAATGCTAATACAACCACTATGGAATTGTTTCAGAATTAAATAGTGACAATGATATCTGTAATTTATCAGCTTTACTTATTTACAAAATAGAACCATTATTTTCATTTTACAGATGAGAAACCTGAGGCTCAGAAAGCCAAAATGACTCTTGCAGGTCTATGCAGCTTGTGAGTAGCAGGGCTGGCATTTTAATTCAGAACTATCTCATGCCTAAGCCACATTTTTTGACCTCAAAACACACAGCCTTTTAATGAACAGTGCACTTGAAAGGAGTATATTGTTTTATGTACAACATGGTGCCTAATGACTGTCATCCAATATGGTGATCCCTGTGTTCTGGGGAACTTAATTCAGGTTTATGTGCTTCCTGCACATGGCTGTTTCCATTTTGGTTTAGTCCCTGGGTTGTCAAAATCTTCACTAATGTAGCCATCATAGCCCTTGCATTATCTTTTTTCCACTAAAATGTCATAGACATAAACATCAAGGATGCCTGTTGGCAGGCATAAAAAAGAAATCCCAAGCAGAAACCACATTGCTGACTATAGATTCTATAGGGTTCCTTTACCATAATCTTGGCAGGCAGAGTTCTTCACCTTCTTACTTTTTTTTTTTTTTTACTTCTGGGAAGGGATGGCCAGGATCATCCCCTTGACTTGACACTCTTCACACAGACCCTTTTCTTGTCTGCAAAGATGTCCTTTTTACTTCATATCTGCAATTTGCCTGCCACCTGGCTGCTCACAAAAAAGGAACAGATTCTAGAACATCACTTCCCAAGGTGAGGTGTATCCATTTCACTCTCTAAATGAGGAAACTGCTGGTGCAGAAAATCACTAAACAAAAAAGCGTCTCCTTCAAATGCCCTCATGAAAGGACACATTCCCTGGCAGTGGAATGAGGAAGTGAGCAACCATTACAAAGGGGCACCAACACAAGGAATATCTGTTCATTCCAAAGATCTGTGCCAGACTCCTGGATCTGTTAGTCACTGAGTGCTCTGCTATGCCAGCATGGAAGTACTGACAGCAGAAGAAAGATCTCTTAATGTAAAGTCTTGGAATCAATGCCAAGAAAAGCCCCTGCTTTTTAGCAACCACAGTGTCCAAGATCCAAAAATCAATGTTTACCCAAGGCAGGGGTCACCTCAACTCCTCCACAATTCCTCCCATTCTATCCTAACATGATCTCTCAGATATGGTTTTTCTAAATACAGAGCTTTGTTTTCCTGGAAGAAGCTATGTTATAATGGAAATAACTTTCTAACTTGATATAATACTAGCTTTCAACTCCCAATTTTTGTCTCTTACTGTCTTCATAAACCCCACCAAATTCTGTGAGCCTGTCCTCCCTCTGACATAAGAGAAAAATAATATCCCCCCCTTGGTATTCTTGTGAGAATCAAATGGTATATTGTATATGAAATCTCTATATAAAACTAATCACATTATTCAAGTCTATACCAGTATAGTCTAGTTATTTCTGTTGTAAAAGTCATCTTCGTTATAAATTGGCCTTTTAGTTTAGGAAGGAAGCAATTGCAAAGAGCAGTGGAAGTCAAGAGTAAGGGCTCTACATCTCCTTTCCTTTCTCCTAATCTTCCAGCAGTGTTTCATCATAAAGTGGTTGTCACCAACCCTTCTTAACCAGCCAAGATCCCCATGTGTAGGGGCTGTGTTAGGTGACAATGAGATATGAGTAGGGTATGTTAAAGAGAAAGGGTAAGCTCCTTTCACATCTGGCTTCTGTGATTAAAATTATACCTTCCCTGACTCTTCAGTGTTGTCAAGGAATTTAGCTGTCATCCATCCACTGTATACTCCAGACTCCTTTTTAGGGTTGTTGGCAGTGTGATTACCGACAGACAAGCGAGTCTGAATATTGAGGCTGGTGAATGATTGGCATCCTTAAACATGGTAAACATGAAGACTTTTCATCCGTAAGACACTGATTTTGCTTTTGGCAGTGATGAGGGATGGGCTATGTCAAAACCAAATGAGAATCTACAGTTCTGTGAAAAAACAGACTTCTCTGAAAGGAGAACTTGCTGCTGAATCTGACTTAATCAGTCTTCGCCCAAGTCTGCCTTCTTTGCTTTTTCTCTTCCTTTGTCTTTCTTTAGAGACTGACCTTTACTTGTTCTTCTCCTCTCCTGTCTCATCTTCCATATTTAAATATATAATATACAATCAACACATAGCATCCTAACTGGTTTTCCTTCACAGTGTTGCCTCAGAATTGTGTCACTGAAATCTCAGCTCATTCACTGATCTAGCTACATAACCATGAAAAGCTTTTTACCATTCTCTGATATTGAGCTGGAGAGGCTTTTTCTGCTCAATCCCCATACACAAATCCTCACACCCCACTGGGTGCAAAACTAAGAAACAGCGAACTAAAAACTGGTTGTATACTCAGGATGGAACTAGAATCTTGTGTCTCCCAAAAAGGAAATAGTTGGTCAAATCTAATTAGCTTGCAGCTCAACAAAAGCAATGGTGCTGTACGGTCAGCAGATGGTCAAGGACGAATGATTTTGAAGAGTAACAGGAAATAGCTTGAACTCAAGACAACTCCTTGATATTTATTTGTTTGTTGGCTTGTTTGCTTTCAAATAAGAAGGTTCTACAAATAATAAGCATACTTTATGCCAGACACTTCCTCTTCTACTTAAATTCATTGACATTTATATATAATAAGCTGGCTCACCAAGTTACATTGTCAAATGTTTTACAAAAATATAGTTATAAAGAGTCTTAGGCATTATCAAATCTAATCCTCTTGTTTTACAAATGAGTAAAATGAGGTCTAGAGGTATAAAGTGACTTGCAAAAAATCACAAAGTCCATGGCAAAGATGAACCTAGAAACCATGTCTATGGAGTTCTAATCCATGATTCTTCCCAGTATACTGAGGCTTCCTGGCAAATCTCATATAAATAAGCCAAACATTTTGGTGGATATCTAGAGTGTTATGTCTTTTCCAAGGAACGGGCCTCTCAGAAGAAAACTGCTGAAACTCAGTATTCCTAGATTCTTCTATAGCCCTTCAATTTGACAAAAAATATCCTCCTTTCAGAAATCCTGCACTATTATCAACAGGACAAATGAGTGACAACTTACTGAAAACAACACGGGAAGAAAGAAAAACATAGAAGAGTATGACATGGATGTCTTCCCCATTGCATAGATGTTATTCTCCAAGAATCTCATGTAGAAAACAGACTTTCAGGAAGGGCCAGCTGAGCAGAAGTGGAGACCTAAGAACTTGCATAAAATTCAAAGTTTGCAAATCCACAGTGGAGCCTCTGGATTTTAAATTCTGTAGTGTGACAATGACATAAAGCAAGTTTGTTTGTTTCTTTTTTTTCTTAAAAGCCTACTGAAGCCATTGTGCAGAATTCATTATCAAATCTTGGCTGGAACATTTAATCTAAGGTCTGATGCCCTTAAAGTTCAACCACCACAAAATGCCTACCCTAGCTGGCATGCTGACCTGAATGGCAAGTCACAGAACCAGCAGCATTGGCAAAATGACAACAGTCATACACTCACACATACACATTATATTTTCATGTGTATATGTGTGTGTATATATACATACGTAAGCCCATCCCATTCTCTTTGATAACAAGAATTTTTTACCCTCTGAAGAGCTGCAGAAATTTGAACTACTACTGTAGCTCTGTTAACAGCCAACTCTGTGACAAGGGCCTACTCAAAAGAGAGGAAAGTCAATAAAAGTAAAGTGTAAGTGTACTGTTAATGACAGATTCTCACAGGCACTTTCCTCCAAATTATACCATTCCTATTCAAATACCATCTCAAGAGTCTCAGACAGTGTCAAGTGCAATCATTGTTATTGCAGTTGCCAAGGTAATCAATCGAAATCATAATGAAGGGAACAGAAGGAAATCAATAGAGTCTGAAATTACAAATAAAGAGAAGATATCGTTTAAGAGCATTTGGCTGAAATCTTCCATATTAATGGAGTCGGAAATGGCTGTGTCATTCAGAAGCAGTGTGGTGCATAATTCAGCTGAGTGCATTAGAACACCTAAAAGAGATTGCAATAATTAGGGCTGCTTACCAAGAATCTGTCCACCTTAGAAGGCATATTGCTGAGTTGTTTATTACAACTGCAGTGTGTTTTCAAATCTTAATATTTTCAATCATCTCCCAGAGCACCCTTAGGCAAGAGGCAGGGTTAGCTTGTTCAGAGACATTAAGAACAGGTTGTTAGGCTGGTCTGATTCTGAGATTAAGAAGTAAGAGAGACTAAATCATGCCTTTTATTTTAGAATTGTGTTCTTTTACAAAAATTCTATTGATTTAGTAGAGCAATATAGGTGATAGAGAAAGGAAGGGAGAAGGATGAAAATAGATTATAGGAAAATTGATTAATCACATGCCTGAAAAGTTCACTGGGCTCTATTCAAGTGACATAAAATTTTTCACTTTCACTGTTATTTGTGAAAGTAAATGAACATTCCAGAATTGCCTAATACTCATGATCAACTACATCCTAAAGAGAGAACAGGAATCAAATGACAATAAAGATTGTAAAGCTATCCAGTTCTTTTATCAGAAAATAGTCCATAAAAGGGATAAGGAGTTATAAAAAAATCATGTAGACTTTCCTATACTGGCTTATCATTGGCAACTCAAAATGACAGGTTTATGGGTTTCAGAAGAAATATATTTATTTCATCTTCAATATTCTATGACAGGCTTTCCATATTCCACTCCACTGCTTTGCAGGCCTTGGCTTGCAGGCTGTCTGTTTGAGAAATCCTGAACTTTTGATCTCAATCTATAGATGCCACAAATGCATAAAAAGTTTACAGGTGTTTGGCATCAATATCATGAGAACACTGGAAATAAGTGCATATAATTAATACATATTTAAATATACCCTTTCAGTAAAATAGAAAAAAAGGAAGAATACAACAATTAACCTGGTGTGAGTTCTGATTCCCATTGTGCTCAGGGAACTTATAACCAAGAATGAGCATGAGATGGGAGGTTAGAAGATATTTTTGCCCACAGCAGGCTTAGTTCCCATATGTCTCTCACAGAGGAAGCATCATGATACGAGTTTTTAAATATGTTTATTTATATCTATTTATCATTTATTTTCATGCCACATGATTTCTACCTGTAATCTGACTCCTTCACAAGGTATTCAGCCAAAGAATTATCAAATTTCTACAGACAAGAAAGTGAATAAACTTTTCATACAGTGTTGATCAAACTGTTTTTCCAATGTGAAATATTAGCCAGACATAGAAAAGGTTGGACTGTAAGGCTTGGGTACACAGTCTTGTTCAGGTCAGTCACTTACTCCTGTCCGACTCTTTGAAACCCCATGGACTGCAGTACACCAGGCTTCCCTGTCCATCACCAACTCTAGGAGCCTACACAAATTCATGTGCAACGAGTCAGTGATGCCATGCAACCATTTCATCCTCTGTCGTTCCCCTTCTCCTCCTGCCTTCAAGCTTTCCCAGCATCAAGGTCTTTTCCAATGAGTCAGTTCTTCTCATCAGGTGGCCAAAGAATTGGAGCTTCAGCTTCAACATCAGTCCTTCCAATGAATACTCAGGACTGATTTCATTTAGGATGGATTGATTGGATTTCCTTGCTGTTCAAGGGACTCTCAAGAGTCTTCTCCAACACCATAGTTCAAAAGTATCAACTCTTCGGTGCTCAGCTTTCTTTATAGTCCAACTCTCACATCTATGCATGACTACTGGAAAAACCATAGCTTTGACTAGATGGACCATTGTTGGCCAAGTAATGTCTCTGCTTTTTAATATGCCGTCTAGGTTGGTCATAACTTTCCTTTCAAGGAGCAAGCATGTTTTAAATTCATAGCTGCAGACATCATCTGCAGTGATTTTTGAGCCCCCAAAATAAAGTCTGTCACTTTCTCCATTGTTTCCCAATCTATTTGCCATGAAGGGATGGGACTAGATACCACCATCTTAATTTTCTGAAGTTGACTTTTAAGCCAACTTTTTCACTCCCCTCTTTTACTTTCATCAAGAGGCTCTTTTTTTCTCCTTCGTGTTCTGCCAAAGAGTGGTGTCATCTGCATATCTACATATCTGAATATCGACATTTCTCCTGGCAATCTTGATTCCAGCTTGTGCATCATCCAGTCCAGCATTTCTCATGATGTACTCTGCATATAAGTTAAATAAGCAGGGTGACAATATACAGCCTTGATAAACTCCTTTCCCGATTTAGAACCAGTCTATTGTTCCATGTCCACTTCTAACTGTTGCTTCCTGACCTGCATACAGATTTCTCAGGAGACAGGTCAGGTGGTCTGGTATTCCCATCTTTAAGAATTTTCCACAGTCTGCTGTGATCCACACAGTCAAAGGCTTTGCATAGTCAATAAAGAATAAAGAGATGTTTTTCTGGAACTTTCTTGTTTTTTAGATGATCCAACAAATATTGGCAATATGATCTCTGGTTCCTCTGCCTTTTCTAAATCCAGCTTGAACATCTGGAAGTTCGTGGTTCACATACTGTTGAAGCTTGGCTTGGAGAATTTTGAGCATTACTTTGCTAGCATGTGAGATGAGTGCAATTGTGATGTAGTTTGAGCATTCTTTGGCATTGCCTTTCTTTGGGATTGGAATGAAAACTGACCTTTTCCAGTCCTGTGGCCACTGCTGAGTTGTACAAATTTGCTGGCATATTGAGTGCAGCACTTTCACAGCATCACCTTTGAGGATTTGAAATAGTTCAACTGGAATTCCATCACCTCCACTAGCTTTGTTCATAGTGATGCTTTCTAAGGCCCACTTGACTTCACATTCCAGGATGTCTGGCTCTAGGTGAGTGATCACACCATCTTGGTTATCTGCGTCATGAAGATCTTTTTTGTATAGTTCTTCTGTGTATTCTTGCCACCTCTTAATATCTTCTGTTTCTGTTAGGTCCATACCATTGCTATCCTTTATTGCACCCATCTTTGCATGAAATGTTCCCTTGGTATCTCTAATTTTCTTGAAGAGATCTCTAGTCTTTCCCATTCTATTGTTTTCCTCTATTTCTTTGCACTGATCACTGAGGAAGGCTTTCTTATCTCTCTTTGCTATTCTTTGGAAATCTGCATTCAAATGGATATATCCTTCCTTTTCTCCTTTTCCTTTTGCTGTGCTTCTTTTCAAAGCTATTTGTAAGGCCTCCTCAGACAACCATTTTGCCTTTTTTGCATTTCTTTATCTTGAGGATGGTCTTGATCACTGCCTCCTGTAGAGTGTTACAAATCTCCATCCATAGTTCTTCAGTCACTCTGTCAGATCTAGTCCCTTGAATCTATTTGTTACTTCCACTATATAATCATATGATATTTGATTTAGGTCATACCTGAATGATCTGGTTGTTTCCCCACTTTCTTCAATTTAAGTCTGAATTTGGTAATAAGGAGTTCATGATCTGAGCCACAGTCAGCTTCCACTCTTGTTTATGGTGACTGTATAGAGCTTCTCCATTTTTGGCTGCAAAGAATGTAATCAGTCTGATATCTGCACTGACCCTCTGCTGATGTCCATGTTTATAGTCTTTGCTTGTGTTGTTGGAAGAGGGTGTTTGCTATGACCAGTGTGTTCTCTTGGCAAAACTCTATTAGCCTTTGCTCCTCTTCATTCTGTACTCCAAGGCCAAATTTGCCTGTTACTCCAGGTGTTTTTGACTTCCTACTTTTGCATTCCAGTCTCCTATAATGAAAAGGACATCTTTTTTGGGTGTTCTAGAAGGTCTCGTAGGTCTTCATAGAACTGTTCAACTTCTGCTTATTCAGCATTATTGGTCAGAGCATAGACTTGGATTACTGTGATATTGAATGGTCTGCCTTGGAAACGAACAGAGATCATTCTGTCGTTTTTGAGATTGCATCCAAGTACTGCATTTAGGACTCTCGTTGACTATAATGGCTACTGCATTTATTCTAAGGGATTCTTGCCCATAGTAGTAGATATAATGGCCATCTGAGTTAAATTCACTTGTTCCGGTCCATTTTATTTCACTGATTCCTAAAATGTCAATGCTTACTCTTGCCATCTCCTGTTTGACCACTTCCAATTTGTCTTGATTCATGGACCTAACGTTCTAGGTTCCTACGCAATATTGCTCTTTACAGCATTGGACTTTACTTCCAACACCATTCGTATCCATGACTGGCTGTTGTTTTTGCTTTGGCTCTGTCTCTTCATTCTTTCAAAGACTTTGGCTGTGTGGATCACAACAAACTGTGGAAATTTTTAAAGATGGGAACACCAGACCACCTGACCTTCCTCCTGAGAAATCTGTATGCAGGGCAGGAAGCAACAGTTAGAACTGGACATGGAACAACAGACTGGTTCCAAATCAGGAAAGGAGTACATCAAGGCTGTATACTGTCACCCTGCTTATTTAACATATATGCAGAGTACATCATGAGAAATGCTGGACTGGCTGAAGCATGAGCTGAAATCAAGATTGCCGGGAGAAATATCAATAAACTCAGATATGCAGATGATACCACCCTTATGGCAGAAAGCGAAGAAGAACTAAAGAGCCTCTTAATGAAAGTAAAAGGGGAGAGTGAAAAAGTTGGCTTAAAAGTCAACATTCAGAAAACTAAGATCATGGCATCTTGTCCCATCCTTCATGGCAAATAGATTGGGAAACAATGGAAACAGTGACAGTCTTTATTTTGGGGGGCTCCTAAATCACTGCAGATGGTGACTGCAGCCATGAAATTAAAAGACACTTGCTCCTTGGAAGAAAAGTTATGACCAACCTAGATAGCATATTAAAAAGCAGAGATATTACTTGGCCAACAATGGTCCATCTAGTCAAAGCTATCATTTTTCCAGTACTCATATATGGATATGAGAGTTGGACTATAAAGTAAGCTGCGTGCCAAAGAATTGATACTTTTGAACTGTGGTGTTGGAGAAGACTCTTGAGTGTCCCTTGGAAATCAATCTTGACTATTCATTGGAAGGTTGATGTTGAAGCTGAAGCTCCAATCCTTTGGCCACCTGATGCAGAGAACTGACTCATTGGGAAAGACCCTGATGCTGGGAAAGCTTGAAGGCAGGAGGAGAAGGGTTCGACAGAGGATGAAATGGTTGCATGGCATCACTGACTCGATGGACATGAGTTTGAGTAGGCTCCTAGAGTTGGTGATGGACAGAGAAGCCTGGTGTACTGCAGTCCATGGGGTCTCAAAGTGTCAGATACTGAGTGACGAACTGAAATGAACTGAACTTCATTCTTTCTGGAGTTATTTCTCTACTGTTCTCCCACAGCATATTGGGCACCTACTCACCTGGGGAGTTCATCTTTCAGTTTCCTATCTTTTTTGCTTTTCAAATTTTTCATGGTGTTCTCAAGAAGAATAATTAAGTGGTTTGCCTTCCCTTCTCCAGTGGACCATATTTAGTCAGAACTCTCCACCACTACCTGTACGTCTTGGGTGGCCCTACACGGTGTGGCTCATAGTTTCACTGAGTTAGACAAGGCTGTGGTCCACATGATTAGATTGATTAGTTTTCTGTGATTGTGGTTTTCATTCTGTCTGCAGTCTTATGGAGAAGGATAAGAGGCTTATGGAAGCTTTGTGATGGGAGAGACTGACTGGGGGAAAATTGTGTCTTGTTCTGATGTGCAGGTCCTAGCTCATAAATCTTTAGTCCAATTTTCTGTTCACGGTTGGGGCTATGTTCCTTCCCTGTTATTTTACCTGAGGACAAACTGTGGTGGAGTTAATGAAGATAAAGGTGTCCTCCTTCAAAATGTCCCACGCATGCACTGCTACATTCAGTGCCCCTAACCCTGCAGCAGGCCACCGCCGACCCAGGCCTCTGCCGAAGACTCCTGGACACTCACGGGCAAGTCTGGGTCAGTCTCTTGTGTGGTCACTCTTCCTTTCTCCTGGGTCCTGGTGTGCACAAGGTTTTGCTTGTATCTTCCAAGAGTCTGTTTCCCCAGTCCTATGTTCTGGCAGCTCTATGGTGGGGTTAATGGCGACCTCCTCCAAGAGGGCTTATGCCATACCCAGGTCTACTGCACCCAGAGCCCCTGCCCCTGCAGCAGTCCATTGGTGACCCATACCCCACAGGAGACACTCAAACACAGTTCTGTCTCAGAATCTGTGGGGTCTCTGGGTCTTGTGCGCCCAAGGTTTGTTTGAGTCCTTTGAGCATCTCTGGCAGGTATGGGGTTTGATTCTAAATGCAACTTTGTGATGTTGCCCCCTCCTTGTCTGGGCCTCTCCTTTGCCCTTGGATGTGGGGTATCTCCTCAAAGTTGCTCCAGCACCACCCAGCCACCACTTCAGCACCTACTCTCTTGTTGGGCTTCTCTGCCCTTGGATGTGGGGTATCTCCTCAAAGTCACTCCAGTGCCACACAGCCTTGAAAGCCAGTTAATTATGTGCATTTCACTGATTCTCTGTCATCTGTCAAACAGTGAAGGATCAACTTAAAGATACATGGAGCTTATTCAAAAATTGTGCTCTTCTCCACCATGGGAACGTCCTAAAATATTTTCAAAGATAATTTTGATAATATGTAGCTTTCACTGATTTTCAAACCCAAACCTCACCTGAGATATAAATTCTTTATGTTCTAAATATTCAGCCAGGCATAGCACTCATTCAAAGAACAGTAATTAATACATATTTTCTAATAGCTAAAGATCACTTGGATTGGCATCTTGGTGGAGGGGCATATTAGAAAGTCTGGCTTTCAGGATTCACTCCAAATCTACTACATCAGAATTTGTATTTTAACTAAGTACATAGGTAGTTTATATGCATGTTAATGTTTGAGCTATTGAATGGTTTGCCTTGGAAATGAACAGAGATCATTCTGTCATTTTTGAAATTGCATCCAAGTACTGCATTTCGGACTCTTTTGTTGACCATGATGGCTACTCCATTTCTTCTAAGGGATTCCTGCCCACAGTAGTAGATATAATGGTCATCTGAGTTAAATTCACCCATTCCAGTTCATCTTGGTTCGCTGATTCCTAAAATGTCGATGTTCACTCTTGCCATCTTCTCTTTGACCACTTCCAATTTGCCTTGATTCATGGACCTAACATTCCGGGTTCCTATGCAATATTGATCTTTACAGCATTGGACCTTGCTTCTATCACCAGTCACATCCAAAACTGGGTATTGTTTTTGCTTTGGCTCCATCCCATCATTCTTTCTGGAGTTATTTCTCCACTGATCTCCAGTAGCATATTGGGCACCTACCAACCTGGGGAGTTCATCTTTCAGTTTCCTATCATTTTGCCTTTTCATACTGTCCATGGGGTTCTCAAGGCAAGATTACAGAAGTGGTTTGCCATTCCCTCTCCAGTGGACCACATTCCACCGGAGACCTCTCCACCATGACCCATCCATCTTGGGTGGCCCCACACGTCATGGCTTAGTTTCACGCGAAGAATTGACTCATTGGAAAAGACCCTGATGCTGGGAAGGACTGGGGGTAGGAGGAAAAGGGGACGACAGAGGATGAGATGGCTGGATGGCATCACTGACTCGATGGACATGAGTTTGGGTAAACTCTGGGAGCTGGTGATGGACAGGGAGGCCTGGCGTGCTGCGATTCATGGGGTTGCAAAGAGTCAGACATGACTGAGCAACTGAACTGAACTGAATGTTTGAGATCCACTGTGCTAGAGGTCACATGAAAGGAAAATGTATGGCATAAAAGAACTTCTTAGAGCATTAACCAAATGTTACTTAAGAAAACAAGAGAGAGAAAGCCTGAGCACAATTGTGCAGATATAATAGTCGGGGCAGAGTTCTATTGCTACATGTACTAGCATATTATAATCATCAAAATAGCTTCTGAATGTGTTCATATTTTATAATATTGAATTATCTCCCCTCCCATCTCCAGGCCAGAAGAATGCATGTAAACAAATATTCAAAAAAATAACATGATAACTGCTATAATAGAGATGTAAATAAAATGTTTGGAAAGCTGACAAAATTGAACCATCCATTTGGCATGGAGGGACTGAAGAAAGATTTCTTCAAACAGTTGGATACTGAGGACACAGGAATTCCAGACAGCAAGAACATAATGGGTATTGGAAGTCTTAGGCACTTGGGAGTTGCCACAAACTTAAGTGTGCCTAGAGCTTATGGTGCATGTTTTGCTATCTCTTTACAGGAAGTAGGAGATGAAGGGATGGATGGAAAAAGATGAGGATGAAAAGATGGGAATAGGGTAGAGAGAGCTGGGCTCTAATGTTGAGGCATCACTACAAGGCCTAAGGCTAACATAATAGCAGTCCTTATATTCCAAGAATCAAATTTATTAAAGCTAATATGATATTGTTGGGCTTCCCTGGTGGCTCACTGGTAAAGCACCCACCTGTCAATGCAAGACATGGGTTTGATCCCTGGGTTGAGAAGACCCCTTGGAGAAGGAAATGCCAACCCTATCCAGTAATTCTGCCTTTAAACCTCCAAATCTAACATCTATGGATATTTAAATCTTTCCCAAGGTACACATGTATTATCTTGGGCAATTCTGTCTTCATATTCTTCCCTGTGTCTAGGCTCTTGTACCCTCATGCACCATCTTGGTGCTGCGCCATGTGAATCCACACAAGAAACTCAATTCCTCCACCAGTTGTTACAAAAGGAAGTTGCTCAAGGCACTCTTAAATATATGAAGACTCAAAAGAGTACTATCATACAGCACAGTTTTGTGCTACCCACAACTCCTCTTATCTTTCCCATCTCATCACTATGGCCCTTCTCAAGTTCTCAGGGAAAAACATACTTTCCCCTCTGTTACAGAAGGCAGTTTCTTCCCCCTCAGGAGTTCACCTTCTCCTCCAAGCACACGCTAAAGTAGTTTTCAAAAGTAGGAACAATTCTATGCCTTAAAGGAACTGTGATAGCAGCTATTAAGAGTAGCTAACTTGCTACTCAATATACACTATTCAGACACACAATACATTTGCATGTGTTTATGTGTGTATATATTCAAGGGACTAGATCTAGTTAAAAGCGTGCCTGAGTAACTATGGACAGAGGTCCGAGATATTATACAGGAGGCAATGAACAAAACTGTCCCAAAGGAAAATAAAAGCAAGAAGGCAAAGCAGTTATCTGAGGAGTCTTCACAAATAGTGGGAGAATGAAGAGAAGTGAAGGGAGAGAGGGAAAGGTACATCCAATTAAACACAGAGTTCCCAAAAAAAAGAAAAAGACAGCTAGAAGAGACAAGAAGGCCTTCTTCAATGAACAATGCTTAACAATAGAAGAAAACAACAAAAGGGGGAAAACTAGAGATTTCTTCAAGAAAACTGGAAATATCAAGGGAACATTCCACCCAAAGATGGGCACAACAAAAGATAAAAATGGTAGAGACCTCGTAGACACTGAAGAGATCAAGAAGAGATGGAAGGACTACACAGAAGAACTGTATGACAAGATATTAATGAATCTGATTATGATGATGGTGTGGTCAGTCACTCAGAGCCAGACATTCTGGAGTGTGAAGTCAAGCAGGCCTTAAGAAGCACTGCTGTTAATAAAAGCTAGTGGATGAAATGAAATTCCAGTAGAACTATTCAAACCCCTAAAGGATGATGCCATCAAAGTTTTACATTTATTATGTCAGCAAATCTGGAAGACCTAGCAGTGGCCACAGGACTGGAAAAGGTCAATCCTCATCCCAATCCCCAAGAAAGGTAGTAACAAAGAATGTGCTAACCATCAGACAGTTGCACTCATCTGCCATGCTAGTATGGTCATGATCAAATCTTGCATGCCAGGTTTCAGCATTATGCGAACCAAGAACTTCCAAATGCCCAACCTGGGTTTAGAAAAGGAAGAGAAACTAGAGGTCAAATTGCCAACATTCGCTGGATTATAGAGAAAGCAAGGGAATTTCAGAAAAAAAAAAAATCTATCACTATTTCATTGACTATGCTAAAACTTTTGACTGTGTGGATCATGACAAACTGTGGAAAGCTCTTAGAGAGATGGGAATACCAGACCATCTTAACTGTCTCTTAAGAAACCTATATGCAGGTCAAGAAGAAACAGTCAGAATCCTGTATGGAACAACTGATTGGTTCAAGATTGAGAAAGGAGTAAGACAGGGCTGTCACTGTCATCCTGTTTGTTTAACCTGTACACTGAGCACATCATGAGAAATGCCAGGCTGGATGAGTTACAAGCTGGAATCAAGACAGGCGGGAGAAACATCAACAACCTCAGATATGAGGATGAAGCCACCTTGATGGCAGAAAGCAAAGAGGAACTAAACAGCCTCTTGATGAGGGTGCAAGAGGAGAGTGAAAGAGCTGGCTTAAGACTAAACATTAAAAAAAATCTAAGGTCACAGCATCCAGCCCCATTACTGCATGGCAAATAGAAGTGGAAAAGATGCAAGTAGTGGCAGATTTCCTTTTCTTGGGCTCCAAATTCACTGCGGACATTGACTACAGACATGAAAGCAGAAGATGATCACTTGTTGGCAGGAAAGCGATGAAAAACCTAGACAGTGAGTTGAAAAGAAGACACATTATTCTGCCAACAAAGGTCTGTATAGTCAAGGCTATGGTCTTCCCAGTGGTCATGTCTAGAGAAGGAAATGGAAACCCAGTCCAGTATTTCTGCCTGGAAAATCTTATGGATGGAATTGCCTGGCAGCTACAGTCCATGGGGTGGCAAAGAGTTGGAGGGGACTGAGTGACTTTCAGATACATACATGGTCTTCACAATGGTCACATATGGTTGTGAGAGCTGGATCATAAAGAAGGCAGAATGCCAAAGAATGTATGCCTTTAAACTGTGGTGCTAGAGAAGATTCCTGAAAGTTCCTCAGACAGCAAGGAGATCAAACCTGTCAATTTTAAGGGAAATCAATCCTGAATAATTGTTGGAAGGACTGATGCTGAAGCTGAAGCTCCAGTATTTTGGTCATCTGATGAGAACAGACAATTCACTGGAAAAGTTCCTGATGCTGGGAAAGATTAAGGGCAGAAGGAGAAGAAGGCATTAGAGGATGAGATGGCTGGATGGCATCACCAATGGAATGAACATGAACTTGGGCAAATTCGGGGAGATGGTGAGGGACAGGGAGGCCTGGCACACTTCAGTCCATGAGGTCACAAAGAGTTGGACACGACTGAGTGAATGAACAACATGTATGTATACATACATGAACACACACACACATATAGATACATATAGTAGCTCAGTTGGTAAAGGATCCACCTGCAATGTGGGAGACCAGGGTTCAATCCCTGGCTTGGGAAGATCTCCTGGAGAAGGGAAAGGCTACCCACTCCAGTATTCTGGCCTGGAGAATTCCATGGACTGTATGGTCTATGGGGTCGCAAAGAGTCTGACACAACTGAGCGACTTTTGCTTTAATACGTGTATGTATGTATATACACTATGTGTGTGTATATATATGTATATATAAGCACTCATTATGTACATATATAAGTACACGGTGTGCACATATGTGCCTTAACATACACATGTGGACAGAAGTTTGGAAAGATACGTAAAACAATGTTAACATGGTTATATCTGGGTTGTTAACCATGGTTATATCTGGGTAATAAGGTTATGGGTAATTTTTACTTCCTTCTTTCCCCTATACGTATGTGTTACATATGAGAAAATGTCATTTTAAAACATCAGTTAGTAAAAGATAATGTGGTTAATAGCTAATTTTATTTGAAGGAACAGCTTCGCTTGAATAGTGAGCAAAAGCCAACATGCAAGGGTTTCCTGACTCAATCGGTGATGATAGATTTGAAACTATGGATAAAAGAAGCTGTGCCTTGAAAAGAAAGGTCAATTTGGATGGTAGCTTTAGAACAGTACTTTTTTTTTTTAACTTCTTTTTTAAAAAAAATTTTATTGGAGTATAGGTGATTTATAATGTGTTAGTTTCAAGTGTACACCAAAGTGAATCAGTTATACCTATACATATATTTACTCTTTTTCAGGTTCTTTTTCCAGATAGGTCATTACAGAGTATTGAGGAAAGTTCCCTGCACTGCACAATAGGTCCTTATTATCCATTTTATATATAGTAGTGTGTACATGTCAATTCCAATCTTCCAATTTATCCTTCCCCTCACTTTCCCCCTGTTAATCATAAGTTTGACTTTTCATCTGTGATTCTATTTCTGTTTTATAACTAAGCTCATTTGTTCCAACTTTTTAGATTCCACATATAAACAATATCATATGACCAACAAGACATTAATCTCCAAAATACATAAACAGCTTATGCAGCCCAATATCAAAAAAACCCAACCCAATCAAAAAATGGGTGGAAGATATAAATAGACATTTTTTTCCAAAGGCATATAGATGGCTAAAAAGTACATGAAAAGATGCTCAACATCACTAATTATTAGAGAAATGCACATCAAATCTACAATGAGGTATCACTTTACACTGGTCAGAATGATCATCAAAAAATCTACAAACGATAAATACTGGAGAGGGTATGGAGAAAAGGGACCCCCTCCTAAACTTGGTGGGGATGTGAATTGGTACAGCCACTGTAGAGAACAGTACATATGGAGGTTCCTTTACAAACTAAAAATCAAACCAACATATGATCTAGCAATCCCATTCCTAGGTATATATTTAGAGAAAACTCTATTGGAAAAGATATACACACCCCAGTGTTCATTGCAACATTATTTATAATAACCAAGAGATAGAAGAAACCTAAATGTATATTGATAGAGGAGTGGATAAGGAAGTAGTACATACACACAATGAAATATTATTCAATGATAAAAAGAATGAAATAATGCCATTTGCAGCAACATGGATGGACCTAGAGATTGTCATACTGAGTGAAGTAAGTCAGAGTTCTAGAACAGCATTTATTAAACTAATCCCAGAGTTGGTACTTAAGCAACTACATGTAGAAGACATTATCAAAAGTTTTGCAGTATGTTAAACCTAGCACTTCCAAATGTATTTGACATAGAATACACTGTTTGCATGGAATACTATGAAATACTAACAAAAAATTATTGTCCCCATAGAACACATTTTGAGAAATGCTGCTTTAAGGGATAGTGGAGTTAAAAAAAGTTATATTTGCTAGAGTTGAGTATGCTTGTCGGTCTAGGGGAAGGAGGTTATGGAGAAGAAATTGAAGATGTAAGACTAAAGGAAAATAGTTTTTTGACCAAAGTTCCAGAAAAAGCACAAGGGGGTAAAATCTAAGACATTCCTATTTAAAAGGCTGGTTTCTAAATAAAATTTTTCAGCATCATTTATTGAAATTTCATTTTAACAAGGTTCCAAGGAGATATATTTGTACGTTAATATTTAAGAAACACTGCCCTAAGAAAAAAGAATCATGTCACAGGCCTGAAAAACATGGGAAAATGTTTGAAATAGCTATTGTGAGAAATGTGATAGGGAATTGACAAGGGTCCATTTGATATTGATTCTAATCAGTATCTTGGTTTGGTTCTCATTTATGTTTCTCCAGTGAAGCTCAGAACTTTAGAGAAACAGAATTAAGGCTGTGGTTCAGGGCTGCAGATTGACAGAAGGAGCATTACTGAAGAGTAAGGGAGCAGAAAGTCCTAAAGCAACAGAGAATGTAGTAACGAAATAGCGAGGTTTGAATGCATTTGAGGATCTAAGAGAGCCAGAAGGAACCTGATGCACGGGGGAGATCAGGAAAACCTCAAGAGGTATGAGGTGAGCAAAGCAAAAGATAAGGAAGTCAGATTTGGAAGTGTGGAGTTCTGGCATGTCAATTGTGGAGGAGAGAAGATGAGGAAAACAATGGGAACAGAAAAGGGGTAAGGGATGATAGGAAAAGTTCAGGGGTCCAGTTTCCTGCTGTCTACAGAACTGTAATCCAGCAAAGTGCTGGATGAATCTAAATCCCCTCCCCTCTGTGGTCCCCAGGATTGATGAGACAGAAATCCCAAATAAGGACTGTTTTTATATGGTTCTAAATTTTATACATGGCCTTAACCAGTTAAATAGTAAGACTCTTGGGTTATGCCTTTTTCCATGCTGGCTATCAAAGACCAATGAAACCAAGTTACATTTTAGGAGAAACAGTAGAGAACACTTAAAGAAAAGTTTCAACACAGACAGGAGTTTGGTCACAATAGAAGAAAGATAATCAAAGGAAAACTTTATGCACAAGATACAATTACTTCTGCTGTGGCAGGTAGTCGAACATTGACTATTTACTGGCTACCTCTAAGAAACACGCGTATTTGATATCTGATATATGATACCTATATGATATCTATATTCATCTCCAGAATAGCTCCATAACATTGGTATCATTAACACATTCATATTACTAATGAGGAAACTGAAAAATATTATGCAATTTCTCCGAGGCCATGCAGTTTATAGGAGGAATAGCCAGGATTTGGTCCCTTTTAGCAAATTCCAGATTGTACCTTCCTATTCACATCATCTTTATGGAGATGAAATGACCATGTTCATCACTGCATCATCATATCATTGTCATCATGATATTATTACATAGGTTTTATACAGCTATTTAGAATTTATGAAGTACTACCTTCATATGATGAGAAGGCTTTTAGAGCTTAAATCAACACGCATAGTTTCAACATCTAACTCCTTGCTCTCTACAGTCTTGCTCTAGACAAACAACACCAGCATCACTTGGGAGCCAGTTACTGATTCTGAATTTTAACAGATTCCCTAGAGATCTACTTAATGTTTGAGAAGTTCTAATATATACTATTCAATGTTGCAATGTATTGTCAGGTAGGGCCAAACTGAAGAGTTTTATTATCAGGACTCTCCTACTGCCCCTCTCATGACTCAACTTTCATCTCCTGGGAACCTATATTACTTTAAAAATGTTGGCAGCAAACATCAGAAAACAATAAGTATAATAATGAGTTCCAAAGAAGGTCAGTACCAAAGAATGTTCAAACTATCTTACAACTGTGCTCATTTCACACACTAGCAAGGTTATGCTCAAAATCCTTCAAGCTTGGCTTTAGCAGTACATGAACCAAGAACCTGGGTTTAGAAAAGGCAGGGGAACCAGAGACCAAATTGCCAACATTTCTAAGATCATGGAGAAAGCTAGGGAATTCCAGAGAAACATCTACTTCTGTTTCATTGACTATGCTAAAGCCTTTACTGTGTGGATTACAACAAACTGTGGAAATTTCTTAAAGAGATGGGAGTACCAGACCACCCTACCTGTCTCCTAAGAAACTTGTATGCAGGTCAAGAAGAAAGAGTTAGAATTGGACATGGAACAATGGACTGGTTGGGAAAGGAGTATGTCAAGGCTGTATATTGTCACCCTGCTTATTTAACTTATATGCAGAGTACATCATTGGAAATGCCGGGCTGGATCAATCACAAGCTAGAATCGAGATAGCTGGGCAAAAATATCTATAACCTCAGATATGCAGATGATACCTCTCTAATGGAGAGAAAGCAAAGAGGAACTAAAGAGCCTCTTGATGTGGGCAAAAGAAGAGAAAGAAAAAGCTGGCTTAAAACTCAATATTCAAAAAACTAAGATCATGGCATCTGGTCCCATCACTTCTTGGCAAATAGAAGGGGAAAAAGTGAAAGCAGTGACAGATTTTATTTTCCTGGGCTCCATAATCACTGTGGATATTGACTGCAGCCATGAAATTAAAAGATGCTTGCTCCTTGGAAGCAAAGCTATGACAAACCTAGATAGCATATTGAAAAGCAGAGACATCACTTTGTCGACAAAAGTCCCTCTAGTCAAAGCTATGGTTTTTCCAGTAACCATGTGTGGATGCGAGAGTTGGAGCATCCAACTCTCAGAAGGCTGAGCACCAAAGAATTGATGCTTTCTAATAGTGGTGCTAGAGAAGACTCTTAAGAGTCCCTTGGCCAGCAAGGAGATCAAACTAGACAATCCTAAAGGAAATCAACCTTGAATATCCATTGGAAGGACTGATGTTTAAGCTGAAGCTCCAATACTTTGACCACCTGATGCAAAGAGCTCACTCATTGGAAAAGACCCTGATGCTGGGAAAGATTGAAAGCAAAAGGAAAAGAGGGTGGCAGTGGATGAGATGTTAGACAGCATCACTGACTCAATGAACATAAATCTGAGCAAACTCCTGAAGATGGTGGAGGACAGAGGAGGCTAGCGTGCTACAGTCCATGGAGTCACAAAGATTCAGACATGACATAGTGACTGAACAACAACAAATGGGCTTCAGCTATGAAGAAATGAGTTATCTTATAGAGCAGGATGTTAACAACTCAGAAAGTGAAAGTTGCTCAGTCGTGTCCGACTCTTGTGACCCCATGGACTATACAGTCCATGGAATTCTCCAGGCCAGAATACTGGAATGGGTAGCCTTTCCCTTCTCCAGGGGATCTTCCCAACCCAGGGATTGAACTCAGGTCTCTCATATTGCAGGCGGATTTTTTACCAGCTGAGCCACAAGGGAAACCCAAGAATGTTGGAGTGGGTAGCCTATCCTTTCTCCAGGGAATCTTCCTGACCCAGCAATTGAACTGGGGCCTCCTGCATTGCAGGTGGACTCTTTACCAACTGAGCTATAAGGGAAGCTCCAACAACTCAAGAGTCAAGGCTTACTGATTGAGTGCCATCACAGAATTCCTTCCATGAACTTTGACCTCAGGCTGGTTTTTCTTGGTCATGAAATGGCTGCATCAGTTCCACATTTTACTTTCTTTCACATAAACATTGAGGGGAAGAATTAGGGAAACTTTTTTTTTTTATGTCTACTTGATAGATGAAGACTCCCCGTAGATTTTCTCTCATGTCTTAACTTGTCAGAACTGGGTTACTTGTTACTTCCTAAACAAATTACTGAACAAGGGAAAGGAAATGCATGAACCATTTTATACTAATCTCTGAAGTGGACTGGATGATGGAGAATCAACAAACATGGCCACTTCAGAATCTAAGTCACCCATGCTGCCACTGATTTACAGGAGATTACTGCTTGTATCTGTCATCCTGGTGTTCTGGCTTTCTGCCCACTCCCCCTACCTCTTTCTCAGCTTGCTGGCAATACACTTTTATAAACTCATTTCTGAAATGTTAATGACTAGTAAGAGTTTGCCAGTGTAATCCATCTGAAAAGCTAATCCATTGCAGGTGACTGTTCCTAGGTGTTTAGACAGCGATAGCCCTTAAGTGGAAAGCTGAGTTCAAAGAGCAACTACAGTCAGATAGGAAAATAATATAAAAATAAAAGAGACTCTGATCACTTTGATGAAGCTTGGAGGGCCCAGAACACTGGACTGAAGCCACAGGTTTACAGCAGCTAAATCTGGAGAGAGGTGGTGCTCTGCAGATGTGCACAAGTCATTTCACAGATGTGCACAAGTCATTTCACTATCTGAGCCTCGGCTCATTCATCTGAAAAGTGATCATACTTTGGCTTGCTTCAACTCATAACATGAAGGCAATAAGTGGTAATGCATAGGATGAACGTTAGAAAGCAAATGTAGAGTGTTATTATTCCTCCAATACAAGGAACAGTACCTTGCTCTAGATGTTGAATATATGTTTGTTAAATGAATAATTAACTGTGTTTTCATCTTTTCTGTGAAGTTTTAAAATTTAACCCAAGAAAAGCATATTTTACAGTGTCTATTCTGTTTAAATAGAAGGTGTCTAGTAGACTTTCTAAAGCTCCACAAATCATCCTAGTCCATTTATAAAAACTTATCTCTTCTCCAGTCACATATAAAGAAAGAGAGCAGCTTTACATTATTTTGAATAAGGGAAAACATATAAAATTTCATAAAAGAGACATGCCCTTAATTTACTTTTTGGAAGCAAAATGTTTATTTCTTTGATTGTAGAAAGCAGTACTTACTGCAAAAAGAAGATAGAAAGAAACAATAAGACACAAGTTTAAATCTTTTATAATCCTATCACTCAGATGTAACCACTAATAAAATCGTAGCACCTTTAAGGCTGTTGGGTCTGAATATTATTAATTTATATTCTTTTCTACTCATATATATATATTATATATATATATTACATATATATATAATATATATAGTTGTATAATTAAAATAGAATCATACTACATATTCTACCAATACTTTTTAAACTAATCAATTGGATAATGCATATATTTTCAAATCAGTAAATATAGATATACTTTATCATATTTTATGGTGGCCTGATAGTTCTTCATGTAGCTAACAGACAATTAATTTAGTCAGTCCTCTTTAAATGAAATATTAAGCTTTTCTCCATAGATTTTTGTTTCTTCTTCCCAAGGAAGGCAGTACTTACAGTCATTTTTTTAAGAAGTAGGTTTTGGAAAAAGAAATGAGTTTCAGAAATTTTGCTTCTTTCCACCTGAATGAAAATGTGTGATGCTAAGGAGATCAGGTGTTTAGGAACCAGATGAGCAGCATCTGACCAAATAACATGTGTGTAATGGCAATTACATCACAGCCCTTATCCAAGGCACTACTGTAACCCTGAAGAGCAGTAGAGAAACTCTCACAAATAATGCAGTTGGTCACCAGCCCACCAAGCAAAGCATGCTCACGAAAGCACTACAGAAATTAAGTCATTTCAGAAGAAAAAAACACAAAAACACCTTATTTCCCCTTCTTTTGGAAACTTCTCTTTAAACACAAAACTCATCACAGATAATTTTCAGACACCCTGCTTTACCCAGCAGCACCATAATTTTAGCTAAAGAGCAGGAGACTGGATGAAGAGGTTATCCAATCTATTAAATTCTTTTTGCCTTTGAACTTGAAGTGTAAGTTAACAGTTCTAGAGTTTGTAAGAACAGGTTTGCCTGCATATTTCAATGCCTCTGTGACTCCCAATTGTTTTTATACCAGAAGAGGTTCATCTTTTGTCACTAAAGGTCTCACGGAAGCCACACAAGCACCAAGTCATACAATAGGTCCTTGCTCTCTGACCCACCAGTCACCAAAGACTTGATGTACATATTGCTATCTGGGGGGACTTCTGACCTATTAGGGCTTCCCTGGTGGCTCAGATAGTAAAGAATCTGCCTACAGAACAGGAGACCCAGGTTCAAAGCCTGGGTAGGGAAGACCCCCTGGAGAAGGGAATAGCCACCCACTTTTGTATTGCTGCCTGGAGAATTTCACTGAGAAAGGAGCCTGTTGGGCTACAGTCTGTGGGGTCACAAAGAGTTGGACACAACTGAGCGACTAACACATTCACTTTTATTTATCTATTCTGACTTTTTTCCACTTCTTTACCAGAAGACATTCAGAATCCTGCTCTGTTTACTCTCTTTCCTAACAAAACTTTCCTTTAACAGAAACAAATTCATTCATATGTACCACTATTTAACTATTGCGATGATAATGCTGTATTACACCCAAATCTCAGTGGCTTCCATTAAAAACAATTTATTCTGGGTCTACAGGCATATCTGCTTTAGGCTGCCAGTTGGGTTCAGCTCTACTCCACACTTCTCTCTTCCTCTTTGGACCAGCAGATACCCAGGCATGTTCTCCTTATGGTGAAAGTCACAACAGGGTAAATGGGAATATCCCATGCCTTTGATAGTCTTGGCCCAGAACTGGCACACTGTCACTTCTTCCATATTTTGCTAGTAAAAGAAACTTTCATGGCCAAAGGACATCAAAGTCATGGCAAGAAAGTCTACTTTTAAATGGTAGAACTTCAAGGTAACATGACAAAGGGTATGGATACACAGTTCTACAGGGAGAGCATGAAGAAAAGGGGAACAATGATCTAATCTTCCACACATCCTGAGGCTGATAAACAGACTGCTGGTTCTTGAGGAATGTTTTTTTTTAAACAGAGAAAACCAGCTTTAAGCCAAATTTCAATGAAATTTTAAATGTGCAGTTACAGGAAGCAATACGCTCAAGATGAGAATATTCCAGAGTCCCTTTACAGGGGAATACAGACAACTCCTTCCTTACCCGTAAAGTAGAACCAAAAATGACAGTGAGCCTGTCCACTGGGAACCTGAGAGCATGCCCAGAAATAGGTTTAGATTTGGGATTACAAGAGAGACTTAGGTTTAAATCTCACTATTGCAGCTGCATGATTTAATATTCCTAATCCTTAGTTCCTTCACCTGTGAAACTATGACATTAGGAATAACCACTTCTTAGGATTGTTGAGTGGACAAAATTAAATACTGTATATAAATCGCTTTGTTTCTAATAAAGTGCCTGATACAGAGCAGGCATATTCATAATTTTTCCTTTATTTATATTTCATCACTCAGAACAGAATTATGTTTATTACACTCTGAAGAGGAAAGTAATTGCCCTTTGTTAAATAATTGATCCAGAAACACACCACAGGCTATTCTTCATTTACTCTGTGTGTCTTCTGCTGGTTTTGCCAGCCTTTCCATTGAAAATGGCTCTAACACAGCTCTGTAACCTGTTTAAACATAGATGCTGATAACTGTTTTTTAGGTACATGCTAGATTTTGGGGGCTAGAGAGAATGGGTTGAAACTGCAGTGACACTTTGCTGTATTCCTAGCAACTAAACTAAGTTAAGCCCCGAACAGCCTTTTTTTTTTCATTTCCAGCCAAAGCTGCTATCCATGATAAATATTGAAAGTGGGAAGCTATGGCAGGTTCATCTTCAAAAGCAGTAATCCACTAACCGTCACTTTCACTTTTACCAAATTTTCATTTCTCTCAAATTGTTTTATATAAGTTCAATCTTTAATCAGGATACAGAATTTAACAAAACTCTTCAAGATTAAATGAGAGGTTCTTAGTGGAATTGACTAGCATAATGACTAGCAATATGCCATGGAATAAGAGCTCAATAAAATTTTTTGAACCTAGAAAAAAAAATCAGAAATATCTGTCTAAAATTAAAAAGTAGTAACATACGGATGTATGATTACTTGTAGTATAGAATCTGTAGACTATTTCATTTTCAAAAATATTAAGACTCATGCCCTTTAAACTGGGTAAACAGACTCAGAGACACAGACAATGTTCTCAACAACACAAAGCTAAAGAATGGTAGAGCTGGGACTTGACTGCAGATCTTCCAATAATCTCACAATAATCCAATAATCTCACAAAGTCAGACACTTCTTTATAGAAATTAAGTTGCTGACTCAGTCAAGATAGATCGCAAAACTACAAAGTGGCACAGAATGATTCATGTTCTATCACCCATTTTAGGAAAGATCCGCTCCTTTTTAAAAGCAAATGTGCTTTTTACTTATCAACATAGCTCATTGAGCAGTTAGGAGAGTGTGACGCCACTAGAAAGAGACAGGCTTGACAGTGTGCTGAATTTGATAAAAATTGTTTTAGATAATCTTGCAGAAGTTTGGGGATCTGGGAAGTATCAACTATGATCTGCTGATCAAGTTTCTATTTTAGTTTTAAAATATATGCATTTTGTGATAAATAGAACTCTTATCTTACTATCTGTGTACTTTATTCAATGAATAGAATACTGCAAATTTTTTGTGTGTGTAAAATAATTTTAAAACATGAATCACTATATGCCTATACCAAGGTTACTTATTCCTTCACTGAATCAATGAATTTTAGAGTTAGCAGAAGTCCTCAGAACTTTATCCAAAGTTGCATTTTACAGATGGCCACTCAGACCCAGAGAAGTTAGAGAAGTGTCCCAGTTAGAGGTAGTTAGTGATGGACTAGAACCCAAGTGTTCTGCCTTGCAGCCTAATGCTTCTTCCATTGTACTACTAGAAAAACAAATAAAGGAACAAAAATCACTGTGGTATTTTATTTTGAAAAGAAAATGTTATCTTTATAAATATTTAATCTTATATATCTCTTATTCTGATTCTTGATGTTGTATATTGAATTGCTTTTAAGTAGAATGCATATACACATAAATATATACAAATGCATATATCTATATTTATTTTTATTTCCATGGCAGCTATTTGCTTGCTTCGAATCATTAGATCTTCTGCAGCATGGGCTTATTTTTTCTCATCCCCACAGTCCCTGACACATTTATGATATTGCCGTATGCATACTGGGTACTTGATAAATATTTGTAGTTGCTGATAGAACTGCCCCTGCTGATAAACTACTGTTGGAAAAGCCTGAGGTCTATATTAGAGAGAAGCTTTTCTCTTTTAAACTATTGATTGGCTCTTGCATGACATTTAATAAAACCTTTCCATTACCACTTGCATAACAGCAATTAAAACCCTCATCAAATCTATCTTAACTGCTTAAAGTCGTCCACTGGGGAGCAGTTTCCTTGGCAAACATCTGCAATAAAAGGCTATTTAATCTTCATAACTGAAACAGTCAGTTATGGTAATTCGTCTCTTTTATTGTCAGTTTACATTGGAATCACACACAGCCCTGGTACTTTCAAAAGGTACAGAAGAAAGCACAGTTCCTTCAGCAAAAATAGCTAGTAGTGAGGTCCCCGTCTCTGGAAGCAGCCATATCTGGCCCAAGTGATTACTTGTCAGTAACACTGCAGAAAGGATTTATCACTGGGAATGAGTTAGACTAATGAAGACATATGATGCCTTTCAATTAGAGCTTCTTTATTTCTAGGTTCTCCCAGCCTAAGAATAATGTTCTTAAATACTGAGAGAATGACTTCATATTAAAATTCTGAAACTAGGTTTCAAAGATGAGGAGAAAAATCCCCATTTACACTTCGCTTTCCTTTTTAAAATTCTTTAAATTTGTTTCACTTCATAATAAGATTGGGAAATGCTTACTTTTGAGCATTTAAAGAAAAATAAGGCAAGATGTAAAATTGTATATGCAATATAATCTTGAAACAATAATAACAGTAGTAATTTGCACGTATTGAACACAGGCATGAGTCAGGTGCTGTGTCAGGGACTCTAGTTGCTTCACTTCTGCTCATACACTGATTATACAAGTGCCACTGAATCTTTTCAAATATAGATTTCTGGGGTAAGTTACATTTAAGCAGAGTCTTTAAATATAAGTAGGAGTTGACCTAATCTAATCCATGATTTAAGTGGTGATAAACATGTGTGATAAAATTTAGATAGAGGAGTACTATTTTCATCTTACAGAGGAAGAAACAGAGGTTTAGGAAACTTAACAAATTACCCAAGATCTACAGTTGTAAATATTTGGGTTAGTATTCAGATCAGGCATGTCTTACTTAAAGTTCATTTTTAAAAAATGGGGAAGGAAACACATTAAAATAATGATAATGGTCATTTCTTTATAGTGTTTGTTTTTAGATTTTCTATATAATTTGTGCCTTCTAACTATTCTACAAAGAACATCTATTTTTTTTTCAATTTTTACTTTATTTTTATAGTGCAGTTTGAGGTTCACAGCAAAATTGATGGGTAAATATAGAACTTTCTTACCTACACCCTTCCTGCACAAGTGCATAGTCTCCTTTACTATTAACATTCCCAACCAGAGTGATACACGTTGTTTTTTTTGCAATGGATGAACCTGCACTGAGTACATCATAATCATCCAAAGTCCATGATTTACATTATACTTCACTCTTGGTGCTGTAAATTCTAGGGCTTTAGACAAATGCACAATGACATGTATTATTATCATATCATACAGAGTATTTTTACTGCCCTAAAAATCATCTGTGCTCTACTGATTCATCATTCTCTTTTCCCAATCTCTGCTAGACACTGGTCTTGTACCTTTTTCAGATGTCATATAGTGAAAAAAATATACAGTGTTCAACTTTTTCAGATTGGGTTCTTTTACATTTACTTTAAATGTCAACTGGTAAAGTTCCCCAATCAAAAAACATGGGATAGTTGAACATACTAATTAAAAAAAAAAAGATTAAATAATACACTACCTATCAGAGAGTCACTTTAGCTTTAAACACACACATAGACTGAAAACGAATGGATGGAAAAAAAGATATTTTAAGCAACAGTATGGATGTGAGAGCTGGACTATAAAGAAAGCTGAACATCGAAGAATTGATGCTTTTGAACTGTGGTGTTGGAGAAGACTCTTGAGATTCCCTTGGACTGCAAGGAGATCCAACCAGTCTATCCTAAAGGAAATCATTCCGAATATTCATTGGAAGGACTGATGTTGAAGCTGAAACTCCAATACTTTGGCCACCTGATGTGAAGAACTAACTCATTTGAAAAGACCCTGATGCTGGGAAAGATTGAAGGCAGGAGGAGAAGGGGATGACAGAGGATGAGATGGTTGGATGGCATCACCAACTCAATGGACATGAGTTTGAGCAAACTCCGAGTGTTGGTAATGGACAGGGAGGCCTGGCCTGCTGCAGTCTATGGGGTCTCAAAGAGTTGGACACGACTGAGCGACTGAACTGAACTGAACAAACAAACAAAAAGCTAGGATAGCTAATATTCACATCAGAAGAAAGCAGACTTTAAGATAAAAATGGTCAAAAGTGACAAAGAAAGTCATTATATAATGATAAAGAGGTCAATCCATCAAGAAGATATAACTATTGTAACTATTTATACACCAAACATCAGAGCATCTAAACATACTAAGCAAACAGTAACAGACATAAAAGAAGTATACAGCAATATAATAGGTAGGATCTGCAATTTCAGCTATTAAAATTTGTATTAAACCAAGTTGCCATCATTTCACTCTCAATAATGGACAGATCATCCAGATAGAAAATCAATTAGGAAAAAATGGATTTGAATAACACTGTAGACCAAATGCCCTTTCATGGCATTTGTGATACTTCAGGGATCACAGGCTTGTTGTGGCAAAGGGGCTTGCATAACTCAATGAAGTTATGAGCCATGCTATGCAGGGCCACCCAAGATGGATGGATCATAGTGGAGAGTTCCGATAAAATGTGGTCTACTGGAGGGTGAAATGGCCAACCACTTCAGTATTCTTGCCTTGAGAATCCGATGAATAGTATGAAAAGGCAAAAAGATATGACTCTGGAAGATGAGCCTACCAGGTCAGAAGGTGTCCAATATGATACTGAGGAAGAACAGAGAAGTAGCTCCAAAAAAAAAAGAACAGGCTGGGCCAAAGTGGAAATGACACAGTTGCAGATGTGCCTGGTGGTGAAAGTAAAGTCCAATAGTGTAAAGAACAATACTGAATGGGAACCTGGAATGTTGGGTCCATGAATCAAGGTAAGTTGGAAGAGGTCAAAAAGGAGATGGTCAAGAATGAACATCAACATTTTGGGAATCAGTGAACTAAAATGGATGGGAATGGGCAACTTTAATTCATATGATCATTATATCTACTACTGTGGGCAAAAATCTCTTTGAAGAAATGGAGCAGGCCTCATAGTAAACAAAAGAGTCCAAAATGCAGCATTTGGGTACAATCTCAGAAACCGTAGAATGATTTTGGTTTGTTTCCGAGGCAAATCATTCAATACCTCAGTAATCCAAGTCTCTGCCACAACCACGAATGTCAAAGAAGATGAAGTTTACTGGTTCTATGAAGACCTACAAGACTTTCTAGAACTAACACCAAAAATGATGTACTTTTTATCATAGAAGACTGGAATGCAAAAGTAGGAAATCAAGAGATACCTGGAGTAGTAGGCAAGTTTGACCTGGGAGTACAAAATGAAGCAGGGCAAAGGATAACTGAGTTTTGTCAACAGAATGCACTGGTCATGACAAACATACTCTTCCAACAACACAAGAGAGGACTCTACACATGGACATTACCAGATGGTCAACACCAAAATGAGACTGATCACCTTTTTTGCAGCTGAGGATAGAGAAGCTCTATACAGTCAGCAAAAAGAAAACCTGGAGCTGACTGTGGTTCTGATCATGAACTTCTTATTGCAAAATTCAGGTTTAAATTGAAGAAAGTAGGAAAAATCACTAGACCAGGTATGATATAAATAAAATCCCTTACAATTATACAGTGGAGGTGACAAATAGATTTAAGAGATTAGATTTGATAGACAGAGTGCCTGAAGAACTATGGACAGAGGTTTGCAACACTGTATGGGAAGTGGTGATCAAAACCATTCCCCCAAAAAAGAAATGCAAGAAGACAAAGTGGTTGCCTGTGGAGGCCTTACAAATAGCTTAGAAAAAAGGAGAAGTGAAAGCCAAAGAGGAAAGGAGAAGATATACCCAACTGAATGCAGAGTTCCAGAAAATAGCAAGGTGAGATAAGAAGGCTTTCTTAAGTGAAGAATGCAAAGAAATAGAGGAAAACAATAGAATGAGAAAGACTAGAAGTCTCTTCAAGAAAACTGGAGATACCAAGGGAACATTTCATGCAAGGACAGACATGATAAAGGACAAAAACGGCAAGAACCTAACAGAAGCAAAAGGGATTAAGAAGAGGGCAAGCACATAGAGAAGAACTATGCAAAAAAGGTCTTCATGACATGGATAACCACAACGGTGTAGTCACTCACCTAGAGCCGGACATCCTGAAGTGTGAAGTCAAGTGGGCCTTAGGAAGCATTACTATGAACAAAGCTGGTGGAGGTGACAGAATTCTAGCTGAGTTATTTAAATCCTAAAAGATGATGTTGTTAAAGTGTTGCACTCAATAGGCCAGCTAATTTGTAAAACTCAGCAGTGGCCACAGGACTTGAAAATGTCAGCTTTCATTCCAATCCCAAAGAAGGGCAATGTCAAAGAATGTCCTAACTACCATACAACTGTGCTCACTCCACATGCTGGTAAGGTGATGCTCAAAATCCTTTAAGCTTGGCTTCAGCAGCATGTGAACTGAGAAATTCCAGATGTACAAGCTGGATTTAGAAAAGGCAGAGGAACCAGAGATCAAACTGCCAACATTCTATGGATCATAGAGAAAGCAAGGGAATTTCAGAAAATATCTACTTCTGCTTCATTGACTATGCTAAAGCTTTTGACTGTGTGGATCACAACAAACTGGAAAATTCTTAAAGAAATGGGAATACCAGACCACCTTACCTGTCTCCTGAAAAACTTGTATGCAGGACAAGAAGCAACACTTAGAACGGACATGGAAAAACAGGCTGGTTCAAAACTGGGAAAGGAGTATGTCAAGGCTGTATATTGTCACCCTGCTTATTTAACTTTTATGCAGAGTACATCATGAGAAATGCTGGGCAGAATGAAGCACAGCTGGAATGAAGATTGCCAGGAGAAATACCAATAACCTCAGATATGCAGATGACACCATCTTAATGGCAGAAAGAGAAGAGGCACTAAAGAGTCTCTTGATGAAGGTGAAAGAGGAGAGTGAAAAAGCTGGCTTAAAACTCAACATTCAAAAATCTAAGATCATGACATCTGGTCCCATCAGTTCATGGCAAACAGAAGGGGAAAAAGTGGAAAAAGTGACAGATTTTATCTCTTTGGGCTCCAAAATCACTGCAGACAGTGACTGCAGCCATGAAATTAAAAGCCACTTGCTCCTTGGAAGGAAAGCTATGACAAACCTAGATGGTGTATTAAAAAGCCAAGACATCACTTTGCCAACAAAGGTCCATATAGTCAAAACTATGATTTTTTCAGTAGTCATGTTCAGATGTGAGAGTTGGACCATAAAGAATGCTGAGTATTGATGAATTGATGCTTTCAAATTGTGGTACTGGAGAAGACTTGTGAAAATCCCTTGGCCAGCAAGGAGATCAAAACAGACAATCCTAAAGGAAATCAACCCTGAATATTCATTGGAAGGACTGATGCTGAAGCTGAAACTCCAATACTTTGGCCACCAGATGCAAAGAGCTGACTCATTGGAAAAGACCTTGATGCTGGGAAAGTATGAGGGCAAGAGAAAGGGTTGTCAGAGGATGAATTGGTTGGATGGCATCACATCACCGACTCAGTGGACATGAGTTTGAACAAACTTTGGGTGATAGTGAAGGACAGGGAAACCTCAGTGGACATGAGTTTGAACAAACTTTGGGTGATAGTGAAGGACAGGGAAACCTGGCGTGCTGCAGTCCATGGGGTTGCAAAAAGTTAGGCATGACTTACTCAGTCAATGACAACAATATAGTCCAAATGAGTCTAATAGACATATACAGAATATCTCATCCAATAACAGTAATAACACATTCATTTCAAGTTCATATGAAATATTTTCTAGCTAGATATGTCAGGCCACAAAACAAGGCTTAGCATTTTTAAGAGGTATTAAATCACACAGAATATATGTTTGGACCGCAATGTATGAAACTAGAAATCAGTAACAAAAAGAAAACTAGGAGATTTACAAACACATTAGAATTAAACAATACATTCCAAAATATCCAATGCATCAATGAAGAAAGGATAAGGACATAAAAAAGTATCTCAGAACAAACAAAAATTGAAACACAACATACTAGAATTTATGGGGTGCAGAAAAAAAGTCTCTAAGAGGAAAGTTCATAATAATGAAGACATACATTAGGATGATAAAAAGACCTAAAACAACATAACTTTATACCTTAAAGAACTACAAAAGATGAATTAAGCCCAAAGTTAACCAAAGGAAGGAAAATAAATATTAGAGCAGAAATATGTACAAGTTTGTATGTTTTCACCTATCTCTCCCTAATTCCCCACCCCCTAACCTGGCAACCACTTGTCTACTCTCTATTTCATTGAGTTCAACTTTCTCTCTCCTTTTTTCAGATTCCACAATAAGTGATATAATGCAGTATACAGATTTGTCTTCTGCAGTCTCTCCAGGTTTATCCATGTAGTTACAAATGGTAGGATTTCTTTCCTTTTTAAGGCTGAATTAGACATATATGCATAAGTATGTATGTGTGTGTGTGTATATATATATATATGTGTATACATAGATTTAATATATAATGGATATATATTCATTTATCCACCAATGACATTTATATTAGTTCTTTTAATATACCTTGGCTACTGTGAATAATGCTGCAATGAACATGGGAGTACACATATCTCTTTTATATTATAGTTTTGTTTCTTTTGAATATGTACCAAAAAGTGGAAATGTTGGGTCATATAGTAACTCTATTATTTATTTATTTATTTATTTATTCACAATGTTTAAAGGGGTAACTCTTTTAAATCTCCTCAGGAACCTCTACAGTATTTTTCATAGCGGGCATCAGTTTACAGTCCCACCAACAGTGTCAAATGGTTCAATTTTCTCCACATCCTCCTCAGCATTTATCATATCTTGTCTTTTTGAGAATAGTTATCCAAACAGGTGCATGTTGACATATTATTGTATTTTAGGGGGTGGGAGGTCTTCTATGTTATACTAAGTGAAATAAGTCATTGTGGCTTTGATTTACAATCTCTTGATAACTTGTGACATTGAGCACTTTTTCAATGTGTTGGCCATTTCTATGTCTTCTTCAGTATAATGTCTATTCAGGTTATTTGTACATTTTTTTAAAAATTTGTGTTATTTATTTATTTGCTATTAAATTGTATGTGTTCTTTGTATTTTGGATATTAATCCCTTATCACATGGCTAATTTGCAAATTAGGTTACCATTTTTTATTTTTGATAGTGTGCTAAGCAGAAGCTTTTTTATTTGATGTAGGCTCTCTTACTTATTTTGCTTTTGTTGTCTTTCCTTTGAGTATTAAATCCCAAACATAATCATTAAGATCAGTGTCAAGGAGTTTTCTCCCTAGGTTTTCTTCTAGAAATTTATGGATTCAGGTCTGATGTTCAAGATTCAAGTTGAACTGATTTGTGTTATGATGTAAGAGAGAAGTCCAATTTCATTCTTTTGCATGTGATCCAGCACCATTTACTGAAATGACTATCCTTTCCTCCTTGTATAGTCTTACCTCCTCAGTATAAAATTTATTGACTATATATGCATGGGTTTAATCTGACCTCTTGATCCTGTTCCATTATTCTATATGTCTGTTTTTATGCCAATACTGTATTGTTTTCATTACCATAGCTTTCTAAGATTGAAAGTAGGAAGTGTGATTCCCCAGCTCTGTTTTCCTTTCTCATGATTGCTTTGGCAATCTTGTGCAGAACTAGGCTAACTTTTACTATAATTGTCAACTTCTTCTTCTTTCTCTCTTCCTATAAAACGTACATTCCTAAGGTGTCCATTAGACCAGGACTTTTTTTTAATTTTTCAAATTAATATTTTCTATTAATTTTATACACATATAAGTTAAATACAAATAATTCTACATCTTATACTTTATAAAACAAACAATTTTTTTTAAGCAGTGCCCTGAACTACCATCTCTCCCTGCTTTTCCAGATTAAAATATTCAATTATTCAAATGGTAATTCAATCATACTATCAGTCAGTAATGTGGTATTTGCTTTCATATTCCTAAATGTCATGATGACACTATAGCATCTTGATTCAAGTTTAGGTGTCATCTCTTTACTTCTCACATTTGTCTTTCCCCTTGAAAAGGAAACTTTGTAAATTGGTCATCTCAATATTAGAAGAAGGCAATGGCAACCCACTCCAGTACTCTTGCCTGAAAAATCCCACGGACGAACGAGCCTGGTAGGCTGCAGTCTATGGGATCGCTAAGAGCGGACACGACTGAGCAACTTCACTTTCACTTTTCATTTTCATGCATTGGAGAAGGAGATGGCAACCCACTCCAGTGTTCTTGCCTGGAGAATCCCAGGGACAGGGGAGCCTGGTGGGCTGCTGTCTACGGGGTCACACAGAGTCGGACACGACTAAAGCGACTTAGCCGCAGCAGCAGCAGCAGCAGCTCAATATTGCATGTTTATATTATTATGATCATATTCTCTTTTAAGAGCTATTTTTAGGTGGTCTTTTATCATTTTTTTTTTCTGATCAACAGTAAGTATTTCCTATCATCAGTATTTGGTTTTTGTTTGCTTTCTATGTACTTATTATTCAAGGAACACCGAACTCTCTACTCGTTGTGTAAACCTCCTCTCAATACACTGAAACATATTTTCTATTGATCTGATGTTTCTAACGATGTCTCACTGAGAACTTAGTGACCTAGACCAATAGAGACTATTTATAATGTAGACTTGCTAAATCATAAGCACTGCCGTCTTCTTAAGATTTCCCTGCACTATCATCTTAAGGATTTAGCCCTCCTGTCTCTTTTGTTAGAGACAGGAATGTGAGAACATTAAGGAGGAGATTTAGTTATGATAACCCCATCTATGCCTCTCTCTTCCACAACTAATTTGTTGCTTATTCCTGGGCTTCAGGGATGTCTGTGATATAATTTGCTTCTCTGCTTTCTCCATTGTTGCCTAAGGATTTAAATTCCTAGTACTGATAAGTTAATTATCATTCAAACACTATCTTGCTTTATAGCTATAAAATTGTGTTGCTATTTTTCTTTCCCTTTGTCTTTATAGGTTGCTGTTTTAAATCTTTTTCAATAATGCTCTGTTACTAGAGTTTAGGGTAAGAGAATATATAAATATCAATTTTCAATCTATCTGGCTGAAATTATAGATGAAAATTGCCAAAATTTAAACATTTCCAAAATCTGCCAACTAATAAGAAACTTTATGATGATAATGATGATGATGATGATAACGACAATGATGACAACGACTCACCATGCCTCGTGGCTTGTGAGATCTTAATTTACCAACCAGGGATTCATCCCAGGTCCCCTGCAGTAGAAGCACAGATCCCTAACCAGTGGACTGCCAGGGAATTTCCTAAAGAGAATCTTTAGGTTGTTAAAATGCTTATTTCTGGATTTTATCTCAGATTTACTAAATTGAAAGCTTTGAGGAAAATGCCAGGAAATCTGTATTGTTAACAAGTCCACAAAGAGATGATAGGATAAGCTGATTAGTGAAGCACCATTTCAAAATGTGAAAAAAAGAGAATTTTCACAAATAATTTTATGATGTTAGCCAAGCCCTCATAGCAAAAATTCATAAACATTTGCACACACTCAGACATACACACAAATTATGTCACTCTCAACTACAAACATATGTTCAAAACTTCAAAATAAGTATTAGTAAATTGAATATAACCTTATAATAAAAGACTAATAAATTATTACTCAGTTATGAATCTTCAAGAAATTGCTAGAATGTGTCAGGATTAAGGATTTTTTTTTCATATTAAGCACAAAATTAACTTTTAAAAAATATTTACGTAATGGTCTGTAAATGCCAAAAAAAACTGAATAATAACATGCATTTCAGATAGTAATCAAACAAACTATATAACAATATCCTTATAGTAATTACAAAAACAAAAAAGTCCTAGATCAGACTAAGTGCTATCCATCAGAAACAAACATCTTACTCAATGAGCTAATATTAGAACCACTTAAATAGATTGCAGAAAAAAGGCAAAGACATCATTATTACCTATGCTATTGAATGTAGTTAGAAGCCTTCATCTATGAAATAAGATAAAAAAAGAGTGATAAATATTTGGAAAAAACTAGCCTATTATTTTCTAAACTTAGAAAATCCAAGAGAATCATCTGAAAAATATTGGGAATTCATCTGTATCTGCATATACAATTAACATTTAAAAATTCAATAAAATTCTTAAATACTTAGAGTAGTTAAATAGAAAATGGACCAGAGATTGATGAACAAATGAATAATCAGAAACAGTACATAATAAAAGTAGCAGTTCAAATCAGCAGAGAAACAATGGCATATTCATAAAATTATTTGGAAAATATGTTTTTTAACTTAGGAAATTCATATCCAACAAAATAAAAAAATGTGCTAAGTATGTAACTAGGAAATTCT
The DNA here is from genome assembly GCF_054371585.1 of Giraffa tippelskirchi. Classification (NCBI taxonomy): domain Eukaryota; kingdom Metazoa; phylum Chordata; class Mammalia; order Artiodactyla; family Giraffidae; genus Giraffa; species Giraffa tippelskirchi. The sequence goes on from NC_137275.1 coordinate 155,882,545, forward strand.
TGGAAAAGATATGTATGTGACTAATAAGCATATTTTAGAATTAAATCTCACTAAGCACATTTTTAAAATACATTTTAAAATCTCCAAGGTATATATTAAAATTATATTTCCCTCATTGGGAAATACAAATTACAGTAACAGTTTTTTTTTTTTCTTATTCAGATGAGGAAAATTTTTTTTTAATGTTGATTCTATTCTGTGTTTGTGAGAACAGGGAGAACACTGGGGAATATTTTTCTGCCAACACAGAATTTAAAAACCTATTTGGGGAATGTCTGACCTGTCTCTTGAGAAACCTGTATGCAGGTCAGGAAGCAACAGTTAGAACTGGACATGGAACAACAGACTGGTTCCAAATAGGAAAAGGAGTATGTCAAGGCTGTATATTGTCACCCTGCTTATTTAACTTATATGCAGAGTACATCATGAGAAACGCTGGGCTAGAAGAAACACAAGTTGGAATCAAGATTGCCGGGAGAAATATCAATAACCTCAGGTATGCGGATGACACCACCCTTATGGCAGAGAGTGAAGAAGAACTAAAGAGCCTCTTAATGAAGGTGAAGGAGGAGAGTGAAAAAGTTGGCTTAAAGCTCAACGTTCAGAAAACTAAGATCATGGCATCTGGTCCCATCACTCCATGGGAAATAGATGGGGAAACAGTGGAAACAGTGTCAGACTTTATTTTTTTGGGCTCCAGAATCACTGCTGATGGTGACTGCAGCCATGAAATTAAAAGACGCTTACTCCTTGGAAGGAAGGTTATGGCCAACCTAGATGGCATATTTAAAAGCAGAGACATTACTTTGCCAACAAAAGTCCTTCTAGTCAAGGCTATGGTTTTTCCAGTGGTCATGTATGGATGTGAGAGTTGGACGGTGAAGAAAGCTGAGTGCCGCAGAATTGATGCTTTTGAACTGTGGTGTTGGAGAAGACTCTTGAGAGTCCCTTGGACTGCAAGGAGATCCAATCAATCCATCCTAAAAGAGATCAATCCTGGATGTTCATTGGAAGGTCTGATGGTGAAGCTGGAACTCCAATACTTTGGCCACCTCATGCGAAGGGTTGACTCATTGGAAAAGACCCTAATGCTGGGTAGGATTGGGGGCGGGAGGAGAAGGGGACGACAGAGGATGAGATGGTTGGATGGCATCACCGACTCGATGAACATGGGTTTAGGTAGACTCCGGGAGTTGGTGATGGACAGAGAGGCCTGGTGTGCTGCAATTCATGGGGTCGCAAAGAGTCGGACACGACTGAGCGACTGAACTGAACTGAACTGGGGGAATGTGGCACCATCTTCCAAAACTGAAAATACATAAAACATTTATCCAGGTGTTCCATTTCTAAGAATCTGTCACATAGAAAAACTCTCATATAAGCAAAGAAATTTATGTCTCCAAATGTTAATTGAATAATTTATGGCAAAAATATGTTGAAAATAGCATAGGCATTAATCACAAAGGAAACTTGAAATTGTTATGCACATAATCACGGCTGTGTAATTCTTTAGAATGACATATACACTATCATAGTAAAAGCTTCAAGACATTCCAAGTAAAAAGAGCAAATCACAAGGAAACATCAAATGATACCATTTATGTGAAATTTAGAACAGAACTGAAGGGTTATACATGAAATGATTAACAGAGGTTACCTCTAGTAAGAGCAGTGGGAGTTAGAAAGTGATACTTATCGCTGCATTTTTATGTTTTACAATAAGATAAAATACCCCTTATATTACTTCATAAATTATTTATCTAGAAAGTAGTCCTAGTTTCCTAAATGTGTTAGATAGTGTTATGAGAGTTTTCTCTTAAAATATTACAAACTAGAGGGGTTTTTTTCTTCCTCTTTATCTAAAATAGGAATGTGGCACTTGAATTCAGCCCTGGCTCCTATTGATTTGACGTAATAGAAGGAAAATACTCTTCTTTTACCTCATGCTTTCTCAGATCTGCCAACCTATGTGCTGTTTTTCTATGTATTTCCAGATAAACCAGATTAGAGAAGGATATTTTTGCTTTATAACAGGGTAGAAGGAGGTGGTAACAGACCTCCCTGAAGGGGAGGTCTTCATTGGTCTTGCTTCTTGACATAAACTGTGAAGTTTTATTTCTTTTAACAATTATAAATTTAGCTGCATATACACTAGCCTTTCCTTTTCCTTTTATTTCTATCATTTTAGCCTTTAAAAATGAAACCCAAATAGCTTCATAGATCAGACCTGGCTAGGCATGGCTTGTGGCAAAACATAAAAAGGAGGAGGGGGAAAAAATCAAATGAAACAATAAAATTGTGTTACAAATGTTTGGATATAGGTTAAAAAATAAATCAAATAGGTATCTACACATTAAAGAGTGCACTGAATGCTTCTCTACTGTAAACCCTTTACAGAAGATCAATACCGTTTACACCACTCACTCACAGCAAGCAGTAAATGTCTTTCACCTCACCTGTTTTTAACCATTTAGCATTGTTAAAAAAGATGACTAGAAACAACTGAGGTGATTTTTAGTGGGTCAGTTAGTCTTGGTGATATTCATTGCATGAAACAGGACCTAGAGAAGGAATGGGGGAGGGAAAATCACACAATGAATGTAAATGTATTAATTTTCCAAGTTCATGAAAGTTAAGTTGGCTTTCAGGGTTCAACAAAACAAGCTGGAAGAGGGAAAGAAAACTCTGCTCTTGTACTGCATTGTTAACTTGTTTGATACGTTTGTACTATGAATTGCCTAAAATACTGACTGTGCTGTAAGTATATCAAGTTAGACAATAACTCTGAACCTCCAGCCCTGGACATTTGTCATGTCAAATCTCCTCGGCAGCAGTGGAAATTGGTGATCAATGCCATTGTAAAAGGAACAGATATTCATTTTTAATAAACATGGCAAGACTGAAATGAGGTAATTAAGTAGAAATAAATTAAGTTCTACTCTATTCCAAGGGAAAAACCAGCCAGGATTGATTGCTACATTCATTTAATTAATGTTTTAGTGCAATTCAGAAACAGTAGAAAGATTGAGTAGTGGCACATGTTATATAATGTTCCAGAAAGGGAATGGGGATATTTTAGGAGGGGAAAAAAATGGCTTTTCTGTCAAGGCTCACATTGCCTGCATTAATTGTTTAATTCTGGCAATGTGATGTTGTTGGAGTGGGTTTTACTCTCTGGAACCTCAGCCACATTTCTTTTATGTAACCTGGCTAAAAAAAGGAATGAAACAGGAACTTTCAGCCTGGATAAACTATGGCTAGGTTGATGCCTCTTTTAGTTCGTGAATGTGTTCAATTTTCCTGGGGCCCAGTGAGTAATGTGCTGAGTACTTCCTTGGAAATTTGGCGTCACTGCCAGGATCAGGATATATATCAATATTGGGAAAAGCATCCATTCCAATGATCTAAAGATTATTTCAACAACGAGGTATCAGTTAGAGGAGTTTGAAAAAGAAAATAGAAGGAACTCTGTGTATTCCAAGTGTGAGGGTTCTAACACAGGAAGTTAGTCTTATCGACTATTGAAAAACACAGAGGAATAAAGGTCAAGGAGTACTATAGAGTGTCTGGGTCCTGAAGCAGATGATTTTCAACAGCTCACTTAGAAACCATTGCAGATATTAGAAAGATTAGCTGGAAATTGGCTTTAATCCTCCAAATCTACCTGCAGAATACCTCTCTTTTTCTCTCCATAACACCTTCCAACTCTTCTATAAGTGCTTCATATGGGCTGACTGGAACCTGGAACACTAAGACAAAAGGAACTCTAGGAAATGTAGTGCCCAGCTTCTCCACTGCAATGCAGCAGTAATGTATACTAGAGCTGAGCATTCTCTCGGATGCAAAGCTAGACTTACAAATACCAGATACTTTCTAAGTCTCTCACCTTGGTGAGTTTGACATAATATGACATTAATTTTGTGATTAATAAGGATCACATGATGCCAATTAATATGAATATCTCTGTTGCATACAAGATATGTCTCTGTCTGAACAGTCAGAGTAAAAGTAGAGAGATAGAGGAGAGGCAAAGGAGCATTTAGGAAGAAGACTGAGCATATGGAGGGTGTGTTTACCATGTAATAAAGATTCTAGGGATGACAGAAGAAAGATAAGAAAGGAGAGGAATGGTGATCATGTGGGTCAGCAGAAAGGAGCAGAACAGAAAGGAATGGGAGTAAAAGAGGTAACAACAGGATATGAATCATGAAATAGCTGGTATAAAATGTTATCACTAAAAATCAGTGTGGCTGATACTCTTCTGTTAAAACAGTCTTACTGAATGAAATAATAGCTAGATTTTATTTGCTTATTCAGGAAATGCTGAGCATTTTCTAAGTTCTAGTAACTGTATTAAGAGGAAGATTTATAAAGTTAAACAAAATAGTTGTTATTCTTTTAGAAAGTGTTCTGCAAAGAGTGAGGGAATATAAAGGGCCACTGTAATTACAACTGGATTGTACCACTTCAATTGAATCTACAAACAATTTCCTGTTCAAAGGGAAATTTTTTTAAACATTCAGCATCCAAAAACTCTGGATATTCTCAAAGTTTTTATACACCCTCTCTAACCATCTGTAGCCCACCACGTCAATACTGAATGTCTTAATACTCTTGGTTGCAAGCAACAGAATCAACTCAATTTAGCTTGAGAATAAAAAGGAAATTGCTGGTCATCTACAGAGTATTACAGGTTGGATTCTACAGAAGCAGATACTGAGATGGAATTTTATACGTAGGAAATTTCTTAGAAATCCCAACCTGTGAAAGCAAGGGGGTGAGAGTGAAAGCAGAAATGGTTAGAAAGAGAAATTATCCACCCACTGTGAACAGAAATGGATACGGGTCATCCTGGAAAGGGCAAATTCTTGCGTGAAGCAGTGCAGCCAAGGCAAATTCTGGAGCTGACAAGCTTCTCAGAAGTTATGGCTGCAAGTCCTTTCTTAAAGGGGAATGGAGGTGGCACATCTTTATGGCCACACATTAATTATCTTATGTTGTCCACGAAAAAGAAGAATTAGGTCTTCCAAAAGACTGGGAACTAGGGCAGCTGTAGACTGTAGTGTTTTGAGGACTTTGTCTTCGCATCTCTGGTTTTAACTTTATTGACCTTTCAACTGCTAACCCTTTTGTCTCCCAATTCCAATTCCCCAGAAGAGACTTTGACTGACTCAGATCTGACCAGGTAATCAACACTGGATTGATTCTTTGCAGGTCCTGTAGTGCAAACATGGCTTCCAGGACCCTTTGAAAAGATAAGTGGTGGTGTTGGTGGTGAATTAGTTCTTAGGAAAGAGATAATGGCTTACAGATTGAGAAGACACCTCCAAAAGTAATCATGTAATCAGTACCCACTGCAAGTGTTCTGCGATTGCATCTTTTACATATCACTTATGCTGGCAACTACTGTACAATCAAATCAATGGGATGAAATTTGCTAAAAGGATGAAATTTGCTTAAGGATCTTTGCTAAGGGATGGAATTTACAAAGCTTGCTCTTGCCCAAGCTTATCAAAAGATATTGGTAATATCTCTCATCCAATAACATTAAGCATAGTTAGTTTGGAATTTCTGTTACCAGTATATATTTCCTGGTACAGATTTCAAGACAAGGTGCTAAGATTCTAGGCATGACAATACATTTTCATGAGCAAGATCTAGAAACTAATATAATGTATCCGTGATGATATCTAAGTTAGGCTAAAGAGAAGGAGAAAAATGTGAGCTGGGAACTTATATTCTTTTATTATCGCTTCAGACATTCACCACAGAAATGTAAGATTCATCACAGAAATGGAATGTGACCATTCCAAAAACAAAGGAAGAGCTATAAGGCTTCTTAGAGCTACTCAGTTTCTAAAATGTTTTATGTACATGTAAGGCTACAGTTACTGAAAAGTTTCCTGTCCTACAAGATAAAGGCAAGAGACTGCTCAGCAAAAACAGAGAAGAGTGAAGATTAAGTAGTCCTTGAAGTCTGAGTCTTTGCTAGAACATATTGATGAATAGACACTTCTGCCCCCACCCCCCACCCCACCTTTTCTTTAAGCCATGGACATGTCACTTTATAGCATTGAGGCTATGCTTCCCAGTGGAAGGCCAGATGGCAGAAGTATACCAATTGTTTACTCTTTAAAAATAATGCCACTTATAGCATGAGGATACATGAAAAGCCCATCAATCAAAAGTTATCACCTCCAGGCAGTAATGCAGATTAAGTACTCTGATGGACCCTCCATTATAAAACAACTAGATTTGGACAAAGTAGGATTTTTAATGAATAGCCAGAGCTAAATAAAAAATCACTAAATGACTAAACAAAGTGACATTAAACAGAGGTAGTGTAAACCTTTTCAAGCTTGTGCAGAAAAGTGTCAGATTATCCTAAAGGCAACTGCAAGTATCAACATCGCAATGAGGGGTAAGGTTTGGGGCATGGAGCCGTGCCAGGGGCCAGCAAAAGATGGAAAGCCGAATCTGAGTATCCTATCTTAACCCTGGATCTGAAGGGGTTAACATGTTTCCACGGTTTGAATAGCTCAGGCTGACAGGTTTCACCATCAAGATAATGTGAGACTTTTAAAGGATAATTAGTCAATTGGCCACCCCACTAAGTGATACAAACATCCTAACTTTTTTCTCTTTTCTGTATCCAGAGGAATAAAGCAAACTTTACAATACAACCAGTCACTTTACAAAGCTCCAAAAAGAAAGCAAAATGCAAAGGCAGAGAATGTAAGCATGAAGAATCCATAATGGAAGGAAAGCTTATTGGTTTTTATAAGAACAAAAAAAGAGTAAGAAAGTAAGAAAGAGAATGTTGATTTCATACAGTGATAACTTATATTTTGTCTGGTATTAAGCTATTGCCCTCAGCTTCAAATATAGCACTCTTTCCTCTGGTTTGGTGACACAAGGGCTAAAACTCTGAAAGCCACATTCTGCTTTGGCAGTTGAGTCCCTGTTACAGTTTATGGATAAAGAATGGAGATGGAAACTCTCAGGTAGGAGGAGAAAGAAGGGACTTGCTCTTTCCTTTGCTTTCTATGACTTCCAGTAGAAGCTGCTGATCATAATAGTGTTATTAATACTCACAAGTCAGTTTTATTATGTTCCTCAGAGGCACCAACAGCAGCCAGAGAGATATTTGGCTCAAAGATTTGAGTCCCACCTCTGTAGGATTCCTTCTATGAACTCAGACTCTCTACTACCAGCTAAGCAGCACCACTTAAAGTACTACATGGGACTGATCCTCTAAGCTTCCAAGTTTTTATTATTCCAAACTCTTCCCTTTGTGCCTCTACCTCTAGGTACTGGTAGTTGCTTCCTTCAATTGCCACACTCATGAAACTTTATTATTCTATTTTTGTCTATTCAGTACTCAATGATTATTTACATTAAATCGTCTCTGTTGGAATAACTGGTATGGTTTCTGTCTCCTGACTAGATCCTGATGAATACACATGTGGGGCTTCTTATTCCTCAAACCAACTACTTTCATCCTTATTTTATCTTAGGAAAAGGTGGCCAAACCCCCAAAGATCAAGTAGTTTGAGGACAGAAATGTTAGAGTGGGGATCACACAAGGAAGAGAAGGGAGTCACAGGTTTCTCTATTTCCTAGGCAATGGGGTATGAAAGAACATGATATAGCTGAACTCAGCCCCTGCTCCCTCACAGCAACCTGAAATCACAATCGCAATCTTGATATTAATGAGCCCACCACTAGAAATCAATCAGCAATTGAGATCAAATGTTGAAACAAAACAAAAAGCCCAATCTATCAGTACTCACATTAAAATTCTATATTCTTGTGAGCTGATATTTCCATTTTTCAACTATTTAAAAATGAGACTGAAGTGAGCAGAAGCAATTGCTTTACATTCCATGCACTTAAATGAATGTATGATATAAAGGGAAATTAACAGCATATAGTCTTTTCCTGTCCATTGCATTAACTATGAGGTTTCAATTCTGCACCATGTAGTAAGGGGAACACACACACAGAGCATTAGGACTGAAGCAGTGACTATTCCATTTCTGAGAACTGTTCAGAATGGTATGGCTTCATTCTGCTCTATATGGAGAAAGAGTTGTGTGTTTATGGGGAGGAAAATGGTATTAATTTAGACTCTCTTAAAAAGCCCGAGGTATCAAGCTAGTCATCACTGCAGTATATTTCAGATGTTAGGTACACCAGACTGTACACCCAGATAAGAGGTTACAAGGATATGTGACATATTTTCAAGGCCTAATTGATGGCATTGCTTAGAGTGCCTCAGGATAATTCTTGTGTGAAATAGGCTGTCCAGGTTGTGAAAAAGATTTTTTTTTTTTTTTTTTAATATATGACTAGTTGGTTTGTTTCACTAATAAAGGTTTCTTTCTCTTGTGTTTCTCTCAGGCAATTGTCAGGTAAATCTTAGATGGCAAACAACTCAAGAGAAAGGAGTCTTTAGTTCATAGGTAAGATGAGGTAGAGTAGAGAGAAAGAGAGCAAAGTAACTCTGATAACAAAAAAAGTAAACAGATGTATTGCTATGGATATCATTTAGAGTCTAAGAAGTATTCAGTAAATTGTATTTGGGGCATTAGAAATATGAAATAGAAAGTGCAAAAGTTAGGGCACTACTCATTGTTGTTCAATTGGTTTTTAAGGAACCCCTGGGTGGGAGCCGAGGCTGTTCTAGAGGAGGATTTGTGTTGGCCTCTATCTAGTCACCACACAGGCATGGTCAGGACACTGTCCCTTGTCCTGATGCCCACGGTACATTTCTGGCTCTGGAGAAAACCACTTGCATCTTAATGTATAAACATACTTGTCTTTCAAAATACTGGACCTACTGGGCCAGGAAAGTTACCTATCTACTTGATTCACAGAAAAGGTCAGATTTGCTCTGATAGAAACATCTATAGTGAATGAAAGAGAAAGAAAACTAACTTGACATACATCTTAATAAGTACGCAGATTTATAATGGTCACATTGTTCCATATGATGAGCTGCATATTTGTGCCTCCCTTCACCCCACCCCAAATGTATATATTGGAATACTTGTGCTCAGTATGATAGATTTAGAAGGTGGCACCTTTGGGAAGTGATTAGGTCATGAGGGTGAAGTCTCATCGATTAGGGCTCTTATAAAAGAGATTCCACAGAGCTCTCCAACCCTTTCCACCATGTAAAGATACAATAAGAATTTGGGGGTCCAGAAGAGGGCCTGCACCCAACCACGAACTGTGAGAAATAGACTTCTGTTTATGTGATACCCAGTCGGTGGTATTTTGTTAGGGCAGCCCCTACAGACCAAGACATGGTCTCTCTTAATTTTTTCTTCTTTTCCATAATTTCGAACAAGTTAAACAGAAGATCACTGGGTATGTTTTTGTTTAAGATATTAAAAAATAATTGAAATAGGTGGACTATATTAGTGTTTTTTAAGGTTTTGAAACTGTGCATAAGGATACTCATTTGATGTTCGGATGATGTTACTAAAATAGGTCATCAATCTATCATTCACCTCTTTGACATATATTGAACACCAGCTATACACCAAATTATGCTTGGTGCTGGGGATATAGAGATAAAAGACCATCTTGAAGAAGTTTAGTTTAATGTGAAGATTTAAAAAAAAAAACTAATCCTAGCAATAATATAAAGTGATAATTGCTGTGACAGAAGAAAGCACACTATGCTGTGAGAGTCTAAGAATGGGACATGTGGGTACTGGAATGGGTAGAGGGGAAGAAATAAGTTAATAATGAAAGAGTTCTGGAGTGGGGAGAGGGAAGAGATGTTTAAACCAAAAGGTAGATGATGGGAGATGAGACAGAAGTAAATGAGAAATATGTAGGATTAAGAAGTTACTCTCAGTTTTTCCCTGCTTCCCAGGTTCTGTGCTTTGCTGATCTCATTTATAGTAATAGCTTCGTTATGCTCCTCCCCTCCTTATCGTCAGGGTGTTCTTCGCTGAACTAGGATATCAGTTTTACATTCACCAGAGAGCCACATCACACATCACTCCCTTCCCAGACAAATAAAATCCTTGGGGGAATGGCAAGATGTTGTTTGTAGGGGCAAAATGATTTCAAAATATCTTATAGGATTTTCTTGGGGTTTTTTAAGAAAGTTACACCAGAAATAAAGCCATATTTTCAGACACAGTGAATCCATTTCAAGAAATTCATCCTACATAAATTAAGATACATACATTTTATACAAACACAGACATGCAGACACACACACACACACACACACACAGAGCACACTACATATACGGCATATGCCTACTGAAGTTTTTGGTCCTGGTTTCTCTGCACCTTCCACATCCTCACCTACCACTGAGATCATTCTTTATCAGTACAGCTCTTTGGTTTTTAATGATACAGAATATGGAGGTTCAGGGGAATGGAAAGAAATATATTGTATAAATTAGGATAGAGGAAGTACATTAGAAAGGAGTTTTGAAGAACTCTATTATTTTTATAATAAAAAGAAACTACATTTTTACTTATATAGATCTAAAGATATGTCCACCCACAAGCATTGATGCAGTTGGGTATGTGTATATGTGTGTGTGTGTGTATACATATATATATATATATATATATATATATATATATATATATACATGCATACATACACATATATCCTGAATACATATATCTTCAGGATCTATGTGTTCATAAAATGCATTCATACAAACACAGAAAAAGGCCTGGAAGGATACCTTAGTACTGCTAACCTTTATTCTGAGCAATAGAATTGGAGTGGGGGGAAATTTTTCACATTTCTTTTGTATTCTCTTAAAATACACATGTGTTAACTTTGTAATTTGACAAAACTAATAAATACTTTTAAAAGAAAGACACAGATTCACAGTACTAAAAACAATCTGTGGCATTCATTTTGCCTCCACAAAAAAATCATAGATGCCTAGAGCTGAAAGGGAGCCCAAGAGACCAGCCTGCCCAGACAGGACTGTGTCTAGCCCATTCAGCAGATGGTTACGTATTCTTTTCTTTACATTCTTCAGGAATGGAGAGATTCCCATGATAGTCTATTCTTGGGTTCAATTATCCTTCTACTCTTGAAATTTCTGCTTCTTAAGAAATTGATTCCCAAGGCTAAGAGACATTGTTACTAAAGAATTATTTTTAATTATGATTCTGAAGCATATGGGTTGAATGATGACAGGTAAAAATTTCAAATACCTGATACATGTGCCAAGCAGAAATTATCTGTTGAATGACCTCCAAGTGACCCAGTATAAGTCATAGCATCTGAGAAATTAGCACATCCTAGGGGGAAGACTGTGGGTAAACCGGACAGTTTTCTAACCATGACTTAGAGAAAAGATCTCCAAAACCTTGATTTAATTCTAATATATGCTGGATGCCTGAGTATCCTACCATCTCAAAATGAGGATTATAACCAGCCACTAATTCTAATCTAAGAAAATTTCACAGACAAATTTTAAATGTGCAAAATCATACAACTTGGGAACGAAACCAGAAAACTCAAATTCTCTAACTGTATTCCTTAGGACTAGCTTCAAGGGTTTTTTCCTGCTTCCTCTTATCTAGAAAATATTAGAGCATTCTCTGCCCACAACATAAGTACTCCAAGAAAGCCATTTTTAGCAGATTTGTTGCCATGTCCAAATAAGATAAAATGAAGATAAAGAGAAATCTCAAACCACTGGGGTCACTTTACAGTTGATTTTAAGATTATACCCATTCTGATGCTAGTCCTCTTTTTTGGTTATTCTCATAAAAATGGCAGCATCAGAGATGTCTTTTTGAACTATTAATTTTGTAGCAAATAAAAACACCTCTCAACCATGTGGAGCCAGGAGCTGTAACTCACATATACTCTACAGAATAAATTATTGCTAATATTGTATGAAGATTGGAAAGCATTTCAAGAGTTTTACCATTAATATGCCTTGTTATCATCTCTCTCCTATTGAAAGGTTGTTTGCTGAATCATGAAAAGACGGCCGGGATTCTTGGCCTCTGGAGGAGAGGAATTCAATCCGGGGCCAGAGACGAGGCTTGATCGCTCAGAGCTTTTGTGCAATAGAGTTTATTAAAGTATAAAAGGGATAGAGAAAGCTTCTGACATAGGCATCAGAAGGGGGCAGAAAGAGTACCCCCTTGCTAGTATTAGCAGTGGAGTTATATACTCTAAGATAAAAGGATTAGCCAGAAGGTTTAATCCAGAGACTGTCCTTCAGGCAGGATACATTATTGTTATAATCCTTGTAAAGACAGACCTACTCCCATAATTTACATTTTAAGATAACAGAATTAGAATACAGAGAGTTTAATCCAGAGACTGTCCTCAGGCGGGATACATTATTGTTACATAATCCTTAGGAATGTAGAGAGAAAAGAAAAAGTTTGTCCTTTCTTCCTCCTTCAGAATTCCAGAATCCTGTCTCCTTGGGGACCCCTAGACTTCTTATCAACCTGCCTAGGAAAGGACTCTCTCACCATCCTAGTAACCTAACTTACATCTACACACTTTAGATAAATATGCCAAATCTAAGCTGCATGCAAACCTTTCAGCATAGGCAACTCAAAAGAGTTAGCTATTTTCAATTTAATTTTCAGGTAAAATGAATACAATGCTGACTCAAGGAGATACATCATGTGTTAACTTTCATTACTTTAAGGAAATGACTTCATTCTAAAAACATTATCCTGTTAGAATTGTAGTTAAATATTACACATTTCACATGATGAAACAAAAGCTACACAATATTGCTTCATATTCTGAGGAGATAAGTAAAGACACAGGCCTTGAAGCTTAGTAGAAGAATTGAAACTGACACAAAGTTCAAGGCCTGGAAAGTTGCAGCCTCAATTTTTTTCATGTTCAATACTATATTCGGGCCAGGATGTAGATAGTGAGGCCAATGATTAGCCAGTAAAGACTTAGCAATGTCAGTTAGGAAGAACTACCAAGATTCCCCCATCACTTTTTAAAACTTCACTCCACCAATCCACAAGGAAGGGAAGAGAAGAGAGGAGGGAAATTTTGCCCTTCAGGGGGACGTGTGGTAATATCCAGCGGTGCCTTCTGTTGACACAATTTGAGGGGAGTAGGTGCTACTGGAATATGTAGGATAGAGGCCAGGGATGATGCTGAACATCTCAGAATGCATGGGATAGCCTCCCACAACAAAGAAGCAGGCCCAAAGTGTCAATGATTCTGAGGTTGAAAAATCCAGCACTATCGCATTAATCTTTCTATTCCTTGAGAAATCCAAGGTCCTTCCACTTGCTCTTCCCTATCCGTGGAAGTCTTATTCCCTGGGTCTCCCTGCTGCTTGGAGCTCTTCACTTCTCTGCATAAATATCATCCCTCAGAGGGTCGTCAGCGAACCCCATCCCAGCTTCCACACTCCAAGTCTCTCATTCCTGCTAGTCTCTACCACATTGCTCTCTCTGATTTTCTTCATGGCACATTCTATTTATTACTTGTCTTGTCACCTCTGTTTCAATTGTGAAAAAACCATGCTTGCCACATAAGCATTTGTAGTAAGAGTGAATATATACCTGTTTATATCTATGGTTATTCACATACTTGGGATTATTTAGCTAGGAGTAATGCTTACAGCCAATATTTATTGTGCACTTGCTATGGGGTAGATACTTTTTATAAGAGCTTTGCCTGTATTTAATCCTAACAACAATTCAATCAGGTAAGTATTCTAACAATTTCTGTTTTATCAGTGAGGAACCTGAGGGAACAGTGACCTACCAAGGTTAAGCAGTTAATACATGAATAAGCAGAGTCCATCTTGGCAAAGATTGCTCTGAACTAGGATGACTGCCCAAGCTTCTTCATTAGTAAATATGAGCCAAACTTTAAGAGACACAGCTGGATTTCCATATTTTTCCATGTGGGTGATCAAAGCCATGATTTTGTTCAATTCACTTCAATTCAAGAGAATTTTATTTACCATCTTCCAGATATCAATGCTGTGAATACCATTCAGCTACTGAGCACTCAAAGATGAATAATCGCTCCTGATAATCAGCAGACAGACCTCAATCATTCTCTGGCAAATGACAATCCACAATGCTGGGTGGTCTCAGAGTCCATTTGCAATGTGAAAAGCTCACCAAACTCCTACTCTCTCATTTTGTCTTAATGCCATTAACATATACAAAACGTGCATATTGTATACGGGTTGATGAAACAGTTTATATGCAATGGACCAATCTAAGTGCTGAAAGAGCAGAGTTTGCACTTAAAAATGCTGCCCCTGTCTTGGGTCCTTCACCTACTTTTTAAATTAAGAACTTTCTCTCTCTTAACCTTTTATAAATACAGTTCACAATTATATTGAATAAACCCACAGGCTGTTATTTAGAAACATAAAACAGGCACATGAACAAATTCACAGCAGGGTAACAATTTTCTTTTTCTTTTAACCTCTTGCAAATGCCAACTTGCCATTCCCCAAACTGTTCTTTGTAGGAAATAAAGGCAATACAGTTTTCAAACACACTCTCCTAAGCGTGTTTGCTGTCAGGAGGAGTCATCTTGGCTTTCTTGACTGTTCCTTTTCCAATTACAGAAAAACCTTCTTTGAAGGTCTTTGCCTTCAGCCAGAGGGCCCAGGTATGCAGGAAAGATCAAAATATTTTCCTGACCACATGGAAAATCCTCCAAAAAAGGAAAAGAAAAGAAAAAAAACAAACAAACAAACAAATCTGTGACCACCCATCTTAAAGAACTCCTGGTAGCTATGAAGTATTTGAACCCAATATTTACTGAACTTTCTCTTTCTCATTTCAAACAGAAGAAATTGATGAAACACAGTTATAGAATATCATACATGGACTTCGTTACTACTGGATATTCCTTATCAGAGTCTAGTTCTCCTGGTGGCTCAGAGGGTAAAGCTTCTGTCTGCAATGCGGGAGACCTGGGTTTGATCCTTGGGTCGGGAAGATCACCTGGAGAAGAAAATGGCAATCCAATCCAGTATTCTTGTCTGGAAAATCCCATGGACATAGGAGCCTGGTAGGCTACAGTCCATGGGGTCGCAAAGAGTCGGACACAACTAAGCGACTTCTCTCTTCTCTTATCAGAGTCTATCTACTACCTCTTCCTCCTGCTTCAAGGAAACAACTCTACTATACATTTTGTCTTCTTAAAATTCTTTTGACAACATATTGCTTTAACATACCTCTCTTGTATGCCCCTCCGATTCCTACAAAATCTAGTAGCTCTTAGTACAAGAAGGGTCATTTTTTTTTTCTTTAGTCAAGATGAAATTCTTCTACTATTTAATGCAGTTTCTCTGGCGTGGAAGAAGATGGAGAACTAAAACAAACCCTCTTAACAAATTTCCTTCAGTTAATTGCATGGCTATTTTTGTAGTGCTTTATATGTTTACAGACAATTTTACATACACTGTCATTTTTGAGAGTCAAAACATCTTGTCTCATTTTAGATGTGAGGAAATAGGTACAGAAGAAAAGGTCTTGAAGCTAATATGCAACATAACTGGAGTTCAACTTGAATCATTTCTTGACTTTTTTCTCTTGAAGAAAAATGGAACTTTCATTTGTTTTAGCGAGTAATTTTATGACACCGTTTTTTCATTTCCTGAGGTTCTTTTTGAACTTTTGCCAAATATTCTACAGTTCTTAAATTATGCAGAGATGATTCCAGACATTGCTGAGGATAATGGATAATGATTTCTACAATTAATATTTCTAAATATGTGTGTGTAGGGGGCAGTTATTTCATAGTACATTAGTGGTATAAAATGACAGTTTGCAATAATGACCTGTCCTCTGGTATTATTTAGTCATGTGTGTGCTAAGTCACTTCAATTGTGTCCTTCTGTCAATGGGATTCTCCAGGAAAGAATACTGGAGTGGGTTGTTGTACCATCCTCCAGGGTATCTTCACAACCCAAGAATTGAACCCACATCTCATTCTCTCTCCTGTATCAGCAGGCAGATTCTTTACCACCAGAGCCACCTTGGAAGCCTGGTATTTAGACATGTAACCTTGGCAAAACACCTCACTCCTGGGACTCCAGGTCTTCATCTAAGAGGTGAAATGAGAAGTTCAGAGACCCTAGTCATGAGAAATGATAAAGATTTCAAGACAAGGTGAGCTAAATTCTTTGGCCTGATTGCCAGTCTATAAAGACCTGTTGAATTTTGTTCATTTGGGATCTGAGCAAATAGGAGTCGGGAGAAAATGAAAAAATTGACCAAAGTCTCACAGCAAGAAGACTACAGGATTCTGACTTCTGGTTCTTGTTTTGTATCCTATAGTCATACCATCTGATCTCTAAGACCATTTCTCCCTTTAAAAAACTGATTATTAAAGGTTTTCTGTTTAGCTAGTCATTTTCTAAATTACATTCACTATGTTATTTCTCTCTTTAAATGTCTTACTCATTAGTTGTCTACAATGAACTCTCAAATGTTTAGTCAGACTACAAATTTATGTTGACATCTTTTGAAATTTCCAAGGTGCACATCATTTATCACTACTTACAACTAACAATAAATCCAAGACATTGCTACCTCCTCAGAGACAAGACAGACATACCTTAAAGACCTACCTAAACTATTTTAGAAGTTTATTATGAGAGCAGGCTTCTCATAACTTCTAGTTTTATCAGAGATTTAATCAACTGCAACATGCTGCCTTTTCTTTCATTCATTCATTCACTCATTCATCCAACAATACATTGTAGTTTTTAAGAGACCACTTCATATTTGCCACTTTCCTTCTGTTTAACTTTGAGCAAATTATCCGTGAACTTCCAGACGTTAAAGCTGGTTTTAGAAAAGGCAGAGGAACCAGAGATCAAATTGCCAACATCCGCTGGATCATCGAAAAAGAGAGTTCCAGAAAAACATCTATTTCTGCTTTATTGACTATGCCAAAGCCTTTGACTGTGTGGATCACAATAAACTGTGGAAAATTCTGAAAGAGATGGGAATAGCAGACCACCTGACCTGCCTCTTGAGAAACCTGTATGCAGGTCAGGAAGCAACAGTTAGAACTGGACATGGAACAACAGACTGGTTCCAAATAGGAAAAGGAGTATGTCAAGGCTGTATATTGTCACCCTGCTTATTTAACTTATATGCAGAGTACATCATGAGAAATGCTGGGCTGGAGGAAGTACAAGCTGGAATCAAGATTGCCAGGAGAAATATCAGTAACCTCAGATATGCAGATGACACCACCCTTATGGTGGAAAGTGAAGAAGAACTAAAGAGCCTCTTGATGAAGGTGAAAGAGGAGAGTGAAAAAGTTGACTTAAAGCTCAACATTCAGAAAACTAAGATCATGGCATCTGGTCCCATCACTTCATGGAGAATGGAAGGGGAAAAAGTGGAAGCAGTGATAGATTTTATTTTCAGTGGAAACAGTGGCTGACTTTATTTTTCTGTGCTCCAAAATCACTATGGATGGTGATTTCAGCCATGAAATTAAAAGACGCTTACTCCTTGGAAGGAAAGTTATGACCAACCTAGACAGCATATTAAAAAGCAGAGACATTACTTTGTCAACAAAGGTCCGTCTAGTCAAGGCTATGGTTTTGCCAGTGGTCATGTATGGATGTGAGAGTTGGACTATAAAGAAAGCTGAGCGCTGAAGAATTGATGCTTTTGAACTGTGGTGTTGGAGAAGACTCTTGAGAGTCCCTTGGACTGCAAGGAGATCCAACCAATCCATCCTAAAGGAGATCAGTCCTGGGTGTTCATTGGTAGGACTGATGTTGAAGCTGAAACTCCAATACTTTGGCCACCTGATGCGAAGAGCTGACTCAGTGGAAAAGACCCTGATGCTGGGAAAGATTGAGGGCAGGAGGAGAAGGGGATGACGGAGGATGAGATGGTTGGATGGCATCACCAACTCAATGGACATGGGTTTGGGTGGACTCAGGGAGTTGGTGATGGACAGGGAGGCCTACTGTGCTGCAGTTCCTTGGGTTGCAAAGAGCTGCACACACCTGAGTGACTGAACTGAACTGAAGCCTCAATTTCCTGATCTATAAAATTATGAGTGTTTTTAGGTAATCATGGGATAAGCTTTAAAGAAAAACAAAAATAACATATGCAATACAGTAAGCATACAGACGGTTTCATATAAATTGCTCAGTAAATACTGACTTTTATGAATAAATTTAAAATGTTTTTAAGTTATCATCTATAAGACTGGTGCTGTGCTAGGTACTTAGGTCATAATTGTGCACAATGTGGACAATAGTTACTCTCTTCCCTGGAGGAACTCACAGTCTAGAAATGAAGATAGACATGGAGTCATATGGTTGTAACAAAAACCTATATCCTATGACAGAGGCAGTACAAGGACCCATGTGATATAAAGAAAGATGTGACTATTTTGGCTCTGGGGCAGTCAGAGAAGAAGTCTTGAAGGAGAATGTGTTAGTCAGATGGAGAGGAAAGAAGCTATGATCAAAGAGTAATGAGAGGCCAGAGCATAGGACGCATGGAAGGAAGTACTGGGTCATCAAACTGGAACTGGCATTTTGGGACCAGATTGAGAAGGGCCTTTAGGACCATGTTAATAAGAAGTTTGGACTTCTATTTTGGATAAGAGTAAATCTGTTAAGCAGAGAAGCAATTTTTAACATGTGTTTTTAGGGAGATGACTCTACTGGGCATAACATGCACTGGAAAAGTAAAAATCAGATGACAAAACCAGTTCAGAAGTTTTTGTCTTGGCTGGACAGGAGATGCTGTGGCCTGGACAGTGATGTTGGTTGTGAGTATGGACTGGAGTTTACAACAAGAAACATAAAGTTTGCAGCCATCAAAGTATATGCTGCAGATTAGAGAGTTCTGCAAATATACCCAGAGTATTACAGCTCCATAAAGACACTCTAGTATGCTTTAAGACTGCTTTGATGGTGTAAAAGTAAAAAACTTAGATTATGTGCAATAGTTCTTTTTTATTTCAATTAATAGACTAAATTAGATGCTTTAACTTCCTCAACCTCGTAGGACATTTCTAAAAGGTAAAAATATGTGGATCTACTCATTTCTTAATGACTGATTCCCACTTTTTTCCCAGGCTAGGTTAAGGACTTCCTCCTTATATTCCTACAGTGCCTGAGTTCATCTCAATTTAACCATTAGCACACCTGTATTACAACTGGCTTTTCACTGGCTTCCATTCATGTCCAAAGCACATGAGGGTGAGCACAGGAAGTGCCTGTTGCTCCTCGTTGTTTTCCCGTGCCCGGCCCAGAGTCTATACATGAAAAAAATAAATGGAGAAAACAAAGTCTTGGCTAGGAAGATAGGAGAAAGAAACATGTTTGATCTATGTCCTGAACACAATAAAACATTTTTTCCTCTTTTGCATAGATATAGGCATTTTCCACCCCTATATGAATGGCAGAGACATACTGCATTTAGATTGCAGGCTGAACAGTCTCAGCTTACCTTTTATTATAGTGAAAACTACATGCATGTTTCCTAGAGCCAGTTATACCTGCGCTCAGATTCTGCCTTGGCCAGGTATTATTAATTAATTCCAAGACTCAGTTTTCTCATCCATAATGCACAGATAAAAAGTAATTATATCAAAGGATTGATGAAAGGTTGAATTAGATAATATGGTAGGTGACAAGTGAAGTATCTACATATATGGTAGCTGTTATTATTAGGAATTTCTTAACAGTTCATAACAAACTGAAAAACTTAAAACCCTTAGAAACAACTAAGAGACCATAATTGATGCTGGTGTCCTTCTGAGCGGTGAGAAAACCTCACAAGTGAGAACACAGATTTTCATGAAACAGTCATTTTTTTTTTTTTTTGCTATCAAAAATGCTCAACATAGTCACCTAATAAACAAAATAATTTAAAAAAGAAAATATTTCTATACATCCACATTGTAAATCAACTATACTTCAATAAAAAAGAAAAGAAAATATTCCTCAGTACTAACGACCTGAAACTTATAAGTTGGAACTATTCAGAAAAGAATTCTGTGCTTGAGGTTAAGTTTTAAGAAAATGATGAATGAATATCCAATAGTCAGAATTTGGGCAAAATTTAACACTTCATATATAGCAGTTGTAAAATTAGTTCCTTGACAGAAAAAAATTACAAGGCGCTATGATGGGTTCAACAACACTCCTTAGTGGGTTAGCAATTCATTAATTATAGCAGCATCACTGAATATGTTTCAGTAATAAGATACTTTATTCTGTCTGTAACCATCATTATATAGGTATATGGAATTACATATTCTGTAATATCTAAGAATGTCTTACGGTTTTCTACTGATAAATTGGGAACAACAGAGGTGAATTAAATAAATTAGTGAAAGAATTCTGGACACATTAAAATACAAATGTCTATTTCTCATACATGCATCAAATATTTTAATCAAAGGACTTCTTGTTGGATAATCTGAAAGAGGACAAAATAGTAATAAGACTATTTGAGTACCTTTTCTTTTTTGAACTGTTCTTATTCTTAGCTTGCTCTGTGCATCATACAATATTCCAAAATTTTAATGAACTTCCATGTAATTTCACATATTTAAAAAAATTCATGGATATATTTCATACTTTTGTATGTAATACCAACTTACTCATTATGCATTTACTTCAATAACTACGTTGAAAGATCTTTGTGGATGAAAATAATATCTTTTATTCTTTTATATCCTTAAAATTTTTTTAAATGATTTTAATTGAAGTACACAGTTGATTTACAATGTTGTGTTACTTTCAGATGTATAGCAAAGTTATGTATATACACACATATACATTCTCTTGTGTATGTACATATACATAAAATTATTTTCCTTTATAAGTTTTTTACAAAATATTACATTAAGTATAGTTCCCTGTGCTATATAGCAGGTCCAGGTGGGTTATCTGTTGTTTATACAGTACTGTGTATATGATAATCCCAAACTCCTAATTATCCCTCCCCGTCCCCCTTCAGTTCAGTTCAGTCGCTCAGTCGTGTCTGACTCTTTGCAACCCCATGAATTGCAGCACGCCAGGCCTCCCAGTCCATTACCAACTCCCAGAGTTTACCCAAACCCATGTCCATCGAATCAGTGATGCCATCCAACCATCTCATCCTCTGTCGTCCCCTTCTCCTCCTGCCCCCAATCCTTCCCAGCATTAG
Source organism: Giraffa tippelskirchi (assembly GCF_054371585.1). Classification (NCBI taxonomy): domain Eukaryota; kingdom Metazoa; phylum Chordata; class Mammalia; order Artiodactyla; family Giraffidae; genus Giraffa; species Giraffa tippelskirchi. The sequence continues at coordinate 155,903,719 of NC_137275.1, forward strand.
GGTCTTTTCCAATGAGTCAACTCTTCACATGAGGTGGCCAAAGTATTGGAGTTTCAGCTTCAACATCAGTCCTTCCAATGAACAACCAGGACTGATCTCCTTTGGGATGGACTGGCTGGATCTTCTTGCAGTCCAAGGGACTCTCAAGAGTCTTCTCCAACACCACGGTTCAAAAGTATCAACTCTTCGGCACTCAGCTTTCTTCATCATCCAACTCTCACATCCATACATGACTACTGGAAAAACCATAGCCTTGAATAGACGGACCTTTGTTGGCAGGGTGATGTCTCTGCTTTTAAATATGCTATCTAGGTTGGTCAAAACTTTCCTTCCAAGGAGTAAGCGTCTTTTAATTTCATGGCTGCAATCACCATCAGCAGTGATTTTGGAGCCCAAAAAATAAAGTCTGACACTGTGTCCACAGTTTTCCCATCTATTTCCCATGAAGTGATGGGACCAGAAGCCATGATCTTAGTTTTCTGAATGTTGACTTTAAGCCAACTTTTTCACTCTCCTCTTTCACTTTCATCAAGAGGCTCTTTAGTTCTTCTTCACTTTCTGCCATAAGGGTGGTGTCATCTGCATATCTGAGGTTATTGATATTTCTCCCAGCAATCTTGATTCCAGCTTGTGTTTCTTCCATCCCAGCGTTTCTCATGATGTACACTGCATATAAGTTAAATAAGCAGGGTGACAATATACAGCCTTGACGTACTCTTTTTCCTATTTGGAACCGGTCTGTTGTTCCATGTCCAGTTCTAACTGTTACTTCCTGACCTGCATACAGGTTTCTCAAGAGACAGGTCAGATGGTCTGGTATTCCCATCTCTTTCAGAATTTTCCACAGTTTATTGTGATCCACACAAAGGCTTTGGCATAGTCAATAAAGCAGAAATAGATGTTTTTCTGGAACTCTCTTGCTTTTTCGATGATCCCACGGATGTTGGCAATTTGATCTCTGGTTCCTCATGCCTTTTCTAAAACCAGCTTGAACATCTGGAAGTTCACATTTCACATACAGCTGAAGCCTGACGTGGAGAATTTTGAGCATTACTTTACTAGCGTGTGAGATGAGTGTAATTGTGCGGTAGTTTGAGCATTCTTTGGTATTGCCTTTCTTTGGGATTGGAATGAAAACTGACCTTTTCCAGTCCTGTGGCCACTGCTGAGTTTTCCAAATTTGTTGGCAAATTGAGTGCAGCACTTTCACAGCATCATCTTTCAGGGTTTGAAATAGCTCAACTAGAATTCCATCACGTCCACTAGCTTTGTTTGTAGTGATGCTTTCTAAGGCCCACTTGACTTCACATTTCAGGATGTCTGGCTCTAGGTGAGTGATCACACCATTGTGATTATCTGGGTCGTGAAGATCTTTTTTGTATAGTTCTTCTGTGTATTCTTGCCACCGCTTCTTAATATCTTCTGCTTCTCTTAGGTCCATACCATTTCTGTCCTTTATCGAGCCCATCTTTGCATGAAATGTTCCCTTGGTATCTCTAATTTTCTTGAAGAGATCTCTAGTCTTTCCCATTCTGTTGTTTCCCTCTATTTCTTTGCATTGATCACTGAGGAAGGCTTTCTTATCTCTCCTTGCTATTCTTTGGAACTCTGCATTCAGATGGGAATATCTTTCCCCTTCTCCTTTGCTTTTTGCTTCTCTTCTTTTCCCAGCTATTTGTAAGGCCTCCTCAGACAGTCATTTTGCTTTTTTGCATTTCTTCTCCACGGGGATAGTCTTGATTCCTTTTCCTGTACAATGTCACAAACCTCTGTCCATAGTTCATCAGACACTCTGTCTATCAGATCTAGCCCCTTAAATTTATTTGTCACTTTCACTGTATAATCATAAGGGATTTGATTTAGGTCATACCTGAATGGTCTAGTGGTTTTCCCTACTTTCTTCAATTTAAGTCTGAATTTGGCCATAAGCAGTTCATGATCTGCGCCACAGTCAGCTCCAGTCTTGTTTTTGCTGACTGTATGGAGCTTCTCCATTTTTGGCTGCAAAGAATATAACCAATCTGATTTCGGTGTTGGCCATCTGGTAATGTCCATGTGTAGAATCTTCTCTTGTGTTGTTGGAAGAGGGTGTTTGCTATGACCAGTGCATTCTCTTGGCAAAACTCTATTAGCTTTTGCCTTGCTTCATTCTGTACTCCAAGGCCAAATTTGCCTGTTACGCCAGGTGTTTCTTGACTTCCTACTTTTGCATTCCAGTTCCCTATAATGAAAAGGACATCTTTTTTAGGTGTTAGTTCTAGAAGGTCTTGTAGGTCTTCATAGAACCATTCAAGTTCAGCTTCTTCAGCATTACTGGTCAGAGCATAGACTTGGATTACCATGATATTGAATGGCTTGCCTTGGAAACGAACAGAGATCATTCTGTCATTTTTGAGATTGCATCCAAGTACTGCATTTCGGACTCTTTTGTTGACCATGATGGCTACTCCACTTCTTCTAAGGGATTCCTGTCCACAGTGGTAGATGTAACGGTCATCTGAGTTAAATTCACCCATTCCAGTCCATCTTAGTTCACTGATTCCTAAAATGTCAGTGTTCATTCTTGCCATCTCCTATTTGACCACTTCCAATTTGCCTTGATTCATGGACCTAACATTACAGGTTCCTATGCAATATTGCTCTTTACAGCATCGGACTTTGCTTCCCCCTTGTGTAACTGTAAGTTTTTTTTTTTTCTCCCTGTGTCTGTGGATCTATTTCTGTTTTGCATATAAGTTCATATGTATCATTAAAGTTATTTTTTAATCTATAGTTTTAGATCAGAATGCAGTTCTACTTTGGAATAAAGGTTGAGTGTGGATAAAGACAAAGAAAACTTTATTCATGAGCTGCGTCTAAGCTTCGAGGTGTGGGAGACAAAAAGAATAGCTGGTGGGTGTGGGGCCTTGGGTCCACGTGGCCTACAGTCAGCACAGTATCTCTGTCTTCCATGCTGACAGCTGCCAAATTAGTCTCCCTCAAGTAATGATCCCCAAGTTAGTTTTAGTTAATGAACTGAAAGGAGCTGCAGGTACTTCTGGCCTTAACTGCCTTTCTTGTGCGAGCTTGCAAGCTTGCTGTCGTCCCAGAATCTGATGGCAGCCATCTAAGTGGCCTGCTGTGAGGCAGATTGCAGTGAGACAAATCTGTGTGAGGCAGGTACTCATTTGAGAGCCCTTGCCAGAGCCAAAAGCTAATGCTTTAAGTTTTAATTAAAGACAAACTGAACCATTTTGGGGAAAAGTTTGGGCACTCCTTGCAGGGAAGACAGCCATATACTCTGTGTAACTGGGGTTATTGTGGGCTTGTCTCCATCTGTGTAGCTGGATGCTGAGGGCATACAACTACTAGGCGTTAGAAAATGAGATGTCACTTTGGTCCTAAAGGAAATTTAACAGCATAAAATGGATAAAGGCACAGGAAAAAGAGAAATGCAGATATATTTCCCATGAAGATATAGGCAAATACTTTAGAGAGGGAAAAAAAGATACCATAAAATTCCCTTTAAATAAAACTTACTGTATTCCCTGAAGAGGCAGTTGAACTTTATGAATATAAAACAAGAAGAGTCTTTCAGGGGTTTTTATTCTCCTTTCGGAAATTAATTCTTATAAGCTGGTTTTAGATGTTCCTATGGTATCTATATTATTGCAACACATATCTATGAAGCCCATGACACCTGGGACTCTGGATATTTTATAGATATGATTCACTTCTTTTGGTCCATGATGTATATGATATGTGCCTTGTGCTCAGTTGTGTCTGACTCTTTGTGACCCCATGGACTGTAACCTGCCAGATTCCTCTGTTGATGGGATTTTGGTCCATGCTCTTTCCCAAATCCAGAGACCTTTGCTCCAGACAATATGTTGAACTGACACCCACTAAGAAACATACCAGCATATAATGTGAAATTTACATAGAAAAAAACAAGTCAAGCATGATGTTCCACAGGAGTCAAATATTATTTCTTTGAAATTCTACCATATATCCTAAGACTTTCTTAATGTTTTGGGATGAAACAATTTTTTTCAGAATGGATCCTTAAATTATCTCAAACACATTTCTTTTCAACCTTCAATACTGTGTGATTCATTGTTTTTTGTCTATTGCCAGGACTGAATTAGCTTCTTTTTGATGGTCTAACTGCTACCCTAGCTGGAGTCTTCCCCTAGCTAGGGTTCCATACCTTCACAAACATCCTCAGGCCTTCCTGGGCATTTGAGGAATTATAGAAGTGATACAGTTGGAGATTACAGGTCTTTCAGAAGAGCACACAGATTTTTTCTTTTTTTCAATAAATCACACAGTCAGGAGTTCCCCATTTGTATGTTGTTTTACCAGTGATATTTCAATTGCCTTTGAATTCCAAACTATGACTCTGAGTGGAGTATTGTGTCTTCTAGCAGAGTAAACAGAACAAGCACTTACTTCCCTCTTGTTTCTAAGAAGGTCTTCATCACTGCTGTTTGATGATGGGATGATAGAGCTGTCCTTGGCTCAACCCAGATCCCAATAAAATTATTGATCAACTCTTCTCTAAAGAGCTACTTCCCTTTGGCAATGTACTCCAACATTCTGCTCACAAATGCACTGACACACTTAGGTCCTAGGTCAGAAGATCTGAAACCTAGCCCCACTACACATTAATTATGCAACTTGGGATGAACTTAGTGTTGTAGAAATTAGCCAGTTTTTCATCAAACTGCTTTTTGTTTTCTCTTGTTCTCACAACTAGAGTATATTTCCCACCTTCCTTGCAATTAGGCACAGCCAAGTTATAGTGTTCTGGCCAATGCAATGTTGGGAAAAGTGACATATACCACATACAATCCTATATTTTCTTTATTCATTAACCAGCTGGAGAGGTCTCCAAGCTCTCTGCATTCTGATCTCCAAGTTGCTGTCTGAACGAATGCCTGACCAGGAGCATCATGTTGGGCCATAAGAAATAATTTTATACTTTGTCAAGACACTAAAATTTGGGGGTTATATGTTAGCAAATAGCCCACTCTAACTGATAAGATTTGATTCTCTGAATCTCAATTCTTCCTCAGTAGTTATCCTGAGAGAGTATTTTCTATGGTGGTTGTGAAGATTGAAGGTAGGTTTAAGAGGGACCTAGTTTAGTTCTTGGCATATAGGTGTTTAAAAATGGAAGCAAACATAAAATTGGAGACAGAAGTCTCTTAGGATCCTCTGTAGTGATGTTGACCTCCACTCCCTGTTCAGGTGAAAGTGAAAGTCACTCAGTCATGTCACTCTTTGCGATCCCATGGACTATACAGTCCATGGAATTCTCCAGGCCAGAATACTGGAGTGGGTAGCCTTTCCCTTCTCCAGGGGATCTTCCCAACCCAGGGATTGAACCCAGGTCTCCTGCTTTGCAGGCAGATTCTTTATCATCTGAGCCACAAGGGAAGCCCAAGAATACTGGAGTTGGTAGCGTATCTCTTCTCCAGCAGATATTCCTGACCCAGGAATCAAACCAGGTTGTTCTGCATTGCAGGCAGATTCTTTGCCAACTGAGGTATCAGGTGAAGGTATGTTAAATCAGGGAGATAGGACATGAGGGTCAGCACTTATCACTGAGAATGTATATATAGACCAAGCCCCACATGCTTCTGCATATCTATCCCACTGCACTTCCACTCTTCCCCTATTAATAAGATGGAGGAAAGAAGACAGTAAGACATGCATTTTATTAAGACTTTGGGGGAGCTGACTCTAACCAGATAATCCCTACTGAAGGAAAGAATCTGGGCACTCAGACATGTAGATGAGTATAAGAAGGGTATATATGGTAGGCATTCAGAGTAGGGTTTTCCACTTTACAGTATCTCAGTACCACTTCATAGCCTCCAACTCCCAAAAGCCACTAAGGTGTAGGAATATAGGAAATTTGAGATTTTCTCAGGTAAAAAAAAAGTGTATGGGATTCATTTGCTTGAATTTCAGAGGCTGTGTGGGCTCCTTAAGCTTTGGCAGGTAGTGGGGCTATTTTAGTTCACCAGAGTCCACCAGTCACCAGTGTCCACCAGGCACCAGTCTCATCATCATGGATAATTCTCCTCTCTTCATAGATCTACAGTTAATACCAGGTAGCTGGGATGTAGCCAGCCGTCAATATACATTAACTAATGAGTAAACTAAAATGGCATAATGTATGTGGATCATGATGAAAGATTCTCATCAGTTCACCCCAAAAAGAATAGAGAATGAAGAAGTCTAAGCTCAGACAAGTGCAATGACATTTTATAAACAGCATTATGTGACCTTTACTAGCGGAGGGGTAAATAGCACAGTTGAACTAATTCAAATTACAGAAAATCACTTATTTCAAAATTTAGGCACTTACATGGAGTCTTTAACTTTCAAACCAGTCTGGACACATAGTTTTACACTCTATTTAAAATATTTTCAAGGAAGATTTAGTGAGTTTTCCTAATAAACATCTTCAAAATCTGCCCAACTGATCTGATAATATACTTTCCTTTGAAGCTATTTCTCCATATTCTGTCCTTTTTGGTAATAGCAAATAGCTAATAGCCACCATCTACACATCTGAAGACCTTTTGAGGTAAATTACAGATACACATTCCCCACTTCCAAAGAACATACAATCAACCAAAGGAAAAGAACAAATGTATTGGCTATGCTTGAGTGAGAGAGAGCTATTTGAAGTGAGGCAGGTTAAATGACTCTTTAAACATGGCAGCAGACTATGGTGAACTGTGAAAACTTCATTGTCAGTAAAACAACATTACTTCTCAAGGCCTTTCAGGAGAGAGGATAGTACAAGTATCCCAGTTAACAACTAGCAAGAACACAAAATGTGTACAAGTTTGAAGCCAAATTTTTGAAAGAGGAAAACATCTTATTTAAGACATTGTCATCTGTTTCTGTTATAGCAGAACAGTTAAAGCTATGTTCAAACTAATTCATACATATATGAATTATATACATTCAGTTTAGTTCAGTCTCATAGTTGTGTCTGACACTTTGCGATCACGTGGACTGCAGCACGCCAGGCCTCCCTGTCCAACAACAACTCCCGGAGTTTACTCAAACTCATGTCCATTGAGTCAGTGAAACCATCCAACCATCTCATCCTCTGTCGGCCCCCATTCCTCCAACCTTTCATTTTTTCCACCATCAGGGTCTTTTCAAATGGGTCAGTTCCTCACATCAGGTGGCCAAAGTATTGGAGTTTCAGCTTCAACATCAGTCCTTCCAATGAATATTCAGGACTGATTTCCTTAAGGAGGTATTGGTTGGATGTCCTTGCAGTCCAAGGGATTCAAGAGTCCTCACCAACACCACAGTTCAAAAGCATTAATTCTTCGGCACTCAGCTTTCTTTATAGTCCAACTCTCACATCCACACATGACTACTGGAAAAATCATAGCTTTGACGAGTTGGACCCTTGTTGGCAAAGTAGTATCTCTGCTTTTTAATATGCTGTCTAGGTGGGTCATAACTTTTCTTTCAAGGAGCAACCGTGTTTTAATTTCATGACTGCAGTAACCATCTGCAGTGATTTGGAGCCCCCCCAAAACAAAGTCTCTCACTGTTTCCCCATCTATTTGCCATTAAATGATGGGACCGGATACCATGATTTTAATTTTCTGAATGTTGAGTTTTAAGCCAACTTTTTCACTCTTTTCTTTCACTTTCATCAAGAGGCTTTTCAGTTCCTCTTCACTTTCTGCCATAAGGGTGGTGTCATCTGCATATCTGAGGTTATTGATATTTCTCCCAGCAATCTTGATTCCAGCCTGTGCTTCCTCCATCCCAGTGTTTCTCATGATGTACTCTGTATATAAGTTAAATAAGCAGGGTGACAATATACAGCCTTGATATACTCCTTTCCTGATTTGGAACCCATCTGTTGCTCCATGTCCAGTTCTAACTGTTAGTTCCTGACCTGCATACAGATTTCTCAAGAGGCAGGCCAGGTGGTCTGGTATTTCCATCTCTTGAAGAATTTTCCACAGTTTCCTGTGACCCACACAGTCAAAGGCTTTGGCATAGTCAATAAAGCAGAAATAGATGTTTTTCTGGAACTCTCTTGCTTTTTCAATGATCCAATGGATGTTGGTAATTTGATCTCTGGCTTTTCTGCCTTTTCTAAAACCAGCTTGAACATCTGGAAGTTCATGGTTCACATACTGTTGAAGCCTGACTGGGAGAATTTTGAGCATTACTTTGCTAGTGTGTGAGATGAATGCAATTATGAGGTAGTTTGAGCATTCTTTGGCATTGCCTTTCTTTGGCATTGGAATGAAAACTGACCATTTCCAGTCCTGTGGCCACTAGTGACTTTTCCAAATGTCCTGGCATATTGAGTGCAGCACTTTCACAGCATCATCTTCTAGGATTTGAAATAGCACAACTGGAATTCCATTACCTTCATTAGCTTTGTTTGTAGTGATGCTTCCTAAGACCCACTTGACTTCACATTCTAGGATGTCTGGCTCTAGGTGAGTGATCACACCATCATGATTATTTGGGTCATGAAGATCTTTTTTGTATTGTTCTTCTGTGTATTCTTGTCTCCTCTTCTTAATATCTTCTGCTTCTGTTAGGTCCATACCATTTCTATCCTTTATTGAGCCCATCTTTGCATGAAATGCGTCCTTAGTATCTCTAATTTTCTTGAAGAGCTCTCTCGAGTCTTTCCCATTCTATTGTTTTCCTCTATTTCTTCGCATTGATCACTGAGGAAGGGTTTCTTATCTCTCCTTGCTATTCTTTGGAACTCTGCATTCAAATGGGAATATCTTTCCTTTGCTTTTTGCTTCTCTTCTTTTCCCAGCTATTTGTAAGGCCTCCTCAGACAGCCATTTTGTTTTTTTGCATTTCTTTTTCTTGGGGATCATCTTGCTCCCTGTCTCCTATACAATGTCGGGAAACCTCCATCCATAGTTATTCAGGCACTTTGTCTATCAGATCTAATCCCTTGAATCTACTTTTCACTTCCACTGTATAATCTTAAGAGATTTGATTTAGGTCATACCTGAATAGTCTAGTGGTTTTCCCTACTTTCTTCAATTTAAGTCTGAGTTTTGCAATAAGGAGTTCATGATCTGAGCCACAGTCAACTCCTAGTCTTGTTTTTGCTGACTGTATAGAGCGTCTCCATTTTGGGCTGCAAAGAATATAATCAATCTGATTTTGGTATTGACCACCTGGTGATTTCCATGTGTAGAGTCTTCTCTTGTATTGTTGGAAGAATGTGTTTGCTGTGACCAGTGCATTCTCTTGGCAAAACTCTATTAGCCTCTGCCCTGCTTCATTCTGTACTCCAAGGCCAAATTTGTCTGTTACTCCAGGTGTTTCCTGACTTCCTACTTTTGCATTCCAGTCCCCTATAATGAAAAGGATATCTTTTGGGGGTGTTAGTTCTAGAAGTCTTGTAGGTCTTCATAGAATCATTCAACTTCAGCTTCTTCGGCATTACCGGTCAGGGCATAGACTTGGATTACTGTGATAATGATTTGTTTGCCTAGGAAATGAACAGAGATCATTCTGTCGTTTTTGAGACTGCATCCAAGTACTGCATTTTGGACTCTTTTGTTGACTACAATGGCTCCTGCATTTCTTGTAAGGGATTCTTGCCCACAGTAGCAGATATAATGGTCATCTGAGTTAAATTCACCCATTCCAGTCCATCTTAGTCCACTGATTCCTAAAATGTTAACATTCACTCTTGCCATCTCCTGTCTGACCACTTCCAATTTGCCTTGATTCGTGGACCTAACATTCCAGGTTCCTATGCAATACTGCTCTTTACAGCATCGGACTTTGCTTCTATCACCAGTCATATCCACAACTGGGTGTTGTTTTTGCTCTGGCTTCATCTCTTCATATATATATATATATATATATATAATATGTATTGTATATCTGAAGGCATATAAGTTTAAACACATTAATTTAAGTGAAGGAAAGAAAGTGGACTCAAGGAATATGCAGGTGGAAATGTGTCTAGGAGAATGTTTTGTATGCAGTTGATACTCAATTTCATTAAGCTTCTCTTTCCTTTTCAGTCTGTGTCTCCTGAGGTAGACCTATATTTAAAGCAGTGATCATCTCTAGTAGGTAGTATAGCGTACTCACACTTGAGGTTGCCATTTTCAGCTCACAAAACTACTGTTAGGTGGATGGAGCTGCTGGTTTCATCTTCTAAGCCTGCAGCTGTAAGCAACAAAGCAGGAACTCCTTTGTGCTACTAATTCAGTAGCAGCAAAGTAGGAACTCTCCTAAGATGAGGAACCACTGAGTTCTCACTGGGCTCATGGCAGGGGCACTGGGTAGTCATGCTCTAGGGTAGGCAGCCAAGCCCAGAACCCAGAGGCCATTCCTTTAAAGTAACAGGTGAGTCCCATAGAGCCCAGAAGCTGATAATGGAGACTGTGATAAGGAGCCCAAAACCAAGTTCCTAAGTAAACTTCAGTAGAAAGACCAATTGTACTATAATTCAGAGATAGGACCTGGACAGCAGGATACTGAAATCATCAAAATTTATAAACAAGATAAAGAATCAAAGTGGAGTCTGGTGAGAGTTATCTAAGCAATGCTGTGTTTGATACTGAATTTAGTCATTGCTTTGGGCATGAAAGTTTTCTGTTTCATGTTTGGTCTTCAGGCAAGTCTGGCTAATACTAGGATGTGGAAAAACAAATGCCTATAGAAAGAAGTATAGAGACAGACCAGGAACAGGGCTGACAGCATTCTTGGGCCAGCCAGAGCTGACATATAATCCTGCCATGTTCATTAGTTTCAATCTTTCCTCCTCTAGATAAGAACTAATAAGGGATTTGAGTTTCCCATCGTCTTTTCCTTTTACTAAACTGCTGATGGAGCTATTAATGAGTGTGAAATAGCCACAGGGCAGACAGCCTTAGAGAAGAATAGATGAAACAGATGGCAAGACTAATCCACAAACTGGATAAGGCCATTAAGAATCCACTCATCATCACTATTAAATGTTCAAGAGGTGGTTTTTCTGCACATTAACTTGACAGTATAATATGAGTCACAGCCTTTCTGGGGCTCAGCTTCAATATCTGTAGAATGTGGGGCTTAGACTAACTGAGTGGTTATTAAAACTGCTCTGAGGAGCCCTGGGGTTCTAAGATAGTCCTTCAGGTTACCTCAAGAAACAAGAAGTCTCAGGCCTCTAGTTTAACTAAAGTCATGCTGCATTTATGTTTTATGCAGTGACACTATAATCAGATTTCTTTTGGTGGGACAAAAAAAAAAAAAGGTCCTATTGCTAAGGTAAGTTTGTGAATCACTGGGCAAGGAAAAGCCTAAGGACATCCCTGGTTTGGACAATCTGAGATTCTGCACTGAACAAACAAGTCTTGTCTACAACTTCTTTTCTATCCAGGTAATGCTGATATGGTTAAAAAACAATACCGTATCTTATAGCCAGTGAGCATCACAATATATAAATCTGCCACTTAAATCCCCAATTCACAAATAGACAGTATATAAATAGTAAATTCACATTTCAGAAAGTAATACATCTTTAAATTATGCAAAAATAGACCATTGATTATAATTTTCAATGCTATCACTTTGTTTGAGCTATAATTTAGAACAAACTAAAGTACATGTTGGTGAGCAGTCCACCTGGACAAAAGCAGAAGATATTTTAGAAAGTCAGCACAAACTTTAATCTTGGGAAAAAAATGGAGAAACTATTGAAAATGTCCATGTCCTCAAACATCTCTACCACACACCCCCTTTTTATCTCTTCCCCCATTTTGGTATCTGGGAGAGTTGCTTACTTTGAAAATAAGTTAAAACTGAGGAAATTTTCAATGAACTCTGGCACATGCTTGTACTTATAATGCACTTAAATACAAACAAATAAAAAGTTTGTGCTTAACACTTATGTCTCTTTATTCCTTTCATCCATTTTTACATGTATTTATCTGGTACCTACGATGTGTCAAGTGTCAGGTTTCTCCCTCTTTCTCTCTCTTTCTCATTCTATATATAAATCTAGATCTAAATAAAATGACTAGGACACAATTCTTTTCTATTAGGAGTGCCCAATATTGAAAAGCAAAGACATTACTTTGCCAACAAAGGTCCATCTAGTCAAGGCTATGGTTTTTCCAGTAGTCATGTATGGATGTGAGAGTTGGACAGTGAAGAAAGCTGAGTGCCGAAGAATTGATGCTATTGAATTGTGGTGCTGGAGAAGACTCTTGAGAGTCCCTTGGACTGAAAGGAGATCCAACCAGTCCATCCTAAAGAAGATCAGTCCTGGGTGTTCATTGGAAGGACTGATGTTGAAGCTGAAACTCCAATACTTTGGCCACCTCATGCGAAGAGTTGACTCATTGGAAAAGACCCTAATGCTGGGAAGGATTGGGGGCAGGAGGAGAAGGGGACGACAGAGGATGAGATGGCTGGAGGGCATCACCGACTCGATGGACATGAGTTTGAGTAAACTACGGGAGTTGGTGATGGACAGGGAGGCCTGGCATGCTACTGTCCATGGGGTCACAAAGAGTCAGACAAACTGAGCGAATGAACTGAACTGAACTGAATATGTGAAAATGTTCTGCATGCTAAAAGTAACATAAGCTCATTTTAAAAATCAATCAGTATTGACAGCAATAAAGTTCAACCACTCATAAATTCTGCTTTTCAGAGATAAATACATTTGGAATATCTTTTTAGACTGTTGTATCTACTAAGATATCTACATGAACATATTACTCAAAATGAGATTCTACTGCACATTGCTCTTTTATAATTTGATTCTTTCATGTAAGGTATAAATGGTTGATACTACCAATTATGCAACTGAATCCAATGGGGTCAATTTTGTCAGTGACACCAAAGATACAAAAAGTCAAACAGCCAAAAGCAAATGCCTGTTTGAGACTCAAGTCATACTGAGTTGAGAAGATGGAGCAGAGGTAGCAAAGGGCAGAGACACAGCCTTAGGGCAAGATCATATTGCGTTGCTCCATTGTTAATTCAGGGCTGTAGCGACTATAGACTAGGTCTTCCTTCATATCCACATCTGTCCCTTTCAAAGCTGCTGGACTTCCCTAGTGGTTCAGTGGTTAAGAATACACCTACCAATGCAGGGGATACAGGGTTGATCCCTGGTCTGGGAAGATTACACATGCTGCTGCAGGGCAACTAAGCCCATACTCCAAACTACTGAGCCTGAGTACTATAAATACTAAAGACCACGCACCTAGAGCCCGTGCTCCACAACAAGAGAAGCCACTGTAATTAGAAGCCCTCACACCATAGCTAGAGAGTAGCACCCACTCACTGCAGTTAGAAGAAGCCCATGGTAGCAATGAAGACTCAGCACAACCATAAATAAATAAAATAAAGCTGCTATATTTTTATGCCTCACCTTGACATACAAGGAATATTCTTATCTTTTGGGCAATCTATGAATTCAGATTCACAGATTCAATTTCTATGAATAGACAGATTCTGAATAGACAAATTCAATTTCTGTCAAGTCAGAAATTCCAAACTAGTAGCCCATAGGCTAAATTTGGTTCAGAGAGAGTTTCATTGGCTTGTAAGATTTATAGAGAAAAAAATGAAAAGACCTAGTTTAAAGATAGCTAAGACCTTGAAAAGTTCATGCTAATCTTATCATTCTATGTGAAATTACTGGCTGACGCTTTAGGGCAGGGATTCCTACACTTTGTTGCACATTGGAGTTATCTGGGGGGATTCTGAAACTCCTGAGACTCAAGGTGAACATCAAGCTAATTAAATCAGAAGGTCTGGGAGTAGCAACCAGATATCAGTGATTTTTAAAGAGGGATGAGTTATTCCAATGTCCAGAAAAACACCTGAGAATAACTGCCTCAGGCTCTTTGAACTCACTATTCTCTCTGCTTGAAAGATACACTATTTCCTTCCAAATATCCACATGGCTTGAAGGCTACACATAATTCACTTTCCACCCTACCTGCAAAATTCCCTTCTCCAGCATCTAATATAGCTTTACCCTGCTTTGCTCAATTCCTCAGCACTTATCATTGTTTAGCTTATTATGTAGTCACTTATTTATTATCTGCCTCTCACTACTAAAAGATAAAACTGCAACAGGGCATGGACTTTTGTCTGTTCACTGCTATATTCCCAGTATTTAGAACAGGGCCAGGTATACAGCAGGTGTAATTTGTTGCTTAAGTGTGGAATGATGCTGAGAAGCAGTTGCTTTCTTTAGAGGCACATGTGTTGTTCTGTTTTCCACAGCCTGCTTCAGTCCTCTAAGGTGCCTCCTTTATGAATCTGTGACTCTGGATTTAACTATTACCCTTAAAGTTCAAATGGAAATAAAAGGCATAGGATATATTCAGCTAAGCTCATAGTTGGTTTAAGATGAGCTGCTAGAACACTGAAGAAAAAAATACATGAGTAAAGAAGAACTTCCCAGTCATGATGTACTTGAATGTTTCTTTATTTCTGAGTTAAAAGATGAATCAGGACATTATCACACTCTCCGATCTCAGCTCAGTTTGGTAGTCGACATACAGCAAATGCAGTATAATTCATTTAATAAGTTTTTTTCCTTTTCTCAGCAAGGGTCTGAACAAGTTGTTCAATAGTGGAGCACTGATCAAAAGTGGCAAACGTCATTATCCTTGGCAGAATACCAGGAGTTCTGCAATTAACAGCAACATGAATAAACCTACTTTATGGACTTTAAAGTAAATGTAGGTTGATGAAGGAAAAATATATTCATCTTGCCACAAATTAACTGAGTGTTGAAACTCTTCATGTTGAGTACATTTCTAAGGTTACTGAGAACTGCTGTGTAAAGAAAAGCAAATGGAAACAAGAAATAAACTGCCACCTTGCACTCTACTTCTATGAATTCATTAGTGAATAGTATTTATTCAATACCCCCATGCACAGAGAAAAGTTCCATGGGGTCACAAACAGTTGGACACGACTGAGCGACTGAACTGATGCACAGAGTCCTCTGTTGGGTGCTCAAGGGTGTAAGTAAAGAAAGAGAACATTAGTCTATCAGCACTTACATAGTGCAGGAAATGAGTCCAGGCAACAATTTAGACTAAGAGCACTAAGTGAATAAAAGCTGGATTAAATTATGAAGAAAGTGAGATAACTACTCACAGGGATCACTGTATAAAATATTTTAAATTTTGAAATTTTGTTCGGAATTTATGCAGAAGGCAAACACAAAGAAATATGAATAAAATAGTTACACTTATCTGGAAATGCCTGACAGTATATGGAAAATAATAATATATCATCTACATCTGATATCACATCTTCTATAAGTCTATTTTTACACGTCAAATGTATTTCTATATCTAATGGTAAATGAACACATGTGTGTTTATGTCATTTATCTATGTGCTCTGAGATATATCCCTTGACCTCACCCTCTTAGCTTTATACAGGAGGCTGATTCCTGCAAACTACACTTCTCAGCTTCCCTGTCAATCGGCTTCCAGGTAGATTTAGGAGGCGGCCCTGGTAGGACGAGAAGCTGAAACAAAGGGGATAGCCAGGATGTTTCTTCATCCCTCTCTTTGCTTTTGGTGGCTTCATCAGCAGTGGCTTAATGTCCTACCTTGTGCCATCACTAAATGAGGTGTGTATCTCTTTGCAGGGTGGTTCCCCATCATAGTCCTCCAAGTGGACTAGATCCTTTCCCCTTGTTTCTTCAGCTTTCCAGGGGCACTGGTGCTTTCCTGCTGCTGTCAATGTTTGCTTTGATCATACAAGACTTTTCTAATTAGTTCCTTTGTTTAAAATCCCTCTGCTGACCTACTGAACTGTCTTCTTGTTTCCCTTGGGGACTGTAACTGACATATACAGAGTATGTGCACATTTAGTATCAACTTATCTGGCACTGCTCAAACGGGCATGCAATAGACTAGGGACTTAAGTTTTTCTACCTCTTTGTGAGGAAGTAGAGAGATGCTAAACTAGAAGGTAGGATTCAAGATGAGAAGAAGTAAAAATCTAAACTATATACAAGTCCTCTTAGAAAAATCTAAGTTCAGAGGTATATCTAGAAGTTGATTTCTAGGCTTCTAAGTTAAAAAGGTGACTCATTCTAAACCACTCCCTACGTTTCAAACTTTCGCCACCCACACCATCTTCTTGGTCCTTAGTTCCCTGTAATCTACCTCTCAAATGTTTCTTGAATCTGACCCTTTTAAGATTCTCTTAACATTCCATTGGCTCAGGCAGACTCATACTCATCTCCTTAAAGTGATTTCTTCAATCCATCCTCTGCAAGACTGTCAGTGAGTATTTTCTAAAAGTTAACTGCTCACATAAATGCCTTACGTAAAACCACCTGATGAAGCTCATTTTCTATACAATAAATTTAGATCCCTTTGGATGTCATATATAATCCTTATCCTTATTTGTGTCTTCATACCTCTCTATTTTCTATCAATATCAGCTGTCCTGAAATACTTGCACTTCCTCAAATAAGTCATACAATGTCTGCTTTTGCAGGTATGCAGCTGTGATGAGGGTGTATGCAATGTTCTCCCCCTTCTTGGCTGTGAGAAAACTAATTTGTCCTTCAAAACTCAGTTTGCCTATCAGCATTCCTAGAAATGAATACATTCCTAGAAAGAATAAACAGAACCGTACAAAAAAGATATTCATGACTCAGATAATCACGGTGGTGTGATCACTCACCTAGAGCCAGATATCCTAGAATGTGAAGTCAAGTGGGCCTTAGGAAGCATCACTAAAAACAAAGTTAGTGGAGGTGATGGAATTCCAGTTGAGCTACTTCAAATCCTAAAAGATGATGCTGTGAAAGTGCTGCAGTCCATATGCTAGCAAATTTGGAAAACTCAGCAGTAGCCACAGGACTGGAAAAGGTCAGGTTTCATTCCAATCCCAAAGAAAGGCAATGCCAAATAATGCTCAAACTACCGCACGATTGCACTCATCTCACACACTAGTAAAGTAATGCTCAAAATTCTCCAAGCCAGGCTTCAGCAATACGTGAACTGTGAAATTCCAGATGTTCAAGCTGGTTTTAGAAAAGGCAGAAGAAGAACCACAGATCAAATTGCCAACATCCGTTGGATCATTGAAAAAGCAAGAGAGTTCCAGAAAAACATCTATTTCTGCTTTATTGACTATGCCAAAGCCTTGACTGTGTGGATCACAATAAACTGTGGACAATTCTTCAAGAGATGGGCATACCAGACTACATGACCTGCCCTTGAGAAACATGTATGCAGGTAACAAAGTAACAGTTAGAACTGGAAATGGAACAGACTGGCTCCAAATAGGAAAAGGAGTATGTTAAGGCTAGCAAGGAGAGATAAGAAAGCCGTCCTCAATCATCACTGCAAAGAAATAGAGGAAAACAACAGATTGGGAAAGACTAGCGATCTCTTCAAGAAAATTAGAGATACCAAAGGAACATTTCATGCAAAGATAGGCTCAATAAAGGACAGGAATGGTATGGACCTAACAGAAGCAGAAGATATTAAGAAGAGGTGGCAAGAATACACAGAAGAACTGTACAAAAAAGATCTTCACGACCCAGATAATCACGATGGTGTGATCACTCACCTAGAGCCAGACATCCTGGAATGTGAAGTCAAGTGGGCCTTAGAAAGCATCACTACGAACAAAGCTAGTGGAGGTGATAGAATTCCAGTTGAGCTATTCAAATTCTGAAAGATGATGCTGTGAAAGTGCTGCACTCGATATGCCAGCAAATTTGGAAAAATCAGCAGTGGCCACAGGACTGGAAAAGGTCAGTTTTCATTCCAATCCCAAAGAAAGGCAATACCAAAGAATGCTCAAACTACTGCACGATTGCATTCATCTCACATGCTAGTAAAGTAATGCTCACATTCTCCAAGCCAGGCTTCAGCAATACGTGAACCGTGATCTTCCAGATGGTTAAGCTGGTTTTAGAAAAGGCAGAGGAACCAGAGATCATATTGCCAATATCCGCTGGATCATCGAAAAAGCAAGAGAGTTCCAGAAAAACATCTATTTCTGCTTTATTGACTATGCCAAAGCCTTAGACTGTGTGGATCACAATAAACTGTGGAAAATTCTGAAAGACATGGGAATACCAGACCATCTGACCTGTCTCTTGAGAAACCTGTATGCAGGTCAGGAAGCAAGAGTTAGAACTGGACATGGAACAGACTGGTTCCAAATAGGAAAAGGAGTATGTCAAAGCTGTATATTGTCACCCTGCTTATTTAACTTACATGCAGAGTACACAAGCTGGAAGAAACACAAGCTGGAATCAAGATTGCCGGGAGAAATATCAATAACCTTAGATATGCGGATGACACCACCCTTATAGCAGAAAGTGAAGAACTAAAGAGCCTCTTGATGAAAGTGAAAGAGGAGAGTGAAAAAGTTGGCTTAAAGCTCAATGTTCAGAAAATTAAGATCATGGCATCTGGTCCCATCACTTCATGGGAAATAGATGGGGAAACTGTGGAAACAATGTCAGACTTTATTTTTTGGGGCTCCAAAATCACTGCTGATGGTGACTGCAGCCATGAAATTAAAAGACGCTTACTCCTTGGAAGGAAGGTTATGGCCAACCTAGACAGCATATTTAAAAGTAGAGACATTACTTTGCCAACAAAAGTCCGTCTAGTCAAGGCTATGGTTTTTCCAGTGGTCATGTATGGATGTGAGAGTTGCACGGTGAAGAAAGCTGAGCACCGCAGAATTGATGCTTTTGAACTGTGGTGTTGGAGAAGACTCTTGAGAGTCCCTTGGACTGCCAGGAGATCCAATCAATCCATCCTAAAGGAGATCAATCCTGGGTGTTCATTGGAAGGACTGATGTTGAAGCTGAAACACCAATACTTTGGCCACCTCATGCAAAGAGTTGACTCATTGGAAAAGACCCTGATTCCAGGAAGGATTGAGAGCAGGAGAAGAAGGGGACGACAGATGATGAGATGGCTGGATGGCATCACCAACTCGATGGACACGAGTTTGGGTAAGCTCCGGGAGTTGGTGATGGACAGGGGGGCCTGGCATGCTGTGATTCATGGGTCGCAAAGAGTCAGACATGACTGAGCAACTGAACTGAACTGATTCCTAGAAAGTGTTCCCAACCTGCTGCAAGCAGAATGAAACACTATTTGGGCTTGTAGAGTATCTCAGTTGGCATATGTTTGCCCCTATCCTGACTCTAGTCTCTACTCTATTAACTATTCTATCCCCAGCATTGAACCCAATATAGTTAATAAACTATAGGTTTATTAACTGACTGGAGACAATGGTGGCTTGGTAACACCTACTTTGATATGCATCTCCATAGAACTTCTCTGAGACTCCTGTCAGAGAGGGTAGGGAAGTTCTGTAGGCCATTAATTCAGCTACATTCCAGGCTTTTCTCTCTGGAGCACACAGGGCTGTAGTCATGAGAACATTCTAGGTCACCCTTGTCTCTCTACTCATTTTTCTGCCTTTTCTACTTCTAGAAGCTCAGAAGATGAACAGAAATAACTCCTCTGGTATAGAAAGTTGTAAGGAAAGAAGATCATCGTTTGTATGTGTGTCTATTGTTTTGTAACTTACTCGTTATATATATATTAAGTTATTTCATGGTCAAATACCTTACAAATATTGATTAAAAACAACCAACAACTGCTGAGTGAATGAATGACCTCTCCCACTACACCTATCCATATACCCAGAACTGAAGTCATACCAAATCAAAGATCATTCTCAAGAAACCACAGACTTTTAAACTTCCATTTCTTACCTCCATGCAGTTATCTCAGCCTGGAATGTCCTTCCCCTCATTTTCTAACTACTAATCTGTGAGAGCTGAAATCAAATGCCATCAAAACTGTGAGTGTCTTTCTGATCTGTCAAACAAAATAAGTAGCTTCTCCCCCCTTCACATAGCTTTCTGTCATTATCTCTATTTTGCATTTACTTCAGTCTGCTTTGTATGTTAATACTAGGCTTTTCGAATGTCTCTTCTATGCATGATTTTCTTGCAGTCTGGACACCTGTCTTCCTTATCTTATCTTCTTAGAACTTGGCACACTCATCAGCACATAGAAGAAAGCTAACATATATTTAGAGAATTGAATTAAATTGAAATACATGAATTAGTCAAAGAATTCACATATGGGTTATTTTTGAACTGTAAATATATTAGATTGTGTAAAGATACTAAGAAGCTGGATGAGTTGTCAACAATTTTGTGAGGTGTCAAAATTTGAAAGTAGCACCTCCAAAACATGAATGAAAGTAGCACCTTCAAACTTCTGTTCCCACCACTTCTCTGCTGTTTACCCTCAGTCTCGCATGATAAGGTTAGGTCTCAACCTCTCAAGGCCTTGCAAAGGTATCTAATACTAAAAACTTAATATCTGATCCTCCCAAGAGCAGTTGCATTTTAATCAGAATCTCTTGAAAAACACTGAGCCAAAAAGGAACCAAAGGAACATATTGGGGTGGGACTTGAGACAACTTGATGATTGGGAAAGGCAGGATAATGATTCAGGGATAAACTTTCACAGTCTCTCTCAAAGCACAAATACCAGCAGTTGCTGCCTCGTTTTCTGTCTGTATTTCAGCTGAATGAGTGACACCACCCTTATGGCAGAAAGTGAAGAAGAACTAAAGAGTCTCTTGATGAAAGTGAAAGAGGAAAGTGAAAAAGTAGGCTTAAAACTCAGTATTCAAAAGACTAAGATCATGGTATCTGGTCCCATCACTTCATGGCAGATATATGGGGAAACAGTGGAAACAGTGACAGACTTTATTTTCAGTTCAGTTCAGTCACTCAGTCATGTCCGACTCTTTGCGACCCCATGAATTGCAGCATGCCAGGCCTCTCTGTTCATCACCAACTCCTGGAGTCTACCCAAACCCATGTCCATCGAGTTGGTGATGTCATTCAACCATCTCATCCTCTGTCGTCCCCTTCTCCTCCCGCCCGCAATCCTACCCAGCATTAGGGTCTTTTCCAATGAGTCATCACTTCACATGAGGTGGCCAAAGTATTGGAGTTTCAGCTTCAAAATCAGACCTTCCAATGAATACCCAGGATTGATCTCTTTTAGGATGGATTGATTGGATCTCCTTGCAGTCCAAGGGACTCTCAAGAGTCTTCTCCAACACCACAGTTCAAAAGCATCAATTCTTTGGCACTCAACTTTCTTCACCGTCCAGCTCTCACATCCATACATGACCACTGGAAAAAACATAGCCTTGACTAGACGGACTTTTGTTGGCAAAGTAATGTCTCTGCTTTTAAATATGCTATCTAGGTTGGCCATAACCTTCCTGCCAAGGAGTAAGCGTCTTTTAATTTCATGGCTGCAGTTACCATCAGCGGGGATTCCGGAGCCCCCCAAAATAAAGTCTGACACTGTTTCCACTGTTTCCCCATCTATTTCCCATGAAGTGATGGGACCAGATGCCATGATCTTAGTTTTCTGAACGTTGAGCTTTAAGCCAACTTTTCCACTCTCCTCTTTTACCTTCATCAAGAGGCTCTTTAGTTCTTCTTCACTTTCTGCCATAAGGGTGGTGTCATCCGCGTATCTGAGGTTATTGATATTTCTCCTGGCAATCTTGATTCCAGCTTGTGTTTCTTCCATCCCAGCATTTCTCCTGATGTACTCTGCATATAAGTTAAATAAGCAGGGTGACAATAGACAGCCTTGATGTACTCCTTTTCCTATTTGGAACCAGTCTGTTGTTCCATGTCCAGTTCTAACTCTTGCTTCCTGACCTGCATACAGGTTTCTCAAGAGACAGGTCAGGTGGTCTGGTATTCCCATCTCTTTCAGAATTTTCCACAGTTTATTGTGATCCACACAGTCTAAGGCTTTGGTATAGTCAATAAAGCAGAAATAGATGTTTTTCTGGAACTCTCTTGCTTTTTCAATGATCCAGTGGATATTGGCAATTTGATCTCTGGTTCCTCTGCCTTTTCTAAAACCAGCTTGAACATCTGGAAGTTCACGGTTCACATATTGCTGAAGCCTGGCTTGGAGAATTTTGAGCATTACTTTACTAGCATGTGAGATGAGTGCAATTGTGCGGTAGTTTGAGCATTCTTTGGCATTGCCTTTCTTTGGGATTGGAACGAAAACTGACCTTTTCCAATCCTATGGCCACTGCTGAGTTTTCCAAATTTGCTGGCATATCGAGTGCAGCACTTTCACAGCATCACCTTTGAGGATTTGAAATAGCTTAACTGGAATTCAATCACCTCCACTAGCTTTGTTCGTAGTCATGCTTCCTAAGGCCCACTTGACTTCACATTCCAGGATGTCTGGCTCTAGGTGAGTGATCACACCATCGTGATTATCTGGGTCGTGAAGATCTTTTTTGTACAGTTCTTCTGTGTATTCTTGCCACCTCTTCTTAATATCTTCTGCTTCTGTTAGGTCCATACCATTTCTGTCCTTTATTGAGCCTATCTTTTTGGGGGGCTCCAAAATCACTACAGGTGGTGATTGCAGCCATGAAATCAAAAGACACTTGCTCCTTGGAAGAAAAGCTATGACCAACCTAGACAGCATATTAAAAAGCAGAGCCATTACTTGGTCAACAAAAGTCCATCTAGTCAAAGCTATGGTTTTTCCAATAGTAGTGTATGGATGTGAGAGTTGGACTATAAAGAAAGCTGAGTGCTGAGGAATTGATGCTTTTGAACTGTGGTTTGGAGAAGACTCTTGAGAGTCCTGTGGACTGCAAGGAGATCCAACCAGTCCATCTAAAGGAAATAAAACCTGAATATTCATTGGAACTGAATATTCACTGAAACTCCAATACTTTGGCCACTGGATGCGAAGAGCTGACACATTTGAAAAGACACTGATACTGGGAAATATTGAAGCTGGGAGGAGAAGGGGATGACAGAGGATGAGAAAGTTGGATGTCATCACTGACTTGATGGACATGAGTTTGAGTAAGCTCTTGGAGTTGGTTATGGACAGGGAAGCCTGGTGTGCTGCAGTCCATGGAGTCACAAAGAGTCAGACACAACTGAGTGACTGAACTGAACTGAACTGAATGAGTGAAAGTTGCTCAGTTGTGTCCAACTCTTTGTGACTCCATGGACTATAGTCCATAGAATTCTCCAGCCCAGAACACTAGACTGGGTAGCCATTCCCTTCTCCAGGGGATCTTCCCAACCCAGGGATTGAACCACATTATAGGCATATGAAAACAGATTTCTAAATACACAGTGTTAATGGGGCTACACAGTAGTTAGATTTCAACTCTTGTCAACAATCACTTGAATAGATTTCTATTTTCTCCCAGATAGAATTGAAATAAATCCTTAGAATAATTTAAGCATTTGAAAGTAGACTTCTATTATTTTAACACTGCATGATAGATAGGGAAACAAATATTGATAGAATCCCAGTGGTACTGTCAAATGAAAAACGCTATCAGGTGAACATTATTAGTGTCTCCCTGACTTTGGTCCATTACACAACTGCTTTGCTAATGTCTCAACAGAACAGTAAAAGTGAAGGCATGTGTAGGGAATTGTTGATATTTATCAGGCAGGAGCAAGTCAAAATGAAAAGAAGGTGAAGTCAAAGAAATAAACTATGTGGAGCCTTCACCAGACATATTTCTCTCAGAGAATGTGACACACTTTTAAAACCTCAACTCATTAACCTCTACTGGATTTTTTTTTTTCATGCTTTTGTAAATACCTATAGTTTTAAATAGACAAGTGTCAGAATGTGTGTGTGTGTGACATTATTGAGCAATTAGTGTTATAGACTCAATTCTTCAGTGCTCACCTTAGAAAATAACCATTGGTCAAGTCAAGGCCAAGAGAAGGCTATGGAAAGCAGAAAGGGAAATTAGATGAACCAAGCAGGGGAGAGGTTCAATTATTCTACTTCTATAGGTTGTCAGGTAAGATTAAATTCTCTGGTCTCTCATGTTCAGCAAGTGGCTTCTTCTTAGAGATTTGCTTTACAGTGTTGCCTTGTCACGTTTTTTCTTTGTATTCTATGTATACAAATTAGGGAGATCAGACTCAACATTTATTTGTCTCTTACTCCAGTCATCATTTGATCTGGGCAAACTAATGAAGAAATGAAAATTCACTTTAGTGGCATTCAATCTTCCCATTAAGCACTGCCTCCCACCCTTAAGGTCCGCTTTAAAAACTTGCATGGGGTGGGGGCGGTCCTAAGGTGGCAGAGGAATAGGATGGGGAGACCACTTTCTCCCCTACAAATTCATCAAAAGAACATTTGAACGTTGAGCAAACTCCACAAAACAACTTCTGAACAATGGCCGAGGATATCAGGCACCCAGAAAAGCAGCCCATCGTCTTCAAAAGGAGCGACGACAAAATATAAAAGATAAAAAGAGAGACAAAAGAGTTAGGGACGGAGATCTGTCCCAGGAAGGGAGTCTTAATAGAGGAGAAGTTTCCAAACACCAGGAAACCCTCCGGTGGGTTTGGGGGAAGCAAGAAATAAACCATGTGGAGCCTTCACCAGACATATTTCTCTCAGAGAATGTGACACACTTTTAAAACCTCAACTCATTAACCTCTACTGGATTTTTTTTTTCATGCTTTTGTAAATACCTATAGTTTTAAATAGACAAGCGTCAGAATGTGTGTGTCTGGGGGAAGTTTTCAAATCTCGGAGGGCAACATAACTGCAAGGAAAAATAAATAAATAAAACCCACAGATTACGTGCCTAAAGGCAACTCCCAGCAGAGAAGTACCCCAGATGCTTGCATCCGCCATCAGCAAGTGGGGGCTGAATGGGGGAGCCAGCAGCATTGCTTAGGGTAAAGACCAGGCCTGAATGCCCTGAGGACAATCTGAGGGAGCTAACATGAGGTGCAACCTAAACTGTGGGATAGCCAGAGAGAGAGAGAGAGAGAGAGAGAGAGAACTATCCCGCGAAAAGCCCAAACCTAAGGCACTGCTGGCCAGCTCACCTAAGCAATATCAGAGAAGAGCTAGCTGGCTGCAGACCGCCCCATCCCCCGCCAGACGCAGCGGGCAGGCGAGTGTCAGCCAGAGCCGGAAAGGGGCAAACTCAGCCCCAGAGAGGGCATCCCATACCAAACTGCGAACAGGCTT
This sequence comes from Giraffa tippelskirchi, assembly GCF_054371585.1. Taxonomy (NCBI): domain Eukaryota; kingdom Metazoa; phylum Chordata; class Mammalia; order Artiodactyla; family Giraffidae; genus Giraffa; species Giraffa tippelskirchi. Next base: position 155,928,828 of record NC_137275.1, read on the forward strand.
CCAGTTTCTAACCAAAGACTTCCTGAGATTCCAGATGGTTGACATCCGCCATGAGGGTCGCAGCCAGAGATCAGCTCCCCAGAAGAGACACACGGCACACCAGCAATGGGCACACCCAGAAACCAAGCGGCTGGGACCAGGAAGGTGATAAGTTGCACTGTACCTGAAGAGAGTGCGCTCGCCAAGAACCTGGCTGCCTGAGCTGCTCCGATTGAGAACGACACAAACCGCGGGCCCAACCGAGTCTGCGCCTTTGTGGAGTACCCGAGAACCTGAACCTGAGTGGCTTAGACCTGGGAAGTGCACGCAACTCAAGGGCTGCTCCCCGGCAGAGTAACCTAAAGCCTGAGCAGGGTAGACTGGGAAAGCACACACGCCGTGAGCAGGGCAAACCCAGTGTGGCTGAGACACTGTGAGAATTTCCCCCACACACCAGTGACATTTGTTTGCACTGTTCCTCCTTCCCCACAGCACGACTTAACAAGTGAAACTAAACAAGAGACCACATCCGCCCCCTTGTGTCAGAGCAGAAATTAGACACTGAAGAGACCTGCAAACAGAAGAAGCCAAATAAACAGAGGGAACCGCTTTGGAAGTGACAGGTACAACAGATTAAAATCCCTGTAGTTAACACTGATTACATTGGAAGGGGCCTACAGATACTGAGATGTATAAGCTGGAACAAGGAACTATGTGAAACTGAACTGACCCCACACTGCCTGCAACAGCCCCAGAGAAATTCCTAGATATATTTTTACTATTATCATTTTTTGTTAATTTTTTTATTTTTTATTTTTTTTTACTTTTTTAAAGTCCTCTATTACTCCTTTAATTTTCATTTTTATAAACCACAATTTCCTTGCAAAAAAAAAAAGACTATTTTTAAAGCAAACTTCATATATATTTCTTATAATTTGTGTGATTTGGGTTTTTTTTTCAATATTGTATTTTTAAGAGCCTAACCTCTACTCTAGACTTTTAATCTTTGTTTTATAGTATTTGATATCAATTTTGTACATTTAAGAATCCAATCTTCAGTACCCATTTTTACTCAGGAGTGTGATTACTGGCTTCATTACTCTCTCCCCCCTTTGACTTTCCTTTTTCTCTCCCAGGTCACCACTATCTCCTCCCTCCCCTTTCTCTTCTCAACCCACTTCTGTGAATCTCTGTGGGTGTTCTGGGCTACAGAGAACACTTAGGGAACAGAGTACTACCTAGAGCTATCTCTCTCCTCTTGATTCCCTCTTTTCACCTCCTGCTCACCTCTATCTCCTTCCTCCCTCTTCACTTCTCTATGTAACTCCGACAACCTCTCTGAGGGTTCCAGACTGTGGAGAACACATAAGGAATTGTTTACTGGCTAGATTGCTCATGCCCTGTTTGATTCCTCCTCTTCTCCTACTGGTCACCTCTCTCTCCCTCCTTCCTCTTCTCTTCTCCATGTAACTCTGTGAACCTCTCTGGATGTCCCTCACTGTGGAGATTCTTTTCACCATTAACCTAGAAGTTTTATTATCAGGGCTGTATAGATGGAGAAGCCTTGAGGCTACTGTAAGAATAAGACTGAAAACCAGAGGCAGGAGGCTGAAGCCCCAAACTTGAGAACATCAGAGAACTCCTGACTCCAGGGAACATTAATTAATAAGCGATCATCCAAAAGCCTCCATCAGTTCAGTTCAGTCACTCAGTCGTGTCCAACTCTTTGCGATCCCATGAACTGCAGCAAGCCAGGCCTCCCTGTCTATCACCAATTCCAGGAATCCACACAAACCCATGTCCATCGAGTCGGTGATGCCATCTAACCATCTCATCCTCTATCGTCCCTTTCTCCTCCTGCCCTCAATCATTCCCAGCATAAGGGTCTTTTCCAATGAGTCAGCACTTCACATCAGGTGGCCAAAGTATTGGAGTTTCAGCTTCAACATCAGTCTTTTCAACGAACACCCAGGACTGATCTACTTTAGGATGGACTGGTTGGATCCCTTGCAGTCCAAGGGAATCTCAAGAGTCTTCTCCAACACCACAGTTCAAAACCATCAATTCTTCAGCACTCAGCTTTCTTCACCATCCAACTCTCACATCCATACATGACCACTGGAAAAACCATAGCCTTGACTAGACGGACTTTTGTTGACAAAGTAATGTCTCTGCTTTTTAATATAGTGTCTAGATTGGTCATAACTTTCCTTCCAAGGAGTAAGCGTCTTTTAATTTCATGGCTTGCAATCACCATCTGCAGTGATTTTGGAGCCCAGAAACATAAAGTCTGACACTGTTTCCACAGTTTCCCCATCTATTTCCCATGAAGTGATGGGACCAGATGTCATGATATTAGTTTTCTGAATGTTGAGCTTTAAGCCAACTTTTTCACTCTCCTCTTTCACTTTCATCAAGAGGCTCTTTAGTTCTTCACTTTCTGCCATAAGGGTGGTGTCATCTGCATATCTGAGGTTATTGATATTTCTCTCGGCAATCTTGATTTCAGCTTGTGCTTCCTCCAGCCCAGCATTTCTCATGATAAGTTAAATCTTTCTGCATATAAGTTAAATAACCAAGGTGACAATATACAGCCTTAATGTACTCCTTTTCCTATTTGGAACCAGTCTGTGGTTCCATGTCCAGTTCTAACTGTTGCTTCCTGACCTGCATACAGGTTTCTCAAGAGGCAGGTCAGGTGGTCTGGTATTCCCATCTCTTTCAAAGTTTTCCACAGTTTATTGTGATCCACACAGTCAAAGGCTTTGGCATAGTTAGTAAAGCAGAAATAGATGTTTTTCTGGAACTCTCTTGCTTTTCGATGATACAGAGGATGTTGGCAATTTGATCTCTGGTTCCTCTGCCTTTTCTAAAACCAGCTTGAACATCTAGAGGTTCACAGTTCACGTATTGCTGAAGCCTGGATTGGAGAATTTTGAGCATTACTTTACTAGAATGTGAGATGAGGGCAATTGGGTGGTAGTTTGAGCATTCTTTGGTATTGCCTTTCTTTGGGATTGGAATGAAAACTGACCTTTTTCAGTCCTGTGGCCACTGCTGAGTTTTCCACATTTGCTGGGATACTGAGTGGAGCGCTTTCAGAGTGTCATGTTTCAGGATTTGAAATAGCTCAACTGGAATTCCATCACCTCCACTAGCTTTGTTCATAGTGATGCTTCGTAAGACCCACTTGACTTCACATTCCAGGATGTCTGGTTCTAGGTGACTGATCACACCATCGTGCTTGTCTGGGTTGTGAAGAACTTTTTTGTACAATTCTTCAGTGTATTCCTACCACCTCTTCTTAATATCTTCTGCTTCTGTTAGGTCCCTATCATTTCTGGCCTTTATTGAGCCCATCTTTGCATGAAATGTTCCCTTGGCATCTCTAATTTCCTTGAAAAGATCTTTAGTCTTTCCCATTCTATTGTTTTCCTCTATTTCTTTGCACTGATCACTGAGGAAGGCTTTCTTATCTCTCCTTGCTATTCTTTGGAACTCTGCATTCAAATGGGTATATCTTTCCTTTTCCCCTTTGCTTTTCACTTCCTGTCTTTTCAAAGCTATTTGTAAGGCCTCCTCAGACAACCATTTTGCTCTTTTGCATTTTTTTTTCTTGGGGATGGTCTGGATTCCTGTCTCCTGTACAATGTCACGAACCTATATCCATAGTTCATCAGGCACTCTGTCTATCAGATCTAGTCCTTTAAATCTATTTCTCACTTATACTGTATGGTCATAAGGGATTTGATTTAGGTCATACCTTAATGGTCTTGTGGTTTTCTCCACTTTCTTCAATTTCAGTCTGAATTTGGCAATAAGAAGTTCATGGTTTAAGCCATGGTCAGCTCCCGGTCTTGTTTTTGCTGACTGTATAGAGCTTCTCCATCTATGGCTGCAAAGAATATAATCAATCTTATTTCAGTGTCGACCATCTGGTGATTTTCATGTGTAGAGTCTTCTCTTGTGTTGTTGGAAGAGGGTGTTTGCTATGACCAGCATATTCTCTTGGCAGAATTCTATTAGCCTTTTCCCTGCTTCATTCTGTACTCCAAGGCCAAATTTGCCTGTTACTCTAGGTGTTTTTTGACTTCCTACTTTTGCATTCCAGTCCCATGTAATGAAAAGGACATCTTTTTTGGGTTTTAGTTCCAGAAGGTCTTGTAGGTCTTCATAGAACTGTTCAATTTCAGCTTCTTTGGCATTACTGGTCGGGGCATAGACTTGAATTACCGTGATACTGAATGGTTTGACTTGGAAATGAAAAGAGATCATTCTGTCATTTTTGAGATTGCATCCAAGGACTGCATTCAGACTCTTCTGTTGACTATGATGACTATTCCATTTCTTCTAAGGGATTCCTGCCCACAGTAGTAGATATAATGGTCATCTGAGTTAAATTCACCCATTCAAATCCATCTTAGTTCACTGATTCCTAGAATGTCAATGTTCACTCTTGTTATCTCCTGTTTGACCATTTTCAATTTGCCCTGATTCATGGACCTAACATTCCAGGTTCCTATGCAATATTGCTCTTTACAGCATCGAATCTTGCTTCAATCACCAGTCCCATTCATAACTGGGTGTTGTTTTTGCTTTGGCTCCATCCCTTCATTCTTTCTGGAGTTATTTCTCCACTGATCTCCAGTAGCATATTGGGCACCTACTGACCTGGGGAGTTCATCTTTCAGTGCCCTATCTTTTTGCCTTTTCATACTGTTCATAGGGTTCTCAAGGCAAGAACACTGAAGTGGTTTGCCATTCCCTTCTCCAGTGGACCACATTCTGTCAGACCTCTCCACCATGACCTGTCCGTCTTAGGTGGCCCCATATGGCATGGCTTAGTTTCATTGAGTTAGACAAGGCTGTAGTCTATGTGATCAGATTGGCTTGGTGTCCATGACTGTAGTTTCAGCCTGTCTGCACCCTGATCCCCTCTCTCAGTGCCCACTGTCTTACCTGGGTTTCTCTTACCTTGGACCTGGGGTCTCTTTTCATGGCTTCTCTGAAAAAGCACAGCCACCACCCCTTACCTCAGATGCACGGTAGCTGCTTTCGGCTGTCGCCCCTGACCTCGGGCCCAGTGTAGCTCCTCTCGGCTGCACTCAGTGCACCACTGCAGCCCCCACTGCCTCCATACCTACACTGAAACCAACCACTACCCAAGAGCCAATAAGTTTCAGAGCAAGACATACCATGCAAATTTCCCAGAAATGCAGGAACATAGCCCTAGGCATCAATATACAGGCTGCCCAAAGTCACGCCAAACCCATAGACACCTCAAAACTCACTACTGGACACTCCATTGCACTCCAGAGAGAAGAAATCCAGCTCCACCCACCAGAACACAGACGCAACCTTCCCTAACCAGGAAACCTTGGTAAGCCAATCATCAAACTCCACCCACAGGGAGGAATATCCACAATAAAGAGGAACCACAAATTGCCAGAATACAGAAAGGCCACCCGAAACCCAGCAATCTAAACAAGATGAAAAGGCAAAGAAATACTCAGCAGGTAAAGGAACATGATAAATGCCCATCAAACCAAACAAAAGAGGAGGAGATAGCATCTCTACCTGAAAAAGAATTTAGAATAATGATAGTAAAAATGATCCAAAGTCTTGAAAAAAAAATGGAGTTACAGAGAAATAGCCTGGAGACAAGGGTTGAGAAGATGCAAGAAATGTTTAACAAGGACCTAGAAGAAATAAAAAAGAGTCAATTAATAATGAATAATGGAATAAACGAGATCAAAAACACTCTGGAGGGACCATCAGTAGAATAACGGAGGCAGAAGATAGGATAAGTGAGGTAGAAGATAGAACGGTGGAAATAAATGAAGCAGAGAGGAAAAAAGAAAAAGAATCAAAAGAAATAAGGACAACCTCAGGGACCTTTGGGATGATGTGAAACACCCCAACTTTGGAATCAGAGGAGTCCTAGAAGAAGAAAACAAAGAGAAAGTCCATGAGAAAATACTCGAGGAGATAATAGTTGAAAACTTTCCTAAAATGGGGAAGGAAATAGTCACACAAGTCCAAGAAACCCAGAGAGTCCCAAACAGGATAAACCCAAGGCGAAATACCTCAAGACACGTATTAATCAAATTAACAAAGATCAAACACAAAGAAGAAATATTAAAAGCAGCAAGGGAAAAATAACAAATAACACACAAGGGGATTCCCATAAGGATAACATCTGATCTTACAATAGAAACTCTTCAGGCCAGAAGGGAATGGCAGGACATACTTATAGTAATGAAAGAGTATAACTTACAACCCAGATTACTGTACCCAGCAAGGATCACATTCAGATATGAAGGAAAATTCAAAAGCTTTACAGACAAGAAAAAGCTCAGAGAATTCATCACCACCAAACCAGCTCTTCAACAAATGCTAAAGGATCTTCCATAGACAGGAAACACAGAAGGGGTGTAAAACCTCGAACCCAAAACAACAAAGTAAATGGCAACGGGACCATACTTATCAATAATTACCTTAAATGCAAATGGCTTGAATGCCCCAACCCAAAGACAAAGACTGGCTGAATGGATACAAAAACAAGACCCCTATATATGCTGTCTACAAGAGACTCACCTCAAAAAAAGGGACACACACATACTGGAAGTGAAGGGCTGGGAAAAAATATTTCACGCAAACTCAGACCAAAAGAAAGCAGGAGTTGCAAAATAAAGGCTGTGAAAAGAGACAAAGAAGGACACTACATAATGATCAAAGGATCAATCCAAGAAGAAGATATAACAATTATAAATATATATGCACCCAACATAGGAGCACTGCAATATGTAAGGCAAATGCTAACAAGTATGAAAGGGGAAATTAACAATAACACAATAATAGTGGGAGACTTTAATACCCCACTCACACCTATGGATAGATCAACTAAACAGAAAATTAACAAGGAAACAGAAACTTTAAATGACACAATGGACCAGCTAGACCTAATTGATATCTATAGGACATTTCACCCTAAAACAATCAATTTCACCTTTTTCTTAAGTGCACATGGAACCTTCTCCAGGATAGATCACATCCTGGGATACAAATCTAGCCTTGGTAAATACAAAAAAAAATTGAAATCATTCCAATCATCTTTTCTGACCACAATGCAGTAAGATTAGATCTCAATTACAGGAAAAAAGCTATTATAAATTCCAACATATGGAGGCTAAAAAACACGTTTCTGAATAATCAACAAATCACAGAAGAAATCAAAATGTGCATAGAAACGAATGAAAATGAAAACACAACAATCCAAAATCTATGGGACACTGTAAAAGCAGTGTTAAGGGGAAGGTTCACAAAAATACAGGCATATCTCAAGAACCAAGAAAAAAGTCAAATAAATAACCTAACTCTACACCTAAAGCAGCTAGAGAAGGAAGAAATGAAGAACCCCAGGGTTAGTAGAAGGAAAGAAATCTTAAAAATTAGGGCAGAAATAAATGCAAAAGAAATAAAAGATCACAGAAAAAAATCAACAAAGCTAAAAGCTGGTTTTTTGAGAAGATAAATAAAATTGACACACTGTTAGCCAGACTCATCAAGAAATAAAGGGAGAAGAATCAAATCAACAAAATTAGAAATGAAAATGGGGAGATTACAACAGACAACACAGAAATACAAAGGATCATAAGAGACTGACATCACAGCTATATGCCAATAAAATGGACAACTTGGAAGAAATGAACAAATTCTTAGAAAAGTACAGCTTTCCAAAACTGAACCAGGGAGAAATAGAAGATCCTAACAGACCCATCACAAGCACGGAAATCGAAACTGTAATCAGAAATCTTCCAGCAAACAAAAGCCCAGGACCAGATAGCTTCACAGCTGAATTCTACCAAAAATTTAGAGAAGAGCTAACACTTATCTTACTCAAACTATTCCAGAAAATTGCAGAAGGTAAACTTCCAAACTTAGTCTATGAGGCCACCATCACCCTAATACCAAAACCAGACAAAGATGCCACAAAAAAGAAAACTACAGGCCAATAGCACTGATGAACGTAGATGTAAAAATCCTTAACAAAATTCTAGCAAACAGAATCCAACAACATATTAAAATGATCATACATCATGACCAAGTGGGCTTTATCCCAGGAATGCAAGGATTCTTTAATACCTGCAAATCAATCAATGTAATACACCACATTATGAAATTGAAAGATAAAAAACATACGATTATCTCAATAGATGCAGAAAAAGCCTCCGACAAAATTCAACATCCATTTATGATAACAACTCTCAAGAAAGCAGGCATAGAAGGAACATACCTCAACATAATAAAACCTATATATGACAAACCCACAGCAAACCTTATCCTCAATGGTGAAAAATTGAAAGCATTTCCCCTAAAGTCAGGAATAAGACAAAGGTGCCCACTCTCACCACTACTTATTCAACCTAGTTTTGGAAGCTTTGGCCACAGCAATCAGAGCAGAAAAAGAAATAAAAGGAATCCAGATAGGAAAAGAAGTAGTAAAACTCTCACTGTTTGCAGATGACATGATCCTCTACATAGAAAACCCTAAAAATTCTACCAGAAAATTACTAGAGCTAATCAATGAATATAGTAAAGTAGCAGGATATAAAATTAACACACAGAAATCCCTTGTATTCCTATACACTAACAATGAGAAAACAGAAAGAGAAATTAAGGAAACAATACCATTTATCATTCCAAAAAAAGAATAAAATACTTAGGAATATATTTACCTAAAGAAAAAAAGACCTATATATAGAAAACTATAAAACACTGATGAAACAAATCAAAGAGGACACAAATAGGTGGAGAAATATTCCATGTTCATGGATTGGAAGAATCAATATAGTGAAAATGAGTATACTATCCAAATCAATCTATAGATTCAATGCAATCCCTATCAAGCTACCAACGGTCTTTTTCACAGAACTAGAACAAATAATTTCACAATTTGTATGGAAATACAAAAAACCTCGAATAGCCAAAGTAATCTTGAGAAAGAAGAATGGAACTGGAGTAATCAACCTGCCTGACTTCAGGCTCTACTACAAAGCCACAGTCATCAGGACAGTATGGTACTGGCACAAAGACAGAAATATAGATCAGGGGAACAAAATAGAAAGCTCAAAGATAAATCCACATACCTATGGACACCTTATCTTTGACAAAGGAGGCAAGAATATGCAATGGAGAAAAGACAATCTCTTTAACAAGTGGTGCTGGGAAAACTGGTCAATTACTTGCAAAAGAATGAAACCAGAACTTTCTGACATCATACACAAAAATAAACTCAAAATGGATTAAAGATATAAATGTAAGACTAGAAACTATAAAACTCCTAGAGGAAAACACTCTCCAACATAAATCACAGCAGGATCCTCTATGACCCACCTCCCAGAATATTGGAAATAAAAGCAAAAATAAACAAATGGGACCTAATTAAAATTAAAAGCTTTTGCACAACAAAGGAAACTATAAGCAAGGTGAAAAGACAGCCTTCAGAATGGGAGAAAATAACAGCAAACGAAGCAACTGACAAAGAATTAATCTCAAAAATATACAAGCAACTCCTGCAACTCAATTCCAGAAAAATAAACGACCCAATCAAAGAATGGGCCAAAGAACTAAACAGACATTTCTCTAAAGAAGACATATAGATGGTTAACAAACACATGAAAAGATGCTCAATATCACTCATTATTAGAGAAATGTAAATCAAAACCACAATGAGGTACCATTTCACTCCAGTCAAAATGGCTGCTATCCAAAAGTCTACAAGCAATAAATGCTGGAGAGGGTGTGAAGAAAAGGGAACCCTCTTACACTGTTGGTGGGAATGCAAACTAGTACAGCCACTATGGAGAACAGTGTGGAGATTCCTTAAAAAGCTGGAAATAGAACTGCCATATGACCCAGCAATCCCACTATTGGGCATATACACTTAGGAAACCAGAATTGAAAGAGACACGTGTACCCCAGTGTTCATCACAGCACTGTTTATAATAGCCAGGACATGGAAGCTACCTAGATGTCCATCAACAAACGAATGGATAAGAAAGCTGTGGTACATATATACAATGGAATACTACTTAGCCATTAAAAAGAATACATTTGAATCAACTCTAATGAAGTGGATGAAACTGGAACTCCGAGTGAAGTAAGCCAGAAAGAAAAACACCAATACAGTATACTAATGCATATATATGGAATTTAGAAGGATGATAATGATAACCCTATATGCAGGACAGAAAAAGAGACACAGATGTATAAAACAATCTTTTGGACTCTGTGGGAGAAGGCGAGGGTTGGATGATCTGAGAGAATAGCGTTGAAAGATGTATATTATCATATGTGAAATAGATCGCCAGTCCAGGTTCGATGCATGAGACAAGTACTCAGGGGTGGTGCACTGGGATGGCCCAGAGGGATGGGGTGGGGAGGGAGGTGGGAGGGGAGTTCAGGATGGGGAACACATGTAAACCTATGGCTGATTCATATCAATATATGGCAAAAACCACTACAATATTGTAAAGTAATTAGCCTCCAACTAAAATAAATTAATTAAAATAAATAAATAAAAACTTGCATGGTATGCTTTCCTACAGTCATAGACGATTTGAAGAAAAGACTAGAGATACTAACAGTATCACTCCTACTCAGAGCAAGGAAACTAAAATCTTTAGAGGAAGAAATGAACATAGTAGAGTAAGATTTCAGAAAGCAGAAAGAAAGTGGGCAAATATAGGAGCCATATAACTCATAGCCAGTTCTATCAGTGAGTGAGATGGTCTAGCTGTCTAGACTGGATGAACCAAAATACAAATTTGGAAAGCCATTATGACACAAATCACAGTGTGCGTGACACCAGAAACATTTGCTTTGTCATTGACTTTGTTGTCAGCAAACCGCACTCAAGACTCTCATCCATTTGATGTACTTGTATCCAAATCTTCGGGAGGAAAAAACAAAACAAAACAAAACTCTACCACAAAGTATGTTGTTAGTGTGAGTTCTGCCTTAAAAGAGTAAGAGAAAACAGAAAAAAATTACAAGTAATTATTCACACTGCTAAAGGGAAAAATAAAAGAATAAAAACAATTATCCCCATAAGATTACAGCATCAAATCCAGCATCTCAGAACATGAGACAAACCATTTATTCACCATAAACAAGACATTTTCTTAAATGTCTTCTAAGTAAACAGTTGAACGGCCTGGATAAAATTTAGATTTTATGATCAGTACTTGTTTTATATAACAGAGGAAATAAAACTTTTCCAAATTCAAAAGAAGTCCCTGCTACTTTCTTTAGATTTCTTATGAAGAATATTAAACTTATTCACATTGATGACTAGAATTTCTGGATGTCTTGGTAATTTTTTTTTTTTTATTCTCAATGAGTTATAACTCCTGGTGGGGAATAAATGTACATACAATATTGTATCTGGAAGACAGTTCAAAAAGAGCTTTAAAGTTGTGCAAAAGTGCTTTCAAGTTAGTGGGATGGCTCAAGTACTCACTTTTAGTCTAAACTGAATTCACCACTAGAGAGAATAGCACAGACAATACAGGCATGAGGCATGATGCTACCAGCTACTGGAAATTGGCTGTCGGTTATGGACATCCCATCTCAAGGAGCCACTAAAATTCAGGAGCATTGTTAAAATACTCAGCAAGGCAACTGCAGGGCTAGTTGGCAAAGACACTCTTTTCTATCCAAAGACAGGAGACAGGCAGGTCAGAGTTATGGCCAGTCAAGGATGTAATTGCAACAAAACCAAGGGAAGTGTATTTGTTAGAAATGTGTTTGGCTGCAAGTAATGCAAAGCCTACTTTTCAGTGGCCTTAACAGAGATCTATTTTTCTCATATAATAAGATTATCATCAGATGAGAAGTTGCTGCTGGCCTTGATTCTGTATCACAACAATTCTGAAATTCTCTCAGCCTTTTCCTCATAGCTGCAAGATGTCTGTCTCAACCTCAGGCATCCAGTGCACATTTAAGAAAGGAAGAAGTCTGGGGGTAAGAAAGAACATCCAAGTCTATTACTTTTATCAAAAAAAAAAAAAATGTTCTCAGAAGCCCCACAGCATATTTTCATCTCATTAGGCAGACCTGGATCACTCTGACACTACAGCTACCCACCTAGGTAGGAACGATTTTAGCTTCTTCAACCTTTATGTGAAAGAGTAGTTTTCCAATAGCATCTGGCACAGGGAGTCATATCAAAAGAGGCACTGCCTTCTAAGTCTCTCATTCTGCCCTCCTACTCCAAGCAGAGCATGCAGGGGAGAGAAGGTGAAGGTGAACCCAGCATTTCACCCATGCACCAAGACCCAAATGTTCACATTTGACTTGTGCTGATGAGGAGATGGGGATGCAGAAGACAAAAGTCCTAAATTGCATGTCTTTTAATAAAGTATTAAAATGAACACAACAGAGTCTTAAAGATCTAAAATGAGGGTCTTCTACTAATTGAAAGAAACACAAGAAGAAAAAAAAGTGGATGAGAGATGGTTAAGGGAATATCCCACCAGCTGGAGAAGAGGCTTTGATTGAATACAACTAGTGGCTCTTATTAGTGGAATAAAATCATTTGATTTCTGTACACCTAACAAATTCAGACTCCTTACTAAATTAGTTACACTAAAGTTAACTATCAATTTATTACAAGACCCCAGTGGATAGATTCAGGCCTTCTTTAGATAAACCTCTTTTGTTTTATGAAGTTCCAATTGAAAGGAACCCTTAAGAAGACATACCTCATTAAAATACACACAATTAATTTTTGTGAGATCCTCAGATGTGTTGCTATGTAATCAGATACATGCTTGACAAAGTTGCATCTGAATAGAGCCTGGTTTATTTGGGAATAATACATGACTTGCAAGGGATAAATTAATTATTGTTGTCAGTTCTTCAGCTTCTTAAAACTAACTTTGGGGGATTTAGATCCCCTCCACATACACACATATGACAAACTATTTAACTGTGTAGTATTCTATCATTTCTTTCATCCTAACTCAGCTTACACTTCCTCAAGGAAGCATAGATACTGTTTCAAGTCTAAAGTCAAACTAAGAAAGTCATTTTCCAACTTTTAATTCTGTTTTATTTAATTAAGGGAAGCCATTGGAGCCAAATGTTTGTCATAGTGCTTCAGACATAAAACTGGAAAATTTTAGATACTTGTAATATTCTAAAGGAGAACTACACTGATTTGATTTAGTATAGTTGAGATTTCTGATATTCCACTCCACTAACATTTATAGAATTTCAACTATGTGCAGTCACTGTGTTATATGCTATGAACTTACAGAGGAAAAAAAAATATTTCTAGGCCTTGAGAAACTCAAAATTCAGCTGCGGATATACTACTAGCAGCATAAGCTAATATCCGTAACACACTGTGAATAATTACCATGACAGAAATATTTATAAAGGGCTATAGAAACAATTGAGAGAATCACTATACTTGTGTAAAGTTTATTATTAATTTATGAGGAAAAATTAATTAAATGAGTTAATCAAGGTCTGAAAGTTGGCTAAATTCTTCCCTGTTGTTTGAGAGAGCAGTGTGTCCTTCTAGGCATGAAAGGAAGAAAATCATTTCTCACTCAACTAAAGCAAAGATTCACAACCTAAGTGCTGGCTGCCTCTGAAGAAACCTGCAGAGAAATTTTCTTATACTGCATCAGGTATAACAGAAGGAAACAGCTGGAAGCTTAGGGGTAAATATCAGCAGCTCCTGTGTGATTAAAAAGAACTGCCAAATGCAGTTGGTATATTCCTCCTGCCAGCAGGATCTTTTTCTCTTGGTTATGTGCTAAGTTTAAAAATAATAAATAGTAACAGTGATCACTTATTGAGTGTCCACATGTCACTTACATAAAGTCTGGCACTGTGAAATGGAATTTACATATATTATTTCTAGATTGTATAACAATCCACTATAGAGTAGACATTATATTACTTCTATTTAACATGACATAGAGAGAAAATCATCCATAATAAGAGGAGGACTCAGGGGTTGAGATCAGTTTTGTTTGACTTCAGGGCTTAAGCCCTTACCACTATGCCACAGAAGTAAAGATGACACCATTATTGATGCCTCAATTCAAGAGCAAGGGGAGGCCTTCCTCCCTGGGCCCCTTTTTTAGAGTTTAAAAACTGTTCTAGGTTAGCCAATATTCTTCTTTCCATTGCTGCCAATTGATTTTTTTTTCCCCCTTTCAAGTCTGATTTGGGTTTTGCTAGTAAATATTGTTTCTATCTCCACCCTCACTAGCAAACACAGCTGGTTTGGGCTGTCAGAACTTCAAAGAACCTTCTGCAAAGATCTAAACCATATGAAAATGTTAGGTAGTTAGAATAGGAAAAAGAAGTCCAGAGTGGCGGTGGCAAAAAGACAAGGCAAGGAAAAGCCTGTGAAAATAGAACAAAGGAAGGTCTGAAGACCAGAGTGAGAACCTCAGGTAAAAGAAACAGCCCTCTTGGCTAGCCCAACTTACATAGGGCAGGCTTAGGGTGAGGAGAAAAAAACATGTTAAAAAGGGACCAAAATTGGGCTGGAGGGCCTCTCATCTCTTCATGTCTTTTGGGTCAGCATGCTCTCATGCCTCAAGGATGTATTTTCCTTTACTTTCTAAATAAAACTGAGCTGTAACACTGGTCTATCTGAGAGCTGCAACACTGGTCTGCCGCTTCCAATTTTTGTTGTGTTGAGACAGAACCGAGGAAATTACAAATTCCCTCGATATCTATGGTGCTGTGACTCAGATTTAACCTGGCTGAAACAACCTCAGTTCGGCCCCTGCAAGGAGGATGCCAAGCACAGCAGGAGCCCAACTCGGCAAAAGCACTCATGGTGGAAGCTGAACGCAAAGAAAACCTAGTGCAGGGGAAGTGACAAGAAGCCCAGCGTACTGGAAACTGGGAAAGAGAAAAACAAACAGCAGAAAGCTCATGCGGCTCAGTCTCAGATTCCAGAAGACCTCACTTTAAGGTAGGATGTCCTTGCTCCTATGGTTGGAAGGACATATGGCTAACAAAATCTTAATTCCTTTACAATCTCTGGTTCCTTGTTTCCTTGAACCCCCCGTGAACAGGCAAGAGGCAGTGGGTGCAACTGAGGGACTCTGGCAGGGGCTACTCCTCAGTGTGTTCCAAAGGCTTCACTATCTGCTGGGCCCCAGTAGCTGTTACCCAAGCTGGTGGGGGTTCTTCTGTTCTTAAATCTTCTTTTTGCCAAGGATCAGGTCAATGAAAACTGTGAGCACAGGTCAGGTATTTAGCAGATTTTCTGGAAGGTTATGAAGGGGATTCCTCAGCACATTTTCCACACTGCTTTTCCCCTCCATCCTTCAGCTCCTCTCTCCCAGGACTTGAGCCTGACCAAAACCCATGGTGTCTGGTTTCAGGATCTAATGAAGCTCAGGCTCTGATGTCTTATTGCAAAAATTCAGGTAGAGACACAATGATAGGTAAGAGGTGTATTTGTTTGGATTCAGAGAGAAGAACACTCCACAGGGTGTGGGCCATCACAGAGAAGAGTACAGGGGCCATGAAATGTGGTGTGGCTAGTCTTTTTGAGCTGGGTGATTTCACATGCTAATGAGTGGGAGGTTCATCCCAACCATCGGGGGACCACCCACTCATCTGTCTTTTGACAGTGCTTTGGAACTGTCCTGGCACCTCTGGGTGTGTCATTTAGCTTGCAGATTAGGGATCAAGGTTTAGTTGAATTTGACTTGTCATCTTGGACCCATTTGATTTTAATCGGTTTATGTTATGCCCTTGGGCTATGTCATTCTTTCAAAAGTTGTGCCCTGTCCCCTTCCCTCCTGTTTCATGCTCTTTTCCTGAGCCCCGTCCAGGCCCACAATGTTGCCTCTACAATCTTCTAGAAGGACAACCAAAAAATAGCTGGCCCTTGAGAAGTAAATACTGTATAATATCTAATACCTCTAAATATTCAGGCCTTCATCTTCCATGTTTCCTAAAACGTGTGTAACAACAGCACCTCTCCGTGGACCCACTAGGGCGGGTGACAGGCACACATTGCCTGCTAGCAGTCCATCTGTTGGCATCCCTTCAAGGGCAACTGGGCTTCCAGGGATAATGTTTGCCACTTTGAGAGTTAGCCCTACAGGCCATTTGGGCCCAAACCCTTACCACCCTTCTCCTAAGGTTACAAACATACCCCTCCATCAAATCTCCACTCCACTTTTATGGTACATCTGGTCTGTTGCCTCTTATCAATTTGTTCTTAAGCCACTTACTAACTCCTACAACCAGGACCCTGTCCCCTTGTAGGCAACATTGCTCCACCCCACTTATTAAAATACTCTTAATGCCCCTAACAGGACCAGATAACCCACTCCTTTGTCATTACTTCTGTTATTACCTAAAGTGGGTCTATGACAATGAAATGTTTACCATTAGAGACACCCTAAATTACTCTTATGGAGGACTAGGGGAGGAAATCAATGATTTATATTCCTTTAGAGCAATAAGAAGATAAGGCTTATGGCTGATTCACCAGTTTCCCAGTCTCAGGGCACAGGCTTGGATTGCTTTACATCATGATATCTACTCCCATCTGCGGTGAACAAACTGGCAATAAGTTAAGATTACAACCCTTTAATCCTACCCAGCACTGGTCATGCTTGGGGATGCCCAACTCCAGTCCGGGGGACCCAGGAGGTCGACCTGCCTCAAGCTGCCTAGGAATCTGGTCCTCGAAAGGTTATCATGCCTCAACCTGCTTGGGGATCCGCCAATCCAGGGGTCCCAGGAGGTAGACACGCATTGACCTTCCCAGGGACCCGATTCTCAGGAGGCCAACCTGCCTCGACCTTCCTGGGGATTCGATCTCCAAGAGGCTGTCACACCTCAGCTTGCCTGGGGATTTCCACCCTCACCCAGGATGCCTGGCTCTCAGGTTGTAACAGTTCTGGGTAGGATAAGCTTCAAAAAGACTCACCCCTAAGGAAGTGCACCCATGGAAATTGAAGGAGGCCTATTAGTTTTTCTTTTTACTTTTCCTCCCTGTCATCTTGGTCTTTCAGATGGAAAATAACCGATCCATTTCCTGACAGATGTCCTTGAGATGTATCCTTGATAACTGGAAGCTGTTCAATCCTCTAACTCCAAGGAGGAGTCGCTTAACATTTTTTTGTGCTACTGCGTGGCCATGGTATCCTCTGGGTGACAAGGAACACTGGCCTGAGGATGGGAGTTTAAATTACAATACCATCCTGCACCTAGAATTACTCTGCAAAAGACAAGGGAAATGGACAGAGATCCCCTAGGTCCAAATTTTCTTTCAACTAAGAGATATGAAGGAACTCTGTCTTAAGATTTCGTCTGCCCAGGTCATTACAAAGTGACAATGGGACATCATTTACTTCTAAGGTCACCCAAGGGGACTCTAAAGCATTGGGCATTACTTATTATCTCCATTGTGCCTGGAGGCCTCAGTCTTCAGGAAAAGTAGAAAGAGCCAACCAATTCTTAAAATAAGCGATAAAAAAAGATAACCCAGGAGACCTCCCTGGGATTGAAGGAGGCTTTATCAATAGCTCTCCTCTGCACCTGTATTGCCCCCAAGGAACAGATTGGTATTAGTCCTTATGAGATGCTATATGGGAGACCTTTTGTTTATGTCAATGACCTCTTCTTAGATCCAGAGGCTCAGACCTTCCAGTCTTATACCATGGCCATTGGGCAATTCCAACAGGATATACACTTGTGAGGTGTCAACCAGGACCCAAAGATTCTAAGGAGTCACCACTATATGCTCCAGGGACTCAAGTCCTAATTAAAGTCTGGAAAGATGGGGCCCCAAAAGCTCAACTCCAGCCCACATGAAAGGGCCCCTATCCTGTAATACTTTCTACCCTTGCAGCAGTCAAGGTACCAGGACATGATTCTTGGATTCACTACTCAAGAGTCAAGCCATGGAAGAAAACAGAAGAGGACACTCAATATACCTGTGAGCCCTAGGAGATCTCAGATACCTATTTAGAACTATAAATAAGTGTCATTCTGACAAACATCCCCAAAATTAAGTTTCTGGGTATAATATTTCTCAGGACAGCTCTAAAGAGTCAACACAGCCTGGCAGGGATTGTACTCCAAAACAGACAGGAGATAGATCTCCTGATCCTTGAACAAGGAGGGACTTAAGCCATCTTGAATGGGACATGTTGTTTCTGGGTAAATACCTCCACCTAGGTTAAAGAAAGTCTCACAGTCCTCAAGAAAATCATTCAGACCCTACAGGATCTCAAAGAACAAGCTGGAGAGTTCTCAGGGTGGCTAAAATCTCTCTTTGGGGGATCCTGGTAATGGGAAATTTGGAGTTGGCTAAAGCCCCTGACTGGTTCCAAATAGGAAAAGGAGTACATCAAGGCTGTATATTGTCACCCTGCTTATTTAACTTATATGCAGAGTACATCATGAGAAACCCTGGGCTGGCGGAAGCACAAGCTGGAATCAAGATTGCTGGGAAAAATATCAATAACCTCAGATATGCAGATGACACCATCCTTATGGCAGAAAGTGAAGAGGAACTAAAAAGCCTCTTGATGAAAGTGAGAGAGGAGACTGAAAAAGTTGGCTTAAAGCTCAACATCCAGAAAACTAAGATCATGGCATCTGGTCCCATCACTTCATGGGAAATAGATGGGAAAATAGTGGAAACACTGTCAGACTTTATTTTGGGGGGCTCCAAAATCACTGCTGATGGTGATTGCAGTCATGAAATTAAAAGGAAGGAAGGAAAGGAAAATTGGAAGGAAAATTATGACCAACCTAGATAGCATGTTTAAAAGCAGAGACATTACTTTGCCAACAAAAGTCCGTCTAGTCATGGCTATGGTATTTCCAGTGGTCATGTATGGATGTGAGAGTTGGACGGTGAAGAAAGCTGAGCGCCGAAGAATTGATGCTTTTGAACTGTGGTGTTGGAGAAGACTCTTGAGAGTCCCTTGGACTGCAAGGAGATCCAATCAATCCATCCTAAAAGAGATCAATCCTGGGTGTTCATTGGAAGGTCTGATGTTGAAGCTGAAACTCCAATACTTTGGGCACCTCATGCGAAGGGTTGACTCATTGGAAAAGACCCTAATGCTGGGTAGGATTGGGGGCAGGAGGAGAAGGGGACGACAGAGGATGAGATGGTTGGATGGCATCAGCGACTCGATGGACATGGGTTTGGGTAGACTCCGGGAGTTGGTGATGGACAGAGAGGCCTGGCGTGCTGCAATTCATGGGGTCGCAAAGAGTCGGACACGACTGAGCGACTGAACTGAACTGTAGGTGTTCAGAAGAGATATGATTCCCTTTGGAAAGGATTAGGAAAAGCATCCAAAGAGGGCAAAGCATTTGAATAAGCCCTGAAGGGTTGGTAGGATTTCAATAGATACTGAAAGACTGAACAGAGCCACTGCATAAGTAGTTTACTGACCTGGGAGTTGTTTAATTGCTCTCTCTTTGTACATTTTAATAGTAGTATAGTACATGATATATTATAAAAACATTTAAATAATACAGTTGGTAATGTTATAGCATCTCTCTTTCCCTTGCCTCCCTCATCATTCTCCCTCAGTTGTCTCATTTCTTTCCCCACCAATATTTACAGACTTTTTCCTATGCACTGATGTACATATATACGTAACAATGGATTCCTGAAAATCTGAATGGAGTGAGTTCACCAAAGTGAGATAAGGGAAAAAACAAAAACAAAAACCTAGACTAGGCTTATGTTGACACAAATATCTATAGAGATCAACAACTGGGGACACCTGGTTACTATTACCAGCAGTAGCAAACAGTTTACTGCCTAAGTAAGCATAAGTAAGCTACTCGGTAGTTTATCTATTAAGATAAGCTAGGCAATGCTAACCCCCATGAATCCCAAAGGCTTAATGCAATAAGAGCTGGTTAATAACAAATCCAGTGTTCTTCAATTTGTTACTAAAATGGAGGAGCTCTTCCATTCCAGCTATCCAGACTATGAAGAAGAGAGAGCAAAAGATGGCACATGACATATCACGGTTAGGTCTGGAAGTGATGTACATCATTTCTGCCTCCATCCCATTGGAGAGGACTCAATAGAAAGTATGTTCAAGGTGGGCTGTCAAATTAGTCATTTTGTGTGCCCAAGAAAAGTTTCAAATAGTTCAGTGAATTCATATCATTTTCTCTGCCACATGTTTCCTTATCTGTGAGGTATATAGTCAACTAGATGATGATAACAGCCTTCACATTTCTATCCTTTAATGAGTATTACATTCAATGAAAGGATCTGACCTCACTTTTGCATTCAAGTGGATTGACTTTATTTTAGTTTTAGTCATTTTTTGTTACAATTTTTGCCTACTTGTCACTATGTTGCTGTCATATCAAGTTAAGAGACTATCAGATATGAGGGTAATCTGGCTGCAACAGCTGTCACCCCACTGAGCACGAGGGTTGGTCTGGCTGACTAGGTGAGCATCCCCTTTTTCCCTCACCTCTCTGTGTGTGTTCCTCCTGAAGGTGCACACACAGTCAAAGAGGATGATCTTCCCCATTTTTCAATCAAGGGGATACAAATAGCTGCCCTCTGCAGCTAGAACTTTCAAACAAACTCTCAAGGTCCATTTGTATGAGGAATGCATAGTGATCAAACTCTCAAGACTCCAGACACATCTAACTGATATGCTGCATGTGGCATTCTGCCTTTAAAAAGAAAAAAGTAAGATTATCTGAATAATTTTTTTCCTTAAAAAAATATCCCAAATTTCAAAAAGCAGTGGAAAAATGTAGAAGCAGAATTAAATCATTGGTTATCTCCCAGGAAAAAACCCTAACGTTTTGCTAGTTATCAATTCAGTTTGCTGAACTGAGTTGAGCTTACACTGATTCCTATCTCCATGTGTCCCTTAGTTAACTTTCTTATTAACTTATGGCTTATTGATTCAGTTTTCAAAAAATCCTTGTGGAGTGGAGTGATCACATTAGCCTTTCTTTGTCCTCAGGACAATACACACCCGTGTCCTGATGATTAGATGTTCTGGGACTAACTCTTCAATCTTACCCTTCTTAGGGAAGTCCTTTGGGCATAGCAAGGTATGATGATTCAACCAGCAGGGCCAGTGAAGATAAGTGCTATTTTTGTTTTACTTTTCTTTAACTTAGTTATATCCCATCAGGCAAAGAGCAATTACTTTTAAAAATATAAAGCATATTACATAAGGCCCTAGGGAGAGGAGGCATTTTGAGTTTTCCACATTCTACATAATTATTAGAGGCAATGGAATTTTACTCAGTCATAAAAAGGAATGAAATATTGTCATTTGCAGCACTGTGGATGTACCTAGAGATATTATGCTTAATGAAATAAGTCAGACAAAGAAAGCCAAATACTATATGATATCATTTATATGTGGAATCTAAAAAATAATACAAGTGAATATATATGCAAAACAGAAACAAACTCACAGATACAGAAAACAACCTTGTGGTTACCAAAGCAGAGAGGAAAGAGAGGGACATAGGGATATGGGATTAACAGATACAAACTACGACATATAAAACAGATAAACAACAAGGATATACTGTATAGCACAGGGAGTTGTGCCTATTATCTTGCAATAACCTAAAATAGATCATAATCTGAAAAAATACTGAATCACTATGCCATACATGATATGCTGAAACTGATAAAGCATTGTAAATCAAACATGTGGTGGTGGTGGTGGTGGTGGTGGTGGTTTAGTTGCTAAGCCATTGTCCGATTCTTGTGACCCCATGGACTATAGCCCACCAGGCTCCTCTTGGGATTTCCCAAGCAAGAATACTAGAGTGGGTTGCTATGCCCTCCTCCAGGGTATCTTCCCAAACCAGGGATCAAAACCATGTCTCCTGAATTGCAGGCAGATTCTTTATTGCTGAGCCAATACTTCTATTAAAAAAGAGAAAGCTTAGTATAGCAGCCCTTCCTCAGATCATCCCAGGGTAACCTGAGGGTCATTCTTGAAGTGTTATCTATTTGCAGTGATCTTCAAATGGAGATTAATCAAAAGTGTTTAGATATGAAGACACAATGATTCTTAGCATTTAGTAGATCTGGAGTTAGAGATGGGAAGTGGTTGCAATGCTCTGGACAATCTCACACAGTGAAGAACTGTCTTGCTTAGCCACCGAGCAAACAGTGGTGAACACTGCCATGGAAAAGCTATAACTTTCAGATATCCATAAGGCAGATGCTAAGACTTCATTAACAGCTTTCCTAGGAATTAGCATGTCCTATTTAGAACTAGCTCTTTTGAGGAATGCCAATTGTCAGAAATGCAATGCCATGTGTGTATACTTCCTTCTCCATCATGGAGGAAGGAAGGAGGCAATTTCTGGAAACTGTAAATCACAATAACACAAATAAGAAGAGCCATAAATATGTGCGAACATTCCGTGAATGGTTTTCTTTCTTTTGTGTGTGTCAGTGTGATAGCATAAATAATTATACTCTAGTGCTTGCCAAGTTTCTTAATGCAGTAACAGTTGCAAGTCATTCTCTTAAATTAATAGAATTCTGAGAGCAAATATCACTAAATATCATGAAAATGCTTCTCATTATTCTACCTATTTTCTCTCTGTATCTGTGTGTCTCAACAGGGTCCTAAAAGCTTTAGCAGGGGCAGGAGTTCAGCATTTCAACACATGTGCTTTATAAATGTTGGAAAATTCAAATTAATTTGCCAGCTAAACTATGTAATCAGATCATGATTTATTCTCCTAGAGTATAGCTAGTAGGTTGTTTTTCTCTTTCCTTTTTCAAAAGGGGTAAAAAATGCTGTAACTCCAAGAAGAGTTTTGCCAATATGTATAGCTTGCTTAAGGTAGAAATATCAGTCTTCCTTGGATTAAGTTAATGGCATTAGGTGTGTTGTGCAGAAATGGTCATTTAAGAGTGTTATTAAAAAATCTAGTCATTCCCTTTCCCATTGTAGGCTTTGCAAATGCAGACCTGCTTGCAATTTCCAGAAAACTAGCTACTTATTTTCTCGCCCGTATACCATTCAGAGAATTACACTTGACTTGCTTCTTACAACAAACACAAACTGATTGTCTCAGTCAGTCCCTTTATCACTAAACCTCAGCTAACATCAGTTTGGCTCTGATATTTATTAGGTTTGAAGGGGAGAGTTAGGGATGGGTTCCTTTTTATCCCCATGAACACATGCTAACTCTGCTGTAGGAGGTAGAGACAATTTAGAATCTTCACAGAATTTTACCAAAAAGGGAAAAATCAAGCAGTGAAATAGAAATTAGTCTATGTTGAAATCTTTGCACATTCTCAGCATGATTTTATATGCAGTTAGTATATTGATAAGTATTCCAAATACAGAATAATCTCAGTGGTAACTCAGGGTACAAAGTATCACTGAAACAAAACCATAAGTTTAGCCTATGGACGCAGAACCAGTTCCTAGACCACTGACTTTTCATCAAAAGACAAATTTGATACCTAATTCTGGCAAAGAATAAGCATCTATATACCTAGCTTGCTTTTATTTACCAAGGATAAATAATTTGATTCAAAGATAGCCTTAAGAGATTCCATTTTCTGTCACAGGAAGTAGCAATTTAGAAGTTATCTATGATATACATACAGAATGCCATGCATCTACTGTCAGAGACAGTAGCCAAGTCACAAAGAGACAAAACATTAGTGTTATTTTAATACCTTAAATATGCTTATTGTTTTCTCTGCAGTATGATGCTATTTTGGAAACTCAGAATGTCTTTGAATCAAGGGTTCTAAATGCTAAAAGGAAAATCAGAGGCCGAATGAACAGTTTCCTTTGCTTTATATTATAGTTAATGGAAGTTGAGGTACAGTGAGGTAAGGAACTATGCTCAAGACCATCAAAGTAATAAAGACCTCCATCATAACTGCCTCTTTTACAAAATACCTTTCTATATTTTTCTGGGGAAAAACAAAAGTATATCTAACAAGGAGCATTTGTAATGTTTATTGCTACTAAGAAGTTCTAATTACTGGATTTTAGTACAGGCCCTTAAGATAGTGTAGAGGATGAATTTCACTTACCTTATGTTTACTGTATGTGTTACAACTGAGGCAACTTTGCTAGATAGTCTTATGTGAGAAACCAATGTTTTCATATTTTGATCAGACTCTAAGATCTTTTTTCATATTAGAGGTATATATATTCTAAAACATCATACATAAGATTTAATATACTAGTCAAAATAAGGTTTTCCTAATCAGCTCTCTCTTTATATTTTTCTCCATTCATGACATATTATAAAAAAAAATGATGATACAAATTATATAATATTGAATCAGAGTGAAATTGTTTTGCTCTAATCTGATCAGGTATCTCATCTAAGCATCTATAATGTATTGATTAGGTCACAAGCTTAAATACACAAAGTTCAAGGAATTATAACAAATATGCCTTCTCAAGCAGTAAATTTGACTTAGAGGTGAAAATAGATCACATTCATTGAGACAGTGACTGGCAGCATAAATAAGTCTATTGCAGGAAAGTGTATATTTTAAGGGTGCAGTTAAAACTCTTCATTGAGAAGATAGCTATTGCCTTGACATGAATTCAGAGATAGGAACTCTTCCCACTAGCAGCCCAATGGAATTTCATGACTTTTTTGACCTCAGCCATCAATATTATGGCTTCTAGCCATCCCCTCTGTTCTGGTCTGAGTGCACAGGTGGCAAAATGACAAATAAAACAGTTGGGGCACAGGCTAAAATGTCAGTAGCAGAATTTGGGCCACTATAACCTAGGGAGTTGAGTAATTGTAACAGTACCACAGCATCTGTGAATTCAGACAAATAGTGCTATTCCAGAAAGTGAGCATTCCACTTACCTTCCTAGAATGAGTTAGTTCTGACTTTCCTTCATAGATATCTCACTTGTAATAAAGCCTCAGGTTCATCCACTTAATTCTGTCATAAAGACAGACAGAATCTGGGAGTCACATTTTCTGAGATCAGCTCACCTAGGAAAAGCTGGATAATCAATACTACTTTGGATTATAGCCATTTTCTCAATTTACTCTAAAGCAGTGAACCTGTTATCTCAATAATTTGTTTCATTTTTTTAACCTACCTTTAAATAAATAATATCTCTGAAGTGCATGCTGAGTAACTAAAATGTCTTACAGATTAATAATTAGTTGAACAAAGTTCTAGCACTACTGAGATTCTTATTAAAATTTGTCATTAAATTGGGTCTTACCATTGAATATCTTGAAAGTATTGCCACTGTCCTACTATTTGTAAAAATAATTTTATTTATCTTCAGAGTTTCATTTTACCAGTCCATAAAAGGACACTTGACTTAGTACCACAACTTAAAAAGAAATAATAATTGGTGCAGTCTTTAAAAGGCAGGAGTACATGTGTCCCATTTGCTTTGGGTTGTATGCGAGCATATTGCCACAGATCAGGGCGGGGGATGGGGGAGATACTGCTAGAGAATGATGATTTTGATGCTGTTCGTTTGGGTTGCTTCTCACTGAAATGTTTTGAAATCTAAAACTCTACTTTGCCATTTTCATGAGTTATTTAAAGCATTCCTTCTGCATACTTGAGAATGATGAGGATTTAAGGGTGCCAAGAACTAGTTTAAGCTGACTGTGAGTGAAATCTTGTTTTGGAGTCCTCTTATCTCCCTACAAATGTCACACTCTCTTGCGGAATGGTAAGAAATCCTGTGGACTTTAGAGATATTTCACATCACCTTTTTATTTTCTTAAATATCCAGTTTGATTTCATTTTCTTCTCATTTTGGAAAATAATATTTAAATAAAACTTCTTGCTTTTGTATTCTCTGGAATCAATGAAAAATATTGTCTATTTCTGTCTCTCTCTCTTCACTCCATCTTATTGGGACTTGCTGTGACAATTCAGACAAAAGTAAGAGCACTAGCCAACAACCTGAGAGGCTGGAGTTCATAATACACATCAGAAAATATTTCTAGCTATGTGTATTTCTTCATCAAAATCTATCTGCACTGCCCATCTGATGGTCACTCCTAATGACATCCCTTTACTTGTGTTCTTAAGAGTTGTTTTCAGATGGATTTCTTTCTATTTACACATTATCCACCGTCATCTACCTTCTTTATCTAGCTAATAGCAGCTGTTTACCTACTTGCAAGGAATGTTTTTCTAAGGTATGTTATGAAGCCCCTTGCTGGGGTGGGAAAAAGACCCCAACACCTTTAGTTCTGAATATCTGGTACTGTCTCTTCTTTTGGAATGTATCACTGCATATGCATTTTAATTAAACCCAAACTGCACAAAGGCGTTTATGTGTCACCAATTATGCTGAATGAGGCTTTTTCCTCTCCTTTTTGAATATTTGATCTTCTGTCTTTCAACATGTGTGGAAAATGCAGTATAATTATTATAAATAATATCTTTTCCTAAGCATGAATTTGGGATTCGGTCAGTTTTTGTTTTTCTTCTAGCAGCTCAAAAAAAAAACAAAACAAAAACAAAACACTTCAATTGTCTTACTGTGGGTGTTTTCTAAAGTACAGTCACAAAAGAGATTCTGAAAATGACAATGTTCTGTTTGATATTTATTTTCTCACACTGACTTCCATATCAAAACGACTAAGTTGGGAAGACAAAAGATGCTTTCCCAACTGCTGGCAACACAAAGCTCCTTTGTATTCTGACTCTTCTCTTTCTCGTACATCAACATCAATAAGTATTTTGTGAGAGAGACTGAAATGTCAGTCTTTTGGAGGAGCAATCAAGTCCAGTTAATTCTTTGCTCTGTAATTAAAGCCTGTTTTTGTGAGAAAAGTAAACCAATACCCAGCAGCCCAAGATAAACTGCCATGCTATTTTTAATCTTCAGTAACCCTTTCAATAGTATGCACCCTTTGAGACTGGCTACAGTTCTGCATTCTTGAGCCAACAAAAGAAAGATTCAAAAAGACAATAGTGGGTAATAGTTTTACAGTATTAAAGTGGGATGTCTTCTTTTAAATGCTTGTGTCTAAACAAACAGCACTACAAAGGAGGAGGATGAAAGTGAAGGATTTGATGCACGTGCTTCATCCACCCTAAATGCGGATGTGGTCCTTCCTTCCATTTCCCTGAGGAAGTGCCAAACCAACTCTAATGTCTAACTTTGTTACAGACTTGAGGATATTAAAAGAAAAGAAAAGAAGTTACAAGAGAGAAAAAGAGAAGAGTTTAAGACTGGTTATTAGACATTACTTCTCCTCAAATTCCACTGTAAGGGGTCCCCTAGAGCCGGCTTCCTCCTTAGCTCCCAAATGATAGCCACTCTCTACTCCTAGGCCACCCTCATCCTCAGAAATAAAGACAGTGCACTCTGCTCAGCTATCTCCTTCCTGAATCCGAGGCTCTGCTTGTTATGTTTGCTTGCTAGCTTCTTTCTTTAGAAAAGAGAAAAATGTTAACACCACAATAATCTCCTCAGTTTAGAAAAGCAACTCTTTCAGTTTTTAATACCAGTTAAGGATTCATCCATTCAATTCATCTCTTGTATTATTTGATATTTATATAATCAAAAAGTACCTTAAAAGGATTGCCTAAACCAAAATGCAGCCTTCCACCAACGATATGTAGAACCAATCCTATGAAAATTTTAAGTAGTAATATTTTGAACAGGTGAGTCTTTTCTCCAATGGCACCCCACTCCAGTACTCTTGCCTGGAAAATCTCATGGACGGAGGATTTTCCGTCCATGGAGTCGCTAAGAGTCGGACCCGACTGAGCGACTTCACTTTCAATTTTCACTTTCAGGCATTGGAGAAGGAAATGGCAACCCATTCCAGTGTTCTTGCCTGGAGAATCCCAGGGACGGGGGAGCCTGATGGGCTTCTGTCTATGGGGTCGCAGAGAGTCGGACACGACTGAAGCGACTTAGCAGCAGTAGCAGCCTGAGTCAAAAAAGGGCCATCTCATTATGAACTGCTCTGTCCTGGTTATGGAAAATGTATAATATATAGCATTTGTAAAGGATTCTCAGGGAAAACACCACCTTCACTCCTGAGACTTTAATACATCAACCCTCTATTTCAGTACTGCCCAAGAGGAATACAGTGCGAGCCACAAATGTGACCCACATATGGTATTTAATTTATTTTCTCCTGGGCACTATAAAAAAAGTAAAAAGAAAGAGGTGAAATTAATCTTAGTAATATATTTCACTCAACCTAATGTATCCCCATTATTGTCATTTAACACCTGCTCAATATTAAAACATCATTAATGTTATTTTTCTCTTTTTTCATAAGGAGGCTCTGAAATTCAGTGTGCATTGTACATTTACAGCACATTTCTTTTCAGATTAACTACATTTCAAATGCTCAATACTATACAAAACTAGAGGTTACTGTACTGGACAGCACAGATCTACACCTTCACTGTCAGGTGAGTCCTTTATCTAGACTGAGAGACTGAATACAGAGGTGGACAATTGCCAGGCCACCTATGACATAAACTGTGACCCAAATGAGAAGCCCAGGAAGTCAACCCACAATGTCTCTAGCAATTGGTCCAGAATAGTAAAAACTTGGTCATGGACTTTCAACTTTGCTGTCCCTCCTCTACTCCTCATCCTTCTGTCTCAGGATCAACCAAAGAAAGTCAAACATGCTCCCCAAACAATCCCATGAGATACCATGTTAGCTGCCTCCAGTTTTACATACCAACAAACTCTAATCAGAGCATACCTGAAACCTCCTCTTTTTTTCACTTGAAATCTTTCCCATCCTCTTACTTGCCTTTGAGTCATTGTCAAACACAAATAGTGGCAGCTAATTGCTTCAGCGAGTTCTGAATTAACAGCCTCTGCATGTGATTATTTGGGTGGTCTTATGTCATTTCTGTAAGACTTGAGCTTCACTTTTGATTGTGTAGAATTTTTCCCTTTCATTTGAAAATCCAAATATGTGAAATCAATGAGGAAGGGGAGGAAGGTGTACAGGAAAGTTGCTTTGGACCTAAAGCTATATGAAATTGAGCAGCTACATTTTGCTGAAACACACACACACACACACACACACACACACACTGTGGTTTGTTGTTGAAGATATTACTTTGAGGTAGTGGCAGACAAATGTTCACCATGATTTAAGCATAATGTTGGTAGGGAGCTGAGAAAAGGGTTCTTCCTCATCTTTGCTTAAAAGACATGTACTTGCAAATTTTGAGAGGAAGACAGTCCTGATATTCCTAGATTTCCACAATCCATTTTCTACTCTGTAGCCTGTGCCTGTAGAGACACATTTTAAAAGCTCTCCAATAATACTGGCTGGCAGTTGAGTTTCTTAGGAGCAGGTAAGATGTCTGCCCAAAACGTGGGATGAACACTTCACTTTCGGCTGAAGCTAAAGTAGGGAGAAAACCCAAAGAGAGAACAGATCACTTCTGTGGCCATGCAAACAGTGCAGTAACATATATAAATGATACAGAGACAATCTAGAAAATGTTTTCAAGCCCAGCAATATAAATGCTATTTTTAAGACTTGAATTAAAAGAAAATTTAATCAAGGGAAACAGATAATGCGTTTTTTTCTCAAAGTTGAGTAAAAATTGGATCTATCTCTTGTTAAAGAAATTTAAGGATTTTTTTTTTCTCCCAAGCAGTGACTCTCTGCTTAGAATTCTGACCCATTAAAATGGGTTTAAGGTGGCCAAAGTGAAAATCTTTGAGTTTTGAAGTTGCCTTTAAATAGAAATTATTTTAGGATAAATAATCAAATGAGATCCATCTGAGGAAATCATGAGACTCTATAGAAAAAGAATATCTAATATTTACAAAGCCAGTATGATCTGAGAGTCCAGGGCTCCCTGTTACTATATTTACCATGTAACAGCCACACCTTGATGCAAGGAACCTTGTGGACTTGAAAGGGCACACAGAGTTAATCACTTCCCACTCCGGCAGTAACTAATTCTCTGGCAGTCTTCTGCTCAATCTGCTTCAAAATGTTATATGAAATGCATTATTTGTATATGAAATGCACTATTTCTCAGATTCTGTCTAAAAAAAAAAAATCTTCCTCTCACGATAGGTCTGCTTTGTGATAGTATTACATGGCGAGAATGTAGCATTCCTGCCCTCAAAAAGATTTACAATGCAAATATCATCTAAAGAGGGAAAATTACATCACCTCACTATGAAGATGAGCTTCAGTTCATCAATCACTAATTGAGAAACTTAGCCAAATATTAATATAAATGTCATATCTCCGTCAGACAGGACCCGGAGAAGCGGTTTTGATTTGGTCATAACTTACATCGTCTGTGAGCCTTGATGTCAGCTATCTTGCCTGTGCAGCAAGGGTCTTATCTAGGAAGTGAATTTCATTGGAAAGCTGGCTGTCTTGAAAAGGAAAGAAGAGATGAGAAAGAAAAACTAGACTCAGAAGATCAACAGCATTTTCATTTGTGAACAGTTCAGATTAACTCATAAACAACAGAAATATTTCAACGGCCCTCTGTCTGCTGTCTGCATTCCTCATCTTTCGGCAGAAACTGGCCCAGCCTGGGTGATACCTCTCTGTAATGGTACGGAGACTAAAGCTGCTTCTAGGACATGGTCCTTGTCACAGTGTAGCTGCAAGACACTGTAAGACATTAGGGAAACAGTGAAGACATTCAGTAATGACAATTCCCTCCTTTTCCTGTTTTAGACCTTTGGTATCTACTGATATTCACTGAAACAGACAATGTCACAAGGTGATATGAGAGTAAGAGAAATCCCTCCCTACTGCCAAGTGCACATGTAACAGTCTTCTGCAACTATGCCCTTTGCTAAAAGCACATCATATGTGATTTGAAAGCTTCCAGAGATTAAATCTACGAAGGTATCTATTTTGTGTCATAATTATGTGACCCACAGTCATCACTGCTAAACCTAAGTTTGGTGTTTGTTATTAATAGTGTGTCACTCTAGGCTTCAGGAATTTGGCTTCAACCTCTCATGTTAAGGTCCTCTTGTAACATATGTCTTCCTTCCCAGATTACACCTGGCTCAGCATATTTATGTATTGTTTATATGTTGTTAGCATTTTATTCTAAGTCACTTTCATGTATTGACTCAATCCTCACAGGAAACTTTTGTAGTAAGAAATAGAACTATTCAATCATATAGATGAGGAAACTGAAGCACAGAGTGGTTAAGTAACTAGGACTAGATTTCTCAGCCAGAAAGTGGCCAAGTGAGTTTTGAACCCAATAGTTTAGCCCCCCTCCCCCCAGCTCTTAACCACCTACTCTTAACCATACTACTGCTTTCTGAGGACCAAGCCTATGTTTTTCTTATCTCTCTGTTCCCAGGTCCTAGTATAGGCCTGAAACAAATTACAGTGCAGCAGAATCTCTATGTAATACTCATTACACTGAAGTGTAGATGCTCAGCTAACATGATCCTTGAAGCTTACTAAGTGCTGCGTCTTCTATCAGGCTGACCTTGCCATCATCACTATTACTCAATTTGGACTCTTCTTTCTTGTCTGGGATTATTCATAAGGCCAAGCTGATAACAGCACTGTGATCATAACTCTGCCTTCCAATCTGTTCCTTCTTCTAACTCTAGTTTACCTCTTTCAGTCCCTCTTTCTACTTCTAAATGCAATGTGAAACCTCTATGTACTAAACAATGGGGAAAAATGAGCAGATACCAATTTGTTAATTATATAGCAAAGGGGACTTATTTATAAAAGTCTAATTTTAGAAAAGTCTTGTGCAGGTCACTGAAACTTTTGCTCAACCATAATCTTCAGGAAAAGCACTGGTTAAAGATGTCGGTATGATTATACCACAATGTTATCACCACTCAGTGGAACAAATCAGTTCCTTTTGCTTCAAAACATTTTCACCTCATCTATGCAACTATCAAATGCTTCCTATCTTTCTCAGCATACATATTTTGGATACCAGTCAAAGCAGGAGAAAGAGGTATACGCCTTCTATGTGTTTCTGCAATATGAGTGCTAATAGTTTCAACATTGGGAAGGTAAGGACCCTTGTCCTGGATATTCAAACTGCCTAGAGGCCAAGCACTTTCCTAGAGGTCAAACATTTTCTCCAAATTAGGAGACTCTTATGGAACAGAGAGAAGGATATTCTGAGCCTTGGACTTTATCACTGGTTCACTGGTGCTGAGGATACAATACTAAATAAGACAAGTCCCGGGCTTCAAGGAGCTCATAATCCATTAGAGGAGACAAACTGTTTCTCAGTGTGTTACCTACTGTAATAGTCATCTGCATAACATATCACATGAAGAAACACATGCAGGAGTGGCTACATACCAAGAAGTTTCAGAGTTCAGTGCAAAATGAAAATGCAGGGCCCTTAGTCACAGCAATTAGGCAAGAAAAAGAAATAAAAGGAATTCAAATTGGAATGGAAGAAGCAAAACTGACACTATTTGCAGATGACATGATACTATATAGAAAATCCCAAAGACACTAACAAAAAAATATTAGAACTCATTAATGAATTCAATAAAGTTGCAAGATAAAAACATTAATACACAGAAATCTGTTGCATTTCCTATACTAAAAATGAACTAGAAGAAAGAGAAATTAAGAGTGTAATCCCATTTACAATTAAATAAAAAACGACCAAACACCTAAGAATAAATCTAACCAAGGAGGTAAAAGATCCATATTGGAAAATCTCTAAGACACTCATGAAAAAAAACAAAGACACCAAAAACAAACAGAAAGATATGCAATGCTCATAGATTAAAAAATTAATATTGTTAAAATGTCCATACTACATGAGAATATCTAAAAATTCAATGAAATTCCTATCAAAATATCAACAGAATTTTTCATATAACTGGAGTAAATGGTTCTAAAACTTGTACAGAAGCAAAAAGGCCAAATACCCAAAAGAATCTTGGGAAAGAAGAACAAAACAGGAGATATTGGCAACTTAGTGTTGCCAGTCTATTTAGGAGACGACAAACTAGATCCAAAGAATAGCAAAGAGAGATAAGAAAGCCTTCCTAAGTGATCAATGCAAAGAAATAGGGGAAAATAATAGAATGGGAAAGATGACAGATCTCTTCAAGAAAATTAGAGATACCAAGGCAATATTTCATACAAAGATGGGCACAATAAAGGACAGAAATGGTATGGACATATCAGAAGCAGAATATATTAAGAAGAGGTGGCAAGAATACACAGAACTATACAAAAATATCTTAATGACCCAGATAACCAAGATGGTGTAATCACTCATATAGAGCCAGAAATCCTGGAATGTGAAGTCAAGTGGGTCTTGGAAGCATCACTGCAAACAAAGGTAGTGGAGGTGATGGAATTCCAGTTGAGCTATTTCAAATCCTAAAAGATGATACTGTGAAAGTGCTGCGCTCAATATGCCATAAACTTTGGAAAACTCATCAGTGGCCACAGGACTGGAAAAGGTCAGTTTTCATTCCAATCCCAAAGACAAGCAATACCAAAGAATGTTCAAACTACCACACAATTGTACTCGTTTCATGCACTAGCAAAGTAATGCTCAAAATCCTTCAAGCTAGGCTTCAACAGTACATGAACTGAGAGCTTCCAGATGTACAAGCTAGATTTAGAAAAGGCAGAAGAACTAGAGATCAAATTGCAAACATCTGTTGGATCATAGAAAAAGCAAAAGAATTCCAGAAAAACATCTATTTCTGCCTTATTGACCATGCCAAAGCCTTTGACTGTGTGGACCTGTATGCAGGTCAAAAAGCAACAGGTAGAACCAGACCAGGAACAACAAACTGGTTCCAAATTGGGAAAGGAGGATGTCAGAGCTGTATATTGTCACCTCATCCTGCTTATTTAACTTAAATGCAGAGTACATCACAAGCTGTACTCTTATGAAATGCCATCCTGGATGAAGCACAAGCTGGAATCAAGATCGCTGGGAGAAATATCAATAACCTTAGATATGCAGATGACACCACCATTATGACAGAAAGTGAAGAGGAACTAAAAAGCCTCTTGATGAAAGTGAAAGAGGAGAGAGAAAAATTTGGCTTAAAATTCAACATTCAGAAAACTAAGATCATGGCATCTGGTCCCATCCCTTCATGGCAAATAGATGGGGAAACAATGGAAACAGTGACAGACTTTCTTTTCTTGGGCTCCAAAATCACTGCAGATGGTGGATGCAGCCATGCAATTAAAAGACACTTGCTCCTCGGAAGAAAAGCTATGATCAACCTAGATAACATATTAAAAAGCAGAGACATTACTTGGCCAACAATGGTCCATCTAGTCAAAGCTATTGTTTTTCCAATAGTCATGCATGGATGTGAGAGTTGGACTATAAAGAAAGCTGAGTGCTAAAGAATTAGTGCTTTGGAAATGCGGTATTGGAGAAGACTCTTAAAGGTCCCTTGGACTGCAAGAAGATCCAACCAGTCAATCCTAAAAGAAATCAGTCCTGAATATTCATTGAAAGGACTGATGCTGAAGCTGAAACTCCAATATTTTGGCTACCTGATGGCAAGAACTGACTAACTGGAAAAGACCCTGATGCTTTGAAAGATTGAGGACAGGAGAAGAAGAGGTCAACAGAGGATGAGATGGTTGGATGGCATCACCGACTTGATGGACATGAGTTTGAGC
Organism: Giraffa tippelskirchi; assembly: GCF_054371585.1. Taxonomy (NCBI): domain Eukaryota; kingdom Metazoa; phylum Chordata; class Mammalia; order Artiodactyla; family Giraffidae; genus Giraffa; species Giraffa tippelskirchi. Next base: position 155,963,475 of record NC_137275.1, read on the forward strand.
AAGCTCTGGGAGTTGGTGACAGACAGGGAAGCCTAGCATGCTGCAGTTCATGGGGTCACAAAGAGTTGGACACGATCGAGCAACTGAACTGAACTGAAATTGAGGCCAGAGTAGACTCTGGATTGAGGGATGCCAGGAATATACCTGTAAAGGAAAGTTAATGCCAGCGTGTCTGGGCTCATTGAAATGAACACAGGGAAGAATAGGGCAAATCATAATTTAACTGTAGTTTTATCACTTACTGCCTGTGAACTCTGAACAAGTGACAAAATCACTGAACTTCAGTTTTTGCACCTAAAAATCAGATTTCTAACCTTGGCTCAGCCATTATTTAGTTTTGAGACCTTAAACAAGTCACTTTCTCTCTCTGAATCTCAGCATGTTCACATATAAGTGAAAATCCAGGGCTAGATGTGGGCTTTCAAACTGAGCTCTGAGGAGGTACTTTGGGAGATGTGGGGAAGGTGGATGAAGATGAAGGAATAGCCCAGCATACTTCAGCCATCAAACATATTAGAGCAGCATTATTTCCTTCAGATACATTGTGTATCTGTACATAAGCGTTTGTTTTATATAGGTGTATATGTGCATATTTACACATACATAAATATACATTTTATATGTATTATGTATATCATATGCTATATGTTATATGTTAACAGTACACATTTATGTATATATGTTACATCACTTATTACGGTATAGTAAAATACATTATAACATTTGCTATATATGTATTATTTATTCAACAAAGCATCTCAGTTTAATAGTATCTCACTGGCTGGTTAGTATGAAATTAAAAGTCAAAGATATATGTAATGTTCCTAAAAAAGTATCAGGCACAGAGTAAGCATTGCTCAGTCTTAGCGCTTACACTTTTATAAGTCAGACTCTAAGCCCAAGAAGTCAGAAATATATGAGTCTTTTGTCCACTACTGTCTTCCCAGCACCTTGACAAGTGTCAGCACTTAGTGAATGCTTACATCTATTTGCTCAATATATGAACAGACAGGGTCTACAACACACTAACTTCTAGGCTAATGTTTTTGATACAAAGGTAAACAAAAAACATGGATCCAACCCTTGTGGCTGTTACACATAGAAACACACAATTAAAAAGAACAATTGAATGTGTGCTTAATGTTTTACCAGGATTAGAGACAAGAATTGGTTTGAATCTCTCTGTTACCAGTTGGAAACCTCCAAGTGCAAGTGACCCAGATGCCTGCCAGAGTTGTATATTTTTCTGATATGTGAGTAGATATGCAGAGAGATGGAGGAGGGAATATTTCTCATCAAATAGCAGGGAGCAATCTGGCTAAGACTTTAGAAGACGAGAAAGTAGGAATGGTTGTCTTAGAAAAATTACTTTTCCCTAATAGGCTATATTATCTATATTCCTGCTGTGTCACCCTGAGAAATGAAGAAGGGAGGTGATGGGCCCTGTGCTGAAGGAATTTCCCATTCATTGGAAAAGACAAAGACAGCCTCAAGATATATTCATAAAATAATACCAGGACTTCTCCTCCACCCACTACTGCTGTAAGCAAAGATATTACAAGGGAACAATGTGAATGGATAGGATGTACTCTGGGAAGGTTTAAAAAAATAGATGAATTTACGGCAGAGAAAAGAGAAGAGGTGACTGAAAATCTGGCATGGGGCAACTGATTAAGTGAAGAGCTTTGCTCCTCGGGCCAACGTCATTCACAGGTGCTCGTGTGAGACAGACAGGTTAGCAGAGATCAGCAACTGGGCAGTGATGAACAAGTTAGCAGACAGACCCATGGACACTTCCTGTTACTCAGATACCTAAGTATTTTCACAGCAATAGCATTTCTTTGAACCCAAAGGCCTGATCAGACTGCTATAGTCATTTGTTAATACTATGTCACAACAGTTATTTAATCCTACAAGGACAAGGAAAAGTAAAACCAGGATCCCCAGGGCAATCATAATTTACCCACGTGGCTCACACACGTTCATTTGGTTCCTAAGTGGATTGCTTAGTTTATGGCAAGTACAGTATGTAAGAGTTTTCTTAGAATTCGTTTCAATTGTCCTTAATTGAAATATGTCATGCAATAGTCTTTTTCTCCAAATGAGTATTTTACTCAGTGGCACACAGGCTGTGGTCATTAAGACCAAAAATAGAAGAACATGAAACAATTAACATTTTTCATTACTACTGTTTTTTGTTTTTTGGTTTTTTTTCCCCCTGTGCCTACATTTGTGGGAAGGGGAATGCTTTAGTTTCTAACAGAATCATTTGAGCAATGCTATAGTTCTAACAATTTGAAATTTTTATCTTCTTTAAACTATGTAATTGTGTACTAAACAAAGTAGGAGAAAATGCCTTTTCACTTATATTTTTCCCAATGCAGAGACTGTGATAAAAATGAGATAGTAGAGATTTATGTCTGCTGGGTTGACAGCATTTTATATTTACTCGGACTATGAGATTGAAATCAAATCAGAGTCTCCCTATCCAGGAATGTGTTATTTGTTATCTAAATAACTATATGTGAACAAATCAGATGTGGATAAGATGTTTCCATTATCACTGTGTGTGTTAGCTCTGATTCATGAAGTCCTAGCTTCATCTATACTAGCTTTATCAAAACTGCTCTTTTTGGTTTTCTGTACTTGCTATGGTTGGATAGGAGAGTTTGTTCTCATTAACTTCTCAACCAGTAATAACAAAGGAAATATATAATGGAAGAAACCAAGGAAATACGTTTTGTGTATGAGTTTCCTTAATAGACAACCCGCTGCTGGATAAGGAATTAAGGGTGAAATTTTTCCAAGAATTTGTTGAAACAGCAGGAGTTTGTTTTATTCACACTATACAAGCCTCAATTCGAAAATGCCAGATTGGAGACTATTTATATTCCTATTTCTCTATCTGGGGCCTTTTGTCCACATATTACTAACAATCTTACCTTAAGTTTGCAAGTAGGAAAAAATAGGATGTAAGCCTATTTTTGTCATACAACTTCATAAACTCCATTTGACCTTAACTTTGTAAGCAGAAATATGCTTATCTACCAATAGTTATGCTATCAGTCAAGGGTCTTGTTTGCAAACCTAGAGCTGGTTTCAAATGTTTTAAACAAAGAAATGAAGTTTTTGAAAGAACACAACAAATACATCAAACAATATTTTAACAGAAATTGTCTGTCAAGGAATGCCTTTCACAGCTGCAGAGCCCCACTGCTGCTGGCCAGTCTCACAGCTATCAGGAATAATTTCTTTCTGTGTTTTCATTAAAGAATTCAAAGTCCTAGGCAGGAAGGTCCAGCTGGTGGAGACCAGGTCTTCCAGCTGCTTGCTCCCTGCTATGAAGCCATGGGGAGAAGAAGCATCTTTCCTATTCAGGCTCTATGATGGAAGGAAAGTTGCTCTCCCCTTCAACATTGTATCAGTGGGGTGTTAGCTCCAAATGGGAGAAGGGATCATATACTAGAATTCCCCCCACATTCCACCAATGGCAAAGGTTTGCTACTTCCTCTTTATCACTGATTTATTTAAAATAAAATATTATAAACACGCTGATACTTTTTTAAAAAAGTATAATTGAACAATTCTGCACTCTTGGTATTTGTTATACTTTATGGTAAACCTTTTGGAACCCATTTTGTATTTAATGGAAATAAAAAATTAGAGGGAGCTTTCATCTTTAACTAATGTAGTATCACTCATTTCTAGAAGTATTTTAACTGCTAACTCTCCTTTTTAATTATTAGCTTCATGAAAAGCATGTTCATTTCAAAGACTACTATACCCTGACCACCCAAGGAATCTAGAGTGGATGGCTCCCAAAATCACTCTCATCCCTCTTCTCCCTGGAACATTCCAATACAGAGATTGGAAATTCATGTACTTTCCCAGTCTTTTTTTTTTTTTTTTTCTGCAGAGAGGAGTTTGTATTCCACTTCCAGGTCATGACATGTATGTAAAATTCAATTAGGGAAGCTTCTAAGGAAGTTATTGTTTACTGAAGTTAAAGTATACATGCAGCCTAAGCAATGCCCCTACTTCCTCTACTTTCTACCCTGAGCATGGTTGGTGATACCTACAGCTGAAGTGAAAAGGCCAACGAACTGAGAGATGTTAGTGCTGACATCTCAAGTCTGATACTGTTGGGCCTGCAACAGTCTACATTTAAATCCCTCCCTTCCCTGGGGACAATGTAAGTCAAGTTTTCAGTGACTTGCAGCTGAGAGCATTCCTAAGTGACATGATGATTTCAAAAACTGACATCCATTTATAACTGGACATTTCAAATAACCTACTCTACTATTTTAGCAATGCCCACACGACTGGAAAAGTTCAGTTTTCATTGCAATCCCAAAGAAAGGCAATGCCAAAGAATGCTCAAACTACCACACAATTGCATTCACCTCACATGCTAGTAAAGTAATGCTCAAAATTCTCCAAGTCAGGCTTCAGCAATACCTGAACTGTGAACTTCCAGATGTTCAAGCTGGATTTACAAACGGCAGAGGAACCAGAGATCAAATTGCCAACATCTGCTGGATCATCGAAAAAGCAAGAGAGTTCCAGAAAAACATCTATTTCTACTTTATTGACTATGCCAAAGCCTTTGACTGTGTGGATCACAATCAACTGTGGAAAATTCTGAAAGAGATGGGAATACCGGACCACCTGACCTGTCTCTTGAGAAACTTGCATGCAGGTCAGGAAGCAACAGTTAGAACTGGACATGGAACAACAGACTGGTTCCAAATAGGAAAAGGAGTACATCAAGGCTGTATATTGTCACCCGGCTTATTTAACTTCTATGCAGAGTACCTCATGAGAAATGCTGGGCTGGAGGAAGCACAAGCTGGAATCAAGATTGCCGGGAGAAATATCAGTAACCTCAGATATGCAGATGACACCCTCCTTATGGCAGAATGTGAAGAAGGACTAAAGAGCCTCTTGATGAGAGTGAAAGAACAGAGTGGAAAAGTTGGCTTAAAGCTCAACGTTCAGAAAACTAAGATCATGGCATCTGGTCCCATCACTTCATGGCAGATAGACGGGGAAACAGTGGAAACAGTGGCTGACTTTATTTTTCTGGGCTCCAAAATCACTGCTGATGGTGATTGCAGCCATGAAATTAAAAGACGCTTACTCCTTGGAAGGAAAGTTATGACCAACATAGACAGCATATTAAAAAGCAGAGACATTACTTTGCCAACAAAGATCCGTCTAGTCAAGGCTATGGTTTTTCCAGTGGTCATGTATGGATGTGACAGCTTGACTATAAAGAAAGCTGAGCGCCAAAGAATTGATGCTTTTGAACTGTGGTGTTGGAGAAGACTCTTGAGAGTCCCTTGGACTGCAAGGAGATCCAACCAGTCCATCCTAAAGGAGCTCAGTCCTGGGTGTTCACTGGAAGGACTGATGTTGAAGCTGAAACTCCAATACTTTTCCACCTGATGCGAAGAGCTGACTCATTGGAAAAGACCCTGATGCTGGGAAAGATTGAGGGCAGGAGGAGAAGGGGACAATAGAGGATGAGATGGTTATATGGCATCACTGACTCGATGGACATGAGTTTGGGTGGACTCTGGGAGTTGGTGATGGACAGGCAGGCCTGGTGTGCTGTGGTTCATGGGGTCACAAAGAGTCGGACGTGACTGAGAGACTGAACTGAACTGAACTCTACTATTTACTGAGTGTTGATTTCAGGCTAGCAGCAAAAGTGAGGTACGATCCAGATTCTCAAGGAGAAAAATAGTATATATAAGAAGATACACAACTAATATTATGTGGTAAATGGTAAAGTGGAGTCATGTTCCCTGACTATTAGAAAACAGGTGAGTTTGGTATAGGACTATAAGGACTACCTCCAATAAAATGGAATAGTCTGGTAAAAGAGAAAAGTGTGGCATTTTTAACAAGTTAGCAGGAATATTTAATTTTTAAGAATGAATATTATTATAGTAAATCATTATTTACAATGAATAATGAGTATAGTATACATTTGCTATGTGTTAATATGGAAACTTTTACATCATTATCTCATTTTATCTTAAAAAAACTGGTGTGAGGTTGGATACATGTGTAGATGGGGGAAATTGAACTCCCAAAAAAGTCTAAGTCAGGTTTTGTCAGCCTTAGCACTGTTGACATTGTAGGCTAGATAATTTGCATTAGAAGAGTTAACATGAGCCTTGCCTTCTTAGCAGATTTTAAAGTGTATAATATGCAATTGTTATTTATAGGCACAGTATTGTACAACAGATCTCTCGAACTTATTTTGCATAACTGAAATTTGATATCCATTAATTAGCAACACTCTACTTCCTTCTCCAAGTTCCTGGAAACAACCATTCTGTTCTTCACTTCTGTGAGTTTGCTGCTGCTGCTGCTAAGTCACTTCAGTCGTGTCCGACTCTGTGTGACCCTATAGATGGCAGCCCACCAGGCTCCACCGTCCCTGGGATTCTCCAGGCAAGAATACTGGAGTGGGTCGCCGTTTCCTTCTCCAGTGCATGAAAGGGAAAAGTGAAAGTGAAGTCGCTCAGTCGTCCAACTCTTAGCGACCCCATGGACTGTAGCCTACCAGGCTCCTCCATCCATGGGATTTTCCAGGCAAGAGTACTGGAGTGGGGTGCCATTATTGCCTTCTCCGTCTGTGAGTTTAGCTAGTTTAAATAACTCATATAAGTGGAATCAAGGAGTATTTGTCTTTGTGTGACTGGTTTACTTTACTTAGCATCATGTCCTCAAGTTTCATCCATGTTGTTGCATACCGAAGGATTTTCTCCTTTTTAAGATTGAATAATATTCTACTCTATGTATATACTCTATATTTTAATCCATTCATCCATCAACAGACATTTAAGTAGTTTCCATATCTTGGCTATGATGAACAGTGCTTCACTGAGAATGGCAGTGCTATTGTCACTTGGAGGTCTTGACATAGTATAAGACTTCATTTGTATGGGGCTATCTTGTGCTCTGTAGGATGCTTAGCAGCATCTTTGGTCTCTATTCAGCTATAGTACCATCTGCCTAAATCCTGCTTGTCTTACCAACCAGCCTCTAGCTGTGAAAACCAAAAATGTCTCCTGATAGCCAAATGTCCCCTGGAATGGAGGAACAAATTATTGCCTCCCCTCTAGTAAAAACACTGGTTTAGGGGACTTGAAAAAGGCACTCCCAAAGCGTGACAGAATCAAAGCTAAGATCAACTCCACCTGATTTCCTAGTCTGTGCATTCATCCTTGGAGAATTGAAACTCAGGGGATAAGATTACCCAGCTATGAGAACCACTTATACATAGGCATATGCCCAGAGATAGCACAGAGCATACGTCTTCCAGATATAAAATTAAATCATCAAATATACACAGATACCCAACACATGAAAAGGATCACATGAGGAGCTCTAGGGCAACTGTAATAATGTGCCACCTATTTCATGTTCTTATTCCTTATATTTCTCAGAACCTCTGCAACTGGGCTAACTACCCTATATTTTGAGGCCAAGCTTATTCTCAGTAGGAGAAATTTAAACTGCAGGTCTGTAGGCCACCATCACAAGATTAATTTAGCCTTGCTGAGATTATTGATGTTAAAGTGCTGTACCCAATATGCCAGAATTTGGAAAACTCAGCAGTGGCCACAGGACTGGAAAAGGTCAGTTTTCATTCCAATCCCAAAGACAGGCAATACCAAGAATGTTCAAACTATCACACAATTGTACTCAACTCACATGCTAGAAAAGTAATGCTCAAAATCTTTCAAGCTAGGCTTCAATAGTACATGAACTGAGAACTTCCAGATATTCAAGCTGGATTTAGAAAAGGCAGAAGAACCAGAGATTGCAAACATCTGTTGGATCATAGAAAAAGAAAGAGAATTCCAGAAAAACATCTACTTCTGCTTTATAGACCATGCCAAAGCCTTTGACTGTGTGGATCACAACAAACTGTGGAAAATTCTTAGAGAGATGGGAATACCAGACCACCTGACCTGCCTCCTAAGAAATCTGTATGCAGATCAAGAAGCAACAGTTAGAACTGGACATAGAACAACAGACTGATTTCAAATTGGGCAAGGAGTACATCAAGGCTGTATATTGTCACCTTGCTTATTTAACTTGTATGCAGAGTACATCATGCAAAATGCCAGCCTGGATGAATCACAAGCTGGAATCAAGATTGCCAGGAGAAATATTAATAACCTCAGGTATACAGATGACACCACCCTTATGGCAGAAAGTGAAGAAGAACTAAAGAGCCTCTTGATGAAAGTGAAAGAGGCTTAAAATTCAACATTCAGAAAACTAAGATCATGGCATCTAGTCCCATCCCTTCATGGCAAATAGATGGGGAAACAATGGAAACAGTGACAGACTTTCTTTTCTTGGGCTCCAAAATCACTGAGGATGGTGACTGCAGTCAAGAAATTAAAAGACACTTATTCCTTGGAAGAAAAGCTATGACCAACCTAGACAGCATATTAAAAAGCAGAGACATTACTTTGCCAACAAAGGTCCATCTAGTCAAGGCTATGGTTTTTCCAGTAGTCATGTAGGGATGTGAGAGTTGGACCATAAAGAAAGTTGAACACTGAAGAATTGATGCTTTCGAACCGTGGTGTTGGAAAAGACTCTTGAGAGTTCCTTGGACTGCAAGGAGATCCAACCAGTCAATCCTAAAGGAAATCAGTCCTGAATATTCATTGGAAGGACTGATGCTGAAGCTGAAACTCCAATACTTTGGCCACCTGATGGCAAGAACCGATTCATTGGAAAAGACCCTGATGCTGGGAAAGATTGAAGGCAGGAGGAGAAGGGAATGACAGTGGATGAGATGGTTGGATAGCATCACCGACTCGATGGACATGGGTTTGAGCAAGTTCCAGGAGCTGGTGATGCACAAGGAAGCCTGGCATTCTGCAGTATGTGGGGTCTCAGAGTCAGATACGACTGAGTGACTGAACTGGACTGAGTGACTGAACTGAACTTGCTGAGATTATATTCCAGTTCAGAGCAACCATTTTTTGCCAAGGGCCAGGCAGCAAATATTTGAGGCTTTGTGGGACACATAGTCTTTAACACAGCTGTTCAATTCTAACTTTTAGTTAGAAATCAACCATAAATACTGTGTGTGTGTGTGTGTGTGTGTGTGTGTGTGTGTGTGTGTGTGTATGAATGGATTCAGCTCTATTCCAACAAAACTTAATTTACAAAAACCGGTTGGACTTGGCCCATGGGTATAGTTTGCCAACCTCTGCTCTAGTTTGATGAACTCCGTTCATTCTTTATTTCTATATCATCTCTCTCTTCTATCCATCCCAAGATCCAATTTGCATTCTGTAAGATCACAGGATTTATACAGGATTTATAACTTCCTTTACTTTTCTGTGCCTGTGTATGTGCTCAGTCGCTCAGTCGTGACTGACTCTGTGACACCATGGACTGTAGCCTAACAGTCTTCTCTGTCCAGAGGATTACTGGAGGGAGCTGCCATTTCCTCCTCCTCCAGGGGATCTTCCTGACCCAAGGATTGAACCCGTGTCCCTGGCATCTATTGAGCTGGCAGTCAGATTCTTTACCACTGAGCCTTTTCTATAACTTAAACTAGTTTTTGTTTCAGGCCTGCTTTCTGGTAGGTGGTAAAAACTAAATCATAGCCAAGTCAGATTCATCTCACTTTAGTCATAATACATTCAAGATGATCTCACTGATTTTAGAGCTTTTTCCATCAACTAAGGATGTTTCCTGCCTTCCTAGGTTTTATCTGTGTTTTGGAAGGCTGCTGTAGTGCTATACATAGGGGTAGAAAGTAACTAGTCCCTTGTCTTGATTCATCCACTGGCCTTAACATTCCTTCTGCTTTATACTTACTGATCTCAATGTACTCCCTGTTTTAATATAGGTTTTATTCTTACTTAGGTATGGTCAGGCCAACAGATCAGTAATTGTTATTATAAAGATAGTTTGTTTACTCACAGATTCCAAGAGGAAGAGGCACACCATGTGCCACGAGGTCACATGAGGAAGCACTAGGGTCTTCAGGGGACCGAGAGAGAAAACATGAAAACTATGGGCAAGAGATTTCATTGTGGTTTCTGTGGGAAGATGTTAGTGAAGAAGGGTTCAGATTAACTGGTTTGAGTAATTCTAGCCAGCTCTGGGGCACAGAACCTCTCCCCAGTTTCCAGTTGTCTGGTACCTGGCCGTGGAGTGATTAGGGTAGGTGGATAGTGGCTTAGAGAGTCAGACTTTAGAAAGGAAGGTGGTTGGGAGTGTGGGCTCTGGATTGGTTGGTATGCATTTGAAAAGTTGGCTAGCTTGAGGTGCAAGTTGCTTACTATGCCCATGAACTGATTTAACCCGAAGACAGTCCCTCCAGGATCTGCAAGGCCCCTGATAACAAAGCATTAGAATACAGGAAAAAAAAAAAAAACCTGTTAATACACTTCACTCCTCAGACTACAAAGGCTTATACACTCTTTGGGCTGAATTTATGCCACTCTCAGGCACAGGGTAAAAGTTCTGAGGATGCCCAGGACATAGGAAATTCATAAGGCTACCTTACAGTGAACCAGAATCTTTCTGGCCATCTCTATTCCTCAGCATGGCAGAGGGGAAATGGCCAAGGCTGACTGCCACTTCCAAGTTCAGCTAGGAGGCAAGGCACTGATCTATCCTTCGTCAGTCCTCCCAATCTTACTTGGAGGTCTGGATTGGATAGAAAGGCTTCAGCTGGATAGATAAACGTGGACACAGGACCCCTTCTCATGTATCTAAAGCCTTTCCTTCCTCTGTTTAACTTTCTCATCCAGCCTAAAGAAATTTAACCTTGCTGGTGGCAGAGGCGAGATGAGGTGGGAAAAACTAGCTCTTGCTAACTTTGTTTTTCCCCATCTATTGCTCAGTGCATAACTGTTCCTTGGGGCTGTGGATTTTGAAAAGCAAAACCAAGGCGTTTGAAACTTGTATCTCTTTTACTCTCATACCACTCTCTGTCACAAAATTTAAAAGTTTATTTTAACACTCAAGAGCTGAGCTTTGACTCTTTTTTTTTCTTTTGTAATATATCAGAGGAAGGGCCTCAGGAAGGAGAGACATGTTGGTAAATATACTAAAATATTACCTTATGATATCAGTTATATTCTCTGAGTACCTGTCTTATTCCCTTAACTTCCACCTTGGCTGCCTGACTCTAATCCAGTGTCTATTCAAGTTCTCAGTCCCTCCAGTCTACCACCACTAGCTTACAAGTAAATTATACAGTATGTTAGAATTCAGTGATTTCTATGGGAAAAATTAAGCATAAAAAGGGAGTGTAGAATGCTAACGAAGGTTAAAGGCTTAGATTGGGTAGTTAGGAGAGACTTAAATAAAGCATGTCATCTGAGTAAAAACTTGACGGAAGTGAGGGAGCAAGAGATAAATAACTACAGTAAAGAAGTTCAGGAAGAAGGAACAGCAATTGCAAAGTCCCGCCTGAAAATCCACAGGTACAATTTTGCATGTTACTTCATTGAAATAGATCAAACATGTTTAACACAAATGCCTATCTTTGAGTTCTTCTATTAATTTGGCAAAATGGAAGGCTTAAGCTTTCAAAATCATTCATCATGTCTTCCAATAATTTCAAAGCAGCATTTTTATAACTTGGACAGATGAGGCTAAGAAGAGTTAAAAATGAAAGTAAGAAATAAAAGAAATGCATTATTATTAGTCTTTGATATTGGTGAGGTATGTTATAAGGGATTGATAAAATAAAAATAAAAATAAAAACAAGTTCTGCTTTTAATGTATGTTTCTTTTGAGGTAAGAATGACCATTCTTACTAATCAAAAAGAACTCAATGATACAAATACTCTTCTTGGTAATATATGCATCATGCTAGTGGTAAACCTTCAAAGATCTGTAGCCCAAAGAGAAAGAATTTGCCAAGCTGGTCCTGGGGAGCGCCAAGATGGAGTTTGCTGCTGCACTTACTTTGCCCTAGATGTCTCCAAACTCTTTATCAAGCAGTTGATATTGTTCCTGATTCACGGGAATTAGAGATTAAACAGCTTGCAACAGAGGCCGCCCAGCCAGACTCTGGCAGAACCACTATTAGGCTCACAAGTGCTGGCTGTTTTGCTCTGCTCTGTAACAGATGGCTTATTTCTAAGGACAAAGTTATTTATTTTCTTTCAAGTTTTCTATGGGTTATAAAAAGAATGGGGGTCCTGGCAGCTCAATACTCACCCTCCACAGTCTGAGATGACATTCATCAAGGTCTAATGAGAAGAGATCACAGGCTCAGACTCAGACCCTAAAGAATGGGACACAGATCTCAGCCTTTTCCCTAACTAGTGGTTCAGTTTATAAAAATGGACTTTTTACCCTCTCCAAACCTCAGTATTCTCATTTAAAAATGAACACAAAAATTACCTCTCCTTCTGTTTTCATAGTATGTTGAAAAGAAAAAAGTCAGACGTAGGTTGAACTCTCCTAAAAATTAAAGTCTTTAGTAATAACCTAACCTAAACATTCCTTAGTTCTATAATTTTGCTGACTCTTTTCCTCAGATATGTCCACATATCTACACTTAACTTGTATGTATTCTTGGATGACATTGGCCAGCATTCACTTTGATAAGACACAAGGATCCCAGCAGTAAATCAAACTGCATCCAAGTGTCTGACTTCACTGGTTTGGCTGCACTGTTCCCTCTGTCTGGACCAAAGAGATGAAATGTAAACAGCTGGTTCTTCTGAACCGAAGGAATGCTAATGCATTTGGGTGGAAGTATGGAATCCATGGTGAGTGAGGTTAAAAAAAAAAGTGAGGGGAAGATTAAAAAAGAACTAGCAAATGAGAAGACATAAAAAAATGATGTTGTTCTGAATTAGATGGAAATTCAGACTTTTTAAGGAGACTGAAGAAGGTTTTACCTCCCTATTTTTCACATTTTTCCCACTTTTATATACAATATAAATATATAACCTAGCCTCAAAACACTAATATGAAGATTGAATCAGAGGAAAAATTTCTCCTTTGTGGTATTTTTGGATGCTAAGCTCACGTTAATTTCTCTTTTTTCTCTGCCATCCATTCTCCACTCTGCCTCTCTGTCTTTATTCTGATTAGTGTATTTCCTTCAATCCTATACTCTTCTCATTTATTTTCATGGATATCTCTGTCTGGTCTCTTATGCTCTCCTAGACTGTGTCCCTCTTGAAATCCAAGTTTGCATTGTTTCTACAGTCTTTATATTCTCGGCACCATATACTAAGTAAGTTTTCAGTAAGTTGATAAATGAAAAGCCCTCAATCTTGTATGGACTCACATTGCTGTCACTGAATTAACCTTGAATACTAGCAAAGTGGTTGGAGATTCCATACTACTTCTAATTCTGATCTTAGTGCAGTGGTGGTCTCAAACTCTGTATCTTAGAGTCCTAGGGATTAGATTCTGGAAACAAAAGAAACAAAAAGAAAACAAACAAACAAAATAGTCCCTCAGTGAGAAATTACAACAATATCGAGTTCCAGATCAGAATCTCCAGAAGAAAAAAAATGCTGAGACAGAGTCTGAGGTGCAAGCTGTCCATTAGGGATCAACATATGTGAAAGTTAGAAGCAGCACATTTGGGAAGAGGATGATGGCAAACTTTCATGTGGGTCCAAAATCCTGAGCCAGCCTAAGCCAGGACAAGGGGATGTCTGGAGCAAACATGGCCTGTCAGAGATGTTCTTATGCATATGGAGCCAAAGTGGCTGGATCTTTATGCTCGCCCACCTTCCACCCCCCAACAAACACAGACACACTCAGTCACTGTGTGGGCTGTGACCTCAGGTGAGGAAGCTCTTGGCAGCTGAGGTCCATCCATTAGGAAATGATGGCTGGAAGCTATCAGCCAACTATGTTGCCCACAGTTGAGCAACTAGTCCCTCCTTGAAGGGAAATGTGTGTGGTACATCCCTGCATCTACCACTTGGCAGGTCATAATTATAATTGTGTGTACAGATTAAATAAAGAGTACATATGTGTTAAGTTAGTTTTTAGGAATTCACTTTCATAAGGCCTATCACTGAGCAATCTTGAGTCTACTATAAAAGTACACTAGGAAACATCTCTGCGGTTACTTCCTTCAGAGCTCATGCTTATTCCTTTGTCCATATCTAGCTGTCCTTTCCTTAGAGTGGGTTATAAACAGTTCCAAAACTCAAACTGTGTGCTTTTGCCAAAGGCCCACAGCAACTAGTTGATCTCCTGCAAGCACAGTTGCAGAAAAGGCGGACATTATTTTGGGTGATAAAATCACTAGCCAAGAACTTCTATGCTTGGTGACATTGTCCTAATATATCAGATACTAAACAAAGGAGCCAGGGTCATATGCCAGCCAGAAATAAGCTTCAATGAGCATCTGCTGTTAGCTGTATTAGCAAGAAATGAATGGGAACTATAAAAATTAATCAGAGACTTTGCACTTGCTGAAACATTTATGAGAAAGCAGTTATAAACCACGACATTATGGTTTCCTCTTCTTTTTCTCTCTGATCCTCTGTCTCCTCTCCATGCTACTGTATCTTCTCTCTCTTGTTTAGACACTTCTGACTTTTAGGAGTATATTCCCCATTGGGGAATAAAAGGAGGCAGGGAGAATTGGCTGGAATTGATTGTATGAACTACATAGAAAGTCACCATTCTGAAGCAGTTGCATCTGTGAAAGTCTGAACCTATTCCCTGTGGGCCATGAGGATTGTGTGATTTCCTGGCAAGGCATGACAAAAACTTCTGAGGGTTCTTTTCTCCTGTGGTTTCACATATGTACAGACATACTTCATTATAGTGTGAGCAGAAGAGTCACCAATAGCAATTACATCCTAACTTAAGTGGTTTTCCAGAGCATCTGAGCAAAGAGAAGTCATCAAGAGTTTCTTCTATTCTTCCTTTTTTCATACATAGGTACATTAGCACACATTTAGCACTTCAAAAACAGTAATGAGGGAGTTCAAATGGTATCTATTAATTAATGTTTGTTTTGGCGGTAGGCTGCTAAAATTTGACAGAAGAAGAGTAGTATTTGACTTTTTTGGGTACAAATGCTTGCTGGGGAAGGTTGTCTAAGGGCAAGGTTCATCACTCTACATTAAAGTTCTAGGGACCAGTGTTGATTCACCTTATGTTCAATAACTGAAATTATCACCATGGCCTGTTACTTATAGGTATAACTGGAGTGGGTTGCCATTTCCTTCTCCAGAGGTTCTTCCCAACCCAGGGATTGAACCCAGGTCTCCTGCATTGTAGGTAGACGCTTTACCGTTTGAACCACTGAGGAAGTCATATCTTTGCTATAAAGGTTCAAATTTGCTGTGTGTGTGTGTGTGTGTGTGTGTGTGAGATAGAGAGAGAGAGAGAGAGAGAGAGGAAGAGAGAGAGAAAAAGGGAGAGAGAATGCTCACATGTGTGCTTCGGAGCATGGAGGAAAGAGGTACACACTTCATTTGACATAGTCTTACTAAGTGTCACTCAGAATAAACACAGTATTAGATGGCAAATTTTTTCCCCAGGCATGCATGCATAGTTAAACTCATAGGATGAAGTTTAAAATATTACTGTTTATTGAGCACTTATTGCCTACAAATCTCAGCTCTGAAAGTTCTGTAAGTATACATATATTATTTAATTAAACTCTTCCCGCAGCCCTATAATTAGGTGCTATTGTTATCTCCATTTTACAGATGAGGAAACTGACAGGAAGTTTAAGCAACTTGCTTAGGGTCATATAACCATAAGTGGCAGAGCCAGGACCCAAGCCAGCTCTTTGTGGCTCTAGAATGGATAGTAATCCAACAGTACATGGCACAGTTGGAACACAAACCTAAGTCTTTTGACTCTTAATCTCAGAGCCACATTTTACAGCCTTGGTTATATAGAAAATAATTTAAGAAATATTATATCTGCATGTGATATATGGAAGTGAAACCAAGATCAAACACACACATATACATACACAACAAAACAAACCAAAAACAAAATAAATGTCCATCTCCTAATTTATGATTGCTCAAAAGGCAAGGCAGTGTCTTGTCCCATATGTTTTTTTTCTTTTTTTCCTCTTTTTCTCTACCTTAGCTCAATGGGACCTGTGCTCCAGATTCTCGGGTCCCTTCTGAAGACTCAGCTGTGTGTCCTGTTTCCTCAACTGCTGAGACATCAGGAGTGTCTCCTGCTTCCTTCACAGTCTCAGATCTGATCCACCAAGTGCTCCACAGTCAGCAGAAGGAAGGAGAGAAGAGAAGAAGGCCTCAGCCTCCCAATCTCTTCCAAGGGCTGCTTCTTTCTTTCCTCAAGAGGAACAACAATAAAAACAAGCAAATCCAACTCCCATTTCTGCAAATCCCCAGGAAATTCCTTTTTCCAGAGTTCTCACTCATTAATTTGCTTAACAT
The DNA here is from genome assembly GCF_054371585.1 of Giraffa tippelskirchi. Taxonomy (NCBI): domain Eukaryota; kingdom Metazoa; phylum Chordata; class Mammalia; order Artiodactyla; family Giraffidae; genus Giraffa; species Giraffa tippelskirchi. Next base: position 155,979,899 of record NC_137275.1, read on the forward strand.
TCCTGCTGGTAACAGACCCAATGAATTCTCCATAATTGCTGTGAGATGCACAGAGAAAAGGCTGGGGGGCGGGGGAGGGTTGGTGGTGGTGGAAATCTTCACTTCTCTTCTGTGATAGCAAACAGCAGAAATGAAACAGGTAGGGGATTTTGCAAAATGTCAACTCCCTAGAATTAAGAACAAGATCTTTCCTTGCTGGATCTAATCTATGCTGGTCATCATGAAATGTTATATATTGCCACTTTACAGCAATTTGATAGTTAACAGCTTATTATGATTCTTAAGATTGTATATTTTGCTCTCCGTGTGTGTATGTATGTGTGTATGGAGTGAGACTGTGTGTATGGAGTGAGAGTGTGTGTATATGGAGTGTGCTGTACAGTCACAATGAGAACAAAATAGTTGCTGTTATTGTTAGTTTTCCTCAAAATGACCCTTCCCTCCAGAAGAACAATATGCTGTGATCTTTCACAACCCAGGCTTTACATCACCCATATTACCCTGCAGCAGCAATAGACTGATGTGTATCCCTTTTCACTGCCCCCAGAGAGTTACCCTCTAATCCTTCATTTGCCGCTCCAGCACAATTGCACAGAAGCAACAGTAGGGATAGTTAGAGTGCATACAATGGATTTCAATTTATCCATCACTTAAACTACAGTCAAGGACATCAGGAGGTAAAAAAACAAAAAACAAAAAACAAAAAACTTTAGAATCAAGAAATACTTTTGTCCATTCTAAGTCAAGGAAAATCATCATACAACCTGGCTTTATTCTTTGCCTTTAGGATAGTTTCCCACTTTGCAGTAGAAAAAGGTTAATGTCTGTGAACATTCAGTAATAAAGTAATAGTGGAGGTGATGTTAAGAATTTTTAACCTACACGTGAGGAAGAGCAGCTTCTACCTACCCACAATCTTCAGGTTCTGTCATTAACTCTTCTGATTGGACATCATGACAACAGGGCTTAGTCTAGTTAACTTTAATGGATTTGGGAGAATTTAATCTTAATTCATGTGTGCGTGTGCTCAGTCGTGTCTGACTCTTTGTGACCTCATGGACTGTAGCCCGTCAGGCTCCTCTGTCCATAGGATTTCTCAGGCAAGAATACTGGAGTGGGTTGCCATTTCCTACTCCAGGAGATCTTCTTGACCCAGGGATTGAACCCACGCCTCTTGTACCTCCTGCAATGGCAGTCAGATTCTTTACCACTGTGCCACCTGGGAAACCAACCTTAGTTCATGTGTGCTCAAAAATATACTTAGGGAAAAGTGAGTGAGCAGAAAGCCATATTTAGGAACTCAAATAACTTTAATTCAAACTGATGAACATTCATCATAAGGGACTGGTCCTATTCCTTTAAAGATCAAAGATGACAGAGCCAAAGATCCCATGCTTAAGCTGTTTACAATCTAGGAGAGAAGAGTGAAAGTCTACACATATAACCATAAGAAATACAAGAGGTTCTAAAGTGGACTGTGGAATTAACTGAGTCATCTATAATTCTGTATTTTAGGCCACTGGCCCTAAGTTTAGATTCTCTAAACTCCAATCCCTGCATCCATTGCTACTATAATCAAAACAGTCATGCTAGAAATTGAAAGGCCATTATATCGTGGAATTATAGGAGCAATAAGGAGACAGGAAGGACACTACAGACAGAGAAAACATACTGGAGCCAAAGGGATTACTAAAATGCTCCACATGAGGCATTAAGAGAGAGCACCTGGTACTAAGGTTTGTGGCTTCTTCAATAACTGCCTGTAGTTAAATATAAACTAAAAGCAGCAATGAAAAAAACAAAAGGAAAAGCTATCTCAACAAAAGAATAATGCACTCTAAAAATTCTTAGGCATTTTCTTCTCATACTTCTAAGAAACAAGCCTTTGCAGTTACAATTTAAGCTTAACTTTCTGAACGTGAAAAGAAATTCCATATGTGTATATACTTTTTGCAGCCTGTGTGATTTAGCAAAAAACAGGCAAATCTATTGCTTTCATACTTATATTAGAAATGCCAGATGCATAACCACAATTTAGATTTGATTTTTTTCAACTCAAACAATAGTGTTCCTTTAAGCAAAATTGGCTTGACTTTGAGAGGGAATGTGAAAACTTAATGTTTTGAAATCTTGCAGAATAATTTGTTGGCAGCTCAAGATACTGTTTTGCCAAGTTTTACTCCAAAATAATTTTCTTACTCAGAGTTGATACCGGGAATGTCAATTCTCACTTGAATATATGGCAGTTAGACAACTGAGCCAACTGGCACACCGGAAGAGGGAGGACATCTTAGACTCGGGGGAGAGGCCTGGTTATTTCAGTGATGAGGACTCAGAGGCCCACAGATTCCAAACTTGCACTATTAACTGGTGGAAAGGCAGGACTAGTGATACATTCAAGATGATGAGCCTTCAAAAGTACTGCCCTAAAAAGACAAAATTAAAGAGAACTCTAGGGAAATGGTGGCTTGAGATTTTCCACACACCTCCATTCAATGCTCCGACTCCAACTCAGCCACTTCCTGTTGGCCAACAGGCAGAAGTGAGCCAAGACCTGTAACCATATTTTCTTCCCTTTTGGTCAGTACTCTAGGATTCAGAGCAAAAGCCCAAGGAAAGGATCTGAAAGCAGCCCTCGCTAGGAAGAAAGTCCATTCCAGCTCTCCTGGACTTTAGGGTCTCCCTGACCCTAAGAATCTGCAGAACGAGGTGAACAGTTGGGTTTACTCAGTTCTACCTCTGAGATGCAGAGAACACAAAGAGATCACAGAGAGAAGATGCTTTGCCTTTGCACACTGTCATACCAGAGATGGAAGTCTGCTGTATGTTCAGGGAGCCGTAGTGCAGAGATAGATACTCTCTCCATTACTCTCTGAAGCACTATGGAAGGTGTCCAAATGAGCAGACATAGAAAAATGGTATCCCATTAAAAAGGTATATAAGGCAGGAAGCAAAATAAACAGGCAAATTAGAATATACTATCAAAGAAAGAGAGACACTTCTCTAACAACTAGATTTAAAAGAAGTAGAAGAACATGTAAAGAAATCCAAATATAGCATTCAGCATGGTTCCTGGCACTAAAACCACATGATTATTTTTATTTAAAAATTGAATAGAGGACTCTATGGGAGAGGGCGAGGGTGGAATGATATGGGAGAATGGCATTGAAGCATGTAAATTATCATATGTGAAACGAATCGCCAGTCCAGGTTCAATGCATGATACAGGGTGCTCGGTGCTGGTGCACTGGGATGGCCCGAAGGGATGGGATGGGGAGGGAGGTGGAAGGGGGGTTCTGGAAGAGGAAAACATGTACACCCATGGTGGATTCATGTCAATGTATGGCAAAACAAATACAATATTGTCAAGTTAAAAAACAGAAAATAAACTAATTTAAAAAATATGAAAGTGAAAAAAAATTGAATAGATGAAGTACAAGTTATCACTCACTATAGATGTTTACATCAGTGCCTTGGAAGATCAGGTGGAAGAATATATTAAATTACAGAGAGGAAAAAGAGGAACAACTATGTAGAAAATGAGGGAAAATATACACATTTTGGAAAAGAGATTCATGAAAAATATAGAAGTTCTAGAATGAGAAAAAGATGTAAACAAAGGAGACAACAATTAAACAAATGATTGATGAAAATTTTTGAGCCAACGAACACTCTGGCTAGCTGATTTACATCTCATTAATTTTCAGAGATATGTGTGTCCTTATCAAATTACTGAACTCCAGTGATGAAGACAAGTATATATTTACTGCATCCAGATAGAGATGAGTTATTTACAAAAAAAACTAGATGGATAATTGCTGCTGTTCAGTTGCTCAGTTATGTCTGACTTTTTGCGACCCCATGGACTCCACCACCCAGGCTTTACTGACTATATGGACCTTTGTGGGCAAAATGATGTCTCTGCTTTTTAAGACACTATTGAGGTTCATCATAGCTTTTCCTCCAAAGAGCAAGCATTTTTCAATTTCATCGCTACCGCTACCATACACAGTGATTTTGGAGCACAAGAAAATGAAGTCTGTCATCATTTCTATTTCTTCCCCATCTGTTTGACATGAAGTAATGGGACCAGATGCCATGATCTTAGTTTTCTGAATGGAGTTTTTAGCCAGTTTTTTTTGCTCTTCTTTTTCACCTTCATCAAGAGGCTCTTTAGTTCCTCTTCGCTTTCTGCCATAAGGGTGGTGTCCTCTGCATATCTGAGGTTATTGCTATTTCTCCCTGCAATCTTGATTCCAGCTTGTGCTTCATCCAGTACAGCATTTTGCATGGTGTACTATGCATATATGTTAAACAAGCAAGGTGACAATATATGGCCTTGACCTACTCCTTTCCAAATTTGGAACCAATCTATTGTTCAATGTCTGGTTCTAACTGTTGCTTCTTGACTTGCATACAGGTTTCTCAGGAGACAGATAAGGTGGGTCTGCTATTAATTTCATGTCAATGTATGACAAAACAGATACAATATCGTAAAGTTAAAAATGGAAAATAAACTAATTAAATAAAAAAAAAAAAAAGAATCTCTTTAAGAATTTTCCAAGTTTGTCGTGATCTACACAGCTGAAGGCTTTAGTGTAGTCAATGAAGCAGGAATAGATACCTTTCTGGAATTCTCTTTCTTTTTCTATGATCCAAAATATGTTGGCAATTTGATCTCTGGTTCCTCTGCCTTTTCTAAATCCAGCTTGTACATCTGGAAGTTCTTGGTTCATATACTGTTGAAGCCTGGCTTGGAGAATTCTGAGCATTACTTTGCTAGTGTGTGAGATGAGTGAAATTGTGAAGTAGTTTGAACATTCTTTGGCATTGCTTTTCTTTCGGATTGGAATGAAACTGACCATTTCCAGTCCTGTGGCCACTGCTGAGTTTTCCAAATTTGCTGGAATATTGAGTGCAGCACTTTAAAAGCATCATCTTTTAGGATTTGAAATAGCTCAACTGGAATTTCGTCACCTCCACTAGTTTTGTTCGTAGTGATGCTTCCTAAGGCCCACTGGACTTCACATTCCAGGATGTCTGACTCTAGGTGAGTGATCACACCATCTTGGTTATCTGCGTCATGAAGATCTTTTTTGTATAGTTCTTCTGTGTATTCTTACCACCTCTTCTTAATATCTTCTGCTTCTGATATGTCCATGCCATTTCTGTCCTTTATTGTGCCCATCTTTGCATGATGGTATCTCTAATATTCTAGAAGATGTCTAGTCTTTCACATTTATTATTTTCCTCTATTTCTTTGCATTTTTCACTTAAGAAGGCTTTCTTATCTCTCCTTGCTATTCTTTGGAACTCTGCATTCAGATAGTTATATCTTTCCCTTTTTTCTTTGCCTTTTGGTTCACTTGTTTTCTTGTACAATTATAAAATCTATAAGTGGTGGTATAATATCTACAGATGCTTTCAAATAAAGGACTAGATTTGTGATAAGATATTATTCCCCAATAGTCTATAAGAATGTTATTCAAAGAGATTTTTTACCCACGTACTCCACCTAAGGAAATACTTAAGAAACTATTCAAACTGGAGAATAATAAATCTGAATCTCATGGTAGTTGAAACAGAAAAAGAGGTAAAGTTGGTGAGCAAAGCATTTGGTAACAGATTTATAATTAAATAAAATTGAACAATTATAGCCTATCTGTGAATTTGTACACTAAGGGGATAAACAAGAATTCTTAAAAGGTGCAAAATGCATGGAAAATTCTAACAATTGTATGACATCTTAAGAAGCAATTATTTTAGAAAGGTTTTGGTTGAGAGAAAGAAGAGTAAACTAATAGCATTCCAGGAGTTTCACGTGATGTATAGATAAGGGAAAATTAATAAGCAACTGAAAATTTTCTAGAGGTCTTATTTTATTGGGATGAGGGAGAGAAGCAATAGAGGAAAAAAGAACCTTAATAAATAAATATGCATATAAATGAGCAGGAGGAAAAAGAAGGTAATCATTAATGAAAGTTAGTTATAGTATAACTCCTTAGGTAAAAGAGGAAAAGAAGCAGTTAATAAAGTTAATAAAACCATGCAAATGTAAGAAAAAAACAGAAAAAATATAATAAAGCATCAAGTATGGCATAAAATCAACTATATTATGACACAAACATAAAAGACTTAATACTTCAAAGGCATATAGTCCCATCATTTCACAGTAAATAGAAGGGGAAAAAGTAGAAGCAGGGACAGATTTCATTTTCTTGGGCTTCAACATCACTGTAGATGGTGACTGTAGCCATGAAGTTTAAAGACACTTGTTCTTTGTAAGGAAAGCTATGACAAACCTAAGTGAAAGTGTTAGTTGCTCAGTCTTGTCCGACTCTTTGCCACCCCATGGACTGTAGCCCACCAGGCTCCTCTGTCCATGGAATTCTCCAGGCAAGAATATTGGAGTGGGTTGCCATTTCCTTCTCCAGGAGATCTTCCTGATCTAGGGATCGAACCCAGGTCTCCTGCACTACAGGTGAATTTTTTACCATGTGAGCCACCATGACAAACCTAGATAGCATATTAAAAAGCAGAGACGTTACTTTGCCAAAAAAGGTCTGTCTCTTCAAAGCTGTAGTTTTTTCAGTAGTCATGTAAGGATGTGAAAGTTGGACCATAAAGAAGGCTGAGTGCCAAAAAAGTGATGATTTCAAACTGGAAAGCATCTGGAGAAGACTCTTCAGAGTCCTTTGGACTGCAAGGAGATCAACACAGTCAATCCTAAAGGAAGTCAGTCATGAATATTCATTGGAAGGACTGATGCTGAAGCTGAAGCTCCAATACTTTGGCCACTTGATGCAAAGAGCCGACTTCTTGGAAGAGACCTTGGTGCTGGGAAAGATGGAGGGCAGGAGAAAAGGGTGACAGAGGACAAGATGGTTACATGGCATCACTGACTCAATGGACATGAATTTGAGCAAATTCAGAGAGATAGTGGAGGACAGAGGAGGCTAGCATGCTGCAGTCCATGGGGTGGCAAAGATTCAGACACAAATTAGCGACTCAACAACAACAAAAAAGATGAATATAAATAAAAAACAAAGCAGGAGGGGCAATATCAAAAATGTATAATTTATAAACCAAGAAAAATAATCATAATCCTATAAATACCAAACAACACTAAAATTAAAGAAATAAAACAAAACCTATAGTAATTCTAGGAGAGTTGATTAAAAAATAAATGATGGTAATTTATTTTAGTTTATATTTTTCAGAACTAGTAGAGAAAATATTAATAAGAATATAGAAAATTTAATCATATATTCAATCAATTTTATTTAAAAGGCCTATTGAATCTTCTATTTTGGGAATAGAGAATATTTTTGTTACATTCAATAGAAATTTATAAAAGTCAATCATATATTTGGATACGAATAAGGTTTCAATAAAATTTTTCTATCATGAAGCCCACACTGAAAATAATGCAATAAGAAAAAATATTTTATTGTAAAATCGTATCCTCTTTGAAATAATGAATTTCTTTTTATATATATAACCTCTGGTTTAAAAGCGAAGTAAAAGTAAAATTACAATTTATCTGAAAAGAAAGAAAATAAAAACACTTTGTATTAAAACTTCTGGGAAACAGCAAAAGCAATATTCATGACAAAGGCTATCACTTTAAATGCCTTCATACTAAAAAAGAAAGAATGAAATTAAGGGACATTAGCATTGATCTTAAAAAGTGTGAAACAAGAAAACCTACCAAACAGGCTAGCAAAAGAGAATTAATTTAATGCAATCTGAAAGTAATGGACTAGAAAACAAAACAAAATGAAAGCAGTAGAAGAGGCAAATACAAAGCTAGTTCTTTGACAAGCCCAAAAGTGATAAACATATTATATTCCAAATTAAGAAGGCAAAAACAAGGACAAAAATCTACAAGGTAATTGGATAAGAAAGAAAACATAACCACATCTAGCAACAGAATAAACTCAAAGAACATAAGAAATACTACATATAACTCTATGGCTACAAATTTAAAAACCTAGAGAAAACGAGTAATATAAATAATTCAGTTAAATAAATATCAAATAACTTGAGTAGATCAGTCAGTGAGAACAGGTTTAAAACGTATAAATATTTTCTATGAAAAATAGCAATTGATCTGATAACATTATAGTTGATTCTTCCCAAGCTTTTAAAAAAATCAGACCCTTGCATTTTCCCTCCCATTCCTTGTTCCTGTCTTTCTTTATACCTCAGACAAACATTTATCTAGTGCTTAGTATGTCAGTCTCTGTTTTAGGCTCAAGAATGTACCATTAAATAAAAGAAGGTCTTTGTCTTAAAAGAGTTTACCTTCTATTTTACATCTCCTAGATAAAATTGGTGGACTGCTTAATTCATTTTATGACATCACAAATTGTACAACATGCAACAAATATATCAAAACAACAATCCACAGGCCAATATCACTAATAAATATTAGTAAAAAAATTATAAACAAGACATAATCAAATAGAATGCAGATGGTGTCGAAGGCTAGACTGACTAAAAATGGCTATTCCAAGATTTTAACCATGGCCTTAAATCAGGAAATAGACCAATATAATTCACTGTATTAACAAATTAAACAAGAAACAGTACTTAAGTAATTAAACAGAAAAAAATATCTGATAATATTCAACAATTCCTGAAATAAAACTCAAACAAAATAGGATGAAAAGGAAATGTGTTATCTATATATAGAGGTAAGATATTGGTCCTGTTATTATATAAACTGTTTTCCTAAAGCACAGACCCTTTTCCCTACATTTGAAGTAGCTGCATGGAATTAAAATTTTAATACTAGCTTTTATTTTATCATAATAATTGTAGCTGTACAAGTTACAACACAAATTCAGGATTTAGACATAGACAATGCCTAAGTGTCCCCTGTTAAATGAAAGGCCCAAAACCCAATGAATTTCCTGTGGAATTGCCAGTCACTTGAGCCTTGCACAGGAGAAGGGCTTAATAAATATTTGTTCAAGGTGAGCAAACCACTTAACCTCCATGAGCCCCAGTTTTCTCATAGAATAGGAAGGCATGCCCTACCTATCTCATAGAGCTACTAAAACAATAAAATCAATAATGTATGTGAAATTGTTTTGTGAGCTGAAATGCCAAATAACCATAAGTTCTTTTGGTTAATATAAAAGAGAATATGCTTAGATGTCAAATGAGTAATGAAGACAAATTTTAAGAGTTTTCAGAGAAGTCTGAATGAGGTCATTCTAGGCATGCATTCTCAAGAAAAACTTCTTGAAGGACACTATACTGGGCTATACACTTATCCTTACCTCCTCTGGCCATCACTATCTGATACTACAGTTGTTCATGTTTTGAATGTTCTTGATTACTGTGAGGCTTATCTGGAATTCTACCCATCGGCTAACAAATATTTAATGAGCATTTTTTATGTGCTAAACATAGACATTGTTTTATACCAAAGTGGCCAGTCTAGCTTCTTTCCTCAAAGAACTTATGTGAAGAAATATTTCTGAAATTTCAAACATATGTATACTAACAACATTACTTGTATAAACCATCTTAATTGTGTTTATTCAGTAATTTTTAAACTTCATTCAGTTATTAGCTTTGACTTAAGCAATCCTATTTCTGAAATAACCAATTTTATGTTTTAGTTTCACATTTTCCAAATACGTGTTAGAGATTGCACATACATACAAAAATTGTTTGCTTGTGTACCAGTAAAATGATCTCCCAAACCACCAGTAATACATGCATCTCGCTTTTGAAAACAGAGAAGGAATACAGAGGAGTAAGTAGTACATTCAGATGCACGCACTGTGCTACAGGATTACATGCACACACTGCACTGTAGGATTAGTTTAATGTTGAGGCAAGTCTTGCATGAGGGCCAAATTTTGTTGGGAAGAAGAAAGAGCTGTATTATCTTTCTTTCAGCTCCTTATTAGGAAGGTCACTTGTCAACAAATGCAGAGGCAGCCCCTACCACAGTACCTGAAACAAAAAGTTGAACTTGCTGCTTGCTAGGGAAGGGCTGACCCAGGTGGCGCTAGTGGTAAAGAGAGATCCCGGTTCCATCCCTGGGTGAGGAAGATCCCCTGGAGCGGGGCATGGCAACCCACTCCACTATTCTTGCCTGGAAAATCCCATGGACAGAGGAACCTGGCAGGCTACACAGTCCCTGGAGTTGCAAAGAGTTGGACACGACTGAAGCGACTTAGCAGCAGGGAAGGAAAGGCTATGCTGTAGAACATACATTATCAAAACAAACAAATGTAGTGTGTTAGAAACTGTGGAGTTCAGAATTGGTGGGCTTTCAAATGAGCCTGGTTTGTTTACATGTTTGTTGGTTCTTTTTTTATATATATAAATTTATTTATTTTAGTTGGGGGCTAATTACTTTACAATATTGTAATAGTTTTTGCCATACATTGACATGAATCAGCCATGGGTTTACATGTGTTCCCCTTAATGCAGAAGCCTGGAGAGCAGGGATTGCTTACTGGCTCTGAGACGCCGAGGCTACCACTGACTGGCTCTCAAAAGCTAGGGTTATTACTGACTGGCTGACTCTCAGAATCTGGGTTCTGAGGCACAAAAGTAAATGCTCGTTTGAAAGGGGTTTAATGCAAGTGCTGGTGTGGCTGAAAAAATGTTTAGTACATTTCTGGAGGACAGGAAAGTTTTATTCTTGCAATTAAAAGAAGAGATAACAAGTAGCAACATGATTCTAAAGTGAACAATGAATTGATTTAACCAGTTAGCTTTAAAATTGTATCTACTGAAGAATTATTTATTTATTTTATTTTACAAATAGTAAAATCTGTTAGAGCAACCCTAACAGTTTAATCAGAACTGCCTGCATTACCAATCAAAGCTTAGAAGAGGAGGCTTCCCTCGTGGCTCCGTAGTAAAGAATCCACCTGCCAGTGCAGGAGACACAGGTTTGATCCTTGTTCAGGAGGATCCCACATGCCACAGAACAACTAAGTCCATGCACCACAACTACTGATCCTGTGCTCTAGAGCCCAAGAACCACAACTACTGAGCCCACATGCCACAACTACTAAAGTCCGCATACCCCAGAGCCTGTACTCCACCACAAGAGAGGTCACTGCAATGAGAAGCCTGCGCCACAACTAGAGCAACCCCACTCCTCACAACTAGCGAAAAGCCCACGCACCAATGAAGACCCAGCACAGTCAAAAATAAATAGAAGAAAAAGTGCCTATCCATAACTAAATAAACCTTTTCTTCTACTTGCTCTGGAACCCACCATACAGAGTTGTTCGTGTGAAAATCAGCTTCCTTGGCGTATGTGCTCTTGGAACTTTGCATGATGTCTTATTACTCATGGGCCAGATTAGACTTAGCCACCTGGAGAAGGTGACTGCCTGTTATGAAGATGTGCCTCAGAATTCCCAAAATGAATTCTACATATGTGACACAGCCTTCATTTTAACTTTTATTATCCAAAACATCCCCACTCGAACATTGGTTACTCAAGTTTTTTAGACACAGTGACTAACAGACAGATACATGTTTGTATAGTGCACATGTGGACTCAGGGATCCTCAGGTGCACAGATGGCTTACTTACTCATTCAAAACACATTTTTGCTAATATCTTAAATATGGAAGTTAGGCTTTTCTGTCTCCTTACTCCCCCAGGCCTCTGAACTACATAGAATAGATCCAGGTAACAGATTCGTGATTTTAAAGATATATGAAATATGATTTCTTTTATATATGTAGAAATACACACGAGTACACATATACACACACATGTGCCCTTCGCTTAACTTGTGTGTGTGTGTGTGTGTGTACTTCCATTAATTGCCCTAAACACTGGATATTTTTTTTCCTTTAAACTGCATTTGAAATTTAGTTTATAAATAATTCCCAAAATTTAGTGTCATGGGACAAAGTTCACAACTAATTTAGACATAACAACAAGTATGTGAGCCTCTTATATCACTAATTCACATTCTGTAAAATTTACTAAAATATTATACTGAAGAATTATCATTTATCGCATGGGAGTACAGAGTTCATTGTTTTAATTAAATCTGACTGATCAAGTTTTAAGACATTAAGATATATTGGGACTGCTCTGTTGCAAATCATATAAAATCTTCTTGGAGTGTGACATTGCTATTATCTTTCCATGTAGACTCCCACTGTGCCTCTTGTCTTCATTTTTGGAAAAATAATGTGACATAGTTAACTAATATTCTCCAGGTCTATATATCATGATATATAATTCACCACAGTTGCTAGGGAATGTGGCCTTTCCTATTATACTGTTAATAAACAGATATTAATAATGATAACAGTAACAATAACTTACATTCTTATCTGTTCTTTCATTCATATTTATGATTTATAAAACTTGCTGAGTTCCTACTAGGTGCCAATATTCTGTAAGATGCTTCAGGAGATACAAACATGAACAGTTTGCAATCTAATGAGAGGCTTATATTGTTACCCACAGAATCTTAGTAATTTATAATTTGAACATGAGCTTCAAATGTAGATAAAGTGGTCCTGACCCAACCACTTACAACCAGGGTGGGTTGTGGCAAGTTACCTAATTATTCTAAGCCTCAATTTCTGCATCTGTAAAATGAAGACAGTGGCAATACTACCCTCACAGAGACTTTGGAGAGAGTCACAGAAATTATGTGAGCAATATGCCTACACAGTGCCCAAAACACTGTAAATACAAGCTTAATTTTAAAAACTGTTTTTTTAAAATTCTAGAATATATATAATTAATATTCAAAGAGCAGGAATGATTTTTTCCTATTATACAGAGGTACAGAAAAAGGAAATGACTTATTCAGGGTCACCCAGCAAGTTACTGGCAGGTCAATACCAGAAAGTATCCTCAAGAAAAAGTGTGTCTAAAGGTGGCTGGCATCAGTCACTTAGAACTTTTCTTTAACTCAGAATACAGCTTCTCAAGTGAAATCATCAGGGAAGGGATGATTTACAACTACTGTGGTGAAGCAAAGAACATATTTATTAGTTTTAATCCATGCACTTACTTCCAGCCTACCAAAGGATGGGATCTTGTAAAGTTCTGACCATGAATTAGAATCATATACTGTGTGTATAGAAGGGGTGTTACTGCTTTTCTAATGCCAGGCTTAGGTCTGATTATGCTACATCTCTCAAACAGTCCTCACTTCTGACACTGGCCAAGAGAAGATAGGCCTCGATCTAAAACGCCCTCTTGAGTGGATCTATTATGTTCTTTGAGACTCTCATTAGCTTATCTTCTGTGCTACAGATTGTATTTGGCAAATCCCCAGTGGGCAGGATCCCATTTAAAAACAAAAACTTAAGGATTGAGAGTAGAAAAGAAATTGATCTCATTTGGTATTTCCAATGCACCACTTCTGGTAGTTTGTTTGGGTCGCCTCTCCAGACAGGGAAGGGTGGCAAAGGTACATTAGTCACTCAGCCATGTCCGAATCTTTGTAACCCCCTGGATTATAGCCCGCCAGGCTCCTTTGTCCATGGAATTCTCCAGGCAAGAATACTAGAGTGGGTTGCTCTTCCCTTCTCCAGGGGATCTTCAAGGGTGTCTTTTCCTGCTGACTTTCTGAAGCTCTATGTATAAAGAAACTAAATTAATAAACAAGAAAATGTAACAGTGGAAGTTTCAGTGGTCTACTTTCCCTACCAGGCTATGCATCTTCATCTGTGATCTGCCTTGCATAGTGGTAGGCACAAAGAAAAGCTGCCAGGCAGAGCAGAAATAAAATTATATCTGGAATCAATCAGACAGCAGTTCAAATCTTGTCCCAGGTCCTTGCTAACTATACTGAATTAACTAAATTATGTAAATTATCTAAGCCTCAGCTTCTTAATCTGTAACATAGGGATAATGCTACCTTCTCTACAGAGTTGTTTTGAAGATTAGAAAATGCAAAGCATGTGTCACACAGTAGAAATGCAATAAATAATTTATTATTATTACAGTAGATGTCTAATGAACGCTTACTGAATGAGAAATTATGAATTATGGCAATGCTTACTGTGAGCCTCAGAACTCTGTACTTATTGAAAATTATGCATCATTGTTTTCTCTCTCTCCACTTGAGAATTACTTTTACCAAACAGAATTAAAGAACAGGGAGTGGGGAGGGATTTTACTTATTTGAGGTTCAAGTAGAATCCTTATTTATAAAAATCCTCTTAAATGAGCCAACAATCTCTCACTGACTATATAATAAATAAAAATACACAATATATAATATACCCCAAACTATACATACTATAACATACATACATATTAAGTATATTTGTGTATACACACACACACACACACACACACACACACACATATATAAAATTTAGTACAGTATTTAACCAAATGCTCTCTAAATGGGAAGGAAGGAAGAAAGGAAGGGAAGTCGCTCAGTCGTGTCCGACTCTTTGCGACCCCGTGGACCGTAGCCTACCAGGCTCCTCCGTCCATGGGATTCTCCAGGCAAGAATACTGGAGTGGTTTGCCATTTCCTTCTCCAGAGGATCTTCCCGACCCAGGGGTCGAACCCAGGTCTCCCGCATTGGAGGCAGACGCTTTAACCTCTGAGCCACCAGGGATCCTTCTAAATGGGAAGAGAAGTATAAAAAAGACCTCCATGCTGTACTTTTGCAAGAGCGCTGCTTTAATGGCCATGTGCAGAGGACGGACAGCAGCAGGCTAGCCAAATAGCCACCATATGGTCAACTGGAAGAGTAAAAACCTCCATGTAGGAGGGCAGAACTGTTTCAAAGACATAGCAAAGTGCAGTTTGCAAGAACACTGCATCAAATCACCTGGGATGCTCAGGGAAGAAAGGTGATGGGGGTCAGGCCTACATGACAGCAGTCAATAGACTATGGAAAAGATTTGTTTATTTAATTTTTGTGTGTGTGACTGTTGCTATTTGTAAGCAAAGTGATTGATGTTTTTATCATTAAAGATTTTTTTTTTTTCCCTCTAATGGGTATGGGGAAAGGGTTGGTAAAGCTAATTAGATATAAGAGGTCACACCCACTGGGGTTAAAAATGGGACCATGTTACTGTCTATGGCACATGGTTTACTAGCTTTGACTCCCACTTGCAAGTGCAAATCCAAGAGACAGACATCATCATGCAGGTCCTGTAATGCAGGGTCTCTTTGGAATCATACACACCTGGGTTGGTTCAAATCTATATCTTAAGTGGGTAATTTTGGAGATATATATTTTATTTTATATATTATACATTTGCTGTGCTGTACTTAGTCACTAGTTGTGTCCAACTCTTTGCAACCCCACGGACTATAGCTTGCCGGGTTCCTCTGTCCACGGGGATTCTCCAGGCAAGAATACTGGAGTGGGTTGCCATGCTCTCCTCCAGAGGATCTTCTCATCCAGGGATTGAACCCAGGTCTCCCACATTACAGGTGGATTCTTTACCATCTGAGCCACCAGGGACGCCCAAGGATACCAGAGTGGGTAGTCTATCCCTTCTCCAGGGGAACTTCTGGACTCAGGTATCGAACTGGGGTCTCCCGCATTGCAAGCAGATTCTTTATCAGCTGAGCTACCAGAGAAGCCCATATATCATACATACACATGTGCAATTGAGTTTTAGTTGAGATTAGATAGAGCATTAAGTAATTGGTAAACGATAGCTTTTAATTAAACGTAATTAATTTAAAAGTAATTGGTAAACGATAGCATTAAGTAATTGGTAAACTTCATGGGAAATAGATGGGGAAACAGTGGAAACAGTGTCAGACTTTATTTTTGGGGGCTCCAGAATCACTGCTGATGGTGACTGCAGCCATGAAATTAAAAGACGCTTACTCCTTGGAAGGAAGGTTATGGCCAACCTAGATAGCATATTTAAAAGCAGAGACATTACTTTGCCAACAAAAGTCCATCTAGTCAAGGCTATGGTTTTTCCAGTGGTCATGTATGGATGTGAGAGTTGGACGGTGAAGAGAGCTGAGTGCCGAAGAATTGATGCTTTTGAACTGTGGTGTTGGAGAAGACTCTTGAGAGTCCCTTGGATGCAAGGAGATCCAATCAGTCCATCCTAAAAGAGATCAATCCTGGGTGTTCATTGGAAGGTCTGATGTTGAAGCTGAAACTCCAATACTTTGGCCACCTCGTGCGAAGCGTTCACTCATTGGAAAAGACCCTAATGCTGGGTAGGATTGGGGGCAGGAGGAGAAGGGGACGACAGAGGATGAGATGGTTGGATGGCACCACCGACTCGATGGACATGGGTTTGGGTAGACTCCGGGAGTTGGTGATGGACAGAGAGGCCTGGGGTGCTGCAATTCATGGGGTCGCAAAGAGTCGGATACAACTGAGTGACTGAACTGAACTGAAACGATAGCTATATTATTTTTACTAAAAATAGTACTTTGCTTGTACACATGCGTGCGCGCGCACACACACACACACACGCACACACACACACACACACCCCACATGTGACCCTGACAAGGAGAGGATAGATATTTGGATTAAACTGACATTGGTCCTTGGGTTGACTTCTTTTCAGAAGGTTCCTACTCCTATTCTATAAATAAGCTACATAGATTTTCCTACCATCTCACCAGGCTTTTCCATCATTCTTGCCTCATGGGTCATCTTTTTCCAAAATATACTCCCAAAATTAAATACAAGTCAAGGATTGAGGGGCCAAAAAGTCCTTGTTATTAATCCACATATGCAAACAGACTCATCTCTTTAATCTTCACAAAAACAAACCCCTATCTGCAAAGACTCATTAACAATGAACTTACCAATAGTATGAGAATTTACATCCAGAATATAACAATTTAAAATTAAATATTACATGTCCATATTTTTAAAAAGTCTTTTAGTTGTTTTAGCCTAGTTAACCTTCAGCCTCCTTCCATGTTTCTCAGACCTTGTCTGCGTTTTCTCTCTCCACTCTGGTCCTCTCTAATCTGCTTTCCATCTGTCTTCCACCAAATTCTCTTCTTCTAAGTTGCTAAGATTTAGAATTTCAATCTCTACCACTGTCCTCTCAATTCTGGTGATAGAAACTACTTCCTGTTGTTGCTATTTCCATGATATCTTAGTTACTTTGTTAACAAAGCTATACCTTATTAATGATTTTTTAATCTTAAAAATCTTTACTTAATTATCTATGTTCCAGTCTCTCCATTCTCCACTTTAATTAATCTCTATTAATTAATTAATCTCAATTACTCACCAAGTTAATTAATTAATCTCCATTCTATTAATTCTCCATGTTCACATAAGTGGTATGGATTCAATCTCCTAAATGGGCCCTGCAGACACAGGAGCTAACACTTGTTGCGCATTTCCTATATTCCAAATATTGTGCCTTCCTCTACATCTCTTATCTCAGGTAAGTGACAGATTATGTGCAAGAGTATCAGATATGTTTAGCAGCAAAGAACTAGTATTTTTATTGATCTCACCCACATAAGGCCCCAAAGTCTAGAAAGATCGTGATCACCCTGATCCTCCCATCTTCAGGGAGAACTCTTTCTGAAGAGCACTATTACTCAGTCATGTGGAGAATAATGTCACCAGATACTGCATCCTGCCCCAGTGCTGTCCAGTTGAATTTTCTGCAATGGTGCAACTATTTCATATCTGTGCTGTACAGTATGGTAGTCACTGGTCAGATTAAGCTATTGAGCACTTGAAATGTAACTAGTGTGACTGAGGAACCAAATTTTAAATTTTAATTAATTTCAGTTAAAATGCCCATAAGGAATTCCCATATATAGTATACAGTGATAAAATCCCCATAATAGTATACAGTGATAAAATCCCCATAATAGTAGATAGTGATACTACAATGCACAGCAGAGTTAGACTTTTCAGGGTAGCAACAAACTTGGGTGTGGTAGGGGAAGCACCTTTTGGTCTTCCGGATGTACAATTTCACAGGGAACACAAATACCAGTTGGGATTGTTGAACTGGGTGCCAAGGTGACTTGAAAATGAGCTTTCATGTATAAAAAGACTGTCAAAAACAGATCATTCATGCTGAGGCTCACCTCCACAGGTGCCAAGGAACATCTTGCCTTGGGGAAGAAAGCAAATCTATACTCCATGATTAGCATGTGATTATATTTTACAGACAGGCATCAATGCTTGGTGATTTTGATGCACTTGGCTTTTATCTTATGAGATTTATTTAAAGAAGCATATGCATGGCTTACAGCCTTAGGGAATAACACATTAAAAATAGGAAAGCATAAAAGAAAGCAAAGGAAAACCTGCTTCATTTGTAAAAAGATTTGTTACCCTTTCAGTATCTCCAAATTCTACACCTGTACCTCTTCTCTCAAGCCCTTCTCTAACTCAGCTCTTACAAGGATGTCTTTCTGTATTCATCCATCAAGGAAAGTTCTTGCTCACACTCCATTCCCAACCCCTAGCTTTGAGTAGAAGAAGCCAAAAAGGGCAAGAAAAAATCGATGCTGACTAGAAGTCTGAGAAGAGGGAGTTAGAATGATTTTTCATTGTATTGGGAATGTTTTATTTCTCTCAAAAAAATGAAGTTAATTTTTATAAATAAAATTTTAACTTATATCTAGATGATGGAAATTTTTACCCTCATTCTTCTTACTTTCCATAATTCAGTTAAAAGAAAGAAGAACAACTGTGAAAAAAACCATTAACTCCAGACAGTATCCTGCCCTGCTTTTCTATGTTGGTATTTCAACTATTATCACTCTGGAACAGATGAATCTTTACAGTGTCCATGTTGTTAACATAACGCTGTCCAGTAACTATTTATGTTAAACTTTTTTCCATGTTCATTTGGAATTTATTTAGAAATATCCCTGAACAAGACTGTTCCTGTTAAAAAGTCCCAGGATGGGATAAGGCACTTAGAACATACTGCAAAATTGCCCCCAGCTTAGCCCTCAGCTTTACATATATACATTTCCTTATGTAAGTTTGCATAGTACTTTATAAGCTATTAAAAGTAAGACACTTCACTAAAGTGCTCACCATTTAAATAAAGGATAGTGAGTAGCTTAAAAGTCCAGAACTAAAAGAACAAAAGGACTAGAACTCAGTAACAAAACCATACTCTAACCAGAGAATTTAAAGGCACTCGCTTTTTCAAGTCAGTTTCAGCTTCAAATATTTCTGTATGGGCTCTTGACTTCATTTATACTTATCAGATTATGGATGCCAATTTTGTTTAGAAACGATTATTTTTGATATCAAAATATTAAGTAGAGCACATCTACTGTCTTATGAGTGATTTTGTTTCTATAGCTGTTGCCTTCTGAATGCTGGAGTAGGTCCAAAGGTGAGAAGAGTAAAGGCTCTATTCCAAGAACATCTCAAAGTTTTAATTGAAATATGTTACTTGTGGTAAAAACTTTTTTTGCCTGTCTCCTATTTTGCTAATATTTGCTATACTACCCATACTATGAAGGCCATCCTGGAAGTGCTAGAATTATGTTTTCGAAGAGAAGAATAATTTTGATGTTCTTTCAAAGTTCTCGTATAGAAATGTACAAAATCTACTACAATGGGTAATGATACTCTTATTTGATATGAAAATTTTTGATGTAAATATTGAGACTGGTAGATCCTGAAATAGGATCAAAGAAAGCTGTAACATTGGCACCACTGCTACACAGATTCTCTACAGAAAGAAAAGAGGAATATTGCATTTTATGTAAAATACTGCCGTATTTTTGCTCATTATAACAGACTTTATCATTGCACATCTTTCTACAATATGTCTCTAAATAGATGATAAGCAAGTCTTTTAGCAAGTCATTTATTTGGGGGATCTTTGCACATATTTTATTAATGACAGGTAGATTTTGAGTTTTTCAATGTTAATACATAAAATTATGTACAGCTAACTGTGTTTTCTGACTCAGTACTGTGAGTCTTTCATTATTATTATTGCACATTCTCTTTTGGCTATTATCCTCGCTTAATAAAAAACTATAACCTGTGATATTTCCTGATTTCAACACACCAGAGTGGTATGATACTTCACTATTAGAAATGATGACTTATGATGGTTAAGAAAGATGGGCTGTATGATAAGCAATAAGACAAATACAATTGGGAGGCTGTCCTTACCTCACCAATTATTAAGAATCTCTTCTTGTAAGTAACAAGTGGAGATAATGTTGTCATTCCTAGGCTATTTTAAATGATAAATGGCCTATCATCCAAATTAATGCAATCCAGTTTTCTGAAAAATCTAAGTTTAAACAATGATTTTCCCAATATTTTAGAAAACAATACAAAGAGCTATACCAGTTCATGATCAGTTTCTTAAATTTGAATGTTGCATTGATTCACATCTGCTTTTGTGAGTCCAGTGCTTCAGCGAAGGAGTAATATATTATGAGGGCCCCAATCAAACCATGTAATTTCATTGATTCTATGATGATGAGTTTCTTTATTTATAAGGCAATTTAGCCAAGATAAAATTTCCCAAAGCTTCCATAGAATGCCAACTACATACTATGGACCTAAAAGCAAAGTTTTCCATTATCAAAAACATTTGAGAACTATTACACACAAAACTCTCCTTCTGGTGATTCATATTAAACATCAACATATCAGAAGCTCATTAACTGGATTCCATAATTGCTTTTTAAATATATATTACCTACTAATATAACCCATAGTACTCATGGCAAAGCAGCAAATGGACTCTATGTGACATTGAAACATTTCCGATACAGCAGAGGGAAGTTTTAGCAAGTGATCAAGAAGCAAAGAAAAATCATAACTAAATAATCCTAGGACTGAAAAAAGAGAAACAGCTACAGCTACAACATAGATGATCAAAAAAGACCACTATAAACACTTTGATTCCAACAAAATTGAAAGCCAAGATGAATGTTCTACAATTTTCCAAAATTGCTTTCTAGAAATAGTATAAAAAAATCACTCAAGAAAAAACAAAATTCTAGAAATCAATTATAATTATTAAGATTGAAATCAGTAATCAAAAATTTTACTCCAAACCATTTCTGTAGCAAGTGATAATACATTCATTTCCTAAAAACTTCTTCTATAAGTTTTTAGTAAATGCCTTACTAAATCTTCCTTCAACAGAAAATCTCAATCATATAAAATTGTGTTAGACATAGAAAATTAGGGAAAGTTATCCATCTGTTTTGTTTTATGGCACTAGTATAACTTTATACCAAAACAAGATAATCCAATGTCCCCAAAATTAAATTAAATTAAAAAAACATATTTAACAAACCAAAAAACATAGAGACCAATCTCAATTATAAACAAAAATTTAATTAAATTATTAGCAAAAGAATGTAGTATATTAAATACTATCTTACCAATCACTGATTTTTCCTAATTACCAACATGCAATACAACTTAAAAAAATAATAAAAGATCTTAAAAGGAAATGTTCATATAATTATCATAATAAAAGAATAAATGGCATTCACTACAATTCAACATCCATGTTTGATTAAAAAAAAAAACTCAAAGAAAGCTACAAATAGAAAATAATTTCTTTAAGAAATATTTACCCAAAACTACATCAAATAACTCTACTTAATATTAAAACTCTAGATGCAGTCCCAACATAAGGGTTTTCACTATTGATTATTTTATTCAGTATTACATAGGAGGTCCTAGGCAATTCAATAAGATTCAGTAAGACAAAGTAAAGAAGTAGGAGGTATGAGAATTAGAAATATAATCATGTCACCCTAACTAATATGGAAGAACAAAGGATCAAGGATGAACAGAACAGGCTAAGATACTTTTAAGAAACAAGGCTGGAGAGACTTTTTGTGCCATATATTAAGCCTTATTAAGACTCTAGTAATGAAGACAATCAGGCTACCCTGGTGGCTCAGTGGTAAAGAATCTACCTACCAATGCAGGAGACACAAGTTCAATCCCTGGGTCGAGAAGGAGAAGATTCCCTGGAAAAGGAAATGGCAACCCACTCAAGTATTCTTGACTTAAAAATCCCATGGATAGAGCAGCCTAGGGGGCTACAGTCCATGGGGTTGCAAGAGTCGGACCCTACTTAGCAACTGAACAACAACAACAATGAAGGCAATGTGGTCTTGGAATATGAATAGATAGTGGACCAACAGAACAAAGAGCTCTGACACAGGGGGACTTAATACAAGACAGAGGTGGTATCACAGATTGGAGAGTAATAGATAACGTGAAATTGACTATCTACATGAAAAAATAAAATACTATCAGATGTCTATTTCACACTTGATATAAAACTGAGTTCCAGATGGATTAAAGATCTAAATGTGAAAACTAACACTTTAAACTTTTAAAATAAAGCAATTTTTATTTCTGATTTCAGGTTAGAAAAAAAATTCTGAAATCATTAAAACACAAGCATAATAAAAAAATAAAAGCCCGCTAAAGTTGGACACCAGAATTTCTGTTCAAAGTCTCTCTATATGTTTAAAAAACAAGGAACAGATCCAAAGGAGATAACTGATATAGATAATTATTCATATTTAAGAACCCTTATTAATAATTATTAAAATATCAAACAACCTAATGAAAAGGAAGAAAAAGGATATAAACAGGTCCTTCACAGTAGAAGAAATCAGAATTAATTATAAACTTATGAAAAGATGCTCAACCTTATTAGTAAACAGGGAAATGCTGATAAAAGGAAATAGCATTTCACATCATCATATCAGCAAAGATTGAAAAGTTTGCTAATGCCACGATGTAAATGAATACAGTCTGAAGAGCAATTGGTCATTAAATTGCTTCAACTCAGCAGTGTTAGGTCATACATATTCAAAAGGAGATATACACAACAATATTAACTGTAACATCACTGTGAACAGAAAACCTTAAGAACAACCTGACTGTCCAAAGGAAAAATGAACAGTCCAAAGGAAAAATGAATAGGCTAGGATATATTTATACAGTAGAGTATTACACAGAAGTTAAAATTAATGACTCATAGTTATAAGATTAAATATCAAAGTACAGCAAAAAAAACAAGTTGCAGAAGGACAAAAACAGCATGATACTGTTTGTACATATTGTGAAATCTGTAAGCAATATATAGTTTGCATGCATACATACTATGTTCTAAAATATGGATGGAGAAGATAGGAACTTCTAAAGATAAGCTATTACTGGATAGGAGGGAGGTAAATGGGACTAGAGAGGAACACACAAGTGGATTCAAATCTATCTGTAATGTTTTAGTGCTTAAAAATATCTCAAGCAAATAAAGCAAAATTTAAAAATTTGAAGGGGCTAAGTAGTGAGTAGTACATGGGTTTTGTTTTGCTATTCTGTATAGTTTTGAATGTTTTTAGTATTTTAAAATAAAAACATTTTAATAAGAAACAAAAGTATAGTGAGCTTGGGGAACTCAAATATAACTAACACCAATAATGTATCACTATCCTAGCTTGTAATGATTTGCCTGGATCTCAAGGCTAAGGAACAACTGCATTAATTTTTTTCCCAGCTCTAATTGGGATAAAAGACCACCTTCCCCCTCAGCATACATCTTTGGCTTCCAATCTGGACTGCTCACTGGGTCCTCCTTTTGTTTCCCTCCTCAACTCTATAGCAACACCCTGGTACAAAGCTTTCAGACTCCAGAAGTTGATTTTTAATCCAGGTGGTGAGTACTGAATCATTTCCCTGGCAGACCTGTCCCCACCAGTCCCTACCCATCTGCTTAGATTCTTCCCTGAATGTGGGTACACTGTGGTATATTCATATTATGAGCCATTTCACAGCAGTTAAAATGAATGAACTCTTGCCACACTTCTCAACATGGATACATCAAAACATAATGGGAAACAAAAGAAGCAAGTGCTCCCCCCAAGAGTCATTTATTTTGCCCGCCTAGGGCTTGGATTCTGCCTACAGCACGGTCTCAGCTAGAAGGAGGCACTGCTGTTGCATGGCCACAGCAGGTGAAGATTTTGAAACAACATGGAAAAAGTTTTTGCTCCAACATTTATTTAAAAAAAAAAAAAATGAGCAAAAGACAAAATTATACCTCTGATAGGTTTTCACATTGTAAAAATTATATACATGGACAGGACTGGAAGAGAATACAGAAAAATGAAAATAGATTTTTTTAAATTTATAAGGATTGTGGGTAATTTTCATCCCTCTTTTTTGTAATCCATTGATATTGTTATGTGTTTGTGTAACAAGTTATTTTAAAACGTTAAAAAATGTAGGTTGTAGGACAGATAGAATCAATCTGTAATCTTGCTGGTAATGAACAGGAGTTTTCTCCGAGTTGATAATGAGCTACAATTCTGCTCTCTGAAGCAGTTTATCTACAATTCCAGGACAGTCATTTCCCACTGATCACATGCTCTGGAATAAGAATGACAGGGCACCATGGTATTACACGGATGTCTGAAATTTTAATCACAATTTGCTTTTCAAAGTCTTTTACAATTTAATTACTTCATTTGCATTATAGAGATGGTGAACACAGATTACAAGTATTTCAAAGGTAGTCGGTGGAATCACTGTGAACAAACAATTTGACCAGTGCTATTGGAAGGTTAAGATCCTTCTGGTGGAATGACCATAGTCCAGTAGAGTGAATGCCACACTGGGAAGGTGATGAAGTGCTTCTGGGGGCAGAAGTATAGCATCTGGTCAAAATGATAGGCTTTGGTGTTCAGAAGCCCTTGGTCCCAATCCTAGCTCTGCCACTGGGTAGTCTTGAACACCTATTTGGTTCATCTTAGTTTCAGTTTTGTCTTTGGTGAAATGGGGATAATAATGACCTGACAGAATGAATGTGAGTGTGAATTGAGGTAGCAGATACACAACAGATAGCCAGGGACCTGGCCTATAACAGAAAAGAGAAAGTGAAAATGTTAGCTGCTCAGTCATATTTGACTCTTGTCTGACGCATGTGTCTGATCCATGGACTGCAGCCTGCCAGGCCCATGGAATTTTCCAAGAAAGAATACTGGAGTGGGTGGCCATTCTCTTCTCCAGGGCATCTTCCCAACCCAAGGATTGAACCTAGGTCTCTCACACTGCAGGCAGATTCTTTACCGTCTGAGCCACCAGGGAAGCCCAGCCTGTAACACATGCTCAATAAAAATCTGCTTTTATTTTTCACTCAGCATCTTTTCCTTAAGTTTCACTATAGATTGCACTTAACTAACTATATAATATAGGTGGACCACTTCTGAGCAGACCTATAGGTAGAGTAGCAATTTACGTGAACAGTAATTGCCAAGGATGTTGTAGGTATGGTGAATGCTATTATTTGAAGAACAATCACAACTATGAAACAGTACATGCCAACTTTCCTCTCCATGAATCTCTCCACCTAGGACAAATCCATAGATAATGTATCCACATTACCCAGAGCTTAACACATACTTGTCAGCCAAAGCAATCTTGTGAGAAGTAGTGTTTC
The DNA here is from genome assembly GCF_054371585.1 of Giraffa tippelskirchi. Lineage (NCBI taxonomy): Eukaryota > Metazoa > Chordata > Mammalia > Artiodactyla > Giraffidae > Giraffa > Giraffa tippelskirchi. The sequence goes on from NC_137275.1 coordinate 156,005,318, forward strand.
AGGTACCCCACATGCATGGGTTGGTAAATCATTCCTAAACTGGTAATTTGTCAAATGTGCTTATTAACAGTAAAGGAATAGAAAGAAAGCAAACAGAAACAAAAGATAAAAGCAGAAACAAAAGTAAGTTTGAGCTCTTAGATTTACTTAGGCAAGTCACTTTATACCTTCCCTATCACCCCTTAAAAGGTAAGGAAAGGGAATAGGAATCTGTTGCAAAGTCCAATCCATTCTTACAGGGCATAATGTGTAGGGCTGTGACATAGGATCTGGCAACAAGAAACCTCTTGCCCTAACTATCCAGAGAACCACTGGTTTATCTCTCTCATTTTCTGTTTTCCAGAGTCCATACTTTCATCTACAAGTACTGCTCGATGATCAAGGAAGGAAACGGGAGGGAAGGAAGAAGGATAGACCAATGATATTGTTCTGAGCTTAGGAAAAAACTCCCACACATCTGCATGGGAGATACAGAGAGGCTGCTGAATCTCTGAGAGATGAGGCTGCACCTTCTCCTCAGGAATATCCCCAACCATGTCTTACTGGCATCGGTCCTAATGGGATACCAATCATCTAAAGACTCCATATATGTTACCTTCCTGGGAATTCCCTGGCAGTCCAGTGGTTTGTTATTGTCCAGTTGCTCAGTTGTGTCCAACACTTTGCAAACCCATGGAGTGCAGCACGCCAGGCTTCTCTCTCCTTCACTATCTCCTGGAGTTTGGCCAAGTTCATGTCCATTGAATCAGTGATGCCATCCAACCATCTCATCTTCTGTTGCTCCTTTCGCTTCCTGCCTTCGATCTCTCCCAGTAGCAAGGTCTTTTCCAATGAGGCGGCTTTTTTCATCAGGTGACCAAATTATTGGAGCTTCAGCTTCAGCATTAGTCCTTCCAATGAGTATTCAGGGTTGATTTCCTTTAGGATTGACTGGTTTGATCTCCTCAAACCAAAGGATCTCCAAGGGACTCTCAAGAGTCTTCTCTAGCACCACAGTTTGAAAGCATCAATTCTTTGGCATTCTGCCTTCTTTATGGTCCAGCTCTCACATCTGTATATGACTACTGGAAAGACCATATCCTTGACTATATGGGCCTTTGTCAGTGAAGTGATGTCTTTGCTTTTAAAAGCACCATCTAGGTTAATCATAGCTTTCCTGCCAAGAAGCACTCATCTTCTAACTTCATGGGTGCAGTCACCATCTCCAGTGATTTTAGGGCCTAAGAAGAGGAAATCTGTCACTGCTTCCACCTTCTCCCCTTCTATTTGCCATGAAGTGATGGGACTGGATGCCATGATCTTCATTTTAATAGTAAGTTTTAAGCTGTTTTTTTTTTCCCCCCCCACCATGTGGCTTGTGGGATCTTAGTTGCCTGACCAGGGATCAAAGTTGGACCTTCAGCAATGAAATTGCTGAATCCTAACCAATGGACACCTTCCACTTTCTGCTGGAGGGGAACTAAGATCCCAAAAGCCATGTGGTCAAAGAAAAAAAGATAAAAACCACTACCTTCCCACTTCACCCCAGGTACTCATTTTTTTTTTCTCTTTCTGTCTGAACCTTGCTCATTTTTATTGGAAAAAAAAATACAATAGATCTCACATTAAAGTTTTTATCTTCCTCCAGGGGTATATTTCTTTCATTTACTTGAGGAATTGTGCCCAGAAAATATGTTGAGAATGAAATTACACCAAGAATGAAATAACTTAACAGAACTTCAACCTTTTGGGTTGAATCACTTATTTTAAATAGCTGCTGGTCTCTGGGATTCATATAGATATTCGTCCTGTTGCATCACTGTGGGATATCTGACAACTGTTTTGTTGGTAGCTTGCAAAGGAAAGACAAGTAATGAAGATAAGGCCATGAAATATATATGGCAGGGTCTGTATGAAGACGCCAGGTCCTGTGAGCTCTCAGACCTACTCAGGCAAGTCACTTTATACCCTCCCTATCATCCCCTAAGGTTTCTTGTCCGGCAAGCAGGGACAGTATTTTTTGTCCAATTTACCTTACATGGTTGTCATAAAAATAACATTTTAAAGACCTATACAATAGCGCTTGAGAAAAATATAAACATACACATAAGCCATTGCTATATTTTGCCTCCAAATACCATTTGGGGGCTTATTTCTTTGGAATTCAGTTATAGTTTTCCTCAGATGTCATCTCTCACCTCTGCAAAAACAGTATCATTTAGAGAATGTTACAGACTAAACTGTGTCCCCTCCAAAGAAGTATGTAGATGCTCTAAAACCCAACATGACTGTATTTGAAGATAGGGTCTTTAAAAGGTAATTGATGGGGCTGGCGTCCTTACGAGTAGAAGAGACACCAGATCTCCTTCTCCATATGCACAGGGAGGAAAAGTCACATAAGGACACAGCGAGAAGACAGCTGTCTGCAAGCCAGGAAGAGACCTCTCACCAGCAACTGAATCTGCCAGCACCTTTATCTAGGACTTCCACCCTCCAGAATTGTGAGAAAATAAATGCACATTGTTGAAACCACCCAGCTGGTAGTACATTGTCAACATGAGCTGACTAATACAGAGAGGAAGAATGTAGGGGTACCTGATTAGCCCCATTCTGGACTCAGGTGTCTACAATAGCCTCATGCCACCTATGCCTCAATATCTTAGAGGGCACTAGAAAAACACAAAAATGACTATAAGGACCCCGATCTCCCTCTTGCCTTAACCCTTTCCCTCCCAAAGGTAGCCTGAATATCTGAGGTTTCTACCACTAGGCACATCTTCCAGACATAGTTGGGAATCAAATACATAACAAGCCTTGAGGACATCCTCATATCTATATTCACTGGCTCCATTAAAGTAGCTTCCCAGCTGGAGAAAGGTCCCCAAGGGCCTTACCGGGGGTGTCTCATCAGCCACACACAACCCAAGGCCCTGGGATATAGATGTCTAAGATATGAGTTAAACCAAAAGATGACTAGACTTGCCCCTCAGCTGTCCTTACACAATGGAAAAATCCTCCGAGCTGCATCTGAATTGTGGGCTCTTTATTGTGGTTGAGATTTAAAGTCACACTATTGTACAATGATAGAGGTCAATGTTAAGGTTTAACATTTAATTTTACTCCTACACGTTTATTAATTTGTTATACCTTATCCAGCTGAATCCAGCTATATTTCAGACTCTACTAAACTAATACATGATCTGCTGTAACTGCCTTCCACTTGGTCATCCTTCCAAACACTGTGGACATATCATGGATTAGAAATACTATTTAAAAAAACACACACAAAAAAAACCCTGCATTCTATATTTTTTCTTTTCCTTTGCTTTTTTAAAGAGGGGGACACATTGACATAAATCCCTGGCAGGTGATTTTGCAAGTCTCAGTATAGCCTGTGCTGTTATCCAGACTAAAGAAAATACTGTTTCATTTCACTGCCAACTCTCTGGCCATGCAACTGCTCTCAGATGGACTTTACTAAAAGAGTACTTCAAATCAGCACCACAGAAAGTATGCTGTTCCAAGTCTGTCAAAGCCATTTTCCCTCTCCCTTTTCAGCTGTGCTTTTCCACCTGCAGAAAATCCCACCTACTTCCTGAACCAAAGCAGGCATTTTGTGAGGAATCCTGGCTTTACTAGCAGGAGGGGTCTGAAAATAGCTGTTTAGCCATAAATTCAGAATCTGGTATGCCTGGTGTGAGTTCTGGGTACCTGGGGCCTAACCAAATGGTAATCCTCTCCTTCCCTCTGTATTTTGGGCCTGGTCCACATGGCCTGGCCTTCTGCCTCAGCTTCCCACTGGGACTTCAGTCCTTTGCAGAGTCACAACACTCTGGACTAAGGCCCTACACAGTGCCTGGCTCCTCAAAGATATTTCCCCTGGGGAGAAAAAATCAAGCTCTCTCTTTCCTTTATTCCTCTTTACTGACAATCATTGTCTTTCTAACAACTGGCTAGGCTCCTGTCTGAATACAGAGGAATATCACTGTATTATAAAGATTGAGTATTTGGTGCCAGATTTGAATACATCCTGGTATAGTGGCTTAACCAATTATCATTCTTTCATCTGTCAACATGTGGGATAGGAGCAGAGAACTTTCTCACCCTAAAAAAACAAACAAACAACAACAAAAAAACCTGTGTATATCTCTGATCTGGTCTAAACTCCATACAGATAAGGAACCTAGGATTCAGGAGAAAAGCTGAGGCAAGAATCTATAGATCATTCATTATTCATTAGTCTATTCAATAAATAGGGTTTCTCTGATAGCTCAGTTGGTAAAGAATCTGCCTGCAATGCAGGAGACCCAGGTTCGATTCCTGGGTTGGGAAGATCCACTGGAGAAGGGATAGGCTACCCACTCCAGTATTCTTGGGCTTCCCTTGTGGCTCAGCTAGTAAAGAATTCGCCTGCAATGCGGGAGACCTGGGTTGGGAAGATCCTCTGGAGAAGGGAAAAGCTACCCACTCCAGTGTTCTAGCCTAGAGAATTCCATGGACAGTCCATGGGGTCACAAAGAGTTGGACATGACTGAGTGACTTTCACTTCACTTCACTTCCATTCAATAAATATTCATTGAATATCCAGAACTTGCAATACACATACTGCTGTGGTTTCACTATCACCTGAGGAATCTTCCCACTTCAACATAAGTCCCACCACTCCTCTACAGCAAATCTTCACATACTGAAAAATGAAATGTTCATGACACTGAGTTCTCCCTTTACTAAGCCATAGGCTCTTTGTGTAGACAGTAGAGGAGGAAGGAGCAGGGAGACTAGCCTTTTCTTTTAAAATTTACGGAGCCACTTGTGGTACATGATTAAAGGAGTAAGTTCTCTCCCCAGCCTTCTTGTGAATAGTTTCTGCACTCCACCTCTGTAGGTTTTTCAATAGGCAAGGGATGGGGGGGGGGCAGGGTGCAAACTCATATCTGAATAAGAAACAGAAAAAGTCCATGAGGAAAAAAAAAAAAAAAAAAGATATATCAGAAAAGCTCTGGGGGAAAAAAAAGTCCCTTGTATTTTAGCTAGTGAAATCTTTGATGACAATATTTTAAAAGTTCTGATATTGTCCAGGATCCTACAAAATGACCCTTTGGCAGTTCGTTAATCCAGAGTTTTCTTGTTAATCCACATGCCATAGACTTGGCAGAGTATTCCATGGAGCCTTAAAACAATAATCCTCAGACAATGCTGTGAAAGATTATGTCATCATGAGAAAATGGGGTCTGGCAGAATGTACGTTACTCAAATAGCACTTACACTTTGTTATAAAATAGCCTCTGCACTCTTTGGTGTGTATTTGTCCAATTCTTGCAGTGCAGGTTCCCAGAGGCCCCTTTCATTTGTGAAGTGATTGCTATAGAATGGAAACGGAGTCCAGAGGCCTCACTCAATCTCCCCTGTGATGATGAGAACTATTTTCTCATCTATCTCTAGTCTCTGTGCAGACATTATATAAATTACTTTCTCTGTATTATTTAAATTTCACTGCAATTATCACTTGTTAGAAGCAACAATAAAGTAACTCCACTTTAAAAAGCATACATATATGTATATGTGTGCATATGTAGACATATATACACCAGTATATATGTATATTTATTTACCGTTGAGAATATAAAAGGTAAATAAAGATTTCACTTCTGTATTATTTTATGCTGAGCTATACAAATTTTAATATTAGTAATAAACATTTTGAGCATATTGAGGATTGGTGCCTTGCTAATTGCTTAATCACAATTACACAGTAAGGCAGGTACTATGATTATTCCCATTTTACATATTAGGGCATTAAAGCTAAGAAAATTAAGTAACATATCCAAATTAATGCATTTAGTAAGTAGCAGGACCTAAGAATTAATGAAACCCAGGCTTTTCTAAATCCAGACCCTGGTTCCTAGTAACTGAGCTACACACTCTCTCTTGGAAGTACAGAGATGTGGACAGGAAGAGAGGACAGATCTGTTCTATGAGAGAATACTAGGAAGCAATGAAAATGCACACGTCTTGAACAGGACCTCCTGTTCTCCATCCAACCTCCCAACAAATGGCCTTTGGATCTGAGGAACTTATCAGCTACTTTCACTTGAATGAAAGTAGCCCATTTCTACAGTGATTTGGTGCTCTTTTAAGCTTGAAGAAGAGGGTGTTGGGTGGAGAGGCTCTCTGCTTTGCTTAAATAGTATCATATATAAGATAAAATATGATTATGATGATTATGTGTGCAGGTACAAATGGATCTATGTGCTTTGTAGGTGGCACCAAAGGTAAAGAACCCACTTGCCAATGCAGGAGATGCAAGAAACACAGTTTCAAGCCCTGGGTCAGGAATATTCCTTGGAGTAGGAAATGGGAACTCACTCTAGTATTCTGGCCTGGAAAATCCCATGGGCAGAGGAGTCCATGGGGCTACAAGTCCATGGGGTTGCAAAGAGTCGGACACACTGAGTAACTGAGCATGCACAAATGGATCTATTTTCTTGGCTAATTGGATATTCATCCAAAACATTCCATTGTACCAGAGAGTGTCCTGAAAATAGCAATAGAGAGACTTTGACACTGTCAGCCAGCAAACAGCAGATTTCTAACTAATAATTTTAAGAATTAAACCAAGACAGATCTTGTAATTTACAAAGTATCAGTATTTGAATAATAATTTTAAGTATCAGGTACAGTTGAATGAATGAGAAAATTCTGCATTATCATACTTTCTAATACTTTCTGATAACCAGGCTCTTTTCTTGTTCCAGAGTGTGCATTCTCTTTCCTCTTACTCCAGTTTTACAAAATGGTAACAATGCAGGAAGGCAGAAGAAAGCATTTATTAGACAAACTTCACCCTAAGCAACTAAAATATATTTGAGTCATTACGAAAATCTGAAATTAAAAGTAAAAGAAGGAGTTAATGTGATTGACAGAACTTGCCCCTACATATAATAAAAAAATTGAGGGACAAAAAATTATTTTAGAACTCAGAGCAACTACATTGCAAACAACCTTCCTCCCTGGAGTCTACTGTGTTCTACACTTTGTTCAAACAAGTTCTTTATTTTTAGGCATATGAATTCTCATGGTTTATAATTATTTTCAAACATGAACGCTTACTGAATAATTTGCCTAAAGAAGAATATTCTGGAAGATATAAAAGGGTCCTAAACCATCATCCTCCATGAAATTTTAAAATTTTCCTCTGGATGTTTTTTAAACCATATTTCACAAAGATAAGAAAAATGGAGAAGGAAATGGCAACCCATTCCAGTACTCTTGCCTGGAAAATTCCATGGACGGAGGAACCTCATAGGCTACAGTCCATGGGATTGCAAAGAGTCGGACACAACTGAGCAACTTCACTTTTTTTATTTTTCAAGAAAAATGGAACATTTGCTCAGTGAAACTTCAGGCAGAAAAACATGAACTCGTCAGTTCAGTTCAGTCCCTCAGTCATGTCTGACTTTTCTGACCCCATGGAATGCAGCACACCAGGCTTCCCTGTCCATCATCAACACCCAGAGCTTGCTCAAACTCATGGCCATCATGTCAGTGATGCTATCCAACCATCTTATCCTCTGTCGTCTCCTTCTCCTCCTGTCTTCCATCTTTCCCAGCATCAGGGTCTTTTCAAATGAGTCAGATCTTCCCATCAGGTGACCAAAATATTGGATTTTCAGCTTCAGCATCATCAGTCCTTCCAATGAATATTCAGGACTGATTTCCTTGAGGATGGACTGGTTGGATCTCCTTGCAGTCCAAGGAACTCTCAAGAGTCTTCTCCAACACCACAGTTCAAAAGCATCAATTCTTTGGTGCTCAGCTTTCTTTATGGTACAACTCTCACATCCATACATGACTACTGGAAAAAACATAGCTTTGACTAGGTAGACCTTTGTTGGCAAAGTAATATCTCTACTTTTTAATACGCTGCCTCGGTTTGTCATAGCTTTTCTTCTAAGGAGCAAATGTCTTTTTTAATTTCATGGCTGTAGTCACCATCTTCAGTGATTTTGGAGCCCAAGAAAAGAAAGTCTGCCACTGTTTCCATTGTTCCCCATCTATTTGCCATGAAGTGATGGACCAGATGCCATGATCTTAGTTTTTTTAATGTTAAGCCAGCTTTTTCACTCTCCTCTTTCACTTTCAAGAGGCTCTTTAGTTCCTCTTAGCTTTCTGTCATAATGGTGGTATCATCTGCATATCTGAGGTTATTGATATTTCTCCCAGCAATCTTGATTCCAGCTTGTGCTTCATCCAGTTTTGGATTTCTTATGATGTATTCTGCATATAATAAGCAGGGTGACAATATACAACCTTGATGTACTCCTTTCCCAATTCGGAACCAGTCCATTGTTCCATGATCGAAAAGGATTTATAAAGTATTTCCTTCTTCTCATCAACCAATTTTGGCACCTTTGGTTTGTATTACTTTTGAAAACAGCAACGTTAGTTAATTAAAACCATAAACCTAGATAAGTTGGGTTAGGTAATATAACTCTGTTAGCAGAATTATCACTCTGCTAATAGCACTGCTACATCCCTGCATTTCAGTCTATATGATAGTGTAGAAGCAACTACTTTAACCTTCTTTGAAATATTCTCAATTGCTTTCTTGTGAGGCATTTAAATAAAAACTTTTGTTTCCTAAATGAGGAAGAAATGTTCATGCCAATGAGAAAAGTAATCATCTTTCTGGATATGTAAACATGAAATCTATAAAACAAATGTTTTGATAAAATATGTCTTTTTGGCACTGATTCAAAAGTGTTTTCCTGAGAAACAAAAGTTTTTGTGGAACCCTCTGTATCCTAAAACTGATTGATTACAGAACCTGAGTAAGTTGTAGTGCCAGAAATGAGAATTTATTTCTCTATCTGAAGCAGAAGATGCTTAGATTTATATACTCTCATTGAAGTTGACTCCATGTGTGTGGTTGCATTATCCTTTGTTAACAATTCACAGTTACAAATCAGTCAAGTTTCTGTTGGATCTAGAATATTGACATTTTGGCCAGTGGAAGCAAAACATGGTCGAACCAATTTCATTGTCTTTATGTAAGGGAGTCTTCAGATTTTGTGAATTTGATGGCCCTAGTCCAAAAATATTTGCAAGCTCTAATAGTGTATAATACATTTCATTTCCCCCCATCTTCAAACTAGGAGCAACAGAGGGAAAATATTAATTATAATTATAACCAAATCCCTGAAAATAAAAAATCTTTTCCTCAAAAATTAATTATAATTATAACCAAATCCCTGAAGAAAAAAAATATTTTTTCTCTTCATTCAACCTAGAAGAGGAAGCTTCTAGGAATGACAATCTGGAGATAAAAGGAAGGGGCATTTTAAAAATTCATTGAGGCAAATAGTGAAAGTAATACTTCAGAAATCCTGGACTTGCATGGCAGTTCTGTATTTTCAGTCTGTGATGATTCTCCCAAACCTCATTATCTTTATGTGGAAAACAGGACTATAATGTTTCTCCTATAATGTTATATCTCCTATAGGGAGATACAACAATCTGTGACTATAATATTTCACAGATTGTTATATCCCAAGGGTTATTTTGACTAAAAGTGTTCTATAAATATTTAAGTACCAAACCATTTTATTATTAACATTATCACTCTTTTTAGATTATTTTTCTATAATCTATAGTTGATGTTATTTCAGATGACAGCCTCCCAGAAGAATCACCTCCATTTTCATTGGGATTCCAGAGACATAGTCAATGCTACTCAAGTAATCTTTGTATCATACAAGCAGGTTGGCATAGAACACTAGGTAATCAATAGTCCCTACTCTTTGATCTTCACAAAATGAATGATCAAAGCATTCTAAACAGTCAATGAACCTGACACTTTTTAAAGATATCAGCTATTTTATTACTTTTCTCTGGAGTGACTGCCCAAATCAGGAAGGGACAAGGATAGGTATACCAACAAAACTAACCAAGAAGACATTCTCAGATTAAATCATTCAAAGCAAAATTGTTATAATGCTAGGAAACTGTAAGCACAGTTTATAAGAGCCTCTTGATTACGGTGAAAGAGGAGAGTGAAAAAGCTAGCTTAAAACTCATCATTCAAAAAACTATAATCATGGCATCTGGTTTCATCACTTCATGGCAAATAGATGGAAAAAAAAGTGGAAATAGTGACGGATTTTATTTTCTTGGGCTCCAAAATCACTGCAAACGGTGACTGCAGCCATGGAATTAAAAGACAGTTGTTCCTTGGAAGAAAAACCATGACAAATCTAAACAACATATTAAAAAGCAAACACATCATTTTGATGACAAAGGTCTGTATAGTCATAGCTATGGTTTTTCCAGTAGTCACATACAGATGTGAAAGCTGGCCATAAAGACAGCTGAGAGCCAAAGAATTGATGCTTTCAAATTGTGGAGCTGGAGAAGACTCTTGAAAGTCTCTTGGACAGCAAGGAGATCAAATCAGTCAATACAAAAGTAAATCAACCCTGAATATTCACTGGAAGGACTGATGCTGAAGCTGAAGCTCCAATATTTTAGTCACCTAATGTGAAGAACTGACTCATTGGAAAAGACCCTGATCCTGGGAAAGATTGAGGGCAGGAGGAGAAGGGGGCGACAAAGGATGAGATGGTTGGATGGTATCACCGACTCAATGGACATGAGTTTGAGCAAAATCTGGGAGATAGTGAAAGACAGGGATATAAGAATAAAGCTATTATTAACATTCATACATTGTACATATAGTATATATATTGTATATATCTTAATGGAGATGTTGTTATATAGAAGTATATGTTTGTCAAAAATTATCAAAGTATCAAATGCTTTTTCTCCACTTAAAATAGGAGTATCATTTTCACTTTTTTCAGAAATATTTTAAATGTCTGCCTAATTTTTATTTTGTGGATACACCATAATTTACATAAACATCCTCTATATTTGTGTATTTAAAATGTTTCTAATTATTTTCTTTTATAAATAATAATGTGAGGAACATCCTTACTTTTTCTAAACATTGGGTGCCAGCAAAGTTTTTCAGAGCAGTCCAAACTGATACACAAAAATATTTAAAGAAAATGTTCGAGAATGTTTTCATCCTTTGAGCTATAATATATGTGAAAACACTGGAAACTTTAGCAGTATAATTAAAAGTGTACTCTAAGTTGTAAAGGCTCCTGAAGAGTTTCTTCTCTTCCTGCCTTTTTCTTTTTTTTTGCTGAGAGTTTCTGAAGTGTATGAGCTTCATTTGCTATTTTCCTCCATTTTCAATTGACAATTGCCTTGATGAATAGAGGAAGAAACATACATCTCAACTCTCTTTGAATTAATTGTTAATTGTAAGGAAAGAAACTGTTCAATGGCACCAAATGTGTGGTGTTGAGCTTTGTTGTTATTTTTTAAGCTTGGGAAATGTATTTTTGCAACATGGCAGTCAAATCCTGCATAAAGAAGCAGAATACAGAAAACAGAAAAAAAAAAGAAAATCCTTTTCAGAGCCAAAAATTGATCAAAACAAAGCATCAAAGGTTGAGGTTATAGTGACAGAACTGCTCAGGACTGAAGCATTTAAAATACACCTGTGTTTGTGCTAACTGAAAAACTCATATTTACAAACTTAGCAGTCCTAAAACAAGCAGTATACTTAATGTTTCTGTTTTAAATGTTCTCCTAATATTACTTTAGTGAGAAAGAGAACACTGGGTCTATTTGTGTACTTTATCTTTAAAAATAAGGCATATTCAAGGTTTTTAAAAATTTAATAATGCAGGTAGGTAATTTCTCCAATGTATCCTTCTGCTTTCTAAACAAAAAAATGGATTCTTGAAATATCCCAGTTCCCTCAATTCTTCTGTGCAATTATTGTGACTACTCAGGATGTTGTTTCATTGTTCAGTTGCCAAGTTGTGTCTGACTCTTTGTGACCCCATGGACTCCAGCACACCAGGCTTCCCTGTTCTTCACTATCTCCTGGAGTTCACTCAAATTCATGTCCATTCAGTCATACTCATACATTCTTGATAATTAAATATCTGTATATCTTGTCTTTCTCTCTATGATTATACATAACCCCATGGATTTTGTGTATCCAATTCATATTTTTCTTCTTTTGACCTTTCAGGGAACTGTTTCTCACCAGTATCAAGTCTGGGAGTCTAGTGTAGTGTCACTCTCAATGTCTATTTCTATGGACAAATGTTTGTATCCCAACAACATTCATATGTTAAAAAGCCTAATCCTCAATGTGATGGTATTTAGAGACAAGGCTTAGAGGAGGTAATTAGATCGTGAGGATGGAGCCCTCATGAATGGGACTAGTGGCCCTATAAGAAGTAACAGGAGAAAAAGGATCTCTCTCTGATCTGTGAGGCGAGTGAGAAGACATCTGTCTGCACTGGAACCCAATGATGCTGGTACCCTAATCTTGAAACTTTAGGACTCAGCCTGTAGAAATAAATTTCTGTTGTTTAAACCACCTAATCTAAGCTTTTTGTTTGTTTGGTTGTTTACCCTGTTGTTGTTATAGCAGCCCAAGCAGACAAAGCCACACATTAGCCAGTTGAGTAGGAGGAGTTCATAAGATCCAAGACAGGTAACTGTAGTTATCTACACACCTATCCATGATGATTGGTCTAACGTTACAGTATATCACACAAATAAGGCAGATCACCCCCCTCTCCTTTTTTTAAGAGAAGCTCCATTCTAGGATGTGTTGGAGTTGATCAGCTGTCTCATACTGATTCACAAGAGCTGACTGCCAAAGTTTTAGGAAGTTTGTAAGCCAATCAATAAACTGCTAACAGCTTGAAATCTACTATGGTGGAAGTTTTCACACTACAGAACCCAAAAAGTGCTTAATCAATATACACTACATTAGCACAATGAAGCATAAAAATCATATGATTGTATCAAAAGACTCAGAAAAAGAATACAACAAAATTCAATACCCTTTCATGATAAAACTTTCAACAAATTACAAAATGTACTTCAAAATAATAAAGACAGTATATGTCATATAGAGCCCACAGATAACATCATGCTTAACAGTGAAAAGCTTTTCCTTTTGGATCATAAATAATACAACAATGCCTACTTTTACCACATTTATTCAACATAGTATTGAAACTCCTAGCCAGAGCAATTTGATACGAAAAAGAAATGAAAGTAACCAAATCAGAAAGAAAAGTAAAATTATCTCTATTTGTAGATAATATGATATTTAGAAAACCTTCATGATGCCACCCAAAAAACTGTTAGAACTTTAGAATTCAGGAAATTTTCAGGATATAAAATCAATATACATAAATAAGTTACATTTTTATACACGAAAAATAAGCTATCAAAAAGACAAGTTTTAAAAAATTAATTACAAGGTTATCTCATTAAATTCTTTTTAAAAACTAAGGACAAAATAATTTCCTTTTTCCAAAAGTGAAATACAAGCTTGATTATAATTGATACAGCATATTAGTAAAAGGATATAACTAGTACCAAAATTTAACTTTCTGGAAAATATCACTTCCTATTTCAAATTTAAAAGAGGCTTTAAAAAAAGAAAGAAATTTTTAAAAAATTCCATATACAGCAATATCAAAATGAATCAAACACATGGGAAAAATTTAACCAAGGAGGTTAAGGAACTATACACTGAAAACTATAAAACACCAATGAAAGAAGACACAAATAAATGAAAAGATATTCTGTGTTCATGGTTAGAAAAATGAATGTTGTTTAAAAGTCCACGCTATTCAAAGTGATCTAAAAATTCAATGCAATTTCTTTCAAAATTCCAATGGCATTTTTTACAAAAACAGAACAAAAAAATCCTAAGATTTGTATGGGACCACAGAAGACCCTAAAGAGTCAGAGAAATTTTTAGAAGGAAGAACAAAGCAAGAGGCATCATACTCCCTGATTTCAAACTATATTATAAGGTATTAATCAAGACAGTATGGCATTAACATAAGAACAGACACCTTTCTCTCTCTCTCTGTATATACACATATACACACACATGCACGTATATACATATGTACATACACACATACAATGGAATATTATTAAGTCTTCAGAAGAATGAAATTCTGCCTTTTACAATATGAATTAACCTTGGAGGGCATTATGGTAAGTGAAATAAACCAGACAGAGAAAAACAAATATACGGTAGGATATCACTTATATGTAGAATCTAAAAATAAACAAAAAACAAATTAAAAAACTAAAGATCTCATAGAAATAAAGTAGAATGGTATTACCATGGAGTGAGGGATAGAGAAAATAGACAGAGGCTAGTCAAAGGGTACAAACTTTCAGTTATAAGATGAATAAGGTCTGTAGATCTAATGTACAACATGGAGACTATAGTTGATAATACTGTATCTATACTTAACATTTGCTAAGTAGAACTTAAGTGTTCTCACCAAGGGGGGGGGGGTGAACATTAAATGAAAATGAAAGAGTAAACATGTGGAGTGACAAATGTATTATTAATTGACTTAATTGTGGAAATCCTTTCACAATGTATGCATTCATCATATCATAATGTTGTAAACTTTAAATATAGTATATATTTGTCAATTATATGTTAATAAAGTTGAGGGAAAAAAGAAATTGAAAAGGGTTACAAATTAGGTTTTTGCTTTTTTTCTTAATTGCATGGAGTTTCTTTTTAAATATTTACCTGTTAATATCATGAGTTAGATATAAAATGGCAGGGACAATATCCCTTATTTATTGTTTTTTTCTATCTAGAAGGTATTCTGTGGGTGTCTAACAAATCTTTGTTGAGTTATATCATCAGGCTCTGATCAAAATGATACTATTATAATGAGATGTGGCAATGTCAAGATACAAACGAGGAATTATGATGTTTGGCTTTTGAGAACTAAGGTCTCACTTCTGTAGTATAGCATTGAGTACTCAGTCTTAGGAGTAAGAGAGACATCACTTCAAATCCTACTTCTGACCCTCACTATCTTATCCGGACATGTTCCTCAAGCCTGTCTGTAAGATGGCTGTGGTTAATAAAATTTGGTCGAGAGGCATAATCTTTCTCAAAAGGGGAATTCCCTCTTCCCTTATCACCACAATGCCTTGATATACATTTTTTTTTAATTCCAAAATTCTTGGCAATGTTTTCTAGATTATCAATATTATCTACTGATAAATACTCTGTGTTTGTGTAGCATTTTTTTACTTTACAAACAATTTTTCCCACTTCTTATTGCATTTAATCAGATTCTGGGAATGTTGACTATGACTGAGACAGCTTTCATCTCAAGGTATCTGACAAGGAAGATCAGGTCCCATTCGAACATTTGTGTGGTGGCTAATTAGTAAATTTTGAAAGGCCCTGTTCACTATTAACAGCAACATCATTTACATACCTTATAAAGCTTTCATGGATTATGAACCCATCATCATAATATGTGATTACATAGCGTAGCAATGTAAGGTAGCAAGGTAGGCAAGTCACTCTTTTAATGATAGACAGACAGACAAATAGAAGCTTAAATGCAGAAGAAAATTTTTACTTTGACAAATGCGATACAGTCAAGTCAGTTTGGGGATTTTGGTACCTTAGATTAGTTACAGACCAGGGGATAAGATTCAGTTCATTTTCTAATTTTTAATAACCATTTATAGAGCATATTTCTATACTGGAAGACAGAGGGATCTAAATTTGGACCTCTAAAGCAAATCTTTGCCTTTCAAGAACATAACATGAATTTTTTGGTCATTTGAATCAAAAAAATTTAAAGTAACAGTATAACCAGCTAATCATCCAATGATTCTTACTTTCAGAAATTTATGGGTTGTTTCATGAAATTATAACAAAATCTTTAAAAAAATATCTTCCCTGGCTACTCATTATCAAACTTATAGATGTGATTATTATAAACCTAGGTGTGATCATTATAAACCTCCTTGACCTGGACTCCATCTGAATTGCTGATCCAGTTGTCAGTAATGAGAACAAAACCAAACAGCCAAAGGAAGAAAGAGATTATTTATTCAAGGACTTTAACAGGAAAACAAAAAACAAACAACAAAAAAAAACCAGCATGGTGTAAACTTTAAAATACCACATTTATTGTAACACCAAACTGAAAGAGGGGGCACCACCAATGCTTTGACAGAGTCAGCAACTGTGAGAGACCACAGGAAGAGATTCCAGAGAGCTCCCTGGTGGTTCCTGACTGTACTGTCTCATGGCCAAGTGAGGTTTATCTGTATCCCTTCATCAGGCCTTTTTCAATTGAAATTCAAGTTAATTTAAGGAAAACAAAAGTAAACAAGACATATGTTGGCTTTTACATTGATAAGTTAAAAGTTCCAAGGTCTGATTAAAGGCAAGGGGTCAAATATTATTGCTAGACCTGGGGCTTTTTCCATTTCTCACCTCTTAGGATCTTGGCTTCTTCCCAGGTAGTCTCCGCCAACATAGTGACCCCAAGTATCACTCCGTCCAATCATAATGGCCAGGGGCACAAAAATCTGATTGGCCAGGCTTGCATCATGTGCTTACCCTGGGAATCAGGAAGTGAGACCATCCCACCCAGACCTCATGGCCTGGAACTAGGTTCTTGTTCTCATGCAGAGATGAGCGTTTTTATTAAAAGTAAGGGAAAATGAATTTTATGATATCAGTTGTCCATGCCTGGTTTCTGGGGTAACCCTGAGTAGGTAGTGTATATTTAGAGCTTTAGAGTCAGACAGATCTATATCCATATCCCAGTCTGCCACTCCTTAGATATGTGGTCTCAGGCAAGCGATTCATTTCTTTGTATGTGTATCTATAAAATGGGAATATTAGGCTCTAAAATCACTGTGACAGTGACTGCAGCCACAAAATTAAAAGACATGTGCTCCTTGGAAGAAAAGCTATGACAAATCTAGATAGCATATTAAAAAGCAGAGACATCACTTTGTTGACAAAGGTCTGCTATGGTTTTTCCAGTAGTCAAGTATGGATATGAGTGTGTGTTATGTGGGTGTTAGTCACTTAGTCATGTCTGACTCTCTGCAACCCCATGGATTGTAGCTTGCCAGACTCCTCTGTCCATGGAATTCTCCAGGCAAGAATACTAGAGCGGGTTGCCATTCGCTTCTCCAGGGACTCTTCAAAACCCAGGGATAGAACCTGGGTTTCCCACAACGCAGGCAGATTCTTTACCATCTGAGCCACAAGGGAAGCCAGGGATGTGAAAGTTGGACCATAAAAAAAGCTGAGCACCATAGAATTAATGCTTTCAAATTGTGGTGCTGGAGAAGACTCTTGAGAGTCTCTTGGACAGCAAGATCAAATCAGCAATTGTAAAGGAAATCAACCCTGAATATTAATTGGAAGGACTGATGCTGAAGCTGAAGCTCCAAAAATTTGGCCACCTGATGCAAAGAGCCAACACACTGGAAAAGACTCTGATGCTGGAAAAGATGGAGGGCAAAAGGAGAAGGGAGTGACAGAGGATGAGATGGTTGGATGGCATCACCAACTCAATGAACATGACTTTGAGCAAACTCTGAGGGTTACTGAAGGACAGGGAAGCCTGGAGTGCTGCAGTTCATGAGGTCACAAAGAGTCTGACATGACAGCAATAGAACAACATAGATTTTCTATGAGGATTACATGAGATTGCACATGGATACAAAGCACACTACTAGGCAAATAGTAACCAATCACCTAGTAAATATTTAAATAATGTGATACAACTTAAAAGGATAGAAAATCTAAAGACATATGAATTTTTATCTCTGAGCAGACACTGATGCCATTTTTAATTACTGATAAGAAAGTAGAAGCAAAATCCAAACTAAACACATCTAGTGGTGATAAACATTCCATGAGTTTACTAAAACATTTCCCAAACTTTTCTTAAGGATTCTCATCATTACATTAAAGAATGTCTCAGTGGTCCTGGAACTTCAAGGAGGTAACCGGTATTTATCTTCTCCACTCTTACTACAAGTATATTGATGACTTAGATTAAATATTTTCAAATATTGAGATTATTTCACAGCCTGCAATTACCCTTTTGTCCTTGTACAAATTTTGATGGGAAATAAGGAGGGGAATTCAGAACCTACATAAATGACTGAAGTAAAATCTAATACAAAAGGGAGATTGCTAACACAGTACAGAGATGCCAAAACTGCATGGATAAGTGATTTTGAAAACCATCAAACAGACATTTCACAAGGTCAACCAAAATGCAGTGTGCCTGAGAGTAATGAGTGATTTTATTCCAACAGTCATTAAAATGCCTAAGAGAAAGGGTTTCTCTTCTGCTGGCATCTATTCTTTATTGCAGGATATCATTTTCTATATAAATTTTATCTTGCCTTTAATTGCATAATTTAGCTATAAACACTTAAAAAGAAATTCTGGCCAGAGGAGAAATCTGGCCTCGGCTTAGAGTCATTTAGGGTCAGGGACAAGATGAAGGTACACCAAGTAAACTAGTAAAATAGAAGGTGAGGAGCCTCTAATCCAAAAAGATCCATTTACTTTCCTCCTGTCCTCTCTGTTTTCCTTCCTTCCTTTTATCTCTTAAGTATAACTAATATGTGAATATTTTGTCACATTTAAATAATATCTTTACAAGCAAAAAAAACCTTTAGCAATATCCTGAAGTCATGCACCATTCAATCACACAATGCTTGATGTTAGGGACTGAACCTGCAACATTGATTACAACGATTTTCTATGTCAACCCTCTGCCAGAACTCCTAAGTGAAAAATCTAATTGACTCTCTGAACAGTGTTACAACCAACAGCCATAAATTTGCACAATTAAATTTATTTTTAAAAAATACTTTATGAATGTGACGTAGATATTGCTCATAAGGATTTCAAGTGGAGTTGTCAGTACAACTAAAATTGAGTATTTCTCCCTAGAAGTAGGACCTTGGTAAATAATAACTAACTAGTTTTCATTTTAAAGATACTTATCCTGAATTCTCAAGAATATCTATTATATTTTTAAAACACATGGGTTTTCATATCAAATTTTTTGGTTTAGCCTCAGATTTGTCACTTTAAAAAATATGACTGTAAATTTACTTAATATTTTTAAGTTCCAGTTTTTTCATCTCTATATACAATGAGTTTAACAAAAATATCTTCCTCAAAAATTGCCTGTGGGGCTCAATATCAATAAAACAAACAACCTAACCAAAAAATGGGCAGAAGACCTAAATGGAAGGCACATGAAAAGATGCTCAACACTGCTAATTATAAGAGAAATACAAATCAAAACTACAATGAGGTACGACTTTTCACCAGTCAGAATGGCCATCATCAAAAGTCTGTAATAATAAATGCCGGAGAACATGTAGAACAAAGGGAACCCTCCTACACTGCTAGTGGGAATGTAGACTGCTACAGCCACTATGGAGAATAGTATGGAGGTTCCTTAAAAAGCTAAAAATAAAGCTACCATATGATCCAGCAATCCAACTTCTGGGCATATATCCAGAAAGATGAAAAGTCTAATTAAAAAAAGATATATGCAATGTTCATCACATCACTATTTACAGTAGCTCAGACATGGAAGCAACCTAAATGTCCATTGATAGATGAACACATAAAGAAGATGTGTATGTTCCCACATACAACCACATACATAACACACATAGGAATATTACTTGGCCATGAAAAAATGAAATAATACCACTTGTAGCAACATGGATGGACCTAGAGATTATCACACCAAGTGAAGTAAGTCAGACAAATATCATCTGATATAAGTTACACATAGAATCTAAAATATGATACAAATGAATGCATTTACAAAACAGAAACAGACTCACAGACATAGAAAACAAACTCATGGTTACCAAAGGAGAAGTGTGGGGGCTATAAATTAGAAATGTGGGACTAATACACACACACACACACACACACACACACACACACACACACACACACAACAACAAAGACCTACTGTACAGCATAGGGAACTATATTCAATATTTTGTAATAACCTATAATGGAAAATAATCTGAAAAATGTATATATAACTGAAGCACTTTTCTGTACACCTAAAACACTGTAAATCAACTCTACTTCAATTAAGAAAATTAGCTCAGATATTGGCTATGGGAATTAAATATTGAATATAAGCGCTAGTATAATAGATGACATATAGTTAGTACTAATAGTACATTTAGCTTTAGATACTTAGATTCTGTACTTGTTTGAGTTTTGCTTATTTATTTTGCTTTTTTAAAGTCTTGGATCCATGAATGATGGATTGAAAGATCGATCAAATGTTTTTCTACTTAAGTCCCATAGATCATGTACCTTTTGAGCACAGGGATGAACTCTTAACCCCAGTGACACTACTCTGTCCCATTAGAGGACATGGCCTGGGACAGAGTAGCTACTGAATAAATAAGCTGTACTTGTTGTATCCTCCTCACTTTTACTTC
Organism: Giraffa tippelskirchi; assembly: GCF_054371585.1. Lineage (NCBI taxonomy): Eukaryota > Metazoa > Chordata > Mammalia > Artiodactyla > Giraffidae > Giraffa > Giraffa tippelskirchi. The sequence goes on from NC_137275.1 coordinate 156,025,718, forward strand.
CCTTCATGCATAACAGATGCAACCTATGGGTAGGTGATTCTCGGTAAGCAACTTTAGGTAGAATTCACAGTTCTCCTCATTCCCAGAAGATAATCTGCTCGCTGGACCTTGGTAAAATAATAGATGTTTTCTTTGAGATTCAGCTGAGGGGCAGCAAATAGGGATTTATATTACACGGCATGCATTTTCTGTCATGGGGAGGATGTACCTCATTACATATATGCTTTATATCTAGTGAGCTTGCGTGTACCTGTGTGCTTGTGTACATGCACATGTGTTAGAAAAGTGGGTTATTATCTTATTATTATAAAAGAATGTTTTGGGTAGCAATGAAGAAATACTATTGCTGGGAAAGGAATACAGAAAAATTTTGACACATTCAGTTCTCATCAGATTCAGGCACAGAAGCCTCAGAGATATTCAGTTTAATGCTTTTATTTCTTTAATCCATATTCTCAGTTCTTTTGTTTTCTTGCATTTCTATTTTTAATCATCTTTTTATTCTTCTCCTATCCTGTGGTCAATTCCCCTGATCTCATTTCTTATTTTCCTCCTGTGTCCACTTCCTCTACTTGCTCACTTGATTTATCTTCCTTGGCTGGTATCAGTTTCTAACCTTTTCCCTTGTTTTCCTCTGACTTCCATTTATTCCCCAGCTAATCTTTTGACCTTTTGGTAATCTCTTTTCTTTCCACATTATCTTGTTTTCAGAGTTGTCCTTATCTGCTTAGCCCACAGTCAAGTTCAGGGGGAACATTCAATCTGAAAAGTCTTTAGCCTATAAATGAATTACCAGTTGTCTCAAAAGTCTTGGCTCACCCAGACACCTGAAGGAGGGCCCTTCTCTTTCCAAAGCCTTTCCAAAATAGATGGTGCCTCCATACTCTCTGCTCTTTCCCACTTTCCCACCCTGCTCAGTGATTTGAAATGTTCAGGGAGAATTTCTAAGAAGTGCATGGTTAACTCTGGTTTTACCCAATCATTTGCTGTTTTCTCTCTGTTTTCCTTCTATCCTCTGTCTTAGGGCTTTAAAGAGTGAGGGGCAATTTTGCAGGGGCCTACCTGTGTCTTTCAGATTTAAATTGATATTCTAAAAAGCCTGGCCACCTCCAAGGCAAATGTTTCCCAAGTTTCAACTTAGTTTTCATTAGGAACCCAGCAGCCCTGTGCCAGCCTGCCTGCCCATTTAAACAAGGCCTCTCTCAGGGGATTATGCAGTTGCAAGCTGAAACATCTATATGCAAATGAGCCTTTCTGTATTTGCTATCAGCTACCACAGAAATTTTCCATTCCTTCAAAGCTATTTTTAAACAGCAAACAGAAAACAGAAAGGAAAGAAAGCAAATCTCTTTAGCATAGACAGAAACTCTGACGAGTGGAAGGCTGGCTCCACTCTACCCATTTCCACTCTTTCTTCACCTACTCCTTCAAACAGCTGCAGAAGACAGAGAATTTCTGTCCTCCCTTATCCTCTACCAGGGAACATAATCATATCCTAAGGCAAGGCTATATTACAATCCTGATTATCTGAAATAAATAACCGGTGCAAAACAGAAATAGGGAAAAAAAATTTTTTTGAAGTGAAAAATATAAGGAAGATCCAAATGGGTCTAAAAGTTTTGAACAAAATAAAGTTCAATATGTTTAAAAATGTAGAATTAAAACTCTAGTAATTTGCATGAATAAAGGGGAATGGCATTGTGGGTGTTATGACTTATATACCATATAAAATTAAAGTACTTTATTTTGAAATGCATGGTATATTTGTGCTGTTAAAAAGAAATAACAGGCCCAAAGTGGAGTCATCTATGCTAAACCCCACCAAGATTTACCACCTAACCTGACTGCAGTTTCAGCCTCTCTCAGGAATCAAATTTTAAATCAATTGGCCTGGAAATTCCTGATCAACATTAGTGAGGTAATCTGCCTAAGACTCCCTGCCTTCCCCTAAAAGAAGACAACCTGAAGTAATCAACTCCTTTAATTTTCTCATCCACCCTCTTTCTAGCTATAAAAACAAAACAACAACAACAAAACTTCCCTTTTGTACAACTCCTGGGAACACCTTTCTACTTACTAGGTAGGATGCTGCCCCATGCATGAATTGTTGAATCAATTAGATCTTTAAGTTTGCACAATTGAAATTTTTGTTTTAACAATTTTGGTGTCAGTGGTGGGATCTAAAGTGAATTTCTGATGGCACTGAGAGACAATGAGAAACACAGGGGCAGTATCCCATGAACCCTCATCTCACTTCACTGTCTTTCTCACTGTTTACTAGGGCCATGACTAAGTTCTCCTTGGTTATGAGCCCCACTCTTTTTGTATCCAGCCTTCATCTAACTGGCTTTTCTTTACAGGGCTAGGCAGCTTGAGCTGGTAGGCAGTTCTGCCCAGAGCCTAATTAAGCCAGTGGATGGTTCTACATAGAATCAAGTCTCTAGATTTTCAGACAACAATTTCCAAGTTTCTAAGTGGAAAGTCCCAGCCTTTGATACTGTTTCCAGATTCCACACTGGAAACTGCTGGTGGGGGCTGTAGTTCCCCATTTGTTGAGGTCTGTTGATTCAATTCTTTTCCCCAGTTCAAAGTTCCACAGGAACTGTAGATGGTTACCAGCTGGGATCAGACTGGATTCGAGTTAAATACCAAACAGGGTTTGAGGTGGGAATGGGTTCAGCTTGAGTTGTACCATGTCTAGGCTATTGCTAATGGGCAGCTCACAAGCCAAAAAGCCACAAAAATTAGTGGGCACAAGTAGAGAATTTAAAGGCTGTTGGAGCTCTTGCTGTCTCAGGAAGACTCCCTTAATAGGATAAGTTGGTCATGATTGTTAGGGAACCACTGGCTGAAACCACCCACCTTAGTCAGGCACTATGACAACCACTTACATGCAACAAGAGGCATCAGTAAGGAATATAGTGCTGCCACAGATAAGTAACTGGGAGAATTGGAGAGGGGCCAAAAGAAGGAAAGAGATACCTGTCTTTATGTCCTACCAACCTCCCAGAATCCTTCTCACTGGAATCCATCTTGACTGAGAAATGTACATGCCACCAAGGAGGCTGAGTAAGACAAAACATGGGCCAAGCAAGATGACTGGCCAGAGACAACCTGGAAACTAACCCCATTTACATAAAACCTAAGACTGTAAGCCATGTAGCAGAGCAGTTCTCCTGGGTTCCATTACCTACTGCTCTCAGTCTGGGCACCACATCTCAATAAAGGCTTTTGCTTTGTCAGCACGTGCATCTCCTGGGACAATCATCTGAGTGTTAGAAAAGAGCCCACTCTTGGGCCCTGGAAGGACTTGCCCTTCCTGCAACATGGTCATATTGACAATAGGGAGCTTGCCAAATTTTCACTCAACAAGGTATACTGTAGAGCACAGTATAATTCCCAACCCAAAGGCACATCCCCCTTAGGTATTAGTTTGGCTCTAAGAAATTCAAGCCCTAGCTAAAAGAAATGGGATTCTTTATATAAGAAGAGTGGAGCACACCATTCTCTGGCATACCTGCCTATTTTATGTCTAAGACTTATAGTGCTAGAAGCTGTAGATTTCTACAAAATGACAAAATCTTACTAAAGACAACACAGAATTACAAAGGCCATTATGTGGAGGTCATTTAGTTGTTAAGTCATGTTCAACTCTTTGTGACCCCACGGACTATAGCCTACCAGGTTCCTCTGTCCATGGGATTTCCTAGATAAGAATACTGGAGCGGGTTGCCATTTCCTTTTCCATCTTCCTGACCCAGGGATCGGACCTGGGACTAAGACACTGCAGGCAGATTCCTTACCAACTGAGCTACCAGGGAAGCCCAGCCATTATGTGGAATGTTACAATTAGACAAGACTGTTCATCTAAGTAAGAAGTACACTCAAAAGTAAGTGTTCCCATATCAAATAGAAGGGATTACCTATTTTATTTGATATCTAGAAACTTCTAAAAGGTTTTAAGATTACAAAATAGCTTCATTGAAAGGTCTGTTGCAAAAGACTAATGAAAACTTACAGCTAAAAGGCACCTGAAACAACACCTAGGTCTCCTCTATTATACCCTGCTAGGGTTTTTTTCATTAAAAAAACAAACAAACAAAAAAACTAATTAAGGGATAGATGTCTCAATTGTAAACAAGTGGGGCATTGGAAAAACGACTGTCCTCAAAAGCCTTGTGAAATGTACCCAGATGGAGGGAAAACAATCCAACATAGGTGAGTGGGTGTATCAGTCTTTTGAGATCATTTAGACAGCAGAACAATTCTTTGAGGAATTAAAAACAGCTATCCTTGTTTTATAATCCATATCTTTATACAAGACCAGAGGTGTGACGAAAGAAAAAAAGTCCACCAATCCTTTTTTGCCAATCCCAAAACCTCCTCTATTCATCTCAAAAGGCTTGTAAATATTGGAAACCAAAGCCCTTCTTGGAGGAAATTGCATTCTTTCCCTGTTCTATTGAGATGTCAATGTTAATTTTCATTTAGACCATCTCTTTAAAGTACAGACTTCAGGGAGGTAATTCTTATCAGGAGAATGAGAAGAGGAGTGAAGTGAAGTCGCTCAGTCATGTCCGACTCTTTGTGACCCCATGGACTGTAGCCTACCAGGTTCCTCCACCCATGGGATTTTCGAGGCAAGAGTATTGCAGTGGGTTGCCATTTCCTTCTCCAGGAAATCTTCCCAACCCAGGGATTGAATCTGGGTCTCCTGCATTGCAGGCAGATACTTAACCATCTGAGTCACCAGGGAAGCTGAAAAGGGGATAAGTCATTTGAATTAAATAAATGAAAAATATCATGGATCTTCTCCACAAATATTTTTAGAAAAATCTACAATCTATGAGGTCTCTGCTTCCCTATGTCCATGTATGTCTATATGTGTATGCTGTAGGTGTGTAATTAATTTCTGTACTCAAGTGGTATTGCAAAAATTAATCTGTAAAAACAGCTCTATTCAAAGGGCTTAGAAAAAAGTAAGAACTTGTATAAATTAAATGTTGAGTATTCTAAAAACTCTCAGAAATATAAATGAAACTAACCTAAATGTTTTTCAGGTTCACAGGATCAAGGAAAATATTTTATATTAAAGCTAGTTTAAATTCATTGTTTAATTAAAATAGATGTGTCTTTAGAGTTTCCACTGAAAAGTCAGTTTTCATTCCAATCCCAAAGAAGGACAATGCCAAAGAATGTTCAAACTACTGCACAATTGCCCTCATTTCACATACGAGCAAAGTAATGTGCAAAATCCTTCAAGCTAGGCTTCAACAGTATGTGAACCAAGAACTTCCAGATGTACAAGCTGGATTTATAAGAGGCAGAGAAACCAGAGATCAAATTGCTAACATCTGTTGGATCATAGAAAAAGCAAGGGAATTTCAGAAAAATATTACTTCTGTTTCATTGACTATTCTAAAGCCTTTGTGTGGATCACACCAAACTGTGGAAAATTCTCAAAGAGATGGGATACCAGACCACCTTACCTGCCTCCTGAGAAACCTGTAGGCAGGTCAAGAAACAACAGTTAGAACTGGACATGGAACAATGGACTGTTTCCAAATTGGGAAAGGAGTATGTCAAGGCTGTATACTGTTACCTGCTTATTTAATTTATATACAGTGTACATCATATGAAATGCCAGGCTGGATGAAGCTCAAGCTGGAATCAAGATTGCCAGGAAAAATATCAATAACCTCAGATATGCAGATGACACCACCCAATGGCAGAAAGCAAAGAGAAACTAAAGAGCCTCTAGAAGAAGGTGAAAGAGAGTGAAAAAGCTGGCTTATAACTCAACTTCAAAAAACTAAGATCATGGCATTTGGTCCCATCACTTCATGGCAAAAAGATGGGGAAACAGTGGAAACACTGACAAAACTTTATTTTCTTGGGCTCCTAAATCACTGCAGCCATGAAATTAAAAGACACTTGCTCCTTGGAAGAAAAGCTATGACAAACCTAGACAGCATACTGAAAGGCAGAGACAGCCCTTTGCTGACAAAAGTTCGTATAGTCAAAGCTATAGTTTTTCCAATAGTCATGTATGGATGTGAGAGCTAGACCATAAAAAAGGTTTAGTGCTGAAGAACTGATGCTTTTGAACTGTGGTATTGGAGAAGACTCTTAAGAGTCCCTTGGACAGAAAGGAGATCAAACCAATCAATCCCAAAGGAAATCAATCCTGAATATTCATTGGAAGGACTGATGCTGAAGCTCCAATACTTGGGCCACATGATTCAAAGTGCTGACTCAATGGAAAAGACCCTGATGCTGGGAAACACTGAAGGCAGGAGAATGGGGTGACAGAGGATGAGATGGTTAGATGGCACCATCAACTCAACACACATGAATTTGAGCAAACTCCAGGAGATGGTGTAGGACAGGGAAACCTGGCGCACTGCAGCCCATGAGGTTGCAAAGGGTTGGATATGACTGAGTAACTGAACTACAACAAACACTGAATATAATGCAAATAACTTTTATTCTATCCAGGTTTAATAGCCAAATTCATATTATCTCTGTTGCAAAATTTCTCAGCAAAAAAGTAACTTAGAATGATGGCTGATATTACCTAATGGCTCGTGAAGTTATCATGGGTCATCTAAACACAATTGTTGGGAATAAGTTATTTAGATAGATATAAATGGTTAGGAGTTTATAAACATTTTAGCAGTAATTATATTTTATGTTATATGTACTAAGAAATAGCTTCCAAAATCTTTCATGTAACTTGAAACTTTGGAGTTCTAATAAGCTAAGCTAAATGATGGAAATATATTTAAAATTTAGGTTATTTCCAAATAAGATGAAACAGTAAGACAATTATTAAATGTAGGTTTATCTACTTTTGGTTTCTTATGACAAAGAAATGAAAGATATTTTGGATACATTAGTAAACTTATCTAGTACTTCATTGAAAGACTGTTCCATGAAGAAACAAGTATTTTTAGAAATTAAGAAATGAATTCAAAAATTTGCAAATCTAAAGAATGCTGGTGTAATAGACATAACTCACAATTGTTCACATATGTTACCTTAGAAATTAAGGTTTTAAGAGTTAAAAATTCTAATTTGTATATGTATTAATTATGTATACATATATATTTGTATATATATGTAATTAAAATTAATGTGTATATACATGAAATTAAAATTATTATAAATAAGGAAAACAATTCCTTTTGCAAAGAAAGTAGGATGTGGGAATTTGGCTAAAATAAAAAGTATAAGATATTTAAATGTATGTTGGGGGGGAAAGAAGGTAAATTTTACCAAAGTAAAAAAAAAAAAAAGTTATTTCTAAATGGAAAAGGAGAGAATGAAAGTCAAATTAAATACGAAGCTGGGAAGAAAGCAAGCCAGGGAAAATTTTACCTTGTGTAATCAAGCTGGCTAAGATTGAATTTATATTATAAAAGTGTTTCAAGTAAGCTTTAATATCAGTAATGTACTTATATAAAATCATATTCTTTCATCTGCTAAAGGACATAGTTTTTTGCACTATTGGTCTGCTCTTGATAATAGGCTATTGCAAAATGTTTCTCTTTTCCTTTTAAGTATTATCTGCCCAGAAAGCAAAGACTTTGTGTTTTACAAAATAATTTCCTGTGCTTTATCCAGTCTTTGACTAGTTTTTCTCATAATTAAGTAATCTTTAGTATTTTCCTTTGAAATATTTTATTGTCACTTTGATCAAAAGATAAGTATTATCTTATAATTATTTGTGATTCTATTTGCTGTGATTTTTTTAACCTTTTTTATAATATTTACAAACTTCCACAAATCAAATTCTAAATGAAGTCTTTCTGATCTCAAACTAACAGGATTTTCCAGATGGTCCCTCGAACATCTCAAAAGATTTTGTTCTCCGTCTTCATAAAAATAAAGATGTTAAATTAGGCTGATTTAATATATTAAACTGGAGAAGGCAATGGCAACCCACTCCAGTACTCTCGCCTGGAAAATCCCATGGACGGAGGAGCCTGGTAGGCTGAAGTCCATGGGGTCACGAAGAGTTGGACAGGACTGAGCAACTTCACTTTCACTTTTCACTTTCAGGCATTGGAGAAGGCAATGGCAATCCACTCCAGTGTTCTTGCCTGGAGAATCCCAGGGATGGCGGATCCTGGTGGGCTGCCGTCTATGGGGTCGCACAGAGTCGGACATGACTAAAGCGACTTAGCAGCAGCAGTAGCAATATATTAAACTACACGGAAAGCACTGTCAAATAAAAAGTAATACTAAGCCTTCTTAATATGCTATTTGTATATATATGTGTGTGTGTGTGTGTGTGTGTGTGTGTGTGTGTGTGTGTGTGTGTGTGTGTGTGTATGTGTGTTCCGGAAAGTTCTAAAGTTTGATATGCCCTAGTATGATGTTATTGTCATAATTCCAGTTATTTTAAAATGTTATACATCACAGAAACAACCAAATTTTGTCAATTTCATTACAATGAACTCTCATCAACTCTTTAACAATGGACATTTTTAAAAGTCTTTTTGTCATTTACAGACAGCTATTATTTTTCTCAGATCTTTTGCAAAAGGGTTCTGAGAACAATGCTTCACCTTCAAGGAGACTCACAGAAAAAAATTTAACAGTACAGGTTTTTGATCATAAAACTGAACTGGATAAGAATCTCTAGATCCAATGGAAAACCTAGCTTCAATAGAACAAAAGTTAATGATACTGAATTAAGTAAGGATGATTATAATTTTTATGATTTTTTATGTGAAACATTTCTGGCTCCTTAATACTGTTTTTCCAGATTTAAAGACATCTTTTATCTTAAGCCATCTATGATTTTAAGTCAATTTGATAAAGTATACCTTTATAAACAAAGATGAAACATTTAGCTTTTCTTCCTACCTAATCCCTCCAAAATTTGGGAACTCTTGAGTACTTTTTTCATGGCAATATAATTACTTGTACAAATTCAGTAAAAATATATCCTCTTTGTAATAAGACACAACTAGAAACATTGGTTATATTACCAAAGATCTGACTGGAATGTCATATTGGAGAGACATATGCATATTCAGATATGGCCAGAGAGTTTTGAGGAACTAAAATTGACCTTATGAAGCCAATAAAGCCCCTTGAAAAAAATGGATCCAGCACCTTGTTTACAATGTTCCAGCAAAGCAATCTTAAAAGGTTTTATATAGTCAATCACTATTCTTCCTGAATTTACGTAAATAATCAGGCCAAGTTTTAATGCAAACAAATTAACTTTACTGTAGTTACCTTTGGCAAAGAAAAGGGTAATTGTAGAGGGGGAAATTATGTTTTCACCTTTGTAGGTACTAGAATCTAGTCTTGTCAACTGTCTGAGATCTTGTTATAAACCTGTAAAGGGGACTAGATCTTGAATTCTTCTAGTTTCCTCAAATATCTGACTCTCCAAATTAATGTTTCCAATTTCCTTCCACCCTTTTGATCTGCAGTCACTGAGTACAAAGACTCCCCTTGAATCTCCTTGGAGGAAACTATATCAAGTTCTTCTCATTACCCAGATGGCAGCCAAACTTCAGGGACTTAAACCTTTAACACGTGTCTCCCAGTGAAAAAGGAAACTGCATACAACATGAAGACCTCAAAACCAAATTGACTAGGAAGAGGAGTAGCTGACATAGATGCAGACTGCTTCCACCCAAGATGCCAAATCAAGACTTCTTATTTTAACTAAACATAAAGCCTTTTTTTTTTTCTTTTTTTCCTTTACTCTGGCATTGGCCTAGAAAGACAATGCCATTACCCACACATCAGAGGTCACCACAAAGGGGGGATAACCTCTGGAACTTAGAAAAACTTTCTATTTCAGGCTAGGAAAAAATCTAACTGACTCCTGGCTTGAACAGGCGAATGCAACAATCCTTGTAAATGAATGCATAAACAGTGTCAACTTTGTAGAAGTGGTTTGCACCCCCATCAAGATTTATCTTTGCTTGTTGTGCTTATCATTCTCCTTGAGTCTATGAAGCCTAGATAGCTGGCACATAACTGGGCAATGCTTTCTAGGTTATCTAACTGTGGCCCTAACTATCCACAAACAAACTGAAACAGCTCATTGATCAATTCCCCTGAATTTGCATGGTTGAGTTAGGAAGGATATACCAGGAAGCATTCAGAACTAAGGATACACTTTATTTAGCAGAGTTCTACTTCCCTCAACAGAAGTGAGTACAAATGAGGCTGTGATCAGGAATCTCTCCCTAACTCTTTAAAGTATTGAAGAGTCTGTTGCTAAACAATAGCTGTCCAATATATACCCTTATACTCTCTGTCCAAAGTTATTCTTGATAACAGGATTATCATTTAGCTAGGCAAAGAGGTATCATCTGTGCTGTGGCCCACACTACTTGCTATATCTAGATTACTACTTCTGGGGAAATTGAAACTCCATTATACAAGATCACTGAGCAAGCCACTTGGCTTAAAAAAGTGACTCTTTCAAAGGAACCTTTCTTTAGTTGGTCTGGTTCTTGGGGATCATGACTCTGAAGTACACTCCAAACATTGAAACTATCCTGAAGATATTAAGAAGAGGTGGCAAGAATACACAGAAGAACTATATAGAAAAGATCTTAATGACCCAGATAACCACGATGGTATGATCACTTACCTAGAGCCAGACACCCTGGAGTCCGAAGTCAAGTGGGCCTTAGGAGGCATCACTATGAACAAAGCTACTGGAGGTGACAGAATTCCAGCTGAGCTATTTCAAATCCTAAAAGACGGTGCTGTTAAAGTGCTGCACTCAATATGCCAGAAAATTTGGATAACTCACCAGTGGCCACAGGACTGGAAAAGGTCAGTTTTCATTCCAAAGTCAAAGGATGTTCAAACTACCTCACAATTGCACTCATCTCATGCCCTAACAAAGTAATGCTCAAAATTCTCCAAGTGAGGCTTCAATAGTATGTGAACTGAGAACTTCCAGATAACGAAGCTGACTTTATAAAATGCAGAGGAACCAGAGATCAAATTGCCACCATCCTCTGGATCATCAAAAAACCAAGAGAGCTCCAGAAAAGCTTCTACTTATGCTTTATCGACTATGCTAAAGACTCTGACTGTGTGGATCACAACAAACTGTGGAAAACTCTTAAAGAGATGAGAATACCAGAACTTCTTACCTGCCTCCTGAGAAATCTGTATGCAGGTCAAGAAGTAACAGTTAGAATCAGACATGGAATTATGGACTGGTTCCAAATTGGGAAAGGAGTATGTCAAGGCTGTATATTGTCACCTTGCTTATTTAATTTATAGGCAGAATACATCATGCAAAATGCCAGGCTGGATGAAGCACAAGCTGGAATCAAGATTGCCAGGATAAGTATCAATAACCCCAGAAATGCAGGTGACACCACCCTCATGGCAGAAAGCAAAGAGGAACTGAAGAGCCTCTTGATGAAAGTGAAAGAGGAGAGTGAACAAGCTGGCTTAAAACTCAACATTCAAAAAACTAAGATCATGGTATTTGGTCCCATCACTTCAAGGCAAATAGATGCGGCAACAATGGAAACACTGACAGACTTTATTTTCTTGGGCTCCAAATCACTGCAGATGATGACTGCAGCCATGAAATTAAAAGACACTTGTTCCTTGGAAGAAAAGCTATGACCAGCCTAGACAACATACTGAAAAGCAGACACAGCCCTTTGCTGACAAAAGTTCGTATAGTCAAAGCTATGGTTTTTCCAGTAGTCATGTAGGGATGTGAGAGCTGGACCATAAAAAAGGCTGAGTGCTAAAGAATTGATGCTTTTGAACTGTGGTGCTGGAGAAGACTCTTGAGAGTCCCTTGGACTGCAAGGAGATCAAACCAATCAATCCTAAAGGAAATCAGTCCTAAATACCGAATAATCATTGGAAGGAATGATGATGAAGCTGAAGCTTCAATACTTTGGCCTCCTGATGTGAAGAACTGACTCATTAGAAAAGACCCTGATGCTGGGAAAGATTGAAGGCAGAAGAAGAAGGGGAAGACAGAGGATGAGATGGTTGGATGGCATCACCGACTTGATGGACATGAGTTTGAGCAAGCTCCTGGAGTTGGTGATGGACAGGGAAGCCTGGCATGCTGCAGTCCATGGGGTCGCAAAGAGTCAGACATGACTGAGCGACTGAACTGAACTGATCCTGTTTCTAGTTATCATGATAATCTCCGTGGTGTCTTGCATTCTCTCAAATGCTTTAAATGCATGTTTGCAGCCACTAATCACCAAGCAAAAGACATTTGAAGACTGGAACTTTAAAAAAGGAATGAAGAGAATGATCAACTAAATTATTTTGAGCCTGAAGCCATGACCTGTGAATACCACACAGATTCAGCAAAAAACAAACACCCAGGATCAATAAAAGCTGCAACAACTAGAATGAAGTAAATGCCTCTAATTTTGGTCCATCCCTCAGTTAGAGTTAGAGCTTGATTTGATCAAAAGGGGGGACCTGCCAAAAAGAAACAACAGGCCTCAAATTAAATCATTTTATGCTAAGCCCCAGCAACATTTATCAATAATACCTAAATTAAATGCAGTTTTAATTTCTCTAAGGAGTAGAATTTTTAACCTATCAGTCTGGAATTTCCTGACCAACACTACTAAAGTAGTCTGCCTAAGATCCCTTCCCTTTCCCCTAAAAAAAGGTAACCTTCCAATGCAGGAGACACAGGTTCAACCCTGGTCTGGGAAGACCCCACATGCCATGGAGCAATGAAGCCCATATCCCACAACTATTGAACCTGTCCTCTAGAGTCAGGCAACTGCAACTACTGACCCTGTGTGTCGCAGGCTTCACAGCTACTGAAGCCCACATGCACCAGAGCCCGTGCTCCACAACAAGAGAAGTCACCACAATGAGAAGCCTGCACACCACAACAGAGCAACTCCCACTCCCCACAACTAGAGAAAAGCCCAGGCAGCAGCAAAGTCACAGCACAGCCAAAAATAAATAAATAAAATAAAAATAATTTTTAGAAAGGTAGCCTTAATTGAAATAATCTACTCTTTAGCTTGTTTGCCCCACCTTCTTTCTGATGATAAAATCCTTCCATTTTGCAAAATTCTATGAAGTCTCTTTCTACTTGCTTGATGACATGCTGTCTGATTCATAAATCATCGAATAAAGTGAATTAGAACTTCCAATTTAGTCAGTTAACTTTTGTTTTTTAACAGTACTAAAGCAGATTATTTTAAGTACCCTTCAAACCTGGCTACTGGTCCTTGAGCAAGTATTCTGGGCCTTGATTTCCTCATTTCTAAATGAGAGACTGAACTGGATAGGTCAGTGGTTATTAAATCATTAGAAGACGACTCACTACTTGTATTTGGAAGCAATTTCAAACTTGAAGAAAATCTAAAAGATATATGAATAACACTCATTATCCGTCACCTAGATTCATCTATTGTTAACATTTTATCCCATCTGCTTTATCATTGCCGCTCTCCAACCCCCGCCTGTATAGATTGACAGAGAGACAGTTAAATATCTATCTATATGTATATCTAGACAGAGATACAGAGGGGTCTAGATTTATAAATATAGACACACATACAGAGATCTTAGGGCTTCCCTCATAGCTCAGTCGGTAAAGAATCTGCCTCCAATGCAGGAAATCCAGGTTCGATTCCTGGGTTAGGAAGATACCCTGAAGAAGGAAATGGCAACCCACTCCAGTATTCTTGCCTGGAGAATCCCATGGACAGAGGAGCCTGGCAGGCTACAGTCCATGGGGTCGCAAGAGTCAGACACGACTTAGCGACTAAACCACCACTGCCACAGAGATCATATGCACACATATGTGAATGTGCATACACATATATACATATATGTATGTATATTCATTCACTATTATCTGAAATCCAAATTGAACTGGGTCACATGTATTTCAGCTGGGAACCTTTATAGGGGAGAAAAAACAACAAGAGTACAATAATAAGCATGTTATCAGATTTTGCTGTTGTTCAGTGTGGATAACAGGCTTCAAATCTTGCTGGGGACCTTATGAGAAACCATACAGAGTATCCCTCAGAACTGAGCTACAGCAGAACAGAAAGCCCAGGACATCATTCCTGGATTCCCTTTCAATCTCTGCTGAAGGCTGTCCCTAGGGCAGCATTAACTCCTTGTCACTTTTGTGCTGCTCTAGCTTGTGGCTGAGCAAACTCCCAAGCATGAAAGAAGCCCTCAAGCAGAGAAGTAGGCATTTAAAGTGGGGAGTTATCTATGGTATATCTGAAACTATTCACCGTGAGTACAGGGCACGTTCAGAGGTGAGCCTTGGGGACATGGGTAAGGGCATCAAGAAAGTCAACTAGAGGTTCTCTTTACAGCACCTTTGCTTTGCTTCTAGACTCACAAAGCAATGTTGTGATTATCACACTGTTTCTTAATGTTATAGAAAAAGAGAAGTACAGTCCTGAGGCCTCCAGCCCTGTCACTGATGGCTTTCAGTGCATAGAAATGAACAGATATTCTGGTCTTTTACATTGGCTGTGGGAGCTTATTCAATGTATCTGTTCCTGAGATCTATACTCACTTCTGGCATGCTGACAATTTATGTTTTTGAGTCTGTGGGACAGGCCTCCAGACGGTGCCAAGATGCTAGTACACAGAATAGCACTGAGAGATAATTCTTCCTGAGAGATACCTGGTCTACTCCTCACAGCCCTAAAACCCTGAAACAGTTTAGTAGTTGAGAGTCACATTTTCCCTGTTTTGAATTTTTACAGCCTTCATTTTCCAATGGGCAAACTGAGTTTAGATACTCCTCCCCAAAAGCCCATTCTCAGTGTATTATTATGTAAAGGCTTTAGCTTTAAACCTCAAATCATTCCTAGCTTAATTAAAAGTGTCTGGTTACTATCTATTCCTTCATATCTACAAAGTGGGGTCTTGTAATCAGCTTGAGGAAGCTCACATTTCTTGCCAGAGTTTGATTAGAAGCAGAGGAAGCACGAGGTGCCTCTCTTTCTTCCAGGCTTGTGTCTAACCCTAGTAGCTACTAGGAAGTACTCTAGGTTATGATTTGAAATCAAAAGGTTGAATATTCTTCTTGGAATGGATAATTTAGAGAGCATTGACTTTAATATGTAAATATATTTAAATGATATTTTAAAATCTTGATTAGAATATGGGTCATTCTGGGTTCTTCACAAAGCAGACCTGCTTTTTTCTGTTTTTCTTACTCTGCTTCCTTCACTCCGTTATAGGTTTTACCCAAAAGTATCCCCATCATAAATCACTTGGCAAGAATCTCTGTCTCAGGCTCTCAAAGTCTGACCTAGGAGACAGGTGAGCCTGAGAGGTTCTGAGGCAATTCATAAGAGAAGAATAATGTGGAATTAAAGAATAAATTAATTACTTCTCACTACAGAACCAGGAATAATCCAACTTATACATGTTGATGTTTCCTGTCACTTTAAACTATAAATATTATAAACACCATTTTGCTAAACTTTTGGTTTAACTCTTACTCTGACTGCTAAGAACTCAGAATCAAAGGATTAATATCCTACTAGCTACTGCACAACTTCTCTGATGCTGTAATCTTCAAATGAGACTCTAATAGAACGTCCATTTTCTTGCTGGCATGCAAATCTCACTGGCCACTTTTAATTAGAATCTTGAAATTTTATAGCTGGAACAAACTTTAGGGATCATCTAGTCCAACTCTTTCATCATGGACTAACAGAAGCCAACACAATCCAATTAATTCTCAGGGTCATTCAACTACCAAGCGGCAGAATTGGGATGATAATCCAGTCTCATGGGCTCAAATCCAACACTATTTCCACTGAACCACATTACTTGGTCTTTACCAAACTCCACATACTTCAGATAGGGGAGAAAAAGAATATTCAACTTTTCACTCATTACTCATTAAGTCATATCATTGGGCTTATAAATGAGTTACATTAGTATCTGCTTTAGCCTAGTAATGAGTTTGTAATGCTAAATTATAAATTCATCCTCTCTTCTTGTTCTTCCTCTGTCTGTATAAGCGTCACCCAGTTACTTCAAGTAACAATAAACATGTAACTACTCATCAGAGAGAAAAGCTCACTGGCAGAGTTACTGAATGTTGTATTATTTCACTGAAGATATAGTTGAAATTTACTTGTGTGTGTGTGTGTTAGTCACTCAGTCGTGTCCAATTCTTTGTGACCCCGTGGACTGTAGCCCACCAGGCTGCTCTGTCCATGGGATTCTCCAGGCAAGAATACTGGAGTGTGTTGCCATTTCCTTCTCCAGGGGATCTTCCTGACCCAGAGATCAAACCCGGGTCTCCCACATTGTGAGCAGACTCTTTACTATCTGAGCCACCAGGGAAGGACTAGACTAAATGAACTCATTTCCAAAAATGTTTAGTTTGTCTCTAAATGAATCAAGGTCATGGACAGAAACACTGCTTACACACATTGTCCACATAGAGAGATGAAATTACATGGGATAAAAGGAAACCTCACAGAGCCCTACTATTTCCATGTGATCTAAGACAGTCACTGCTCTCCGTTAATTATAGCTGAGAAAATTGACCTTTATGCCCATTAGGTTGGTCTTCAAACACAAGCAAATCTGCCAGCCTTGAAAGATTACATACCCCAAAGCCACTGGACATTTGTTCCTTATTAAATTTCTTTGTCTCTGTTTGCAACAAAAGTAAGACTTCCTAAAGAAAACATTTCTGCCTTAAATTATATAATTTGGCTACTAGTGAGTTACATTAGATTCCCTCCTGTAATCAACAGTTCTGTGCAGAAAGGAAGAACATTCTCCCCCCAGGTGTCCAGAGCTAATGATATCATAAACTTTCCCATACTTGGTGACTGTGATTTTCAGTTCATAGTAAGGCTTAAAAAACCAATGGTTCTGTTTACTTCCACTGAACAAGTGGGAAGGAGGGGTAAAGGATGTAATGACTGAGAAAAATCCCTTTACCCTTTTAAACTCTAGAAAAAGAACATCTTCAATGGATTTTTTTTTTTTTTGCCTGCTTATTTTGTAGTTCCTTTGCTGAAAAATTTTAATCCCACATTAGAATGAAAATGGTTCATCATTATTCTCAGACCTCCCAACTCCCAGTGATCCACTACTAACATCCAATTAAGGCTAAGTGATAGTGATGTCAATGAATTGGATATGCCTGACATTTGACCAAGGCAAACATCCTATTTGAGCTCATCTTTCCAAGGGAACAAAAGTACATGACTTTTTTGGCCAACTGACTCATTTTATAAAAAAAAATATTGTTTTTCTTTCTATACAGTAGTATCCTCCTATCCGGAGAAGGCAATGGCACCCCACTCCAGTACTCTTGCCTGGAAAATCCCATGGATGGAGGAACCTGGTGGGCTGCAGTCCATGGGGTCGCTGAGAGTCAGACATGACTGAGCAACTTCGCTTTCACTTTTCCCTTTCATGCACTGGAGAAGGAAATGGCAACCCACTCCAGTGTTCTTGCCTGGAGAATCCTAGGGACGGCGGAGCCTGGTGGGCTGCCGTCTATGGGGTCACACAGAGTCGGACACGACTGAAGCGACTTAGCAGCAGCAGCAGCATCCTCCTACACATATTATATAAAGTGGAAGCACATTAAAAAGCTATCCTTTTGTTGGCTTTAAAGTCAATCATATATCCATGAACAGCACATATATATGTATTTGTGTTTATTTTTCTTTTCTAAGTTGAATTCATGCATTTTATTTGAATATATGATGAAAAATCATTTTAAAACTTCAAATGGAAGCAACCTAAGTGTCCTTCAACAGATGAATGGATAAAGAAGATGTGGTACATATATACAATGGGATACTATTTAGTCATAAAAAAGAATGAAATTTTGCCATTGGCAGCAACATGGGTGGACTTGCAAGGTATTACGCTAAGTGAAATAAGTCAGTCAGAGAAATACAAATACTGTATATTGTAACTTATATGTGGAATCTATAAATAACAAAACAGAGATAGACTTACAGAGAGAACAAACTATTGGTTACCACAGGTGGGGGGGAAGGGGCAAAAAAGGGGATAAAGAGGTGAAAATAGAATGTAAAAAATAAATAAGCTACAAGGAAATATTATACAGCACTGGAAATATAGCCAATATTTTATAATAACTACAAATGGAGTACAATCTTTAAAAAGTGTGAATCATTATGTTGTACACCTGAAACACAATATTGTAAATCGAGTACACTTCAATGTATAAATATTCAACATAGGCCTATGAGCTCCTCAATGGAAGGAATGTGAAATCAATCTAAGGAGGAATGAGATAACCTGTACAACTGCTACATGAGCATTCAAAACACTGTGGACTAGTACTAGGACTAATACGGGCTTTGAAGCCACAAACATGGACCTTACAGAGATAGTGGTTTTTCCCCTGCCCTACCCCAGTGGTTCTTAAACTCTTTGTGTCATAAATTTATTTATACTTTTCTGACAGATATACAAACTTGTGTTCACAAGGTTAGGAAGTCCTTGAACTTCCAGAAACTCTCCATGAGCCTTCGAAAGGAGATTAAGGACTCCTCCATTCATGGCAAACAGGTCACTCCACTCTTCTGAGCTGAAAATATACAATATCTTTTCTTCTTCTTTTTCTTTTTTTTTAAACTTTCTCTTTCCAAAAACAAAAAAACAAAAAAACACTGTATCAAGAGCGCGGTGACTGAGACTACTTTGATCTCTAACAACCACAGTGGCATCTGCCCTTCCTGGTTCAATGTAGCAGGCTCCCTTATCAGCCGGCCAGGAATGGTCAGTGCCCTGTCATTCTGTCCCCACACCCCCACTCCCACCTCAAAGCACTGACAATCAGCTCAGAAACACAGCTCACTTTGATAACCTTTTAGCCTTTGTTATTCCATGTGTTCCACAGCAGAGGTGATTAATCCTAGTCACCAGAATGTCAGGAAGAGGGTGGTGCTGGCAGGACGTTCCTTGAGTATTGTGGGATGGGATGATATCCAGGTGATCTATTCTACTGGGGAAGAGTGTGTTGATTTAATTGGAAGTTTCACACAAACAGAATTTGGTGTAACTGCACAGCAGTATATGGAACAGCACTGGGCACGTTTTCACTTATTCACTGCCATCCTTGAGGCTAGCATTAAAGCCATGGATTTTGTTCACAGCAGAGTGGATATTTCACAGTTCTTTATTTTTCAAATTTCAGTGAATTCCATTCCAAATTTCAGATGCATCTTATTTTCAAATCTCTCTCCCTCTGAATTACATTGTTGTAGAAGAGTCCCAGAGGCTTCTATGTCCCAAGACATTGGAGACTGTCCTGGCCTGAGACTGTTGGGGCCAATGTAAAATTTCACATGTTCCTTTGATGATCATTTGCTCTGTATTAAGGGCCTCTGAGGCCCTGGAACTTAGTGCCTAACCACTTTCCAGTATGTTTACAAATAATGCTGCTCTCTTTTTCCTGAGGTGGAGGCAGAGTGCACGGGAAAGGAGATGCTTTCTAGAATCCCGTCCTAGCCACAGTGGCAGACAAACAGACCAAAACAAGATTCTGACTCAATCATTTTAATAAACCACACTTACATATGTAGCATCCTTTTATGTCACCTTATCCGGATGGTCATTGGCCAAGTGGCAATGACCATTCCTTTCTCTCACGGTTTTATACAATTGTCCTGGAACTATGTGGACCTTCACTGGGACTGAGGAGATAAGGAACTGAGAGCCTATGACTATCAAGGACCCCAGGAAATACATTTTTGTGAAGAAATTATAAGAGTGTCTACAATTACTTGGTATTTGGTAGATTTCGTTACTCCAGTTGTATTAAGACATTTGTTTGGACCACAAGAAAAGGTTATCCTTTCCATTCCCAATGTGCGCCCATGCCATATAGTTATTTATATTTTAAAACGGCTAAGTGTGAAAGCTTGAGTTTTTTTAATTTTATTATTTTTTTTAATGTGGGCTACTGATGCATAGAAAATAACTTTACCATTAAACAAATGCTCTTTAGAAATGACAAGTCACTAATGTACTCAGAAAAATATAGTGTTATGGTAGGAATTATGACTGCTGTGATTATTGCTGTGTCTTATACCTAATATTTCTTTTAACTTTCCACTTGACAGTTGAGCAAAAGAGGGGAGAATGAGTGATGTATGCTGGATCGCAAGCAGCAACTGCACAGTCTTGCAGACTGAAAACTAGGAGTCAACAGGCCTTGGTTCTAATGACAGTTTCACTTGACAATAGCCCCAGATCTTGCTCTCTACAATCTGGGAAGATTAATGACACAGCATCTCTGAAATGTCTCAAGGGCAAGTTTGAAATATCTGTGCTTCTCCTTACATTAATATATCTCCTCCTATTTCCTTCTAGTTTCCACTGAGTGACCACCATGGAAGGACACAGAGCTGTGAGGTGGCAGGGTGGGCGAAGGTCTTGCTTTTCCTTCTTCCACATTCTCATTTCTTCTATACTTAAATTGTCTTCCTTAATCTGCTATCATTGTCTTCTTTGTTCTCCCGTGTGCCCCATAATTACCCCTTCATATTTAATACCAATATCATATGCAGATATTATTACAGTGGTCTTTCTTACCTCCCTCCAGTGGAGCGTTTCCAGCAGTCCTTTTATTTTTATACAAGAGGGCTTAGAATGTGGTCGTTTAAATAAGAATGAGGAAACAGAATGAGCATTTACAAAGTGACTAGTAAGTGTGTATTTTCCCAGGGCTACGGTAGCAAATTACCACAAACTGGTGACTCAAAACAACAGAATTTCTAGTCTCACAGTTCTGGAGGCGAAGCCCACAACCAAGGAGCTGGCAGGTCCATGAGCCCCTTGGAGGCTCTGGGAAGGGACCTTTCCTTGCCAAGTCCAGCTTCTGATGGCTGAGAGTAGTCTTGTTAGCTGCATCCCTCCAAGCCCTGCCTTTGTCTTCACATGGCGTTCTCTTCTCTCTGTGACTGTGTGAATATCATAACGGCAACTGCTATTGGATTTAGGGCCCACTAGAAAACTCAGGAGGATCTCATCTTGAGATCCTGATGTCTGTAAGACCTTTCTTTTTTTTTTTTCCAGAAAAGGTCATAATGACAGATTCTGAGACACAGATAAGTGTTTAGGGG
Organism: Giraffa tippelskirchi; assembly: GCF_054371585.1. Taxonomy (NCBI): domain Eukaryota; kingdom Metazoa; phylum Chordata; class Mammalia; order Artiodactyla; family Giraffidae; genus Giraffa; species Giraffa tippelskirchi. The sequence continues at coordinate 156,046,840 of NC_137275.1, forward strand.
ACCACTGTTAACCCACAAGAGTATATATTTAGCATTCACAAACCTGTTAGGTAGGTAATAGAAATCCCAATTTACCAATGAGAAAATTGAGGTCCTGAACTCTTACTGAGTTAAGAAGTGGACTCAAAATTCAACTTTAGGTCAATATGACATCAAAGGTTAGGTCTTTCACCATGAGCCTTCCTTGTGGCATCTAAAAATGAACACAAAACTGCCTCAGCAAAGAGAAGAAATTAACATCTCTAGTAAATATAAAACATTCTCTAAGCTAATATATTTTCTTTTAAACTTCTTCTAAAATGGATTCTTCCAATACAGTTTATTATATTAAAAGGAAAAAGTATGGTTTTTAATTTACCAAAAAATCTCTTAAAGATGAAAATGGCATGAAAGCACATATTAAATTTCTGAGATAGGGCTAGGATGGAGACAAAAAAGTAGTTCTTAGCTTTTGTACATTTAAAAAAAAAATCTTTTTTGATCCATGACCTCAAATGTATTCATTGCAAAATGGAATTTGGAAATCATAGGACTTCAGCCAACCAGTTTAATTTTCTATATTAAAGAAGGACACCCTGGCAGTTTTCTCAACATATAAGCCAATATTTCCAATAATCTTCTCAACATTTCTACATGGACATCCCAACATCACTTTAAATTCATTTCCAGTGTCACTTTTCTTCCAACATTGCTGTTTCCACTTTTTCTAGTTGCTGCCACCATGCTTCTATTTACCAAGCTAAGAATTTTTGAATCATTGAATGTTTTTCTTTTCTTCACAGTGTGTCTTGTATGCATTCATTTACTGCCCAAGTCTTTTTAAGTATTTTTTCTGCGTCATCCACCATGTGAGTAGCAGAGATACACAGTTCTAAAAAGGCAGACACACACCGGCTCTTCTGGGGGGGCTTAAAGTCTAGCTGGAAAAAGAGAGACTGAGCACATAATTACAAATATGACTCAGTATTAAAGAGAAAGCAAAGGTGTTGAAAGAGGAACATGCTGCTGGGGAATCAAATCCATCCACATCTTCTCGCCTTCTCTGCTCTGCTCTGGTTGGTCCTTCTCTTACCAGATTCAGGAGGCAGCCTCTCTGCCTTTAGTCTGACTTCATCTGATCCATCCTGCAGGCTACTTCTTGGTTAAACTTCCCATATTTCAGTTTGTTCTATGTTACTCTCATCTCATGAGTTCTCAGTAACATTCTGATGCTTACAGACTAACCTTTTAGGCATTTAGGATTTCCCTTCTTGTAACCCCACTCAGTCCTGAATAGAGATCTCAGAGAAGAGGTTTAGGGTCTTCCCAAGACTGGGAGCTTGGCAGTGGTATTAACAAGCCCTATTAGGCTCATGAAACTTCTTCCAAAACCAATCTGCCCACAAATTATCTGTCGTAAGACATCTGACTTAGTCTAACCCCTAATGTTTGTTCAAATCATTTTTTTTTTCCACAGCATACCTTTTTCCTCTTCTCCATCTCTCAAATTTGACCCGTGCCTCAAAGAACACCCCTCTGAACCCTTCCTGACCCCAAGAGCTTTTTCTTCTTTCCCTAAGCTCAAGGCACTCATTGTCACACCTAGTCTCTAGGTGAGCAAGTCCAACTGGATTTTATGATGTTATTTTTTTCTGTGTAAGCATCTATACCTTATCTCTTCCAAAGAAACTATGTACTTCATTAGAAGGGCTAGTCCTGCAGTCAGTGTTTCTTTGTCCTATTGCATCTTCTGCTTAGTAGAGAGTCAATAGTTCATATAATCATAGAGCTGTAGAGTTGGGCCCTGAGTGAAATGAGATTCAGACAGGTAAAGTGACCACCTGCAGATAACACAGGTAGGTAGAGGCATGATTCAGACCAGAACCTAGATCTGTTGCTAGAAGATAATGTTCTTTTTACTGATGAATGAATGTAGTAAGTAAATGAATATAAATACATTTTAGAAGAAGTTCCATTCTTTTTCAGTTGGTCCATCTAGTACTTAACCTTTTGTAGACAGATGTCATCCTACTGATCTGCAGATGCTGTGGTTTCCACAGACACACATAATAACCTTGTTATTGAATCTGAACTGTGATGCCCATTTTACCATCACTGCTGCAGCAACAGACTCCTCCCACCACCCCCTACCTCCCATTCATTCTGATTTATTCTTGGCTATAAACAGGGTAGTGCTTCACAGTTGGCTTAGTGGTGAGCCAAAGAATCTGCCTGTCAATGCAGGAGAGGAGACACGGGTTCGATCCCTGAGTTGGGAAGATCCCCTGGAGAAGGGAATGGCAACCCACTCCAGTATTCTTACCTAGAAAGTCCCACAGACAGAGGAGCATGGAGGGATATAGTCCGTGGCATCAGAAAAGGGTCAGATACAACTTAGGAACTGAACAGCAATAATAATGATGGCTAGATACACTTTGAAAACTTTAACTCAGGGCCATCAGCTTAATTTCCCATGTCCAGGATCTGTGGTGTAGTACCTTGAGAAGACACAAGCACACACTTTGTCTACATGAAGGAAGCTCTGGTGTGAGAGAGCTCATAATGAAGGTAGAGGGAAGGCTGTCCTATGATATTTCTAGCCCTTGAGACACTCAGGGGTGGTTCCAACATTTAACCAGGCTTCTGAGCTATCAATCAGGAGCCTGAAGGTGGAATGGTGACACCCCAAGAAATCATAGCAAACTCAATGATTACCTATCCACTGACAATTAAAAAAAAAAAATCACTCTTCAGCTTTTTGTAAAATGAGATGGGGGGATGGGGGCTGTGAAGAAATTAAAAACATGAAAATTTTTAATGAGTGCAATTATTGAATCATCAGTCACACAGTCCATCTGCTGCAGAGGATTCCAGTGACTGGTGAAATTCTAAAATATTGCACTGTATTTTCACATTCATGTAATTACATAAATGTTCTTTAAGGAATACCCAATAATATTCATATATCATGGCTATCCCTTCTATAACTAGGCATTCTCCTTTTGTCTGTTTTATTTTATTAGGTACTAATTTCACATTCTGACACAAAGTTGTTGGAATTTGCTGGCAACTGCATAGGTAGGAGGCAGCCCATCGACGTTAAATACTGAGCTACGGAATCTTCATTTGTAAAGATAAACTGATGCAAAATTTATCTCAAAGATCTTGTGTGGCCCAGTTTTGAGAGCAAAGTGAACTTACTGTCAGAGTGAAGAAAGTAGACTCATCTTTAAAGTCTTTTTCCAGAGATGATTAATATACTCAGGAAAGGGATGGAACAATGACAGTAACTTTACTCTGACAGTAAGTTCACTTTGCTCTCAAAAGTCTGGGCTACACAAGATGTTTGAGATAAATTTTGCATCAGTTTATTGTTACAAATGGAGATTCCTTATCTCAGTGAGACCAGGTTTGTGGAGTAAGGCTCTAAAAAGAGATTTCTGGACTCAATTCCAATGTTAGTGGTTGGAGTGGTTCGCTAGACCAATAAACAATTCTCCAACAAGGGCAAGGCATCCTACAATTCAACACAACTCTGACACTGTCCACCTGGAGATGCTGTTGGACTCCACAGGTTATGTCCTGCAAGACTGTCCCCATCCCCGACACACATACACTTCTGATTCTAGTCACTACTCCAGGTTGTTCCCTGTGCTTCTGAAAAATTGGTTATAAATCAGAAGGTCCCACAACCCCATGGTAGAGTAGCTCACAGAACTCAGAGAAACACTTTATTTAGAAGATCACCAGTTTATTAGAAAAGGATATAATTCAGAAATAGTCAGAGGTAAGAGATGCCACAACATAAAGAAGGTATATGGGAAAAGAAAGAGGAGTTTCAATGCTCTCTCTGAGAATGCCACTCTCCACAAATCTCCATGTGTTCATCAACCCAGAAGCTCTTTGAATCCAGTCCTGTTAGGACTTTATGGAAGCTTCATTACCTAGTCATGACTGACTGAATCACCGCCTGATACCATCACCTGGGAACATCTATCTAATTGATATGATCAGTTCAGTTCAGTTTAGTTCAGTCGCTGAGTTGGATCTGACTCTGTGCAAACCCATGGACTGCATGCCAGGCCTCCCTTTCCATCACGAACTCCCAGAGTCTACTCAAACTCATGTCCATTGAGTTGGTGATGCCATCCAACCATCTTATCCTCAGTCATACCCTTTTCACCACCCAACCCCCACTTAAATTTTTCCCAGCACCAGGGTCTTTTCAAATGAGTCAGTTCTTCACATCAGGTGGCCAAAGTATTGGAGTTTCAGCTTCAACATCAGTCCTTCTAATGAATATTCAGTACTGATTTCTTTTAGGATGGACTAGTTGGATCTCCTTGCAGTTCAAGGGACTCTCAAGAGTCTTCTCCAACACCACAGTTAAAAGCATCAATTCTTTGGTGCTCAGCTTTCTTTGTAGTTCAACTCTCACATCCATACATGACCATTGGAAAAACCATAGCCTTGACTAGAAGACCTTTGTTGGCAAAGTAATGTCTCTGCTTTTTAATATGCTGTCTAGGTTGGTCATAGCTTTTCTTCCAAGCAATAAGTGTCTTTTAATTTCAAGGCTGGAGCCATGAAATTTTGGAGCCCAAAAAGACAAAGTCTGTCACTATTTCCACTGTTTCCCATCTATTTGCCATGAAGTGATGGGACCAGATGCCCTGATCTTAGCTTTCTGAATGTTGAACTTTAAGCCAACTTTTTCACTCTCCTCTTTCACTTTCATCAAGAGGCTCTTCAGTTCTTCTTTGCTTTCTGCCATAAGGGTGGTGTCATCTGCATATCTGAGGCTATTGATACTTCTCCCAGAAATCTTGATTCCAGCTTGTGCTTCATCCAGTCCAGTGCTTCTCATAATGAATTCTTTATATAAGTTAAATAAGCAGGGTGACAATATACAGCCTTGACGTACTCCTTTCCCTATTTGGAACCAGTCTGTTGTTACCTGTCCAGTTCTAACTGTTGCTTCCTGACCTGCATACAGATTTCTCAAGAGGCAAGTCAGGTGGTCTGGTATTCCCATCTCTTGAAGAATTTTCCACAGTTTGTTGTGATCCACACAATCAAAGGCTTTGGCACAGTCAATAAAGAAGAAAGAGACGTTTTTCTGGAATTGTCTTGCTTTTTTGATGACCTAATGGATGTTGACAATTTGATCTCTTGTTCTTCTGCCTTTCCTAAATCCAGCTTGAATATCTGGAAGTTCACAGTTCACGTACTGTTGAAGCCTGGTTGGAGAATTTTGAGGATTATTTACTAGCATGTGAGATGAGTGCAATTGTGCAGTAGTTTGAGCATTCTTTGGCATTGCCTTTCTTTGGGATTTGAGTGAAAACTAAACTTTGCCAGGTCTGTGGCCACTGCTGAGTTTTCCAAATTTGCTGACATATTCAATGCAGCACTTTCACAGCATCATCTTTTAGGATTTGAAATAGCTCAACTGGAATTCCATCACCTCCACTAGCTTTGTTCATAGTGATGCTTCCTAAGGCCCACTTGACTTCACATTCCAGGATGTCTGGCTCTAGGTGAGTGATCACATCATCGTGGTTATCTGGGTTGTGAAGATCTTTTTTGTATAATTCCTCTGTGTATTCTTGCCACCTCTTCTTAATATTTTCTGCCTCTGTTAGGTCCATAACATTTCTGTCCTTTATTGTGCCCACTGTTGCATAAAATGTTCCTTTGCTATATCTAATTTTCTTGAAGAGATCTCTAGTCTTTCCCATTCTATTGTTTTCCTTTATTTCTTGCAATGATCACTGAGGAAGGCTTTCTTATCTCTCTTTGCTATTCTTTGGAACTCTGCATTCAAATGGGTGTATCTTTCCTTTTCTCCTTTGTTTTTCTCTTCTCTTCTTTTCACAGCTATTTTTAAGGTCTCCTCAGACAGCCATTTTGCTTTTTTGCATTTCTTTTTCTTGGGGATTGTCTTGATCCCTGTCTCCTGTACAATGTCATGACCTTCGTCCATAGTTCTTTGGGCACTCTATCAGATCTAATCCTTGAATCTATTTCTCACTTCCACTGTATAATTGTAAGGGTTTTGATTTAGGTCATACCTGAATGGTCTAGTGGTTTTCCCTACTTTCTTCAATTTAAGTCTGAATTTGGCAATAAGGAGTTCATGATATGAGCCACAGTCAGCTCCCCGTCTTGTTTTTGCTGACTGTATAGAGCTTCTCCATCTTTGGCTGCAAAGAATATAAGCAATCTGATCTTGGTATTGACCATCTGGTGATGTCCATGTATAGAGTCTTCTCTTGTGTTGTTGGAAGAGGGTGTTTGCTCTGCCCAGTGTGTTCTCTTGGCAAAACTCTATATGCCTTTGCCCTGCTTCATTTTGTACTCCAAGGCCAAATTTGCCTGTTATTCCAGGTGTTTCTTGACTTCCTACTTTTGCATTTAAGTGAAAAGTGAAAGTGAAGTCGCTCAGTCGTGTCTGACTCTTTGCAACCCCATGGACTGTAGCCTACCAGGTTCCTCTGTCCATGGGATTTTCCAGGCAAGAATACTGGAGTGGGTTGCCATTTCCTTCTCCAGATCTTCCAACCCAGGGATTGAACCTGGGTGTCCCACATTGTAGGCAGATGCTTTACCATATGAGCCACCAAGAAGTCCACTTTTGCATTCCAGCCCCCTATATTGAAAAGGACATCTTTTCTGGGTGTTAGTTCTAGAAGGTCTTGTAGGTCTTCCTAGGACTGTTCAGCTTCTTTAGCATTACTGGTCGGGACACAGTCTTGGATTACTGTGATGTTGAATAGTTTGCCTTGGAAATGAACAGAGATCATTCTGTCTTTGGCTGCAAAGAATATGATCAGTCTGATTTTGGTATTGACCATCTGGTGATGTCCATGTGTAGACTCTTCTCTTGTGTTGTTGGAAGATGACTTTGGACTCTTTTTGACGCTTTTTGACTATGATGGCTACTTCATTTCTTCTAAGGGATTCTTGCCCACAGTAGTAGATATCATGGTCATCTGAGTTAAATCCACCCATTCCAGTCCATTTTAGTTCACTGACTCCTAAAATGTCGATGTTCAGTCTTGCCATCTCCTGTTTGACCACTTCCAATTTGCCTTGATTCACTGACCTAACATTCCAAGTTCCTATGCAATATTGCTCTTTACAGCATTGGACTTTGCTTCTATCACAAGTCACATCCACAACTGGGTGTTGTTTTTGCTTTGGCTCCATCTCTTCATTCTTTCTGAAGTTATTTCTCCACTGATCTTCAGTAGCATATTGGGCACCTACTGACATGGGGAGTTCATCTTTCACTGTCCTATCATTTTGCCATTTCATACTGTTCATGGGGTTCTCAAGGCAAAAATTCTGAAGTGGTTTGCCATTCCCTTCTCCAGTGGACCACATTTTGTCAGAACTCTCGACCATGACACATCCATCTTGGGTGGTCCTACACAGCATGGCTCATAGCCTTGTCTAACTCAATTGATATGATAGGTTTGAAAAGTCTATAAAAATTCATCAGAAATGACACAACAACAAAGGTATCTAGCATAGGCTAGGTTTCTCACAGGGGGCTTAGAGCTAAAAGTGGACACATCCGGTCTGCTTAGTTAGGGAGTTTGCCTTGACCCATTTGGTTAATGAGAAGTGAGAGCCAGGCGGTCTGGATCCCTATTCCAGCTCCCCCACTTACACATGATGTAACTTAGAGAGTTACTTAATCTCTTTTTGCCTCAAGTAGTTGTTGTTGCTGTTTTAATCTGCTTTTAACTTATAGATTTGTTGAAAAATTAGTCAATTCATGAAAATTGCTTAGAATAATACCTGACACATAGTAAATGCTCAAAAAATGTTAACTATTGTTCTATATCCAATCTCCCCTGGGGCTTTCCTGGTGACTCAGTGGTAAAGTATCCACCTACCAATGAAGGAGATGTGGCTTCAATCCCTGGGTCAAGAAGGTCCACTGGAAAAGGAAATGGCAACCTACTCTACTATTCTTGCCTGTAAAATTCCATGGATAGAGGAGCCTGGTGTGCTACAGTCTAGGGGGTTGCAAAAGAGTCAGATATGACTTAGGGACTAAACAACAACATCAAAGCTTCCCTGAGATTTTAGACATAGATTTCTGTCCACAATTACAAGTAAAATAATTTTCTAGGAGAAAAATTGAAATAGAAATAGAAAAAAAAATGTTTTTGGTATGCTAAGACATCTTTCTACTCATCATCTTAAGGAATGGGTCAGGAACACTAAACTAAAAAGATAAGAATTGTTATTCAATGAGAGACTTTTGTAACATCTAGTAACCTCATAGATTCTGGAAAGAAAGAGAAGAGGGAGAGAATAACAAGGTAAATAAGTTTAAAGGAGAAGTGTATATGGGGGAGTATATTTTGTGTGCCTGTGTGTATGAGTTTACAGAAGTGAATGTGGGGAGATATATATACTGTATCACAGAGAGCCATGGACATGTTCACCATTCCCTTTTTATCTCTCTGGAACTTAGCTGATTCCACTTTCCTCTGTCCAACAGTGAGTAGAAAACAACTGGTTGTGCCTACTTCATAAATCACAGTGTATTAAATACAGTCAGTTGCATAAATCTTAAATGTATAGTTCAAAGACTGCAATATATATGATTATAGATAGATAGAAAATCTAGATGACCAGTTGCCAGGCCAAGATAAATAACATTTCTCTCATTCTAGAAAGTTCCCCTGTCTTCCCTTTCAGTCAATAGTACCTTAGAGGAAATGCCTAAGCATATAAATAGCATTACATAAATGAAACCATAAAACATGTACTCCTTTGTATCTGACTTCTTTAGTTCAACATAAAGTTTCTGAAATTTAGCCATGTACTGTGTTCATTCCTTTTCATGTAGGTCTTACCTTTTTAATGTTGAGTAGTATTCCATTGTAAGAGTACAGTAAGATTATTTATCCTATTCTCCTATTCATGGACACTTGTGTTGTTCCTATTTTCACAGTCCAAAATCCAAATAAATGAAAATAATTCAGTGATGTTCAATCTTTTTTTTAAATAAATAAAACTATTTCTTTGGTTGAAATCTAAAGTGGACATCCAACATATATAAAATATGTAAAACCAAATCTACTCTGTACAAAGGATAGGACTTGCAGAGGTAGACCTCTAGATCAGTTTCTTCCCCATCCCTTTCTCACCCCCAAGCTAGTATTCTTTAAAGCATCTCTCAGTATAATAGGGTTCCATGGGGAAATTAAAACAAAAAAAACAAAAAAAACAGTTAACCAGTAGTACATCCATTAGAATTGTTTTTATAAAGAATTATGATGTCCATTATTCCAAAACCTCAACAACTGTTAAGGATTTTGCCTGAATGAAATGACCGCATTTACAGATAAGAACACTGGCACAATTAAATGTCTCATCTCAGTTAACACAGCAAGCAGTGAGCAAATGGAAGAGAGCAGAGACTCCAAAGCAGGCTTTCTCTTCTCTCCCACATCAGAACTAACACCTGCTCACACTTGCAGCCTGCATATCCAAATGGTTCCTAGTGTGCTTGGCAATGTGTAGATCATTGGCATTTTTTGTTTGTTGTTTGGCTTTAATTCAATAAACATCCAAAGACCACTTATTTAGTGTCTACTATATGTAAGACATCATTCCATGGGCATACCAAGGCATTTGTGAATACCAATAGGACTACTGGAATTTCCTGATGTGTTAATTTCAAATTTAACCATGTCAGCCTCTTATGAATAATATTCCAATTACAGCATTACATTCCAATTCATCTTGGGATATCAGGGTTCTCATTTTTCTGTAAAATTATGAAAACAATGGTGCTCCTTCTCTCCCTACCATGCAATCTTAAAACATAGTATGGAATAATTGAGGACACATTTAGTGATTTCCTATAAAAGTTCACTTGCTTTTCTCATTTAAAAATATTTAAAAGTATACAATATGTTTTAAAATATATCCCTGTGTAAAATCTCCCTTCTATCTTCTGGATTATGTATTTGAGCAACTGTACCACACTGGCCTCTGTGCAGGCACGGAGATCAGGGTCTGAAGGTCCACAATGATCTCAGGATCTTTCATCTCAGCTCATAATGAAAACTGACACTTAGTTACAATCTTTGGTTCCTCGCAGAAATAATTATTTGTGACATTTTTCAAATACCATAATTTTGTGGAAAGAACACACATCAAAGTTTGTGACAAACCCATGACTGTCCTCACCCTGGAAAAGATACCTGGCTCTAAACGGTGGTCAGTGAATACGTAAGCTTCTTTCACTTTCCCTTATTACTTTTGGTGTTTGTCTTGAGCTGTGGGGTGGCTTCTGTGGGTGAGGTTAACAATGTCCAGACTCTTAAACATGATCAAGAACATGTCCCAAGGCCATTTTTCAGGATAGAGTAGAATCAGTTTGGGTCTTTTCTCATTCCCTTGGCTTTGCATTGAGAGGCTCAAGAAGTAGTTCAGTATAGGAAAGATGTGAGAATAAGTTAGTTAATAAGTTTTATGCCTTTAAAAAGAATGGAAAAAAGACTAATCTATGTGAGGAAGAGATTGTGAAAGCCCTGTGGGTTACGGATGGCAACAGAGCCGGTGCTGCCAATGAGCCCTGAAATCTAAATCGGTTTAGAAATAGAAGAAATGGCAGTATTCAGTGCCATTTTACAATAAGTGCCACAATTAGTGCTCTAGTTCGACTTTTTATGTATTTATGTGAGTACACTGGGAGTCCATCTGGATCTTTTAATCTACCCAGTTATATGCTTGGGCGTGTTCTCTGCATAATATCCTTCCTCCCAGGCCTCTGGAAATGCATGAAGGAATACTGACTTCAGTGGAAACAGGATTTTTGCTGATTAGAGAACAAAGCAAGAATGTTAAACTCAGCAGGGGAGTTCTAGTTGCCTGCCATGGAAGGGCTGAGTGTACACTTTTGGAGCAGATGGGTCTTACTTGGTCCTGGAGGTTTGACCCACTAAACTCCCACTAAAGGAATCACAGAACTCTGGATGGCCAAGTACCAGTCACTAAATTCAGAAATCTTTAGATGTGGGTGTCACATTCTCACATACATCTGTGCAGGTCCTTGTAATGCATCCAAAAAAAAAAAAATGCTACAACTTAAGAGGATTTCAGGAGAAATGTTACAGAGAAGCACAAGCAGCCTTGAGCATCATCTCAGTTTTTAGTTTATCAAAGAAAAGTCTGGAAACAAGTAAGTCGGTGCTGCTGCTGCTAAGTTGCTTCAGTCGTGTCCGACTCTGTGCGACCCCATAGATGGCAGCCCACCAGGCTCCGCCGTCCTTGGGATTCTCCAGGCAAGAACACTGGAGTGGATTGCCATTTCCTTCTCCAATGAGTGAAAGTGAAAACTGAAAGTGAAGTTGCACAGTCGTGTCCGACTCGTAGCGACTAAGAAGCAGCAAAAACAAATTGAGAACATAATCCCTGTAGCTAATTCCCCTGTGTCCATCTTTTGACTCTGCTACTAACTAGATATAAATTCACTTATCTTAGGTGAATTGCCTAATCCTTCAATGCCTTAACTTCTTTATTTGCAAAATGAGTTTGATAATAACAGTGTGCGCATGTCTGCTCGTCAGTCATGTCTGACTCTTTGCGACCCCATGAACTGCAGCCTGCCAGGCTCCTCCTTCCATGGTATTATCCAGGCAAATACTGGAGTGGGTTGCCATTTCCTACTCCAGGGGATATTCCCAACCCAGGGATTTAACCTGTGTCTCTTGTGCCTCCTGCACTGGCAGGAAGATTCTTTACCACTGCACCACCTGAGAATCCTGATAATAACAGTAGCTACAGTATAATCCAGATAATAACAGTATATTGTGCAAGTATTAATGTATTAATATATGAAAACCACACAATAAGCCCAATATGAATATTAGATACTCATTGTTTCTTGGAATGAAGGCATTTATACCAGCAATCATTGAGGATTTTTAAATGTCTCTTTTCTTTTCATGAAATAAAAAAAAAGGAGGGATGAGCAGTGTCTTCTGTTTCTTTTCAAGAACAGACTATAGGAGTGAAATCTATATGGAAGTGATATGTTTACTTGGAATAATCAGCCACAAATGCAGCCTCTTCATACAGTGAGGTAAATTAAAAAGAATGATTATTTCATGCTAAGAGTTATGTCTATGCTTTTCCTGATATTGATATCTTCCACGGTATTTTTTCTTTTAATGGACTGTACCCATGGACAACTTTTACCACCTGCTGTGAAGGTAGAGATCTCATCTTTCTTACTCGTCTCTCTGCCCCCAAAATGAGCATAATATACTGGAGCTACTCCATAAATATTTTTCATTAAATAAATAAATTAATATTTCCTCCATGCTTTCCTCACTGAAAAAGTCCCACTCTATTTATTCATTCACACATACACACACACAAACACAACACCTACTCACATCTGGCTCTCCCTCTATCCTATCACCTCAAATAGAATTCTAATTTATTCCTCAAAGTTTAACTCAAAAAACTCTTCCAAGAATGGATATGTGTATATGTACAGCTGAGCCCTTTTGCTGTTCACCTAAAACTATTACAATATTGTTAATTATCTATACCCCAATGCATGATAAAAAGTTAAAGAAAAAAAAAAAAAAAAAAAAACCTCTTCCAAAATGTCTTTTCTCATTTCTCTACCTAAATGTACTACATCCCTGAATTCCCACACACTTTTTCTGTGCCATTCTTAATATACTTATACTTTTTTCACTTTCATTACAAAATGTAAATGATATATATCCTATATAGACCTATAAGGTTAGGCACTGATTTGTATCTTACATAGTAGTTATGACTGAAAATTTAATTGTTGAAAAATAAAACGAATGTGTTTATATATACATTTTAGAACACTTCAGGCTAAAATCTGAACTAAACAGCTTTATAGATACAATATTCAAATTGAACTTATTCCACAACCCCTAACTGCTTAATGTGATCAACAGCAGGACCTACTCCATCTGAACTCACTCTGAGGAGAAATTTGGCAAGCTCTTACTTAAACATTCAGTTTTTCAAGCTTTGTGAATACTTGGGTATTATTAAACTCAACAAAATGTTAAGACTGATCTGTAAGATATTTTTCAAAATTTATTTCCTGAGGTAACAGGCAGCTTTACCAGTCATTGCCATTCTTCTCAGTTTAGTTCAGTCACTCAGTCGTGTCTGACTCTTTGCAACCCCATGGACAGCAGCACGCCAGGCCTCCCTGTCCATCACCAACTCCCAGAGTTTATTCAAATTCATGTCTATTGAGTCAGTGATGACATCCAACCATTTCATCCTCTGTCATCCCCTTCGCCTCCCGCCTTCAATCTTTCCCAGCATCAGGGTCTTTTCCAATGAGTCAGTTCGTCGCATCACGTGGCCAAAGGATTGGACTTTCAGCTTCAGCATCAGTCCTTCCAAAGAATATTCAGGACAGATTTCCTTTAGGATGAACTGGTTGGATCTCCCTGCAGTCCAAGGGATTCTCAAGAGTCTTCTCCAAAACCACAGTTAAAAAGCATCAATTCTTCAGTGCTCAGCTTTCTTTATAGTCCAACTTTTACATCCATACATGACTATTGGAAAAACCACTGCTTTGGCTAGATGGACCTTTGTTGGCAATGTAATGTCTCTGCTTTTTAATATACTGTCTAGTTTGGTCATAACTTTCCTTCCAAGGAACAAGTGTCTTTTAATTCTTTGGCTGTAGTCACCATCTGCAGTGATTTTGGAGCCCCCCAAAATACAGTCTGTCACTGTTTCCACAGTTTCCCCATCTATTTGCCATGAAGTGATGGGACCTGATGCTATGATCTTAGTTTTCTGAATATGGAGTTTTAATTCTAATTGTGGCCTTACTCATGATGTCCTTGTTTTACAGTTATCTTGGATTGTGAAACCTTGTGTGCACCAGGAGACCCCATGGAGACTGAGCCAGACTTGCAGAGGTATGGGTCACCAGTACTGCCACAGGGGCAGGGGCTCTGGGTGCAGCAGACCAGGGGGTGGCATAAGCCCTCTTGGAGGAGGTCACCATTAACCCCACCACAGAGCCACCAGAACTAATACAGGACTGGGGAAACAGACTCTTGGAAGGCACAAACAAAATCTGTGTGCAACAGGACCCAGAAGAAAGGAGAAGTGACCCTACAAGAGACTGACTCAGACTTGCCTGTGAGTGTCCAGGAGTCTCTGGCAGAGGCATGGGTAGGTGGTGCTCTGCTGCATGGTTGGGGGCACTGAGTGTGGCAGAACATGCACAGGACCTGTTGAAGGAGGTCGCCGTTACCCTTATTACCTCCACCATAGTTTGGTCTCAGGTCAAACAATAGGGAGGAAACACAGCCCCGCCCATCAACAGAAAATTGGATTAAAGATTTTCTGAGCATGAATTCTTTGTTGCCAAATTCAGACTTAAATTGAAGAAAGTAGGGAAAACCACTAGACTATTCAGGTATGACCTAAATCAAATCCCTTACCATTATACAGGGGAAGTGAGAAACAGATTCAAGGGATTAGATCTGATAGACAGAGTGCCTGAAGAACTATGGACGGGGGTTCATGACATTGTACAGGAGACAGGGATCAAGACCATCCCCACCCAAAAAAGAAATGCAAAAAGGTAAAATGGTTGTCTGAGGAGGCCTTACAAATAGCTGAGAAAAGAAGAGAAGTGAAGGGAAAGGAGAAAAGGAAAGATATATCCATTTTAAAGCAGAGTTCCAAAGAATAGCAAGGAGAGATAAGAAAGACTTCTTCAGTGATCAATGCAAAGAAATAAAGGAAAACAATACAATGGGAAAGACTAGAAATCTCATCAAGAAAATTAGAGATATCAAGGGAACATTTTATGCAACAATAGGCACAATAAAGGACAGAAATGGTATGGACCTAACATAAGCAGAAGATATTAAGAAGGGGTGGCAAGAATACATGGAGAACTATACAAAAGAGATCTTCACGACCCAGATAACCACAATAATGTGATCACTTATCTAGAGCCAGACATCCTGGAATGTGAAGTCAAGTGGGCCTTAGGAAGCATCACAATGAACAAAGCCAGTGGAGGCATAAAATTCCAGGTGAGCTATTTCAAATCCTAAAAGATGATGCTTTTAAAGTGCTGCACTCAATATGTCAGCAAATTTGGAAAACTCTAGAGTGGCCAGAGGACTGGAAAAGGTCAGTTTTCATTCCAATCCCAAAGAAAGACAATGCCAAAGAATGTTAAAACTACCACACAATTGCACTTATCTCACATGCTGAGTAATTTTCAGTAATGCTGAAAATTCTCCAAGCCAGGCTTCAACAGTACGTGAACCATGAACTTCCAGATGTTCAAGCTGGATTTGGAAAAGGCAGAGGAACCAGGGGTCAAATTGCCAACATCTACTGGATCATCAAAAAAGCAAGGGAGTTCCAGAAAAACATCTATTTCTGTTTTATTGACTATGCCAAAGCCTTTGATTGTGTGGTTCACAGCAAGCTGTGGATAATTCTTAAAGAGATGGGAATACCAGACCACCTTACCTGCCTTATGAGAAATCTGTACACAGATCAAGAAGCAACAGTTAGAACTGGACATGGACAATAGACTGGTTCCAAATTGGGAAAGGAGTAGGGCAAGGCTGTATATTGTTACCCTGCTTATTTAACTTATATGCAGAGTACATCATGCGAAATGCTGTGATGAATGAAGCACAAGCTAGAATCAACATTGCTGGGAGAAATATAAATAACCTCAGATACGCAGATGACACCCCACTTATGGCAGAAAGCGAAGAAATAAAGAGCTTAATGAAAGTGAAAGAGGAGAGTGAAAATGTTGGCTTACCACTCAACATTCAGAAAACTAAGATCATGGCATCTGGTCCCATCACTTCATGGCAAATAGATTGGTAAATGATGGAAACAGTGACAGACTCTATTTTGGGGGGCTCCAAAATCACTACAGATGATGACTGCAGAAATTAAAAGATGCTTACCCTTTGGAAGAAAAGCTATGACCAACCTAGACAGCATGTTAAAAAGCAGAGACATTACTTGGCCAACAATGGTCCGTCTAGTCAAAGCTATGGTTTTTCCAGTAGTCATGTATGGATGTGAGAGGTGGACTATAAAGAAAGCTGAGTGCCGAAGAATTGATGCTTTTGGACTGTGGTGTTGGAGAAGACTCTTGAGAGTCCCTTGGACTGCAAGGAGATCCAACCAGTCCATCCTCAAGGAAATCAGTCCTGAATATTCATTGGAAGGACTGATGCTGAAGCTGAAGCTCCTATACTTTGGCCACCTTATGCGAAGAACTGACTCATTAGGAAAGACCTTGATGCTGGGAAAGATTTAAGGCAGGAGGAGAAGGGGATGACAGAGGATGAGATGGTTGGATGGCGTCACCGACTTGATGAACAAGAGTTTGAGCAAGCCCCACAAGTTGGTGAAGGACAGGGAAGCATGGCATGCTGCAGTCCATGGGGTCACAAAGAGTTGAACAGGACCAAGTGACTGAACTGACTGACTGAGTTGGAATGGCCCTGTCCCACAACAGGGCTGCTCTGCCCATTCCCAGGATGGTGAGCCTATTGGCAGTGCTGCTGAAGAGCCTGACAAAGGTACCTTGTGCAGGGAAGAATTGGTATCAAGTCATTTCTTGATTGGGTTAAGTAATTTCTGATTCTTGTTGGAAGCCCACAGAGTATGAATTATAAATAAATTGTTTGACAGAATCAGATTCATTTAGCAAGTTAGTGATTACAGCTATGCATTTTTATGAATTTAAGGGAGGGCTATATAATGAGAATATAGATCAAGTCTTGACTTTGTCATCAACTAGGAGACTTATTCACTCAAATGATTACTCTCTGTTTGACCAGAGTCTCCCCATCTGTGAAACATAGATAGAAAATAAAACTCTCACTTGTAGAACATCTTACTGAGTGGTGGGCACCCTCACAGGTGACATCCCCTTTATTCCTCTCGAGGAAGAGACATTATTTTCTAAGTGATGAAGAAATCACAGTGCAGAGAGGTGCATGCCATTGCATGCCAGACAGCAGCGACCATGAGGTGAGAACAGGGTGTAATCTGGACCCAGTTAGTGCTCTATGTCTCTATTTCCTCTTCTGTAAATGAGGAAAATGAGAGTAATAAGGGAACATACTTATATAGCACCTACCGTGCATCAGGCACTGTTGTAAATCCTTTTACATATATTTACTCTTTACTAATCAAAACAAGCCTTAAAGATAGTTTCTATTATTATTTCCATTTTACAGATATGGAAATCAAGGAACCAAAATGTTCACTAACTTGTCCAAGGTCACATACCTAATAAGAGGCAGAATCAGGGCTTGTACCCAAGCAATATTTCTTCAAAACCAACATAGCAAACATTATGTCAATAAAGATAAAATATGTACTCTTCTCAACAAGTTAAAGTCTATCAAGTACTTTGAAATTCTATCTGTAGGATGCAGCTTTCAGTAAGTTCTAATTTATCAGCATATTCAAATCTCATCTAGGTTCCCTTTACCTCAAAGTCA
Organism: Giraffa tippelskirchi; assembly: GCF_054371585.1. Classification (NCBI taxonomy): domain Eukaryota; kingdom Metazoa; phylum Chordata; class Mammalia; order Artiodactyla; family Giraffidae; genus Giraffa; species Giraffa tippelskirchi. Next base: position 156,064,380 of record NC_137275.1, read on the forward strand.
ACCTTTGTTCAGGAACTGTTCTGAGATATGTACAATAAGGGAGGATATAAGAAGACAGAAATGTTTACTCAATCAATGCTTAAAAAATAAAATCTTAGTATTTTGTAGTGCTAAGATATAAATGAAAAATTTAGACTTGGCCTCTGCCTTCCTGGAGTTTCATTCACTCATTTTTCATTTGCATTTAATCACCTCTGGCACTTCGTGAGGCCCCTGGGGGAAAAGCAAAAATATTTAGTACAGTGTTTGCCCACTAAAAGCTCATAGCATAATTGACACATGACCTGATCACGGTGCAATCAGACTGAATGAGTAACATTTGTTTATTTAGTGGGGAAAAAAATGATACATTAAGAAGATGAAGCCCCTTCAAAACGTCACAGATTTCTCGGCAAGAGAATTTATCTATTTATTCATTCAGTGATGAACCAATATTTATTGGACACCTACAATATGCTGCCATTGTGCTACTGATCTTTGGAGATACAGATGAACCAAATGGACCAGATTTCTCCCTGCCCTCATGTAGAAAGCATTCTAATGAGAAGAGATCAACAGTTAAAAAAAAAAAAAAATGTTCTGTTACAACTGAGATTTGAAGAGTGAGTTAGAAAAGGAAAGGGAAGTGCATTCAGGACAGAAGGAATAGTTTTTGCAAACAAAGAGAAAGCTTAACGAGTGAAATGAGAATATGTTGTAACATCTGGTTGAAGGGTGTAGGTGAGAGATCATCTAGGGACTGTTTGGCCACATTAAAGAGTTTTGTTTTTTATCTTAAAGGCAATGAATCACTTTGAAGGTTGTAAAGCAGTGGTGGTCCATGACTGGATTTGGGGTTTTGAAAATGTCATGTTGACTACAGTATAGAGAAGGAACTGACATATCACCAGGTTAAATCCAGAAAGCAATTAAGTGACACTGGAATAGGCTAGACAAGAGATGGTAATAATGTGGACTAGGGAGGTGGTAATAAAAATGGAAACTAGTGGATAGGATTAAGAGAGACCTGAAAGATAAAAACCAATGGAATTTGGTAATGGACGAGGTGTTAGAGATGAGAGGAAAAGTGATCAATTTTTACTGACTAGTTTCATTGAGACTGGAGAAGAGCATGGTAACCCCCTCCAGTATTCTTGCCTGGAAAATTCCACCAACAGAGGAGCCTAGTGGGCCACAGTCCATGGGGTCACAAAGAGTTGGACACGACTGAGCAACTAACATTTAAATGAGACAGAATTGAGAAAAGTCTTGACAGAGAACTTTGCTTTCAACGTCCATAGTCACTCCATTCTGTTCCTTGTTCCTACTCAGTGGTAATTTTTCCTTTAGTTTCTAACTTCAGGAATTCTTCAACTTCTTCAAACACACACACATACACACTCAAACACATACACACACACAGACGCACATTTTCTCAGAATTTCATAGTATTTTATACTCATAAAATATTGTGATAAGTGCTAGTATTAGGTTGGCCAAAAGTTCTTTCAGTTTTTTTTTTCTTTTTCTGTAAGATGGCTCTAGTAGTGCTTAGTGTCTTTAACTTCATTGAAAACAATCTTATTTTCAGATTGTATTGTGACAGTTATCATATCAGTGTGCATTTGAAAAAAAAAAACTTATCAAAATTGGTGAATTTTTGTATAGCCATCTTAATATTTAAGATGGATGAAAAGAAGAAAAAAACTGGTATATTATGCTTTATTATTTCAAGAAAGGTAAAAATGAAACTGAAATAAAAAAATTAGTAGTGCAGTATTGGAGAAGGTGCTATGACTGATGAACATGTTTGCAAAATTTCATGCTGGAGATTTTTCACTGGACAATGCTCCACAGTCAAGTAGACCAGTTGAAGTTGATAGCAAACAAATTGAGACATTAACTGAGAACAATCCATGTTATACCATGTAAGAGATAGCTGATATACTCAAAATATCTAAATCAAGCACTGAAAATCATTTGCACCAGCTTGGTTATGTTAATTGCTTTGATGTTTGGGTTCCACACAAGGTAAATGAAAAAAATCTTCTTAACCATATTTCCGTATGCAATTCTCTACTTAAACATAAGGAAAACTTTTCATTTTTTAAAAAACACTGTGACAGGTGATGAAAAGTAGATATTGGACAATAATGTGAGATGGAAGAGATCATGGGGCAAGCAAAATGAACCACCACCAACCATATGTTGGGCCAGTCTTCATCCAAAGAAGGAGATGTGTATATGGTGGGACTGGAAGGGAGGCCTCTATTATGAGCTCCTTCTGGAAAACCAAACGATTAGATTAATTGCAACAAGCACTGCTCCCAAGTAGACTAACTGAAAGCAGCACTCAATGAAAAGCATCCAGGATGAGTAAACAGAAAATGCATAATCTTCCATCAAACCAACACAAGACTGCATGTTTCTTTGATGATCAGGCAAAAATTGTTAAAGTGTGGCTGGGAAGTTCTGATTCACACACTGTATTTACCAGATATTGCACCTTTGGATTTCCATTTATTTCAGTTGTTACAAAATTATTTTAATGGAAAAAAATGTCAATTCCCTGGAAGACCATAAAAGGCACCTGGAACAGTTCTTTGCTCAAAAAGAAAAAGTTTTGGGAAGATGGAATTATGAAATTGCCTAGAAAATGGCAGAAGATAGTGGAACAAAATAGTGAATATGCTGTTCAATAAAGTTCTCTGTGATAATAAAAAATGTGTCTTTTATTTTTACTTTCAAACCAAAGGAACATTTTGGCCAACCCAATACTTTGCTCCTCCTAATGTTGTCTGCTCTTCACAGAGGAGACTATTGGTATGGGTATATATTATGAGGTTCCCAAAGCTACTCCATTCCTATATCAGTTTTAAGTCAGAAACTGTCTTGCCACGTAGAGAACATTTGGCAATATCTGGGGACATTTTTAATTGTCACAACCATGGGGGCGACCACTAGCATCTAGTCAATAGAGGCAAGGAATACTGTTAAACATTACACAATACACAGGATAGCCACCCACAAAAAAGAATCATCTGGTCCAAAATGTCACTAGTGCCAAGGTTGAGAAATCTCACCCTACATGTCAACTCCTCATAAGGTTGATCAAACTAAAGCAATACTACAGTAACTATCTCTAACCTTTTACACAACTTGGCTATATTAAAAAAAAAAAAAAAAGAACAAGAAAGAAGGAAAATCCAGAACTGGAAATTTGGCGTATCAAGATACTACTCTTCACTTTTCAAAACTAATCAAAACAGGAGCAGGGTCACAGGAGAAGGATTCAGTAATTACAGCATTTCTGAATAAGAAGCAAGAACAAAGATAGCCACAGAAAAGTATAAATTAGTGCCTAATCAACTAGCTGATTGAATTCTCTGCAAGATTAGGTTTGAGGCCCAAATTCATTACAGTGGTGATCTTGGGCACAAGGTTGAACAACTATCAGTCATATATGAAGCTGGGGCAGTGGGGATATTTAAATATTTAAAAGCTTCTGTAATTAATTCAATGCATTATAACAATAGAAGCAAGGTATAAAACTCCTTAGCACAATCAACTCCAAGAAAAAATTGGCAGATAATTCCTATTTCATCCTGTTGTGCTTGTGGATTGCAGCACATATGGTCTTACACCAGGGGTTGTAGAACAGTGAAAGATTCTAACACCATATGTGTGGAAATCCTGCACCTTGCAGAGAGTGAAGGAACGGGGAAAGCTTGTCCTTGAATCCTGGACCTTTATGGCCATTTTCTTCCTGGCTCAATATCAGATTTTGTCCTCTCCATATGGTATTTTTTAACATATTGTGTTTCATCTTTAATGTAGTTTTCTTGGGGATTTTAATTGCTTATTTCCAATACTAATTTCCATTCCTATGAATACAGAGGAAGTAGATTCACTTCTCTTTCAATAATACAAAAAGAAAATAATTATGAGAACTACCCAGCATGAACAGTATCTATAGTTTTGCCATAAAAGGTCAGCATTGTGTCAAATATATGCACCTGTATGCATATGCATATCTTTAAAATTCTGTATTGAGATTTGTGGGGGGTTGCTAGAAGGAAATGCATTATTTAAATGCACTAAAATAATTGTTAGTTATCTAATAGTTTGGGAGCATGGATTTGGAGAGGACAACCTTCTATCATTCAGTTCAGTTGCTCAGTCATGTTCGACTCTTTATGACCCCATGGACCACAGCACACCAGGCTTCCCTGTCCATCAACAACTCCTAAAGCTACTCAAACTCATGTCCATCAAGTCAGTGGTGCCATATAACCATCTCATCCTCTGCCATCCCCTTCACCTCTCACCTTCAATCTCTCCCAACATCAGGGTCTTTTCCAGTAAGTCAGTTCTTCGCATCAGGTGGCCAAAGGATTGGAGTTTCAGCTTCAGCATCAGTCCTTCCAATGAATATTCAGGACAGATTTCCTTTAGGACGGACTGGTTGGATCTCCTTGCAGTCCAAGGGACTCTCAAGAGTCTTCTCCAACACCACAGTTCAAAAGCATCAATTCTTTGGTGTTCAACTTTTTTTATAGTCCAACTCTCACATTCATACATGACTACTGGAAAAACCATAGCTTTGACTTGACGGACCTTTGTTGGCAAAGTAATGCCTATGCTTTTTAATATGCTGTCTAGATTGGTCATAGCTTTTCTTCCAAGGAGCAAGCATCTTTTAATTTCATGGCTGCAGTCATCATCTGCAGTGATTTTGGAGCCCCCCAAAAAACAAAGTCTCTCACCGTTTGCATTGTTTCCCCATCTATTTGCCATGAAGTGATGGGACCAGATGCCATGATCTTAGTTTTTTGAATGTTGAGCTTTAAGCCAACTTTTTCACTCTCCTCTTTCACTTTCATCAAGAGGCTCTTCAGTTCTTCTTTGCTTTCTGCTGTAAGGGTGGTGTCATCTGCATATCTGAGGTTATTGATATTTCTCTTGGCAATCTTGATTCCAGCTTGTGCTTCAACCAGCCCAGCATTTCATATGATATAGTCTGCATATAAGTTAAATAAGCAGGGGGACAATATACAGCCTTGACTTCTATCATTAGAAAACTTTAATTATTCTTCTTTTTCACATTAAGTTGAAATAGTAGGGCTATTATAAAATTTAAAGGATCAGAGAGTGGGCTTTTTAAAGGATACATCATAGTGACATTTTAAGAAATACCCCTGTAATAGCATACTAAAGTAAAAGAAAAGAGGCCTGAAAAATTAAAGTGATAGATCATTGAAAACACGTTACCAATATACCAATACTTTTGCCTCTACTGGGCTTTCTCTTTTGGCTCCATCAACCCCAAATATCACACAATAGTTAACTCTAGATACTCCACAAATTCATAAGTCTCTAATCTGAGTTAAACTCCTTGGCAATTTCTTCTCCTATTCCCTTTACTCACAATCCCAAAGCTTCAGCAAATGCCTCAAACCACTATAATTTCCATTCCACTTGCATTTTGATAATGATCTCAGCTCTTATTATTTTTAAGAAGTGAGGCTATCAACATACAGTTTTTCAGTTTTTGGCTTCCCCATCCACACATGCTTTGCTTTTTTTCTTTTTTTTCTGGTAATAAATTCTCCCTTTCCTCTAGCCACAGACACTGTTCAGGGCCTAACCCCTGCACTGATTCACCCCCATCTCCTCTGGAACCTGCTGTGCTCCATCAACAGTTTCCTCTCCATATGACAACACTTATCAGTGTGGCTCTCTTCCCATAGCCTATAAACGTGCTCAGGTCTCCCTCACACTAAAAACTATAATCTTCTTTTTAACCTGAGTCTTTCTCTTTCCCTTCATTTTCAGCCAGAGTTTTTGTTGAAGGATTGTCATTATCACCAATTCCTCTCTTCTCACTCACTCTTCAACTGTTAGCAATCCAACTTTTCTTCTCTTCACTCTACTGTAGCTGAGTTTGTGAGCCCTGCTGATGGCTTCCCTGTTGCTAAATAAACCCTAAGCAAGAGGTTATCTTTCTTGAACTCACTGTTGCACTGGCATTGGGTCCCTCATTCCTTTTAGTTCCTTCATTTGTCTTTACTTTTCTGATACTTGGTGCTTCTACCCCCCTCACTACTCCTTTCCAGGCCTCTTTGTGAGTTTTTCCCCCACTGTCTTCGGTTCACTGATCTTTTTCTCTTCAGGCTCTATTTGGTCAGTTTCATTCAAGTTCTTGTAGAACATTACTATCTGTATGCAAATGTGTCCTACAATTTTGTCTTAAGTTCCCATGCCTCCTTTGAACTTAAGACACACAAAGTTTTTTGCACAACTCTCTTATGGTTCCATTGGCTCTTCATACTTCACATATTCAAATCTGAATTCATTTTATGAATCAAGGCTCTGTCTTCTCCACGTCTGTCCTCCACAAACTCCTGCATTCCCCTATATTCTCATCTCAAAAAATAAAGCTTAAATACACTTGAGCATCCAAACTAAGTACCAGGAAGTTCCTCTCTTCTGTCTCTACACATCTAATCTTTAAGTTCTGTTTACTTTGCCTTACAAATATTTCTTGAATTTGCCTTACAAATATTTCTTGAACACAGGATATTCTTGAATATCCTGTGTTTAGCATTATATCCACTCCTACGGTTTCTACTTTAACCATGGCTCTTGAGGACCACTACAATGCTTCTATAACTGGTTTTTCCATCCTTAGTTTTGTTCTCATAAATTCATTCTTTATACCCCAGCCAAAGTAATCTGTGTAACATGCAAATCTAAGTAGGGAGACTTCACTCACTCCTTACTATCTACATAATGATGTCAAAGTTTCTGAACATGCCACACAAGACCCTCCATGACCTGGCTCCAACAGATGCCCTCAGAATTTCTTTCCACAATTTTCTAATTTATAGTTTATGCTCTTAATATAGTGATCTGCTTATAGATCTGTACACACATGTTGTGTTTCATACTTCTGGATCTATTCCTTCTTTCAGGATCACCCTTCCTGATCACCTTCTTCTAACTAACCCAAACCAATCTTCCAAACTTCAACTTGGTTCTGGTGATGGTTCATTTTACATGCCAACTTGGCTAGGCCATAGTATGCAGATATTTAGTCAAACGTTATTTCAAATGTTTCTAGGAGATATTTTTAGATGAGAGTACCACTTAAATCAGCAGTCTTTGAGTAAAGCAGACTGTTCTCCTTAATGTCAGTAGGCCTCACTAATCAATTGACAGCCTTAGTAGAAAAGTGACTGACCTTCTTGGAAGAAGAGGGAATTTTGCCAGCAGACAGCCTTTGGACTCAAACTGCAATTCTTTCCTGGGCCTCCTGTTCTAATCCTGCAGATTTTGCATTTGCCAGGTTCCAAAATCAAGGGAGTCAACTCCTTAAAATAAATCTCTAACAAAATTTTACTTATAATACCTTTTTCTCTTTTTGTCTCACTGGCTTAATTTTCATTATAAAAATTATCAAGTTAAAAATGAACTGATTTATTTATTCATTTACAAACTTAATTATTTTTTCACTGGATTACCAACTAAATGAAGCCAGGGTCCTTAACTCTGTGCTGCTTCTCAAGTAGCGAGCACATAGTAATCATCAAAACCCATCTTAAGTAAATACACTAAGAAGTTATGTGTTCATAACTCTATAATGCTGGTGGGGAGAGATTACAAAAACACAATTCTTGCTATTGAGTATCTTTCAAACTGCTTGGGGTGTTGAGGTTAACACTGATGAAATTCTCAAGGAATAAGATAAGGCAATAGAGGTGACAAGTTGTGTGATGTGGACCAAGGCTAGAAGATTCAGTGGAAAATGAGATCTATGACACTAGAGACAACAGACAGCAAGCAAGACCCTGTACTGGCCCTGTTGAATGGGTAGAATTTTAATAAGCATAGAGAAAAATGAATGAAAACAGGGAGACCAACATGAATGATAAGTTAACATGAGATGGAAAACATAAGAATTCTGACAATGGAGGTTAGAAGCACTTGAAAGTGGCAAGAAAATTAGCCTTATAGCCTGCAAGGAAATACAAGGCAAGTGACAAAAATTTATCTGTCATCTATATAGGTTTGGTAGCCCAATAGAAGCCATTGAATGCTTCTGAAACGACAGACCTGAGAAAGATTGAGAGGTTAACTTATGAAAAACTAGGCATAGTGTTAGGCAGCATGGACTGAATGGTAAAAATTCTGGAGTAAAGTAAACCTAACTTAATCTCCCTGCAGACTGTCCTTGCATCAGTTCATCGGTACCTCATTTCTCAAGGCCCATGGTATTGTTGGGAATCTTTCCACAGGCTTGCATCACCCAGATTCAAGCTACACACTCTAGTTAGGTGAATGAGTGTGCTCAGCATCTTGCCATCCTTCTCTCCTTTCTTATTTTTGATGCTTCTTTCTCTAATACAGGAGCCTCACATCGACCCAGGGTAAACTGAAGTCCAATCCCAGATCTTTCACCACTCACTGATATGTAACGTTCTAATCTTTAGGAATCTCTGAATAGCCTGTTGCCAAATCAGATATCAACTCACAACTAAGGCTCAGTTCAGTTCAGTTCGGTCGCTCAGTCGTGTCTGACTCTTTGCGACCCCATGAATTGCAGCACACCAGCCCTATCTGTCTATCACCAACTCCCGGAGTCCACCCAAACCCATGTCCATCGAGTCGGTGATGCCATCCAACCATCTCATCCTCTGTCGTCCCCTTCTCTTCCCGCCCCCAATCTTACCCAGCATTAGGGTCTTTTCCAATGAGTCAACACTTTGCATGAGGTGGCCAAAGTATTGGAGTTTCAGCTTCAACATCAGACCTTCCAATGAACACCCAGGATTGATCTCTTTTAGGATGGATTGATTGGATCTCCTTGTAGTCCAAGGGACTCTCAAGAGTCTTCTCCAACACCACAGTTCAAAAGCATCAATTCTTCGGCGCTCAGCTTTCTTCACCGTCCAACTCTCACAACCATACATGACCACTGGAAAAACCACAGCCTTGACTAGACGGACTTTTGTTGGCAAAGTAATGTCTTTGCTTTTAAACATGCTACCTAGGTTGGCCATAACCTTCCTTCCAAGGAGCAAGCGTCTTTTAATTTCATGGCTGCAGTCACCATCAGCAAGAATACACAGAAGAACTGTACAACTAAGGCTATTTAACCTTAACTCAGTGTTTGTACCTCTTTCTGGGAATAAATATTCCCAAATTTAGGAGGTTTGAAGAATCTCAATACAATAATCTTGTCAGTTCAGACTAAAGTCAGGCTTATTGACAGAGTAGCTATGACCTTAGGGCCCAATTCTTATATCCTGGTTACTGTCTTTTTTCTTATGGTGTTCTGTGTTTGGCAACATCTACCTGTTCACAAGTGGCTTAAAGTGTTTAATATTCTTAGAATAGACTGCTCAACTCTGAATTGGCAAGTCAGTATTACATCTATTATCTATTATGAACCATTTTGAAATGACTAGAGTACACAAAGTCCAAGTAAAACTAAGTAATCAAAAGGCTAGTTCAGTTCAGTTCAGTCGCTCAGTTGTGTCTGACTCTTTGTGACCCCATGGACTGTGCATGCCAGGCTTCCCTGTCCATCACCAACTCATGGAGCTTACTCAAACTAACATCCATTGATTTGGTGATGCCATCCAACCATCTCATTCTCTGTCATCCTCTACTCCTCCCACCTTCAATCTTTCCCAGCAGCAGGGTCTTTTCAAATGAGTCAGTTTTTCACATCACATGGCCAAAGTATTGGAGTTTCAGCTTCAGCATCAATCCTTCCAATGAATACTCAGGACTGATCTCCTTTAGGATGGACTGGTTGGATCTCCTTGCAGTCCAAGGGACTCTCAAGAGTCTTCTCCAACACCACAGTTCAAAAGCATCAATTCTTCGGCACTCAGCTTTCTTTATAGTCCAACTCTCACATCCATACATGACTACTGGAAAAACCATAGCCTTGACTAGATCCATGTAAAATCAGAACTACTTTTCAATAGCATAATTAAGCAGTAACCCAAAGGAACTAGCCAGAAATCTTTGCTCTTCTTAAGACAAGTTCACACTGGCTTGCTTGCTTAAAACAGTTTGATTTAGTTTTCAACTGGTCATATTCAAACTAGTTTGATTTAGTTGAATTCACTTAGAAAAACCCAAAGAAGAACTAGTTTAATCCAGTCAAAACTTCCCTGGGATATAAAATTATACTCTCTATAGACATCTTTGAATCCCCAGCATCTAATCCAAGACTTAACACAGAGTAGAAGCTTAATACCTATAGTTAGAACCATGGATGACCAAAATGGAACAACTGAATATTAACCTGGTGGACAAGAGGACACTACATCCTGAGACAGGGACTGATGACAAGGATTCTTTTCACTGAAGGTACAGATATTGTACAATATATAGCCACTACCTACACGTATTTTGAAATGTTAAAATTTAGTTGTGCTGAAAGTGTAAAATACACATCAGATTTCAGACAATTTAAAAAAAGTACAATATCTCATTAATTTAAAAAATTCATTATACAGTCTAAAAATATTTTTGAATATATTAGTTTAATTAAAATATATTATTAACATTGATTAATTTTTTTTTTTTTTTGCTCCTTTTTTTAAGGGGACTGCTAGAAAATGTTAAAACACATATGTGGCTCATGTTTCTGTTAGGCAGTTTTGTGCAATGTCCTGCCACTGCTCACTCATTAGAAGTGTCTATCATCACCTAATCAACACCTCAGAACAGGCCCAGGATACTTTGCCACACACATCAGGAATGTGCACTTTAAGTAACTTCCACTTTTTATTTCAAGGACTATATTACCTGTACTTCTAAAAACAAAAAACTTTTCCACTCCATCTGTCATCAAATTCTGTTTTTTCCTTGAAATAGTTCCCAAATCTGCTCTTTTCTCTTTCTCTTCCACTGGATTTGTATATTCTTTGTCTCACCCAACTCTCCACTTCTAATATATCTTATACCTTTGAGTATGTCTCTTAAAATGGAAAAACAAATGCACGTTAAATTTAATATCGCAGGCAATTTCTGACCTCCATGATACCCAGTCTCTTCCTGGACCACCAATTTATTTTTTATTTTTTTCAAATTTCATTAACCAACGACAGTGATTAAGAGCTGACTCACTGGAAAAAGCACCCTGATGCTAGGTAAGATTGAGGGCAGGAGGAGAAGAGGGCAACAGAGGATAAGATGGTTGGATGGCATCATCGACTCAATGAACATGAGTTTGAGCAAACTCTGAGAGGTAGTGAAGAACAGGGAAGACTGGCGTGTTGCACTCCACAGCATCAGAGAGTCAGACACAACTGAGCTACTGAACAACAAGTGATTATTATATGCTAGGCACTGTGCGAAACACTTTTCCAATACCAACTCATTCAGTCCTCATAGCTTCATTATGAAGATTATTCTACTGTCCTCATTTCATCGATGGAAAAACAACACAGAAAAACAACATTATCTTGTTCAAGATAATGACAACTAGTAGTTGGTAGGGCCAGGATTTAAACCAAGTAATCACTGTATTATTTACTTAGCCCCTTGGGGCAGAGCTGGTCTTCCCCCTGGAAGATTTATCTCTCAAGATTTGCCCTATGCAGGAAAGGATGAACAGCAGCAGCTCTGAGTCATTCTTACGCTTTCCCTTGATCATGATCTTCCATGCTGTTATGATCTATCTGTTCTCTATCTCATTGTGCCAGGGTCCTTCCTTTTGATTTCCCAGATATCAATAATCTAATGAAATCTGGCCACCTGATGCAAAGAACTGACTCACTTGAAAAGACCCTGATGCTGGGAAAGATTGAAAGCAGGAGGAGAAGGGGATGACAGAGGATGAGATGGTTGGATGGCATCACCAACTCAATGGACATGAGTCTGAGTAAACTCCGGGAGTTGGGGATGGACTGGGAGGCCTGGCGTGCTGTGGTTCATGGGGTCCCAAAGAGTTGGACATGACTGAGCAACTGAACTGAATTGAATGCAGATTTTAATCCAAATTATGGAAACTAAAAACTCTTAATAATACAATTTTTTACATTGTAAAGGGTTTTCAGTTTACAAAGTATTTGAGATAAAATTGTAAATTACCAGTGTGTAGATGGGAGAAAACGTGTCCATTGTGATCCTGATTTTTGGAGAAACTGACTTATCTCATGGGGTTGCAAAGAGTCGGACAGGACTGAGCGACTGAACTGAACTGAACTGAACTGACTTATCTCAAAGAAGTTTTTCTAATGGTGGAACCTGAGGCATTGTGATAGATCACTGAGTGGGAGAATAATGGTATCACTGGGAACATTGCTTACTCTCCCTGCATTTTTAAATAGTTATGTTATTTCACTCATGCACACATATCCTGTTTGACTCACAAAAGGATTTAGGGATTTGAGGCAGTTTTCAAACATAAATACAATGTAACAGGTTTAAATAAACTGATGAAGAAATTGTTACTGTTACTCATCTTCTCAGTGACAAGAATCCAAATCTCTGTTCCAGTTGCTAGTATATTCATTATGGCCTGAAAAACAGAGGCATAAGGCACACTCCAAAACCACAGACTCTTTTCACTAGTAGGGCTTTGCCCCAGTCGACCTGCTGAGCTAAGCTAGAGCTACCATGGGTACTGAGTAACCCCTCCAACTCCTTTAATTTATTTTTCAATATTATTGAGATAGAGTTGACATGTAACACTGTATTAGCTCAAGGTATACAACATAAAGATTTGATATGTATCTATATTGTGAAATTATTACCACCATAAGCCTAATTAACATCAATCACCTCAGATAGAAACTGTGTTTCTTTGTGATAAGAACTTTTAAGATCTACTCTTAGTAACTTTCAAATATGCAATGCAGAATTTTGAACAACAGTCACCATGCTGTACATTACATCCCCAGAATGTATTTATCTTCTAACTGGAAGTTTTTACTTTTTGACCACCTTCACTGAATTCTTCCACTTCTGGCAAACTCCCACCCCTGGCAACCACGAGTCTGTCTCTGTTCTACACATTTGTTTACTTTTTAGATTGCACATATAAGTAAGATCATACATAAATTGTCTTTCACTGTCTTATTTCACTAAACATAATACCCTCAAGGTCTACCCATGTTGTCACAAATAGCAATTTTTTTTCTTTTTTATGACTGAATAATATTTTGTTGTGTATACGTGTCACATTATTGTTGTCCATTCATCTATTGATCAACATTTAGGTTACTTCCATGTGTTGGCTACTGTAAATAATGCTAAAATGAACATGGGAGTGCAGGTATCTTTTTGATACAGTGATTTAACTTCCTTTGGATATATACCCAAAAGTTCAATTCAGTCACTCAGTCATGTCCGACTTTTTGCAACCCCATGAATTGCAGCACACCAGGCCTCCCTGTCCATCACCAACTCCCAGAGTCTACCCAAACCCATGTTCATCGAGTCGGTGATGCCATCCAACCATTTCATCCTCTGCCGTCCCCTTCTCCTCCCACCCCCAATCCTTCCCAGCATTAGGGTCTTTTCCAATGAGTCAACCCTTCTCATGAGGTGGCCAAAGTATTGGAGTTTCAGCTTCAACATCAGTCCTTCCAATGAACACCCAGGATTGATCTCTTTTAGGATGGATTGATTGGATCTCCTTGCAGTCCAAGAGACTCTCAAGAGTCTTCTCCAACACCACAGCTCAAAAGCATCAATTCTGCCAGCGCTCAGCTTTCTTCACCATCCAACTCTCACATCCATACATGACCACTGGAAAAACCATAGCCTTGACTAGACAGATCTTTGTTGGCAAAGTAATGTCTCTGCTTTTAAATATGCTATCTAGGGAAATTGCTAAACCAGAGGGCAGTTCTAGTTTTAACTTTTTAAGGAACCTCAAAAATCTCACTGTTTCCCATTCAGGCTGCACATATTTATATTTCCACCTGACTACTTTTAAAGATGAGTCTAGAGATCAACCTAATAAGCTGATTTGAGCTTCCTTTTCTCTGGGCCCTTTTCAGGTTCCTACTGGGCCTTCAGACACAGAGTGCCTCCTAAGCAGAAGGCACTTCCAGTCCTCGGCTCACCACACCAATTTCTTAGTAGACAGAAAAAAATGGAAATGAAGACATATAAGTGATGTCTCTCAGCTTGTTTTGTCTTTAATTTGGTTAGTTCTTTCACTAAAATCTCTACCTTCTCCTTCACTATGGTAGTATAATTTAGTTAAGCTAGGAACTGCATTTTGACTTTGAACTATTTTAGAGCTGCCTCTTCCCTGAGGATGGAGTAAGGCTTCTAGAGTGTCTTTGGAACTGGAAGTGTTGGAGAGATGGCGGAAACCAACTGAGTCAGCAAGAGAAGAGACCGCACATGAAAAACAAGGATTTGGGTGGACTATAAAAGAAGCCACAGGGAAGATAAACAAACAAGAACACACACCCTAAGATACTAAGAGAAACACAATGATTTATCAGTCAAAATGTCCATATTGCAAAGTCAACAAAGTTACTCAAAGAAATATAGTTTTCTTTTCTGTACTTTAGACCATTAAAAAGATTTTGTCCCTACATTCTTATTAAGAACACTACATGATATAGTGCACAATGTTCTCAATAACATGCCTTTACTACATTTCCTAGAACTTACCACATCTCTTGCTGTGAATGCAAATCAGTAAAAGCAAATCTAAAAGGGCTGTTTTCTCTGGGTAACATACTATACAGGATAGCCAGCACTTTTTTCTTTTTTTTTCTATGAAATAGCATGTATTTTCAATATAGAAAGCAAAGTAACAAATCAATCCCTAGCAACCAAATATATCCCAAATACAAGTACTTTAGCAATTCAGTTTGTCAAAATAGTGTTTTCACTTTTGTCTATCAGTTTGGTACTCACAAAATACATGAAAGTGAAAGTGAAATTGAAGCCGCTCAGTCGTGTCCAACTCTTTGCCACCCCATGTACTGTAGCCCACCAGGCTTCTCTGTCCATGGGATTTTCCAGGCAAGAATATTGGAGTGGGTTGCCATTTCCTTCTTCACAACACTTTTTTCATAACAAATAAATCACTGGAAGCACTAATAAATGAAATTTGTAATTTTTAAATTGGGGCTTCTCTGGTAGCTCAGTGGTAAAGAATCTGCCTGCCAACGCAGGAGGCCTGGGTTAGATCCCTGGGTCGAGAAGATTCCCTGGAGAAGGAGATAGCAACCTATTTCCAGTATTCTTGCCAGGGAAATCCCATAGACAGAGAAGCCTGGTGAGCTAGAGTCCATGGGGTTGCAAAAGAGTTGGACATGACTTAGCAACCATATGTATACATAAGTATATAATTTTTAAATTATTTCTATCAGAGAAAATTAATATTGACAATTTATGTGCCCCTTTGTAGCCTTTTATTCCCCACTGTTGGAGTTTGCCCTACTAAGAGAACTTCTGCCCATGGGATCCTAATTTATCCACAGGTAATTTATCCATAGGTAATTAGATCAAGGTAAGCTCCTGACCCAAGGGTAACCTGTTGCTAGGCTGAGCTGAGTTAATCAGATTTCTCATACCAAGAAATTAAATTAAGAAACACAAATCCTGCTATAGTGATTTACTCTGGAAAAAAGAGCTGAAAGGACTAGAGTGAGTTTCTTGGACAGTCAAACCATAGCCACACCACAGTTGTAGAGAAACAGAATCCCTGTCACTTGAGAAGGAAGTCAGCTCCCACACATCTCTGCTCCATCACCTGCAAATGTCTCTTATCAGAGGAGAGAAGAAAGGCATTCTTTTCTCAGGCTCTCCACCACATAATTTCCCCAGCCTCCACACTTTCAGACAAGTCCTGCCTTGGACATCTTTTCTAAGAAAATGGCAGGGTACCTAGGGGCCATTGCCCTGGCGAAGGGAAGGATAAAGGAAGCAGATGCTGGGGTTAATAAGTAATTGGCTGACTGAGGTGATTATTAAACTGGTGGTAACATGGGAGGGCCTGATGTTTACACTGTTAAATTTATTTATTTATGACAAGGCACATCAGAACACTTTGAAATGAAATCTTTACAACAATCTCATGCACTGTGGGAAACAATGCCTCAAGATCCCAAAGCAAGAAATGGACACTCAACATCAATAGGATGTTAAGCATTTACTTGAGCTCTTGCAGATTAAGATGACTGTTTGCTATAGCAGGAAATCCAGGAAAATCAATACTGCAACAATTACCTCTCTAGTATTGAAGCACCTTCCAGCAATAGTGCCTTTGAGATTCCATTTCATGCTGCAGACCGGCAGCTCCATTTCCTAATGGACAAGCATTTCAGCTCCTACTCCTTAGGTCTCAAAAACACAAGTATCCTTTCAATATCTTATTGATATCCTGCTAGATGGCTATAAAATAGCCTGCTCTGGGAAAGAGCCTCAATCCAGAGTGAGCACCTGCTTTATCAGAAAGCAATGTCTGAGTTGGCTGAGATAATCAAGGCATAGCTGAAGATGCTGCCCACTCTCCAGTCACTATCCACCTAGGGTCATACCTCCCTCCTGGCAAGGGGTTAAGCACATCCTCAGACTGGTGAGCATTATGGACAGTGGCAGTGCAATGAGAGCATGCCATGACTGGAATGAAGGACACTCAGTTCCAGACAGATCCAAACTGACCTCTCTGCTGTGTGCCCAAGGCACCCCTTTGTTCACCTGACATCAAAACAGACCAAATACAGCAAGAGAAGCAAAATGGGAAAATAGTACAAAGCCAGAAATAAACAAGAAAGTTTTGATAATCTGCCAAGAGGACACTCTGGTTCTGAATATTGGAAGATAGAGAAATAGAGTGAAGAATTAACAGAGTTACACACAACATTACTCTTTTTAGACAAAACTGCATGTTCTGTGGAGAAAGGTTATTTAGTTCAAGTGATAAAGAATGCCAATTCTTAAGGCAGTCTTCAAAACTAAGATTCCAAAAGATTTGTTTTGATTTTTGCAAAACTGTTGCAGTAAAATGTCTTGAAAGAAGCTCAATCCTGTGAAATCAAAGCTTCAAGAAAGATGTCAAGAGGGATTTATCAGTTAGACATGTGTCACTTGAGACTGAAGGCCACAGTTTGTGGTTCTGTAAGAAACTTTGGGACTATCAGTCCCATGATAAGATCACAACCAAATATACAGAAAAAGAAAAATTTGCAAGTCTGCATCAAAGTAAGAATATAAATAAACAATATCAAAAGAAAGTGAACTGGATGCTCTAATTGCAGTTAGACAGGAAGTAAGATGTAGAGAGGAAAGTGTCCCCCGGTGGCACTGTGGAGCTAGTCCTGGAGTAACTCTTGCATGTATCGCCTATTAACCCAGTGACCTTGAGCTATCAGCTACACATTTGTAAATAAGGAGAATATTCTGTATAGGACCAATGTATAGATTAAATGAGATCAAGAAATTTAAAGTTTTGGGTTTGTAAAAGGCATTCAAGTACACGTTTATATCCCCATTTTGATGTTGGTTTGATGATGTTAAGATGGATGGAACATCACAGATCCCAGAAACAAAAGGAGTATTCAAGACTTCACTAGAGAAGACAACTGTACCCTATTAATCAGTTCTCCTCCACGTTCCTTCTGAGAGAACTAGCCCCTTTCATAAACACTGAGAAAGCAGGTCTTTGTTTTGTGTGGAACTGCACAACACAGTGACAAGGGCATGACAAGGCATCTTCCCAAGTTTCACTGATGCTTCTTGAGACAACATTCCTATGCTTCGCTGCTTTCATTAATAGCATATTTATCCTCCCTGTTTTTTCTGGTATTATCTCCCTAAACTTGGTTCTGTCTCCCAGTAGGACACCTAAAATTGAAGGTGTTCAGATAGCTGAGAGCCCGCAGGATATGGATTCTTCTTTTAAAAATGGCACAAGGTACCAATGTTACATGCCTAAAAACAAATACCTTGGTATTTTTAAGTAAAATATTTTTAAAAGCTCAAAAATGCAGAAAATACGTACATATATATAGATATATAGATATATATGTAACACACATATATATGCTATATGGTTATTTTCTTGACCCACTTACAGGTTGCCACCCACAGTTAAAAAGACAACATTAAACAATAAAATACTAATCAGCCATCAAAAAGAATGAAATAATGCAATTTGCAGGAACATGGATGAACCTAGAAATTACCATCCTAGAACCTAGAGATTACATATATTGGAAAGAAAAAGACAAATACAGTATGATATCCAGTTGTAGATGGAATCTAAAATATGACGCAAATGAACTTATTTTTGAAACAGACTCACAGACATAGAAAAAAGAGTCGCAGTTCCCAAGGTGGGTGAGATAGGAGAGGGAGGGATGGAGAGTTTGGGATTAGCAGATGCAAACTATCATACATAGAATGGATAAACAAGTTCCTACCTGCTATATATCACAAGGAACTATTCTATACTAAACCATAATGGAAAAGAATATGAAAGAGAACATATATATGTGTGTGTGTATATGTATACATATATCTGAATCACTTTGCTATACACCAGAAACTAATGAGCTAATGCAACATGGTAAATCAAATATACTTTAATAAAAAATAAATTAAAAAAAAATCACTAAGGAAGTACTTCCTAAGCAAGTTGGGCAGAAAAGCTTCTCCTCTGAGTACTGTGCTAACTCATCCTGAAGATGTTTGCCTGCTTCTCTGCTCTCATGTGCAAACCCCCCATAATCCCTCAGAGGCTCTAGATGAGAGACACTCTATGTGGCCAAGGCTTCTAGGGTCTCCAGAATCTGCCCAAGCCACTCCTAACTTTATAGGATTTTGGACTAGGCATGTTATTGGCAATACTTTGCTGAACGTCTGGGAAACTAAGGATTTTCCAGAAAGCTAAGACTCTGCAGTAAGGTAGGAGGACTCTGACAGATAATGGGTTCTTAAAAATATTTCTTATATGGGTGAATGAAAGAGTTAATAAAAGAGAGAAAAGTTAAAAGGAGATTTTACAGTACACTTCTAAGCTTTGACAAATCTCATTTTGTATATTGATCATGTATCTGGCAACCTTGATAAGTCCACCTTTTAATTCCAATAACTCTTTTGGATTTTTTTATACATATATCATCACATTACTTATGAATAGTTACAGTTTACTTTTTCCTTTTTGTCCTTATACCTTTCTTTTCTTCTTGCCTTAACGTCCAGCCTAGGCTTTCAAGTACATTTTTGGATAATGTGAACAGCCCAGCTGTTTCCTGGGCTCAGAGAAAAAATTTTTTCACATTTCACCATTAATCAAGATGCTTACTGTAAACTCATTGTCACTACATTTTATCAAATTGTATTCCTTATGTTTTTAGTATGCTAATTTTTAAAATAATTGAAGGAGCTTTTTCCCCAGAGGATCAACTAAACAGAATATTATGTAGTACTAAAAGCGGGAAGAGTAGCTAACATTCGTTGGTGTTTATTTTGAGTCAGGTATTACTCCAAGTATTTTACTTATATTAAATAATTTAATGGTCATAACAATTACTGAGAAAGGCTCTTTTAATACAAACATCTTTCTGATGAAAAACCTGAGGTCCAGAGAGGTTAAGTACCTTGACCAGGATCATACAACTTATAAGTTGAGGAACTGAGATTTGAATCCAGGAATCTCTATGCAATATTGTCATTTCCATGATCCTCCTCCACAGAGCTAATATATAAGGTAAATTATATTAAGCCCTAGACATAGAACCATATGCAAAGTAGGTGTTCAATAAATGCCAGTTCCTTCTGCTCATCTACTGTTCTCTGAATGAGTAAAACAAAACAAAGAAATCATATATTCCAAAGCTTAAGGCTTAATTTGAGCTGATTCTACTCTACAATTTTTCATTTCTTGGACTGTGAGAAGAGAGGATATAATCATGAACTTACTCCAATTAAGCAAATGATTTCAGTTTCTAAAACTTTCTGACTCAGAGAGATGAAGGTCCTGACCACACATTTTGCTTTCATCTTTCTCCACTTCATCTTGAGAGCAGCAGCCAGGACATGTATCATTCTAGCTATATTACTGTAACATTGTTTTATCTTCAGAACTCATGTTCTAACTGAATGCAACATGATCAAATTAATGTTATGTAAGTGGTAATATATCAAGAAAGGTCCAGATACTTCATAAAAGCTAGCCAGAACATCATACTATTAATAATTTCCCCTCAAGCATTCTTATGGTCTTTCTTTGCTCTTTTCTTTTACATACACATATGGTTTGAAGTACTTTGTTTCTTTTTTTTTTAAGGCCCTTAACCACTATTTGTGTGCTTATAGTTACATTTATACACACTATTTTATAAATATTTTTTTCCACATCTATCTCTCCCATAGAAATGTGTGCACCTTGATGAAAGGCACTATTTCATGTTTATTTTTGTATCCCTACCACCTTGCACAGAGCATGATAATAGTAATGGTTAAATAAATCTTAGTTGAATGGATGGATGAATGAATGAACCCAACCAACAATAACCCTTTAGAGCTCCATTTTGGGTTCCTTACTGACATCCCTCACCTCTATTGCCCAAATTTCTATGGACATGAAAGTATGTGTTTGTCTTTCTGCTTCAGAAATATTACCCCTTTTCTTCATGCTATTATGTGTTGAAATTGCTTCCCAGATGAAGGGCAGTTTGCTTTTTTTTTCCCTTTGGTTTACCTAACATGACCCTCCGTAGTCTCTTAGACATGTTACCAGATTCCTTTCCTTTCCTTACTGATTTGCATTTAGCAAGTGAAGGAAAGCAAGGAACTGGTTCAGAGGAGTTCAGCCTCTAACGTGTTGTTTGTTCACAAGGCTGCCAGAAATTACAGGCTGTGCCTCAATGCAGTTCTCTGCGAATAGACATCTAAACACCACAGAAGTCTGTGCTTATGTAGCTGCAAGGCTTTAAGTCAGAAAAAACAAGGAACTGACATTGTTTACCTTTTCAACTCCCCCCAAAAATGTCTGAGGTTGAATTGCAGCTGGTTGATCATTTTGGCTTAAAATCTGAGTCCTGACTTTGGGGACTGGGTAGATGGGTAGAGGGTATCCACAAGGTAATCCTACCTGCTGCACCTTCAGCCTAAGAGTATATTTTTGTGATTAAGTGCTTTTGTGGTGTACATTTGCATGCAGTCATTGGGTGTGCGGGCGTGTGTGTATGCATGCCTAGTTGAAATATGGATGGTTTCTTTCATTCAGCTTGAATGTAAAAGCAGCTCCCTGAATTGCCTCAGGGTACTTTTCAAATTCCCTGTGATATCACCCAGTTGGAATTATGCACACTCATTTTCTAAATTCTGCAAAGAAAATTGTTGAATTTTCTGTGACATTTACCATAACTCTGAAAATTTATGCTGTTTCATTTTTTCCTTTTCTCCCACCCCTCTCCCTATTTCAAAAGCATACATCTTCTCCCTGCTCCATCTCCTTGAGTGTTAAATGCTTTTAGAAAGTGTTCATTTTTATTATCAGCCATCTTGCTCTATTTTATTTGC
This sequence comes from Giraffa tippelskirchi, assembly GCF_054371585.1. Classification (NCBI taxonomy): domain Eukaryota; kingdom Metazoa; phylum Chordata; class Mammalia; order Artiodactyla; family Giraffidae; genus Giraffa; species Giraffa tippelskirchi. The sequence goes on from NC_137275.1 coordinate 156,085,884, forward strand.
CACAGAATCATTCATAGTCTAGTCTGATTCTTGGCTATAAAAAGAGAATACCATTATTTGGTATATCCCAGTAGTGAATCTGTCTCATATGTGTTAAGTTTAACTCAGCAATATCAAAACCCTACATGGATGGATATATTGAATAAAATATACTCCAAATTCCTAAAGAAAAAGAAACACAGTGACACAGTGTATGGAGTCTTAATCTCTCCTTTTCTCATGATTACCCACTTAAACATTTCCCTTGGCTTTCTTTTAACAGGTGTTCTGACACTATAAGGTGTCTTAAAATCCCTCAGGTAGATTGTAAAAACTGTAGTTTCTTCACAACCTGCTCTCAGAGATTCTGATTTAAGAAGTCTGGGTTGGGACCTCAGATGCTGTAATTCTAAGAAGTAATCCTGTTGGGTTTAATGCAAGAAGTATAGGGATCACATTTTGAAAAGCACTGATGACTGGTATAATCCAAACTTTTCACATTGCATTACACCTTCTATCAACTATCTCCATCACTCTCTTCTCTTTACCTGACACTGCCCTAAATCTTCACAGTCCATCTTTGCTGACCTTCTCACCACCTCTCCAGACATCCTTATGCCCTATATCACTTCATCTTTGCATGTGCTCAAAATGTCCTTTCCCTCTGCCTGGAAGGATTTCTACTCATTTTTTCAAAATCTATTTCTTTTCTCATACTAATTTTTATTCTTCTCAGTTGCCTTGGTTCATGTTATATGACTACTTGTGACATAATTATGACTAGTTGTGATGAAACAGTAGTTTCATCTGTCAGCTCACGAAGCAAAAATTCAATTTATAAATATGTGTGTGTGTGTGTGTGTGTGCGCGTGTGTGTGTGTGTCCTTTTGGATACTCATTGCTCTTCAAGATCCGTTTCCAGTATCTCCTCTTGGTGCAACTGAAGCCAGCAACATTCTTTGTTACGAATGAATCAATCAACAATCACTTATCAAACACCTGCTAAGTGCTAAATGCTTAAATATATGCAATCTCATTTACTTCTTCCAATCTTACAGGGACTATTTATCCTTCTCATTTTACAGATAAGGTCACTGAGTGTTGGAGATAATAAGTGATTTTTTTTTCCTAAGTTAAAGAGTTGTTAGATACCGGGGCAGATAATCAAACCCACCTTCAATGCTAAGTCACCTCAGTCGTGTCCGACTCTGTGCGACCCCATAGGTGGCAGCCCAGCAGGCTCCGCCGTCCCTGGGATTCTCCAGGCAAGAACACTGGAGTGGGTTGCCATTTCCTTCTCCAATGCATGAAAGTGAAAAGTGAAAGTGAAGTCGCTCAGTCGTGTCCGACTCTCAGCGACCCCATGGACTGCAGCCTACCAGGCTCCTCCATCCATGGGATTTTCCAGGCAAGAGTACTGGAGTGGGGTGCCATTGCCTTCTCCACACCTTCAATGGTTCCACAGTAAATACTCTTTCCTCCTCTTCACAGCCTTTCATAGCTTCTGTTCGTGAATTTCCATATCACTTTATCTGCAATTCATTATGACCCTAATTAGACTGTACTGTGCATATTTCTTTATAGGTTTCTCTTAGGTGCTATATGGTATCCTCCTCAAGGTCAGGGGCCAAGCTGTCTGCTCAGTAGTTAGATACAGTAGACATGCATCATATTAGTTGACTGAATGAATGAACAATATACTAAGTGAACATAAGCCTATATTATTATGTACTAACTGTGGTGGATAGTCGTCACTTTAAAGCCATTCAATATGCATTTCCTTTTAAAATAGCTTCCTGATTTACTACTGGGATACCATCCTTTCCCTACTGCATGTAATTTTGCAGGCAGTATAATTCTAGGCAACTTTCTTATACAAAAGAAACTGAAAAAGATGGAGAACTCTTGCATGGTGGCTCAAGTATTAGGGGAATATTTTAAGCCCATTCTTTTTAGCAATGGCAAGAGTTCAGATTATTGAGATAGCTGTAGCGTTCCTGACTCTTTGGTTCCCACCTATCTTCAAGCCCCATTCCTCAGCATTCCAGAGTCCTTGTGAATCCTCCATGTCCAGACAATAAATTCCCTCCTTTTAGACATAGTCTTTGTTGCTATCAGTCAAAAATCATAACTGATTGCCTATTCTTCAGAGAAGCCATTTTAGCTTTCCTTGCTACACAGTATGATTTTTACAAGCAACCAAAACCTCTGAAATGGAATTAAATAAGTAAAAATTACATGTTACTTTTAGGAGGTGAGTGTTGATAAGCAACCTTGAACATCAAAATGCTTTTAAAGGCTTATTTTGAGTTGATTATTCATGTTGACCCTTCTTATGAAATGGAAGCATGGTTTTTATCCACATTTTATACGACAAGCTATTTATGGTGTCCAGAGGCAATGCAAATTTGCAATTCATAGTTATAAATGGCAATAGTGGCCACTGAGTTTGACATCATTTGCCCAAAGGGATTAATAAGATTTTATGAGTTTTTGCCAACATTTGCTTACTTGCAGATGTGATTAGACAAGGGCAGAGACTCTGCTGAGAGAAAGCAAAGAACTGGAATTCACAGCATAATAATAATAATAAAAGCTTATAAAGATTAATTTACTTTGAAAGGGAGTATTTACATGCCCAGATAAAAAGCTCAGATTTGAAAGGTGATTTGTTGGTGCACAGAATAAAATGTAAAACTATTTTCAATAAACTTAGTGGCTAATAAAAGCTCTGAAAGAAGAGGATGTTCATTCATTCATTCTTTCCTTCTTTGAACCAACCTTTATTGAACATTGGCTATGTGCTAGGAGCTGGAAAGGAAAAGATGAACAAATTACAGTCATATAAAGGAGGTAATATCTGATCTGCATTTAGATAAATAAGTGGGTTGTTTCAGCTCACGTGTACCTTGGTACAGTAGAACCATTAATTCTTTTTCTCAATCAATAATTTATAAAAAGTATATAGCCAGCATTTTCTCTTGATCAAATGATTATGCTAGATTCTTTGACATAGGCGAAAGGGCACATCAAGAAGCCTAAACAGTGGTTCCTGCCCCTAGAGAAGCTTACAGTCCATTCAGAGAGCTATTATAATATGAAACTTCATAAAATAAAAAAGAATGATATGAGAAAATTTGTATTTCAATAACTATGTAGTAAGTGCTACAAGTGCTTTAAGAGTTGAGAAGTGAAGTTAGAGTGTGAGAGTAGGACTGGGGAAGGCATCATGTAGGATATGGAATTCAGTTCAGTTCAGTCAGTCAGTCGTGTCTGACTCTTTGCGACCCTACGGACTGCAGCACGCCAGGTCTCCCTGTCCATCACCAACTCCCGGAGCTTACTCAAACTCATGTCCATTAAGTTGGTGATGCCATCCAACCATCTCATCCTCTGTTGGCCCCTTCTCCTCCCACTTTCAATCTTTCCCAGCATCAAGGTCTTTTCAAATGAGTCAGCTCTTCGCATCAGAATGGGATTCAACGTAGAATCAAAGGAGAAAAAAAGCTCAGAATTGAAAAGTGAACTTACAGATATTTCATGCATCTCCTCACCCTTGCCCTGCATCCCCTCTCCCAATTTACAGATTAAGAATCTGAAATTCAGAAAGATTAAGTGATTTGTACAAATGTAGACAGCAACTTACAGAGCCAAGATTAGACTAATAATCTTAAAAGATTTTGATAGGAAGACAGAAAAGAGAGAGTTGTTGAGATTGTACTGGGGAGTCATGTCGTTTGCTGTTTAGTCGCTAAGTCATGTCCAACTCTTCTGTGACCTCATGGACTATATAGCCAACCATGGGCCTCTGTCCATGGGATTTCCCAGGCAAGAATACTGCAGTGGGTTGCCATTTCCTTCTCCAGGGGATATTCCTGACCCAGGGATTGAACTGGGGTCTCCTGCATCAGCAGGCAGATTCGCAGGCAGATTCTTTACCACTGAGCCACCAGGGAAGTCCTTTGGGGAGTAGTGGGAAGTTTAAATGCATAGCAGAGGGAGGTGACCATGGAGGTTTTTGAAAGCAGGAGATAAGATTTGATGTTTCAGGAAAGGAAATGCAATTGGAAAATTCTGAGCACACAGTGGTCCTACCAGCTTGGGAAGTTGGTTTGAAAAACTGAAAAGCAGATTTGTTACAGACAAACTGCATTCAAGATTATAGCAAAGGATCAGAAAGCACATATCCAGCTTTTTCCAATATATTATAACATCCACAGCTGACAACATTCAAGAGACCTGACAGTATTTAGTTATCATTTAATGTTTCATTTCGATCTAACATTTCAATGTTAAAAGCCTTCTCTTTCAGAAACCCAACCACAACAAAACACAGCACCATTATGTGAAAAAAAAAACCCAATCTGGTAGGCACATTATATTCTCAGTTCCAGCAATATACTGACCTAGCCTCCACATCAACAAAGTTGGGTTTCCAGGAAAAGAGATAAAAGACCAAATTTACTAACATTCTTATGCAGAATCGCTCGTGATGCCTTATTGACTAAATAGCCATTTGAATGAATATATGAATGGATGGATGGAAATATAGATGGACAGAAGAGTGAATATGAATGAAAAGTTACCATGGCAAAGTCTGGAAAATTATTAAAGAAATTTCTGAAACATCACCTTGCTCTAAGTAGCAAATCCCATGTTTTCCCTCAAAAGATAGAAACTTTCTCAAAAATGTATTTACTCTTAACAATGGATACCCAGTGGAAGAGGAAGGATGAGTTTTATTTGGATTTAGCTGGTTTCTGTTGATGGCACCCTTCTAGTAAGAGGCAAGAGAGGAGTGATCAATTAGTTGACTGCATAATTCATAAACATAAAATTTGGAATAAGAGAAGTATTTCAAAGGAACATTTTAAGTGAAGTAAATGTTTATTATTGATTGCATTTGAGAATATCAACAGGCACAATGCAAAAGGTATACAGGATACATGGGGTTTCTCTTGTAAATATCAATACTATATTCTGCAAAGACAACTGAGCATAAAGAGATAGTTAAACAAACAAACAAACTTAGACAAGTATAAGCGCTTATATAATAAGAGTAGGTACTGAGAAACCAATGTTGATGTTTTACCATAGTATTTGATTTATTCATCATAAATATTCAGCTTGTTGTTACATTTAATAACCATAAAATGTAATTACACAGTAGTTACCAATGTCATTTTAAGTTTATTTCAAATCAGCCAGATTTATTCTACATTGCATAGATCCTAAGTCACACTAGAGCTATTAGAATAATCAATATTTAATTAACTTATAAGTACTCATACTAACTGCCTTGTAAATGTAAATTAAATGCTACCATGTGACATTTAAAGGGATTATCATTTTTCCTATTAGGTCATTGTATACTATGTTTATTGCCATAATTTATTCTTATTGCTAGTGAGAGTGTTTGTAGTCTCAAAAGATGTATAAATTTGCAGAACATTAAGAAAAACAAGGCACTAATAACTTTGTGGTACTATCTTCTAAAGCTATAATTTAGAAGGAGAATAAATAACAATTAAAAAAAAAATTAGCAATTCTGATCTTGCTCACAGGGACTTACTGACTGCTTCCTGCTCAAACTTCCCAGAGGCTAAAAGGAATTCCCTCATTTACAACAAATGCCCTGGTATCCTGCAGCGAACAGTCAGGGTCCAGGTGTGAAGACTGCCCTGATCCAGTTTAGATGATGTTCTCTGCTGAGAGATTCCATTCCCTTGAAAGCTGTAGAAAGTTTTTTCAGGCCTTGGGTGCCATAGAGAAGGTAGGAGTTCCAATGCACTAAATGGTACTCCACTGGTTAGAAAGCATTTATCAAGTATGTAACCAGAGAGGCAGGACTTATGAACAAGAGGCAACTTCAGCTAGTAGGTTGGAAAGGGAAGTCGCTCAGTTGTGTCCGACTCTTTGCGACCCCGTGGACTGTAGCCTACCAGGCTCCTCCGTCCATGGGATTCTCCAGGCAAGAATACTGGAGTGGTTTGCCATTTCCTTCTCCAGGGGATCTTCCCGACCCAGGGATCGAACCCAGGTCTCTCGCATTGGAGGCAGATGCTTTAACCTCTGAGCCACCAGGGAAGTAGGTTGGAGATAGTTTCTATTAATAATTAGACTGTTAATTTCTGAGAAGGCTAGTAATCAGTCTTGTATCTTTGGTATCCTTCATGGCATCTACATCTGTGACTGATCTACTATTGCAAACACTTTTCTATTATTTAATTTGCTACACAGCAGGAATCCCTAGTAATTTATTTGTTAAGGAAAGGCCCCTGACATTCACCCCAAATGACTCTAGAACTAGAATCAAGCTACAGTTAAGAAGACTGAATTCAAAGATGCCTATGAAATCAGGAGATCCTAGGGAAATGCTATGGCTTTCAACAGAGAAATCCATGCCCCCAATCCACTAGAACATGAATTCCAATGAGAATAGCAACTGACTCTAAGTTCAGGAGAGGCTCTGTTGGCAGAGTATCCTCAGATGACATACACGTTCAATGGTTGTGGCTACTGACACGACATTCCAGTATTATAGGTATAAGAGGGATACCTGGAGACTATGGTGACTAGAAACTCAGGCCTGCTCTATAGGGAGCAGCTGTAACTGACTCTAGCCAACTGCATGCATACTTCCTAAGTTTTTAAAAAAATTATGGAAATCCGGATTTTTATGTGAAATCTGATCATATGGCATCTAATTTGATTTCTTTTTTCAAATATGAGTTTCCACTGCACAAGGAATATGAATCACAACTTTGAATTCTATGGTGGTCAGTTAGCAACCTTTACTCTGTTGTGTCTAACACATACTCTTCACTCTAATTCAATAGCTTCCCAACGGATCTAGTCTCTTTACTGCTCCACACTTGAATGCCTGGCATTTTTGCCACAATTTCCAGATCTAAATACATCATTCACTGGCTTGAACTTCTTCTGAGCTTTTCCATCGTCTGCAATAAAGTCCAAATCTTTGGTGAACTCCATTAGGTCTTATCTACAGTCTTCATTTTAACTACCTTAGGGCTCAAGGTTCTTAAATTAAAAAAAAAAAAAAAAGCTCCGAACAACTCACAGCTTCTCAAGTATGCCATGTCATTTTGCAAACATATGTGAATATACATGCTTTTCTAAGTGAAATGTCTCCCTGCTCCCGTCCCCTCTGCCTAGACAATCCCACTGAGTCTCTTGAGTCATAGTCAGTGACTCCTCCTCCATGAAGATCTTCCTGCTTGTATTTTTAGTTTCTCTTTCCTTTGTGTTCCAGTAGCTCCTTTAGCATTTATTACATTAGATTATAAATATGTATTTATTTGTCTCTTCTTATTAGACTCTGAATTCTTTGGGAGCAAAGAATAATCCTCTTCATCTTTGCATTCTCTGTGCCCAACAAAGTTCTTGCTTTTTATTAATATTTTATGAATAAATGACAAATCCAAAGTTGACATCTTGATATTTTGTTGGCAAAACACAGATTTTATAAACTGTGAACTGTATTTAGGGAGTATGTATTAGATATGTATGTGTTCATGGAAGTGGTAAGTGAACAAGTTAATGTATCAGCCAAAATATAGCAGATGGGCTATAGGAAGTACATGCTAGTTACTGGACAAATAAACTGAAATGGCACTCAAGCAAGGCTGAAAAGATTGTAAAAGAAGCCCTGTTTTAAGGGAGAATGAATGGCCATGAGATAAGTGCTGATATAAAAGTTTGAGAGATTGAAAATCAGCCTGTGAGAAAGTGAAAACTGGGTAGTACCCAAGTTTTGATTAATCTAAGTATTCCATATTTTGTCATCAAGGAATTCTGAACCTGATTCTGAGACCCACCCATGAGAAAAGGAAATAAGGACAGGTTGGCAGACCTGCTGCGGAAGACAGGGATGAGGCTGGATAAAGGGTGCTGATTGTGCTATGGTATAAATGTTTAACAGGTGATCTGGGTTTTGGTGTATACCACCTCAGTGTGAACTTTAGGCAAAGCATTTAAATTCTGTCTGCCTTTATGTCTCCATTTGTAAAATAAAGGATTTTGATATAATATTCTGAAGATTCATTCCAATGCACTAGTCTATGATTCTATCTAGTCTATCAATATCTAAACCACACCTGGAGGAAACTTCCCCAAGTCTAGAATTGCTCAATTTAAGGGGCTGAGAAGATACAGATGTACTGCAATAATTCCAGAAGGTGAGCTTCATGAGGGCAGAGATTTTTGTTAGGTTTACTCCTATAAGACCTGTATCCAAAATAGTAAAGGGCACATAGTAGGCTCTCAGTATTTCTTGACTGAATGAATTGGGGAAATATTTCACAAATACACTCCAAAACCTATCCTAAGCCTGTACTGTCTACATGACAGTCTTATTAATAAGCTTGTATATGTGTATGTATGTATGTATGTATGTGTGTGTGTGTGTGTGTGTGTGTGTGTGTGTGTTGTGTATTCACACAAATATAGGTCTCTTTCCTGTACCAACTTCCTACTGTGTTTTGGAACAAGTCTATGCAGTGTGTGATTATTTGTGCCACACAAGTACAACATGAATGTAGGCATAGCCATGTGTCGAATGAGTCTCATTCTGTCCTAGCTCTATCCATAAATGTCCATTAACACTCTCCCAGGTATTGTAGGTTCCATCCCTGGAACCAAAGTGAACCCAGACAAATAGATAATAATATGGCCCCCCCTAGAAAGTAGGCTCTGAACAATTCTAGCTCAGCAGTTTTCAAGCTGTGCTCTTCATGCCCTTGAATCTCATGAAATCACACAGAGAACTGAGTGGGTATGGCTCTGAGCTCACCATCTCCTGCACCAACTGGAGAAGCATCATGTTTACCTATCATGTGTTGAGTTTACCATAAAATTTTTGATTTGAAGAAAGAATTCACTGTTTTTAAAATGGCTAAAAATCCTTGAATGTTCTATTCAAAATGTCCCAGTTTCTAGAAATGAATAATAGCAATAGCTAACACTAATGAGCACTGACTATGTGGTACACTCTAAGAACTTTACATGTATTCATTCATTCAATCCTCACAACATTTCTTTGGCATAGGTATTGCTATTATTCTCAGTTTTCAGATGCAGAAACTGGGACACAAAGAGGTTAGAAAATGTTCTCAAAGTCATGCATAGCTAATAGTTAGCAAAAATTCAAAGTGAGGTGCATTAGCTCCAGGATTCATGCTCTTAAACCACTCCTTTTTACCACTTATACTACCTAGGAAAAGCCAAAAGCAAGCACTCTGTGCCAGCTTCAGAGTAGATTTTGCTGGAAATCTCTTTAATAATTTTTACATGATCCTCCTTGATAGACAACAAAAATTTCAATAAAGAAAAAAGCAAAAACTGTATCTGCCCAGGATCTTTAAAACTGTATCCTGATTCCATTCTCTCAGATCCAAACTCTTGGAATTAACAAGTTGATATGAAATTTGAATTTGTCCCCACACTATTTTGACTTAAAGGTTTAACTTAATATGGGCAACACCTCTGTCGTACACCTAACTGGCTCTGGTCCTTTAAGGAAACCCAAATACTTAGGTGCCACAGACTCATCAATTAATAAAATGACAAGCTAAAGATACCCTAAGTTAGTCATGGCAACTCCCCTAGATCCTGCTTGCTTGTCCCTCACCTGCTGCCTCTCTAAACCCTATCTCCACTCTGCTGTGAACTCTTATTGGAAACCCTTATTCCATCTTGTTTCAGGACCTATTAGTGTTGCTTCTTGGCTTACCATAACCTGATGGGCTCAGACTTGGCTCGGCTCTATCACTCTCGCAGTCAAGTACTGTCACGTGTTTGAATCCTGCTTTAGTTCCTGTTCTTTGGAACACAATTTCCAACACTAGCTAGTGTCCTGGTCTAGGATACCCAAGTCCCTCTCCTCTAGGGCTGTATATCGATGTTGCCCTCCTCAGTTTCACCTAAATGTTAGTTTATTCCAGTTCATTGTGCAGGAACTTTTATCATTCACCACAGCCAGAGTTGGGTCATTTATAACATGATTGGAGCATCTGAGTATCGACAAGGTGAGACTGAATGAGTCTTTCAGAAACTCTAAAAAATGAGTAAGATTATAAAGAAAATCAAGAAAAGGTAACTGGACTGCCTCACTTTCAAACTGTTACAACTGTCAAGAGTTTTTAAAGAGAGGTTTCAAAACCAAGGCTCAGAGAACTGAAAACTGAACATGTGCTATGGGATATATTCTTGTCACTGAGGGTGGGTCACTGGAGGAAGCCCTCCCTTACACATTAATATTCTTACACATTTAGCACTTAATGTAACTTCAGAAATTTAATGGAGTTTAAAAAAATTCAGATATTTACGATTCACCTGGATGCTACTAATCCTAACTCTTCAACCAAAGGGAAGAACAAAAATGGACTGATGAATCTTGCTGCATGTGGATTTCCAAGAATTTGTAACTGTATTTTCTACCCCTAAAAGTCATTCAACTTGATGTACAACAATTAACTCCAGAATTAGAGGAAAGTAAACTAGGGTTAGGGTGTTTGTAAATAATACTCTATTAGAATAAAAGAGAGATGGAGTGCCCTATGTTCTCAGCTAAGCTATGCTGATTTTAAACCAAGTATAATATTGACAAAATCAGTATGCCTGGCAGTTATGCATTAAAGGCATCATCTGAGTGGCATTTTGCCCCACTGGGCAAGTAGAGTTTGCTCTGTTTTTTTAGTCTACAGTATTTAGAAGAGGAGACTGCTCAAAGAGACCCAGGATGCACTCATACTTAGAACAAAGAACAGAAGAGGCATGCAAATAAGGATGTTTGGTTTTTTCTTTCAGAAGAATAGATTAGGTGGAAGAGTCACAAGCTAGTGAAGCACTACTAGTTATAGATACTGCCCAAGGCATTTTCATGATCATGAAGACGTTTCTCAGATCTTTGTCTGTGAGGAGAATGACTGATCTAGGCCTCAGCTGCTGCACTGTGAAATCCACCACTACTTTCTCATGGAGGTCACGGTTCCCATGAGCTGCTCTTAACTAACAGCAATGATTAAGGCTGGTTACTGAGATGGGTCCATTTCTGGAGAGATGGGAACTCCTCTGGTGGGGGACTTTGGCTCAAGGGCTTTTGTAGAACTATGCTACAGTCTAAGAGTGTTCCACCCATCCCTCTGTCCTTCTCTCTCTCCTCCACAAGGGTCATGCCTGCACTATGTTCTGAGGTCTTTCCCAGCTACGCTTCTCTCCTTACTCACTTTCCCTTACAGTCATTCCTCTAATAAACCTCTTACATATATAACCCTATTTTACTGTCTTTTTCTCAGATGACACAGACTTACACAATAGTTTTACATACAGATTTGATTTAGTCTACTCTTTACAAAAAGTTCATGAAATAGTTTATAATCAAACTTATTACAAAGCACATATAACCTGTTCCTTTTAAGAAGAATGCATGTTCAAGAAATGGTAACAGGTGGAAAGAGGTCTAATTTTTGTGTGTATGAAAAGTCCAGCAGAAGACTCCAGGCATGGCTGGGCTAAGGATTTTATCCATGTCATCAAGAATTACCATCTTTTGGCTCTGAAGTTCTCTGTTTTGGCCCTATTCTATGAGAGCTTATGCTTTTCCTCTATTAACTCCAGGTTTACATCCTCCTCTTCAAAACTCCAATGGTGGAAAGCTTCTGTCTTTTCAAACTCCAGTCAAACTCCTAAACATGACTTGATTGACCTAAATCAGATCACATGTTCATACCTGAGGTAAAAACTGTAGTCTGGAGGATGGGATACACCAATTGGCTTAATGCTAGAAAAGATCCCACCCTAAAACTGAGAGAAAGATCAGTCTCATTTAACCATGAAGACAGAAAAGGGAAGAAGTGACTTCCATAGTGGAAAACTAGGATGTTCTTTTGAAAAGAAGGGGATAGTTTCTGAGCAACAGAAAATGGAAATCCAGGAATGTTAAACCATTTGCATAAGGAAGTGGTTCTTAAACTTTAGAGCATATCAGAATTACTTTGAGGGCTTGTTAAAATACATATTGCTGCTGGGCTTTACTCTCAGAATTTCTGATTTAGTATGTCTAGGTTGAGTTACAGGAATCTGCATTTCTAATAAGTTCCTAGTTGATGTTGATCCTGGTCTGAACCACTGCTCTGAATAAGTAAAATGTGTTAACCCTTTTGAGTAATTTCTAAGTTCCAGGCATTGCTATTAAGTTTTACATACATTATCTCATTTAGTCTTCACAATAACACTAGGAGGTAATTACTATTATTATCTTTATTTTAGTGTTTTGAGAAGCTAAGTTTCAAAAAGCCTACGTAACTTTACCAAGGACACATATTAGAAAGTGTCAAAATTGAAATTTAGACTCAAATGGCTGCTAAAGTAAACTTTTCTAAGACAAACAGCCAGGGAAGAGGATGATATCTGCCTCAGGAAAGTAGAAACCAACTAGTTCCCTACTATTGGGTTATCCATGGCCTATGTGATTTGAAGTTTGAAAACCAATTAACTACCAGTTCACCAAGATCATCCATGTTAATTGTATCTTAAGCACATATAGGCACATAAAGTGGTTATAAAAAATGGTAACGGTTTCATGCCAATTTACAATCCAGACCAGAAGCCACACTATGGAAATACCTAGAAAGGACATGTTTCTCTCAGATATTTCCTCTTGAGTTCCAGCTACGATGTGAACTTTTAATATCTCATCAACTAGATAGCAGTCATAAACCATCATCTCTGTTTTATCTAGTTTCTAATGCAAGAAGAAGCACATTCTTAATAATGACCTAAACCAAGCTCATGAAATAGTGCTCAAGGATGATGAACTCTAAATTACGAGTGATTACTTTTAAATTCATGGCAACTTTCCTGAGCATTTTTACTACCTGCTTAATTTCTCCAGCAAACCATAGTCATTGTAACCTATAATACAAGCTGTTCATCTAGAGGAAGGAATTACTAGTTTCCTTAAAGGTTTATTAAATTTTAAAGAAGGATTTATCATGTCAGATCATGGCACATCCTGCTGTCAAGCACAACCTCATGTTTACCACAACTGAATCATAAAAAATTATTAATTACAGCCTTTAAATAGCCTGTATGTGAAGTAGGAAAACCACAAAGGTCAGACATGAAGGGAAAAGTAAAAGAATTCATGACAACTAGGATTTTAAACTCTGAATATTATGAACTATGATTCAATCTCAGGAGCTGCATTTATTCAATAAAGAACTGTAACAAATTTGCTTTGCACAGGGCCCTGTGCTAAACACTGAAGAGGATACAAAGAACATTAAAACATGAACACTTCCTTTAAAGAAACAACAGTCTGGTAAGGGAACTGATAAAATACCTCTGGCTTTTGAGCAGCATAACTAGCTGGATCTCAGATATGAAATGAAAATTTCTCCTGCCATATAAATAAATAAGAAACGTCACAGCCATCAGTGATTTCTGGCCTCCAAATGTGAATGAGGGTTCCCAAAACTGTGATTCAGGGGATGCTGCCACCCCCCATGGTGATAGCTGAGGAGCTGGGGGAATGCAAGAAGCAAGGTCAACAAGAAAACAGGATTGGCCCCAGATAGCTGAGATGCATATGAAAGGAATGAATTCAGTGAGCTCAGAGGCTTGCATCTTCCCATACATAGAATGATAAATTCCCTAACTTGATACCTGACCTTCGATGTTCAGACTGCCTGCTCCCTTTGTTGCAAACTTGTATATAGCTTGACTTCTCCCCTGCCTCCTTGGAGCAGTTTTCTCAGAGTTACTGAGATGCTGTCTCCCAGGCTTGGAGTCCTAAACATTTCCATCAAATAAAATAACCCTTTACTTCCAGGTTGTGGCTATATTTTTTAGCTGACACAGACTATATACCTAGTTAGGCTAACAAGTATAGTGCTCTATCAAGGATATTCAAAAATGCAATAGCTCAAACAAGATGTCCAGGGTAGGTACCTGCTCCAAGAACCAATAAGGGATCCAGGGATAAAAAAAAATAATAATAAGATATGGTATCTTACCAGTATCTAGAGTCTAGGATCTTTCCATCTTCATGGACAAAACACAAACATGTCACTATGTCCTGGTTCTACCTGGAAGAAAGAATAAAGAGAACATGGAGACAACAGGCACAACAGTACAACAGGCACAATGCCCTAAGGCCTAGGCCTGGAAGTGGCACATATTACTTCTGTTTACATTCCATTGGAAAGAATTTAGTCATAGGACCAGGCCTAATCACAAGAGAAGACAGAAAACAAGGTCTAGTATTGGGCCTAAAAAAGAGGAGAATGAGTTTTGGTAGTCAGCTAGCAGTCTTCTCTCTCATACTACACATGATTTATTTCACTTACTCTTCACAACTATACAATGATATTGCTATTTTTACTTCCACATTACATATGATGTAATCAAGGCTTAGAGAGGTTAAACAACTGTTCCAAGTTCACATTAAGCCCCTGAATAGAAGAACTGGAATTTAAACCACAGCACACCAGATTTCCAACCTGTGTATGCAGCCATTGTGAAAGGGAACTGCAATGATACACTACCTTCGCACTACTCTAAATATGATGGCTTTAATATTTGGTTGCAAAGAGTCAGGCATGACTGAGCAACTATCACTCACTCACTAATATTGGGTAGAGTGTGAAAAGAGATCTTTTTCTTTTAATGTGAGAGTAGTTAATAGTAATGATGTATATGTGCATTCATAAAAATTGTGAATTTTGACAAGAGGCCAAAAAAGTACAGCCTTTGACCCACCTATCACCAACAAAGAGCCATTTACTTCACTACAGCTTGTATCTTGCAAATCTTTTCATCCTGCTTTTGTATTTTATTGGGGGTAGTGTCAGGTAATGTTATTATAATTAAGCCATTTTCTATATAGAAGGTGTTTTTTGGCCAGAGCCAAAAGGAATTGCAATCAAGGCAGAGCTGGTTGTGAGCGCCAACTAGAAAACTGTAACTGAGCTGCCTGACATTTGAAAGATTGGGGAATTGTTTTTATTGTCATTTTGTTTCACAAGTACAATTTGATTTCTACAGGCTTTTTTATTCGTTATATTTCGAACGTCTGCCACCATGTACCAAAGCAGACAGATAGTGGTGCCTGCAAAGGGAATCTTAGGCTGTCTGCCACTTGGAATGTGAAGACAGGCATAGTGGCTCTTTATTTCAGAAGGGTATCTGCCACTTTCTGAAGGTAACTCGTGAACATCTGCAGGTTTGAGAATACAAAGAGAAAAATAAAAGGAAGGATAAGAGAGGGCAAGCTGGAGCAAGGAAACAAAAGAGTCTGGTAAATAACAGTGTTTAAAAAATATCTAAGTAAGTATTAAAGAGCTTAAGAACCATGTTGGATATCTGAATTTTTTTTTTTTTTTTAATTTTTTAAGATGAAAGAGAATTCAGAACCTGGTGATTTTTACTAGACACCTCATCACTTTCTGCTTGTGAATGACATGTGCTAGGCAGTTAGCATTCAGGACTGGAAGGAATGATTAGCTTGGGCTCACCACACTGTCATACAACCTTTCACATGGCTGGCAAAATACCTATCAGTGACACAGCAGCAGCAACAGCAGTAGCAGCCTTGTCATCTCACTGAGAAAGGAGGGCTGGTGTTGGCAGATAAGTGACAGAAAGTTTGACGTCTGGCCATTTGTCATTGGAAAAACTCCAACAGACAAAAGGAAGTGCAGCAGATGTGCAATCCTAGGACAACTCAGGTGAAATAAACAATCGAACCTCCACCTCCATATTTTACATATGCATCTAGAGCAATAGGCCAGGCACTACACCACACGATGGACTTCTCTCCACCCCAGGTTCTCCAGATGTCCTCACAGCCATGATTTACTTCCACTGTCTCTTATCAGGATGGTATATAGTCTTGCTCTTTCTTTTCCCAAGATCCTCTCTAAGGCTATGACCCTACTTTAAGAGGCAAGAGAAACATTAGCCAACAAGTAGCTCTTCTCAGATTGAGTATATGTACACATTGGAAAATTCCTCAGAGGCCAAGATGGGGTAGAAACAAGTGGTGGATATTGTTAGGAGACAAGTCTCCATGGATCTCTCATAATTTCACACATTTTTGCACACAGAGGAAGATTTTGTTCCAGACTATCTTCAAACAGCAAAGAGCCTTGAAAGATAAAGAGTTCCTCCTTGTGGAGGAAATGGCAGGTTTGTTTACTGTCCCGTATTAAGAGAGGTAACATCTCCCCTGGGACAGAGGTTGGGTGGGTCTATTTGCAGCCTGCTGTGAAAGATTTAGGTTTCTTAATCTTGGGGGCTAATCTTAAGGGAAATCAACCCTGAATACTCCTTGGAAGGACTGATGCTCAAGCTGAAACTCCAGTATTTTGGCATTTGATGCCAACAGCTGATTCATTGGAAAAGTACCTGATGCTGAGAAAGATTGAGGGCAGAAGGAGAACAAGGCTTCAGAGGATAAGATGGCTGGATGGCATCACTGATGCAATGGACATGAACTTGGGCAAACTTTGGGAGATGATGAGGGACAGGGAGGCCTGGCATGCTGCTGTCGGTGGGGTCACAAAGAGTCAGACACAACTGAGTGACTGAACAACAATAAAATCTTGCGGTTCCTCAGTTATCACACAAACTCATTGCACGTGCTGCATTTCTGGAACTTCTGCCTCACCTCTGTGAGAGGTGGGCAAAAAAGGGAACCAATGCCAACCTGAAGCTCATGATGCTTCCAGTGCCATGAATAATAAAGTTCTTTGTCTCTAAGACAGGAGTCTTGTATTTCCTGCTTGCATCCTTGAAACTACAGTAGGCTGGCTTGTTAGGCTGGCTTGTTAGGCTGCCAGTAGTGTGAAACTACAGATCTTCACAGTCTGGACAATCACTTCTCTGTAGTTTTGTCTACTACTCAGTATCAACTTAGTCCCAAGAACACTTTGTTTTCTCCCCTTTGTCTATGTACCTCTGATGTTTATACAAATCCTATTATGACACGATTGAAAGTCAATATTCAAATGAATGTCTTTTTCTCATGGCACTTTATGTTCCTAAGACAAAGGTCCATGCTTTAGTCATTTTTGTAACTTCAACTATTAGTATAAAATAGATGCTTAATAAACAAATCAAGCTAGGGGATTTGAAACAGCCAACTTGAGTTCTCCAGATATTATCTATCTTCTTGGCATAGTAAACTCTCCATCTGGTTCGTACTTATGTATGAAGTTGTAAGATATTTTTGTCAAACCATAGATTCAGCCATCATGACAACTGTTAGCATCAAGTACCCACAATTTCATTTGGTGGTGGCAAAACTATAAGAATGATCTATAACTGAGAGGCACAAAGAGGCTACTGCAGTGATTCTGCTTGTTGGAAAACCACAGCAAAAAGTTCTGCTATAATTGAGTATTTCTCCAAATGTCTTTGCCTATATTCTAGGAAAAACAGAGTCTGCGAGTAAAATGTTCTTACCAGGAATAAAGCATCTTTTCTGAGATTCCAGTGTCCCAGCATACAGAAGGTAACAGTACCATAGTTTTCAAGACTAATTGTGATCCCTCCATAATTTTCCCAGGAAGAACAAACTCATTTCTTCACCTTCTCTGACCTCTTGATCCTCTTCTTTTTTTCTCTCCTCTTTTTCCCCCTCTTACTCCACTAATGGGTAGATCTGAATGACAGAGGAGCAAGGAAGCAATGGTGGTTCCCAGTGTTCCCACAAATTATATACAGTGGTTGTGGTTTAGTCGTAAGTTGTCTCCACTCTTGCAACCCCATGTACTATAGCCTGACGGGCTCCTCTGTCCACAGGATTCTCCAGGCAAGAATAGTGGAGTGGGTTGCCATTTCCTTCTCCAGGGGCTATTCCCAAACCAAGAATTGAACCCGGGTCTCCTGCATTGCAGGCAGATTCTTTACCAACTGAGCTACGAGGGAAGCCCCCCCTTGCCAGTGTCATTTCCTAAAAGGGTGTATTAGGTGAGAACAAATCTCCGTGGGAAGAGATTTATAGTTAGAGTGAAATAGGAACATTTTCTTTCCTCAATATCTTTTTTTTTTTTAAGGGAAATAAAAATTTCCTCTATATAAGCATAGTTAGATCATAACTATAGTATTTGGCACAATTCAAAAACTCATTTTCCACCAAAGCAAAGAAATATATTTGAAACTGCTTCCCCAATCCTCTTACTCTCAATTCCCAAGAAAAAGCAAAGGGTATAATATTTTGCAGATTCTACAATATCCTTTAGTTATAAGAAACTGGTACGTATGAGACAGATTTCTGGAGATGTAAATAAATTTTGCTAAAATGAAATGAAAGTTGCCCAAAACTTTGTAATAGATACTGATAAGGACTAATGAAAGACTCTGTCTTTATTTCTACCTTTGAAGATCATAATTATAATTAAATAGCTTTACCCACATTACTGTATTTTAAGACCGATTAATTTACTTTTATTGCTTCTTCTGTTTCTTACCCCTCACTGATAACACTCTGTGATTTAAAATAATTTGAGACGCTGCTTTCTAATATGAAAGAAAAAAAAGGAACAAATGGTACACTCTAATAGCTAAAGGCCAGTGTTTGACTTTCAACTCAGCCATTTACTAGTTTGCGGCAAGGCACTTTAGTTTAACTAACTTCAGTTTCCTTATCTATAAAGTGTCAAATACACAGTGTCAACCTTAAGGGTTTTGTGGTGGTTAAATAAAATAATATAAAAGTGTTTCCATACAACTTGTTACATGGTGAATATTCAAAAATTAATACTAGTTACCATTTTGTGAGATTTATGATGTGTCAGGCACTATGCCGAACACTTTACTATTTAGTAGCTTATTTAATAAAATATGTATTATTAAAAGTCCTGTTTTACTAATGAGGACATTGGCATCAGAGAAATTAAATAATTTACCCAAGGCCATAGAATTAGTCATTAACTGCACAAGGCTAGAAGCCCAGCCAGATTTTCTGACTCTGGGTCCAGGATTCTTTCCAATAAATATAAACAACTGGGAATAGATGTAAACTGGTTCCATTCCATGCTTCAATCTAGCCAAACAAACTGCCACTTGCTTTCTCACAAACATGCCCCACAGGGCCACATCTTTACAAATTTCATGAATAAGTTTGATTTGAGATAATTTCTGATTCAGCAGCTGGGATTTGCTGATCTCTGAAGCCACCTTTGCTTTCTAGGGCAGAAGTTGAGATCAAGGGCACCTACTGTAATGGGAGATAACAACTGTCCTTACATCTGAGTTCAGTAAAGCATCAACCCCCCTCAAGAGGTTTAACTCTCTCCTCAGCTGTCTGCACTTGAATCTTAGGAATAGTCCACTGTAGACCTTCTTTTCCTGCTCCCAACCTTAGTGTGTTGAATCTTTTCCCCTTTCCAGTGATATTACTCCAAACATTTTTCAGGCTTCTTAAATATAAGTGGCTCTCTTCATAGTGGCCTTACAGCTGGTACAGATGCCATCCTAGTATCCTAGCCCTTACTCAGCTCTAAATTTTCATTCATGTTTGTAAAGGGTCTAAGCTCTAGTCTGATCTCCCCTATAAGCAAGTTCATAGTTTCATATTTATATTCTTGTGTATATATTAAAAACTTGCCTAAGGATCTTTTGGTTTTCCCAAGTCGCTCAGTGGTAAAGAATCTGCCAGCCAATGCAGCAGATATGGGTTCTATCCCTGGATCAGGAAGATCCCTTGGAGAAGGAAATGGCAACCCACTCCAGCATTCTTACAGGGGGAATCCCATGGAGCAGAGGAGCTCAGCAGGCTACAGTCCATGGGGTTGCAAAAGAGTCGAACATCACTCAGCAACTAAACAACAACAAAGGAATTTTTGTAGTAAAATAATATATATTTCTTGGAAATTTTTCAAACATTATAGATATAAAAGTGGAAGCCAACCCTCCTAATCTTACTCTACTTCTTGAAGGTGAATAGTATTAGTAATTTAGTGTGTATTACTCTAGACTCTTCTGTGTATAACAGCTACCAGTGCATGCATGCTCAGTCACTCAGTCATGTCCAACTCTGCAACCTCATGGTTTGTAGCCCACCAGGCTCCTCCATCTCTGAGATTTCCCAGGCAAGAATAGTGGAGTGAGTTGCCATTTCCTTCTCCAACATATACCCACTTGCATATAAATATGTATATGGTATATTATATAAATTTACATATATATTATACATTGCATATGCAGCAAATATATACATATTACTACTACTACTACTAAGTCACTTCAGTCGTGTCCAACTCTGTGCGACCCCATAGATGGCAGCCCACTAGGCTCCCCCATCCCTGGGATTCTCCAGGTAAGAACACTGGAGTGGGTTGTCATTTCCTTCTACAATACATGAAAGTGAAAAGTGAAAGTGAAGTCGCTCAGTCGTGTCCGACTCTTAGCGACCCCATGGACTGCAGCCTACCAGGCTTCGCCGTCCATGGGATTTTCCAGGCAAGAGTACTGGAGTGGGGTGCCATATATATAATTTCTTTATATAAATGGATAATGGATAAATGGAATCATAAACTCTACAATTTGCTTTCTTCAATAAACAATATGTCATAGACACATTTTCATGTCAAAACATATAGATACACTTAGTTCTTTTTGACAACACTATGATAAGAAAGCCTTTCTAAGTGAACAATGCAAAGAAATAGAGGGAAATTATAGAATGGGAAAGACTAGAGATCTCTTCAAGAAAATTAGAGATACCAAGGGAACATCTCATGCAAACATGGGAACAATAAAGGACAGAAATGGTATGGAACTAACAGAAGCTGAAGATATTAAGAAAAGGTGGCAAGAATACACAGAAGAATTATACAAAAAATATCTTCATGACCCAGATAACCATTATGGTATGATCACTCACCTAGAGCCAGACATCTTGCAGTGCAAGGTTAAGTGGGCCTTAGAAAGCATCACTACGAATAAAGCTAGTGGAGGTGATGGAATTCCAGCTGACCTATTTCAAATTCTAAAAGATGATGCTATGAAAGTGCTGCTCTCAATATATCAGCAAATTTGGAAAACTCAGCAGTGGCCAGAGGACTGGAAAAGTTCAGTTTTTATTCCAATACCAAAGAAGGGCGAGGCCAAACAATGTTCAAACTACCACACAGTTGCGCCCATTTCATATGCTAGCAAAGTAATGCTCAAAATTCTCTAAGCTAGAATTCCAGAATGTTCAAGCTGGATTTTGAAAAGTCAGAGGAACCAAAGATCAAATTGCCAACATTTGTTGGATTATAGAAAAAGCAAGAGAATTACAGATAACCATCCACTTCTGCTTCATTGAGTATGCTAAAGCCTTTAACTGTGTGGATCACAACAAACTGTGGAAAATTCTTCAAGAGATGGGAATATCAGACCACCTTACCTACCTCCTGAGAAATCTGTATGCATGTCAACAACCAACAGTTAGAACCGGACATGGAATAACAGACTGGTTCCAAATTGGGAAAGGGATACGCCAAGGCTGTATATTGTCACCCTGCTTATTTAACTTATATGCAGACTACATCATGTGAAATGCCAGGCTGGATGAAGCACAAGCTGGAATCAAGATTGTGGGGAGAAATATCAATAACCTCAGGTATGCAGATGATACCACCCTTAGCACAGAAAGCAAAGAGGAACTAAAGAGCCTCTTGATGAAGGTGAAAGATAAGAATGAAAAAGCTGGCTTAAAACTCAACATTCAAAAAACGAAGATCATGGCATCCGTTCCCATCACTTCATGGCAAATAGATGGGTAACAATGGAAACAGGGAGAGACTTTATTTTCTTGGGCTCCAAAACCACTGCAGATGGTGACTGCAGCCATAAAATTAAAAGACACTTGCTCCATGAAAGAAAATTATGACAAATCTAGACAGCATATTAAAAACCAGAGACATTACTTAGCTGACCAAGGTCCATATAGTCATGCTGTGGTTTTTCCAGTAGTCACGTATGGATGTGAGAGTTGGACCACAAAGAAGGCTGAGCACCAAAGAATTGATGCTTTTGAACTGTGGTGTTGGAGAAGACTCTTGGGAGTCGCTTGGACTGAAAGGAGATCAAAGCACTCAATCCTAAAGGAAATCAACCCTCAATATTCATTGGAAAGACTGATGTTGAAGCTGAAACTCCAATACTTTGGCCACCTGATGTGATGAACTGACTCATTAGAAAAGACCTCAATGCTGGGAAAGATTGAAGGCAGGAGAAAGGGATGACAGAGGACGAGATGGTTGGATGGCATCACCGACTCAATGCACATGAGTTTGAGCAAGTTCCAGAAAATGGTGAAGGAGAGCAAAGCCTGGGATGCCACTGTCCATCGAGTCACAAAGAGCTGGACACGACCTACAGACTGAACAACAATACTCTACTATATTAGTGTACTACATTTAGCCAATTTCATACTGATGGACATTCATATTCTTTTCAGTTTGGGAGGTATTATAACCAACACTGCAATAAATATCCTTGGAAATAAGTGTTTAAGTATTTTTATAGGATGCATTCCCAGAAGTGGAATTGCTGAGTCAAAGGGTATACACAGGTAAAATTTTGATAGACATTGTCAAATCACCCTCTTCCTCACTGTATTTGAGAGTACTTATTTCCCAAAATATTCTCCAACACTGGATATAAACAACCTTTTTATTTTTTTACAATATGATAGGCATAAAAACCTTATTTAAATTTACAATTCATCAACTGTTAATGAAATTCAATATTGCAGTTTCAATTCTACCCCCCCATGAAGGTCTATTAGAGTTGCATCTTAATTCAGTCTAGGTTTCCTGCTGATGTCCCTGATGACTCATCACTATCACATTTTAGACAGACACTTTGATCATCTACCATCCCCATCACTTGATACAAGAACCTGAAGCCAGTTGGAGATATGTCAGTGCTCAAGTTGATACACAGTGAAATTGAAACTGAGGGCCAATGCAGTTACATTCTTTCTTGTTGCTAGTTACTGTCCTAAGCAGATACTAAATTCTTATTCATTTTAATGTCCGTCCATTGTGTCTGACATGCTGCAGTAAGTACTAAATACTTTTTCATTAAATAAATGAATTGAAATAAAACAAGCTCTTTTATTCTCTTATAGTAAGATGTATCAGTAGATGTCTCTAGTGATTACAACATTGAAACCAAAAAGACAACACTAGATTTTTATTTATTTCCTATAATGTCATATCTAAATCATATTTGTGGTAATATGGAAAAATACAGATACACAACAAAATATTTATCAGACAAAGATTATTCAACCAAGTGGGTAATTATCAATCACACTTTACTTTGTAGTTAAAAGCAAAGCCTTTAGAATGAAAACTAGGGTCCAGCACCACAGAGAGTAGAAGGGTATGGTTAAATTACTTACAGTAAGGATATATAAGAGACTCGGGTTCAATCCTGGGTTGGGCAGATCCCCTGAAGGAAAGCATTGCAACCCATCCAGTATTCTTGCCTGGAGAATCCTCACAGACAGAAGAGCCTGGCGGGCTACTAATGTGACTGAGCATGCATGCACATGCACACAAGAAATGAAAAGTGAAAGTGTTAGTCACTCAGTCATGTCCAACTCTTTGCAACCCCACGGACTGTAGCCCACCATGTTCGCTATCCATGGGATTTCCCAGGCGAGAATACTGGGGAGAGTTGCTATTTTCTCCTCCAGGGGATCTTTCCAACCTAGGGATCAAACTTGGGTCTCCCAATTCACAAGAAAATTCTTCAAGAATCTTTACAAAATGGTCAGCCTCAAATTTTTCCTGGAGGAAAAATAAGAGAACTACAGTGGAAGGAATCTATTCATGAGCAAATGTAGGAAGCTGGGCTCCAGGGAACAACTGGAATTGGGCCTAGGAACCTCCTTCCTCTTTTCTTCCTGCACCCATGTAACCTAATAACCACACCATTCTCCACGTCCCGTAATGTTCCATCATCCCCACCACATAACCCTCATTCTAAGAGGACATGAATTAACTGTACCCATTTTTATTGCTGTAAAATTACCACAAACTTAGTGATTTAAAACAATACTCATTTATTACCTCATAACTCTTTAGGTTAGAGATCTAGGCAGAGCATAGCTGGGCCTGGGCTCCTTGCTCACTGTCTCACAAGGCTGAAATCAAGGTGTAGTTCATTCACACTGTTGGAAGGATTCACTTCCTTGTTTTTGTAGGACATAGACCACAATTTTCTTGCTAGCTGTTGACTCTTAGCTCCCAGAGGCTGCCCTTGGGTTATAGTAACATATGGTAATACCTCATATGGCCATATCACAGTATGGCAGCTCATTTCAAAGCCAACAGAAGCATCTCCCTCCTGTCTGCTGTGACAGTAATATATGTGACATAAGGTAATCATGTGAGTGACCATCACCTTTGTTGTGTCATTTAACTTAATGAAGGGAGCTACTGCTTCATCATAGTCACAATTTCCACCCACACTCAAGGGGAGTGGATTATTCAAGGCATGAACTCTAGGAATCTTAGGAACAATCTCGGAATTCTGCCTGCCACATAAATAAAGCAGAGAGAAGCCCAAAGTGACTGTGATGAAATATTCATGACTAGCAGGTATGACAAAAGGTGCTAAGCCCCATTAACAGCCTAGGAAATGGGAGTAACCACCATGAAACTACAACCAGGAAATGTTTTAAACAAGGAAAGAATATATTCTGAAGAGTTTTAACAGATTTTGTTGATTTGAAAATGATCATCTATGGTATATCTTAAGACATAAGTACTTGAGATTTCTGAGTTTTCAAAACATCAATTAATGGTATTACATCAATAACAAAAGCAGTATTTTCTTACTTAAAAATAATTCAATATAATCAAAATACTAAAAGCCAATAACATAATCACAAAACATTACCTGGACTTGGAGAAATAAATCAATATCAATCTTTTAAATTATACTTCTATAAAACTGCTACCTAAACATTAGATAAGTTTATTCATTTCCTAAATACATACGCTTTTTTTACATCCATGAAAACTCTGCCTTATTTCTTAGTCAGCCTACATTCTTTTACAACTGATAATAGAGCATTTCTTCTTTTTTTTGTACTATTTCATATTCCACTAAATCTGTATTCTCATTTTCCTTTATTTGGTTTTTCATGAAGTCAGTCAGTCTTTCCCCTTTCCAGTTAATTTTTTAAATAGAATTTCACTGATGCTGAAACATCCACTGCCTGCTGTTACCTACAAGCAAAATCCTTATCACCCATGGGAAATGAATTGAATATTTCAAGCAAATAAACACAAACAGTTGTGACTCTGAATTACTAATTCATTAGTTTGGCTATATCCTTGGTTAGGCTGAGTTGAGCTTAGTGATTTAAACCTGTTGCCCAGTAGAACTGAAATATAATGATGGCTCTATCAGATAATCATAAGAGCTGCTAAAGATTGTTTCTTTATTTTCTTTTCCTCAAATTACATCTAAGCATGGGAACTAAAAACATTCATTATTTATTTTTGCAAATTTTATTTTAAATTTTTATTACTGAAGTTTCAAACGTGACTACAAGTTGTGGCAACAGTACTATAAACAAAATGTGCCCATTTCACCACCTATTATAATTTCAACAACATATTAATCCATGACAAGCTTGTTCTACTATAATTTACCCACTCCTCCCTCAATTATTTTTAAGTAAATCCCACATATCATATCACAGAGATATTTTGGCATGTATCTCTAAAACAGGAGACTCCTTCTAGAAAGAAGAAAATATAATCACATGTAATAAATTATTACTTAAGATCATCAAACATCCAGACTATGTTCACATATACTTGACTGTCTTATAAATTTTAAAAACAGATGAATCATTAAATCAAGATTCAGAAGGTCCAGACATTGAAATAACTGGTATGTCTTTTAAAACCTTCTTGCTTTTATTTCTTGCATTTGTTCTTGTTAAAGATACTTGATCCTTTATCCTGCAGAGTTTTCTAAAATATATCATGCTAACTGCATACCAGTGATGTCATTTATTGAGTTCCTTTGTCCCCTATATTTCCTATAAATTGTAGGGAAATCAAGATGCTTGATCAGATTCAGATTTTTTTTTTTTTTCTGGGAAGATATCTTGTGGATAATATTGCATACTTCGACGAAGGTAAGTTATACATGTTGTCTTTCTTTTAGATGTTATCAACTACTGATGATTATTTCTTAGACCTGTTAATCTATTGGAGGGGTGGCAAAATAGTGACATTTGTCATTTCTTTTCCATTTATTAGCTAGAATCCTTTTACAAGGGAAATGTTCCTTCACTAATTACTTGGTTACTGAAGCACAATTATATAAAAATGAGGACAAGTACTTGATTCTTTCTCTTTTGAAGATTTCAAAAAATGTCATCAATGAGTTATTTTTAATACCATTATAAACCCATGAAACTAAGCATATTTGATGTATCCACCATAGTTTTTGTCTTAATTAATGATCAAATTATTTCATCTTTGACCAGTAGAAGCTTATTCAGGTTGCCTTCTGAGGTTCTTTGATATGACCCAAAAGTTTTGTTACCTTTCTTTCCAATACTATAGAATATTTCAGGCTCACTTTGTACATTTCTTTTTGTCCCATATCTAAAATGAGCCATGTCTCCAAAACAAAACACAAGTTTGTTTTAATGTAAGTGATAAAGCCCATAATTTGGATATCAGAAAAGCAGTCCTTGTTGTTGGATGGTCATTACTTTTAGATATTCTCAGTGTACAGAGGTAGAGAAAAAAATTAAAGATAAAATATATTGCTGGTGCATATTCATAATTACAACTCAGATTAGAATTTACAGAGTTATGTGAATTCTTTTACTGTTTGCTTATTTTGGATAACAGCATTCAGTTCAGTCACTCAGTCATATCTGATTCTTTGCAACACCATGGAATGCAGCACGCCAGGCATCCCTGTCCATCACCAACTCCTGCAGCTTGCTCAAACTCATGTCCATCGAGTCGGTGATGCCATCCAACTATCTCATCCTCTGTCGTCCCCTTCTCCTCCTGCCTTCAATATTTCCCAGCATCAGGGTCTTATCCCATGAGTCAGTCAGCTCTTCACATCAGATGGCCAAAGTATTGGAGTTTCAGCTTCAGCATCAGTCTTTCCAATGAATATTGAGGGTTGATTTCCTTTAGGATTGACTGGTTTGTTCTCCTTGCAGTCCAAGGGACTCTCAAGAGTCTTTTCCAACACCACAGTTCAAAAGCATCAATTCTTTGGCAATTACTGAGATTTAATTCACATATCATAAAATCCACCCTCTTAAATTATACAGTGTTTTTGGTATATTCACAGATTTCTACAACCATCACCGCAATCAGTTTTAGAACATTTCCATCACCACCCTAATGGCAGAAAGTGAAGAAGAATTAAAGAGCCTTTGATGACGGTGAAAAAGGAGAGTGAAAACGTTGGCTTAACACTCAGTATTAAAAAAACTAAGATCATGGCATCTGTTCCCATCACTTCATGGCAAATAGAAGGGAAAACATGGAAATAGTGACAGACTTTATTTTCTTCGGCACCAAAATCACTGTGAATGGTGACTGCAGCCATGAAATTAAAAAGACATTTGCTACTTGGAAGAAAAGCTATGACAAACCTAGACAGCGTAATAAAAAGCAGAGACATCACTTTGCCAACAAAGTTTCATATAGTCAAAGCTATAGTTTTCCCAGTAGTCATGTATGGATGTGAGAGTTGGGCCATAAGATTGAATGCCAAAAAACTGATACTTTTGATTTTTGGAGAAGACTCTTGAGAGTCCCTTGGACAGAAAGGAGATCAAACCAGTCAATCATAAAGGAAATCAGTCCTAAATATTCATTGGAAGGACTGATGCTGGAAGCTGAGGCTCCAATATTTTGCCACCTGATGCAAAGAGCTGACTCATTGGAAAAGATCCTGATGCTAGAAAAGAAGGCAGGAAAAGAAAGAGATGACAGAGGATGAGATGGTTGGATGGCATCACCGACACAACTGACATGAGTTTGAGCAAACTCCAGGAGATGGTAAGGGACAAGGAATCCCACCATGCTGCACTTCATGGGGTCGCAAAGAGTCAGACATGACTTGGTGACTGAACAACACTTTAGCTATTACCCCCACAAGTCTCCACATTCTTCTTCCTCCCACTAACCCTAAACATAAGTACTAACCCTAAACACAAGCACTAACCTACTTTACATCTCTACACATTTGTCTATTCTGGACATTTAATATAAATGGAGTCATATATTAATAATATATGATCTTTTGTGAATGTGTTCCATTACTTAGTGTTAGGTTTTTAAAGTTCATCCACGTTGTAGCAAGTATCAGTACTTCATTCCTTTTTATAGCTGAATAATATTCCATTGTATGGATAGACCACATTTTATTTGTTTATTATTTCATCAGCTGATGAATATTTGGCTTATCTTGAGTATCTTGGAGCACAGAATGAAGCAGGGCAAAGGCTAATAGAGTTTTGCCAAGAGAACAAACTGGTCATAGCAAACACCCTCTTCCAACAACACAAGAGAAGACTCTACACGTGGACATCACCAGATGGTCAACACTGAAATCAGATTGATTATATTCTTTGCAGCCAAAGATGGAGAAGCTCTATACAGTCAGCAAAAACAAGACCGGGAGCAGACTGTGGCTCAGATCATGAACTGCTTATTGCCAAATTCAGACTTAAATTGAAGAAAGTAGGGAAAACCACCACCCATTCAGGTATGACCTAGATCAAATCCCTTATGAGTATACAGTGGAAGTGACAAATAGATTTAAGGGACTAGATCTGATAGACAGAGTGCCTGATGAACTATGGACAGAGGTTCGTGACACTGTACAGGAGACAGCGATCAAGACAATCCCCAAGGAAAAGAAATGAAAAAAGCAAAATGGCTGTCTGAGGAGGCCTTACAGATAGCTGGGAAGAGAAGAGAAGTGAAAAGCAAAGGAGAAAAGGAAAGATATTCCTATCTGAATGCAGAGTTCTAAAGAATAGCAAGGAGAGATAAGAAAGCCTTCCTCAGTGATCAGTGCAAAGAAATAGAGGAAAACAAAAGATTGGGAAAGACTAGAAATCTCTTCAAGAAAATTAGAGATACCAAGGGAACATTTCATGCAAAGATAGGCTCGATAAAGGACAGAAATGGACCTAACAGAAGCAGAAGATATTAAGAAGAGGTGGAAAGGATACACAGAAGAATTGTACAAAAAAGATCTTCACGACCCAGACAATCACGATGGTGTGATCACTCACCTAGAGCCAGACATCCTGGAATGTGAATTCAAGTGGGCCTTAGAAAGCATCACTTCAAACAAAGCTAGTGGAGGTGATGGAATTCCAGTGGAGCTATTTCAAATCCTCAAAGATGATGCTGTGAAAGTGCTGCCCTCGATATGCCAGCAAATTTGGAAAACTCAGCAGTGGCCACAGGACTGGAAAAGGTCAGTTTTCATTCCAGTCCCTAAGAAAGGCAATACCAAAGAATGCTCAAACTACTGCACAATTGCACTCATCTCACACGCTAGTAAAGTAATGCTCAAAATTCTCCACACCAGGCTTAAGCAATATGTGAACCATGAACTTCCAGATGTTCAAGCTGGTTTTAGAAAAGGCAGAGGAACCAGAGATCAAATTGCCAATATCTGCTGGGTCATCGAAAAAGCAAGAGAGTTCCAGAAAAACATCTATTTCTGCTTTATTGACTATGCCAAAGCCTTTGACTGTGTGGATCACAATCAACTGTGGAAAATTCTGAAACAGATAGGAATACCAGACCATCTGACCTGTCTCTTGAGAAACCTGTATGCAGGTCAAGAAGAAACAGTTAGAACTGGACATGGAACAACACACTGGTTCCCAATAGGAAAAGAAGTACGTGAAGGCTGTATATTGTCACCCTGCTTATTTAAGTTATATGCAGAGTACATCATGAGAAATGCTGGGCTGGAAGAAACACAAGCTGGAATCAAGAATGCCAGGAGAAATATCAATAACCTCAGATATGCAGATGACACCACCCTTATGGCAGAAAGTGAAGAACTAAAGAGCCTCTTGATGAAGGTGAAAGAGGAGAGTGAAAAAGTTGGCTTAAAGCTCAACGTTCAGAAAACTAAGATCATGGCATCTGGTCCCATCACTTCATGGGAGATAGATGGGGAAACAGTGGAAACAGTGTCAGACTTTATTTTTTGGGGCTCCAAAATCACTGCTTATGGTGATTGCAGCCGTGAAATTAAAAGACTCTTACTCCTTGGAAGGAAGGTTATGACAAACCTAGACAGCATATTTAAAAGCAGAGACATTACTTTGCCAACAAAGTTCTGTCTAGTCAAGGCTATGGTTTTTCTAGTGGTCATGTATGGATGTGAGAGTTGGACGGTGAAGAAAGCTGAGAGCCGCAGAATTGATGCTTTTGAACTGTGGTGTTGGAGAAGACTCTTGAGAGTCCCTTGGACTGCAAGAAGACCCAACCAGTCCATCCTAAAGGAGATCAGTCTTAGGTGTTCATTGGAAGGACTGATGTTGAAGCTGAATCTCCAATACTTTGGCCACCTCATGCGAAGAGTTGACTCATTGGAAAGGACCCTGATGCTGGGAAGGATTTGGGGCAGGAGGAGAAGGGGATGACAGAGGATGAGATGGTTGCATGGCATCACCGACTCGATGGACATGGGTTTGGGTGGACTCTAGGAGTTGGTGATGGACAGGGAGGCCTGGCATGCTCCGATTCATGGGGTCACAAAGAATCGGACACGACTGAGTGACTTAACTGAACTGAACTGATAGTCTACCATTGCTTCCTTTCTGGCCTTCTATGTAGCGTCCTGAAATTCTAATTGAAGATTCTTCTCTTCCTCATAAACTCTAACTAAACTTCCAGAAAAATGAAGCCTTTTCCAGATGACCTGAAGATGATAATCCTATTATCTTTTCATATACGCATCTCCTATAATATCTAACTTGATTGATCTAATATCTAATTTGGTTGACACAAGTAAAACTGAATTAATTATGAAATAACCTGCATGATATTGACCTACTGACTCTCAGGACTACAGAAGTTCAGAGAAAGATCAAATAAATATGGTCTATGGAAGTCAGAGAAAATATCTTCCTGAAGATGTAGAACTTGAGCTAGAGTCTTATATAAGTAAGAAGGTATCTTTTTAGAAACATATCTACATATTCCAATGGCTAGCAATATTCCTCTCCCTGCCAATTTCATTCAGAGTTTAAACCCGTTTCCTAAAGTACAGCCTGAGGGAGAATAAGTACAGCTCTTTTATAGCCTTTGTATATGAAGATGCTTATTAAATTATTCACAACCAATGTTTTTTACTCCAGGCTTCAGCTCACCTCTTTCAGTTATTGCTCATGTTCTTAAAAGAACCTACTATGATCTTCTTTAGACTGATCCTACAACACTTACTTATCCTAGGAAATTTGGATTATGGTTAGATTTATTTGAGAATTGAAACAGCCACCTAACTAAATATTGTCCATCTATAAATGGGAGATAGCATGGATAACAGAGCGGATCTGTTAGCCTTTACAGAAGCTTATTTTTTTCCAATTTCCCTTTTTAAAATAACTGTTGTTCATTAAGCCTTACCCTCAAACTATGATTCTGCATTTACATTTGCAAGATCTTTCAGGATCTTAATGTATAACTTCATGACTTAAAAAATATACTAGTTTATAGCAAGCTAAGTTCTCTCCCACATTTGATCTTGCTCAAATTTCAAATATTCCTTAACCATGCTTGTTCTGCTATGTCCAGTTTGAAGTTCATTTCTTCAGAGTCAAAAAGGGGGAAAAAAAAAAACCCTGCATTTGGTAAGTTAGTTCAAAAAGTATACAACTGAGAACTGAAAAACTGAGTTTTTTTTTCCCCCTTTAGTTCAATTACGTTGTGTTTGTGACTTCAGGTAAAATTCACAATCAATACTGACTCCACTTGTTTATCTGTATAAAGAAGCAAGACTAAGCAATTATTGAAACTTTCCTCCATGTATGTCTTCAGTCATTAGTTTGCTGACAAAGATCCATATATTCAAAGCTATGGTTTTTCCAGTAGTCATGTATGGACGTGAGAATTGGATCATAAAGAAAGCTGAGCATCGAAGAATTGATGCTTTTGAACTGTGGTACTGGAGCAAGCTCTTGAGAATCCCTTGGACTGCAAGGAAATCAAACCAGTCAATCATAAAGGAACTCAATCCTGAATATTCATTCATTGGAAGGATTGACGGTGAAGCTCCAAAACTTTGGCCACCTGATACAAAGAACTGAGTTATTGGCAAAGACGTTGATGCTGGGAAAGACTGAAGGCAGGAGAAGGAGACAACAGAGGATGAGATGGTTGGATGGCATCACTGACTCAATGGACATGAGTTTGAGCAAGCCCTGGGAATTGGTGATGGACAGGGAAGACTGGAGTGCTGCAGTCCATGGGGTAGCAAAGAGTCAGACATGACTGAGTGACTGAACTGATGTCTTCAGTAAGTGTACTTTCCACTGTCCAGTTGAGTTACAAATCTTTTAATATTCAAGTGGCTCCATGCCAGCATCTTTCTTGGTAAGGTCAATTTTCTCCTACCCTGAGATTTTTTAGCCCATGTAATTGCTAGCCAATCTACAGAATTTTTATAAATCCTAAGAATCAGCCATTTTCCTCACTCATATATGGTCACCTGCTTAGAAATCTCACAATAGAAGTCCTGTAAGATTGCTGACTTTGATCCCCACCATTATTGCATACCTTTGTCATTAAAATCCAAACAACTTGGGCAGTGTGAAAGAGGCTATAACTTCTATGTGACGACAGTCACCAGAGAGGCCTAGAAGTCAAAGACAAGACTCTATAGTTCTCATAACTGCAGTACAGTGGCAGTGCTTAGTTGCTCAGTCATGTCTGACTCTTTGTGGCCCCATGGGCTGAAGTCCACTACACTCCTCTGTCCATGCAATTCTCCAGGAAAGGATACAGGAGCAGGTTGCTGTTTCCTACTCCAGGGCATCTTGTCAACCCAGAGATCAAACCCACATCTCTGTGTCTTCTGCATCAGCAGGCAGATTCTTTACAACTAGCACCACTTGTGAAGCCCCAGATTCACAATATAACTAACATGCAACTACTGTATAACTAACATATGCTAAACAGTACCTAATTAAAATGTACAATTTGATGTTTTGACTTATATACACACCTGAAAGCCATCACCACAATTACAATAAGGGCCATAGCCATCATTATTAACAGGTTTTTCCATCTCTTTTAATCTATCTTACACTTTCCTCATGTACCCCTCTGCTGTTTTAGATATTTAAAAGATGCGGCCTCTTTTGGGAATGGGGCCCAGAAATTCTGCTTTTAACTGGCTCCCAAAGAGATCCCCTAAATACCAAGGTCTAAAAACCTTTGCCTTGTGGAAGGAACTTCACATTTTTTGAAATATATTCAATTTGGGGCTTCCATCCATGAATGAATATCTTTCTTTCCTCTAGATTATGTTTTGATGTTTTTTAAAGTCTTTTTTTTTCCTATTGCTTATGATATATGTTTAATTTCAACTATTCCAACATTCTCTTTTACTTTTTAAAATTTCAAACCAAAGTACTTATACAGTCATAATTACTATAAATATACAGAACTGTGACATAGAGTTCTAAGAGAAGATGGGTGACAATTCAAATCTCTGAACTTTACAAAGTTCTGAGTAAAATATAAAAGGCTTATACTCCATCACATAGAAATTTTCAAACACTACCATATATACAAAGTTTCCAAAAATGTATAATATACATTTTCAAGAGACATGATTCACCTCACAGTCCTAGATAATTAATTTAGAAAGCTATTTTTTGAAAAGTGTTCATCATGATTTCGTAAGTCAAAATTTCAAATTATTTGGACTTTACTAAACATATGTAGTCATCCAGTTCAGTATGTGAACCAAGAACTTCCAGATGTACAACCTAGATTTAGAAAAGGCAGAGGGACCAGAGATCAAATTGCCAACATCTGCTGGATCACATAAAAAAACAAGAGAATTCCAGAAAAATATCTACTTCTGCTTCATTGACTATGTTAAAGCCTTTGACTGTGTAGATCACAACAAACTGTAGAAAATTCTTAAAGAGATGGCAATTCCAGGCCACCTTACTTTCCCCCTGAGAAACCTGTATGCAGGTCAAGAAGCAACAGTTAGAACCAGACATGGAACGGACTGGTTCCAAATTGGGAAAGGAGTACGCCAAGGCTGTATATTGTCACTCTGCTTATTTAACATACATTCAGAGAACATCATGTGAAATGCCAGGCTGAATGAGGCACAACCTGGAATCAAGACTGCAGGGAGAAATATCAGTAAACTCAGATAATTCAGATGATACCACCCTAATGGCAGAAAGTGAAGAAGAACTAAAGAGCCTCTTGATGAAAGTGAAATAGGAGAGAGAAAAAGCTGGCTTAAAACTCAACATTCAAAAAATGAAGATCTGGCATCCAGTCCCATCACATCATGGCAAATAGATGGAGAAACAATGGAAACAGTGAGAGACTTTATTTTCCTAGGCTCTAAAATCACTGCGGATGGTGACTGCAGCCATGAAATTTAAAAGACACTTGCTCCTTGGAAGAAAAGCAAAGACAAACCCAGCCAGCATATTAAAAAACAGAGACATTACTTTACCAACCAAGGTCCATCTAGTCAAAGCTATGGTTTTTCCAATAGTCATGTACGGATGTGAGACCTAGACAATAAAAACGGCTGAACATTGCGGAAATGATGCCTTCTAACTGTGGTGCTGGAGAAGACTCTCGAGAGTTCCTTGGACTGCAAGGAGAACAAACCAGTCAATCCTAAAGGAAATCAAACCTGAATATTCATTGGAAGGACTGATGTTGAAGCTGAAGCTCCAATACTTTGGCCACCTGATACAAAGAGCTGACTCACTGGAAAAGATCCTGATGTTGGGAAAGATTGATGGCAGGAGGAGAAGGGGATAACAGAGGATGAGATGGTTGGGTAGCATCACCGACTCAATGGACATGAGTTTAGGCAAACTCCAGGAGATGATGAAGGACAGGGAAGCTGGCATGCTGCAGTCCATGGGGTTGCAAAGAGTTGGACATGAGTGAGCGACAGAACAACAAAAGTTCAAATGGGGCTTCTCCTCATGGGAATTTATATAGGGCATGAAATGCGATTACCAAAAACATTAAATAATTTATACTAGCAATATTAACATTGTTGACATTTTTCTTTACACTGTTCTTCAAAATGTTTTAAAAGGATTCAGATAAAAGCACAGTATTTGGAAGGTCAACTAAATGTGTTTATTACTGTTGTAATAAAAACGAACTGAAATCCCATCTCCATAATTAATGCTTTAAGGTCTTATTTATTCTTTTGATCATTACAACTCCAGGCAAAATTTAGAAAACATAAAAAAATCCTTACATTTCAAATAGAAGCATTATTATTTTACTTCTGAGTAAAAGAAAGCACCATGAGTCATTGCCATCAAATGGAAAAAATGCCTTATGGTAAATGATGCTTCTTTTTATTGCTGGTGTAAAAGTCCTAGCTCTGAGAGTAACCTAGGAGGCGCTGCAAGTGATTTTCTGTGAAATGAAATAAAACCAAATGATAAATGTGGAGACTAGAGTGTAACCTAGACTCAGAATTAAGCAGGAATTTTCATATCCTAGTTTTTATTACCAGGCTGCCAAAAGATGTTAAAATTATATGGAGTAAGTAGGAATGAGGATGTAACTAAAGAGTTTTGGCTTGGCATTCTCCTTCTCAAGGAAATGAGACAACCTCTCAAAGATATCTGTTTCATTCTTTGATTATACATCTAAAATATTTTTCTGAATTGTATAGGTTTATTAAATCTCTGTAAGAGTAAAGCACTCTGTAAGGTATTTCCGTGATTTCTAGAAGGGCTAAACTGAAGATGACAAGATCCTTGATCACAGTGTTTTGACATTTTTTTTTACCTAACTGACTTCAAGTAACACCAAGACATCTCAACAGCATTTCATTTTTAAAAGTTAATACATTAAAATTTTTGTTGGAAAGATTTAATCATCATTCATTCAACAAAAATGTTTTATAGGTCCACTCTGCCTATCTATAGGGTGCTGCTGCTAAGTCACTTCAGTTGTGTCCGACTCTGTGCGACCCCATAGATGGAAGCCCACCAGGCTCCCCCATCCCTGGGATTCTCCAGGCAAGAACACTGGAGTGGGTTGCCATTTCCTTCTCCAATGCATGAAAGTGAAAAGTGAAAGTGAAGTCATTCAGTTGTGTCTGACTCTTCGCGACCCCATGGACTGCAGCCTACCAAGCTCCTCCACCCATGCGATTTTCCAGGCAAGAGTACTGGAGTAGGGTGCCATTGCCTTCTCCCTATAGGGTGCTAGAAGATTTAAATCTCCCACTTATTGTTTTCACTAAGCTAGTCTATCCAATATTGCTCTAAAAAAGGATAGCACAAGTCCTTATTATTTACCTCTTATTCAACAAGTGCCTCTTCCGTGAAGCTTTCCCTGATCATCTCAATGAGAAATCATGCTTCTCATCTCTCTACCCTTTGGTCATATATCAGTCTTGTCCTGTACTTAATTTAGTTTCATTTCTTTCCATGTAGGTCACAAGCGCCTAGACAGGAGGGGTCCTGACTCTACACTGTTATTCATTCATTCATTTATTCAGCAGGAATGATACTGAGCCAGGCATTATGTGAAATTTAAAGATAAATAAGACCCAGGTACCATCATCAATTTGATTTTAGTTCTACTGGTGAAATAAGACATGTATACAATTACCATGACATGATTCCTATAAACTGTTGTACATCTAAAAATGTGTTGAGTTGAAGGCTTTTTGAGGAGCCTGGAGGTCTACAGTCCAAAGGGTCACAAAGAGTAGGACACAACTGAACAACTAAACACAACACATATACACCTAGCCCCTGCTTCTTTATATAGCTCACATAATTTAACATGATGTCATGGACAAAGTAGGGACTAAATAAATTGGTGTTGGATGAATGTTTGCTGAGAGCACTTTTTAAGATCTCACTGTTAGGCCCATCAAATTTCCTTTTTGGTTCATGCATTTTATAAAGCTACCCACTGTGACAGTTTATTACATTTGTATTTTCAGATTCTGGTGGCTCATAACGAATATAAGGAGACAGAAATCTAAACAAAAATGTGAGGTGGCAGTGACTAGTGAGACAAGCATTGACCTTTGAGTCAGGAAAGCTGCTCTGGACTTTGGTTCCTCCATTTCCTCATTGTGTGAATTGAATCTTAACCTCTGACTCTAGCTCTCAGTTTCTTTATTTGTAAAACAAGAATAACGATTGTCACCCAGGGATGTTGTTGTGAGGCACAAACAGAAGAATGCACTGAAAAAACTTGGAAAACTTCAAGACATTTTTTAAATGACATTGTGAGCTCAAAGGACTTATGGCCAGTAAAGAGTAGCATCTAATCAAGCCAATGAGAACTTTCCTTGCTGCTGTGGATTGTCAGGCCGACTTGCCAGTGACACCTTATCAATCTAGAAAAGTCACATTTGTCATGGAATTTCAGTCTTTCCAGCCACAACCTGAAAATACGCCTTATGTAGATAAAAGCTTAGTGGGATGCAGCATTTGATGATTCTGATGACAGTTGTAAAATCTTCAGAAATCTTTATAATAAAAGTAATAGGCAAATATAGACTTGCTAGTCACACATTTATAGTAGCTTTCAATTACAATTTTTTTTTTTTTTAATGTGTGAGGCAGTGTGCAAAATGCTCTAAAGATGGATGCATTCTCAGCATGGTATGTGGAGAGAAATATCAACTTCCAGTCAGAAGATACCACATGACTGCACCACAGTACAGACTGGGTTCTGGAGTCTGAAAACCTAGATTCAAGTCTAGTCACTTATACTAAATGAATCTAGTATCTGGATTCTTATTCTTGTTTAAAAAAAAGGGACCAGTGTTGGTCTCTGCCAGACAGGTTGTTATGAGGATTGAATCCACTAATTCAGTAGAGCATATCCAGACTGTCTGGCCAATTAGTACTTTTTTCATCTTTATCACCTAATAGCAACTTACCTTGAGCCAAACTATTTAGGGGCTTCCCTGGTGGTTCAGCGGTAAAGAATTCACCTGCCATTGCAAGAGATGTGGGTCCGATCCCTAGGTCATGACTAGAGAAGGAAATGGCAACCCACTCCAGTATTCTTGCCTGGGAAATACCATGGACAGAGGAGCCTGGGAGGCTATAGTCCATGGGATGCAAAGAATTGGGCACAACTTAGCAACTAAACAACAATGACAAACTACTTAACCCTACCAGACCTCAATTTCCTTATCTATAAAATGGGGATAATAGTAGTTTTGTCACTGTAGTGTTATATTAAATTAGATGGTGTACAATCTGGAAAATAGCACAGATGTTTTCATTTCTATTATCACCTCATCCTCTTTCTCTTCTGCCACTTCACTCTT
Organism: Giraffa tippelskirchi; assembly: GCF_054371585.1. Taxonomy (NCBI): domain Eukaryota; kingdom Metazoa; phylum Chordata; class Mammalia; order Artiodactyla; family Giraffidae; genus Giraffa; species Giraffa tippelskirchi. Next base: position 156,124,467 of record NC_137275.1, read on the forward strand.
CATACTAACCACAGTAAACTACCAGGATATGCTCTCTGGAAGGAAATTCTGGAATAAATTAAAATTCCAAGAAAACTTCATTGTTATCACAAGAAGTTATCTCCCTTGGGCTATGTGTGTTTCACATCAACAGCAAACCCAGAGCCATCTAACTTGACAGTACAATGCCGTGTGGATTAGTGTCAGCAAACCTTGAGATGCAGTTGCTGCAGGACACCTGGGACCCATCTCCTCTTCTGCTGATTCACTGGACAGCAAAGAACAGCATTCCCAGATGTTCAACCATGCAACACCCACCAGGCCTAAAAAAGATTACAAGGGGGATCAATATGAGTTCCTTTCTCATGACAGTAATAAGGAGCAAGGGAGTAGACTGGCATCCTGTTGAAGTGAATAAGTGTTATGGGAAGAACTGAAATAATTAAATCATTTTTTGCTCACAGCTCTCAAGGTCTGGGCTCACTGACATGTACTTTAACAGTGTTTCCTCCTCAGCTGTGTATATACATCAGACACTTCTAAGTTAAAAAGATTTAAGACATTATGAAGTGTTACTTCCTGAAGAAAGGCCACACTATTTATTCCTCATCTAATCAATACCAGTATCCAGACCAAAGGAAACACAGACACATACAACCCAAGTTGTCTGTGCTTAATAGTTCACATACAACTCCTTGAATTCGATGAATGCAAGCATTAGTACCAAGCTATAAGAGGGGATGCACTTATAAGAATAGAATTTACTCAAACATCAGTTTGAATGATGTTTTCATTTTTTATTCTGGTTGAATGAGGTACTGCAAAGAGTCAGTATTGGTAGATTGAAGTAATGTGGGCATCTACAGTGCATACTAGCTGCCTTTTTCTAAGACATGAACATATTTTACACACACACACACACAGAATCATAAGCTGTGGACTCAGTGGTAAATTATTGTAATCATTTTTAGAATACTCTAGGTTAAATCATTTAAAAGCCTATATTTCAGGTTCTAATTGTATAAATCATCTTTTAATATTAATATACCCATAAGAATAATATCTGTAATAGCACTACTTAACTGTAAAACATTTTACTGATGTTAGTTATTACATCTCTTAACCAAACCCTAAGACAATGAGGTCAGTGATATTTACATATTATTCAGCAGTACACACAGTAGGCTTCTTTTAAGGTTCAGCTTCAAACATTTTTCCTCCTAGATTTAACTCATATGCCTCCTTTCAATTAAAATCTTTCTTCCTAACTTCTCACTAAATTTTCTTACTACCTCTGTTATAACATTTATCACAGCTTATTGATATTACATTTGTTTATACATATATAGAGATCTCTTCAAGAAAATTGGAGATACCAAGGGAACATTTCATGCAAGAATGGACATGACAAAGGACAGAAACAGTAAGGAACTAACAGAAGCAGAATAAATTAAGAAGAGGTGGAAAGAATACACAGAAGAACTGTACAAAAAAGATCTTAATGATAAACACTATTAAAGCTAGACATTCTGGAGTGTGAAGTCATGGGCCTTAGGAAGCATTACTACCAACAAAGCTAGTGGAGATGATAGAATTTCAGCTGAGCTATTTCAAATCCTAAAAGATGATGCTGTCAAAGTGCTACACTCAATATATCAGCAAATTTGGAAAACTCTGCAGTGGCCACAGGACTGGAAAAGGTCAGTTTTCATTTCAATTTCAAAGAAGGGCAATGCCAAAGAATGTTCAAACTACCATATAATTGCATTAATTTCACATACTAGCAAGGTAATGCTCAAAAAAACATTCAAGCTAGGCTTCAACAGTACGTGAACCTCAAGAACTTTCAGATGTACAAGCTGGATTTAGAAAAGACAGAGGAACCAGAGATCACATTGCCAACATTCACTGGATTACAGAGAAAGCAAAGGAATTCCAGAAAAACACCTATTTCTGCTTCATTGACTACGCTAAAATGTTGGACTGTGTGTATCACAAGAAACTGTGGAAAATTCTTAAAGAGATGGGAATAGCCAGACCACCTCACCTGCTTCCTGATAAATCTGTATGCAGGTCAAGAAGCAACAGCTGGAACCAGACATGGAACAATGGACTGGTTCCAAATTGGGAAAGGAGTATGTCAAGGATGTATATTGTCACCTTGCTTATTTAACTTATATGCAGAATACATCAGGTGAAATGCAGGGCTGGATGAAGCTCAAGTGACAATCAAGATTGCTGGGAGAAATATCAATAAACTCAGATATGCAGATGATACCACCCTAATGGCAGAAACAAAGAGAAACTAAAGAGCCTCTTGATGAAAGTGAAAGAGAAGAGTGAAAAAGCTGGCTTAAAACTCAACATTCAAAAGGCTAAGATCAGAGCATCTGGTCCTATCACTTCAGAGAAAATAGATGGGGGAAAAAATGGAAACAGTGATAGGCTTTATTTTCTTGAGCTCCAAAAATCACTGCAGATGGTGACTGCAGCCATGAAATTGAAAGACACTTGCTTCTTAGAAGAAAAGCTATTACAAACCTAGACAACATATTAAAAAGCAGAGACATTACTTTACCAACAAAGGTCCGTCTAGTCAAAGCTATGGTTTTTCCAGTAGTCATGTATGGATGTGAGAGTTGGACCATAAAGAAGGCTGAGCACCAAAGAACTGTAGTTTTCCAACTGTGGTGCTGGAGAAGATTCTTGAGAGTCCCTTGGACTGCAAAGAAATCAAACCATTCAATCCTAAAGGAACTCAATGCTGAATATTCTTTGGAAGGACTGATGCTGAAGCTCTAATACTTTGACCACCTGATGCAAAGATCTGACTCACTGGAAAAGACCCTGATGCTGAGAAAGATTGAAGGCAGGAGGAGAAGAGGGCAACAGAGTTGAGATGGTTGGATTGCATCACTATTCAATGGACATGAGATTGAGCAAACTTTGGGAAATAGTGAAGGACAGGGAAGCCTGGCATGCTGCAGTCCATTGGGTTGCAAAGAGTCGGACACAAATGAGCACTGAATAACAAAAATGCTTAGCTTCCAGATAAGACTCCAGATGCCAAGAAGGCAGGCTCTATTCTGCTCATCTTTGTGTAAGCTGCCCCCTTTACTTCTCACCACTAGGAGTTTGCACCTAGCTGATCTTTAATGATCTTTTTTACTTTTTAATATATATTTATTTTAAAAAATGTTGCTGGTAATCCAGTTATATTTTAACTGTGGAGCTGTTAATTCTGACAGTAAAATACAACAATTATGCAACCCACCCTCACCCCTTATAAAAATGTGTGGTTACCTACTAGGGACGTATGTAACCAGATTTGTTTTGTGCCTTTCTCTCAGCTACATAAGGGACATGCCCTCCTGCCATTCGTAGGGTGATACTTTCTCTCCATGCTGTCTGTGGTAAGTAGCAAGCAGTGCTTTTCCCTAGTGAGAAGGAAGTCAATAGGCTGTATTTTACAGTGACAGCTGGGCCATTTGACTTGAGTCTTATTACACTTGATGGCTACCTTTAGGGAATGTCTTTTTCAATTGTTTATTTTCCAAGTCTCTTGTCAGTTCAAACTACAGAAAACAAAAGGGGAACCCACATTTTACTAATGTGCACTCATAACATGAAAAGCACTTTGTCAAACATGGACTCATGGACTCATGAAGATATTTCACTCTAATGAAATCCACAGATATTTACCAGATATTAATAACAATATGGGAATGATACAAATTTAATAAATTCTAACAATCCACTCCTGGGTATTATATTTAGGAAATAATAAGTATATAGATAAATAAATTTGAAATTATCTGAATTACTTAAAATAAAAGACCTCCCTAAATGCCAAATTTAGACAGGTTTTAATAATAGGCACGCATTTTAGAAAGGCACTTTATCCATACTTCGCAAGCCATTTACTGCATTTTTTCACTGGGGAAACCGCTGACATTTCAGCAAAGCAATCATTATTGCATAATGCTGTTGTAAGCAATACTAGAGATTAAGTATCCCTGGCCCCTGGATACTGCCATTATGACAACCAAAAGTGCCTCTTATTATTTCCAATTGCCCTCTAGGGTAACAGTTGTGAACTGAGTATATTAGTCAAAATAGGCCAAGTGATGCTGCAGTAACAAACAACCTCAAACCTCAGAGATATAATATATATATATATTTTTTAATTTCTCTCTTAATCTACATATACAAAACAAATCAAGAGGTACATTCTGCTCATTATAATGACCAAGGACCAAGGCTGATGAGGCTCCACTGCAATAAGCACACACACAGTCACTAAAGCAGTGGTGATCATACAGGGTGTATTGGAAAGAAGAGACATCACAGTGAGGGAATTATAGCTTCAGGTACCAGAATGAGTCAGAAAAGCATAATTTTGAATGATAAGGGCACACCTTGAGATGCAAAACCTAACCCCTAGCTCCCTAGAACTAGTTTGTCCCTTGAAGTAAAGAAGGTAGCGTTGAACAGGGAATTCCACCAAAGGCACTGTCTCTAGGCAGTAGAGAAGAATAAAAGCTTGATTAAAAATAAAACAAAGCAAAACAAGCAAATAAACAAACAAAAAATCATAGCTGCCTATTCCATTCATTGAGGAGAAAAGCAGACTAAAATTACATAAAACTCCCTAATAATTCCAACTGGCCTAGAATTAATTCTGGCTCTGTGCTAATGTAAACTTGCTCCTAATGGCTGATAAAACTCACTTTTTCAGAGATACTTAATAAACAAGGGAACAAAATCAAGATATTCAAATATATGGTAAGGAAAACGGAAAGGATTGTAAGATATGAGAAAAAAATAAATGTTAGATTCATAATAACATCCAAAGAATTCTGTCATGGAGCATGTAAAAATTATGACCAAATCTCTCTCCTTAAATTTTAAAAACTTAAGAACCAAGCGATTCAATGAAGGAAGAGCTCAAAACACAAATATAAGAACTTACAAGATAACTAAACAGAAGGAGAAGATAAAATTTAAGTTGTCAGAGCTCAAGAAAACCAGTGGGAAAAAAAATAAACCATCAAATTTTGAAGGATAAAGTAGAGGAATATAGGGAGAACAGACACTGTTACAAACATATTAAGGAGAAAACCTAAAATAACTAAGAAAGTGAATGAAAAAGATTTGTAAGAAAATAAAAAGAGATACAACAGGGTATATAACTGGGATTTTTAAATAAAAAAAGAAAAAATAGAACAAATATTTAAAAGGCAGATCCATTTTGACAACAGTATAGCATGAGGAAGGTGTCTTCCTAGGTGGCACAAGAGTAAAGAATCCACCTGCCAGTGCACGAGATGCAAAAGGCTTGGGTTCAATCCCTGGGTCTGGAAGAGTCGCTTACAACTGAGCATGCAGCATGCACAGCAAGAAGGCCTGCTGAGCCCACTCCAGGCCCCCAGAGCACAGGTGAGGGATTACAGCAGCTCACAGCTATTCTCCTCCATGTGCTAATGCTGCAGCCATAGCTCTCTGTCACTGCCCATCCCAAGGTCTGTAGAAGTAATGCAGAGTACCTCAAATATACTCATCAACAAAGTAAAAGAACAGACTGTTAGCTGCAAGGAAATAGGGAGAGGCTATTTCTTGTCACAAAAAGGCAGACATATATCTTTCTGAATCTATGGGCTGACATGGTCACTGACCATGTCCATTCATCACTGGAACTGCAAATGGATTGTTGCACAAAGCAGTTATTGCTCATTCTGGAGAGGTGGAAAAAGAAAAGTATTTGAAGGTATGAAGTCCAGCAGAATATGGACAAGAATGTTGCTCCTCATCTTTGGGTATCTCCAACCCTCTGCTATAGAAGTTAAAAGTGCAGGTCCTTTTCTTTTCTAGAAATGGAGGCCCACCACAGAGACATACCTGCAGAAATTTAGGGGAGCTCTATTTCTGCGGGATCTATTTTTTTAAAATCAGCAACAGAACAAGGTAACAGAGCTATGTATAAGGAGCAAAGTTCAAAAAGATTATTAAAAACTTATAAATGATTATATAACCAAAACTGTATTTCTAAAAAGGGATGTGGAAAAAATAAAAACCAAGGAGGCATGTGGAGTTCCTTGAGGCTAATAATGAAAAAAATGAAAGAAAATAAACAATGAAAAGCTGAAAAGGAGAGTCTTCAAAAAGTTCTAATAAAAAAGGAGTCATAGGTAGATGTTGACTTTCTTTTAAAAACAAATCAGAGTTATGGAGCTTGTCATCACATTTAAAACTTCAACATCACCAATCTGGCAGAAGTTGGTGGCAAACATAGGGAAAGCCAAGGACATACCAATACTCAGTCTTACTCTAATTTTCCACCTCTAAAATTTCTTCTCTTAGAGGAATATTCTTCAGAATGTTCTGAGTGAACTTCAATGAAGTAAAGTAGAAGAGTATGATAGAGGAGGAAAAGAGGAGAAATCATATAGCTCACAGACATTAATAACAACAAGAACAACAACACACAGAAAGCCACTGTGCCAAGGATATTCCCTATAAGTGCATAAACTGTCAGGACTTCAGGAGAAAAGGCAGACCCAAGACTTAGGAAACTGAAATATGTAGCAAATTTGACTTTTTGACACAAGCTAAAGATTTTAAGATTTGGTAGACAATAAATGGAGAGGTTCGATTTTTCTTATTATAATCCAAATGGCTACTGAGAGTTCTAGTCCAAGAAACACTTACATGTCTGTTTTCAAGGTTACAGATGTATAAAAATGTTTTATGTAATAATCTATGCTATAAAAACTAGTTCAACAGCAAATTTTAATATGAAAGCATAGGGCTCTTTGTATTCATTTTTTAAAATGAATTTTATTAATTCATATGAGGTGTATAAATTGTATACCCTTCTAGATGAAACTATATGTACCACACCCTATGCAACTTCAACATAAAGAAAACATTACGACAAAAAGAATCCTCTAGATTTCTATTTATGAGGAAAGACGTAAATGATTAGTTTTGCTCTTTTCTTAATTATCAGTTTACATAATTAATCAAGTTATTTTGTAAGTTTAACTTCTTTGTTGTATAGTGCATTATTTAAAAATATCCAATGACTTATCCTTTTGTCTTTAATAATGTATAGTGGAAGTAATGCCCATTGGCAATGTTTGATTATAAGAAAACAATAAAATAATTGTGCTTTAAAAGTGATGTAATTCAGATAAATATTCTTGGAATAAAGATAAGAATATGTATATATATATGGTTAACACCTGGAAAACTAAGCTAGAATAGTCCACAAAGATATATATGTTATTTATGTTATAAATATGTTATTTATAAGATGTTATTGGACTTCAACAACTTTAAGAAGGAAAGGAAGAAAGGAAGGTGAAAAAGGAAAAGAAAAATGAAAACCATTTGGGCATCTAGACAAAAACATTTAGTTACTTACAACAGAGAATAAATTGCCCTGGTCTCAGAATTCTCTGATATTCAATATCAGAAAATAGTAGCGTAATAGAAGAACCTTAAGAAAAGAAAGTACTATCCCAAGTGGTTATACTTTGCTGCCTTAACCTAGGTTCTTCAGAGTGCAGACTTTGGAACAAAGGTTTTATCGAATGCATTCATTAGTTTCCTGTGGCTGCTATACTGAACTTAGTGGCTTAGGACAACAGAAAGTTATTCTCTTACAGTGTCAAGATCAGAGCCTGAAATCAGTTATCAATGGACTGTAATCAAGGTATTGGTAGGGTTTGCTTCTTTAAGAGCTCTCTAAGGGAAACTTGTCTCTTGCTTCTTACAGCTAATTTCTGGGGGATGCCAGCATTCCTTGACTTGTGGTTTTATCACTCCAGTCTCTGCTTCTGTGGTCATACTTCCTTCTCTTCCATTGTGTAATCTCCCTCTTCATATTACTTATAAGGACACGTGTGATTGCATTTAGGACCTACCCAGATAACCCAAGCATAATCACTCCATTTCAAGAACCTTAATTAACCACATCTGCAAAGATCTTTTTTTGCTTTTATATAAAATATAGTATTTACAGGCTACAAAAAACTTATTAAAAAAATTAAAGGAATTGTAAGGGACTACTCTTCTCAATGCAAATAAACTTCAAAATTGGGATGAAGTAGATAATAATGCCAGAATCAAGTTTATTTATCAAAACTATTAACAGGAGAAATTTTAACGATTTTCAAAATACAAAAAAGAAAACAAAATCAAAGAATCTCCCCCTCCACTCCCCACCCCCCAAAATAATAAGGTGCCTGGATTAGACAATTCACAGGAAAATGCTAACAAAACTTTTAGACAGCAGATAATTCCAATGGCATTTTATGTCTTTTAGAGTACATAAAAAGAAAGTTTCTGAATTATTTTTATGAAGTGGGTATAAAAGTGATCTCTAAAATCAACAAGGATTACACACACACACACACACACACACACACACACACAACTAGCAACCACATTTCAAAGGTTCAACAGAAGTCACTGTTATTTCAATATTAGGATGCATGGAAATTAATAGCCTTCTTACAGTCAAACAACAGCCAGTTAGAAGACACAACAAAAGGAAAAATCCTTTATTTTCAAAAACACCACAAAACATTAAATATTTCAGAATATGTGTGTGATCATTATGAAAAAGACTTTAAAATGATACAGAGGAACACAAAATAAGATATGGACAAAAGAAAAATCATTCCTTGTCCTTAGACAGGGTGACTCAACATCATATAAATATCATTTCTCTCTAAAGTAAGCTACAATTTTCACACTAGTCTAATAAAGATGTCAGCATCACTTTGTCAGAATAATCAAGCTGAGTCAAAAGTTCATGTGAGAAAATAAACAAGTAAAACTAGCCAAGAGTAGTCTGCAATAGAAGAGTAATAGAGAGGGACCAGTCTCCAAGCATTAATCCATTACAGAGCTTCAGTAATTACAACAGTGTGACACTAGCACATGGATAAACAGAGAAATCATAGAATGGATTATGAAGTTCACATATGGCATTTTACAAAAGGCGGCATTTCAAATAGGTGGGGGAAAGGTAGATTATTAATGAACAGTGTTGAGAAAAATGGGTCTGAAAAAAGAAAAGGAAAACAAAAAAGAAAATCTGGTTTCATTCCTGACAACTAGTAAATAGGATAAATTCCAAATGTCTTAAATTTTTAATTACTTTTTTAAAAAAGAACAAAATACCAGGGGAAACCATAGAAAATGGAAGGCCTTTCTATTTGACAGGAATTCAGAAGCTATAAAAGTAAAAATGATAAACTCAATTACAGGTTTAAAAAATGTACATGGTAAAAAGTAAACAAGCAAATTGAAAAGGCAAATATCAAACTGGGAGAAAAAATATGTGAATTTAAATCACAGACAAAAGGTTAACGTCATTAATTAAAAGAGTTTCTAGAAATCAATGAGAAAAATACAATCCAATGAGAAAAATGGACAAAAACTATTGACAGTTCACAAAAAAGGATATATGCATGGTCCTTCAATATACATAAAGAGGTTCACTCATAAAAAGAAAATTAAACAATTTTAACCTATCAGATTGATGGAGATTGAAGTTCAATAATTCAATACTTTGGGGAAACTGGGTAGGGAAACAGGTTTTCTCTTACTTGTTGGTGAGAGTGTAAACTAGTATAACTTCTTAATGTTCATCAAGCATATAAATACTGTACCCTTTTAAAGTATATTCTAAGATGTATATATTTGTGATATGATGTATGCACGAGGCTATTTATCGTTATGTCTAATGTGAGATGTCTGTAATGAAACTCCATTGGCGATGGCCAGCAAGGAGAGATAAGAAAGCCTTCCTCAGCGATCAATGCAAAGAAATAGAGGAAAACAATAGAATGGGAAAGACTAGAGATACTTTCAAGAAAATTAGAGATACCAAGGGAATATTTCATGCAAAGATGGGCTCAATAAAGGACAGAAATTGTATGGACCTAACAGAAGCAGAAGATATTAAGAAGAGGAGGCAAGAATACACAGAAGAACTGCACAAAAAAGATCTTCACAACCCAGATAATCATGATGGTGTGATCACTCACCTAGAGCCAGACATCCTGGAATGTGAAGTCAAGTGGGTCTTAGGAAGCATCATTACGAACAAAGCTAATGGAGGTGATGGAATTTCAGTTGAGCTATTTCAAATCCTGAAAGATGATGCTTTTAAAGTGCTGCACTCAATATGCCAGCAAATTTGGAAAACTCAGCAGTGGCCACAGGAATGGAAAAGGTCAGTTTTCATTCCAAAACCAAAGAAAGGCAATGCCAAAGAATGCTCAAACTACCGCACAATTGCACTAAACTCACACGCTAGTAGAGTAATGCTCAAAATTCTCCAAGCCAGGCTTCAGAAATACATGAACCATGAACTTCCAGATGTTTAAACTGGTTTTAGAAAAGGCAGAGGAACCAGAGATCAAATTGCCAAAATCCGATGGATTATCGAAAAAGCAAGAGAGTTCGAGAAAAACATCTATCTCTGCTTTATTGACTATGCCAAAGCCTTTGACTGTGTGCATCACAATAAACTGTGGAAAATTCTGAAAGAGATGGGAATACCAGACCACCTGACCTGCCTCTTGAGAAACCTGTATGCAGGTCAGGAAGCAACAGTTAGAACTGGACATGGAACAACAGACTGGTTCCAAATAGGAAAAGGAGTACGTCAAGGCTGTATATTGTCACCCTGCTTATTTAACTTCTATGCAGAGTACAACATGAGAAACCCTGGGCTGGAGGAAGCACGAGCTGGAATCAAGATTGCTGGGAGAAATATCAATAAACTCAGATATGCAGATGACACCACCCTTATGGCAGAAAGTGAAGAAGAACTAAAGAGCCTCTTGATGAAAGTGAAAGAGGAGAGTGAAAAAGATGGCTTAAAACTCAACATTTAGAAAACTAAGATCATGGCATCCAGTCCCATCACTTCATGGGAAATAGATGGGGAAACAGTGGAAACAGTGGCTGACTTTATTTTCTGGGCTCCAAAATCACTGCAGATGGTGATTGCAGCCATGAAATTAAAAGACACTTGCTCCTTGGAAGGAAAGCTATGACCAACCTAGATAGCATATTAAAAAGCAGAGACATTACTTTGCCAACAAAGGTCCATCTATTCAAGACTATGGTTTTTCCAGTAGTCATGTATGAATGTGAGAGTTGGACTATAAAGAAAGCTGAGTGCCAAATAATTGATGCTTTTGAACTGTGGTGTTGGAGAAGACTCTTGAGAGTCCCTTGGACTGCAAAGAGAGCCAACCAGTCCATCCTAAAGGAGATCAGTCCTGGGTGTTCATTGGAAAAACTGATGTTGAACCTGAAACTCCAATACTGTGGCCACCTGATGCGAAGAGCTGACTCAGTGGAAAAGACCCTATGCTGGGAAAGATTGAGGGCAGGAGGAGAAGGGGGTGACAGAGGATGAGATGGTTGGATGGCATGACCCACTCAATGGACATGAGTTTGGGTAAACTCCAGGAGTTGGTGATGGACAGGGAGGCCTGGCGTGCTGCAGTTCATGGGGTCACAAAGAGTCGGACACCACTTAGCGACTGAACTGAACTGAACTGATATGTAATAGTGAAAGAATAGAAGCAGCCTAAATGTCTATTAATGTCAATATATAAGTATTCATTCCATTCATACAATCGAATCCTATGAAGCCAAACAAAAGAATGAAGAAGCCCTTTACTCACTGACTGTTAAGAGAATGATCTTCAAAACAACTGGAGGAGAAGAACACACAGACATCTTTGAAAAGACACACAAAAACTGATGCGACTGACTTTGTTGATGAGAGTGAAGTGAAGTGTGAAGGATACTTTTTATTAATAGTAAGTACTTTTTAATGCCTTCTGCATGTTTGAAATCTGTAGGAGAGGACATAGGCTACCAGAAGAGAGCAAACACATCTTTTGGAAGGTTCTTTAAAAAAAAAAAAAAAAAAACACTGGTTAAAATAAAAACTTGCTTGTTATTTGCAAAATCTGTAATAGGCCATTCTAATAATATTGTTTGGAGAATTAAAGATGTCCTCTCCAACATTCTTATTCTGATAAGCACACTAAAGAGGTAAGCTTTTAGATAAAATATAATTAGTAGCGTCAAACGTTGAATAACCATGATATCCACAGAGCTGCACAATGCCATCTATTGGGATAAGATAAAATATTAAAATTTTGATTTCTGTTAAGTATGTCGCTAAGTTTTGTCTGACTCTATGTGACCCCATGGACTGCACCATGCCTCACTTCCCTGTCCTTTACTACCTCCCAGAGTTTGCCCAAATCCATGTTCACTGAGCTGGAGAGGCTATCTAATCATCTCATCCTCAGTCGTCCACTTCTTTTGCCTTCAATCTTTCCCAGCACCAGGGTCTTTCCCAATGAGTTGGCTCCTTTGCACCAAGTGGCCAAAGCATTCGTGCTTCCGTGTCAGTCCTTCCAATGAATATTCAGGGTTGATATCCTTTAGGATTGACTGGTTTGATCTCCCTGCAGTCCAATGGACTCTCAAGAGTCTCCTCCAGCATCACAATTTGAAAGCATCAATTCTTAAGCACTCAGTCTTATTGTCCAACTCTCATATCCATACATGACTACTGAAAAAATCATAATTTTGACTGTATGGACCTCTGTCAGCAAAGTGATGTCTCTTCTTTTTAATAAGCTGTCTATGTTTGTCATAGCTTTCCTTCCAAGGAGCAATCATCTTTTAATTTCATGGTTACAGTCACCATAATTTTGGAGCCCAAGAAAATACACTCTGTCATGGCTTCCACTTTTTCCCCTTCCATTTGCCATTAAGTGATAGAACCAGATGCTATGATCTTCATTTTTTGCACGTTGAGTTTTAAGCCAGCTTTTTCACTCTGCTCTTTCACCTTCATCAAAAGGCTCTCTAGTTCCTCTCTGCTTTCTCCCATTAGGGTGGTGTTATCTGCATATTTCAGGTTGTTGATATTACTCCTGGAAATCTTGATTCCAGCTAATGACTCATCCAGCCTGGCATTTTGCATGATATACTCTGCATATAAGTTAAAAAAGCATGGTGACAATATACAGCCTTGGCGTACTCCTTTCCCAATTTGGAACCAGTTGGTTGTTCCATGTCTGGTTCTAACTGTTGCTTCTTGACCTGCATATAGATTTCTCTGGAGGCAGGTAAGGCAGTCTGGTATTCCTACCTCTTTGAGAATTTTCCACAGTGTGTTGTGATCCACACAGTCAAAAGCTTTAACATAGTCAGTGAAGCAGAAGTTGATGTTTTTATGGAATTCCTAAGCTTTCTCTAAGATCAAACAAATGTTGGCAATTTGCTCTCTGGTTCCATTGCTTTTTATAAGTCCAGCTTGGACATAATGATGTTTTCAGTTCATGAACTGTTGAAGCCTACCTTGAAGGATAATGAGCATAAGCGTACTAGCATGTGAACTGAGTGCAACTGCAAAGTAGTTTGAACATTCTTTAGCATTGCCCTTCTTTGGTATTAGAATGAAAACTAACAATTTCCAATCTTGTAGCCATTGCTGAATTTTCCAAATATGCTGACTTATTGCATGCAGCACTTTAACAGCATCATCTTCTAGGATTTTAAATAGCTCAGTTGAAATTTCATCACCTCCATTAGCTTTGTTTACAGTCATGCTTCTCCACTTGACTTCACACTCCAGGATGTCTGGCTCTAGGTAAGTGACCACACCACTGTGATTACCTGGGTCATTAAGAAATTTTTTGTACAGCACTTCTGGGTATTCTTAGCACTTCTTAATCTCTTCTGATTCTGTTAGGCCCTTGCCGTTCTGTCCTTTATTGTGCCCATCCTTCCATGTAATGTTCCCTTCATATCTCCAATTTTCTTGAAGGGATTTCTAGTCATTCCCATTCTATTGTTTTCCTCTATTTCTTTGCGTTGTTCACTTAAGAAGGCTTTCTTATCTCTCCTTGCTGTTCTCTGAAACTCTCCATTCATTTTGGTGTATTTTCTCTTTCTTCCTTGCCTTTCACCTGGCTTCTTTTCTCAGAATTTATGTATACCTATTTATGATTTATAAATTATATATTAATATACTACTTTATAGTATATAAGCGATCAGTGCAAAGAAATAGAGGAAAACAACAGATTGGGAAAGACTAGAGATCACTTCAAGAAAATTAGAGATACCAAAGGAACATTTCATGCAAAGATAGGCTCGATAAAGGACAGAAATGGTATGGACCTAACAGAGGCAGAAGATATTAAGAAGAGGTGGCAGGAATACACAGAAGAACTGTACAAAAAAGATCTTCACGACACAGATAATCACGATGGTGTGATCACTCACCTAGAGCCAGACATCCTGGAATGTGCAGTCAAGTGGGCCTTAGAAAGCATCACTACGAACAAAGCCAGTGGAGGTGATGGAATTCCAGTGGAGCTATTTCAAATCCTCAAAGGTGATGCTGTGAAAGTGCTGCACTCGATATGCCAGCAAATTTGGAAATCTCAGCAGTGGCCACAGGACTGGAAAACATCAGTTTTCATTTCAATCCCAAAGAAAGGCAATGCCAAAGAATGCTCAAACTACCGCACAATTGCACTCATCTCACATGCTAGTAAAGTAATGCTCAAAATTCTCCACACCAGGCTTCAGCAATACGTGAACTGTGAACTTCCAGATGTTCAAGCTGGTTTTAGAGAAGGCAGAGGAACCAGAGATCAAATTGCCAATATTCGCTGGATCATCGAAAAAGCAAGAGAGTTCCAGAAAAACATCTATTTCTGCTTTATTGACTATGCCAAAGCCTTTGACTGTGTGGATCGCAATAAACTGTGGAAAATTCTGAAAGAGATGGGAATACCAGACCATCTGACCTGTCTCTTGAGAAACCTGTATGCAGGTCAGGAAGCAACAGTTAGAACTGGGCATGTAACAATAGACTGGTTCCAAATAGGAAAAGGAGTACGTCAAGGCTGTATATTGTCACCCTGCTTATTTAACTTATATGCAGAGTACATCATGAGAAACGCTGGGCTGGAAGAAACACAAGCCGGAATCAACATTGCCGGGAGAAATATCAATAACCTCAGATATGCGGATGACACCACCCTTATGGCAGAGAGTGAAGAAGAACTAAAGAGCCTCTTGATGAAGGTGAAAGAGGAGAGTGAAAAAGTTGGCTTAAAGCTCAATGTTCAGAAAACTAAGATCATGGCATCTGGTCCCATCACTCCATGGGAAATAGATAGGGAAACAGTGGAAACAGTGTCAGACTTTATTTTGGGGGCTCCAGAATCACTGCTGATGATGATTGCAGCCATGAAATTAAAAGACGCTTACTCCTTGGAAGGAAGGTTATGGCCAACCTAGATAGCATATTAAAAAGCAGAGACATTACTTTGCCAACAAAAGTCTGTCTAGTCAAGGCTATGGTTTTTCCAGTGGTCATGTATGGATGTGAGAGTTGGACGGTGAAGAAAGCTGAGCGCCGCAGAATTGATGCTTTTGAATTGTGGTGTTGGAGAGGACTCTTGAGAGTCCCTTGGACTGCAAGGAGATCCAATCAATCCGTCCTAAAAGAGATCAATCCTGGGTGTTCATTGGAAGGTCTGATGTTGAAGCTGAAATCCAATACTTTGGCCACCTCATGAGAAGGGTTGACTCATTGGAAAAGACCCTAATGCTAGGTAGGATTGGGGGCGGGAGGAGAAGGGGACGACAGAGGATGAGATGGTTGGATGGCATCACCAACTCGATGAACATGGGTTTGGGTAGACTCCAGGAGTTGGTGATGGACAGAGAGGCCTGGCGTGCTGCAATTCATGGGGTCGCAAAGAGTCGGACACGACTGAGCGACTGAACTGAACTGATAGTATATAAGAGCTTCTCTGGCTGGTAGCTCAGGTATAAAGAATCTGTCTGCAATGCAGGAACTACAGGAACACAGGTTCGAACCCTGGGTTGGGCACATCCCCTGGAGAAAGACACGGCAACCCACTCCAGTATTCTTACCAGGAGAATCCCATGGGCAGAGGAGCCTGGCAAGCTACAGTCCACAGGGTGGCAAAGAGTCAGACACAACTGAAGCGACTTAGCATGCATGCACAGTCTACAAAGTAGCATGTGCTGTGCTGTGCTAAGTCATTTCAGTCATGTCTGACTTTGTGAGACCCTGTGAACTGCAGCCTTCAGGCTCCTCTGTCCATGGGGATTCTCCAGGCAAGAACACTGGATTGGACTGCCATGTCCTCCTCCAGGGTATCTTCCCACCCCAGGGAGCGAACCCACAGCTCTTCCAGCTCCTGCTTTGCAGGCAGATTCTTTACCACTGAGCCACCAGTAAAGCCCATAAAGTAACACATTAATATATATCTTATAAATCATAAACAGGCATACATAAATTCTATTGTGGGCTCTGTCTTTTTTAATCCAGAGGATTGTAATCAAAATGTTTGGTAACCATTGCTAAATAATGATTTTCCACATATATAAGGAGAATTTAAGTGTACTATAGAATGTTTTATTGGAGCATAGCAAGAAGCAGCAGCCATAAACTATGGATTTCTAAATGCTACTGCTAAGTCACTTCAGTCGTGTCCGACTCTGTGTGACCCCACAGACGGCAGCCCACCAGGCTCCCCCGTCCCTGGGAGTCTCCAGGCAAGAACACTGGAGTGGGTTGCCATTTCCTTCTCCAATGCATGAAAGTGAAAAGTGAAAGTGAAGTCGCTCAGTTGTGTCCGACCCTTAGCGAACCCATGGACTGCAGCCTACCAGGCTCCTCTGTCCATAGGATTTTCCAGGCAAGAGTAAATAAACTACTGTTAATTCATTTGGTACAGCACTTAATACTATGCTAACTAAAGAGAGATTACTAATAAATAAGAGAATTTTGAAGTTAGGAAAGAAATTATATATCACCTATTTCAAGTCTCAAACATGAGGTAACTACAAGGTGGAGAGAGTAATGTTTTCCATGCCATATGCCTGACTCATAGTGACAGAACCAGGTACAGATCCAAAATTTCTGAAACCTTTGTTTTTCAACTATTCAACACATACACATAGATAGACAGAAAGACCTACAAATATTTAACAAAAGGGGAGGGTCTTTGAAATTAAGTAGCAGATAACCTAGTATTCTCTTTGTGACCCCAGGGAGAGAAAGAGAATACTAGGTTATCTGCTACTTAATTTCAAAGACCCTTCCCTTTTGTTAAATATCTATCTGTTTTTATGTCTTTCTATGTCCATGGTGGCTCAGAGGGTAAAGAATCTGCCTGCAAGGCAGGAGATCTGAGTTCATTTCCTTGATCAGGAAGATCCTCTGAAGAAGGAAATGGCAATCCACTCTAGTACTCTTACCTGGAGAATTGCATGGACAGAGAAGCCTGGCTGCCTACAGTCCATGGGGTCACAAAGAGTTGCACATGACTGAGCAACTAACACACACACACACACACACACAAAGTAGCATTCTCACTACTTTATTTTCTTCTATTTAACCATATTTTTATTTTTGCCTTTTTTTCTAGCCTTCCCAAAATCACATCCTGTTTTAGAAAAAGGAATAGTGAATTTTCTTTTTTATCATGTTAATTTTTTAAGCCACTGTATATCAGAAAAATTCAAACCTGAAGTTAATCCTGCTTTTGGCAATCTCTTCTATCAAAAACAGCCTCTGAACTCTAAATGTCTTTTTTTCTTAATAGTAATCCTCTGCAAACAATCCAGCACAAGAAATATGTGCCCAACCCTCCCTGAAGGAAAGATGAGATGAAAAATGCTGAAGAGAAATTTAAATTATTTATGGAGGTTATTCAAACCCGTTTTGAATAACTGTCTTATATCTATGTTGTCCCTTCACATTTTGTAGCATTTAAGAAATCTGATTCTATCTCCTCACAGACACTGGGTCAATCACGGCTATGTTACCAAACAGTTTTGTCACATATTGGGAAACTAATAACAGTGTTGGGTTGAGAATACTGAATGTCATACTGCAGATAATCGCTTAGCAAAGTGTCCAGCATAAAGTTAGGCATACACTACCTAATTCTTTTTAAGTCAAACACTTGCAGTCACCTGAAGTGACACACCCGAGGCCTCATCTTTCCTATTAGACAGGATACTGAGAAACGCAGACTTCTCCTCTATGGAGACTTAGACTTTAAGGCATTTAGGGAGTTGGCTAAATTCTTAAAAGGACTGGGAGGGATTAAAAAACAACAACAAAAACATGCCTCTGGAATGGCCAAGGTTTTAGCCACATACCACACCAGGACAGCAGGCCCCTCCTCATTCCTTTCCCTCCCAGGGCCAAAAGAAACTACAGTTACCAGTAGCCCTCAGGCAGCTTCCGGTGCAGTGCGCCGGCGCTACTTCCGGGCACATCTTTTACGTCAGTTCGTGGGACCCGACTTGGGGCTGAGGCTGATTTCCTTAACATGGGTTCTTTCGTTTCACAGCCCCTTGAGCCGGTCAAGTTCGTTGCGCCTCCTGAGGCCACGTCCACCGCTAAGCCCGCACAGGTCACTGCACCCAGAGCGCCAGCCTCTCCAGCGCAAGCCCCTCTATTTAATAACTGCTGGAGCTGTCGCGTGCTCTCCGGGTCGGGGCTGATAGGGGCAGGCGGATATGTGTACTGGATGGCGCGGAAGCCCATGAAGCTGGGATATCCCCCGGGTCCTGGGACTATTGCGCAGATGATCTTCGGCATCAGTGAGAGTCTGGGCACCACCCTTGGGCTGAGGGAGAGGGAGGAGGAGATCACACGTGGGGTGGGGCAGGAGTAGGGGGGGCGAGGCACCGGGGTTGGTTACCTGGCGGCAGGCATCCCTTCCAGTAATACGCGAGGGGCAGGAGGAAGTAGTTGTTGGGATATTTTTTTTGCTTTGTTTTTTTCTTAAATAACACTATATATATATATATATATTTTTTTTTTTTTTTTTTTTGAGAACTCTAGCCTCAATCTTTTTAATCCTATTGAGAGCTATTAGAAATAAGTATGAGCATAGTAGTCCCATTTTCCTGTTGAACAAACCCAGACATACAGAAGTAAATATGTTTGTGGTCAGACATCCAGGATGTGACACACAGCCAGTCTTTGATCCCGGGTTTATGTGTCACCTTTTCTAGGTTGTGGAGAAAGCTTGAGTGAGGGCACTTGACCTTTGGCTTTGAAGGTAAACTCTAGACATGGGTTCAAAGCCCACATATGAGGTCTTCTGCATATTATGACCCCACAGTTATTATTTGTAAGGATACTAAGTGATGGTCAAGATGTCTTCTGGTAAAATGTAGTGATTCTTTTAGCTCTTTAGACCGATTGAGTGAATAGAATTTTAATTTTTCATATCTCTTATCTTCTTAACTAGATTGCTTAGATCAATTACTTTTTTGCATAGGGAAAGTAACAGAATTTTTTTCTCCCAACTTTTCTTTCCTGAGCTTTACTCTTCTATAAAAAATCTTCAAGGATTAGGACTGACATATATCAAAGCACTTGGTACTTTCATAGCACATAAAGTACTGTTTTGTTTATTTTCCCCCTAGGCATTGCTTGCTGGGGTGTGGTCATCCTGTCAGACCCCAAAGGGAAGGCCTTCCGCACTGGATGAAAGTACCACCAGTGAATTTGTCGTCTCTCCACATCCCCATGACGCACAGAACAAGCATGGCACTTATAGATGTTCTGGACAGAAATATGGACATTGACAGACTTCAGTCCTGCAGATACTACATGACTGAAAAGACAAACATGGATTGTCATTCATGGGCCATGACTGTTTAAGGCCTTCTTTCGCTGGTTCCACAGTGGCCAATAAATCCCTGAGAGAAGAGAAGAGGTTCTGTGCCTTATTTGAGGAAGGAGGGTATAATTGTAAATATATATAGAGAGAGAGGAAGTAATAAACCAAATGGGAAAGTTAGCTAAAGTTATTCTCAATAGTTCTTTTTATCACACTTCTCCTGTAATTGGGTCAGCACCTACTATCCTAGATAGGTATCATATAATACACAGAAGTACATAAAACATGTATTTGCATACTGCTCATACTTCCCAAAGCATTGTCAGATCCATGAACCTTTGAGAGTTTACCAGCTACTCTGAGGAGGTTATGTCATTGGTAGTAAGTGAACATTAAAAAACAGAGTTCTAGTGATATGCCCAGAGTCATTCAGCAATAGTGTTTGGACTTGTTCTTGTCTTTCAGAACTACGATTGTTCCCAGGAAGCAAGAATTACCTTTATGAAACAACTGGATAAGCATAAACATCAGCATAAAAGAAAAAGCTTAAGTACCAAAATACTTGTGAGAAATTCAAAATCTTTTGCAGTTTTTTTTTGTGTGTGTGTGTGTGTATTTTGTTCTTTTCTCACAAGCACTGGAAAAGCTTCTGTGATGAAACTGAGTTGCTTTTGAGATAAAGACTGAAAATTAGACACTTTATGCCTGAGAGAAGTCTGCTTCCTACTAGGTTTTTAAATTTTTTTCTACAATACTATGGTTTCTAAAGTTGTGTGTAGCTATTTTTTCAGAGCAGACAAATACTCTTCAACTCAACTGCCAATTGCAATGTCTACATTTTGGATGGTGGGTTGAAAAAGTAGATACCTTTAGGGCTATTTTTTTGATATTGTATATAAGTGTACAAGTCTATTAAGCCTCACAAATGACAGTACGTCTCTTGCATTGTCTACACTAGAGTTCATGGCACGAGTGATTATATATATCTATCCAACTGAGAAGGTTTTTCAACATAAAATATTTAAGTGAAATATTAAATTCAGTTATGTGATGTTAGTAAATACGGAAGTTTTAAGTTAGAAGAGACCAGAGAGGACCCAAAGAGGGGACTTCCTTGAGGACCCATGACACATGTGCATGCTCATTCGCTAAGCCATGTCTGACTCTGACTGTAGCCCACCAGGCTTCTTTGTCCATGGGATTTCCCAGGCAACAATACTGGAGCAGTTTGCTTTTTCCTTCTCCAGGGGATCTTCCCAAACCAGGGATTGAACCCACATTCTTCTGCACTGGCAGGCGGATTCTTTACCACTGAGTCACCAGGGAAGCCCCCCATGACACATGATCATCCACTAAAATACCTATGAAGACAAGTTACTACCTGCTTTAAAAGGTAAGCCATTCTGTTGAAGGAAAGCTTCAGTCCTAACATTTTCTTAGTTTTAAAACCAAATTACAATTTGCTCATCTTGGCTTGATTTCCTGGATACATAACATAACTCTTAAATGTATATATTATAATTTTAGCATGTTCCTCAGAATTCATAGCAGTATGAATCTTTAACCAAATGAAAGCTTTTTCCAAATAAACTTGCTCAAAGTATACTGCCAAATTATGTTTGGCAGACTGATTCCAAATCGAGAAAGGAGTATGTCAAGGCTCTATGTTGTCACCCTGCTTATTTAACTTATATGCAGAGTACATCATGAGAAACACTGGGCTGGATGAAGCATAAGCTGGAATCAAGATTGCCGGGAGAAATATCAACCTCAGATACGCAGATGACATCACCCTTAGGGCAGAAAGTGAAGAAGAACTAAAGAGCCTCTTGATGAAAGTGAAAGAGGAGAGTGAAAAAGTTGACTTAAAACTCAACATTCAGAAAATTAAGATCATGGCATCCGGTCCCATCACTTTATGGCAAATAAATGGGGAAACAATGGAAAACAGTGACAGACTTTATTTTTAGGGCCTCAAATATCACTGCAGACGGTGAGTACTGCCATGAAATTAAAAGATGCTCCTTGGAAGAAAAGCTGTGACCAACCTAGACAGCATATGAAAAAGCAGAGACATTACTTTGCCAACAAACGTCTGTCTAGTCAAAGCTATGGTTTTTCCAGTAGTCATGTATGGATGTGAGAGTTGGACTGTAAAGAAAGCTGAGCACTGAAGAATTGATGCTTTTGAACTGTGGTGTTGGAGAAGACTCTTGCGAGTCCCTTGGACTGTAAGGAGATCCAACCAGTCAATCCTAAAGGAAATCAGTCCTGAATATTCATTGGAAGGACTGATGTTGAAGCTGAAACTCCAATATGGCTGGCTGATGCGAAGAACCAACTCATTGGAAAAGACTCTGATGCTGGGAAAGATTGAAGGCAGGAGGAGAAGGGGAAGACAGAGGATGAGATGGTTTGATGGCATCACCGACTTGATGGACATGAGTTTGAACAAGCTCTGGGTGTTGGTGATGGACAGGGAAGCCTGGAGTGCTGCAGTCCATGGGGTTGCAAAGTTGGACACGACTGAGCAACTGAACTGAACTGGGACTCACTTAACTAGGTGTGAGCAAAGTACTGTTCTGCATGTCTAAAGGCAGTTAGGGATAATCTCCCTCCATGCCCTCCCTAAAATAGGTTAGTTAGAATTTGTAGTTAAAATTGTTTCATTTTGTTTTTCTTTTGAAGTGTATTCTGAAATTTGCTTTCATTTCTGTCAGTACTAAATTAGAGGCCATGGTTTGTTTTAGGGATGAATCTTCCGAGAGAAAGAGACGTTGCCTTAGTTCCGCAAAGTAGGAAGTGCATTTAGTGTCCCTGTATTACCTTCTCTTTCCTCGGGGATGAAGTGCATTTAGTGCCCCTATATTATCTTCTCTTTCCTTGAGTGAGCAGGACAAAGAGGCTCAAGAATCAAAGGATCCCTGATTGACTTAACAGTGAGGAATCTGCCTACCAATGCAGGAGACATGGGTTCAATCCCTGGATCGGGAAGTTTCCTTGGAGAAGGAAATGGCAACCCAATCCAGTATTCTTGCCTGGGAAATCCTATGGACAGAGGGGCCTGGCAGGCTACAGTCCATTGGGTTGTGAAGAGTGGATATAACTTAGCAAGTAAACAATAACAACAATTTAAGAATACCAGATTAATTATGACGGGCTTTAGAATCTTTGCAGCATGGAAATGAGAGTTTATAATTACCTTTCACAAAGAAAGGAAGAAAGTACAAAAACAGGCAATTTAAAAATGCACTTAGAGTTTTCCTTGGAACATAGATCAAAACGTGTCAACACTGATATTTTTCATGGTGTCTAAAATACCTATTTGGACAAACTTTACATGGTGTAAACTTTGATGTCTCCAGATGATCAAGAAATGACTATACTTTCTCTTATTTCGTGTATTGCACTGACTAGTCTAGAAACCAGTGAACAGCTAACAACATGTCTGAACATATTAAAGGACCTGAATATAGACTGATCCTTAGGATCTTGTGTATTGGGAGAGAAATAGGGGTCTCTTTTCTTCCTAGGTCAATTAATGGACAGCTGTTGCTTGCAGCACTGCTGTATGCCAAATGCAGATCAACCTAAGAAGTTCTGGAGTTTCACCTGACAGAAGCCATTGCAGAGACAGCTGTTGCTGTCAGCCTTAGAGGTTAAACCTTTCAGCTGTGATTTGTGCATCACTCCCACCCTCAACTAGCATTTGCCCCTTGCTCCTTTTTTATTACTCATTTCTCAGCCTGACTGTGTCTGAATTAGGGGCCTCTTGTATGATGCCACTTGATTTGACAACATGAAATATATTGCTCCAAAATTAAATATATGTTCAGGGCAAGCTTATGTTCAAGAACCCCCTCAAACCAGGCTTGGCCTCAGCTGATTTATTGCCAGGACGTTGATGAAACCAACACTTCTCAAATCTTGAAGTGAGGAATAGTAAGCAGTTTTGAGTTGAAAGCTCCTTTTTTTTTTTTTCTTTCTTTTAAATGACAGATAAATCCTTGCCTTGACCCAGTGATTATTTAGGTATCAGGGGCAAAGAGAGGTGAGAGACCTATAATTACACATCATTCAGAGGTATCCTAAGAGCATGGGGAAAAAAATTTGTCACTCTTCTAAATGCCTGTCTCTTGGCCTTTGAGCTATTCAACAACTTGTCATTCAAATGTAAATGTAGAGAACTGGCCAGAAGGGTGAATGTTAAATGCAACAAGGCCACTAAAAGCACTGCTCAGTCCTGAATTTGCAGAGACTTCAGGAGTGTGGTTGACAGAATTCTTCAGATGGACCCCCCCAAGGCTCCCAACCCCTGGGTATACATAGACCTTCTAGTTATTCAAACATCGTTCTAGGTATGGCTGTGAAGGAAATTTGCAGATGTAATTAAGGTTCTAGATCAATTTGATCTGAAGATAAGGAGATTATCCAGATTCGCTAAATCACATGAGCCCATTATATCTTGGTCCAGAGGTCAGAGACCTGAGAAAACAGATTAAAAGCATGAGGGGGAGTCCAGGCATGAGGAGTGAGTTGGAGGCTGGAAGAAAACAAACATCCATAGTGAGAATTTCCTGTGGAGGTCACGTGACTAGGAATGACTAACAACTCAAAGGGAAATGAAGCCCTCTCTCACTTCTGCAACTGGAAAGAAATGAATCCTGCCGACCACCTATGAGCTTAGAAGAGGGCCCTGTGAGAACGAAGAACTCCAACCCCAGCCAAACCTTGGTTTCAGCCCAGTGAGACCCTAAGCAGAGTATCTAGTTATGCTGTGAAATGAGATAATAAATTTAAGTTGTCAAGTTTGTGATAATCTGTTACACAGCATAGGCAATGAATACAAGGAATCAGAAGTTTGAATACAAGGAATCAGAAGTGTTTGTGGTATCATAGTCATAGTGGAACTGAGCAGAACCCCATGGCCCCCTCCCCCCAAGAACAAAGGCCCTCTATGTCCCCTGCTTCTTATTTGTAGAAAAGTTGAAGCCTCCCAGAGTCACAAAAGAGCAGGCTCAAGCAGTTAATGACAAGAGAGTCATAGACTCAGTGTCTGATGAAAAATGGTATTAACACTCTTGCTCATAATAATCTATATCTTTGTGAGAATTAGAATAATTGTAGCTTGCTCTGCCCACAAATGTAAGTAGGCAACTAAAACTGTCACCAAACAGATGCTACAAAACCATGTCAGTATCTTCTACTCTGACATAGGGTGACATATAGCACCCTATGTCAGCATAAAGTTGCAGTCCATGGGGTTACAAAAAGTAGAATACAACTTAGCAACTGAACAAATGAACAACAATGTCAACAACAACAAATAAAGAAGTTACAGAAGATGGACCTTCACCTCTAGTCTCAGAATGATGTCTGACAAGTGGGGATCTGTAAGCAGCTCTTTTGCCCCTTTCCTGTTAGCCTATTTCTGCTTCTCCAAAACGTTAATTATAAAAATGATGTCAGTTGATAACATTTAATCTAACTCCTGTCTTCTGCTCTACTGAATATACAAAATGTCCTGCCTAACCTGTTGAATCCTTTCCTGGATTAAAAGGAGTAAGAATGAAAAATTAAGTAGTTAAAAAATGACTAACTCTCTATCCCCAGCTTTCCCCCTTAGCAAATTTGCAGGCTGACCAAGCAGGCAAGAGAGCATCCAAGAAGGTCAAGAGCAATCAGCAAGCCTGCACACAATGGAGAAATGATGAAGAATCTGACCTCCTACCTTAACAATTAAATGAGGTTGTTTCTCCTTTTTCCCTTTGAAAATTACCATGGCTGAACAGAATCTTCAGAGTTGGTCTCCAGACATGAGTCTGCCTTCTCCCCAAATTGCCAGCTTTTATGAATAAAGCACCTTTCCTTTCTACTGACACTTTCCCCTCAGTTACTGGTTTCTGAGAAGCGAGCAACAAAGCCTGAGTTTAGTAACAAAAGTAGGTGGCACACTGGACCAAACAGACATCCCCATTCTGGGCACTTAGGAAGAGCAAGAAGGGACCATCTGAATAGCATTTGTCTTTATAGTTACAGTCTTCACTTGTTCTTTTATTGGTGGTTTCCTTTGATAATCTATATTTTGTTTTCTAGTAAAACTGTTCCACTGTTAAATCTATCAAAAAAAAAATTACAGCACCCTTTTTATGTGCCAAGCATTATGCAAGCTAAATACTTTACAGGGATCATTTACTCCTCTCTCAGCAGTCCTGTTTTACAGATGAGATGGTTGAGGCCCAAAGCAGGTAAGAATTTCCCCAACACCTCAAGTGATGTACCAGTAGTAGCTTGGCTAAGAGAAAGTGAAAGTCATTCAGTTGTGTCCGACTCTTTGTAACCCCATGGACTATACAGTCCATGGAATTCTCTGGGCCAGAATACTGGAGTGGGTAGACGTTCCCTTCTCCAGGGGATCTTCCAAACCTAGGGATTGAACCCAGGTCTCCCAATAGAGAATGCATGTTGCTACAGTCTTTTTCTTAGCATACATTCTAAAAATGTTCAGTTAGTGGAATTAGAAATTTTAAATTCTGATTTTCCATTTTTTTCCTTGTTATCCTTTAGTTTAACATGTATCATTAATCTCTTGTTTTTCCTCTTCTTTAAAATTGAGGTTATATTACTTGTCATTCTGACAGCAATTTCTATGATAATCCAGGACAAGAAATTCTTCTTATCTCTTCCCCAACTTTACTTCAATCTCTCTCCTGATCTTGGACCATTCTCCTGAACCTCAGACTCTATTTCCAAGGAACAGTAGAGCATCCTGTCTTTCTACAGACGCGAGTCCCAACTTGCCCAAATGAACTTATCTCTCGCCTATTTGTGCTCTTCTTTTTTCTGTCTCCATCAATAGCATTTCCAACTATCAGCGAAGCTAGAGATTGTGGAATTATTTATGAGTATCTTTGTCATTTTTCTCTTCTTTTCATAAGTCCTGATTATTTTAACTCCTTACAGCTCTTTCCTATCCACTTCCATTGCTATTGTTTTGGATCAGCTATTATCATTTCTCATGTAGATTACCATAGTAGATTTTTAATTTCTCCTTGCTTTCTGGAAACCCTTCTCATCTGCCCTCCACACTATAGCTAGTGTAGTCATACAATGTTTCCCCTTAAAACCCTTCAGCATTTCTGCTACACACAAAATGAATGGCATTGTATGGAATGCCTTTCGTTATTTCACCCGCCATAACTTGCCATTTTTATTTTATTTCCACTCTCTGAATTTTGTACCACAGCCCCTCCCTTCCATGTTCCTGTCACTTTAGCCAGCTCCTCCTAAAAATGCCATTCTCCGTGCCTTTGCATGTTCTATCCCTTCAGCCTATAATATTCCTTTTGTGAAGAAATCCTGCTTGTCTTTCAAAGCCCAGCCCAAATGTCACCTCTCTGGTAAAGCCTTCCATGAAAAGTCCCTATGCTGTCATTACTTTTAGGGTTGTGCAACTGTTACACTTTGGGCAGACTTCTATCACTGTACTTAAAATACTGCTCAGTAATTATTTATGCATTTGTCCCTTTCTACCAATTGTGAACTCTTCAAGAAGAGGATTATGCCTTTTTTTTAACCTTCATGTTTCTAATTCCCAACCACAGCAGCAAACATGCCAGACACTCAGTTGGTGTTCAATAAATATCTGATGAATAAGTGAATAAAGGGCTGAACAAATCAGTAAGGAAAGAAAAACATCTGTTGTATTTGACAGCTTTAGTGTATTTCAGTGCTTCTTACCTCAAGTATGATCCCTGGCCCAGCAGCATCAGCATTCCCTGAGAACTCATTAGAAATGCAGATTCTTATCCCCAAGCCAGACCTACTACTGACTCAAGAACTCTGGAGTTGGAGCCCACCAATCTGTAATTTAATATGCTCTCTGGGTGATTCAAATGAACGTTTACATTTAAGAATCACCAGTGTAGTTGACAGGGCTTCCTTGGTAGCTCAGCTGGTATAGAATCCGCCTGCAATGCAGAAGACCCAGGTTCAATCCCTGAGTGGGGAAGATCCCCTTGAGAAGGAAATGGCAACCAACTTCAGTATTCTTGCCTGGAAAACCCCATGGACAGAGGAGCCTGATGGGCTATAGTCCATGGAGTCGCCAAGAGTTGGACACAACTTAGCGAATAAACCACCACCAGTGTAGCTGAACCTGACTGATGTGTGTAGAACAGATCTCAGCTGTAAAGTAGTGGAAGGAACATCTGAACAGTCAGGTTCTAAGCTCAGTTCTGTCATCAGCTCCTACTATGCTCTTGAAAAATTGACTTAACCTTTTAGACCATAAACGTTACTCTCCGTAAATTCAGATTAGACTAGATAATTTATAAACTCCCTTTCAGCATTAAAGTTCTCTCTTTGCATAAAGAAAGAGATGTATTCTTTGATTCCAAAGGACAAAGATAAAGGAGTGCAAAACCAAGAGAAAATTGCAGCAGCACTCTGTTCAGTGATCCTGTGAATCTGCTGCAGAAAGACCAAACCATTGCTCCTGCAAGTTCACTGCGTAGATTTTTGAAGCTGCAAATGCCTGATGCTTCACAGGAATTTATTAACTCTTCACCCCAATTAGTGCACCTGGCCAACCAAACAGTTCCACCGGGGAGGGGAGAGGTCCTTCCTGACCCCCTTGTGATCAGCTCACACCCAAGCATGAAATGTGATTACCCTCTCCTAGCCTGTATAACTACCCAGGGGTTCAATAGAAATATGGGAAGTCAAGGAACGATGGAGGTTGTCAGTGATGGTGATGTCTGTGTATGTGTAGTTCCTTTCTATTTCCCAAGAACCCAAATAGGAAAATCCCTCCTTCAGTTTCACCCTGCATAATACTAATTTAGTGATGTGAATTAAATTAAACATGTTATATTATGCAGACTGTGTCTAGAATAACAACAAATTTTAGCAAAAGAAAACATGCCATCAGTGAGTAGGCAAAGGAGACCAATAAAAAATGCACATTCTGTCCTGTACCTAGAGGTACAAAACTATATATATATATATATATATATATATATATATATATGGACTTCTCTGGTGGCTCAGACAGTAAAGAATCCGTCTGCATTGCAGGATAACCAGGTTCGATCCCTGGATCTTAAAGAGTCCCTAGAAAATGAAATGGCAACCCACTCCAATATTCTTGCCTGGAGCATTCCATAGACAGAGGAGCCTGGCAGGCTACAGTCCATGGGGTTGGAAACAGTCACACATGACTGAGTGACTCACACACACACACACAAATATGTATTTTTTAATAATGGCTACCCTATATATGAAGCTGAATGGACACAATAAAACCTAATTGGTGATTTCAACATTATAATGACCAACTATAGAAATAGCCATTAAGCCTGGGACTAGGAGCCAGTATTGGTGAAAGCCGAAGATTTTGGCAGTTATCGCCAAAACAGTTTTGATAATTAGAAGAAATCTGGCTCATTTCCCTCAGGGGAATTACCATTTTCAGGTTCCTTGGATGCACCGTATTAAGATTCAGTCTGATACATACTTATTAGTCTTTGTTACATGTCAGGCACTGCTAGGTATGCCAGGAATACTGCAGGGTCCCTGATCAAAGAAAGCTGAGAGTCGACTAGGAGAGACAGACACTTTAACAAGTGACTGTGATATAAGGAAATGTTATAGATTGGATACATGAGAGCAAGGAAAAGGGATATTTTAGATCTCCTTAAACTGGCACAGAAATCTAGTCTGATATGCTTCCCAGAGCAAAGCCCCGTCACCAGTGGAACAAATTTGGACCTGTGTGCTGCCCACCAGGAGAATGAATGAAGCAGACACATGCCAAGAAGAAGGGCTGCCCACATTAAACAGAACCTCTAAGGGGGGATTCTCCGAGTTCCTGACTCAGGGCTGCTTTAAGCTGCGTGCTGTGCAGTGATGCTTGGAGCTCTGTGACAGAGAACTGCAAAAAGCCTGTCAAAACTCTTGACAAGTGAAAGACAGGCAAAGTGCGGGGAGGCCTGCTCTCCATCCTTGCCACCGTGTGAACACCTGTTACCAAGAGAGCAAGCTGAGAGACACATTTGGCACATGTTGGCAGCACCAGCAGAATCAGCCCCGCCCCATGATTTAGTGAAAATGTGATCCTTTGTCTGCGGCTTCTGCCTCACAAATTGATTAG
This sequence comes from Giraffa tippelskirchi, assembly GCF_054371585.1. Classification (NCBI taxonomy): domain Eukaryota; kingdom Metazoa; phylum Chordata; class Mammalia; order Artiodactyla; family Giraffidae; genus Giraffa; species Giraffa tippelskirchi. The sequence continues at coordinate 156,154,351 of NC_137275.1, forward strand.
TTTCCTTTGCTGCATAGTTACTAGGAGGGAGTGGTAAGTAAACACGTTGAGCAGGTTTTACCGTAGCTGACTATAGAGATACCAAAAATTCTCAAAACATTCCTTTTTAAATGAGAAAAATAAAAAAATCACAGTAATCCCACATCAGTTCAGCTCAGTTCAGTTGCTCAGTCGTGTTTGACTCTTTGCAAACCCGTGGATTGCAGCACACCAGGCTTCCCTGTCCATCACCAACTCCTGGAGCCTACTCAAACTCATGTCCAGAGCATCGGTGATGCCATCCAACCATCTCATCCTCTGTCATCCCCTTCTCCTACCACCTTCAATCTTTCCCAGCATCAGGGTCTTTTCCAATGAGTTGGTTCTTCACATCAGCCGACCAAAGTATTGGAGTTTCAGCTTCACCATCAGTCCTTCCAATGAATATTCAGGACTGATTTCCTTTAGGATTGACTGGTTGGATCTCCTTACAGTCCAAGGGACTCTCAAGAGTCTTCTTCGGCACCACAGTTCAAAAGCATCAACTCTTCGGAGCTCAGATTTCTTTATAGTTCAACTCTCACATCCATTCATGACTACTGGAAAAAACCATAGCTTTGACTAGACAGACCTTTGTTGGCAAAATAACGTCACTGCTTTTTAATATGCTGTCTAGGTTGGTCATAGCTTTTCTTTCAAGGAGCAAGCGTCTTTTAATTTCATGGCTACAGTCACCATCTGCAGTGATTTTGGAGCCCCGCAAAATAAAGTCTCTCGCTGTTTCCATTTTTTCCCATTGTTTCCCACATGTAATCCCACATGCAGGGAGATTTTCAATGGACAAGCACTTTCCTTCATTCACTTACACACTTGGGTCTACAGCAAGGCAAGAGAATGGGCAGTGCATCTCCCAGAGTTCCTATTCTACAGATGAAGTAAAGGAGGCAGTTTTGGGAGTTGAGGGACAGTGCAGCCACCAGTAAGAAGCAGATGGATCATGTGAGTTCAGGTCTTTGGAACTTTTGCAGGATCCACCTCCCTGCTGACTCTCTAAGAATTCAAGGAGATGTGTCTGTTCTTATCCAGCTGTCATTCTGGTAGGAACCAATTTAGCTTCTGCCTTTAAAGCAATGGAAATTCAATCTGTCTCCCTCAGATGTAAGTGCAGCGACCCTGTCTTTGGAAGCCTGAGGTTCAGGGGCACGAGGGCAATGCAGATGAAAGGTTTGTTTTAGAACCAGCCAGTTGAAACCTGTCTGTCCCTAGATAAGCCACTTCCTGATTTTAAAATGTGAATAGTCATATCCCCCAGCTTCTGTGGGGACTGTGTATTAGTGACTGTGATGTACTAGGATGTCAATAAATGATTGCCAATAAGCAGAGACATCACTGTGCCGACAGAGGTCCATCTAGTCAAAGCTAGATGGTTTTTCCAGTAGTCATGCATGGATGTGAGAGTTGGACCATAAAGAAAGCTAAGCACTGAAGAATTGATGCTTTTGAACTGTGGTGCTAGAGAAGACTCTTGAGAGTCCCCTGGACAGCAAAGAGATCAAACCAGTCAATCCTCAAGGAAATCAACCCTGACTTTTCATTAGAAGGACTGATGCTGAAGCTGAAGCTCCAATACTCTGGCCACCTGATGCATAGAGCCAACTCATTGGAAAAGACCCTGATGTTGGTAAAATTGAGGACAGGAGGAGAAGGGGGTGACAGAGTACAAGATGACTGCATGGCATCATCGACCCAAAGGACAGGAATTTGAGGAACTGGGAGATATTGAAGGACAGGGAAGTCGGGGGTGCTGCAGTCCATGGATTTGGAAAGAATCAGATATGACCTAACGAATGAACAACAACAATATTATTTTTATTAGCATATTCTGTTTTTAATAGTATAAGCGTATAAATATTTAACAGTATAAATAACGAGTTCCCACTCCTCTTGCCAGGTGACTGAGGACTCAGGGTCTGGATGTGGGGAAGAGCCTGCTACAGAGTGTCTGAGGGAACGGGTGTTTGGGATCACATCGTGCAGATATCAAAAAGGCAAAATTAAAAAATTTTCTTTTTTAAACTTGCCTGTTTCTCAAGGCAGGTTTGTGCCTGCAATCTGGTTCAGTTCACCCCAATTTTTTAAAATTTTAAAATGTTTCCTTTAAACTAAACTTTAAAATAAACAGCAAATGAAAAATAAAAAAGAAATGATGAGATCTATCCAGAAAAAAAGTTTTCTTCTGAGGGGGCCCCAGAGCTGGCTCTACGAGGGTGCCAACTGCCGGTTTGTTTTATTATCACTCTGGTTAAATATATCCATGGCTGAGGGGGAGGAGGGCAATTGACAGCACCTTCGGCTTCCTGGGACGCTTGATGCTTATTTCACCAAGTTGGTTGGGGGACTGACATGCTTTTGCTTGCTATGAGCGGTAAATGATTCCCCTGCATTGAGTGCTTTCTCCATCACTTAGTGACTGTGTCGCTGTCTCATCTGGAAAATAGGGACGTTCTTATCTGTCTTGCTCATCTCACAGCTTTCTCATGTAGATCAAATAAAATAAATGACTATGTATAAGTGTTTGAAACTAGATATACTACCCTCTCAGTATTACCTCAGTCTTTCCTCCAGTTGTAATTTTTCAAAAATAGTGCATGGGGCTTCCCTAGTGACTCAGAAACCACCTGCCAATGCAGGAGACATGGGTTTGATCCCTATTCCTGGAAGATCGAACATGCCATGGAGCAACTAAGCCTGCACACCACAACTACTGAGCCTACATGCCACAGCTATTGAAGCCTGCACACCCTAGAGCCTGTACTTCAACAAGAGAAGCCACTGCAATGAGAAGCCCATACAGCACAACTAGAGAAGTAGCCCCTGCTTGCCACAACTAGAGTAAAGCCTGGAAGACCCAATGCAGCTGAAAATAAATAAATAAATAAATAAATATTTTAAAAAATAGGCAATGCAACTCAGGAAAGGAATTTGTCCGTCTAGTAGTGCTATTATGCATCCTAAAAACAGGATCTCCCAAGTTATCCCATTTCTGCGCAACATTAGACATTCTCCTTTGCCAACAATTTAACTCTTCAAAAATGCCATTGTAATAGTGATCCTCAAATAATTATCATGATTTCTTGAAACTTGGTTTCTAATACAGGCATACCTCAGAGATATTGTGAGTTTGGTTCCAGATCACTGCAGTAGAGTATATGAATTTTTTGGTTTGCCACTGTACATAAAAGTTATGTTTATACTACACTGTAGTCCATTAAATGTACAATAGCATTATGTCAAAAAATGTACATACCATAATTAAATAATACTTTATTGCTAAAAATTACTAACCATTATCTGAGCCTTCAGCAAATAGTCATCTTTTTGCAATAGTAACTTCAAGGATCACTAGTCACAGATCAGCATAACAAATATAATCATGAAAAAGTTTGAAATATTGCAGAATTACCAAAATGTGACAGAGAGATAAAAGTGAGCAAATACTGTTGGAAAAATAATGCCTATAGATTTGCTTGCTGCAGGGATGCCACAAAAACTCAGTTTATAAAATAATGGAGTATCTGAAGTACAGTAAAACTAGGTGAGCCTGTAGACAATCTTGTTAAATAAGACTTTTAGCTCTGAATTCTTTGAATCAGAAGATATACCATCAGGTGTAGTCCTTCCTTCTCCACAGTAGTTTGCATGCTGTTCTATGATCCCTCTCCCTTTTCCTCTGACCTGCCACTTGAAATACAGGAGGATCCTATTCAGCATCCCAGCTATTTGGCACATAGCCACTCCTCCTCTAACAACTGGAGTCAAATGGAACATCCCACCTGGGCTCATGAGTTACTATATATTCCAGGTGTACTTTAGTGACATTTTGCTTACTCTATAAAGCCACATGTGAAATTGAGAACAGTTAATATTGAGTTCTCGAAAACTCAACTATCCCCCAGGGTTCAAGTTAGCTAAGGCACTCTGGCTGATACGCTGTTTGAACTGCAGATTCAACACCGTGCCTAGTTAAGGGCTTTTCTTTTATAGTTCAGGGCTTTTCAGGTGGCTCAGTGGTAAAATGTCTACCTGCCAATGCAAGAGACTCTGGTTTGATCCTGGAGGAGGACATGGCAACCAGTATTCTTGCCTGGGGACAATCCCATGGACAGAGGAGCCTGGCGAGTTGCATTCCCTGGGATTGCAGAGAGTTGGACACTACTGAGCAACTGAGCACACATGCACACTTTTACAGTTCAGAAAACACTGCTGAGTTTTAAAGATTACTATAAGGTCTCTTTTATTAATATAGCCAGGATTTTCTCTTACTGAATTTAGCCTTTATTTCCTTGAATGCATTTTATATGTGTATAATACATTTATATATACACAATATATTACATGTAAGGTGTGTGTATATATATATATATATATATTAAATTAAAACAATACTCAAATAACATGCTGACTTCTGCCAAGTCTGTTTTAATAAGCCATCTAGATACAGTCAGATATGGAACAAAGAAGAAGGCAGAAGTTTAGGCTTCAGGTCTCAGATCTGCCAAGGGGGATCTTAAATAAGCCAATGATAATGATTCTCAAATTTTCACCATGCTCAGTCACAATTTATATCTCTAGACCCCAAATCTCCCTGACCTGCAGACTCATCTATTCCACTGCCTCCTGACATTGCTGTTTGTGTGACTAATACTTGTCTTGAATTTAACCCATCCAAAATCATAATCAAGAGACTCTTAATTTCTCTGTCCCCATTCCAAATCTACTTCTTCTCTTTGTCCCATTTAAAAAGTGGCATCTCCATCCTCCCAGGTGTTCTCATCAAAAGCCTAGGAATCATCTTTGACACTTCCCTTTCTTTTACACTCCAAACCTATTACATTAATTAAACAAAGAGGCCATTAATTAGACTGAGGTGGCTCTATGATCTTGGCAACCTAGTTAGCAAATCAAAATCTAAACCAGTAAATGCCTCGAGGTTATGAAATCAAAACACTAAAGACACAAACAGCCGACCATAAACAGCCCACTAGTCTTTATGCTATAGCCAATCAGGTAACTTGTGTTCTTTGCTCCCTGCTTTCTTCACGGACATCTTCCCCCTGGCTTCTGTCCAGGAGTGCTCCTAACCACTTTCTGTTTGGCGTTGCCCAATTCAAATTTATTTTTGTTCAAGCAAACTTGTAAATTTTTCATATGCCTGTTTATTTTTTCAACATACCCAACCCCTCAGGAAATCCTATTAGTTCTGTCTTCAGAATATTCCTAAAATCAGACCACCTGTCACTTGATTTCAATCATGCCCAGCTGTTGCCTGGACTGTTACAATCCTCTAACTGGTTTTATTGCTTCCTGCCTTGTACACACTACTGTTTTATTCCACATAGCAGACAGTATGCTCAGTTCAAAAGTAAATGGGATCATGTCACTCTCTTTCCTGAAACCCAACCATCACTGATCTTGTCCTATCACACTTAGAATAGATGCTAAGTTTCTTATCTTGGCGTTCAAGGCTTTATTTACACGACTGAACCCTGGAAGCGTGTGATCTCATCTCACACATCCTTCTCGCTCACAGAGTTCCAGACACATTCTCACTCTCTCTCAAACACACATTACAGCCTTTCTGCACTTACTGTTCTCTCTGCCTGGAACTCCTCCCCTAAAACAGTCAAGGAGCTTGTCCCTTGCATCAATCAGGTGTTTGTTCAAACTGCCTCAGTGTTTTCCATCAGATCCAAAAGAGCTTCCACTTCTAATCTTACTGCTCAGTTTCTTTCCTGAAATCTGTTTCTGTTCCTAGCACCCATTACCCTCTGACATTCTTTCTGCTCAAACCCACACCCACACTTCTTCACTCCTCAATTGAATGTAAATGCCATGAGGACAGAAACTTAAGAGTGTTTTCTTTACAACTTGGTATTTCCAGTAACTAGATCAGTGCCACGTACTTAGTAAAAGGTAAATGAAAAATTGTCAGTGAGTGGAAGTATGCAGTCTCTGGGCCTGTTTCTTTAGCTTTCAATAGGATGATCTATAAAATCTCCGCTAGCTTTGAAAACCCATGATTCCTTGCTTTATTTTTTGGTTTATGATCTTGATTTGTTATGCACAGAAAAACAACTGTGATAGAAAACTGTAGCGTAGGAAGCAATGAGCTGGACCAAACAGCATCTCTACTGTTTTGGATTTGCTCTCAAATTTCCTTCTGATTAAACTTCTCATTCCCTAGAATTTACATGTCTATGGAAAACAAATGCGTATGGCTAATGCAATGGGTGTAAAGTATCTGATTTTGCTAAATTAAGCAAATCAAGAGCCTGGTGAGATCCAGAGACCTAGGGCAAATCTTCTTATCTCCAAAGAGCTTTACACAAGCAGCCATATAGGCAAGAACATCCCCAAATTATTGTTTGAGGTCCTCATTTGTAGGTGCTATGCAGTGTATTATAGTCAGATGAACAATCTGATTTTGATGACCTGTTCCAACACGTCCTATGGGTGCTGACAAATCATACATTATCTGAGCTTCATTTACTGAATGCATTGACTGAAATAATGAAATAATTTCATGCAGAAATCAGTCTGCATGTTTAAGGTACAGAGAAAGACAGAGCTCTTTCATAACGTTCATGGTGGCAAACCTTTTTGGGCTTCCATTCAACATGAGGAAGCTTGGAGTTAATTTAGAGTAACCCCAGTATTGCTCTTTGGATGGATAAGAGGGACAGTACAGTTCATTTTTAAAACCCTTACTTGCAGTCAAGTACTCACAGAGAATATAGATGTTCTAATTGTTCCTTGTACATTGCCTCCAACTTTTACCCTCAGAATCACTAGGAAAGCAGACCTCTTCGGCAAGGCCAAGGAAGGTCTATTGGATCCCTCTGCATTTCTGTCTGAGGGCCTTCCTCTTCTTCTCAAGTCTCTGGACCAAGTTAACAACCATTTGTGCACAAGGGTGTACATAGGGAGCAGTACTTGGGAAGCTTCAAGTGGAGGATCTGTTAGACAGTAAATAGTTTTATACTGCCAAAATAAATCTTATCTTTGCACAGCTCGAGTTTCTGTTTCTTTCCTCATTTAATCTGCACTACTAACTCCTCCTTTTACTTTCCTAATTTTAATGTGTTTGATTCCCACGAAGGAGGAAGAATGAGAGAGAGAAATAAATTTATCTCATCACAATAAACAAACTAAGATGGAGAGAGTTTGAAGGAGCCTTGCTTATGAGATGGATAAACAAAGGTGGGGGTGTTAAGTAACGGCAAGCAGCAGCAACAACAGTTGGAAAGGCTACAGAGACCAGCTTTAGAACCCAGCATTCTATATCCTATACATGATATCTTCTACACGTACAGGTTCTGTACATTAACTCAGAATACCACCTGAGTCCTAGCGATCCGGCTCAGCTTTGGCAAGTTATAAGTGAGAGGAAAGGATAGCAAATGAAAGGGTTACTTCAGCTCTTGATTGGCAGCTCTGTTGCCAAAATTATAGCCAAGTTTAAACTTCAGGTTCATGAGGCATTTTGCTGCAAACTGAAAAGAAAAATCCACCAACGCCTCTGAGCACCTGAGATTAGAATGTACAAACCGCTGTGCTCAACATTCCAACTGTAGGCCTGAAATATAATGTCAGGCAGAGTGGGGAGCCATAAAATGTGAAGTCAAAGGCTGACTGAGTTGTCAATGGAAGGTTCATTACTAACTGTGATGTGCTTCTTGGCATTTACCCAGACAATCTGAGGCTATGACATTAACATGTGGTGCTTTATGTGATTCCAAGACTTGCTGCTGCCTCCCAGAAAGAAATGCAACTGGGGTGGGGGTACTAAAATATTTTAATTTCTTCTGCAGTTTCCCTAAAAGCCCAGGAATAGTTTTAGATGTATATGAAGTATATCATTAGAAATAAAAGTGTAAGACTTTAAAACCTTCATTCATAGTGACAAATGCTGTCATCCTTTCAGATATTTTTCAAATCAAACCTGCATGTGTATCTTCAAAATATTTATAAGACAGGGGAAAGGCAGACTATTTCCATATTAAATTTAAGGAACAAGAAAGAGAAAATGGTCTTCCTGCATTTAATAACAAAGCAATCCAAAAGTCTTTTCCAGTTAAGAAGAGCAACTTCTAAACATATATCTAGATGTGTATCTGGGTCCAAGGTTTGGACTGCTTTTTGACAACACATGACATAAATCCTGCTTAGGGAATAATTGCCTGGGATGGTGCCGAGTTACCAGGTCATTTAAATCGATGCTGTGTGCTGTTGCACACTTAAAATTATTTACACGGCTCTTATCCTAGTTACAATCTGTTCTCTCTCACTAATGCAGTGGAAAGCAATTTACTCCAGAATACAGAAGTCCTACTTATTTCATTTTTGCTCCCACATCTGCTGCTTTGAGCACAAGTCCTAGAAGTAAAACCAAATAATGCAACACACAGAAGCTTTGGGGAAAGTAGGTTTTAGAGTAAACATCAATGAAATTTTCAAAGTTCTGTTTCTGACACTTTGTTCCAATTAACTTTAATGGCTAGTTGCAATTGTTCTTTGAGAGATTTGGAGGATTTCTTCTCTACCTTCTAATTTCATTCCTGCCTTCCTTCTTCCCTCTCTACCTCCCTCTGTTAACTTTTTGAACACATCTCCGCTTTAGGATTGAAGCAAAGTGCGTCCCTTTGGCAGTTTTCATTTGAAGTGAGACTGTGGTCAGTGACTCATGTTACTCCTACCATTGAAGTGATTGGGTGTTTGTGAAAAGTAAGACAAAAGGAAAGACATACCCATCTGAATGCAGAGTTCCAAGAATAGCAAGGAGACATAAGAAAGCCTTCCTAAATGAACAATGCAAAGAAATAGAGGAAAGCAATAGAATGGCAAATATTAGAGATATCTTCAATAAAATTAGAGATACCAAGGGAAAACTTCATGCAAAGATGGGCACAGAAATGGTATGCACCTAACAGAAGCAGAAGATATTAAGAAGAGGTGGCAAGAATACACAGAAGAACTATACAAAAAAGATCTTAATGACCCAGATAATCACAATGCTGTGATCACTCACCTAGAGCCAGGCATCTTGAAATGTAAAGTCAAGTGGGCCTTAGGAAGCATCACTATGAACAAAACTAGTCGAAGTGATGGAAATCCCGCTGAGCTATTTCAAATCCTAAAAGATGATGCTGTACAAGTGCTGTATTCAATATGCCAGCAAATTTGGAAAACTCAGCAGTGGCCACAGAACTGAAAATGGTCAGTTTTCATTCCAATCCCAAAGAAAGGCAATGCCAAAGAATGTTGAAGCTATCACACAACTGCACTCATTTCACATGCTAGCAAAGTAATGCCCAAAATTCCCTAAGCCAGGCTTCAACAGTACATGAACTGAGAATTTCCAGATGTTCAAGTAGGATTTAGAACAGGCAGAGGAACAAGAGACCAAATTGCCAACATCCATTGGATCATCGAAAAAGAAAATTCCAGAAAAATATCTACTTCCGCTTCATTGATCACACTAAAACCTTTGACTGTATGGATCACAATAAAAAACTATGGAAAATTCTTAAAGAGATGGGAATATCAGACCACGTGATCTGCCTCCTGAGAAATCTGTATGCAGGTCAAGAGGCGACAGTTAGAGCCAGTAATGAAACAATGAACCGGTTCCAAATTGGGAAAGGAGTACATCAAGGCTGTATATTGTTACCCTGCTTATTTAACGTATATGCAGAGTACATCATGCGAAATGCCGGGCTGGATGAAGCACAAGCTGAAATCAAGACTGCAAGGAGAATTATCAATAACCTCAGATATGCAGATGACTCCACCCTTATGGCAGAAAGTGAAGACGAACTAAAGAATCTCTTGATGAAAGTGAAAGAGGAAAGTGAAAAAGTTGGCTTAATACTCAACATTCAAAAAACTATGCCAGGTCATGGCATCTGGTCCCATCATTTCATGGCAAATAGATGGGGAAACAATGGATAGAGTGACAGACTTTATTTTCTTGGGCTCCAAAATCACTGCAGATGGTGACTGCAGCCATGTAATTAAAAGACGCTTACTACTTGAAAGAAAGGCTGTGACAAACCTAGACAGCATATTAAAAAGCAGAGATATTATCTTGCTGAGAAAGGTCCATGTAGTCAAAGCTACTATGGTTTTTCCAGTAGTCATGAATGGATGTGAGAGTTGGACCATAAAGAAGTCTGGTGTTGGAGAAGGCTCTTGAGAGTCCCTTGGACTGCAAGGAGTTCAAACCAATCAATCTTAAAGGAAATCAGTCCTGAATATTCACTGTAAGGACTGATGCTGAAACTGAAGCTCCAATACTTTGGCCATTTGATGCAAAGAACTGACTCATTGGAAAAGACCCTGATGCTGGGAAAGATTGAAGGCAGGAGGAGAAGGTGCCAACAGAGGATGAGATGGTTGGATGGCATCACTGACTCAATGGACATGAGTTTGAGCAAGCTCCAGGAGATACTAAAGGACAGGAAAGCCTGCTGTGCTGCAGTCCATGGGGTTGCAAAGAGTTGGAAATGACTGAGCGATTGAACAACAACAAATATATATATATATATATATATTGCATCAAGCTGCTTGCAGAATCTTAGTTCCCTGACCATGGATTGAATCCAGCCCCTTGCAGTGAGAACAGTGAATCCTAACCACTGGACAGCCAGGGGATTCCTTTGTTTCATTATTAAATCTTTATTATATTTACATCCACCTCAAAGCATTGAAAGTTCTTAGTTTTTGGGTTTTTTTTTTAACACAAAAACAGACAAAGCAGGAGGGATTTAGGGAAAAAATGAGAAATTGCATCATAGATAACTAGTGAAAAATTAAAAACTTTTCCATTATAGTAAGTCAAGATCTAAGATATTCTTCTGACTATTATGGGGTTCCAGAGTGAACATCTAGGGGTTATCAACATTCCAGAGGCTAGGATATAAACAGCTCCATTGGTTTTCAAGAGGCAATGATTTTCATCATCTTTCTGTGCTGCTAAGTCACTTCAGTCATGTCCGACTCTGTGCGACCCCGTAGACGGCAGCCCACCAGGCTCCCCCGTCCCTGGGATTCTCCAGGCAAGAACACTGGAGTGGGTTGCCATTTCCTTCTCCAATGCATGAAAGTGAAAAGTGAAAGTGAAGTCGCTCAGTCGTGTCCGACCCTTAGCGACCCCATGGACTGCAGCCTACCAGGCTCCTCTGTCCATAGGATTTTCCAGGCAAGAGTACTGGAGTGGGTTGCCATTTCCTTAGAGACTCTTTATTCAAACCTACCTCTTTTTTTTCAACTAAGAACATCCCAACTTTATTCATGTGTCTAGCTTTCAGGGAGGAAATACTGAATATTCTAAGGAAAAAAGCCAACAGTTTAACCTGTTTTCCCTTGTGACTGGTTTAAGGGTGAGTATGCAACCCAGTTCCAGCCCATGAAATTAAGGGATAACTTGTTGCAAATTTTTTCAGACAGGTTTCCTCAGTATTAAAACAGACATACAGGAAGGGAAGGATGCTCTTTTTTTGAATATTGGGTCTAGAGTTGATGCCTGGCACTACTGTAGCCATCCTGTGACCACAGAGGGAACCAGTGTGAGGACAAGCCAATGATCTATAGAAGACAGAAAGCCTTGAGTCCTAGATGGCATTGTTAAAATGAAAGTATCCTGTTAATATTAAAACATCCTATGGCAAAAATAAACTCAGCCTACCAGGGAAGGTATTGAGGTTAACAAAATTGATATGAAGTTGAAGAATCTTTGTAAAAAAAAATATGATCAAGTGGAGTGTCATCAGCTCCCTACCCAACCTCCTAAATCCTACCATAAATGACTTCTGATCAACTTTCACTCATAGGAATATGTAACCAATTAAGAATCACACCACTCCACTCTCTGGAAAGACACTGAGAGTAAAAGTAGATCCACTGACTCTACCTTTGTGCTGCAGAAGGCAACACAGGGCTAGGAAGCAAGCACTCCACACTGGCAGGGTAGCCTGTTGAAGCTGCAGTTATGAAAGCTAGACCAAATTGACCCACTGGGTTTGGAAAAGGTGGGAGCAGAAAATCACAGCATCCTGGAGAGCTGCTGGACACGACAGTGCTAGTGTCAGAGCAATATTATTGCAAATGTAAAAGCAAGAAAGGAGATGAGGCCATCAAGGGACCACATGAGAGCACATATGGACCTCCTAGATGTCATAGGAGGAATGTAGGAAGGGATGGGATTGCTTGGTGAAGAGCAAGAGGGATATGCTGTTGTTAACTTCATTGCATCCCTAGATCATTGTGACAAGGAACAACATGGGTTTGCTACTATCAAACCAACAGTCACTGATCTGGGTTAGAATAGAAAACTGATGTGTGGAGAGGAACTCCTTAATAGCTACCAGGCCAAAATGGCTTTATTTAATGGTATATTGATGAGCTGCTGATGTTTTAATAGAGTTTATTAAAGCTGCATACTTATAACAATGAATGGATACATTCCAGAGTACAATTGGCTACCCATCTGATATCTTATACAGCAACTTAAGTTTTTAAAGTCTTATTTCTGAAACTTCAGTGTGTCTATGGCCCACTTAGAGTCTTTGTTTAAACTGCTGAACTCTAAAGTCTCCTGATTCTCATTTGGAAGTTCTAGGATGGCTACAGAAATCTACATTTTCAACAAGTTTCCTATGTGATTCTAACATAGGTGATCCACACTTTCAGAAACTATTCTAAGAATTTTGCATTAAAGTATAGATGCTATAAATAAAAACATGTAGTTTTTCCCTCCAAGAAGGCTCTGCATTTGAAATATTGTTCCACTGTTAAGAATGAGGTTGATACTGAATAGTCTTCTTGGGGTCTACAAATAGTCCATGAATTGTGATTTGGCCACCCAAGAGCTATTGTATTGCTGTCATTTTTCTTCATAGAGGCCCCTTAAACCTTACAGAAGGAATTTCGTTGTTGAGGAGGGGAAATGAGAAATATAGAAGATAACACTCACTTCATATTTCCTCCTTCACTGAAAATGAAAATGTGAGAGGAGGTCAAAAGTCCACCATCCTTGAGACCAAGAAGCAAAGTATTGATCTGTGATTTTCTGAGAGAGGAGACTGTTATTCATCTTTGCATTCCCAGCACCCACCTGTAACACTGCTCTATCTACTACCTGGCATGTAATAGAAACTTGCTAGTGAAAAAAGAAAAGTGAAAGTGTTAGTCACTTCAGACTCTTTGCAGCCCCATAGACTGCAGCCCATCAGGCTCCTCTGTTCAGGGGATTCTCCAAGCAAGAATACTGGAGTAGGTAGCCATTCTCTTCTCCAGGGGATCTTCCTGACCCAGGGATCCAACACAGGTCTCCTACATTGCAGGCAGAATCTTTACTGCCTGAGCCATCACAGAAGCCCCTGAAACATGCTAAATATCTGTCAAATGTTAGTAGACTTGGAGCATTTCTGGTCTGAGCTTGTAAGAACCCTAAAACAGCAACAAATGTATATTAAATTCTTAGCTCTAAGAGACAAGAGCAATGTGTTTTTCTTGTTTGTCCACCATTGTGTATAGTGAACACTAAACAAATGTTTGTTGACTGACTCATGGATGTAGAAATATATATAGATTCTAAAACTCTAGAATTATCTTTTATATGACACCAGTTTTCTAAACTAGTTTCTTAGTAACAGAACCTTCCCTTCAAAGAAAAACTCATATAGGACCCCTCCAGATAAGACAGAGCAATCAGAGGTATTGAGGATTCTTTTCCTTTGCATCTCCAACATCCTTCAGCAACAAATAGTTCTTGAATCAATTTCTCTTAATCTAATTTAAAACTATTGGTCTGTACAACCTTCAAAAGATTCCTGTGCAGCTTTCTACACTTCAAGATGTTATATTTTAGAATCATGGGTTATTAAAAAGTTAACTTTAGTGTGGCTCACCTTTCTAAAAATGAGCAGGAAATAATTTTTCCTCATGAGGGAGATAAATTTTAATCTTTTAGCCATAAGATATGCATACCCTCCACTTTCTTCCTTTATAAAATCTAAGATAAAATATTATATACAGGTATACTTTCTTTTCAGAGAAGGCAATGGCAACCCACTCCAGTGTTCTTGCCTGGAGAATCCCAGGGATGGGGGAGCCTAGTGGGCGGCCGTCTCTGGGGTCGCACAGAGTCGTACACGACTGAAGCGACTTAGCAGCACCAGCAGCAGCATACTTTCTTTTATTGTGCTTCATTGTTTAATTATGCTTCACAGATTTTTCATTTCTAACAAATTGAAAAGTTGTGGCAACTCTGTGTCAAGAAGTCTAACAGCACCATTTTTCCAAGAGCATTTGCTTACTTCATGTCTCTGTGTCACATTTTGGTAATTCTTCCAAAATTTCAAACTTTTCATTATTATTATATGTGTTATAACAATCTGTGATTATGATCCTTGATGATACTACTGCAAAAAGATTTTGACAACGAAAGCTCAGTTGATGGTTAGCACTTTTTAGCAATGTAGTATTTTTTACTTATGGTGTGTACACTTTTAAGACATAATGCTATTGCACAATTAATAGACTGCACAATATAGTGTAAATATAACTTTTATATGCACTGGGAAACCAAAAAATTTGAATGGCTCGACTGAAGCGACTTAGCATGCATGCATGCACTTCACTGTGGTGGTCTGGAAACAAACGCACAATATCTCTAAGGTCTCCCTGTATATGATTAGGAAATATAGTTATCTGGAATTTCTTTTTAATTCATTTTATAGACTATATCTATCATAAATTCTACTTATTCATAATCAACTATGGTAGGTATAACTTTCCTTTTTCTACACACTTTCCAACTATTTTCTTCTGGTTCCTTTGTTAAGCTGGTGGAAATAAAAATTACAGTGTCCCTTAATTTCACCCCAATGACTAGCCCTCACCAACACCATTATCACTGTCATCTTACATACATGCATCAACCAGGTTGGCCAATCAGAGTGCCCATCTCCCTAACTACAGTGATTGGCTTAGAGTGAGCATGTGACTTCAAGCTGGGAGGGGTGCTAGGAAGGAAGGGTCTTCTTTCTCTTTTACTGTGATGCTATAAAGGTGTGTGTGTGGGGGGGATGCTCCTAATCATGTTGCCCACCACAAGGGGGAAAATAAGCAAGTTAGGAAATGACCTGATGATATCATTTGAACCCCCGGGTCTGGCTATTTTCATACACTGTTCCACCGCTAACAATTAAGTGAGCATTAATGCCCCCTGGTCTCCCAAAATAGACTTAATTGATTTCTGCCATTTAAAATCAAAAGATGTCTTTTAAACCAAAAATTTATTGTATTCAGAAGAAAAAGGAATTTATGAACTTACAGAACACTGAGGAACATTTATCATATTGAACTGAACTTAATCTCTTTCTTGTTTATTTATAATCTCAAACGAATGATGTAAACTAAATGTGAGATTATACTGAAAAGTACCTAGTGTTTGAAGTTAACAAAACTTTTTAAAAATAGGCACTATAAGGATTCTGATGTTTCATTTTATTTTGACAAATCTCACTGCTTTAATTTATATGTACTATTCTGGGTGATAAAAATAGAAATAAGTAAGAAATGGGGTTTTTCTATTTATTTAAAATTTCTGCTCTGTTCTTTATTTTAACAATTTCCAAATTTTGAACAGAAATTATGCCTTAACTTTTAAACTACTTTCAGCAAATTAAGGAGGCCTCCATTGATGGCTCAAGCAGTATAGAATCCACCTGCAATTCAAGAGACACAGGAGCTTTGGGTTCAATCCCTGGGTTGGGAAGATCCCCTGGAGGAGGAAATGGCAACCCACTCCAGTATTCTTGCCTGGAAAATCCCATGGACAAAGGAGCTTAGCAGGCTACAGTCCATGGGGTCACAAAGAGTCAGACACGACTAAGCATACATGCATGCAGGGAACAAATTAAGAAAGGTAAGAATAGTTAACATTTAATTAGGGCTCAAAATGTGCTTGATATGTGCCAAGCTAAATACTTCTGTACTTCAGCTTAGTTGATGTGGTAGTGAGCCATCAAGATGGCCTGTCTTGTCTCCTGGAAGGCACACGCTTGTGTAGCTCTCACGCTGAACAGGGCTAGCCTACATAACCAATAGGATATTGTGGAAAAGATGATGCATGACTTCTAAGGCTATGTCATAAAATATATTGCTCTCTCTTGAATTACTCAGTCTGGAGGGTGGTAGCTGCCATGTGGTAAGCACACTTAAGCAGCCCTATGAAGAAGTCTATATGGCAGAGAACTGAGACTTCCTGCTAACAGCCAGCACCAACTCATTGTCCATGTAAGTGAATAGACTCTCTAGCCCCAGTCTAACCTTTAGATGGTTCAAACTCCAGCCAACATCTTGACACAACCTCAGGAGAGATCCTGAACCAGAATCATCAAGCTAAGCAGCTCCAGAATTCCCACCCCACAGAAATTATGAGATAATAAATGTTTGTGTTTTTTTAACCCATATTACATTCTTTGCAGCCAAAGATGGAGAGGCTCTATACAGTCAGCAAAAACAAGACCAGGAGCAGACTGGCTCAGATTATGAACTGCTTATTGCCAAATTCAGACTTATATTGAAGAAAGTGGGGAAAACCACTAGTCCATTCAGGTATGACCTAGATCAAATCCCTTATGACTATACTGTAGAAGTGACAAATAGATTTAATGGACTAGATCTGATAGACAGAGTGCATGATGAACTATGGACAGAGGTTCGTGACATTGTACAGGAGACAGGGATCAAGACAATCCCCATGGAAAAGAAACGCAAAAAAGCAAAATGGCTGTCTGAGGAGGCCTTACAAATAGCTGGGAAGAGAAAAGAAGCGAAAAGCAAAGGAGAAAAGGAAAGATATTCCCATTTGAATGCAGAGTTCCAAAGAATAGCAAGGAGACATAAGAAAGCCTTCCTCAGTGATCAGTGCAAAGAAATAGAGGAAAACAACAGATTGGGAAAGACTAAAGATCTCTTTGAGAAACTTACAGATACCAAAGGAACACTTCATGCAAAGATAGGCTCGATAAAGGACAGAAATGGTATGGACCTAACAGAAGCAGAAGATATTAAGAAGAGGTGGCAAGAATACACAGAAGAACTGTACAAAACAGATCTTCACAACCCAGATAATCACGATGGTGTGATCACTCACCTAGAGCCAGACATCCTGGAATGTTAAGTCAAGTGGGCCTTAGAAAGCATCACTACAAACAAAGCTAGTGGAGGTGATGGAATTCCAGTGGAGCTATTTCAAATCCTGAAAGATGATGCTGTGAAAGTGCTGCCCTCGATATGCCAGCAAATTTGGAAAACTCAGCAGTGGCCACAGGACTGGAAAAGGTCAGTTTTCATTTCAATCCCAAAGAAAGGCAATGCCAAAGAATGCTCAAACTACCACACAATTGCACTCATCTCACATGCTAGTAAAGTAATGCTCAAAATTCTCCACACCAGGCTTCAGCAATACGTGAACTGTGAACTTCCAGATGTTCAAGCTGGTTTTAGAGAAGGCAGAGGAACCAGAGATCAAATTGCCAATATCCGCTGGATCATCGAAAAAGCAAGAGAGTTCCAGAAAAACATTTATTTCTGCTTTATTGACTATGCCAAAGCCTTTGACTGTGTGGATCACAATAAACTGTGGAAAATTCTGAAAGAGATGGGCATACCAGACCACCTGACCTGCCTCTTGAGAAACCTGTATGCGGGTCAGGAAGCAACAGTTAGAACTGAAAATGGAACAACATACTGGTTCCAAATAGGAAAAGGAGTACGTCAAGGCTGTATATTGTCACCCTGCTTATTTAACTTATATGCAGAGGACATCATGAGAAACCCTGGGCTGGAAGAAACACAAGCTGGAATCAAGACTGCCGGGAGAAATATCAATAACCTCAGATATGCAGATGACACCACCCTTATGGCAGAAAGTGAAGAAGAACTAAAGAGCCTCTTGATGAAGGTGAAGGAGGAGAGTGAAAAAGTTGGCTTAAAGCTCAACATTCAGAAAACTAAGATCATAGCATCTGGTCCCATCACTTCATGGGAAATAGATGGGGAAACAGTGGAAATAGTGTCAGACTTTATTTTGGGGGGCTCCAAAATCACTGTGGATGGTGATTGTAGCCATGAAATTAAAAGATGCTTACTCCTTGGAAGGAAGGTTATGGCCAACTTAGATAGCATATTTAAGCAGAGACATTACTTTGCCAACAAAAGTCCATCTAGTCAAGGCTATGGTTTTTCCAGCGGTCATGTATGGATGTGAGAGTTGGACGGTGAAGAAAGCTGAGCGCTGAGGAATTGATGCTTTTGAACTGTGGTGTTGGAGAAGACTCTTGAGAGTCCCTTGGACTGCAAGGAGATCCAATCAATCCATCCTAAAGGAGATCAATCCTGGGTGTTCACTGGAAGGACGGATGTTGAAGCTGAAACTCCAATACTTTGGCCACCTCATGCGAAGAGTTGACTCATTGGAAAAGACCCTAATGCTGGGTAGGATTGGGGGTAAAAGGAGAAGGGGATGACAGAGGATGAGATGGTTGGATGGCATCACTGACTCGATGGACATGGGTTTGGGTAGACTCCGGGAGTTGGTGATGGGCAGAGAGGCCTGCCGTGCTGCATTTCATGGGGTCGCAAAGAGTCGGACACAACGGAGCGACTGAACTGAAGTTCTGAGAGAATCTGTTAATATATCAAGAAAGAACAAATGCAGTTGTTTCTGTTGCAATCTTCATTTTATAAGTGGAAAAAGTTAAGGTTTAGAGAAGCTATAAAATGAGTTCAAGATCACAGACAAAATAATGAAAACACCTGGGCTGAAACTGAAGCCTGTTAGATATCAAAGCTCCATGCTACCTACTGTACACACATACTCAGGAAGGAAGACAGCAAAAGTCAATCTAAATGACTGCTCACACAGCAACCTCTTCATGTGTGTCTCTTTGCTACTAATGGACAAGTAAAAGAAAAACAATACGATGCTGTCTTTTTATAGTTCAAAAAAGTTGAATATTGGCATTTATATGTTAAAACCTTACAGAAAATATACCCAGAGTAAATGTCTCCTTTTCTGTGATGTTATATGGACACTATTGATATCTTTTATGGTTTTTACAAGGTTCTGAGGTAGAGATAACATGTCTACCATATAATAATACTCAGTAAGATTTAGATCAAAAAACATTCCAGATATTAAATTTATAAATAATTACAGATTTTTAAAAAGAGGACAGAAAGAAAAATGACTCAGAATAGATGAGAGAGAAAAAAATTTACGTATGGATACTTATAAGAAAGGCAGTTATGCTCAAGGGTATCTACTGCCTTGTCTACTCTCCATCCTCTTTTTCTCTTTTGGTCATTGCACTTCCCAAACCTTTCCCATAACAGATGGTACCAAAAAAATTGGCACCCAGCTGCCATGCCATCCTCTTTAGTTCAGTTCAGACACTCAGTCGTTGACTCTTTGTGACCCCATGGACTGCAGCACGCCAGGCTTCCCCGTCCATCACCAACTCTCGGAGCCTACTCAAACTCATGTCCATCGAGTCGGTGATGCCATCCAACCATCTCATCCTCTGTCATCCCCTTCTCCTCCCACCTTTAATCTTTCCCAGCATCAGGGTCTTTTCCAATGAGTCAGTTCTTCGCATCAGCCAGCCAAAGTATTGGAGTTTCAGCTTCAGCATCAGTCCTTCTAATGAATATTCAGGACTGATTTCCTTTAGGATGGACTGGTTGGATCTCCTTACAGTCCAAGGGACTCTCAAGAGTCTTCTCCAACACCACAGTTCAAAAGCATCAATTCTTCGGTGCTCAGCTTTCTTTATAGTCCAACTCTCACATCCATACATGACCACTGGAAAAAACATAGCTTTGACTAGATGGACCTTTGTTGGCAAAGTAATGTCTCTGCTTTTTAATATGCTGTCTAGATTGGTCATAGCTTTTCTTCCAAGGAGCATGCGTCTTTTAATTTCATGGCTGCAGTCACCATCTGCAGTGATTTTGGAGCCCCCCAAAATAAAGTCTCTCACTGTTTCCATTGTTCCCCCATCTATTTGCCATAAAGTGATGGGACAGAGGCTATGATCTTAGTTTTCTGAATGTTGAGTTTTAAGTCAACTTTTTCACTTTCCTCTTTCACTTTCATCAAGAGGCTCTTTAGTTCTTCTTCACTTTCTGCCCTAGGGGTGGTGTCATCTGCATAACGGAAGTTGTTGATATTTCTCCCAGCGATCTTGATTCCAGCCTGTGCTTCATCCAGCCTGGCATTCTGCATTATGTACTCCGCATATAAATTAAATAAGCAGGGTGACGATATCCAGCCTTGACGTATTCTTTTCCCAATCTGGAACCAGTCTGTTGTTCCATGTACAGTTCTAACTGTTGCTTTTTGACCTGCTTACTGATTTCTCAGGAGGCAGATCAGGTGGTCTGGTATTCCCATCTCTTTCAGAATTTTCCACAGTTTATTGTGATCCACACAGTCAAAGGCTTTGGCGTAGTCAATAAAGCAGAAGTAGATGTTTTCCTGGAACTCTCTTGCTTTTCCTATGATCCAGGGGATGTTGGCAATTTGATCTCTGGTTCCTCTGCCTTTTCTAAATCCAACTTGTACCTCCGGAAGTTCACGGTTCACGTACTGTTGAGGCCTGGCTTGGAGTATTTTGGGTATTACTTTGCTAGCGTGTGAGATGAGTGCAATTGTGAGGCAGTTTGAACATTCTTTAGCATTGCCATCCTCTTAGTCTCCACCTTTCTCTACTCTGGCCACACCCCCCCACATGTCTCAGTTACCCTCTGTATGTACAATACCTGCCATAGGACAACCACTGCCCTGGACTGCAATGAGAATTTGTCTATGGGCATGTGTATATGTGTGTGCCATCTGTGCACTGTCTGTGACCTGATACTCTCTATCCAGCTGCGTTTTCAACAGCTGCAGTTAATTCTGCCATAACAACCCACCCTTCCCTTTACTAACCCCCAGCACAATCCCCTTAAGATGTGTCCTGCATTTCTATTATTTCCGGAATGTTGAAAACAGAATCCTGCTGGCCAGAAAAGAACCATAGGAGCTACACAAAACATGAAGTTGAAATCAAAATGAATCAACAGGACAGATAACAAACAGAAAAAGGCACTGAAGCACCACTGTTCTTATGGGAAAACTCCAGGGACACTCAAAGCACCCTAGTTCTGTGTGGAGAGCAAGACAACACGGTGCCTTGTCTTCAGAAAGCAAATATTTCATAGAAGATAACGGTTTAAAGTAATGTTTCCTTAGCTCTTCTATCACAGTCCTAAAATGAAAGTAGATGAGAGAAGGGTGAATAACTCCAAACTGAGTATTCAAGAAGATGGATTTTGATATAAACTCTGCTGATAGCTAGTTGTATAATCTTGGCAATATTTTTTTCATTTCTATGATTCTTATTTTTTCTTCTATTAAAGATGGTCATTTGACTCTAAGATTCCTCAAATCACTGCTACTTTAACATTTGTTGTTTGGTATTAATTAAGGAGGGAGCCATAATTTAATAAAGGTGAAGAAATTTAGCTCAATAGCATGAAGTTAAAATAATAAGCTTAGAAAAATGATTAAAAGTGAGCATATAATGGTTTTCATTTTAATATAGAGAGTTTTTTAAAGATAAAGATTAGCTGGACTTAATCTTAACTATAGTCAGCATGAGAGGAAGTACACTTTATTTGCTGAGGTTAGTTTTAACATGGCTCTCCCTGACTGCACTGGATGCCAAAGTTGCAATAAGCAACAGGAAAGAACACACATATCCTCCTAAGATGATTGTCAAAGCACATATGTATTTATTTCTTCAAACACTCTATCCCAAGCAGAAAAAATATGCAGAGTTTACCTAATAACAGAGGAACAGGGAAGGACAGGAAAGTAGAAAAGAATAAATCAGTTTTGGTTGAGCTCCTGTGTGCCTCTTCTATGTGTGGCCATTATGAAGACACTTCCTCCATAAATTAAGTTAGTCCTCATATAGTATTATCCCCAATTTATAAGAAAACTAAGTCACTTGACCAGGATCATATAAACAATAAGTAAGGTCCACTTATAAGTAAACCAGAGGGTTCCAAAGTGTGCTCAGGTGTGTCAGTTAAGCATTTAAGGTTTATTACAAGACTTATCTGAGTCATTAATAAGTTGAGGCTGATCGTCATTTTCCAAAAAGGTAATACAGTAAATAGGAACTTTCACTAGTTGTTAAAAAGAGTAACTCTCAGAATTAGTGTTCAGTGACTTATTTGCTTTCAGAAATAAATACTACACAAACTATGTTACCGCCCAAAAGAAAGAATTTGATTGATCTAGAACAGTGCAATGACATGATCACAATCTGCCAGAATGTGGTTCAGGCCAGGTGGCTGGTAGCGCATCAAACATGTCCTGCAACTCTGAGCACAAGTAAGGAGTCTTTATTGATTTTCTCTGGTTGCTTGACAGCCTGAGCCCATGGGTGATGTAGGGCTACAAATCCCATCAAATTCACAGGAACTTTTTGACCGACTATGTCTGTCTCCTCTGCTGAAGTGATATGGTTGAATCCATCTTGGGTTTATACACTGATTATATCCTTGGATAACATGCCACTGCAATTTCTAAAATTTCCAGCTGAAGAAAGGGCCCTACTGAAAAAAATAAAAAGCAAAACACCAATAGAATTTTCTTCCTCTCTGATGTATGTTATCTTTTCATTTGGTAGTTACCTAAAAGTGCAATTTTAT
The DNA here is from genome assembly GCF_054371585.1 of Giraffa tippelskirchi. Lineage (NCBI taxonomy): Eukaryota > Metazoa > Chordata > Mammalia > Artiodactyla > Giraffidae > Giraffa > Giraffa tippelskirchi. Next base: position 156,177,166 of record NC_137275.1, read on the forward strand.
TGTATTGCAATAATTTTGTTTGAAAAAGAAATGTTTTTGTCGGAAATTTTGATAAAAACTTAAAACACTATAAAAACATACATTAAAAAAATTACTCTCTCTTCCAATCCATCTCACTTCTCTTATTCTCCAAAGTCAATATTGAGATCAATGTCTTAGAAATTCTTTCAAAAGTTTTCTATGTATATACAAGCATATGTTTATGGGCCTTTTTGCAGGGAGCTATATGTATTGAGAATTACTACATGGGGTTCTGGTTCTAATGTTCCGAAGATTTCTTGAATTAAGATCTTTTTTAGGTAACTGAACTTGAGATAAAATGGGTTAGTATAATCCATTTCAAGTGAAATACCAAGTTGGACTAGCTGGATTGGTCTTTTTGTACTATAGCCATATTAATTGATGTACCACACAACACAACACAGCCATTCTACATGACAGCATTCTATGATCTATGTATTTGTCCTCTGGGAAATACCAAGGAAAAGTGACATGAACAGGAAGGTGGAGAAAAAAGCAGGGACTGGTTGGCACTGTACAGAATGTGGCTTTTATTGTAACGATTACATGAAACCATTTAAAGATCTAACTGGTGACTGGGTGATTATACTAACTGTATTACCTGTACTGTCCAGCACAGTAGCCAAGAGCCACATGTGACTACTGAGCATCTGAAACATGGCCAGGCTGAATCAAAACGTGCTGTAAGTACACACATTGGGTTTTTAGACTTAGAAGACTCCGAATGAAAAAATAAAAGATAATAAAATGTTTAAATTGGTTACATATTGAAATGATAATATTTTAGAAGTATGGAATTAAATAAAATTTGATAATAAAATTAATTTAATCTATTTCTTTTAAACTTTTCAATGTGGCTGCTAGAAAATTTTAAATTACATATGGGGCTCACGTGAAATTTCCATTGGACAATGTAATACAGACAAGAATATTTATGTAAGTGCATACTGGAAGTCTTACTTGTATACTGGATTTCTCATAGTTCTGAACTCAATTTGAATTTTTTTCCTAGAATGAATATTAAGCCTAGGATGACCCAACATTTTTAAACAGTTATTTTCAGACAGTATCATTCTTAGAAATGAAGTCTTCCTGTCTGCATATAAGGACTACTACCTAGTCTGAGAAGCAGTGAGGCACAGTGGAAAAATGATTATAGTCTGTGTCATGAGGTCTGAATTCAAGTACTGACCACAGACATGTTATTTCACATAAACTTTCCCATCTGTTAGCCAAGAATCATGTCATTTGGTCTATCAACTACCTCAGTGATAGGTGATAATTTTAAGCATCAACTGAGAAAGCAGATAAGTATTTAATGAATTATTAGGCACCCTTTAATAGATGATTACATAGATATATTAAAACAAAGAACTAAGAATATTATGGGAAGTTTAAATTTAGAAGCTTAAGAAAATATGTAGTCTAACATACAACTACCCTTCCCTCCTATATCTCTGCTTCAATTCACAGATGAGGAAACTGAGTTTAAGTTTAACCCAGAGAAGTTAAAACCAAAACCAACAGTAATTAGTTGGTTAATCATAGACTTAAAATTATAATGCAGATCTGATTTACTTATTTTTTCAGTAAGCATCTAAATGGGTTCTAGCCTGTTCATTCATTTATTCTATAAATACTTACATAATATCTATAATGGACCAAGACTATCAAAGAGTCCAGTGATAACTAACAATAGTTACCCTGCACTGATTCCATACTAAGCACGGGACACATTTATAATTTCTCTCATTTAATCTATCAACCCTTGAGATAGGTGTTATTAGAGCCTAATGACAAAGGAGGAAACCTAGACTCTGAGGTTAAGTAACCTGCTCAAGGTCACACAGCGAATGACTGATAGTGCACAGATCTGACTCTGTTCTCTCACTGTGCTCTCAACCCTATGCTTCCTACCCAATGGGATGAACAAGCTGACAGGGAAAGCAGTTAGGTAGAAAATAAACCAAGGCATAGTGTGGTTTATACCTAACAAAGATAGGTACAGAGTGCTCAAGGGGCCCAGAGAAAGTCTGGAACATCCTTTTGCTACTTCTGTAGTCTTTCCCAAGGTGGTAAATGGTGCCAACATACTCCCATTCTCTTGAACCATTCCAAACTTAATTATCCTTGATTCTCCTCTTTGTCATTCTCAAACCACCCAACTCAATTTTACCCCCAGTGAGCATCTCCTGTTCTACTTCTCTCCACCTGCCTCGTCATCCCTTCCCTGCCTTCCCTCCATACCATCATCCCATGACTAGAATGTCAATAAGCCCACTGCTGCTGCTAAGTCGCTTCAGTCGTGTCCGACTCTGTGTGACCCCATAGACGGCAGCCCACCAGGCTCCCCCGTCCCTGGCAGTCTCCAGGCAAGAATACTGGAGTGGGTTGCCATTTCCTTCTGCAATCAATAAGCCCACTAACTGGCTACAAATCTTGTGTTCTTTCTACACAAATGTTTCTTCCACCAAGTCACCAGGGTGATCTTTTGAAACTGTAAATCTGATTATGCCATTCCCCTGATTCAAACCTTTAAATGGTTTCATAGTAACCTCATAATAAAAGCCTCATTCTGTGCATAGCCAATGAGCTCCTGATTCCATCTCCGGCTTCCCATTCATTCCATCGTCCGTCCCTTGCTAGTTTTGCTTTAGTCACATAGCTTCCTCTTAACTTCCAGGGAAAGCCAAGTTTTGCCCTCCCAGAGACTTTGCACAGCTGACAGCGTGCTGAGTCGTGCACACTTAGCAAATCTTAGCATTTTACGTGCCTGGCTCCTCCTCGTGTGGTTCAGTTCAGTCGTTCAGTCGTGTCCGACTCTCTGCGACCCCATGAATTGCAGCACGCCAGGCCTCTCTGTCCATCACCAACTCCCAGAGTCTACCCAAACCCATGTTCATCGAGTCGGTGATGCCATCCAACCATCTCATCCTCTGTCGTCCCCTTCTCCTCCCGCCCCCAATCCTACCCAGCATTAGGGTCTTTTCCAATGAGTCAACCCTTCGCATGAGGTGGCCAAAGTATTGGAGCTTCAGCTTCAACATCAGACCTTCCAATGAACACCCAGGATGGATCTCTTTTAGGATGGATTGATTGGATCTCCTTGCAGTCCAAGGGACTCTCAAGAGTCTTCTCCAACACCACACTTCAAAAGCATCAATTCTACGGCGCTCAGCTTTCTTCACCGTCCAACTCTCACATCCATACATGACCACTGGAAAAACCATAGCCTTGACTAGACGGACTTTTGTTGGCAAAGTAATGTCTCTGCTTTTAAACATGCTATCTAGGTTGGCCATAACCTTCCTTCCAAGGAGTAAGCGTCTTTTAATTTCATGGCTGCAGTCACCATCAGCAGTGATTCTGGAGCCCAAAAAAATAAAGTCTGACACTGTTTCCACTGTTTCCCCATCTATTTCCCATGGAGTGATGGGACCAGATGCCATGATCTTAGTTTTCTGAACGTTGAGCTTTAAGCCAACTTTTTCACTCTCCTCCTTCACCTTCATCAAGAGGCTCTTTAGTTCTTCTTCACTTTCTGCCATAAGGGTGGTGTCATCCGCATATCTGAGGTTATTGATATTTCTCCCAGCAATCTTGATTCCAGCTTGTGTTTCTTCCAGCCCAGCGTTTCTCATGATGTACTCTGCATATAAGTTAAATAAGCAGGGTGACAATATACAGCCTTGACGTACTCCTTTTCCTATTTGGAACCAGTCTGTTGTTCCATGTCCAGTTCTAACTGTTGCTTCCTGACCTGCATACAGGTTTCTCAAGAGACAGGTCAGATGATCTGGTATTCCCATCTCTTTCAGAATTTTCCACAGTTGATTGTGATCCACACAGTCAAAGGCTTTGGCGTAGTCAATAAAGCAGAAATAGATGTTTTTCTGGAACTCTCTTGCTTTTTCGATGATCCAGCAGATATTGGCAATTTGATCTCTGGTTCCTCTGCCTTTTCTAAAACCAGCTTGAACATCTGGAAGTTCACGGTTCACGTATTGCTGAAGCCTGGCTTGGAGAATTTTGAGCATTACTTTGTGTTGTAGGCTCCATTTAATGGCTGCTGGCACCTCTAATCAGATCTCCACTGTGTTCCAGCTTCACAGCACTTTAATCTAATTGAAAATACATATTTATTTATTTAATGACATGTTTATTGGATCCACTAGGCTGCAAACTCCATGAAGGGCAGGGATGAAGGCAATATAGCTCCCCTCTGAATACCCAATACTTCACCTTGTGCCTGGCCACACAGTAGACGTTTAACAAATGCTTGTAGAATTAATTAATCATAGTTAAGCCTTACTGGAAGGATGGTGAAAGCCTACTAGGAAAGCAAATCAGTCATTTTCAAACATTTCTTTGTTTCAGTAACTGTATTTCTTTTTCTCTCATATTCCTGCTAGAAAAATCATAGGTAGCTCATCATGCAGTTCCCAGAATTGGAAAAGTCAATGTGCGATGCTTGTAATGCTCCCAGTTTGGGTGATTTGCCTTCTATACAGTCCTGCAGCCATGAATTATGGATGGTTCTCTTAAGTAAAAAATGCCAGAGAAATGAATCAGCAAGAGCTAGAAGCTTGCTGCCTCCATTGAGACACAGCTGTTTCCCTGGCTCTGTTCAATTCTAACTCCCTGGACACCTAATTCAACCCATCATTTTCTTGAGAGAATAGCACAGTAGTTGGTATTTAATAAGATACAGAGTTCTCTCCCAGTAACAAACAGTATCTGAGTGTCTGAGTTGGATTTTTGCTTCATTCCCTAATCTGGGAGCGCCATGCTAACTGCACTGTCACAACTGTGACACTGTGAAAAACCCAGAAGCGTTGATTGCTATTGTCTACAAACACACACCTTTCTCAGTCTGTTGCTGATTTTATTAGGCTAAGGGGAGAGGGGCTGGAGGGGACAGAATGGAAGCTAAGATTTGAGTGCCTGTTGGTGACAGGAAATTTGCTAAATGCTTTACACATTGCTTCTTTCATATTCAGAAAGAAACCCCATCAGGTAATTCTGACCATTACTACTGTATCCCCATTTTATGCTGACAGAGCAGAGAGCTTGATTAACATGCCCAAAGTTATACAACTGGTCTAAGACAGAGCTGGATTTGAAAACATGCCTATCTTTCTATGAAGCCTATGCTACTCTGAAGAGAAGAGAGTGAAATTCAAGTTTATTTGTGGTTTTCTGGTCAGCCAACACAGTTCAAACTTTGGTCAAGGAGAAACTTAAATTATGGCCCCATATAGTATTTCTGGACCATCTGAGTAGCAGCTGTGAAACACCCAGGCCTCTCTACATCTAGGAAAGAAAGTAAATCAGGTAGATTTTCACATGGAAGCTAGTTTGAAAGAAATACGACATACTTTACCCTTATTTACTCAGAACTTCCTTTCCCTTTGGGTTTTTGGAAAACACTGATTTGGTAGGAAGCAGTATCTGACAGATGACTATGCCAGAAAGAAGGGAGGAGCCACAAATGGGACAACCAGCACAGCAGGAGTGCAGAGGTTTGGTGTGCAGAGTACACATCTGGGACAAGTTCCACAAACTATTTTTTATAAAAACTGGCCTATAGGTTTAATGTTGACAAACACATCTCAGCTACAGCGGAACCTAGACAGCTGCCCAGCAGGGCAGACCTTCAACAAACTGAATGAGTTCTATAGCTGAGCAGACAGGTGTCTTGACAGCTTATAAGTGAGCAGGGAGTGATCTTTCCCCATAGGAAAATAACATCAGGTACTAACTCCTGTAGATAAGAGGATATTCAGAACAGAGGATGGATGCTCAGGTCAGGCAGGGGTCAGTTCCAGTACCTACTCTTGCCCTGTGTGTGGGTATCCTATCCTGGTTACATAATTTCTCTGAGCCCCCATGTCCTCATCCATAAAATGGAAACGCTGGGCATTTCTTATCCTTGTGGGGAAGATCGAATGAGAGAGTGAAGGAAAAGGATAGAGGAGGCAGTGAGTCCCTCTCTTTTCCTTTCCTATTTTCCTGTAGTGTTTCTTAAATTTATTTGATTTAGTCATTCTTTTAATTTGTTATACCTTGCCTATCAACAGCTCCCAAAGTATTTTTCTGAAACCCCACTTGCAGAAAGGATAGTATAACAAAAGGGAGGATGTCCATCTCCACAATTCCAGGGGTTGATCTGGAGGCACTGAGGCAGATTCCACTCCCCAGGAGCCTGTAGCAGTGGCCTCAAGGGCATGCCCTCCTTCCCTCTCTCCCTTTCCTCACTCCTTCCCTTCTGATTTCAAGAATCACCTGCAAAGTTCTTGTCTCAGGTTCTGAATTTGGGGCAAACCCAATTTAAGAGTATTTGCTACATTCTGACACATTATATAACCCATGCCTGTCATTACACTGAACACCTTCTACGGATTTGATATAATCCTTATAAATTTGTTATAATACTTGTTATAATATTTGTTATAATACAGAAAAAATTATTTCAATACATCAGCTTCCCTATTGACAGATCAGGGTCAATAATCCCTACCTCAATGGGGTTTCTGAAGATTTAAGGAGACACGGCATGTCAATGTGCTTAGTATAATGTCTATAACATAAAAAGCAACTTAAAATATCATCAGTTACTAATTACTATCATTTTTATTATGAGATTAAGAGTAATTCAGCATATGGCCCCTCACTAACCTTGCTGACTGAAATATCCTTTGGCCTTACAGCCAGCCTTTAGCACATGCTGCCCACTTCCTTCACCCTCCCCAGTAAGCCCCACGCTACATATAGATTGTTACAGATAATATACTACAACCCATGATGTGTGCTGTATCATGTTACTGGGTTTAACTTCACTTTCTTTCATTATTTTAGCCAACTTTTTATTTTCACTTATTTTTGCAGAAAAGAGAAAGTACAGGGCTGAGCAATCTTTGTGAATACTGAACAGCAGAAGGATTAGCAGGATAAAAATTAAGTGTTGAGAAAGGATTTAAAGTAAAATCATGTATTGAGTGGGTAAAAGATCAAGAAGAGAGGGTTCATCTCAGCTTAATGGATGGCAGTGAAAGATGGAACAAAAGTACGACCTAGATAAGAAGATTAAGGAATAGCCAAAATTGGATAAAAGGAAGGAAATTAAATCAGAAATACAGGAAATCAGAGAAGATTTGTAGGTAATTCAAAATGTTAAAGAGGCCTGAAATTGAGCCCATGAAGCTGTTCCTTGAAGAGAAGCAAGAAGCAGTCATAATAGGAAAAGATACTAGAGCTAAAAGGGATTTTAAAGATGATCGGGAACAACCATTCCATTTTACAAGGAAAGAAACTGAGGCTCAGTGTCAAAAGCATATTGCTTTCCCAAGGCTGCATCAAGTTTCCAACCTGGGATAGAACCCAGGATTTCTTACTTTTAGCTTAGTGATTGGTTCTACTCTATTATTTCTGATAAAAGACCTTAATGAAAAGGAATGATTTGATCTAACTGACAAATGAGGCATGTGATTAGCAAATTAGATCATCTGAGCATGTAAAAGAATAATCTTTAATAAATCTTGTTATTAAAAAAAGGTTTACTTGGAATTGTTTATAATCACACAAAAATTGAAAACAATCTAATTATCCAGTCATGGTGGTATGGTTAAATAATAATGTTGCAACTGTAAGAATAGACCTTTAAAAAGACGGTTCCCAAAGGATTTCAATGACCTCAGAAACTTATAATGTTGAGGGGAAAAAATGCGAGATATAAAACTAAAGCAGTAGTATGATCTCAATTATATAGAAAACAGAGAAAAACTGAGAAGGAACATACTAGAATATGCTAACATTGGCCATCATTTCTCTGTGTTTGGGCTATAGATAAATCTTATTTTCTTACTTATAGCTTGCATCCTACACTTTTCCACAATAAACATCAATTTCTTTACTAATTAGAGTAAAACATTTAATTTTTTTTTCTTTGAAAAAGTTGGTTGAAAATTATAATGCATCTGATATTACAATTTGAGATCCCATTCTGTTTCTACTTTCATAATGAGGATGGGATTTTAATGTTCTTTTACTCTTACCTCCTTTATAAAATGACTCCTCACCCTATGTAGAAACTTGGGGCACCCTGACTGCTGTAGCAAGTGATGTAGAGTTTATGTTATCAACCTGCATCATGCGTTCACACATTCATTTTTTCAACCAGAACTGACTGTCAACTACACATTGTTCTATGACAGATAATGTCTTTACCCATGTGGAGAATGTGAGTAATGAACAAAAGGACACATTCATTTTAAAATGTATGTTGAAATAGAAATGAAGTGGACAGGGTAGTTGACAGAAAGCAGTGTGCAAGGGGGTAAGCTAATCAATACAGCATAGTTAGGTAAGGCCTGTTTACTGAATGCTCTGACCCTCCCTTCTGGACCTGAGCCCTCTGTAATCCCCTCAGTTGCAGGAACATTTGCCATGATAGGCTCACAGCTGAGGCCTTCTAGGAACTGTCCTCAGCTGAAGGGACCTGCCCCACACACATTACTATGCCTGCCCAGAAACAGCCTACATGCAATGCCTGATTGATAGGAGGGTGCTGATGCCCAGCCTCTTTGTCTCGATACAGTGCAATTCTGAAGTGCCATTCCCAGCTCCAGAACTCCCAGTGGGATTGGCTGAGGCTTCTTCCATGACTGCATCACAGCTCAGTTTCTCTCTGTGTCCAATTCGGCTTCCCCCAACCCCTTCCCAGGTATTATTCCTAAGGGTGTTCCCAATCAACTTTCTGTACACACACCTGTGCATCAGAATTGGCTGCCCAAGGAACATGGCCAAAATCAGCCTCTCCTTGCAAAGAACGTATGATTTGAAATCTGAAAGATGAGAAGGAGCCAGCCCTGCATAAGGGCAGGGAAAGAACAAAGGCCAAATCCTTGAAGCAGAGGGAGAGCTTCTAAATTTCAAAGAAAAGAAGAGAAGCCAATATAGCTGTCTTGCTCAAATTCATACAGCCAGCAAGTAGTGGAATCAGGATTCAAACCTGGGTTTTTCTGACACTGAAATTTATGTTGTTCTTTCTGCCAAACTATGAGCTTCCTTCAGATAATAGGGGTCTTTGTTGTATAAAATACTAGTATTCTATTTTAATTATAAGCATTAGTTCTGCCAATATAACCACTGAGTTGTATGTTCTTTGAATTGGCTCCTCAGATTGCTCTGTGACTTTATTCTTAAAAGTATCATTACTTTAAGTATCTTAGTAGTTAAATTATATCCAATTAAATGTTCTTTCATATTATCTGTGTGTATCCGTAGGCAACATTTGCAAATCATGAACACACTATTAATTCTACCTGTACACTTTTTGAATACATTTATATATAGATAATAACTATATTAGGTCCTTCCCTTAGTCATGCTGTTAATTTAAAAATTAACCTGAGTTTTATTTTCTCATTCTAGAAAATACATTTCATAAATGTTTTCATGGTGAACCTGTAATAACTAAGCAAATTTGCTTTTGGTGCTCATCAAAAGGTCAGTTACCTGGATTTAGTGAAATAATAGGATAAAATTCACTGTATTTTGATCTCTAACTCCTCTTTCTGCCTTTATAGGCTTAATATACTTCATCTGAATTTACTAATTCATTCATTCACTCATTCATCAAACATTTCTTCCACTGCATGGTACTAACATGGTACATTCTATACACCCAGACACGGTGCTGATCACTTGGAATATATGTACCGGGAATACTCTTTTGGGGGAATTAAAATTGAATGATCAGAGGGAGAGGAGAACTTACCATTAAAGCCTACCTGTGGAATGCAGAAGCACAAACTGAGTGACTGGAGGGAACAGAACATGGTCCTGTGAGCTCTTGCAACAAAGGAACCTAATCTGGACCAGGAATGAAGGGAGGTCAGAAGCAATGGTGGTTGTCTGGGTTGGAATGAGGGGCGTCCAATAAGGTCTTCCTGGGAAACTGCAATATGAGCTGAGATCTTAGATGATGGAGGCCAAAATGGGAAAACTCCCTTTTGCTGGAATGACCAGGGCATAATCAAGGGAACTGAAAGAAACCACTATATTTGAGTTTTGCAAAATGAGTGAAGAGAAAGATGAAGTTGGTGAAGCAGGCAGGGATAAAGAGGGTAGGGAATTTATAATCCATATTGAGGGTTTTAATTTTAATTTTTTATAATAGCAATGGAAAGCCATCAAATTCCTCAAGTGGCAAGTCTCATATCAGACTCTGAATTGACAAAGGCAAGTAGACTCTTTTCTCACCCACAAGGGCTCATAGTCCAGAGGAAGATAATATGTAATTAAGCAAAAATCATGGCACAGAATTGTAAGGACTATGATGAAGACAAGTTAAGGCTGCAGTGCAATGCTGTGGAGGCCACCTAATTTATACTGGGAGATCAGGGCAGGCTTCCTGGAGGAAGTACTACCTGAGCTGAGTATTAAGGGTACACACTTAAAACTGCTCAGACACCAATACTAACCCATGTGGGGGAGGGAGTTCCCCACACCAACAAGCAATTCTTGGCACACCAGCTGGGTGTCCTATAATTCAACTCAGCTATGATGTTACCAACCCAGAGAGAGCATCATATCCCACAGCTTAAGGGCTCAGTCCCACAGGACTGCCCTCCCTCAACACAGACAGACAGACACACACACACACACACACACACACACTTCAGATGTTAGTTCCAAGCCCAGATTGTTACCTGTGCTTCTGACTGACCAGCTACAAATTGGAGGTTCCAGTGACCCTCTCCAATTCAGAATGCTAGTTCCAAGTCCACTTGCAACCAAAAGCATGGTTGATTAAATCACAGGCCATTGGTTGATGGAACTCCATCTCCAGCCTCTCTCCTCTTCCTGGAGGTCAGGACATAGGAAGAGAAAGTTCCAACCCTCTAATCATATGGTTGGGGCTTCCCAAGTGGTGCTACTGGTAAAGAACCCAGCTGCCAAGGCAGAAGACATGAGACACACATTCAATCCCTGGGTTGGGAAGATCTCCTGGAGGAGGAAATGGTAACCCACTCCAGTATTCCTGCCTGGAGAATCCAATGGACAGAGAAGCCTGGCAGGATACAGTCCATAGGGTCACAAAGATTCAGACACAACTGATGTGACTTAGCACACACACACACAAGAACCACCGGCTCCCATGCTTAGGTGCTCTCTAAAAGTTACTTCATCAACATAACAAAAGGCACATTTATCACTCTCAACACTGGAAATTCCAATGATCTTATGAACTCTGTGCCAGAAATGGGGACAAGACAGAGACCAAATATATACTTATTATAAATCACACAACACCTCCTACACATGATTTCCCATCCCAACAGGCCTTCTCAAATATAGATCTCTTGGTCAAAGTGTAGGCTCACAGTTTTGCTATTGTATACGTGATTGGTCTCTATGGAATCAGAATACCAAAGATAATGACATGTCTTTGCAAGGTTGGTGCCACCAGGAGACCTTTTCTAAAAGGCAAATCTTCACTGAACCTCTCCTATGTATAGTGTAGGAACTTGGCTAAGTATTGAGAAAGAATGACAAATACTAGCCCACAAATACACATCTTTGCTTTCACACAGAAGTTTTGCAGAATGAATAGGAATTCTGTCCGAGTTGGAGCTAACACCACAAACACATACCAAGTACAACTTGGGAACACCCCTCTGCCTAAGTACATATTTGGAAAAAAAGAGCAAAGATTTGTGGGTTTTTTTTTTTTTTTTTTTTTTTTTTTTTTGGGAAGAGCATGGAGGAGCAGTGGTATCAACAGAAGAGACATACGGTATCTGTCCTTCCTAGGGAACTGGCATTTGCTTATTTGGTAGATTGCTTATTTATTTCAATTGGGAAAAGAAGGAAGAGGAACTAGGGCCAGAAACTGAAAGCCCCTGGGAAATGTGTAAGACCTCAGGCTCAAGTAGTATTGCTTCATGGCTTAGGTAAGCTAATTTGAAACTGAGTTGGGAAAAGGGAATTTCTCCCCACCATCCATACTCCACTGTTGGTTTCAGTGTAGCCACCACACCCTAAAGGCTTGGGAAGACCAGCAGTGAATTTATGAGTCCTGGGAACCAGCAGGAGGAAAGGCATCACTCAACAGTGGCACAAGGTCCATGATTCTTTGAAATGCCTGGCAGGCAGTTTGACACAATCTAACACAGACATGAATGGAACTGTCCTTGCATTTATGTAAGCTGACTATTCCCTTGGTTCTCTTAGAAATAACCAGTAGAATCTTCCGAGGGATGTCAGCTAAGGTCCTATAATTTATTCAGGTGGGGAAATATAAATTTGGGCATTAATGTTAGTGGGTCAGCATTTATACTCAAAAAGTACCAAGGTGTAAGACGTTTGATTTATTTTAGATTGGCTTGCAGAGAGCAAAGCTCCGAGGAGAGGACACATAGGACAAAGTGTCATTGACTAACCTGCTGGATAACTTTGTACAAGTCCTGTTACTTCTCTGGACTTTGGCATTCTCAAATATTAAATGGGGTGGCAGATGAAAATAAATTAATGATCCTTAGCTCAGAAGGCAAAAGGCTCAGAGCAAAGGGTAGGGTGTAACTTTACTGAAAGATATCTCAGAACCATTGAATTGACAAGTCCGAAGCACATCGAAACCCTCAACTTCCACTAAAACAGAAAATCTCCTTATTATCATTTTCACATTTGCCTGGCTTTGTTTCTGTTTGATTCTCTCTTTCAATCTGATTTTCATCTCTTTAGCAGTTCACAGTCATACCTCTAAAGGCAGCTCACTGGGGGAAAAAAAATCTTTAAACACTGACTTCACCAGGTCAGGATTCTATTCTAAACACTTCAGTGACTCCTATGACATTTGTAATGTTTCCATAACTTTAAAAGTATGGATTTACAAGGTGTAATGAGGCTGTTGCAGACACTAGAGAGGAAAATCGAACAGATCTTGATGAGTGAAGAGGGAGAATAAAAGTGAGTCAAATTAACTGAGACAATGGTGATACCATTTACAGATGGATGTTGAGAGGGAGAGCTGGTTTAGAAGTGAAGGAAACAATCTCATTTTTGGATCTATTGAGTCTGAGATGCCATCAAGAGACAGAGATTTGGGAGTTTCCCACAGCTGGTGCAACAGAGGACATCGAAGGTTTACAAGGAGAACAAAAGGGCAGAATAATTTTCATTGAGAATTACGGTATGCCATTCCTGAAGCAGAGCTGTTTTATCAGTACTCACATTTTGTGCTACAATGAGGTAGGTTTTCTCACTGCCATTTTATAGACAGGTAATCAAAACAGAGAGAAATTCAGCCACCTGTCCAAAGTCATACAGTTCAAAAGACCTGGATTTGAACATACATCACCCTGACATTGAGATATGTGCCTTCTCCACTACTCTCTACTCTTTGTCAGGGCACAGGAACAAATAGTGGGACCATGGGTCTTGATAACATCTGCACATGTGATGTTTAATTTTTGTTTTAAGCATCTAATCTTGTGGTCTCTATTCTGTATAGAAATACCATTTATATTTTATTTGATATAGAGCCAAGAATCACCATTCCAGGCCTTGAGACATGAAAGTTCTCCATACGCCTCGACATTCAGGATCTTGGTTTTCCACTTGGGAACCAGTGGGATTTGGAAATTAACATCTAAGCATCCAATTTGAGGCTGGCTAGCTCCTATCTGTTCTTAAAATTCCTTTCTATCCAGCAAACAGCTGAGTGACTAAGAGCAGGAGACCAAGAAATGACCTCAAAACCAAGAGCTGCGGAGACTGTCCCGGTGGTACTGCTTGCTAGAGAGACCACCCTAGTGTGGAAACAGCACTAGCCTTGGTCTCCTTTTGTTGGAGGGTGTGAGCATAGGGGAACGGCTTTCAGTTTTGTGCTTCCCAGCAAGACTGCTAGGCCTGGGACAGAGCTGCACAGGCCATTCTAACTGGGCAGAGCTCCACGGGTCCTGGCTTGTTCTCCTGGGGCTTGTGGGTAGTCTCATCTCAGTTTCTGTCATCAGTTTGAGGGTCTCCAAAGATAAGAAATCCTGGACCTGAAGTAAGTATAGATTCACCCACTTTGAGATGTCCTTTTCTCACAGATACTATGGCTTTCAACTGAGATCACATCTCTACTCCCTCTCCTTGGGGAGTGGAAACTGAAACCCTGTTCTCAACAGAACATAATGGTGCGTTTGTGTCCTGCTGCCTTCCAGGCTTTGGTTGGTGGAACAGCAGCCACTGACACCCACAGCAAAGTGCTGTGGGAGCAGTTACACGACCCTTTACAAGACAAGACACATCATTAAAAGGGACCATTTTCTGGTGGCTGTCCCCAAAAGGAGCTCTGTGAACTGGATTGTAGAACAGAAGAGTATGCCCCCTTCTTATTCAAGCATTCATTTGTTTCAAATGCCGAGAATTAAAGGAGACCCAAGGGAGCCCCTGTCCGCTCCCTGGCAGGCTGCCAGTTCCCTTGGGCTGAGTTCCTCCACAGTCTTTCTCCTTTGTTTGTATTTTCTCAGTTTCTCTCTTTTAATGCCCTCTCCTCTTTGTCTGGCTAACCCCTATCTGTTATTTCAAAACTGTCCTCAGGGATTCACCACTGGCATCCATAAGATATCCCCTTAGGGATATCTTCTTTGATTACTCTGGCCCAAGATGCTTCAATGGCTTTTTGGTGCATATATGGGGTGTGTGTGTGTGTGTGTGTGTGGTGTGTGTGTGTGTTAAGTACCTTCTATATATTTCTAATGGGGCTTCTCAGGTGGCACTAGTGTTAAAAAACCCACCTGCCAATGCAGGAGATTTGGGCTCCATCCCTGGGTCAGGAAGATCCTCTGGGGGAAACACACCAACACAAAAGAACACAGTAAATAAAATTGGTATGTATCTCTAATGTACTAGAGATACATACCAATTTTATTTACTGTGTTGTTTTATGTGTCTTTTTATGTGTCTGTCTTTCCCCTGTGGTAGAGACTGGCAAGTTGTTGCCCAAGCAGATTTTCGCTTTTCCTCCTAAGCACACAGCAAGACTCTACTTCCCAGGTTCCTTAGTAGTCAGAAGTGACAGAGTGATATGGGCAAGGAAGGAGGGGACGTGATCCTCCACATGCTCTTTCCTTCCTTGTCTGCTAGCCAGATGCAGGGAGACCGGAGGTCCTAGGGATGGTGAAGACCCACTCCCTGAAAGCCTGCTTGAAAGAGTGTCTCTGTTGACCTGCACTGTTATGGGACTTGGGCAAGAGACAAACCACTAAGATTTCAGGGAGGGCTCTGTGGTGGTTAGTTCGCTGCAGATTCCTGGAGAAACCACATTTTTACACACTAACCAGCTAGCAGAGTGCCTGGCAAACAGCAGATACTCATGGAACATGTGAGGAATGAAAGTATGCTCACAAGAAAGGCTATTGAGTAAATCTTTCCCACTTGTAATTGCATTGATTAGTTTTTATAATCTGAACTAAAACCTCTTTTTATTCTTGCAATGAGGTCTCTTACTAGAATCCTATACTCTTAGGACTTAAATTATAAGTTGAATTGGAATAAGCAATAGAATAGGGCCCTAGAACATGATCACTGAGGTCTCCCTTCAGTTTGGTGTCGATTCATTAATCAACACTCCTTGAATATTTAACAAATAATTAAATTAACAATTATTCTACCAGCAATTAAACCAGTTAACCCTACTATTATCCCACATCAAATATTTTTTCCACTTTATTAGAAAGATAAGTCTTTTTTAATGCCTTGATAAATTTAGCTTTCTCAGATTTATATCATTCCCCTAATTTTCTGGCCTGGTAAACTACTTGCAAAATGTAAATCATGGTTTGACTTGTTAACTCCGCTTAGCGGGTCCATGTTTGTTTCTATATGTCACCTCTTATAAACTACCTATATAATATCTACAGGGAAATTCTGTTGGGAATCACCACCTAATTTAACAACCTCCATTTCTCTTTTTAAAATATCCGTCTTATACTTTACAATTGAAGACACCTGGCTGTTGACCACTCCTTATTAACTTGCACTATCTATAGCCAAGCAGACCATCCAGTCCTTCCCTCTCTCGCACTTATATTGTTGATCCATGCTGATTTGATCTTTTGCAAATGGAATGAAGTAGGCTCTGAATTCACTCTTTATTATCAGTTCAGTTCAGTCACTAAGTCGTGTCCGACTATTTGTGACCCCATGAATCGCAGCACGCCAGGCCTCCCTGTCCATCACCAACTCTCGGAGTCCACCCAAACCCATGTCCATCGAGTTGGCGACGCCATCCAGCCATCTCATCCTCTGTCGTCCCCTTCTCCTCCTGCCCTCAATCTTTCCCAGCATCAGGGTCTTTTCTACTGAGTCAGCTCTTCGCATCAGGTGGCCAAAGTATTGGAGTTTCAGCTTCAGTATCAGTCCTTCCAATGAACACCCAGGATTGATTTCCTTTAGGAAGGACTGGTTGGATCTCCTTGCAATCCAAGGAACTCTCAAGAGTCTTCTACAACACCACAGTTCAAAAGTATCAATTCTTCGGCATTCAGCTTTCTTCATAGTCCAACTCTCACATCCATACAGGACTACTGGAAAAACCATAGCCTTGACTAGACGGACTTTTGTTGGCAAAGTAATGTCTCTGCTTTTTAACATGCTATCTAGGTTGGTCAAAACTTTCCTTCCAAGGAGTAAGCGTCTTTTAATTTCATGGCTGCAGTCACCATCAGCAGTGATTTTGGAGCCTAGAAAAATAAAGTCTGACACTGTTTCCACTGTTTCCCCATCCATTTCCCATGAAGTGATGGGATCAGATGCCATGATCTTAGTTTTCTGAACATTGAGCTTTAAGCCAACTTTTTCACTCTCCTCTTTCACTTTCATCAAGAGGCTCTTTAGTTCTTCACTTTCTGCCATAAAGGTGGTGTCATCTGCATATCTGAGGTTATTGATGTTTCTCTCGGCAATCTTGATTCCAGCTTGTGCTTCTTCCAGCCCAGCATTTCTCATGATGTACTCTGCATAGAAGTTAAATAAGCAGGGTGACAATAGACAGCCTGGACGTACTCCTTTTCCTATTTGGAACCAGTCTGTGGTCCCATGTCCAGTTCTAACTGTTGCTTCCTGACCTGCATACAGGTTTTTCAAGAGTCAGGTCAGATGGTCTGGTATTCCTGTGTCTTTCAGAATTTTCCACAGTTTATTGTGATCCACACAGTCAAAAGCTTTGGTATAGTCAATATAAAGCAGAAATAGATGTTTTTCTGGAACTCTCTTGCTTTATCAATGATCCAGCGGATGTTGGCAATTTGATCTCTGGTTCCTCTGCCTTAATACTCTTTATTATATGCTTATCCAATTATCCCTGGACTGTTTGTTGAAGAGACTGTTTTCTCCCTATTGAATGTTCTTAGCACCCATATAACCTGATGCAAAGAACTGACTCATTGGAAAAGACCCTGATGCCGGGAAAGATTGAAGGCAGGAGGAGAAGGGGACGACAGAGGATGAGATGGTTGGATGGCATCACCGACTCAATGGACATGAGTTTGAGTAAACTCCGGAAGTTGGTGATGGACAGGGAGGCCTGGTGTGCTGCAGTCCATGGGGTTGCAAACAGTCAGACACGACTGAGTGACTGAACTGAACTGAGCACCCATATCAAAAATAAATTGACCATAGATAATTAATTTCTCAACTCATAATTGTATTCCACCAGTCCAAATATCTACCATATGTCAGTATGATATTATTTCAGCTTTGCAGTAAATTTTAAAATTGAGAAGTATGAGTCCTCAAACTTTTTCTTGTTCAGTATTGTTCTGGCTATTTGGAACTCCTTGTAATTCCAGATAAATATGAGAGTTGGGTTTCTCCTTTATGCAAAACAAAGGGGGGCACTGGAATTTTGATAAGGACTACACTGAATCTATAGATTGTCTGGGGGAGTATTGTTATTTTATATAGTAAATAGTATGTCTTTAAATCCATGAACATGGGATGTCTTTCCATTTAATTAGGTCTTGTTTAATTTCTTTCAGTAATGTTTTATAGTTCTCATCATGTAAGTTTTACATTTTCTTGGTTAAATTTATTTCTAGGTATTTTATTATTTTGGATGCAATGATAAATGGAATTATTTTCTTAATTTCCTCTTTGAATTGTTACTTGATAGTGTAAAGAAGCACAACCAAGTTTTTGTGTGTGTTGATATTCTACCTTAGAACTTTGCTAAATTCATTTATTGGCTCTAGTAGTTTTTTTGTGGCTTCTCTGGGATTTTCATACATTGAATCATTTCATCTGGAAATAGAGAAAGTTTTACTTTCTCCTTCCTAATTTGAATGCCTTTCATTTCCTTTTACTGCCTTACTGCCCTTGCTAGGACTTCCAGTGAAATGTTAACTAGCAAGTGGAGGATGTTATTTCTGAGCTTGGGGAAAACTTTTCAGTCTTTCATCACTGAGTATGAGGTGAGTATGAGGTCAACTGTGGATTTTTCATAGATACTCTTTATCATGCTAAGAAAATCACTTTTCAATCTTAGTTTGCTAAGTATTTTTATCATGAAGGGTCCGAATTTTTTCAAGTGCTTCTCCATGTCTATTGAGATGATTGGGTTTGTTTCTTCCCTTCACAGTACATTACATTGATAGATCTTTTTTTTTTTTTTTATGTGAACTATACTTGCATTTCTTAATCACGGGGAATAATATCTTTTTAATGTATTGCTGGATTCAATTTCCTAATATTTTGTTGAGGATTCTTCTATCTCTATTTATTATGAATATTGGTCTGTGTTTTTGTTTTCTTATGGTATCTTTTTCTGGTTTTGGTATTTGTTTTTATTTTACTTGGTCACCTGTTTTGCTCTGAAAATGTCCCCATTAGTTGTTTTTGCAAGTTTTGCAGTTCTCACCTCATTTTGGTCTTTAGCTTCCTTGACTATTTTCTTTATACACCTGCCTTTATGATGTGGACTTATCTCCCCCTACACATGCATCTTTATAAACATTAATTGTTTGCATATATTTAAGCACATTAACTCATCAGAAAACTCCTTGTATGGTAATAGAGACTCCCATTTTCCCCTCTTCAGAATCAATCATGACTACTGTCAGTATTTCTTATTTTAGATCTCATCATTGCTCTCTAAACTCTATGAGGGTGGAAATAGATGTGTTTTGCTCAGCACTGTTTGTACAGCACCTAGCGCACAGTCAACGCTAAATATCTCTGTAATAAATAAATAATTACAGCACTAACTAGTTATTTATTATATGCCAGGAACTGTTCTAAGCACTTGGGAAGAATTTGCTCATTTTTTTTTTCCTCCAATTAACCTAAGAAACAGATATTATAATTTTCCCCATTTGACAGATATAGAAATTGAGGCACAGAAATGTTAAGTCATTGTGCAGGGTCACAAAGCTAGGAAATAGTATTGACAGAATTCAAACTCAGGGACTCTGACTCTAGTTACTCTCTTAACTACTGCACTCTCCTGAATAAACTTAAATAAATAAAGGAGACTCAGGCTATGTGCTGATTCATATCTATACTCGGAAGATTTTAGGGTCTTGATTCTTAAATAAAGTTCAAAGTTCCTAGCAGATTATGTCTGGTGTTCACTGGTTCATCATTACAAAATCATGTTCTTGCTGCATTCCTTATCTCCATTAATTCCATCCCATGCATCCAGGTACTTAAATTTGCATCAACTCCTTCTCCCCAACCGCCCTTTCCCAAACCCTATCCAGGATTAGTTATCCTATCCAGGAATTAGTGGTTCCAACTGAGTTGACATGTTAGACTATCCTATCAATCAGGTGCAAAATAATTTACTATTGCTAATAATAAATTGCCAGAGTTTATAAGTACTTTAAAACTAGTATATAAAATAGAGGGAAGTCAAAATCAGCTCTGTAAGTCAACATTCACCTTATATGAAGTCTGCATGGTAAAATCCATCTGGGGAGATTTCTAAAAGGATAATGTTTGAAACCACCTCTTATTTATTCCTATTTAATTGATCTGGAGTGAAAAAAAAAAAAGAAATGGATAATTTCAAAAGGCTGCCCAACTGATTCTTGAGTGCAGTTAAGGCTGAGAATCACTGTCATAAAGCAGTTTGTAAGTGGAAGTCTGTGCCCTCAGGGGTTTATGATCTATCAAAAGAAAGAATAAGAAAATTGGAGAAATTATGTTGACTTTTAATTCCAACAATGATCTTTTGTTACAGATAATCACAGTTTGAAACACATGCTTAATTTCTCCTCTTTTAAAGGTAAGAAAATTGAGGCTTGTTTGAGTTTTATGACATATCTTTTGTCACAAGACTGCTGAGTGACAATATCAGAACACAGGTCAGGTAGAATCAGACAGAGACTTGTCCTTTTGACCTAACTTAAAGAGGTTATGGAAAAACCCAAGGTTGAAATGCAGGAAGGAAACCAGAGTCAATGGAACATACTTGTAATTGAGACTTATGGGTTCTAACTTTAGTCCTTGTGTGAAACTTTGAACATCATTTCCCTTTAGGTGCTTCATCCATAAAGCAGAACCAGCAATATATCAGGCTAAACTGCTTCAAGGATTCTGTGATGATTAAGGAATAAACTGTAAGATACTTAGTGAATACAAAGTCCTGGAAGATGCCAAACAATAAAGTATTCTGGAAAGCTGTGAAATTGTGTTTGTTTTTAGCAAACTTGAAACCTGTAGAACATACTGTGCGATTTATCTCTTTGTGAAAGGGAGCAAACGTGATAACAACACAAAGAAGCATATGGATGTTCCATGCAAAATAGTAGAAACTCGCTAAATACAGATTTTCCCACTGGGCTTGAGCTTCTTTTTCAAGGATTTTTGAGGATGAGAAGGGACTTGAATTTTTCTCTTGTCACTGCCATTCACAAGGAAGCAGTGCTACTTTGTGACCTAAAACGGTTTCTCTGTTAGACACATTCCTCAAGTTTGAAAATGACAATTCCTGCTCCACCCCCACCCCCAGCCAAGAAATCACATCACAGGTCACCATAACAACCCTACAACCATTTCCTGTGTTTTGTGAATCTGGGTGAGTTCATGGCAAAAAGTGCACTAGGTATACTCAGCCACAAATAAGCCAGGGTCAGAGTTAGAGGCAAAAAGGTTTCAGCACTAAAAGGAGTACAGATACATCACGGAATAGAAAGCAACTAAACATGTGCTTTGTAAAGCTGGTAAAAACAAGACCAGGAGCTGACTGTGGCTCAGATCATGAACTCCTTATTGCCAAAGTCAGACTTAAATTGTAGAAAGTGGGGAAAATCACTAGACCATTCAGGTATGACCTAAATCAAATCCCTTATGATTATACAGTGGAAGTGAGAAATAGATTTAAGGAACTAGATCTGATGGACAGAGTGTCCGATGAACTATGGATGGAGGTTCGTGACATTGTACAGGAGACAGGGATCAAGACCATCCCCATGGAAAAGAAATGCAAAAAAGCAAAACAGCTGTCTGAGGAGGCCTTACAAATAGCTGGGAAAAGAAGAGAAGCAAAAAGCAAAGGAGAAAAGGGAAGATATACCCAATTGAATGCAGAGTTCCAAAGGATAGCAAGGAGACATAAGAAAGCCTTCCTCAGTGATCAGTGCAAAGAAATAGAGGAAAACAATAGAATGGGAAAGACTAGAGATCTCTTCAAGAAAATTAGAGATACCAAGGGAACATTTCATGCAAAAATAGGCTCAAGAAAGGACAGAAATGGTAGGGACTAACAGAAGCAGAAGATATTAAGAAGAGATGGCAAGAATACACAGAAGAACTGTACAAAAAAGATCTTCATGACCCAGATAACCACGATGGTGTGATCACTCACCTAGAACCAGACATTCCAGAATGTTAAGTCGAGTGGGCCTTAGGAAGCATCTCTATGAACAAAGCTAGTGGAGGTGATAGAATTCCAGTTGAGCTATTTCAAATCCTCAGAGATGATGCTGTGAAAGTGCTGCACTCAATATGCCAGCAAATTTCGAAAACTCAGCAGTGGCCACAGGACTGGAAAAGGTCAGTTTTCATTCCAATTTCAAAGAAAGGCAATGCCAAAGAATGCTCAAACTACCGCACAATTGCACTCATCTCACATGCTAGTAAAGTAACGCTCAAAATCCTCCAAGCCAGGCTTCAGCAATACGTGAACCGTCAACTTTCAGGTGTTCAAGATGGTTTTAGAAAAGGCAGAGGAACCAGAGATCAAATTGCCAACATCCGATGGATCATCAAAAAAGCAAGAGAGTTCCAGAAAAACATCTACCTCTGCTTTATTGACTATGCCAAAACCTTTGTCTGTGTGGATCACCATAAACTGTGGAAAATTCTGAAAGAGATGGGAATACCAGACCAACTGACCTGCCTCTTGAGAAACCTGTATGCAGGTCAGGAAGCAACAGTTAGAACTGGACATGGAACCGCAGACTGGTTCGAAATAGGAAAAGGAGTACGTCCAGGCTGTCTATTGTCACCCTGCTTATTTAACTTCTATGCAGAGTACATCATGAGAAATGCTGGACTGGAAGAATCACAAGCTGGAATCAAGATTGCAGAGAGAAACATCAATAACCACAGATATGCAGATGACACCACCTTTATGGCAGAAAGTGAAGAAGAACTAAAGAGCCTCTTGATGAAAGTGAGACAGGAGAGTGAAAAAGTTGGCTTAAAGCTCAATATTTAGAAAACTAAGATCATGGCATCTGATCCCATCACTTCATGGGAAATAGATGGGAAAACAGTGGAAACAGTGTCAGACTTTATTTTTCTGGGCTCCAAAATCACTGCAGATGGTGATTGCAGCCATGAAATTAAAAGACGCTTACTCCTTGGAAGGAAAGTTATGACGAACCGAGACAGCATATTAGAAAGCAGAGACATTACTTTATCAACAAAGGTCCGTCTAGTGAAGGCTATGGTTTTTCCAGTAGTCATGTATGGATGTGAGAGTTGGACTACAAAGAAAGTTGAGCACTGAAGAATTGATGCTTTTGAACTGTGGTGTTGGAGAAGACTCTTGAGAGTTCCTTGGACTGCAAAAAGATCCAACCAGTCCATCCTAAAGGAGATCAGTCCTGGGTGTTCATTGGAAGGACTGATGCTGAAGCTGAAACTCCAATACTTTGGCCACCTGATGCAAAGAGCTGACTCATTTGAAAAGACCCTGATGCTGGGAAAGATTGAGGGCAGGAGGAGAAGGGGATGACAGAGGATGAGATGACTGGATGGCATCACCGACTCAATGGACATTAGTTTGGGTGGACTCCAGGAGTTGGCGATGGACAGGGAGGCCTGGCGTGCTGCGGTTCATGGGGTTGCAAAGAGTCGGGCACGACTGAGTAACTGAACTCAAAATTAAACTAAACATGTATTTTTAAGCTAACACGAGCTTTTAAAAGAAAAACAGGAACCCTTTTGTGACAGGGTACTGTGGCTATGCTTTCAGACTATCCCAAGAATGTCCTGCCGGGATTCTTTGGGAGCAGATCCTTCTTGAAACAAGAGGAAACATTAACAGTCAGGACTGCACACCCCTCAATCTTTTCAGCTCCACTGAGGGCTTGTGTGCCCCTTCCTGCCTCAGCTGTCTCGTATAAAAAAGGCAGGTCATGAAAATATAGCCCCCAATAAGCTGACAGAGATCACATTAAAATCAACTGAGATTTTAGGCACAAAAATGGTTTTAAAACATGACATACTAGACAAATAATGGTTGCTAATTTTAATTATTAGAGTAGAGCATAATGTCTCCGTGCCTTAGTTTCACACAAGGATTTAAACTGTAATGCATCACTTTACACAAGTTGGAACTTCTTAGATTGCTGCAGGTGATATTGATATTTTGTGTCTAAAACAGACTCCAAGCTTTTGGCTTTTCTTTTTTTGGTAACTCACAAATCATATTCTATGTGTTAGCCAGAATTATGCAGAGAAACAGAACCAAGGGGATTCATATAGATACAAAGAAAGAGATTTATTATGAGGGATTGGATCAAGTGATTATGGAGGCCCAGGAAAGCCAGTGGAGTGTAGTTCTAGTCAAAGCCCAAAGGCCTGAGAACCAGAGGTCAATGGTCTGGATCCAAACTCAAAGGCCCAAGAGCAGAGAGAACCAGTGTCCCAGGGTAGATAGATGCCCAGCTTAAGCAGAGGAGCAAATTCACCTGTCCTTTGCCTTTTTGTTTTATTCAGGCCCTCAATCCCTGGCTCAAGAAGATCCCCTGGAGAAATGAATGGCAATCTACTCCAGTATTCTTGCCTGGAGAATCCCAAGGACAGCGGAGCCTGGCAGACTACAATCCATGGGGTCACAAAGAGTCAGACATGACTGAGCAACTAATACTTCCACTTTCAATAGGTTAGGTGATGCCCACCAACATTGGTGAGGGTGATGGTTTGCAAACTGCCCCCGTACATGGAGAGCAAGGAAAGACTGAAGGAAGAGGCAAGACCACTCCAGGGTGATAGGTGGCAGTTTTAAAAAGCAAGGGAACTTGTATACAAGGCTATCTTGGGCAATTGTGAGATAAGCAGATCTTGGCACTTGTTCATCAGAATCTTAAAAATTTATATAGAGGCCTTAACTGGGTTCAGTCACATGTATAGTCCAGATGGTCTCAAAAATACATCTCAAGGCTAGGTCTTTGGAGCTTCTGGTGTTCAGGAAGGGCAAGGGGAATGCACATTCTAAGGACAGAGCAGGGGGTAAGGAGCCTCCCATTGCGTGGTCCAGCCCTTGGGTCAACCTGCCATCATGTCTTCTTAACAACATCCTCCAAGAGGCAGTGATCTTATTTATTCAGTCTTCTTATTCAGATACTAATCTCTTCCAGAAATGTCCTCATAGGTGCACCCAGAAATAATGTTTTATCAACTATCTGGACATCCATCAGCACAGCCAGGCTGACACAAAGTTAACATCACAGATCACAAGAAATGCTCAAAAGTACCTTTTAGAATGATTTGGTATAACCAGCATTGAAAATACACCTCCTGTGTGCATGAAGAAAGAGGTAAGAGCACACCCGTTACTTCACCATCATGAGATTTGGGCTGGATCCCCATCATTTCTATCTGCCTAGTTTTCCCACCCTTTTCTAGTAATTCATCCAAATTTACCTTATGAAAACACCCCTCCTTTGTCCACGTTGTGACATTTGATTGGAGTTGCTCGCACTCTGGTTCAGGGTGGTTCTTGGTCTGAGCATTGCACTAACTCCAATGACCAGTTCAGAAATGGGTGAGTGACCCAATTCTGAACAACACAAATTAAGCCCAAGATTTCTGTGAAATTTCAGTAGAAGAGAAATTATTTCTGTGAGGATAAGAGAATTATCTAAGAAGATAAATCTAAGGCTAGCGCTACTGACAGCCATTTTGTCACCACAAGGAGAAAGTCTGCCTGAGTACAGAACCATTACAGAAGAAAAGTGGAGAGAGGGAGATCAAGGCAGAATAGATATCCTGAACCCCTGTTTTTGGCTGAGATCAATGTACAGGGTTGCTTTTATCTGTGAGCCATTCATTCTCTTTGATTTGGCCAATTTGAATTTGGTCTTTGTCTGTTATAACTAAAAGAATCATGAGCAAAGCAAGACATACACAATTTTTTCACATAACTTGTTGGTTATCAGCCTTCTCTATGAGGCTGAAGACTTTAAGAAAGGAAAAATCACATCAATCTTTTGATTTTTAAATCCCCAGCATCTAGCACAGCATTTTCCATGTAGTAGGAGCTTATTAAATATTGGTTGAGTGAATGCATGGAAAAAATAACACACAGTAGAATGCTTCTCCTCAAGGAACTTTTTGTTTAGAACTGATTCACTATCTGGAGTCAACTGGATTGTGAACATGAATTTCCAGGGACATTTTAGCCTGATGATGGGCTTCCCTGGTGGCTCAGATGGTAAAGCAATGCAGGAGACCCAGTTCAGATCCTGAGTAGGGAAGATCCCCTGGAGAGGTGAATGTCAATCCACTCCAGTATTCTTGCTCGGAGAATTCCATAGACAGAGGAGCCTGGTGAGCTAAAGTCAATGAGATGGACATGACTGAATGACTAACACTTTTAGCCTGATGAGTGGAAAAGTTTGAAGGAAAACTTGTGTCCAAGAGATTTATCCTCCTCCTCTTCACCCCTGACCTCTTTGCAACTTCTTTCTATCATATGCTGCTGCTGTTGCTGCTAAGTCGCGTCAGTAGTGTCCGACTCTGTGCGACCCCATAGACGGCAGCCCACCAGGCTCCTCTGTCCCTGGGATACTCCAGGTAAGAATACTGGAGTGGGTTGCCATTTCCTCCTCCAGTGCATGAAAGTGAAAAGTGAAAGTGAAGTCGCTCAGTCGTGTCCGACTGTTCGTGACCCCATGGGCTACAGCCTACCAGGCTCCTCCATCCATGGGGTTTCCCAGGCAATCCTTACTAAATTTAAAAAAGTTTCATCATTTCCCAATGGCTTGATACTTTTTGAATACAATTCCCATCATAAGGAAAAAGATAAGGAAAACAAAATCATAGAATTGCATCTCCTCATCTCCTTTTTTTTTTGGAAACTTCCACCTTTCTTCATTTCTTTAAATTACAATCTGGTTTACTCCAAAGTCTGCTAAAGTTCTGTTTGTACTGCAATGTTTGCATACGTGCTCTTCCTACACCTCCTACCCCACCTCTAGCTAGGCCTATCAAAAGCGTGAACCCATGCCTTAGGCTACTTCTCACCTCTGTTCATCAATTAAAGTTTATTCACCAGAGATTATGATCAATAAGCACAAAGAACTTTAAACAATGTCCTTCCTCTTGTCCACTACACCTCAAAGTTTGTTGAACTGGGGAGTACTCATTTATCCATGCAAAACCCCACCTGTACATCTAATTCAGACACATTTAACTGGTTACAGGGAAAAGTATAACAGGAGCAAATTCAGTGTGCAATGAATTGACTGCGCACCATTTAGGTTTCAAAGAGATGCATCTAATACTAATCTATCCAAGAATTTAACATTTTGGTTATTAGTTAAAAATTGAAATCCCAAATGCAGAATCAGAGTTATTAGTTAGAATAAGCAAAAAAAAAAAAAAAAATGTGAAGTGACCCATTATAGCAATTATTCTTGAATTTTTAAATGACTTTTGGTTTTTGTCCATATTTTTAGTTTTATTTTGTGGAGACTGCAGTAGGTATTCAACAGGTATTCTCTTAAAAACGCTTGATTACCATATCGATCACTTTAACTATTTAGGCTTAGTCCTGAGAGCTATGCATTCCTTTCTTTATTAGCTGTAATCAGCATTCATTCTGAGTGCTATTATACTGCCTTGTAAACAGTATTGTTTTGCAACCTTAAAGTCAGTAATTCCATAGAAATTAAATTGGGTTTACAGTAAATCCATGATTACCATATAATCTGTGGAGTCTAAATAATGATGTACTTAGCTGCAGAATTACATGTAAAACACAGAGCGATGATTACATGGCTATTTGGGGCCCAGGAAAGAAAGGAACGCCAAATGTTTTGATGGTTGAAGAGCTGAGAAATCTTTTTGTTTTTAACGTCTAATTTTAATTATGATCTTCAAACATCTCAATACTACCCAAGCTGTCTTAAAAGTGGCCTTAAAATCTATTGCTAAATCTTATGCTTTACATCACACGTTGGGAGTTTGTTTTAATAAACGAAGACTTGTTAAAAATAGAAAGCCCATCTGATTTCAAGTGACAATAGAAAAGATTAAGCAGACTTGCTTTCAGCAAATAATCTGTCTCTGTTTTAGGAGGGCTCTTATATGATAGTGTTTAAGCTTAAAGCAATGTTTCTGAACAAAACAACAACTAGTCAAGTGGACATTTCATCCATGAACCCATGCCTTCTGGTTTGTCTCAATATTTTGACCATGGCTAGACTTGCTCTTAATTTCAATTACATCAACGCATGTTGTTCTCCTAAGCTTGAGCTCTGAGCCATAGTAATAGTTGCCATGTATAGTCAGAGAGGCTCACAGAGAGCTACAGAGGTGATACAACTGGTCAAAGCCACAGTACTGCTTCATAGCAGAGTCAAGTCTAAGACTCACACATCCAACCTCCTGACCCAGAGCCTTTCCCACTACGTTAAGCCCTGCAGAGAAACCAAAGATGAGTTAATTGCAGACCCCAACCCTGAGGAGCTCAAAATCTAGTACAGAATGAGACAATAAGAAGAGCCATTACAGTAACTCAAGACCAAGGAAGCTAGCACACAGTTTTGGGTCCCAGGCTGTGTGTGTTGTATGTTAGGGGATCACTGAAAACTTCAAACAGCAGAGATGTAACATAATTCGAACTTGACTTCTGAAAAATGATTCTGGCAGCACTGGGAAACTTGTACTGTACAAGGGAAGAATATTTTATGGCCTGACAAGACAAAAGTCCACTGCAAGAGTTCAACTGATGGAGACAAAGGTCTAAGCTGGGTGGTGGCCATGATAACAAAACATAGGATTCAATGGAGAGACAAGAGATATGGTATTTAGACTCTTGGGGCTGCCATAAAAAAGTACCACAAACCAGGTGGCTTAAAAGAGCAGAAATGTATTCTATTCTAGTTCTGAAGGTAGAAGTTCAAAACCACAGTGTTAGTAGAGCCTTGCTTTCTCTGAAGGTTCTAGAGGAGAATCCTTTCACACCTCTGTCCTAATTTCTGGTTGTTGTCAGCCATCCTTGCTGTTCCGTAGCTGGTCACTTGCATCATTGATAATCCTCGCCTCTGTTTCCACCTGGCCTTCTCCCTGCTGTGTTCAGATCTCCATCTGCTTTCTCTTAGGGACACACCAGCCACTGGATTTAGGGTTCACTCTACTCTGGTATGAACTCATCTTAGTTAGTCATATCAACGGAATTTCTATTTCCAAATAAGGCCACAGTCACAGGTACCAGAGTTAGGAACTGAAAATTTAACCCACTCTATATAGTATCCACAAACTTGAAACAAGCTAAGAGGTGGGAAGCCACAAAGAGGTCCCTTCCAATCTCCTGCTTCCATGATTTTTTCTAGTCACAGGCATAAAAGAAGCAGTTCCTTTGGTCCTTGGATTGGATTAGCTGTGCTCATTGACAAGCCAGATGTGAGCAGCCTTCTGCAGGCTGCCCTTCACCAAGAGTAAGATGATGTGGACACACCTGCTCTGACAGCCTCCTTATCTCAGCTGAGGGAAGGAGGCTGTCCTAAGCAGAGGTTTAACACCAAGGGAAAGAAGAGGCTGTGGGTCCTATCAGACCAAATACCAGGCTTTCTCCTTAACATACTGTCTGAAGCTCAGTGTCCTAATCTGTAAAACAGGAACACTGAGCTGATGGAACAATTAAATGCTTTTATCCCAGAGCTTACTGCATACTTAAACATTTGATAAATATGACCCAGTGCCATTATAATGATTGCTATTATTTCTATTATCCATCTTTTGATGATTGTCACTTTCTTTATTCTGTGTCCCAACCTACATGGAGACTTGACTCTACTCTTTTGCACTGATACACGGGGAACCCTGACACATTTGTTACTGGCATGACAATTATTGTGAATAATTTTGAAGGCCACACTC
Source organism: Giraffa tippelskirchi (assembly GCF_054371585.1). NCBI lineage: Eukaryota > Metazoa > Chordata > Mammalia > Artiodactyla > Giraffidae > Giraffa > Giraffa tippelskirchi. The sequence goes on from NC_137275.1 coordinate 156,206,797, forward strand.
CAAGGGTAAATAAAGAAAACATAGGTCCCTTAAACCCTAGGTCACTTTATGATTCCAACATAGTATCTGCATTTCCCTTTTCTCTTTGCTCTAGGAAAGTTTTATAAGTAAAATATCTAAACCACTGGGTGTATTTTTAAAATTCATAGAGCAAACCCCATTATGACAAACTCCAAGGGACATTTGAAGTGCATTTGTTGTACTGAAATTTTGTTGTACGAAATGTTGTTTGAAACCTAAGCCATGGCTGAGAAATATTTTCCTGACTAGAATTTTATAAAAGCAGTTGCTGTAATGAAGGGCTGTTCCATCACATCAAAGGATTGCATTATTCCCTCCTCCCATCTGGTGTATTTCTCAACATGATTCACATGCATTTACTGTGAAAAGCCATCTAGAGACAGTGTCCCTGACACTACACAAAGCTCCAGGAGCTCAGGAGGTGGGCTGGTGCTCCCCAAGGGCAGGGAATGCTATTATTTGTTCTGATACCCCCAGGTCCCTGCCCAGTTCTTGGAGGATAACCAAAAAGATACTTGATAAATGAGGGAATAACTACATGCTGAATTCATTAGCATCAAATTAGAAGAATCTGCATGAGACTGTGCCCCATATCTGTTTATTTATAAACATTCACCAAAATATTTTACACGTACTTAGTATCAAAGTAAAATTGGGGTCTCACCAAGAGCAGAATGAGTTCAGTGAATCATCTGAGTACCACCTGCAGGCCAATCAAGGTATTGATTCTAATTGGCATTCCTACAAGTTGTTAATTTTCCCCTATGCCTGACTTGCAAGCACTCAGGTGCAAAATTTGTTCCTCTCTTTGAGACCATCTTAATAATCACTCTCTGTCTGAATCTTGGAACCAGAATCCCCCACTGATGGGTACAAATGAGGGAGAAATATGTCAGCACACATGGGCACTGGCTCGTGGCAATGAAGATTTATTTGATCCAGCCAGCCAAGTGATCACCAGAAGCAAGTAATCACGAGAATGAAATTCCAGAGTGGATTCCGCCAATACCTTTTTTGTATTGTAGGCCTCTGCCCCCTACCCATACAGAGTTTGAAAGCCAAAGGACAGTGCATTTGCTAACTTAAATTTTGCTTGAAAATGTTGACCCTGAAAATATTGAGACTTTGGAGCTCAATTTTTGTTCCTAAATGACTTTAAACTTTTGTTTGTTGCTTGCTTGATGTCACTGGGATTTATTTGGCTGCTGGCTCTGAGCTGCTATTTGAAAAGAGCAGTACCATATGCAGCACATGCATATTCAATGGTGCAATTCTTTTTCTAGAGGGAGGGGGGAGTGCCAGGACTCCTGGCTCACAATATGAATTTGCATCCCACTTTGCATAAATTTGCATGCAGACTTCATAAGCCTCTAATTTCAAGCATGTAAAATGAAACAAATCAATGCAATCTACCACAATTGTTTTCCAAGGCATTAATCACATGAAATACATACCAGCTTTCCTTAACCAATTAATTTAATCATACCCAAGGTTAGGAGAGACAGAAAAGTGGTGAAAAATGGCTGCTAAGTGCCTGGCTTAGGACTGGAAGGATACATACATGTTCAATAATGTCCCAGTATGTTTTTTTCCAACTCCTAAGTCTCCTGTGGAAGATTACATTATGATTTTCCCAGTATTTTATTTTCTCTCCCTTCAGTTAGTAGGCACAAGACTTATGCTGACCAATGAAATGTATGTAGAAGTGATGCTTATCCCCTTGAAGCAGAAGCTCTAAGAGCCAACACTTGGTTAAGCGTGTCTCATTTTCCCTACTATGACATAAGCAATGTTTCATATAGAGACTGCTCTATTTGTTTAAATCCCAGGGTGACTACCAGGGTGAAGATGAGGATGTTTGTTAGAAGCAGCTGATATTTTCAGATCATGTGTTGCTGCAACATATCCTAGCCTATTCTCACTGATGGTACATTTTCTGAATTATTACAATGAACTATAATTTGTCTTCAGAGATTTGCATCAGTTTTGTATACATAAGAACATACGTACAGCACTGAGGTACAGGTTTATAAATATTATGAAGCAGTTGGGGAAATAATCCATACATTCAAGATCAATTAAATGTCACCACAATTAAGAATAATACACTATGCATTATATCCTCTCTATTTTAGCGCGATGAGATAGACTATTTAGATTTCTTGACATTGGAAAATCCATAAAAATGTATCAGTACTTGATAGACTTGTCAGTTTTCTCTTTGCAATACCTTGGAATTCTTCACATTCCATAATGAGAGAAGTCTCAATTAACTGCTAGTTTTAAAACACCTTTCCTTAGTATCTCAATCCACTATTAATTTGAGCGGAGGGATTTGAAACCACCGGAGCGTGCACAATGAATTTGCAAACAATGAAACCTTAAATCCTGAATCTAAGAAACCAGAACTTTCTGAATCTCCACAGTGCAAAAAAAAATGTACAGAAGAACATGAAAATAATATAGAATACAGTTTATAAAAATACAGGGTACAGCTTTCCCTCCAGTCAAGCAAATCTAGAGACTCTGCTTCTGCTTCCTCACAACGCTGTCCTCAAATTCCAGGGCTGAGCAGCCTGACCTGACCTCAAGAATACAGAAATTCAAGAGAAGAAGAAAGATGCAATGCTGAAGATTATTTTTATCCCCATGAGGAAAAGATTAGAAATATATATAAGACAACTCCCAACAGAGATGAAGGAATTATAAATCATGAACACTTAGTTTCTTATTCTTTCCCCAGGCATACAGAGCCAAGAAATGGCTGCACATTTTGTAAACTCTTCTGCACTAAGTACATTATTATTTATGCTCTCCAGATTACATGGTAATCATCCTTGAATTGAATCTACCTCCTCCCCAGTATAATCTCCACATAATTAGTAGTTTAAAGGTTGCTGAAGAACTTTACCAGACCTGTAAGAAGAATGAATTTTCCCTAAAGAAAGAAAAAATATTTACAGAAATTTTACACTGTGTGAAATGAACCCCAAGAAAAGAAAATAAACATTCATAATGCCAAAGCACAAGAAAAACAAAATAGGGAAATGGCGGTCTATCAAAAGACTGGAGGTTTATTTTGCTTCCCCTCAACTGCTCAGAAATTTGCTTGCATCTCTGTTGCTTTTTGGGCAAAGAGATTATCCAGCAGAGAGAGACCCTACTGGTAGATTACAGATGCCACAAGAATGATTTTTCTTGACTAAATCAATCTCTTGCCCATAGCCAGAAACAGTATGATTAGAAGACTTGTTTTGAAAAGCCTTTTCTGGGCTCCTTCCCATCTCAGAAGTTTCAGAATCAGTCAGAAGCATAGTTGAACTTTGAAAACTGACTTGATTCCTAGGGAAATAAACACCTGTAAACTCCATTTTTGAATGAAAACTGATCTTTGGGTTTGAGGCATTTAAATCAGAAAAGGGGTGAAGTAGGAATATCATAAAGGACAATCTTTCTTAATGAGTGTTACTTTTTTTTTCTTTTTTAAATTAGTTTATTATCTATTTTAGCATGTAAATTATCATATGTGAAACGAATCTCCAGTCCAGGTTCGACACATGATACAGGACTGGTGTACCAGGATGGCCCAAGTGTTACTTTTTAAAAACTCATAGATCTTGTGATAAAATTGTGTTCTGCAGCTATCAAGTAGACCCTATCTCCATAGAGAGAGTTCCAAAGAGTGTTCCAACCATTATGTAGTTCTAGAACTTTCCTTCAAGAAGTAAGAGACTTTCCCCCAAGTGTTCTTTAAACTTATCAAATTGTCTGAGGCTTGGCCATGCAGTGGTATGAACAGGGTACCACAGATCTGCCCAATCTTTTACAGAAGAAGAGGAGAGGTTTGTAAGCTAAGGTCCAATTTGTGATTTGTGATTAAGCTAGCATTTTCTCTGTGGGAAGGATGAAACACACAGCACCCAATCTCATCCTCCTACAGGGGTTCCTTCAGCTGTGTATCTCTATTTGAGATTCTAGAATTCTGACTGGATCAGGACTCTACTCAGATTCAGAGAGAATAGAGTTAGGTAGAAATGTTGCCAGTCCTGAGACTGAGAAAGGCTGCTGAATTACTTGTTTCCTGGTAAGAAACTCCCAGCCTCTTGGATCAACCTAGCCTTCCTTATTCCTCCAGTGAGTAGGACTTTCCCACTGTTTTTTATGCCTTTCAAGACTTTCCTGTAGCTTTGCAGTCAAGTTAGTGGTAATTTTCCACAGCTTTGAAAGAAACCTTCAGATGTGACCCATGATCTCAATGTCACCATAATTTAGCCATTCCTAATATGCCCATTCTTTGGAACGCCAACTTTTATTACTATAATAATTCTCACATTATTTATAAATAATACAGTGCCATAAATACTGACCTTCAGGGCCAGCACAAGATCTTTTTAATCAGGCTTTTGCCTGGTGGAGGTAAGACTCCAACTCTTTATAACATTTTATTACAGATGGCTATGTTAAATTTTCTAAAAATACCTGGGACATTTAGGGACATAGGTATTGTGCAGCCATAACAGTGACACTGTAGGGCCTAGAAACAGCATGGTGGGGTCCCACTGTCACCCTGATGTTATAAGACAAAGAAACCTCTGCCCGAGAGATGTGGCACTAAGGTAAGAGTGCATACAGCAGGGTCCTGCATGAAAAATGGAAATTATTTCCAGGGAGGCACTGATTAGGCCCTCCAGGGGAACAAAACCCATGTCACTTTTAAAGAGGTATTACTTTTCCTTATTTTTTCCTAAGGAACAGGCAGCGTCATTTCTCCATTTACAAAAGAAAACAAGCAAACAAAGGAACTTGAGATTTAAAAACATGGCTAGCTCTGATACTGGGACAAAACAGAGAAACTAAACAATCATTTTTTGCAGGAAAATTCTCTATTCAGAAGGTTCTGAAAAGGGAATTGTGCCTCAGTTGAGGTGTCAGCAGGAAACAGAATTCGTACACAGATGGTTGAGTTGAAGAGATTTTAATGAAGGGACTATTTGCATTAAAAGCGGGCAGCTTTAGGTGACCAACTAGGGAGGCTGAGGCACCCAAAGCTTAGCAATAGTGGAAAGTCATGACTACTTGTGCATATAAAGGGGCAAAAGAAAGAGACAGTGAAGCCCAGTGAGTGACAGATTTATGGAGAAGGGGCCAATATCTAGGGCTTCCCAGGTGGCACGGTGGTAAAGAATCCACCTACCAATGCATGAGACGCAGAAGATGTGGGTTCGATCCCTGGGTTGGGAAGATCCCCTGAAGTAGGAAAGAGCAACCCACTCCAGTATTCTTGCCTGGGAAATCCTGTGGGCAGAGGAGCCTGGCAGGCTACATTTCATGGGGTCACAAAAGAGTCAGACACAACTTAGTGACTAAACAACAACAACCCAATAGTAACTGAAGAGTGTAGACATCACCAGACCTATAACATTTAACAGGAAGCAAGCAAGCAAGAAATTCCCTAACTCTTCTTTTTTTCCATCCTAAAATCACCTGCAAGTGCCTTTCATTGGCAGAACACAATGAAAAGATGAAGTCATAGAAGTCTGGAGGCTGTGGTCCAAAGGTTCAGGCTGGAGGAGCTCAGAGTAGGACAGAAAGTGAATCAGGGGGAGGTGATAGGACAAAAGGAGAAGAGCAACTGTATTGAGACAGTCTCCTGTCCATCAAATGTTCTTTTTCTTGTCTTCAGCAGGATTCCATTTCAGTTTTAGTCAACAAATGAAGTCTATACCTACAAAGCACAATGGGAGAATGAGATCCCACCCTTTTCAGGAGACTGTTTGGCAAGTCTCCAAATATGCTTAGTTTTAACTTATCTAGCTTTGATTAACATGAAATCCTGGTTTGCTTTTTCTTTTTTATGTCCCCCTTTTATGACTTTTCTGTATCCCAGTATTCTGTTTCTATCCCCCCATACTTGCTTATCTGAAGTTATACTCTGTCTCTTTATATCAGAATGGTCAAAAAGTCTGTTCAGGTTTTTCTGCTACATCTTATGGAAAAACCCAAACAAACTTACTGGCCAACCCAATATATATATATATATATATATATATATATATATATATATATATATATATATATATCAGATATCATTATAACAATAGAGTTATCTTTACCAGGTATATTTGTAATGGGCCCCAACATTTGAAACTAATGTCAAGAGATGCTAAGGATAACAATCTTGTTTCACCATCATATTTGAGAAACCATCATATTTGAGGATGAAACATGATATGGATGGACCAGGTCTGCCATGGCAATATCACAAGGGCCTTGTCTGCCAAACATTCCATCTCCATCAACCGGACACATTCATGAGAGGGAAAAGCACGGGCAAAACTCTGAATCAATGAGCAGGAGCACCTTCCACAACTTAGAGGACACGGGGAGGCTTAGATGTGAAGCAACAGCTCTGAGGGCAGACAACTTTCATATAGGGAAATAGCAGCAACACAAGAAGCAAGACCCTCACCAGCTCCCAGGTGCCAGCAAGTTCTCTGAAAGCTATCTGGTGGTAGCCCATGATGAAAGGAGACCTTGTACAGTTATGTACTCTTCTCCAAAAAAATGGAGGAAATACCTAGCATTTGCAAGTTGTAAGACATATACATGCTAGCCCACATAAAGCATTAAACATACAGCAAGTGTCTAAAAGACATTAGTTTCCTTCTCTTCCTTTGAATGTTTAAAACAATTCTACTTCCCCTACTGCATAATTTTGATAAACTCAAATAGGGACCAAGCATGTTTTCCTCTGAATCAGAGGGGAAATTAATTTAGACTCTGAATTTCTCATGTTTATGTTCATCATTTCAAAGTTCCCTTTTGTTGCTAACCCAACACATGTCATAAAAATAATTAAAGGGGAAAAAACATGCTCACTTAAAAAGTAAGAAAAACAAAGCTCACAATATATTTCCATGAATGGAAAACCCACTAAGGGACTTAATTTCTTAGCAGAGAAAGAAAGGAAAGATCTAGAAGGAAGGGGTGGGGGGAAGCAAAGAGAAGCAGAGATTTTTACAAATCTTGTGAGCATGTCATTTTATAAGCCAATGTGAGGACAAGAATAAAGCGCTATTATGGCAATTTTCAGTCTGTTTTGCTATTTCGATTGCTGTGAATGTGTTGGGGAATGGCACCCACTTTCTGAAATGGCATGTATTTATGTACTGATAAATAAAGCAGCAGGCAAACCAGAAAGCCTCAAAACCAACAGGGTGTTTCTCTGCAGAGTAAGGTCTGTGAAGTCATTATAGCAGATGCGGGGCCTTGTGTTAGCATCTTCCCACCAAGGGCAGAGTGTGACCATCATCAGGTTATATCGACTGGGTATCAGTTTCCTTCAGCTACTCTAACAAACTACAAAAAAAAAAAAAAAAAAAATCTGCACTAATAACTACTTGGTGGTGTTAAACAACACAGATTTATTATCTAACAGTTCTGGAGGTCAGAAGTCCCAAATGGGTCAACAGAAGTACGTTTCTTCTGGAGACTTTAGGGGAGTCTCCCTGCCATTTCCAGGTTTTAGGGGCTGCTACATTCCTTCCGTTATGGCCCCGCACCACTGTGACCTCTGCTTCTGTCACCACATCGCATTGTCTTACTCTGGCCCCCTTGTTTACTTTCTTATAAGGAGCTTTGTGATTGCAAACACACCTGGATAATCCAGGATAATTTCCTCATCTCAAGGTCCTTCATTTGATCACAACCATAAAGTCCCCTTTTCCATGTGAGGTCATTTATTCACAAGTTTCAAGCAGGAAGACATAGAAATGTTTGGAGGCCATTATTCAATCTACCACAAGCTATTTCTTCAAAGGTTCATTTATCATCCGTGCTTCTGATACAGGGCAGTGATGAGAAGCAGAGCACTACGGTCAGAATTCCTTGGCAAAAAGTCTGCCTCCACCCATCACCAGCTAGATGCCCTTGAGTAAGCTACACAGTCTTTCTGAGGATAATTATAGTAACTACTTCTCAGATTGCTACAAGTATTAAATAACAACAACAAAAACGCTTGCACAGAGTTTGGGTCTCAGTGCCTAATTGATGTTAGCTATTATGATTATTATTGTTACTGCTTTATTATAATAATTAAACTATAAAGAGGAGTAAAAATTTGTATGACTCATAGAATCAAGATCAGGGAGAAACCATTTACTTATTTATGTATTATGGCATAGTTACTTTTGGAACCCACTGAAAGTTTATCAAGACTTAGAAATTCAGATATTAGTTTTGCAAGCCACGAAACAATCCCATTTTCACTGAAGCTTCTATAGAAAAAATTCATTCATCCATCCATACAATGGCTCTTTATTGAGGCAATGTAGTGTCTGAGCCTGCAGCATAACTTTGTTTTATATATTTAAAAATCATTTATTTATTCATTCATTAGTACTTTTGGACTTCCCTGGTGGCTCAGACGGTAAAGCGTCTGCCTACAATGTGGGAGACCCAGGTTCAATCCCTGGGTTGGGAAGATTTCCTGGAGAAGGAAATGGCAATCCACTCCAGTATTCTTGCTTGGAAAATCCCATGGGCGGAGGAGCCTAGTAGGCTATAGTCCATGGGGTCACAAAGAGTCAGACACGACTGAGTGACTTCACTTTCTCTCTTTCTAGTACTGTTATTGACCTTGGAGAATTTTCTGAAAGATGATGCAAACCAACAAAATAACTCCATGCACACAGCAACATTCTACGTATTTATCCACTCAGCAAACCTTATGAAGCACTTCTGTTCCAAGTCCTCTCAACAGACCAACTCATTAATGAGGCAAAGAGGGAGAAAAAGCACAGCCCTTTACCTAAAAGCCCAGAGTTTTGCAAAGGAGACACATATACACACATATTCAACTGTCCATAAGATGTAGCAATAGTTTTCCTTTCCAACAGTCTGCTTTCTCCTATCTACTTGCCTTAAGCTTGCATAGAACTCTAAGACTCTGAGGTGAAATAGAAAGCAACCTGTTTTTCTCTTGCAACCTTTCAGATGCTTGCAGTTACCCAAAACACTTCATAGGAAGATCCCCAGAGTTTCCAGTGAAAAGGTAGAGATGGAGCTTTTCCCTTAATTGAGGAACTTTAGTGCTGAAAAAAATGCTGAGGACACACTTGTAAAAAGGCATACAACAGAGTCAGGCAGCTTGAGGTCAGTAGTAACCCCCTGACAGCTCTGTTGAAGAGGAAGTTTTATATCCTGCTCATCAGACTGATTTTACCTGGGTCACATAGTCTTGAATTCCTTGAAATTCCACTGAACTTGACTCTCTGACATCAGGGTTGGCAAAACTGTTGCTGTGGGCTCAGAGGCAGATGCTGCCCCCTCTCCTGCTACATGTCTTGGCTCAAGATGTCCACACCAGCAGATAAAGCTGGGGAACTCTTTGGACATCTGGTTATGATCAGATTCATGGAAGAATAGGGCTAGAAAGGAACTTAGCAATCAACAGTCCACAATCTTTGTCTACTAATGAAATTTATAGAGACAGTCACTGGTTGGCCTAAGTGGTACAGCCAGGGTACACTAAGACTGTGTGCTTAGTTGCTCAGTCATGCCCAAATTTTTGCAATCCTGTGGACTGCAGCCCTCCAGGCTTCTCTGTCCATGGGGAGTCTCCAGGCAAGAACACTGGGGTGGGCTGCCACACCCTCCTCCAGGAGATCTTCCCAACTCAGGGATTGAACCCAGGTCTCCCACATTGCAGGTGGATTATTTACCATCTGAGTCACCAGGGAAGCCCATGCTAAGACTAGTACTCAGGTTTATGGATCTGCTGGTCTTCATTTCTGACTCTTCCTCCTCTCTATGTTCTGCATCATCAGTTAATTGGAAGTCCTCGACTGATTTCAATATGACAATTTTTTTAATGGCCTCCCATTTTGAATTATTCATATCAATTTTTCACTGGATGAAGATAATGGAAGTGCAAATAGGCTCCTTTGAAGGGCGAAAAATTCTTCCCTGTATTAACAACATATCTTCCCTTTTCTGTCACATGTAGATTGTGGCTGTCTCCTGGACTGAGAATCTTTTCTAACCTGAAGGTACATGGCCTAGAGCACGGGTTCTTAAATGATTTTCCCCAGGCCAGCGGCATCAGCACCACCAGGGAACTTGTCAGAAATGCCAATTCTTAGGTTCATTCAGTTCTACTGAATCAGAAACTCTGGTGTGGGGAACAGCCATCTGTGTTGTAACAAGTCGCCCCTGCCATGTGATTATGATGGGCATTAAAATTTAAGAGCCAGCAGCCAAGAGAAAGCAGTGTTTTCACAGGTAGAATTGAACTCTGTCATGGAAATGGCCAATGAACATGTATGTAGTTATAACATAACCATGTAAAAAATGTTATTTCTCTAAAATGTGAGCAATTCCTTCTCAAGGAGCAATTGTTGCTATTTAGCTACTAAGTCATGTCCCACTCTTTTGCAACTCCATAGACTGTAGCCCACCAGGCTCCTCTGTCCATGGGATTTCTCATGCAAGTATACTGGCATGGGTTGCTATTTCCTTCTCCAGGGGATTACTCACAGACAAAATCAGAACTATATATGCAAAATGTATACATGTGAAGTGAAGTATTTAGCAAAATCCTGACTAGATTTCTTTCTCATGACAGACTTACTGAGCCACTAACAGTACCAGCAAGCATATTTTGTGGTTTGGAACTTTAAAAAATATACAAAACATTTGGTTTATTAATTTTGAAAGTAATTAAGGTACAAAAATATAGTATCCTGAATTGTATAAGAGGAAAAAAGAAGCTCATAAACACCAGATTGGGGACAAAGGCTGTAAGAATACCAGATATCACATTTTCACACCACCCCCTCTTACTATCAAATCCCCAGCAGAGTACTACAGAAAAATTGCCTGTCAACAGACTGAAATGAATTGTATGTGATTACTGGTACAATTCCCTTGAAATTTAATTTACACTAAATGCAGAAAGAACCAAGGGAGGGGATAGAATGGGAACAGAAAATGGTCATGTACATTAGAAAAATTAAAATCTGCACCTTCCATAAAGGGATCATTCATAGTCTCATCCTTCATGACAGAAGTGCCTCTGGTCACAGCTCTTACTTAACACATGATTTTAGCGACTCTTCAGGAGGGAAGATATGAGCTGCTGTCCCATCCCCACTATAAGCTCAGGCTTAGGCTCAGGGCAAGTGGCCAGGCCTTCTCAGCCTCAACCAGTATCTCCTGGCTTACCATTCACTTCCAAAGTAATCCCTGTAAAGCAGTGTGAAGTCTCACTGCAAATTATGATACATTTAGTTTTCTCCTACTTCTCAGCAATGTGATTGGCAGATGCTGTTGGTTGTCCACCCAACAGTCATTTCCTTTTTATTCTTTGCTAATGAATCATGATTTGGGGCATACTGTAAGAAAAAATTGAAAGGTCTTTAAGTGGACCAAAAGACTAGAAAATGTCTTCAGCTGAAAATTGGGTATTGATTGGAACTCACTCTCTCAAAGGTATCTGACTTTACATTATTTGTGCTTTTCATTGTTTTCTACAGCTGTGTAGAGATAGAAGTTAACTTGTATAAAACTGGTGTAAAACAAGTATTTCTTGTCTCTAGATATGCAAATAAATTCTATTCCATGGAGGGTCAATTGACTTTCTTCCTCTCTAGTGCAGGAAGACAGTTTTGAACTGATTAAATAAATGCATTTCAGAAATCATGAGATCTTACATACTTGTCCTGGTTTTTGGATTCTCTGGAACTGTCTATAACTTCTTTTATAGTTCTCTCCTTAATTAATTAGTTAAATTAAATCTTTGACAGCTGTTAATTTCATATCTTTATAAGAGTCATGATTAACCTTTAAAAAATAACTGAGTCCCTTTGCTGTTCACCTGAAACTATCACAACATTGTTTATTAATCAACTATACCCCAATATAAAAAAAGTTAAAAAAATGATTATCCTTGAGCAATGCATTCTGCAACAGTATATCCAGGAAACATGGGTCCCTTTTGAATTTTAGGAGATAAACCATGATGAATCTGATCTAATCATGATAATGAAAATCTTATTCCCCTTTGCCTCTGATTGGTTTGGAGATGTGGTCACATTCTAGTCAATGAAAAATAAGGGAGGAGGTTCTGAGAGAAGCTTACCTCTTTGACAAATAAAGGGGAGTGAGGGCCAGAAGCGGGGAGTGGGAAACACTCCTTCTCTCTTTTCTTTAGCTATTTTCTTGTGAGAGCAGATGCTAGGAAGTTATAGATGCTATCTTGCAATAATAGTCAGGGGAAACCAAAGAGAATCTCAGAGAAGCCATCTTTGAGCACTGACGCCATTTATCCAGCCTTTGAATCAATCAATCAACTCAGTAACTGCTTTCTGCATAGCTGTTACATGAGGTAATAATTTCTCAGTGTTTAAGCCATTTCACTTCATAATTTAGTTACAAGAAACTATAAGCATTCTAACAAATACAGTAACAGATTCAGAAAGAAAAAGTACCCAAGAAATCTGACATGGAGTGAGAGGTTCTATAGTAAGTCACGTGTACCATGGTGGAAGTAGTGGGCAGAAAAGGGTGGTTGTGGTGAGCTAGGCAAGGGGTGGATGTTGGGGGACAGTATAGTAGGGTGGGATGTGATATGAAGTAGGAGTGGTGGTAGAAGAATTGCAGTGGAGTAGCAGTACTCTTGCCTGGAGAACCCCAGGGACAGAAGAGCCTGGTGGGCTGCCGTCTATGGGGTCATACAGAGTCGGACACGACTGAAGCGACTTAGCAGCAGGAGCAGCAGCAGCAATTAACAAAGAAATGTTATCCATTTGTCAACTATTGTAGCTTAACCACTCTCAGTCCCTCTGGTCTCACATCTCTACATTAGATCACATAACAGCAAAGCTAGACCACTATGCAGATCTCCTATCTCCCATTAGACATTTTTCTCAACTGTAAATGGCAATTAGATATGCCACATTGGCAGTGATCCACGCATAAGCATCATTATCTTTATCATTCCCATTTATTAAATATTCACTACATCCATAAATTTGATAAACATAATATTATTTAATCTATACAGCAATGCCATGATTGGATGTGGTAGACTGTTGCAGTCCCAATTTGTTTTTGTTATTTTTTAATAAATTTATTTATTTTAGTTGGGGGCTAATTACTTTACAATCTTGTAGTGGTTTTTGCCATACATTGACATGAATCAGCCATGGGTTTACATGTGTTCCCCATCCTGAACCCCCCTCCCACCTCCCTCCCCATCCCATCCCTCTGGGTCATCCCATTGCCCCAGCCCTGAGCATTTGTCTCATGCATCGAACCTGGAATGGTGTTCTGTTTCACATATGATAATATACATGTTTCAATGCTATCCTCTCAGAACGTCCCACCCTCACCTTCTCCCTCAGAGTCCGTAAGACTGTTCTATGCATCTGTGTCTCTTATTCTGTCTTGCATATAGGCTGTTTTTATCTTCTTGTATCCATGGCTTTGGATAGTCAACTGTTATGTGACTCTGGGCTTGGCTAATAGGACTTATATTAGTTGGTAGGATAATAACATAACATAAACAGAGTCTTGCAAAGATTCTAAGCATTGTAGCTTGCCCTATCTTGATGCTTCTGGTAATCTTAAGATTGCCACTATATGAATAAGCCCAAATTAGTCTGCTGGGTACATGTACACATCCATCCCCATAACCTCAACCAACAACCAGCACCAAATGGCCACCAGACAAATCACCAGACATGGCCACTGTAGACCTCAACCAATCCTCCAGCTGAGTACAGCCACATGCACGAGTCCAGGTGGGGCCAGCAGAAAAACTGTTTAGTTGAGCCCAACCCAAATTGACAACTCTCAGAACCATGAGATAACCAATGGTCTTAAAGCCACTGAACTATGATCAATAAAGTCTGTTACACTGGAGTATATAATATCAATGTCCCAATTTTACAGACAAGGAAAACTAAGACTCAGAAAAAATTTCCCAAGGCCACACAACTATCAAGGACTGCATCTACAATTCAAATCCAAGTCTGTCTGACTTCAGAGTCCATGTCCTGGACAGCAACTCCGAATAACATATTCTGAGCAAACCATTAATTGCAAGGGATCAGATAAACCTGTAAACCCTTCCTATACTGTGAATATATCAACCGCGAATTTATCTCTTTAACCTACTGGTTAAGTGTATACATCACCAGCCTCTTAACGAAAAAAGATTTTCCTTCCTCTTAAGGAAAAAAGTTTGTAAATTTATTATCCACTGTGAAATACAGCATTTTCTGTTCTTTCCTTTTTTCCCTGAATTTATGTTTTTCAGACTTGCATCATTGGTCCAGTTTCTAATAACCTAGAATCCTGTGAGAAGTTGGGTATTCCCCATGACTCTGTGACCACACCATGCCTTTCCATGTACCCGTGTATTTGCATATGATGCTTCCTCTACCAGGAACAGTCCCTTCACACCCCCAGTGCCCACCTTCCTTACATAAAAAGACTTTCTGATTGAGCTTCAGCCCTAGATTCCTCCAGCCATGTTACTGCCTCTCTTTTGTGTTTTAATGGCATTTCACACATACTTCTATTACAGTGCTTATAATATTTACTCTTATAACTGTCTTCTCCACTAGACACATTCCTTATTAAATCCTCAACATCTATTATGGTATCTGGCAAATAGTGGGTGCTAAATAAATTTTACTGAATGAATACAAGAAACATTCAATCAAAAATGAAAATGTTCTCCACCCATTTCTTTACTTTTATATCAATTTATTTCTCATATCCTATCCTCTGTTTCAACCAAATTGAATTATATCTCCATTTAGACTTCCCTACCTGTGGAAAAGTTAGAGTCATTATTCATTCATGAAACCCATTCTTACTACACTACATTTTCCAACATCCCTCATAGTCAAGTGTAGCCATATGACTAAGTTCCAGTGAATAGAATGCAAGCCGAAGTGATGTTCCTCTTCCAGACCTGCCCCACGTAAATCTCCCAGGCATTTCCTTCCATTCTCTTCCTCATTTTACCAACTTAATGAAGATGAGCATAGCGACCTTGGAGGTGTTAAAGTTGGTGATGCCAAAAGACAGACAGAACCTAGTCCTTCAATCACTACTTTGCAGATAGTCACCCAATGAATAGGAAGGCTCCTTTTGGACTTCATGAAAACAAAAATTTAAAAATCTTTATGAAAAGAAGCTTTCTGAAAGCTTCTGTTCTCTAAAAATTTTCTGATGTATCTGCTATACCAGCAAACTTTACCTTAACTAATACACTGATGTATATTTGTCTGCTATAGTTCTTCTATATCATATGCCCCTTTATCCAATATATATATGTCTGATTGTACTCATCCACTGAAATACAACTTTATTCACTATTCCCTTCCTGACGCTTTCACTTAGCATTGTTCTTCTGAAATATTCTAATGCTTTATCTATGCCCTCTTAAGATGTGTGCCATGTTCTATCAATATTTATGTTACCAATACACTTCTAAATGTAAAAACACTAAAATGCATACAACTCCCTGGCATGAACCTTGTCTTACTCATCTATTTCCCCCACAGATTCAACATAGAGCCTTACACTGAGCAGACATGTAACATGTTTCATCAAATGAGGATCTGTACTCTCTACACTGATGTTTCAGACCTCAAATATATCTAGTTTCATCTTTCTGGGCAAAATATTGATTTATTTAATTTTATTCAATTTTCAGTATTCTCTCTTTTTTTGCATTTTCTTCTCTATATTTGTTTTCCACGGCCATTCTTTAAATTCTTTACAGTGCCATTTGATCTCTCCTGCAGGCTCATGTTCAGAATGACCCCAGGTCCAACATGCCCCCTGTGGTTCTCCCACTCATTTACTGGGCAACATTAACCACTGGGATATTGATGAGTCTTATAAGCGATAACACAGTGATTGCATCTTTTTCCTCAAAACCCAAAAGATCTGTCGCTGTGGAAAAAGTTAAATCATCTATTTCTGGCTGATGAAGTATAAATTAAGAGTTTTATAGAACAGAACTCATTCTGAGGGGTGGCTTCATCTACTTCATTTGGGCCACAAAGCCCTAATGGGAGTCATTTGAGGTTGGAAAAGCTAAATGTAATAGGTCCAGGATTTCCTGAATTACACTGAAGACTCTAACATTTAGAAAAAGAACCCAGAGCATTAAATCTGCTAGGATAAGGAAGACAAATTTCTTTAAAGGATTTCATTTTTCTTTTTTGCCTTTTAATCCCTTAAATGGAAATGAATTTAAGATAGTCTGTACCCAGTGGAAATTGGGTATTAGCTGTTGTTTTTTTTTAACAATTTATGTATCTAAGCCTTGCAAAAACATTCTGATTTTAGATCATATTAGGAACAATAAGCAAAAAGAATGAACTCTTTATTCCTATATAACACATAAATCCCATAGAAAATTCCAATTTTGATGTGAAATTTAGAGGGATTGTTTCTCATTTATGTGCCCTCCTCTCTTCCAAATCCCCTGTCACATTCTACCAGGGACTGAGACGCTATGGGGTGGGAGAATAGGTGACTGCCCACAGGCCATAAGAAACAATGGGATAGTGCAGTCAGATATGGTGAAGAGTAGGTGGAAAGAAAGGCTGAATGCTGATAAAGAGTTCAGTGAGAGGCAGACAATGCACAGTGGAACTATTTGATAAATGGAAAAGGAATGCAGAATAGCGATTAGGAAATAGTTCCACTGTTATGGGAGAAAAAGTCCCAGAGCCTTCAGCTGAACCATATGCAGCAGAGAAAGGAAAAGAGAAGCTAGAATACTGCTAGAGGAATACATTATCTGTATCAAAGCGAGAGCAACCTCTGAAGGTTTTTTCAGGGAAAACCAAGTTCAGAAATCTTATCCTCTTTTTTTCCTTCTTGCCTCATTTCTCTATCACCTCCTCCGCTTTCTTTAACAGCAATCAGTTCAATGTACTTATGTGATGAAGAATACACTGCAGTGAATCTGTCACTGGACTTAATTGTAATTCCACCTCTGTTACTTAATTACCCTCTCAATGACCTTAGCCAATATTTTCATTTCTCTGGGTCTCAGTTCCCCAAGGGGTTAGTTTGGCTGATTTCTAGATTCCTTCCTGGTTCCTGGGTTCTCTGGTTCTCTTATTCTTGACTTCAAAGTTTTTTTTCTACCCAAATTTACATCCCTTAGTGTCTGATTATCACAGGTGCAGCCCAAATGGACTTCTCATATCTGCCAGTCCCCAAAACCTTAATAGAGGAAGCTGGCTTAGGAGGCAGGAATCAATGAAGACCCATTGTTTTAAGAGGCCTAAAGTGAGATGACTGGGATGAGTATTTTAGATGGTCTGACTCTCCCTTGGTGAGTCAAAGCCTCAGAAGACTTTAGGGTTGCCAAGGCACTGAAAATTTAAGGTGGCTAATACTTCTACGTGAAACTCAGAACTGATAAATTATTTACCATTTTCAGGTGGCATATCTCAGAACCAGGTAGATTTGGTGTTCCTATTTATGAGAAAAGAACATTTGTGGTCAGGGTGGCACAAGAAGAGGTTGGCTGTCAATCTCTTTAGAACAGGTATCACCAGATGGAATTTTCCTGGTTTATTTACCATGGTCCACAGCGAGACTTGAAGTCTTGTGGGCTCAAAAATATGATTTGACAACAAACCTAGAGTATATCTAAGTCTCTACATGGATATTAACTAGGTTCCCAGAGATTACTACAAAAATTTGGATGTCAGCTTCATTAATGTATATGAATGTATTTATTCTGTCATGAAGGTAGCATGATTTACTGGTATATTAATTCCCACTAACTCACCAGTTGAGGTTGCTTGGTAAACAAAGAACTATAATAAAGGAGTAAACTTAAGAAGAGTTCATCAACTAAAAAAAGCCTGAGGTTCTACATTTCTAATAAGCTGCTGGATGATATTTTTCCCTTCATTACATTCCTAGTACTTATTCAATAATAATGCAATATCTTTGTACAGAAACAGATGGTAACTAGAACTTATCATGGTGATTATTTTGTAATGTACAGAAATATCAAATCACTATGTTGGGCACCAGTGTCATAGGTCAATTATTCTTCCAAAAATCATGCAACCAACCAACCAAACTCAGATCAGATTTGTGGTTAGCAGAGGTTGTATGTGGGAGGACAGGGAACTGGATGAAGGTAGGCAAATGTACAAATTGCTTGAAATTAAAAGACGCTTGCTTCTTGGAAGAAAAGCTATGACAACCTAGACAGTGTATTAAAAAGCAGAGATATCACTTTGCTGAAAAAGGTCCATATAGTCAAAGCTAGTGTTTTTCCAGTAGTCATGTATGGATAGGAGAGTTGGATCATAAAGAAGGCAGGGTGCCAAATATTGATGCTTTCAAACTGTGGTCCTGGAGAAGACTCTTGAGATTCTCTTGGACAGCAGGGAGATCAAACCAGTCACTACTAAAGGAAATCAACCCTGAATATTCATTGGAAGGACTGATGCTCAAGCTGAAGCTCCAATACTCTGGCCACCTGATGAGAAGAGTCAACTCACTGGAAAAGACCCTGACACTAAGAAAGATTGAGGGCAGCAAGAGAAGAGGGCAACAGAGGATGAGATGTTTGGATGGCATCACTGACTCAGAGGACATGACTTTGAGCCAACTCTGGGAGACAGTGAAGGACAGGGAAGCCTGGCGTGCTGCAGACCATGGAGTCACAAAGAGTTGGACAAGACTTAGCAACTGAACAACAACAAAGGTAAATTAGTACTAGGGATGTAATCTACAAGATAATAAATATATACAAGCCCCCTACATGTTACATATAAAAGTTAATAAATTAAATCCTAAGAGTTCTCATCACATAGAAATTTTTTTTTTTCGTTTTCTTATATTTTATAAATATATGAGATGATGGATGTTAACTTACTGTGGTAATCATTTCATGATATGTATAAGTCAAATAATCATGCGGTACACTTCAAACTTACACAGTGATGTATGCTGATTATATCTCAGTAAAACTGGAAGAAACTATTTTCAAGTAAGTAATAGGAGAGGTGTATATTACAATGGTAAAAATCTCAACAGAGGCGCTCAACTGACTTATGGGAAAGGCAGACTTAGAGAATGAACTTACACACATTATTCAGATCATTCTAATTTTAATACAGGATTTCATATGAACTTTATTACAATGTTGTGAAGTTGATACTGTTGTTGGGAGGGGAAATTTTTCCCCTCAACTACTCTTGAATTCTTGTGGCTAGGCTAACAATAAAATGAAAACAAGACAGATTAAGAAGAGAGAAAAGAAGCAAATCTCAATTCATGTACACAGAGGTCTCATAGAAATAGGACCCAGGAACTTGCTAAAGCAGTCAGCTTTTACAGTTTTTAGACAAAGAAACAATAAATTTGTGAGGAATTGACGAGATAAAGAAACTTAGGCTTTGGATGCTTAATAAATGGAGAATCTAAACAGAGTTTGAGCTTGGGGTAGTAAGTTAAAGAAGAAATGAGGTTTGTTTATACAGACTTCTCGGCTCCAAGTCTCTGATCTCTGGTGATAAGGGTGTCCTAACTCTGGGTGCAGGGAGTATACCTTTCATAGGCAAAGATTTATATCCTGCTTTCAGGAGGACAGAGAAGAGGGTTAAAGGGTCCCTCTTGCACTGACTGTTGCTTAAGTACGTGGGCCACGGCACTCTTAATCTCCATTTTAAAAGATAAGAAGATTGGTAGAACTCTATGCCAATGGGGATTTGAGAGCTTTTCAGGATCAGTTCAGTTCAGTTCAGTCACTCAGTTGTGTCCGACTCTTTGCGACCCCATGAATTGCAGCACGCCAGGCCTCTCTGTCCATCACCAACACCCGGAGTCCACCCAAACCCATGTCCATCGAGTCGGTGATGCCATCCAACCATCTCATCCTCTGTTGTCCCCTTCTCCTCCCGCCCACAATCCTACCCAGCATTAGGGTCTTTTCCAATGAGTCAACCCTTCGCATGAGGTGGCCAAAGTATTGGAGCTTCAGCTTCAACATCAGACCTTCCAATGAACACCCAGGATTGATCTCTTTTAGGATGGATTGATTGGATCTCCTTGCAGTCCAAGGGACTCTCAAGAGTCTTCTCCAACACCACAGTTCAAAAGCATCAATTCTTCGGCGCTCAGCTTTCTTCACCGTCCAACTCTCACATCCATACATGACCACTGGAAAAAACATAGCCTTGACTAGACAGACTTTTGTTGGCAAAGAAATGTCTCTGCTTTTAAATATGCTATCTAGGTTGGCCATAACCTTCCTTCCAAGGAGTTCAGTTCAGTCGCTCAGTCGTGTCTGACTCTCTGCGACCCCATGAATTGCAGCACGCCAGACCTCTCTGTCCATCACCAACTCCCGGAGTCTACCCAAACCCATGTTCATCGAGTCAGTGATGCCATCCAACCATCTCATCCTCTGTCGTCCTCTTCTCCTCCCACCCACAATCCTACCCAGCATTAGGGTCTTTTCCAATGAGTCAACCCTTCACATGAGGTGGCCAAAGTATTGGAGCTTCAGCTTCAACATCAGACCTTCCAATGAACACCCAGGATGGATCTCTTTTAGGATGGATTGATTGGATCTCCTTGCAGTCCAAGGGACTCTCAAGAGTCTTCTCCAACACCACAGTTCAAAAGCATCAATTCTGCGGCGCTCAGCTTTCTTCACCGTCCAACTCTCACATCCATACATGACCACTGGAAAAACCATAGCCTTGACTAGTTGGACTTTTGTTGGCAATGTAATGTCTCTGCTTTTAAACATGCTATCTAGGTTGGCCATAACCTTCCTTCCAAGGAGTAAGCGTCTTTTAATTTCATGGCTGCAGTCACCATCAGCAGTGATTCTGGAGCCCAAAAAAAATAAAGTCTGACACTGTTTCCACTGTTTCCCCATCTATTTCCCATGAAGTGATGGGACCAGATGCCATGATCTTAGTTTTCTGAACATTGAGCTTTAAGCCAACCTTTTCACTCTCCTCTTTCACCTTCATCAAGAGGCTCTTCAGTTCTTCTTCACTTTCTGGCATAAGGGTGGTGTCATCCGCATATCTGAGGTTATTGATATTTCTCCCGGCAATCTTGATTCCAGCTAGTGTTTCTTCCAGCCCAGCATTTCTCATGATGTACTCTGCACAGAAGTTAAATAAGCAGGGTGACAATATACAGCCTTGACGTACTCCTTTTCCTATTTCGAACCAGTCTGTTGTTCCATGTCCAGTTCTAACTGTTGCTTCCTGACCTGCATACAGGTTTCTCAAGAGACAGGTCAGATGGTTTGGTATTCCCATCTCTTTCAGAATTTTCCACAGTTGATTGTGATCCACACAGTCAAAGGCTTTGGCATAGTCAATAAAGCAGAAATAGATGTTTTTCTGGAACTCTCTTGCTTTTTCGATGATCCAGTGGATATTGGCAATTTGATCTCTGGTTCCTCTGCCTTTTCTAAAACCAGCTTGAACATCTGGAAGTTCACGGTTCACATACTTCTGAAGTTTGGCTTGGAGAATTTTGAGCATTACTTTACTAGCATGTGAGATGAGTGCAATTGTGCGGTAGTTTGAGCATTCTTTGGCATTGCCTTTCTTTGGGATTGGAATGAAAACTGACCTTTTCCAGTCCTGTGGCCACTGCTGAGTTTTCCAGATTTGCTGGCATATCGAGTACAGCATTTTCACAGCATCACCTTTGAGGATTTGAAATAGCTCAGCTGGAATTCCATCACCTCCACTAGCTTTGTTCGTAGTGATGCTTTCTAAGGCCCACTTGACTTCACATTCCAGGATGTCTGGCTCTAGGTGAATGATCACACCATCATGATTATCTGGGTCGTGAAGATCTTTTTTGTACAGTTCTTCTGTGTATTCTTGCCACCTCTTCTTAATATCTTCTGCTTCTGTTAGGTCCATACCATTTCTGTCCTTTATCGAGCCTATCTTTGCATGAAATGTTCCTTTGGTATCTCTAATTTTCTTGAAGAGATCTCTAGTCTTTCCCAATCTGTTGTTTTCCTCTATTTCTTTGCATTGATCGCTGAGGAAGGCTTTCTTATGTCTCCTTGCTATTCTTTGGAACTCTGCATTCAGATGGGAATATCTTTCCTTTTCTCCTTTGCTTTTCGCTTCTCTTCTCTTCCCAGCTATCTGTAAGGCCTCCTCAGACAGCCATTTTGCTTTTTTGCGTTTCTTTTCCATGGGGATTTTCTTGATCCCTGTCTCCTGTACAATGTCATGAACCTCTGTCCATAGTTCATCAGGCACTCTGTCTATCAGGTCTAGTTCCTTAAATCTATTTGTCACTTCTACTGTATACTCATAAGGGATTTGATCTAGGTCATACCTGAATGGAGTAGTGGTTTTCCCTACTTCCTTCTATTTAAGTCTGAATTTGGCAATAAGCAGTACTATCTATCAAATCTGATGTACAGTTCACACACTCCCTTCTTTATGGGCACTGCTGGCTTTCAAAATTCCCTTTCTTATATTTTTATGGTTAAACAATCCCTTTGCTTAGGCTCAGCCATGGTTCAAGTGTGTTAGTAATACTAACAGTATTCAAATGGTTCAAGTGTGCTAATCAATAAGAATATTCTCTCTATCCTGGGAATCGCTCTATATCATCTCTAAATCTTCAAGATGATTTCCTGTATCTCTGTCCTTATTCACTGAGTATTGATTTGATCACTCAAGGCACATTCATATTTCCATTCATATTTCATATTTTCTTTGGGACAACTCACTGTATCCTCTACGTACTGGATACTTTGGTCCCATTTAAATCAGTTGCTTATCTAAAGCAGGTTACTGATGGCAGAACTCCAAGCAAATTCCTGCAGTTCTCTCAGGGATTATAATAACTTATCACAGCAATATTCATTATAATGACCATTTTATGCTTTTCCTTTGTAATAAGACCTTGTTACTGGGCTGAGACTTTGCATTCAGTAAGAGAAGATTGGCTCTTAAGAATTGAAGTCATCAATAAGCTTGATCTTATGGTTTTGGAAACCTTGAGGTGACTTAGTTTAATTGGGAAAGAGATGCTGCTGACATAAATCCAAATAAACTGATGAGAGACAAATCATTAAAATAACCCAAGTGCTTATATTCACAAACAAAAGAATCTGGGGCTAAATAATTCTGCACTAGAAGGTAATAAACATTTGAGAGAACTTTAAAAAAAAAACAAATAGTACACACAACTTGTCTAAAAGATAAAATTGGCAAGTGACCTTATTAAAGGAAAAAATGGTGGTGAAATCAACTGAAAAATAGAAAATAAGATTGAAATAAAGATAAAAATAAAAGTGGTTATTTTCTTTTTTTCAAGTGTCTCTATTAATCTTTATTGTTTGGTATATAGAATCTGTATTGCAGCTGACTTCCAGATTACATTACTAAGAGTAATAAAATGGCATACATGTCTCTGGGCAAGCCTGTTTATCTAGCAGACTAAATAAAAGTGAATAGTGTGATCATAATAATATGGTAGAGATAATAGAAAGGATATTTAGCTAGATGACCAGAGAACTGGATCGTAACACCAAATTTTCCACTGTGTAATTTTACTATAATGTTTGAGTCACTCAGCATGTATGTATCAATAGTATATACACCTTATATGTATGTGTTGGCATATGTGTGTGCATGTATGTGTGTAGCTTTTACCCTGACTATATAAAAGTCCCTTTCAGACTCTAAAGTCAGAGTTATTTTTTCTTCAGGTTACTATTATGAACATATAATCACTATCAATATATATACAAATATATATATATATACTACATGCACTATTATATATAAAATTGAATCTAAAACTGCCTTGGAGTAGGTCATACCTAATGATCCAGGTAAAATTTGGATGAATGATGTTAAAGAGATAGACCAGCTGCCCTCAGACAGGATCATTTCCTTTGTGGTACAGAAGTCCAGTTTTACCAGTCAGACATTTTCAGGCTCTTGGGACTGACTCATTCTCATCAAATAACACATGATTAATTTATACTGAGAAATTATGAATTCAGTGATTTAAAAAATCAAACTTTCAAGAAGCTCAGAATAACCAGGCTACCACTCAGTGTATTCTCCTTTCCATGAATGCCCAAATCTTCTGATACTGTCGTGTGCTTGGCTCAGAGTCAAGGGAGCTCAATGATTTTAAACCTTAAGATTTGAAAGCCAGACACACCCATTTTCGGGTGACGGTTAGATGGATGCTTGCGCTAGGTGGACAAAGTGCTCTTCTTTGGACAGGATCGGAAACAGCCTTATCCTTCCTCCCCATTTTCCTCTTTTCCAGTTCCCATGAAGACTACTACCCTTTAGTTACCACACCATTGCCATTTCCAGCTGGCAGAAAGCAGTATTACTACTTAGGGTAACTCCTTATGAAATTCAAATTTAATCCTGGGGACAACATGTTGGCCATCCTAGTCTGTGAGTCTTCTCAGCAAAACAGCTAGAAATCTGAGAGTAAGGCACTTCTGTGTGTGACCCATGCACCTCATCACATGTGTTCATCTCTCTCTGAGAGGCTCACCTTTTCCTGATCCTTCCTCTAAGTTCAGAGAGGACCTCAGAGAAGTTGCATATATACCTGCCACAGCCTTGAGTAAATGTGGACTAAAATAATCTGCCCCTAGTCTCAACCTGAAATAATTTGAGGAAACATACTTTGCAAAATTCTTCAGAAATATGTGGTGACTTCAGTCCCCAAAGATCTTGGAGAGACTGAGTTTCAAAGCATCAGGCTTACTACTGATACTCCCCAGGAGATGCCTTGGGGAAACAGTGAACTTGTACTTGGAGGGTCCTGGCTTACAGAAAATGCTGACTGGGTGTGCATGGGCTCCAGGTCTGCTATGAGGTAGAAGGAGCATCTCCCAAGATCTATTTGTGAACCACTCTGTTGAGATTCATTCACTGCTGTGTTGGAGACCTAAAGGATTCTCAGTAGTACTTAGAATCAAGTGGCATTGAAAACACCCTCAGGATCTTTGGTTGCAAAGTGAATTTCATCTTTGATTCCAGAGGGTGGTTATTCATCAGTTGTGCTGAGCTAATTCTCTCTTCCTCCCTGAAAAGGCAGAGATGGGACTGTGGGGTCTAGAATTCCACATGCGAAGAAGCCTACTTCCCCAACAAGAACAGATTGTATTGTCATTTTATAGTCACCACAACAGCTGGAGAAAAAACGTTAGACCATCCTCATATTCTTCCAGAAGTATCTTTAGTATCAACCTATTTGGAATCTGTCGACTTCTTCCAACCTCTCCAGATTCATCTCTTATCATTTCCCCTATAGTTGTGCTCATTTTTATAATCAGTCACAATGTTACTATCTCCTGAAGATTCTATGCTATGTTTTTCTTTTCTTATTGGGGTATAGCTGCTTTATAATATTGTGTTAGTTCCTGCTGTACAATGAAGTGACCCATCTAGGTCACCACAGAGCACTGAGTTGGGCTCCCAGTGCTATACAGCCAGTTCCAAATAGCTATCTATTTTACACATGGCAGTATGTGTCAATCCCAATCTCCCAGCTCATCCCATCACCCTTCCCCCATGCCACGTCCACATATCTGTTCTCCACATCTGTGTCTCTATTCCTGCCCTGCACATAGGTCCATCTGTACCATTTTTCTAGATCCCACATATGTGCATTAATATACAATATTTGTTTTTCTCTTTCTAACTTATTTCAGTCTGCATGAGAGTCTCTAGGTCCATCCAAGTCTCTACAAATGACCCAATTCTGTTCCTTTTTATGACTTAAGATGTGGTACATATGCTCAGTGGAATATTACTCAGCCTCCCTGGAGGCTTGGCAGTAAAGAATCTGCCTGCAATTCAGGAGACACAGGTTCGAGCCCTGGGTCAGGAAGATCCCCTGGAGAAGGAAATGGCAACCCACTCCAGTACTTTTGCCTGGGAAATCCCACGGACAAGGAAGCCTGGTGGGCTACAGTCCATGGGGTCGCAAAAGAGCTAGACACAATTTAGCAACAACAATAAATGCTATCCTTTTCTATGTAGCATTTATCACTACTTGATAGAATACATATATCGATACATATTGGTTTTTTTCTCATTCTCTGGCTCTTCCAACTAGAGAGTAAATTTCACAAACACAGGAACTTGTCTTAAGCATCTAGAACAGTACCTGGTAGATAGTCAGCATTCAAAAGTTATTTGTTGAAACAAACAATGAATGAATCTCAATATTGTGTTCAACACCCTGAACCTGGGTATCCTTCAGAATTCTTGACAGGAACTTAAAAATACATTAGATTCCAGGGCTCTACCCCAGATCTATTTACTCAAATAACAGAGGGAGGAAGACTGTTCAGGAATCTGCATTTGTCATAAGCCTGCTGGTGCTTCTCATGTGCAGTCAGGCCTGGGAACCAGTGATATAGGTCCCAGTTTCAGGAATACAGGGAGAAACATGAGGGAGTGTGGTTAGTATGTGAATGTTGAATTCAGCCTACATTTGACTTCTAGCTTTCTCATTTCCTTATTGTTATAGATTACTAAAATTTCTGAGCCTTTCAACTTTCTCATACTTAAAATTGGTAAATACAAGTATCATAAAATGCCAAAAATTTCAGTTTCCTGTGGCATGGAAGGATCAGAAAAACAGCTCAGCTTTCCCATGGGGACATAGCATGGGATGCAGACTCAAGAGCAGGACTGCAGAACATTAGCACCAGCACTTCTGTAAAGTCCAAAAGCATCAGCCCAGGGGTGGGGCAAGATTTTTCCTGAATCTCTCTGTTTAGCAACATGAGAACCATGATATAGTGTCCATATGGCTTTCCACTAATAACAGGGAGGGGCAGGCAATGTATGGGAGGATGGAGCTGGAACTGACATCCACAGTTCAGCTATGTGGATGACCCTTCTTCAACCATTTCAAGACTGCAGAGTAAGATCGTCTTAACACGCTTGCCCATGGCTGTGTTACTTAAGTTGAAACGTAATACAGGAAATGAACATTGCTTCAAGCTTAACTCACAATTCCAACATCATTATCTTTCTCTCTAGTTGGAACCTCAGGAAGCATTTTGCTTTTTATTCCTACGTGATGGAAAGTCTCTGAAACCTCCTCAGCAAATTATTAGAGGCATGACACCCCTGTTTAGCCAGTAATGGTAACAGTGTTAACTTGTAACTAATGCATTTGGTATTAGTGAGTATAGTACCAGTGTCATTCCATACTGATCCTCATATTCTTTTCTATTAAAATTCCATTAGATTTCCATGTGTCAAGCCTTAGTGCAGTTTCACAGATAGACATAAAGTATTTATTTATATGCATATACTGAGCAAAAAAGTCTGGACTGCTTCCTGTTTTTTTCCTCATTATTAATCTTGTAATGTTAATATCACATTTATATGTGTACAGTGAAATCTGAGCTGTTCTGGTTCACTGCCTTTCCTAGAGAATTGGGGGGAGGGGGAGGGAGCACCTTTTTAAAAAAATTAATTCATTTATTTTAATTGGAGGCTAATTACTTTACAATATTGTAGTGATTTTTGCCATACATTGACATGAATCAGCCATGGGTGTACATGTGTTCCCCATCCTGAACACCCTCCTACCTCCCTCCCCATCCCATCCCTCAGGGTACCTGTCCCAGTGCACCAGCACTGAGCACCCTGTCTCATGCATCAAACCTGGACTGGCGATCTATTTCACATATGGTAATATACATGTTTCAATGCTATTCTCTCAAATCATTACACCCTCGCCTTCTCCCACAGAGTCCAAAAGTCTGTTCTTCACATCTGTATCTCTTTTGCTGTCTCACATATAGGGTCATCATTACCATCTTTCTAAATTCCATATATACATGCGTTAATATACTGTACTGGTGTTTTTCTTTCTGATTTACTTCACTCTGTATAATAAGCTCCAGTTTCATCCACCTCATTAGAACTGATTCAAATGCATTCTTTTTAATAGCTGAGTAATATTCCATCGTGTATATGTACCACAACTTTCTTATCCATTCATCTGCCGATGGGCATTTAGGTTGCTTCCATGTCCAAGCTATTGTAAAAAGTGCTGCGATGAACATTGGGGTACACGTGTCTCTTTCAATTCTGGTTTCCTCAGTGTGTATGCCCAGCAGTGGGATTGCTGGGTAGTATGACAGTTCTATTTCCAGTTTTTTAAGGAATCTCCACACTGTTCTCTATAGTGGCTGTACTAGTATGCACTCCCAAAACAATGTAAGAGGGTTCCCTTTTCTCCTCAACCTCTCCAGCATTTATTGTTTGTAGACTTTTTGATAGCAGCCATTCTGACTGGCATGAGATGGTACCTCATTGTGGTTTTGATCTACATTTCTCTGATAATGAGTGATGTTGAGAACAAAGGGATTGAGTGTGTCCTGTCCTGTCACTCACAAAGTAGACTCCGGCGGTGCATCAGTTATAGCATGGTCATTTTTTTTAAGCAAATGCGTTAACTGTATCTGGATGGTTTGTCTTTTCTCCCACTGCAGTAAAACTCAGCTGCACAGGGGCATCGTGAGATGTAATCTGAATTTTTTTAAAAAGTGTGTCTGGATGAGAAATTACTAGAGATCAGAAGAATACATTTCCAGTGACCCAATTTGAGATCAGCAATAAATTAACTATGCATAGAAATGTCACTTAAAGAAACGTCTTCGTCAATATGCTGAAAGTTCTCTTATAGATTTGTGATTAACTTCTAATTATAGACTAATTACCTTCTTCGTTATCATCGAGGATCTTGAGTGTTGACGCAGAATCTATAAACCATGCCAAGCAGACAAGTGTGGATGTAATACACCCCCCATGTTGCCTAATGTGATTCCTTCACATGTGAACAAAGATAAAAGTAGGAAGATGGCCCCTGTGCTACTTCAGGAGAAAGGCTGGCTGCTTGAGAATCCTGGTATGAAAATACAGTGATGGGATTTCTAGCAACCAAGAAAACTACTGTGGTGCACTTTCTGATTTTACTTCAAGAAGAAATTTAGGATGACTGGTAAGAGGGAGAAAAATGGGTTTGTTTCTAGATAGGCAGTTTTGAGATGAATCATTGATGCAACTGGCTTGGAGGTGTGGGTGTGGGTGTGTGTGTGTATGTGTGACAGAGACACAGAACAGAGAGTCAGTGCCCATGTGTGTTTCAGAGTTTGTCTGGCAGTGAAAGAGAGAATCCTTGTTTCCTCAGAAAATGAAATGCAAGTTTCAATAGAACAGTGTTATCACTACTGAGGGAAGGATTCAATCATATTTGGTGGCTGCTTTCTAGTTACCTGCATGCTACCTTGATAGATCTAGTCTACAGACATGCTTCCTTCTCATCGGCCTCAAGTTTTATTACCACGATAAACCTGAAAGTCACTTCTTATTTCATTTAAATCAACTAGAAAGACAAAGTACCCAGTCAGGTTGTGTTTGATCCAAGAAAGCAAAAAGCCTTCCACTCCCTTGGGTCTCACAGCAATGTACTGAAAATTTCTGGGAAAGGGAGGAGTCAGGTGCCATCCATCAGAATGCAAGTCTCCCTGACATCAGGCTTTTCTGAAGTCTATTTCGTGTGCTATTGTATGTGTACCACCCAGTGCAGTGCCCTGTTCTTTAGATGCTCAATAAATATTTTTGGAATAAATGTTCTGTCCTGTTTTTCTGTCTGATGTTTCTGTTGAGTTCTGTTTTGTAAGGAACACTCTATAGCAACAAACATTTTTATGTCCTCCTCCTCTCTCTCTCTTGCCAAACCCCCCCAACACACACACACACCCAGCTGTTATGTACAAGAATTATTCTACAGCTTTGTTAGTCCAGAACCCACACTCATTTTTTCTGGATTTTTGAGAGGAAAATATATGACACAAAAAGAGTGATTATCATAATGATCTATTGAGAAGCCCCCAAAGGGAGTATTAAAAGAATCCCATCTACGAAAGAAACCTGTAGTCTCTTTCTCTGGATGGTCATTATCTACTCTGTTAAAAAATACCACAGGTATATCATTTCCCTGAATGTTTTGAAACCAAAATCTTCTTGATGATGGGAACAGGGGACAACCAGTACTTGGGATTCCCAGGGTTTTTACCACTTAAATATTCTGATATACTACCAACTCTTTCATCCCTTCTCTATTTTTCCAACAATTATGAACCCATTAGATGAACATTTTGTAAATCTTCAAGGGAAATGTAGCTGCATAATGTACCTGATAACTGCATGAAGCCTCTTTAATTTTCAAGCTAATCTCAGAGCTTCCTTATTTCTCCCCATTAATTGTTTACTTGTGTTATTTATACAGGTAAGGAAGAGCAGAAAACTTTTCATTATAAGATACAGTGGGAGCATTTGGAGGTATAAAATGCTGTTTCTATGAAACTATTAATGATTACAACCAATGATTCTCTAGATTTATTGTTTAAGAGATAGGATGCATAGTCTGTTGTGAGCCTGAACGAAAGATCCTTATTACTTGGCTCTCTAATGCAAATAGATGGATGAAAAGTGGAAACAGTGGCAAATTTTATTTTACTGGGCTCCAAAATCACTGCAGACTGTGACTGCAGACATGAAATTAAAAGACATTTTCTCCTCAAAAGAAAAGCTATGACAAACCTAGGCAGCATATTGAAAAGCAGAAACATCACTTTGCCGACAAAGGTCCATACAGTCAAAGCTATGGTGTTTCCAGGAGTGATGTATGAATGTGAGAGTTGGATCATAAAGAAAGCTGAGCACTGAAGAATAGATGCTTTCAAACTGCAGTCCTGGAGAAGACTATTGTGAGTCCCTTGGACTGCAAAGAGATCAAATCAGTCAATCCTAAAGGAAATCAGTCATGAATATTCGTTGCAAGGACTGATGCTGAAGCTCCAATACTTTGGCTACCTGATGTGAAGCCAACTGACTGGAAAAGACTCTGATGCTGGGAAATACTGAGGGCAGGAGGAGAAGGGGTAACAGAGGATGAGATGGTTAGACAGCTTCACCAACTCAATGGACATGAATTTGAACAAACACCAGGAGATAGTGAAGGACAGGGAAGCCTGGCCTGCTACAGTCCATGGGGTTGCAGAGTCGCAGACGACTTAGTGACTCAACAGCAACTAATGCAGGTAAATTATATACTCCCTCCTGAAGTTTAATAGAATAAATCAAGCCTTTTGCCAGGAGAACCATATACAAAGTTGATAAAGTTGTCACATATCACATTGCACTTCTGATCTGGACTTCTCTGCCTCCCTGAGTTGACCCACATAAGTTGGCTCACAGAGACAAACTCACAAGAGACATTTTATTAGGAGAATTCTAACTTCCTCTAGACGGACACTTGGAGCCTCTGTCCCGCACATCTTCCTTCTGTTGGAAAACCCCACAGGAAGCCCAATTATAACAATAAGGCTGCTTAGTAAGAATGAAGTCAGCTTAAGGGAAGCTAGTTATCTAATTCAAATGAGACAAGCATTTCATGTTTTCTCCTCTTCCTCAAACCTCCCACTAACACTAGCTGATGACTTTTCAAAATTCAGTGAAGAACAGTAGCATTGGGAGGGGAAGTATCTTCTTTCTATCACTGATATCTGCACATCCCTTGCCTCCTTACTGCATCTGCCAGTGAAGGTCAAGCTCACATCCTTTTCTGTTTTCTCAAGAACTTTACTCTTCTATTACACACTCTATCTCATACATTCACTGTCTCTCCATCCACTTGCTCTTTCTCCTCAGTGCACAGACACGTTTTAGCATCTCCATCTTGCACACCCAAAACACCTCCACTGTCCACATAGTTCCTGTCAGCTTCTGCCCCATTTATCTGTCCCTTATCATGACCAAATTTCTTGAAAATTTCTTGGAAATTTTTGTACACACAAATGCTGTCTGCACTTCCTCATATTATTGACACATTAACTCATTAACCCACTACAATCTACCTGGTGACCTAGGCTTAGCTTCATCTGGTCAAGGTTATCAGTGATGTCCATGTTGGCTAATCCAAAAAACACTCCCCAGATATGGGAAGATATAGATAAAGAATCTAATATATCATAAATGGTCTCCCAAATCTGAATGTATACACAAGTTTAAAAGGTAGTATGGAATGAAACAGAAAAGGAAATACTGTGTATCAAGTTTTATTTTTAACTTATTAAAAAAAAAAAAAAAAACCACTCTCCGTCTTTGTTATACTCAAGCCCTCAGCATCAAGAGACAGAGATGCCGTCTCCCTCCTGTGCAGGCACTCTGCTCTCTCAACTGCAGCCTACGCTGTACACCTGGTGGTTTTTCTCCCTCACTGACCACTCTCCTTCTGTTCCCCTGGCTCCTACTCCTCTTCTAGCTGACATCTCAATGTGGCAGTTCCCCAGGGCTTCATCTTGACTGTCTTCTTGCTCTATACATATTCTCCAGTTGTATCACAAGGCATTTGGCTTTAAGTGCCATAGTTTGCTAATGATTTCCACATTTCCCTCTCTGGCCCAGACCTGTCCCTTGAACTCCAGGTTTACATATGCATTCAACTTTCAACCTGACAGCTCCACTTAGATAATTACCAGACATCTGAAACTTTAATGCACAAAACGTATCTCCCACTCCCTTTGTCAAGATTATTTCTTCTTCACTTCTATCTTTTTTCCATCTCAACTGGAATGGCAGCCCTTCTACCCAAGTATTCAAACCAGGAACCCTCTACCATATTAGATGTATTCATAGAATCTTTCTACTATATTTCTGAATATAGTTGACTTCTACCACGTTATTTCAGGCCTTCCTCAGCTCTCACTTGGGAGATGGCAAAGCCTATAAACCAGTCTCCCCATTTCCAGCCTTGCTCCTCTCAGATCCATTCTCCAAATAACCATATGGCAGATTTAAACATACACCAGCTTATGTCACTGCCTCTTTAAAATTTCGAATTGCCTTCTACTACACACAAAATCAAATCAAATTTCTTTCTCTTGCCTATAAGACTCTCCATGAGCTAAACATGCAAAGGCTCCAAACACACCTCACATTCTAATGGCACTGTTTTCTTTCAATTCCTGGAAATTTTGAACTGTGGTGTTGGAGAAGACTCTTGAGAGTCCCTCGGACTGCAAGGGGATCCAACCAGTCCTTCTTAAAGGAGATCAGTCCTGGGTGTTCATTGGAAGGACTGATGTTGAAGCTGAAACTCCAATCCTTTGGCCACCTGATGCGAAGAGTTGACTCATTTGAAAAGACCCTAATGCTGGGAAGGATTGGGGGCAGGAGGAGAAGGGGACGACAGAGGATGAGATGGCTGGATGGCATCACTGACTCAATGGACATGAGTTTGGGTGGGCTCTGGGAGTTGATGATGGACAGGGAGGCCTGGAGTGCTGCTGTCCATGGGGTCGTAAAGAGTCAGACACGACTGAGCGACTGAACTGAACTGAACCTGCCTTAAGTTTCTGAGCATTCTGTTCCCTTTTCCTGGAATGCTCTCCAGACCCTCTCCTTCACAAGGCTCCTCCTACCCATCCTTTCAGGTGGTCTCAGCTAAAATGTCTGGGGCTTTCCCTTAATGAACCCTGTGTAAGTAACCCTATTCCCCTGCCCCACTCCGCATGTACCTTATTAGCTATCTCAGCCCTTGGTTCATTTCCTCAGTAAATGTTTAACACAATCTGCAATTCTTTTGACACACATTTTAAGTGTGTTTACTTGTGTTGGTCTGCTTCTCCCTCTGGAATCTAAATGCATGAGGAAAGGAATTTTCTCTGATCTGATCATTCACCACTGTGTTCCTTAGGAGAGTATTTGACCCATGCAAAGTCCTCCAAATCAACTTCTTGAATTAATACATGAATAAGTGAACAACCTATCTTTAAATAAAGATTAGAGACGGCCCGACATAGTCACTACAATAATCATTTTCAGTAAAGGCATCTTCTAAGGAACACAATGGAAAAAGCTGTGCAGGGGATTTGGAGTTTGAACGTGGGCCACCATTAGAGGAGTTGTCCAGCTTCTCAAAAATGCTCTGGATTTGTGTCTGGGAGTGACAGGAAGAGGCACGAAGATGCATGTTGGGGAAGGGTGGAGAAAATAAGCCTTCTCAAGGGAAGCCTATGTTTTCTAGCTTAGAAAGACAACCCACAGATACAGAGGATCTGCCTTTTCTCACAAAAAACCTTATTTCTGCCAATGATCCCTTTGCTGCTCCCCTCTGCTTTTTCTCTCGCTCTTTCCATGTAATTCCCAAGTCAGTGGCCACAGAGGAAGCAATCAGACAGAGGAAACAGACCTGTCAGATTGTCTGGCCATGAGAGAAGAAAGAGCAAGCACGTTAAGAGAAAAGAGATTCAAAAGAAAACCAATTCTAGGCTGCCAATGTGAGATTTCTTTCTTCTTTAATTCTGTATTTGCAAAAGGCAGCAAAGCACAGAGGTGAAAGCATGGGTTGATGTGTTTGTTCTCTGTGGCTGTGATAACAAATTACCACAAACTTAAAGCCATGCAGATTTATTCTGAAGGTCAAAAGTACAAAATGGGTCTCATGGAGCTAAAACCAATGTGTGGGCAGGGCTGCTTCCTTCTGGAATGTTCCAAGCAAAAATTAGTTCTTTGTTTTTTCCAGCTTCCAGTTGATGCCTGAATTCTTTACCAGTGGCTGCATTACTTTGACCTCTGCTTCCATTGTCATATCTCCTTCCATGACTCAGATGTTCTTATCTCTCTCTTCTATAGGCCCATGTCATTACCTTGGTCCACACAGATAATCCAAGATAACCTCTCTATCTGAAGAGCCTTAATTTAATCATATCTGCAAAGTCCCTGTCACCATTCACAAGTTCTGGGGATTAAGACATGGACATCTTTGCAGGAACATTATTCATTCTACCAGAGCTGGGTTCCAATCTTAGTTGTATCTCAGTTCCTACTCTGTGCCAAGCACTATGCCAAGCACTTTACATATTTTCATTCAGTCTCTTAAAAATGCCTAAAATAGAGGTACACGCATCTGTATTTTATGAAGAAACTATAGCTTGGCAATATGAGGCCACCTGGTCTTACAGTGCTATGTTGGTAACTCTAGTAGAGCAAAAATATAAACCTGTGTCTGCTTAACTCCAAAGTGCATGCACTTGGCTGCCATGTTGATCAAACCTCTACACTAATAGTCTGGGTACACACAAAATGCTCAATAAATGGTGATCTATTGCTGTTTTCATGCAAGTAAATTTGACCTAACCTCAAACAGATAATGTGGCTCCTCTGAATTTTCCATTCTTCACAGGATTACACATTTACTCTTTCATTTGGTAAACATTTGAAAGGTCTAATACTCTGCTAGGCATTGTCCTAGGACCTGAACACTGTTCTAAAAGTTTCTGGGCAATTAAAACAATGAGATAGCTCAGGGTCCAAAACATAGAAGATATCACTAAATACTATTCCCCATCTCTCTTTTCTTCTTTAGATCATAAACTTCTTTAAGTTTCATCCAATTTCTTGATTGTTATGATTTGTCTGTGTTTCTTTCATTGCAGTTTAGCACACAGCAGTGATTCTACATAACATTTTCCAGGCTGAATTGGTTTCTTTGTGGATTATACATGACCTATGGCGAGGCAATGACTTTCAATAGTTTTGTCCTTCTAATGGGTTTTCAGGAAACAACTAGCTCTAAAACTGGGGTGACTGGCCTTCCACAGTGACTTAAATCTGCTTTCCAATATGTGGAAAGAATTTGTACATGTGAATATCTGGGAATCAGTAAGTGTATGGAAATGGATAGGTGAAGGAATCCCCGAGTCTGGTGAAAAAATACCAGAGCAGAACAAAGGACTCTCTAAAGCTTGGTCATGTTTTGAACCAGCTTTGAGAATCATTTACAGATGGACCCATACACTCAAAAAAGAAGAAGACACCATATGAATGGACCCACATGTGGTTGCAAATGTTCTCTGTGCTTTAGGATAAGAGATTATTTCTGAATTTCCTATCATTTGTTCACTGAGCCATTTTTTTACTCCATACTCTTACGTATCATATTTTCCCCCTTCATTTGTTCTCTTGCTATATCATATTATCCATTCTAAGAAATCTTCACTATAAAAAATAAAATATAATAAAAGTATATTTAATCCTTTCCTTTTTTTTTCAAAAGGAATATCTGTGAAACAAAAGTTTTTCAGGTCAAATTTCTAAAATAAATCTTGGCACCAGGGCCCTGATGAAGTAACAATCCAGTATCTGTTGATGTACCATGGTGCCACTGAGGGACCACTCAATAAGTGAGCACCACTTGCCAGGAATTGATTGAGGGCTTGCAAATTTAATCTGAAAAGCTCTTTAATTATTAAAGAATTGCGAGGGAAAAAGGTTTTGAGACAAGCAAAGAAAGCCATGTCATTGCTAGTAAGATCAGAGTAAATCACAACAGGAGGTTATATTGCAAAGTAGAAACTGAAATTTCTAGTGTTATCAAATATCTTCACTACAGATGAAATTCAATGGCAGTGTTTCAGGTTATAATATTATAGTCACTAACATTAAATGATGAAGTCTGAATATATGTTACCCAACTAAGTAAAAAATAAATGCATTAATAAAAGTGAAGAGAAACTAGGATGACTTTCTAAATAAAATTCTTAGCAAACTGCCATTCCTTTTTCTACTGTTTAACATTTGAATTTCACACAATTCTGAATTTAGGGAAGTAATAGAAGGATATGTGGATATCACTGGACTAGACATTAGAAGAGTTGACTTTTAGCCTGTTATTTGCCAATAATTAATTCTGTGATCTTAAAAAGGACACAATCATTTGATTTCATCTTCTCTGCTAAATGATGGTTTAAACTAAATGAATTTTAAGACTCCTTCAGACTCCAAATAAATAAAAATGTGTGGCCAACTCAGAAAAGAGTTTTTAACATGTGTTTACAGAACCCTCTAGTACTGCATCACTGACTATGTGAAACCCTTTGACTATGTGGATCACAACAAAGTGTGAAAATTCTTAAAAGATGGGGATACTAGACCACCTTATCTGTCTCGTGAGAAACCTGTAATAACCCAGAATTGTTCAAATAGTCAGAACCAGACATGGAACAACGGACTGGTGCAAAAGTGTAAAAGGAATACATCAGGGCTATATATTGTCACCTGCTTATTTAACTTTTATGAAGAGTACATCAACTGAAATGTGGGGCTGGATGAATCACAACCTGGAATCAACATTGCCAGGAGAAATATCAACAACCTCAGATATGCAGATGATACCACCCTTATGGCAGAAAGTGAAGAGGAACTTAAGAGACTCTTGCTGAGGGTGAAAGAGTAGAGTGAAAAAGCTGGCTTAAAACTCAACATTCAGAAAACTAAGATCATGGTATCTGGTCCCATCACTTCATGGTAAATGGACAGGGAAAAAGCGAAAGCAGTGGCAGATGTTATTTTCTTGGGCTCCAAAATCACTGTGGATGGTGACTCTAGCCATGAAATAAAAAGACGCTAGCTCCTTGGAAAGAAAACTATGACAAACCTAGACAGCATATTAAAAAGCAGAGACATCACTTTGCCAACAAAGGTCTGTCTAGTTCAACGTATGGTTTTTCCAGTAGGCATGTATGGATATGATAGTTGAACCATAAAGAAGGCTGAGCACCATAGAATTGATGCTTTTGAATTGTGGTACTGGAGAAGACTGTTGAGAGTCCCTTGGACAGCAAGGAGATCCAACCATCACTTATAAAGGAAATATAATGATTACATATATATTTAGTGAGATGATTATTACAGTCAAGCCAACTAACATATCTTCTCCTCACATAGTTATCATTTTGTGTGTAATAGGATATTCTGAAATCTACTCTCTTAGCAAATTTTCGGTATTCACTGAAGTATTATTAACTATAGTCATCATGCTATACAATGAATCTCTAGAATTATTCATCCTACATAAATTCAACTTTGTACGCTCTGACCAACACCTCTCCATTGCCCATAACTGTCCACCCTTTACCAATACCTGGTAACCATCATTCTATTCTCTGTTTCTATGTAGCTGACTTATTTTAGGTTCCACATATAAATGAGATTGAAGTTTTTTTTCTTTAGGTATATGACTTATTTTGCATAGCATAATGATTAACAAGTTAATCCATTTATCCTTGCAAAAGGCAGAATTTCTTTCTTTTTAAGGCTGAATAATATTCGAAACTGAGTTTAGAATCAAACCCCACACCTGCCAGAGACACTCAGAGGACTCAAACAAAACCTTGTGTGTACCATGAGACCCCACAGAGACTGAGCCAGACCTGCCTTTGAATGTTTGAGTGTCTCCTGCAAAGATACAGGTCATCAGTGGCCTGATGCAGGGGCAGGAGCTTTGAGTGCAGGAGACCTGGGTGTGGCATAAGCCTTCTTGGAGGAAGTCACCATTAACCCCATCATAGAGCCCCCAGAAATTACACAGGACTGAAGAAACAGACACTTGGAGGGCATAAGCAAAACTCTGAGCACACCAGGACCCAGGAGAAAGGAGCAGTGACCCAACAAGAGACTGACTCAGACTTGCCAGTGAGTGTCCAGGAGTCACTGGTGGAGGTGCGGGTTGGCTATGACCTGCTGCAGGGCCGGGGGCACTGAGTGTGGCAGTGGGTGCATGGGACCTTTTGAAGAAGGCTGCCATTATCTTCATTACCTTCACCACAGTTTGCCCTCAGGTCAAACAACAGCCCCAGCCATCAACAGCAAATTGGATTAAAGATTTACTGAGCATGGCCCATGGGAAATAGATGGGAAAACAGTGTAAATAATGTCAGACTTTATTTTGGGGGGCTCCAAAGTCACTGCAGATGGTGACTGCAGCCATGAAACGAAAAGACGTTTACTCCTTGGAAGGAAAGTTATGACCAATCTAGATAGCATATTAAAAAGCAGAGTCATTACTTTGTCAACACAGGTCTGTCTAGTCAAGGCTGTGTGGATTTTCCAGTAGTCATGTATGGATGTGAGAGTTGGACGGTGAAGAAAGCTGAATGCCGAAGAATTGATGCTTTTGAACTGTGGTGTTGGAGAAGACTCTTGAGAGTCCCTTGGATTGCAAGGAGATCCAACCAGTCCATCCTAAAGGAGATCAGCCCTGGGTGTTCATTGGAAGGACTGATGTTGAAGCTGAAACTCCAGTACTTTGGCCACCTGATGCAAAGAGCTGACTCATTGGAAAAGACCCTGATGCTGGGAAGGATTGGGGGCAGGAGGAGAAGGGGACGACAGAGGATGAGATGGCTGGATGGTATCACCGACTCGATGGACATGAGTTTGGGTAAACTCCAGGAGTTGGTGATGGACAGGGAGGCCTGGCGTGCTGCAATCCAGCGGGTCACAAAGAGTCGAACATGAATGAGCGACTGAACTAAACAGACTGACCATGGTCCCGCCCATCAGAACAAGAGCCAGTTTTCCCCTCAGTCTCTCTCATCAGGAAGCTTTCATAAGCCTCTTATCCTTCTCCATCAGAGGGCAAACTGAATGAAAACCACAATCACAGAAGACTAATCAAACTGATCACACGGAGCACAGCCTTGTCTAACTTAGTGACACTATGAGCCATGCTGTGTAGGGCCACCTAAGACGGATGGGTCATGGTGGAGAGTTCTGACAAAATGTGATCCACTGGAGAAGGGAATGTCAAACCACTTCAGTATTCTTCCCTTGAGAACCTCATGAACAGTATGAAAATACAGTGTCATACAAAAAGGATATGACACTGCAAGATGAACTCCCCAGGTCAGTAGGTGCCCAATATGCTACCAGAGAAGAGTGGAGAGATAATTCCAGAAAGAATGAAGAGACAGAGCCAAAGCAAAACAGCGCCCAGTTGTGGATGTGACTGGTGATGGAAGTAAAGTCCAATGCTGTAAAGAACAATATTGCACAGGAACCTGAAATGTTAGGTCCATGAATCAAGGTAAACTGGAAGTGGACAAACAGGAGATGGCAAGAAAGAACATCGACATTTTAGGAATCAGTGAACTAAAATGGACTGGAATGGTCGCATTTAACTCAGATGACCATTATATCTACTACTGTGGGCAAGAATCTCTTAGAAGAAATGGAGTAGCCATCATAGTCAAAAGGAGAGTCCAAAATGCAGTTCTTCGGTACACCTCAAAAACAACAGAATGATCTCTGTTCATTTCCAAGGCAAGCCCTTCAATACCCCAGTAATCCAAGTCTATGCCCCAACCACTAATGATGAAGAAGTTGAGGTTGAATGGTTCTATGAAGACCTACAAGACCTTCTAGAACTAACACCCCAAAAAAGATGTCCTCCTCATTATACGGGACTGGAATGAAAAAGTAGGAAGGCAAGAGACACCTGGAAAAACAGGCAAAATTGGCCTTGGAGTACAAAATGAAGCAGGGAAAAGGATGACAGAGTTTTCCAAGAGAATGCACTGGGCATAGCAAACACCCTCTTCCAACAACACAAGAGAAGACTGTACACATGGACATCAACAGATGGTCAACAGAAAAATCAGACTGATTATATTCTTTGAAGCCAAAGATGGAGAAGCTCTATACAGTCAGCAAAAACAAGACCAGGAGCTGACTGTGCCTCAGATCCTGAAATCCTTATTGCCAAATTCAGACTTAAATTGAAGAAAGTAGGGGAACGCACTACACCATTCAGGTATGAACTAATTCAAATTCCTTATGATTATACAGTGGAAGTGACAAATAGATTTAAGGGATTAGATATGATAGAGTGCCTGAAGAACTATGGACAGAGGTTCATGACACTGTTCAGGAGGCAGTGATCAAGATCATCCACAAGCAAAATAAATAGAAAAAGACAAAATGGTTGTCTGAGGAAGCCTTACAAATAGCTGAGAAAAGAAGAGAAGTGAAAGGCAAAGGAGAAATGGAAAGATATACCCATCTGAATGCAGAGTTCCAAAAATAGCAAGGAGACATAAGAAAGCCTTCCTCGGCGATCAGTGCAAAGAAATAGAGGAAAACAACAGAATGGGAAAGACTAGAGATCTCTTCAAGAAAATTAGAGATAACAAAGGAACATTTCATGCAATGGTGGGTGCAATAAAGGACAGAAATGGTATGGACCTAACAGAAGCAAAAGATATTAAGAAGGGGTGGCAAGAATACACAGAAGAACTGCACAAAAAGGATCTTCACGACCCAGACAATCACGATGGTGTGATCACTCACCTAGAGCCAGACATCCTAGAATATGAAGTCAAGTGGACCTTAGGAAGCATCACTACGATCAAAGCTGGTGGAGGTGATGGAATTCCAGTTGAGCTATTTCAAATCCTAAAAGATGATGCTGTGAAAGTGCTGCACTCAATATGTCAGCAAATTTGGAAAACTCTGGAGTGGCCACAGGACTGGAAAAGGTCAGTTTTCATTTCAACCCCAAAGAAAGGCAATGCCAAAGAATGTTCAAACTACTGCACAATCGCACTCATCTCATACGCTAGCAAAGTAATACTCAAAATTCTCCAAGCCAGGCTTCAATAGTATGTGAACTGTGAACTTCCAGATGTTCAAACTGGATTTAGAAAAGCCAGAGGAACCAGAAATCAAATTGCCAGCAACCGTTGGATCATCAAAAAGCAAGAGACTTCCAGAAAAACATCTACTTCTGCTTTACTGACTATGCCAAAGCCTTTGATTGTGTAGATCACAACAAACTGTGGAAAATCCTTACAGAGATAGGACTACCAGACCATCTTACCTGCCTCCTGTGAAATCTGTATGCAGTTTAAGAAGCAACAGTTAGAACTAGACACAGAACAACAGACTGATTCCAAATCTGGAAAGGAGTACGTCAAGACTGTATATTGTCACCCTGCTTATTGAACTTATATGCAGATTACATCATGCGAAATGCAGGGCTGGATGAAGCACAATCTGGAATCAAGATTTCTGGGAGAAATATCAATAACCTCAGATACACAGATGACACCACCTTTATGGCTCAAAGTGAAGAACTAAAGAGTTTCTTGATGAGAGTGAAGGAGGAGAGTGAAAATGTTGGTTTAATACTCAACATTCAGAAAATTAAGATCAAGGCATCAAGTCCCATCACTTCATGGCAATAGATGGGGACACAATGGAAACAGTGGATGACTTTACTTTGGGGGGCTCCAAAATCACTGCAGATAGTGACTGCAGCCATGAAACGAAAAGATGCTTGCTTCTTGGAAGAAAAGCTATAACCAACCTAGACAGCATATTAAAAAGCAGAGTCATTACTTTGCTAACAAAGGTCCGTCTATTCAAAGCTATGGTTTTTCCAGTAGTCATGTATGGATGTGAGAGTTGGACTATAAAGAAAGCTGAGAGCCAAAGAATTGATGCTTTTCAACTGTGGTGTTAGAGAAGACTCTTGCAGGCCCCTTGGACTGCAAGGAGATCAAACCAGTGAATCCTAAAGGAAATCAGTCCTGAATATTCATTGGAAGGACTGAAGCTGAAGTTGAAACTCCAATACTTTGGCCACCTGATGGGAAGAATTGACTCCTTGGAAAAGACCCTGATGCTG
Source organism: Giraffa tippelskirchi (assembly GCF_054371585.1). NCBI lineage: Eukaryota > Metazoa > Chordata > Mammalia > Artiodactyla > Giraffidae > Giraffa > Giraffa tippelskirchi. The sequence continues at coordinate 156,249,424 of NC_137275.1, forward strand.
GAAAAGATTGAAGGCAGGAGCAGAAGGGAATGACAAGGATGAGATGGTTGGATGGCATCACTGACTCGGTGGACATGAATTTGGGCAAGCTCCAGGAGTTGGTGATGGACAATGAAGCCTGGTGTGCTGCAGTCCATGGTGTCACAAAGAGTTGAACAGAAGTGACTGACTGAACTGAACTGAATATTCATATATAGACAGATCTCTAGACTGTATATATATATATATATATATATATATACAGTATTTTCTTTATCTGCTCATTCATCAACAGACACCCAGATTGTTTTCACATTTCAGCTATTGTGAATAATGCTGTGTGAACATGGGGGTGCAGTATCTCTTTGAGGTACTGATTTTATCTCCTTTAGGAATATATCCTGAATAGGGATTGCTGGACCAAATGATAGTTCTGTATTTTACTTTTTGAGGAAACCCTGTACTGTTTTCCATAATGACTGTGCCAATTTACATTCCTACCAACTGTGTACCAAGGTTCCTTTTTCTCCATGTTCCTACCAGCACTTGTTATTTCTTGTCTTACTGATGACAGCCATTCTGACAGGTGTGAGGTGATATCTCACTGTGGTTTTGATTTGCCTTTTGCTGATGACCAGGATATTGAGCACCTTTCAATATACCTGTTGGCCAGTTGTGTGTATTCTTTGAAAAAATGTCTATTGAATTTCTCTTCTCATTTTGCAATCAGGTTGTTTGTTTGTTGCTATTGAGCTGCATGAATTCTTTTTATATTTTGTATATTAAAACCCCTTATCTGATACATGGTTTGTAAATATTTTCTCAAGATATGGAAATGCTTTGTAGGAGACTCTGGATAATGCTGGTGAATAGCATGAAAGTGAAAATGAAAGTGAATTCCGTCAGTCGTGTCCGACTCTTTGTCACCCCATGGCCTGTAGTCTACCAGGCTCCTCTGTCCATGGGATTTTCCAGGCAAGAATACTGGAGTGGGTTGCAATTTCCTTCTCCAGGAGATCTTCCCAACCCAGGAATTGAACCCCAGTCTTCTGCATTGTAGGCAGACACTTAACCGTCTGAGCCACCAGGTGAATAGCATACTAGCGTGCTATTTGTATACTATTTATATACTATCTGTACTATTTGTATACTATTTTTACTAGTGTTTACTATTTATATACTAGTCTGCATTTTTAAATGTATCTATAATTAATGTATACATATTTCTTTCATACCCTTTTAAAGGACAGAAAATATGAATTTACATACGTATATGCGTATGTATGAATATGAGCATGTTTGTGCATTTATATGATAAAGAATCTTTGGAAATTATAAAAAAGATTTTTGCATACTACAGATTAGTATAAAGTGTGTCAATTTCTGAAACCATGAAAATGAGGAATGTGGGGAGATGAGATAGAATAGAAAAACCTTATTTCCAAGCTTTTTCTTAGTACAGGACAAACCACTGTCAGAGCAAATTTTAAGGACAAGCCTCTTCATTAATTTGAAGGGGATAAAAAACAATGATATTTGTGACAAAGCCAAGATTCTCTTTTGAAATGGAGATATTTGCAATAATGAAGATCTAAATAGGTCATGTAGCGTAAAGGCCTATCATCATTGTGGTTACCACTGAAATAATATGACCTTTATGGGGAGGAGAGCCTGAGACTGGAAATGTTTTTAGTAGCCAGAACGAAGAAACAGGTACAGTGGCCTAAGAAAGACTGAGGGTCTTTCTCCCATCAAAAGAAGACTGGGGGTAAAGCAGGCATTAACTTTGGTCTAGGAATGGACAATGTTTCTGTACTTTTCTCTTCATTTCCTTCATGATCAGAAATTGACTGTCACAGAATCAATTATCTAATAATTACATCTATATTTAAGATAGAAAAGTGAAAGTTTTCCCAGAGATTGTTCCCCTCAAGTTTCTTGCTGCATTTTATTGCCAAGAATTGGATCATATGACTACCCCTTAGATAGAAGGAAGGCTATAAAAGAGGAGACAGGATAATCAAAAGTGACTCGGACAAACTCTAATTCATCACCAAAAGCTAGGTACATAATCGTTCCATGAGCAAGGAAGAAGAGAGATGGTGTGGAAACTGCAAAAAACAAAGTTTTCCCCAAGGGAAAGCTCTTTTTAAAGTTTGTTGTTGCTGCTACTGTTGTGATTGTTCATTTTGGTTTTTTTAGTCTGGTCCTGGAAAAGTTGAAGGCACAAACCCCAGGTCAGGGAAATATGATCAAATCATTCTTTCGAGTTTGAGGTAAACTTATTCTTGCAACATGGCACTGGGGCACAAGTTCCCAAACAATTCCATTCCAATGTCCTGACAGAGAAACATTTCACAAGTTTATTAAAATGTACACTCCTATGCAGTCACTCTCAGAGATTCTAATTCACTAGGATTGTGTTTAACAAGGAATTCTGTTCATTTGCTACGGAGACCATTTGGAAAGCAGCGGATCTGGGGATCATTACATAATGGGCATATAAATTCTGCCTCCTCTACTTAACCTCTCATCAAGTTGAAATCTTTTTCTGTTGTCCCTAAGCCTTCAAGATAATCTTCTCAGAGCCTGGTTTTTGTTGTGCTGAGGCAATAAAGAGACAAACCTGGGTCAAATTTTAAGAAAAAGCAATGTAGGGATGAAGAGCTAGAGCTTAGAGGAGACAGTTACACAACAGCAAGGGGGCCTTGCAGAGAATCAGAGCGAGTCTGGTGCCAGATAACTGGCTAAAGTGACAAGAACAGCTAGGATACATTTGTGAAATATGTACACATCCCTCAGAGATTCTCAGAAAACCTAAGAGTGGAATGAAGGAAAACGCTGGACTTCTTGGATTTCGTTGGGACAGAACTTCAGATTATTACTGACTGGGCATTAAAGGAAAACATGACTCTTGAGGACTGTAGATGTCTGGACACCTGGATTATAGTACTATTTACTAAATATGAAAACAAAGAACATGAAAGTAGTGTTGAATGAAAGCTTCCCCACATTTTTTGGCCACACAGCACGTGGGATCTCAGTTCCCCAACCAGGGATTGAACCCATAGCCCCTGCAGGGGAAGCAGGAAGTCTTAACCATTGGACTGCCAGGAAAGTGCCTGAAAGCCTATTTTGTGAAATACATTTTTAGAGTTATCATGGAAGGCAGGTATCACTGCACCCACTGGTGTTGGTAAAGAATAAGGAATTAGCTTAAGCAGGTATTTACAACCACAAAGCTGGGAAATGGTAGAGGGCATGTCTGAGACAAGATCATTTATTCCAAATCCATTGTGCTTCTCATGACAACATTTGCCTCTCTACCTATATATCATCTTCCACCAAATTAAAAAGTGACACTGGTGAATTACTGGAATCTAAGAATTAGCTCTTCATCACCTATGCCTGTCACTTATTGAGATTCATTCAGCTTGTGCCTGCTAATGGTGAAAGTATTTTCTCCTACCTCTTCCCCATTGTAGTCAAGCCTGTGATGGATACACTTTAAAGGATCCTGAGAGACTCTTCTGTTCATGGGCAAAAAAATGAGAGTGGTGGAAGATAATGTGTGAGGAAGAGGCTTTGGGACTTGTGACCCAACAAGACCTGCACAGATTATTAAACAGTTTCAAGTGACTTAATCATGACATGGAGCCTCTAGAGAACAACAAGATCATTGTCACCACTCTCCCAGTGGAGGAAGCTGAATGACTCAAGTACTCTCTAGCTCTCAGAGAAAACAAAAGGGGAAAGGAAGCAAATAGTGTTTATTTGCCTGGGCCACTGGGCCAGCCCAGCCCTTGTGAATTCTCTAAGTTTTCATTGCTATTGATATGTTTGCACACACATATTTGCTTTGTGGAATAGCCAAGAATCCCAGAACAACTGTCTGAGATGCTCCTATGAGGAACACACCCACTATTAAAAACAAGAAACTACTAATTTTCCCTTTTACATTGTACTATCTACCCACTAGCTCTTTAATCTGTTTACATTGTTTAAACAGAAGTTGTATAATAGCAGGCATAACAGACTAGGCTGTGCTGCTATGACAAATAACCACAAACGTCAGTGGCTTGTAACAACGAAAGTGTTTTCCTTGTTTCAGCTATGCAACCATTGTAGGTTGGAAAGTGCCCTCTGCTCCATGTTATCCTCACTCAGGGATCAAACATCATCGAGGCACGGCTATCTGGAACTGCATAGGTCAGTGAGGTAGATGGAAGGGGAGGTGTAGAATCATAGGTGTTAAATTTCATTTAATTTATATTTCACTGGCCGAAGAGAATTAAATGGCCTCAATTAATTTCAGGGAGGTAGGGTGGAAAGTACAATTTTAACTTGTGTCCAGAAGGAAAGGAAAATAGTATATTAATGGAAAATAGTAATGTCTGTTACAAAGATTTGTATGCTACTACCAAAAAATCCCTGTTCATTAATTTGATCCCATGCAACACAAACTAGAAATGGCCTGAATCTATTTACAAATAAAACTTTTCCATGATAACAATTCAAATCCTGAGCCTGAAGGCAAACTTTGCAACAATCACAACTCTGCAAGTCATTGATCCCAAAAATATTCCTGGCAGCATCCAATACACTGGCATTTCTCCACCATCATTCTTCTCATGCCTAACTTTAGAGCCACAACAACTACATCAAAATGTAAAATCACTGTTTTTTAACATAATTCATGCGTTTGAGGATTTCACCCGTTTTTCTTCCCAAGTTCATATTTGAACTTCACCTCATCCAGTCTCCACAAATGGGTCTCAATGACTCAGTGAAGCTCAGGGACAGAGGGCACTTATTTTACGTCATACGGTGATTAAAAAACTAGATTTATTATTCATGTCTAATTCAAAAATTTCCAAGCCAGAGTAGATATGCCAAATGGTATCATTAAAAGGAATGACTGACTACTTATCCACAGGTATTATGTCCCCTTCCTTTCCCTTCAGTCATTGTGAAGAGTCTGGATGGGACTAGAATTGGAGTGGATTAGGAGATGGGATTGAGCTGTGGAGTGATGCATTCACTCATACTCACATCTCATAGTGATGGGTTGAGGAGCATAAGAGAAGTATCTCTGAAACCTACTATGTAGCAGGCTTAGTGCCAAGTTGTTCTTAACTTGGAGGTCCAGGGATTGGTGCCAAGAAGTTCACGAATCCCTGGCATGAAATGCAAGATTGTTGGCTTTTATGCATGTATCTATTCTTAGAACAAGCTTCATTACTTCATCAGATTCTCAAAGGGATCATTATCCATAAAACATCAAGCATCACAGTAGAAATATAAATAATAAAGAAGGTCCACACTCTCCAGAAATTATACAGACCTGCATAAACCAGACTGTATATGGACAAGCACAAGTTGCTTTACATAATGGATGCGTCTCTAAAAGTCAGATATAAATCACATAATATTTACTCTGTGATGGTACCTGTGTAAACTAAAAAATCCTTCAGTAAGATGATCATAGTCTATTTTATAAGTTTTAAACAAGTTCAAATTTTGTAATAGGACATATATAAGACATTTCAGATAAATTGTACTTTTAGGTAATATCAAATTACATGTTAAAATTCACAGGACAGAAGCACACGCATGCATGCACACATACACACAGATACACACACACAGACACATTTCTTTTATGTTCCCAAACTAATAGTCACAGAGATAAGTCAACATGCTCCGTGCATTACATACATCCCTTCTTCTGTAATCATGCCATTCCCTTACAGCCCTCTTCCTATAGTCTAGGATATTCTGGAAATTTTCTCACTACTTGTCTAAATAGCATGACCCTCTTGTTCAACACTAGGACATATAAGATATATAATATAGTGCATAAATATAGTTACATTTCTACATGATAAAGGATAGAAACATATGAGCCTAATTCAATAATAAATATCTCATTCCTCTTTTCACAGGCATCTCACCCTAGATGTAATTTTTAATTTTCCTTTAGAAGTTTAGACATAAAGATCATGGAATAGCAGAAAGAACACAAGACTTACAGTTAAGAGACCTGGGTCCGATGCCTGGCTCCGATACTTGGCCCCATTCTTCATCTGTTCCATGTGACCAAGTCACCTATCTTCTCTCAAGCTGTTTCCTCATCTGTAGAATGAGAAAATAGTACCTAAATAAGTGTAAGGTCACATATGGAGTTGTTATTAAAGAAAATAATGTATAAATAATAATAAATGAACCTAGCACATGCGCTAGTAAGTTAGAAAGTGCTCAAGTACTTAATAATTGTAATTTGAATCTGAACAGAGCAAATGTATTCAACCAAAAGATGGAATATTTCACATTAGGCTGATTTCCTAGTATTTCCAGCTGGATCTAAAAACAAAATTCCTAAAGAGTCTATTTTCAGAATTTCCTAAAACTTTTTTGAAAGAGTTTTGAATAGTTTGCTGTGATATAGATCCAAAACAAGACAAAAAACTTGATCATTTACACCCCATTTGCTGTGCACGGAAATATTCTTATGTGAAAAAAATGTTTCCCATATTGCATTAGAAAAATCTTTTGAGGTTCATCAGTTATTTAAAATGGATTGTGTAAAATGTATTAAAGATTCCTAAAATCTTTAATTTTTTAATGGCTAAGAAATTGAGGAGGCCCTGGAAGTTCCATTCTGATTATCATATGACACTAGCATTTCACATGGTTCAACCTAATACATGAGCATACTACATGCATGGTTGTGAATACACACTATTCCCAGCACTTTCCATGAAACCAGATGAATGGAAGTCACTTATTCTCCCTCATCTGTTGATATAGTCCTTGATTCCTTGATCTCCGCTTCCCTTACCCGCTGGTACAATATCACTCCAACCCTCTAGCATGTTGAAATTGCCTTCTGAGACTCTGGGGCTTATTCTTCTTTTGAATTAAAAAGGAGTGCATTGAACCAACATGGATTCAGTGGAAATTCTCAGTTGGCTAAAAGCTGCTGCTGCTGCTGCTAAGTCACTTCAGTCGTGTCCGACTCTGTGCGACCCCATAGACGGCAGCCCACCAGGCTCCGCCGTCCCTGGGATTCTCCAGGCAAGAATACTGGAGTGGGTTGCCATTTCCTTCTCCAGTGCATGAAAGGGAAAAGTGAAAGCGAAGTCGCTCAGTCGTGTCCGACTTGGCTAAAAACAAGATATGAAAAAGCAGATGGTGGAAATTCCCCAGTGTTGATAATGGGAGAAGAACAAGATCAAGGTGGTAGAGGATTCCTGAGAGTTGGTGAAACCACTATTGATACGGTCAATAATAGTTCACATTTCACTTGTTCCTTTGATTAGGTTATTCCATATACATCCCTTCCAATCACAATACATAAAACTCCTGCTCATTCTTTAAGGCCTTAATCTTCCATAACATTCATTTTCAATCAAAAATATATAATGATAATAGTAATAATAAGCAATCCTTCATATTCCAATGATGACACCAATAGTTTATCACTTAGTATTCTGCATTGAACTGGGAACCCCTAAGAAAGCCAAGGCTGCAGCTTCTTCATCTTTGGATATATGGTACCTGGCACACAGGAGCCAGTGAATAAATGCTTATGGAATTGAATCGTGTCACCAATCATCTGTCTCTCAGGTGTCACAGCCTAAGAAATATTAGTGACCTCAAATCTGGAAGACCCATGTAATCAGCACATTGAATACTGTCTCTGGCAGTCCTACAGTACATAAAACCTAAGTGAAAGAAGACTTTGTGAACAGTAAGCAAAATAGACACAAAAGCAAGCTGTAATCACTATCAGAATCACCCTAAACCCATGACCAGTATTTTTTTAAAGACTGAAAAAGCAGAAAGGACTAACATTCTCTGATATCAGATTGATATATTCTTGAAAATGATAGCCATCCTATTTAGCCTTTAAAGAATAAATCTCTTCCTCCCTCAATAAATGCCTAGAAGGGGGTGAAGAAAGAAAGAAGAAAAGAAAAGAGAAATGAGAAAACTGGTTGAAAGGATGTAAAAAAAAGAGCTGGAAAAATTTTTTTAAAAATTGAGAAGGAAAAGAAGCATCAGGGGGTCAGAGGAAGACAGAAAAAGTTTATAAGAAAAGAAGAAACTAATGTATTCATGGGGTTATTTGCTCTGTGCTTGTTAGGAAATGGGTTTCTTTAAAGAAAGAAATCTAAAAGGATGTAGGAAACAGAAAAGCCATGGTGACTCATATTGAGGAGAGAATCCTCCAGGTTCATTTAGGCTGCACCTTTCCCCAGCTGTGCAGCTGAGATATGCCCCCTAGAGAGGCATGTTCAGCAATGCCACGTATACACCCCTTCTATGAGATTTCATAATGTCTACTTTAAGAGGGAGAACTTAAAATGTAGTAGGAAGGACTTATTAGTAATGTTGTAAATAAAATACGTTTCGTATTGTTTGAACAATATCAGCAGATTTGTTTCTTGCTCTGTCGTCAAGTGGGACTTTTTGAGGAAAGTCTCCAGAGAGTACTCTCAGAAAGGGATCAGCCTTACATCTTTCCCTGGGCACCATTAACTTAGATACAGCCCCACTTTGGATTGGGAAAAAATTAAAACTTTTAAAATATACAGTCTTTTTGATAAGGCCCAAGAGAGGGAAATATATACATATATACATACATATTTCAACCTACTAGTACACTTCTGTCTTCATGCATCCTCTCTCAGCTAGGGGCTCACAATTTACAAGTGGTGAACCTTTGCCCCATCACACTCATTCACACAGCAGGCCTGCTTCTGTCATCCACACACCCAGGCCCACCTGCCTGAGGACTGCTCAGCTAATGACCCTCTGCTTAACAGATTTGCCTTGTGCAGATTCCACTTTCACAGATGAAACTTTTTCTCCCCTCTCTAGGATGACTTCCCTTCACTTCCAAGTCTCAGTAGTTGAAAACTTGACATATTTTGAACAGAAATGAAGGTTTTGGAGTCAGGGAATACAGGAGAGAAACAAAAGAAGGGGAAAGAGCCAAAGAGCTCAGATGTAAATAAGCACAGTGAATTCACAGGATTACACAAACACCTTGCACACTCTTGATGGTGTGCCCGCCCCACGAAATGCCTGGTTTTCAGAAAGGGAATGATAGCAGGTGCCTAGGTGTGAGGTGAGGGCTTTTTTAAAATAGGGAGGGAAAGAATTTACTTCTAGAAATGAATGTCTAGGGTTTGGGCAAAAGACATCGGTGGATGGCTCCTTCCATATGTACTTTACTGAATTTTTCCCGTTTCCATATTATGGCCACCATTTTATGGTACCTATTAATAAATTGCTCTTCTGCAGGTCCCTCTCCCCTTAGGCTATAATGTCTTTGAAGGTGGGGAGCATATTTAACTTATTGCCATATCCCCTAATGTTTAATGTTTGTTTTGAGATGGTGAGAATTAAGAGAATAAATTAGAACAACTCATCCTTGGGCCCAGTGGACATCAGTTTCTTCCTTGGCCATTTGTTCCTAGGCTACCATCCCTACACGAACTTAGACTTTTGCAAGAATGAAATCCCTCTGGTGAGAGTCTGCTTGAATGGAATTGCTATAATGTGCCACACAAATGAGTACAGGCCTGGAGGCCTGAGGCCTAAATAAAAATCAGCCTCTGGACAAATTGTAACCTTAACTTAAATGGAGAATACAAGGCCCAAACTGGTTTTGTAGCTCCCTGAGCCCCTGAGGCTTGACACCGTCCAATGCATTATTGCTATGCCAGGATTGAATAAGGTAATGTCTGGGAGAGAGCTGCAGGCAAGGAAGAATGATAAGGGTCTAAAGACTCTTTTATTTGTTTCTATTCTTTCTGTAAAGCGAAGTGAACCAGCCTCCTTTCATTGTCCTGAACTGAACAAAAGCTGTGAGTTTTCATGTGTGCTATCCCCTAAGATAGAATAAAGGAAGTAGCAAATTAGTCTAATTTCCCATTTCCCTAATTTTCCTCTAATTTTATTTCATATGTTTATGTATGTGTTTGCATAAATATATATATATATATATGTATATATTTATACACACACACACACACATATACTCATAGCTCCTTAAATAGACCAAAAAAAAAACAAAACAAAACCTGAATTTTCTTTGAAGGTTTAAAGCTTGAAATTGTCAGAGTATATATTTTGCACAGTCTTTATTTTTTCACAAGGTAGAAAACTGCAGCTCAACAGAACCGAAAAATTGCTTCTGTTATATGGGGACTTCAATTTCTAACAGTGCAGTGAGAAATAATCATTTTCCCTTGCCCATTGAACAAATTTACTGAGCAAGGCAAGATACCAACCAGTGCTTGAAGCTACTTATTCAGGACCAGGTCTAGCCAGACAGCAAGAGGAAGGCCACAGAAAAGACATAAATAGCCTAATAGCTCTTCTTTTCTCCCACTAGCATCTCCTTCCCCCTGCCTCTTCCATTTATTCCACTTTATTGCAAACTAATATTTATTCACTTAATTCTTCTATATCAATGCTCTTGATACAAACAGCCAGAGTTGCTCTATGGGAATTGCCTACTTTTTTGGTAAAAGCCCCTCACTCAGAAAGAGGGAGCAATCTCTATTCTAGACAGCTCTGCAGATTGACACTAACTGCTCACTTCTAAGCATGCTGATCTCAGTGCATCTAAATCCATTTTTAATAAAGAAAAGGAGACATCACCAAGCCTGAAATACTCAGCCTCAACTAAAATATCATCGAGCAGGCACACAGTCACTCAATATTATTTAATGTTACCAGTTGAGGGTCAATACAGAGACTTTGGGTCACATAGATATTCACTAGGTGTATAACCCAGGGAAAGTAACTTAACCTTCAAGAGCTTTTCAGTTTTACTATTTGTAAAACTGGATAATGACAGCTAACTTTTGTGTACTTGGGTGTAACTGACACAATATGTGGCCCATATTAGGTATGCCATCATTGGTAGCTAATAGTAATGTTATTATTATCAGTGTTATTATTAAATCAGCATCTTTCATTCACACAGAAGGATCTTTATCTTCTGCTATTGACCCATTTCTCTGCCATCAGCAGGGACTGATTCTTCATCTTGATGTCTTCTTTTCCAGCCAGCACTCTCTCCCAGCCATCAAGGGCATTCAGAGCTCTCCTTTTGCTTTGGAATGTGCAGGAAGACTACGTCTCTGTTCACAGACTCCAGGGACAATTCTCTTCTTAGAGAACCTTCAGATAATTCCCACTGGACACAATTTCCAGCCTCATCACCTCTAAATGGTAAAAGCTCTCTCACTACAGGATCACAGAATGAGGCTTCCTCTCCTCACTACCTGCCAAAATCTGCTACAGTTAGGTACGAACTTACTGTCTTCTCTAAGATCTGCTTTTTCAGTTTGCATTTGCAGGATGGGGCATGGAGCTTGGCATGCAGTGGGTACTCAGAAAATTTTAAATTAATTGACTGACTGATTAGTTGACTAAATGTCTTTCCTAGAAAATTACTCTTCCAAATTAGTAAATTAGGGAATAATTTAGAAAGAAAAGGTGTGAATCCTGGATAGGGAGTCCAGTGTTATCTATCACATCACTGTACCCACAGTCTCCTAAAAGATCCATCTCATTATTCTATATCTACGGCTATGTTGGCCATTCTGATCAGGTGCTATAACAAACAAATTTTTAAAGCTGGTATACTGGAATTATTTCCATCCAGAGACTATACTGACAATCTATTTAGCCAATACCTAGTAGTGCTGGATGGAGAAGGAAATGGCAACCCATTCCAGTACTCTTGCCTGGAGAATCCCAGGGACAGAGGAGCCTCATGGGCTGCCGTCTACGGGGTCGCACAGAGTCAGACATGACTGAAGCGACTTAGCAGCAGCAGCAGCAGTGATGGTGCTTGATGTATGACCTCAAGGGGTGAAAGCTTAACTCCCTACAGGCGTGATTAACTGAACTGCAAAGAACAAACACATTTGCAACACACTTTTTAATTAACTTAGGCTACTTCTTTAAAAATTGAGACAACTGAAGCAGCAATATTGTTAAATTATATAAAGTAATACAATTCCAATCACATCACACACTTAGCATTTAAGCTGCATGCATGACAAATGGTCCAAAAGGACTCACGATAAAGCTGTTGAAGCCACCTGAAGAAGAATTTTGGAGTCCTTAGTTCCTTTCTGATAAACTTGGAAAATGTTACTTGCCTTGTTTACCTCACAGACAACTTGCAAGGATTCAGTGAAATAATGATGTGAAAGTCTATATAAGCTGTGAGGTGATACACAAGTAGGAGTCATTAATGTTATTCCTAAGATCATGGCATCCGGTCCCATCACTTCATGGCAAATAGATGGGGAAACAGTGGAAACAGCGACAGACTTTATTTGGCGGGGGGGTGGGGGGGGCTCCAAAATCACTGCAGATGGTGACTGCGACCATGAAATTAAAAGATGCTTGTTCCTTGGCAGAAAAGGTATGATCAACCTAGACATTATATTAAAAAGCAGAGACATTACTTTGCTGACAAAGGTCCATCTAGTCAAAGCTATGGTTTTTCCAGTAGTCATGTATGGATGTGAGAGTTGGACCACAAAGAAAGCTGAGCACTGAAGAATTGATGCTTTTGAACTGTGGTGTTGGAGAAGACTCTTGAGAGTCTCTTGGACAGAAAGGAGATCAAACCAGTCAATCCTAAAGGAAACCAGTCATGAATATTCATTGGAAGGACTGATGCTGAAGCTGAAACTCCAATACTTTGGCCACCTGATGTGAAGAACCGACTCATTGGAAAAGACCCTGATGCTGGGAAAGATTGAAGGCTGGAGGAGAAGGGGATGACAGAGGATGAGATGGTTGGATGGCATCACCAACTCGATGGACATGAGTTTGAGCAAGCTCTGGGAGTTGGTGATGGACAGGGAAGCCTGGCGTGCTGCAATCAATGGAGTCACAAAGAGTCGAACACGGCTGAGCAACTGAACTGAACTGAATGTTATTCCTACAGTCCTCTCCAGAGCAAGGCTGAGAGGCCTCCAGGGTCATGTCTCTTTAGATAGAAGGCTTTCTGTGTTGAGTCCTATGTTCTAAGGGCACACATGGAGATGTGAAGCTTATAGGACACTGGACATGAAAATGTTAAAGAATGAGCACCCATATGCTCTGGGCTAGTAAAAGGGAGTGTCGAGTGATATTTACCCACAGTAAGTTGGGCATGTCATAGCATCCATGTTTCTTCTCAAAGTAGGGGAATGGTTTTCAATTCGGAGTTTAATTAGGAAGTGATTCTTTCCTCCGAAACATCCTTTGCCAGAGCACGTTGAGAAGGATGTGCACACTCCCACAGGGAGAGCACCCAGAAAAAGAAGAGAATATTGAGCATCACGTCCTTACTCCCCAAAGAAGAAGGAGAAGGCAGACCTTCTGGGTTTGCCTCATTGTGTTACTAGTACTGAACTTGACTCTCCACCACACCAAAACAACTGGAAAACTGAGCAAGATAAAGGAAATGAAAGTTTTCAGACATTCCACAACACACAGGCTAGGACTGTGATCTCTGAGTGAAAGCGAACTGCAAACCCATGACAGTCCCTGGCTTCCTGCCTGGAGGCACTGTGCAGGTGTGGCGTAGTGGGGGCCCACCAGGCAGAGCACAGCCATCTCACTGAGGTGAGAAGAGATCACAGGTGGTGAAGGCTGAGGGGGCTGGAATTTGAGGGGCAGAGAACAGGATGGGAGGGAGATACACAGAAGAGCTCTAGGAGCCTGCAGGAAGGTTCCCTTGCCTGTGTGGCTCACTACTAGTAAGCCAAGCACATGTAGGATGCCACCGCACAAGTAAGGCACCAAACTGCTTCCATCAGGAGCTGTAAACTGAATAATTCCAATTCACAAGAGGTGGAAGGTGAGGGGTGTGTGTGTTTGTGTGAGACAGAGACCGAAAGACAGATGAGAATTAGAATATGACATCTTAGAGCACACTGGTGTGTACCAGAAAAGTATCAATGAAATTCAAACTTATAGAGAAGAAATTTAGACCAAAATATAGACTACTTTCATGATACGTTACCTACATTAAACTAAAAACTGTAATACACTTAATTTATAGTACTGCAAAATGTAGGGTCAGTGATTCTCAACAAATCTATGGATGGCTTTGTAAAGCCCTAATTTATAAAATCATTGGGTTACTGTTATAAATATAGACTTTATGAAACTACTCTGGCAGCAGCAAGAATTACGTGCCTGGAGTAGGGAAAACCAAGTGAGCATTGAGTTGATACTGAGCTGCTGTGCATTAGTTCATCTCTATCAGTCATTGATATTAACATGCTTCCATTTTGAGCCCCTGGCTATTCTCCAGAACCAACCTAAATCTTCAACCAACTATTTCCCAGGACTTCTTGAATCTTCCTGGAACCCAGAACTTAAAGGATTAAAACAAGGCAAGGAGGGGACCTCCAGGACTCTGGACACCTATTTTGACTATTGCTATCCATGCCATAGTTTTGCTATTTATTTTTAGCATAATCCCTGATAAGCAGTAACCTTACCAGAGCCTGCCTTACAGTGTGTATTTTTCTCTAGATATCCTATACATCAAATACATACAATGTATTAGAAAAATCATGGCTAAGTCAATATCATACTCTAAAGAGATGGCGATTCTGAAGAGCCCAAGACCACAAACCAGCTTATGCCAGGGAAATGGCCTATCTGCTAAAAGATTATGTCAGCAAAAAAGAGCCAGACCCTTCACCCCTAGAGTTTCCTATTTGGTTGGAATGTTCCTTATGGGAGGAATTAATGAGAGGAATAGAAACTCTGGTCAGTGTGGCCAGTGTGTGCTCCTTTGTTGTTGTTGTTCAGTCACTAAGTTGTATCCAACTCTGTGACCTCATAGACTGCAGCACACCAGGCTTCCCTGTCCTTCACTATCTCCCAGAGTTTGCTCAAACTCAGGTCCATTGATTTGGTGATGCCATCCAACCATCTCATCCTCTGTTGCCCCTCTTTTCCTGCACGCAATGTTTCCCAGCATCAGGGTCTTTTCCAAAGAGTTGACTCTTCCCATCAGATGCCCAAAATATTGGGAGTTCAGCTCAGCATCAGTCCTTCCAGTGATTATTCAGAGTCTACTTCTTGTAGGATTGACTGGTTTGATCTCCTTGCTATCCAAGCGACTCCCAAGGGTCTTCTCCAGCACCACATTTCAAAAGCATCAATTCTTCGAGTTCAGCCTTCTTTATGGTCCAGGTCTCACATCCATACGTGTCTACTGGAAAAATCATAGCTTTGACTATAGATGAACTTTTGCCAACAAAGTGATGTCTCTTCCTTTTAATACACTATCTATATTTGTCATAGCTTTCCTTCCAAGAGCAAGCTCAGGGATGGAACTCATATCTCCTGTATTACAGGCAGATTCTTTACCACTGAGCCACTGGGGAAGCCCTGTGTGCTCCTTACTAGCACCCAATATCTCCTAGAGAAACAGATGCCCAGTCTCCTTTGGTGCCTGTGAAACTAGGTCTTCTCTAGATTTCCTTCATTCATTAAACATTTACTGAATATATATTATGGACCAGATATGATGCCAAGGTATAGGGGGAAAAAAGGAAGGTGTAGATATCTTATCTGCCTTCTTTAATAACCTAAACATTATCTATGTGCCATATGGTCTTTAAATATTGTCATCAGGAATCCAGGTAAGCTGTCAACAAAGTTAACAAAATTAAAAAATGCTACTGAACTGCAACTGTCTTGAATATAAGGACTTAGTTAGACTTTTATACAACTGTCTCTTCAGAAACATAGCATAGTTTCTGGCATATAGTAGGTGCTCAGTAAGTTTAAGTTTCTCATTTTTACCATCCTCATGTAGGCCAATAAGTCTGTGTCATCCATCCATCCATCCATTTATCTATTATTGAGTGTCTTTCATAATCTTTGCACTTACAGTTTATATATCAAATCTGTATCAGCTAAGGTTCAATCACTTAAACCACGAAAAGACATAACTCTGAGTGTGTGCTTGCTTAAAAATAATTTGTTACAGAAATTCGAGTTATATAACTGTGGGAGCTGATTAAGCAGTCCCTATAAGATGGCTGTCTTCAGATCTGATGTTGAAATTCAAGTCCACAAGGAACACAGCAGGCAGAAGAAGATAAATGTAAGGTGAAGCAGAGCATGGACAAGCCAGAAGGCACAAGCACAGGCTAGAGCCCAATCATAATCACTGAAACTTGCCAGTTGCTCTTGCCTCTGATCTTGATGATATGATACCTTCCAGAAGCTTGAGTCCTTCAACCCAGAGCTAAACCTGGATCAAGAATCTGAGAAACTGCAGAAAGAGTCAGGAACAGGCGGAGCAGTTACAGACCTGGTCGGTGAGGTGAGCTTGCAGATAAGCAACAGTATCTCTGAGCTATAAAACGGTTTTCATTATACTACTACTTCCCTTTCACCCTCTAAAACTCACTCAAGAATCTCTCTTGTAGCCCATCCTATCCAGAAACATACAAGGAAGGAAAACCTGGGGAAATTAGTTTAGTCGACTTGACAATTTGCAGAGCAACCATAGCATCCTACTTAATCTCATAATCTGATGGACATTATCACTTCCATTGTACAGAGAAACTGAGAGCAGAGTGTTCATGATTTCACAGCAGTAATGGGCACAGCTGGAATTGAATCGCAAAGTTCCTTTCCCACTTCAGCATTATCAAAGAACAAACCCAGATGCTATCAGAAAGCAGAGTGGGTAGACCAACATACTGGTTCAGGAAACAAAAGAAAAAACATAATAGCAGACAATGGGGAAGAATTGATCACTGCTGCGGCACAGTGATAGCTAAAAACCTAGATAGTGAGGCAGACATTGGAGGTACTTCTAGAAGACACAGAAGGCCTTAAACAGGGTATTCTATAAGAAGGCCTGTTTTTGAAAAACAGCATCAAACTGGCTGCGGAAATCAAGATAGCCAGAGCTACAACACAACTGCACGAGACATAATTCACTCAAAATATAATGCAACTATGGTCTCTAGAACTGTGCAACCAACGGTTCTGAAGTCAGAAGGTCATTTGCTAGACTACTTAGCTATATACACACCACAGCGAAAGGCACCACTTCAAACAAGTCGAGATACTTTAATGAGTAGATAAATACAATTTAATGATGGGTAAATGAGAGACCACTCTCATTTACACAGACTGCTTAATCAGTTCTTCCCACACAAAAGTACACACTCACACACGCACACACACACACACACACACATTTGCCGCATGAACCTCTCCCTGGAAGACAAAGTTGAGAATTGTGATGTCATCTATATTTTTTCATACCCTTCGGCTACTGTTAACAGCTAGTGCTGTCACACCTGTGTTTGTCAGGCTGTCTAGAAGTGACGTTCTTAATGGCAAATGAGCTCTTTGAATAAGTCTCATCTCATCTAATTTCGAAATCTGAGTCTGTTAATGGCATACTACCACACCACATAGATGTAGTTATTAGAAACTGTCCATCTCACATTCTAAGTGAGAACAGGAAGAAAATATCTACCTTAAGAGGAAGAGTTGTTCCATTTATAGAAATGATGAATAGCATCAAAAGAGCAGGGTCATTTATAACAATAGATTTCAGAAGGTTTGGTGTATGAACAATAGGCTAAGCCTGATGATATCCAGATGGAAAGGCCAGCATTGTGTCAGGGGGACAGTCACTCTCAGCAGTGCTGCATTATTAAACACCTCTTGCATCAGGCAAGCAGCCTTTCTATGGGCAAGGGCTCTGGAAGGATTCTTCTCCTCTTCATTGGAGCTAGGCTGGAAGAGTAAAGTGTGAGGGGCAGGGTGGATGTCTCATTTCCATCAACACATACTTGCCAAGCACAGAATGGATAACCCATTTCACTAAGAAAATGTGAGGGGGATAACCTATTTCACTTACCTCTCATCCTATTTGGGGTAACCTATTCCACTTAAAAAAATAAATTAAGTGCTTTTCAAGAATTCCACTCATTCACTTATTTGGAATCTTACTGAGCTTTATTCATTCACTTATTTGGAATCTTTCCAAGCTTTAACATTTGCCTTGAAACTACTGGGTATAGGAACGCTGGAAAACTTTGTCAGAGCTCTCAGGGTGAAGCATTCTTATGGCGGGGCCAAAAAAGAACCAAGGCTCTCCCTCTGAAAACAGCAGTCTTCAGATTTACCTCCTCAGCTTTGCAATTTAGTGTATTCTCAAACTAGGGCTGTTCACGCTTCTGGGAATGTCCTTCATTTTGCTAGAAAAATTTTCAGATATTCAGAGGTGACTGGAATAATCTGTTCTCTCTCACAACGGATAAACAACTCCTCCAACATGAGAATCATTTTAATTTTGTCCTATTGTAACTTATAATGATTAGAGTGGAGAAGGCTCATTAAATACATTGGATATAAAACAAATCCAATGCTATTGTTCTGAAAGTTGGCCAGCATTTGAAAATTTAAATAACATGAGCACAGTGCAGCATAAGCAGTCTCAAGAAACTGGGCTGAAGTGAGCAGGACAGCAAGGCCATGTTGAACATTTACTAATGAAGGTTTCAAACATCAGGTATAGACTTCTTACATCTTCAAGCTCCTAACTTATTCTACTGTTGGATTATTGATAATTAAAACAAATAATTGCAGGGGAAATCATCCAGTGCAACCTCTTCCTATATGCACTAAGTAATAGTTCAGGCCAAGTAACTTAGTCAAGGACACCCGGAGATGTGGGACTCCCAGGCCAGGCCCTTTCCACTCACTTTGCTGTGTTCCTCTGCATTAAGAGGGCTTCCCTCATGGCTCAGCCAGTAAAGAATCCCCCTGCAATGTGGGAGACCTGGGTTTGATCCTTGGGTTGGGAAGATCCCCTGGAGAAGGGAAAGGCTACCCACTCCAGTATTCTGGCCTGGAGAATTCCATGGACTGTATAGTCCATGGGGTCGCAAAGAGTCGGACATGACTGAGCAACTTTCACTTTCACTCTGCATTAGGAAACATAAAAGGCTGGCAGTCTTTAAGACAAGATGATCTATTCTTTTTCCTGAGGAGGGTTAATTAAGAAATGGGCTTGAGGTAGGTCACTGAACCCCCTTTGCTACTCTAAGGTTATTTTCCTCCATTTCTGTCATGTCATTTTTCATATGTTTAGTTCTTTCTTGGGTTCCATTTCAAGAGGCTGAAGGGTACACTTCACATCAGTGATTCAAAGCTGTGTTATCTCTTTTCTTCATTAAGAGAAATTTCTAAATAAACACCAGATTTCAGTGTAAAGGACCAGAAGCCAATAGCTCAGGCTGCTTAGTCAGATCACAATATAAATCAGAGAATCTGATTGTGTAACAACTACATTTCACACTGGATAACATGCTTCTGATCTATTTCCTGTGCCTTTTCTGCATCCCTCTCTCAACTTGCAACCTGCAAGTACTAAATGTCTTTGGTAGTAACCTCATGATAGAATTTTGAAATCTTTAAATGCCTGTGCAGTAAGAATATGGAAAATGTTATTTTTAAACAGCTTTATAAAGGTTTAAAAGCCTGTAAAATCATCAGTACAGTCAAGGTGGGGATCTTTGCCTGCCTGAGCTACTATAACCAAAAATTATAGACAGGGTACCTTAAATAATAGACATTACTTCTCATAGTTCTTGAGGCTAGGAAGTCCAAGATGAAGGTTCTGGCAGATTCAAATTTTGGTAGCTCTCTTCTTGGCTTGCAGATGGCCACCATCTCACTGTGTGCTCATGAAATCTCTTTGTGCACAGAAAGAGAGAAGGAGAGATATCTCTTTCACATAAAGGTATTAATTCCATCATGAGGACTCACACTCATTACCTAATCTAATAATCACTTTCCAAAGGCCCAAATACCACCAAAATGGGGTTAGGGAGACACAAACATTTAGTCCATAATAATACTGAATATATCCATCTTTCCCAAAAGTCTTTTCTGTTCTTTCTAATTCCTTCATTCTGCTCCTCCTCACAATCACCACCCCAGTACCTAAGAAAGTGAAGTCGCTCAATTGTGTCCGACTCTTTGCGACCCCATGGACTGTAGCCTACCAGGCTCCTCTGTCCATGGGATTTTCCAGGCTAGAGTACTGGAGTGGGTTGCCATTTCCTTCGCCACCAGTACCCAAACAACCACTATAATCTGTTCACATTTTTTTATTTATTCATGATTTAGTCTTAGTAGGTTGTATGTTTCTAGTATTAATAACTTATCCATCGAGTCTAGGTTATCCAGTGAATTAGCATATAATTGTTCACGTGATACCTATGTCATCTTCTTTTCTACACATTTGTGAACTTCCCAGTTTTCCTCCTATTATTGATTCCTATTTTCATACCATTGGGGTTGGAAAAGATACATGATATGACTTCAGTCTTCTTACACTTGTTAAGGCTTGTTTTGTGATATGATCTATCCTGGAGAATGTTTCATGCATGCTTGAGAAGCATGTGCACCGTGCTGATGTTGTGTGGAATGTTCTGTATGTGTACATTAAGTCTACTGGTCAAGTCCAGCATTTCCTCATAAACTTTCTGTCTGAATGATCTATCCATTGAGGAATATAACCCTTACTATCGCTGTGCTGTTGTCTATTTCTCCTTTCATATCTGCTAGTATTTAATTTAACTTAATGACCTGTTTAAAAGTCATATTGTCAAATACAGAGATAATGTGAGGTACTGGAAGTTAGAATTTCAACATAATAATTTTGAGTTAAGGATCTTAAGTGGGGAGATTTTCCTGGATGCTCTGAGTGGTCTCAATATAATCATGAATGCCCTTATAAGAAGCATGCAGGAGACTTCAGGTTCAGTAGACAGTCATGTGATGGCATCATAGATTGGAATGATGGAGCCATGAGCCTAGGAATGCCAGACTCTAGACACTGAAAGTGGTAAGAAGTAGAAATTTCTCCTAAAGTTTCCAGAAGAAGCCGACTCTACTGACACCATGACTTTAGGTCCTTAAGACTCGTTTTGGACTTCTGACCTTTGGAACTGTAGGAGAATAAACCTATGTTCTCTTAAAAGTTTGTTGTAATTTATTATATCAATAATTAGAATCTAATATACTTGAGTAGCCAGAGATTAGACAAGCAAATGTCTTTCTCTTTCTGTTGGCCATCACTGCTGATCTAGTTTGTTATATGTAGTTTACAAAGTGGCACCTACAAGCCTCCAAACTCTTTGACAGGGGACTCAATCCCATGCAGCTAGTCTCCACATTAATAATCTCTTGAGATATTTTGCTTGCTTCAGCTCACCTCCAGACAGCAGCATGACCATGCCTTTCTCTTTGTCCCCTGCCACAGTGATCCCCACCAAGAAGGTCTTTTCCCCTCATTCTTCCCTATTTTACCCCAGTCTGGGGGCTTATGTGGTCAGATCTATTTTCCATACCTCTCAGAAACCAAATACTCAACAAGTGGGCCATGACAACCCTGCCTGGCCTAATCGGTAATCCACCTCTGCATGGTGCTCTTGGCCCTACCCCAGAAGCATCAGGACACATTAGCATCACTGGTGTCTTATGTCTCAGTCAACTGGGGAGTAAGTGACAGTCTCCCTTTACACAGATGCCCACAAACTCTGTAAATACTTTCACTTGCTCACCAACCTCCAATTCCATTTGATGGAGGAAACGGGGCAAGTTGTGTGTTTGTTCCCTTTCCTTCTCCTCATGAACACCATTTCCATTTCCCTGACTCTCTCAATCCCCAGTTATCACGCCAGTTGTCACACATCATCAAACAAGTTTAATTCTGTTCATGTCAGGAATTGAGTGGGAGTCTCTCAGAAGAACCAGGCATTTTTCAAAAACTCAGGTGTGGAGGATTTAATGGCTCTGCTCTCTACAGGGTACCACTCCTACTGGAATTTTTGCACTCCTCACTATTCTCTAAGGAAGGAAAAGATCTCAGTCAGTATCTCACATTATTCTATTACACTCATATCATCCTAGTTTGAGATATCTTTTAGGTGTCTCTGCTGTGTTCCAAGTGACTGTGGCTTAATTACTCAGCAAATGACATGTATGAAACCTGGTCCTTGACTTGAACTCCCTCATTCTAATACCCTTTCTGTTACCAAGATATCTCAAAAGTAGCTCTTCTTTGCCATGAAGGGGCCCAGGCCAGCTAGCCTGAGTAAATAAATCCAAACATGTTGTCACTGTGAAAAGTAAAAGTGTTAATCTCTCAGTCGTGTCCAACTCTTTGTGACCCCGTTGGTTGCAGCCCACCAGGCTCCTTTGTCCATGGAATTCTCCAGGCAAGAATACTGGAGTGCACTGCCTTTCCCTTCTCCAGGGGACCTTCCTGACCCAGGGATTAAACCTGAGTCTCCTGAACTAGAGGATGATTCCTTACAACTTGAGCTACCAGGGAAGCCCATATTGTCACTACCATGGAGAATAATCTAAATATAACACAAGGACTTGGCTGGTGGCTGATGATGACTAAGTGGATGAGTTGCCTCTATGATGAGCAAAGTTATGTTCTTGATATCTCTCCATTCACATGCAATGGTGAAACAGGTGCTTTGATTCGGCCTCTCTCAACCCCCTCAGTCATGTCACCACATGCTTGTGTCTACTTGAAATAGAAAGGTCTTGTGAGTATCCAGTAAAGTTAGAAAAGGCATTTGAAATACACACTTCACAGCTGCAACGAGCCAGTTCCTATACCCCACAGGTGCCCAGTAAATACTACTGATCATCTGACTATGAGTTTAAAGTATCTCTGGAGACTCCTTAGGAAAATAAACTCTGGCCCATGAATCTTCACTCTTACACTGCCTAGAGTGCTTAGCACAAAAGTTGGCACAAAAAAAACACACTTGGGAAATGTTGGTTGTGCTCAGTGGAATTGTATGGTATTATTTATACATCTATGTCTGACTCTATGCCAAAATCCTGATAGGGTGAACTAATGGATGAAAAAAATGAGGATAGAAGATGTATTTCTAAGTAATGGCTAGAGGAGGAAACAGTGACTTATGTTAAGTGAAGGGTAAAGTGATGAGTTAGAGGAATTATTGACTTTGGAGGCCTTAATGCTTTAAGTGCAACACTGGCCATTTAATTTGAGATAGAAAATAAGCTTCTGTTTGGAAATGAGTCAGGAAACTCCCCTTTGCTGAGGAAACTTGGTACTTTCTCAACCACCACTAGTGTGTGCCTGTATGTGTGTGTCTGTGTGTGTGTACTTGTGTGTGCGTGTGTGTGAACGTACATGAATGTACAGCATCAGGGTGATGATGAATGTCACAATGTCTGAGGATTCTAATTTAACATATTCCCTCATTTAGATACATAAAACTGTTTTGACAAGAATAAGCCTTCCTATCTGCACATCCAAGTGTAAATGCCAAAGGATAAAGTTTTAGAGTTAACAAGACATGACTTTCTATATGACTGTTGGTATCAAGACATATGTCTGTCTGCTCAATATATACACATGTGTGTGTACACATACCCAAACATGCACCAAAAACAGCAGCATAGAAAGAAACAGGCCAGAGAAAACAACCTCCCTGCTTGTACTCATCTGAAGGATGGTTATGATCTATTGTAGATGAAATCATTTGGCTATGGTGACAGAAAACTTCCCAGTGGTCTTTTACACTATACTTCACCTGAGCTCCCTGTCAACACTTGTAGGTCTTGGACTGAGTCAGGAAATACCCCTAGCACAAACAGACAACATTCCAGTCTGAAGCCATGCACATCTGCACACTGCAAACCCATCCATGTTGAATCCTGTGAAACCCATCAAAGGATGACAGCTTAATATAACTCTCTGTATGAGCTAAGCACATTGTTATCTTTGGCCAGGATATGACCCTGGGATAACTTTCCTTCTATTTCCCAGACCGTTGTTGCACCATGTAGCCATCAGACTTCACATTAACATCCACTTCAGGTGCATTCTGGGAGCTACTAAAACAGAATTCCTTAAATGTTTACTAGTGAAGAAAACTTTTAAGAAATTTGGTTATATAGTCAACCACGAACATCAAAAAATGTATCAGAAACTAGGGCAAAGAACTGATGATGGGGGAGTATATAATGAATTAAGCAAAGCCATTTAATAGGTGAATTTTGACTCTCCAATTATTTTAGGTTGTGTTCTTGCCTGGAGAATCCCAGGGACGGGGGAGCCTGGTGGGCTGCCGTCTATGGGGTCTCACAGAGTCAGACACGACTGAAGCGACTTAGCAGCAGCAGCAGAGTTACTATAAACCAGTAGTAAAAATCATAATACAGAGAAAGCTTTTCAGTTTAATGAAATTCACTTCCATGGCTCTGCAACTGCCTTTCTTGTGTGATAAATGCACTCTGTTGTACACCATTTTGTTTATAAAATGAAACACAAGTGCAACAACACTACAGAACAAAAGCCAGGAAAGCCTCAACTCTGAACCTGAAGGTAAGCTCTGAATGAATGCTTCTTGAGGGAATCTGACCAAGGTCTGATGTGGTTTTCTTTCTCTTCAATTCAGTGAATTTCCCCCCAAAAGATGAAAGGAGGCTATACTTTAGACAAAAATGGAATGGAGCACATTTGAAAGTAAAAACTTGAAACTCCTATTCCTTTAGACTGCTGTGACTTTTATCCTCCAAGATAACTCCTGGTACCACTGGTTCTAGAGAACAAGACGATACCAAAACCATGACTACCCCAAACTGGGCTTCCCTGGTGGCTTGGATGATGATAAAGAATCTACCTGCAATGCAGGAGACCAGGGTTTGATCCCTGTGTCAGGAAGACCCCCTGGAGAAGGAAATGGCAACCCACTCCAGTGTTCTTGCCTGGGAAATCCCAAGGACAGAGGAGCCTGATGGACTACAGTCTGTGGTATCACAAAGAGTCGGACATGACTGAGCAACTAAACCACCATCACTGCAAACCAACCAAATTGTGTTCAACATCTTTACTCACGTAGATGTCCTGCATATAAACCATCAGTCAAACATGCACTCAGGGTAGAAATTAACATCTAATGCTTCACCTTTTCAAACCAACCCTTCCCCTGGTAACAAGTACAATTTATTTTTTATTACTTCCTCTGGGTCCAGCTGTGTAGTAAGAGTTCAGATGTGTATTCCATATTTTTAGCTATATGTAATACATTAACCAGGGGGATGTGAAAATCTTAAGTGTATATAATTAACCCTAAGCATTTTAAATACCTTAATTATAGTTTTAGTTAAACTAAGCAGTTGATATCTTTAATTTAGAGTACATATACAATGAACCTCCATATCTAAAATTCAACACCAAATGAATTCCAACCAAGGATGGTACATAAAAAGTAACAACTTTGGAAATTATGTAAGGATATGAGATTGTCCACTATCTAATGGCTTCTATATTTGTAGTCTGCTTATTAGAGCAAAGAGAGCAAAAGAGAGAAAATTTTATCTTCATAAGACCTAAGTCCCTGTCTGTAAGGTGAGTGTTTTGAAGAGCTATGCTTCTTTTCAAAATCTCCAGAATCTGCTTTTTCTTAGAGTTTGTAGAAACAGAGTCCTAACTGGCCTGGGATGTAAACTGCTGGGGTGGGGGGAAGGGGTAGGGGCGGGGGTGGAGACAGGATAATCTGACAGTGGTGTCTGTGACATAAAACTGATCATTCAGGCTTATTCAACAGTCTATAACTGCAACTCATATAAGTACTGAGACGTTCTGCCTCCCCTCAAATTCTCTGCACCAGCCTGACACGTGTCCTAAAGTATCACTCCCTATAGAGTTGTTTTCTTTGTCAGTGGTTACTGAACACAGCAGTGCATTGGATTCACCCAGGGAACTTGCTAAAAAAAACAGATTTCCAAACACTGAATCAGAATCTTGAGAGCTAGGGCATAGGGGATGTATATTTTAACCAGTTATCCAGATGTGATAGTTGGCCTAGACAGTCCAGTACTTGTACACTATTAATTTAGAAAACAATCAGGGAATATAGAGAAAAAGGAGAAATGCTGCTAAAACATGTAGGTTCTAAACCTCTCTTCATACAAAAGAGATGAGTTCATCAGATGGGCTGGCTGTCACCTTGAAAGGCTCATGGAATGTTTCTATCCCAGGAATCACAAACTCAAATGTCTCCAAGACAGGCAGATAACATAAATGAGCAAGGTCAGCTGAGTGGAGCTTGCATAGCTTCCCCAATCTGTATTTAATTTCCCACTTTTGGTAGAAACATGAGAACAATAAATATGGCAGATGCCTCTGAACTCTTTTATGAGAAAACCAATGGTGCAAGAATGATAATAAAGGATCAGAAGCACTCAGTTGTAGTGTCCAGAGTAACAGTGTAGACTTTGGCATCTGAAGAGTTCCTACCACATCTAACGTGGACAGCTTACATTACAGCCAATTCCTGTCCATTTTCATGGAGGCAAAGACCATGCAAAAGAAGTGAGGACTAACAAAGGAAAGGTTAAAGAAAAGCTAGGCAGGAAGAGGGAAACAGTTTAAGTTGGATCTTGGACTGCCAAGAGATCAAACCAGTCAATCCTAAAGAAAATCAGTCCTTAATATTCATTAGAAGGAATGATGCTGAAGCTGAAGCTCCAAAACTCTGGCCACCTGATGCAAAGAACTGAGTGACTGGAAAAGACTCTGACGCTGGGTAAGACTGAAGGCAGGAGGAGAAGAGGATAACAGGATGAGATGGTTGGATGGCATCACCGACTAGATGGACATGAGTTTGAGCAAGCTCCAGGAGTTGGTGATGGACAGGGAAGCCTGGCGTGCCGCAGTCCATGGGTTGCAAAGAGTCGGAAACAACTGAGCGACTGAACTGAACTGAGCCTAACAGGAAGGAAAGATTTGTCCTAATATTTTCTCCATAGGAAGGTAGAGACACATAACCTACTGTTTAATTACACTGAGATTTTGATGAGAGAAACTGGAATTTGGAAACAGGCAAATCTGAAATAAAATCTCAGCAATCAAATTATTGAACCCTGTCTGAGCCTAAGTGTTTTCATTTTTTCAATGGGAGGTAATATCTAATTTGTATGGGTGTTTTGAGGATTCTTGTGTAAATGCATATGAAGGCAGCTAGCAAATATCCTGACACAAAGGAAATATTTGGTGAATGACTATTTTTTCTTGAACTCCCCATATTTGAGTCAGAGCCCACTCCCGTAATATCCTCTTTACATCTATAGCTCTATGAATATTTTAGGAAAGTGGTAGTTTTATCTCAACCATTTATGTTTATAAAACTCAAACTCAGACAGTGTTTCCTTAGATTTTTGCAGTTTCTCTAAGATTTCTTTCAAGTATTATACTTAAGATTTGAATAGCAGTAAGGCATTAGAAGATATTCTGTAGTTGTTTCTTAAAAATTATTTTTCACTTAAAAATTGGTGATATAATTTTACAACAAGAATTTATGATCTCATACTTCCCCTGACATAACCTGGAATTTATCTGGCCTTTTTCACTTGGCCATCATGCACACACTCAGAAGATACATGACATCATTAATTATTACCAGGCCTCCAGGATTTATTTTGTCTTGTATTTCTTTTCATGGTATTTTAGAGTTTTCCATAATTTTTTCTGCATCCTATAACAAGTAGAAGCAGAAAAACAAAACCTATATTCTCATATACACAAAGTAATTTCCCAGTTTACTCATCTGGGGAAAATCAAGAATACCAACAGCAAATGCTCTTTTGATTCATTCATTCACAAGCACTACCTGAGGGACTACCATAGGTTAGAAACAGTGTAAGATGCATTCATATACATGGGGAAATGGTGATATAAGGCCCTTCACAAACAAGAATCTAAGACAGCTTCTATTCAGGATATATCTGATGTCCACATAACACTTTGCCTGACAAATCTAATGAAGGTACCATAATTACATTTTGATAATAAGTTACCGTTACACTACTCATGACTGCTCTATATGACATACATTCTCTAGATTTAGGATCTAAAAGGAAAACCAAAACAATGTGGCATTAGATAGAGATTCATTGTGTAATACTGTATTCCACCTTTCTTACCTTCACTAAGTTAATATCATCTTACCTGGTAGCAATGCCTCTAAAATTACATTGGCACATATACAATGACAACTTTTGCATTTGTTTATATAGTTGTTATTTATCATTTACTTCTTATTATATTTTTGTCTGTCCACTTAAATTACATATCCTCCCATACCATGACAGAGATTATTAGCTCTTCACCAAAGTGTACTTTCTATTCTTCCTACACATACAGCTAAACATTAATACATATCCCAGCCTCCACTGGGGCTGAGTATGACCATGTAACTGAGGTCTAGGTCTGGCCAGTAAAAACATCTATATCTGGTCCCTTAAAAACCTTTCACATTTACCACCTCATTACATCCATGTCTCAGTGATACGACTTATGATGTCTATAGTGAGACTCAGAATGGTCTTAGAAGCCACATACTGAAAATGTTGGTACCCATAGACTGGGTCACTAAATTTCTTCATGGAGGAGAGCTGACCTACCAAAATAAATATATTTCCTGAACCAAAAATAGAATTCTTATTGTTTGCTGCTGCTACTGCTGCTAAGTCACTTCATTCATGTCTGACTCTGTGCAACCCCATAGACAGAAGCCCACGAGGCTCCCCCCATCCCTGGGATTCCCCAGGCAAGAACACTGGAGTGGGTTGCCATTTCCTTCTCCAATGCATGAAAGTGAAAAGTGAAAGTGAAGTCGCTCAGTCATGTCTGACTCTTAGGGACCCCATGGTCTGCAGCCTACCAGGCTCCTCCATCTATGGGATTTTCCAGGCAAGAGTACTGGAGTGGGTTGCCATTGCCTTCTCCGTCTTATTGTTTAAGCCACTTAAAAAGTTGGCAATTCATTTGCTACTACAGTCTCACCTACCCTAGTTAACATGCCTAGTTACTCAACTGACTACATTACTTTGAAAATCAATTGATAAGGACTTCCTTGGTGGTCCAGGGGCTAAGACTCCATCCTCCCAGTGCAGGGGCCTGAGTTTGATCCCTGGTCAGGGAACTAGATCCAACATGCCACAAACAAGACCCGCTGCAGCCAAATAAATAACCATATTTTTAAAAAATCAATTTATCATCTCAGTATACACCTATTTTTAGACTCTATGCTATTCATCAATCTATATGTTGAGTCTTAATAATGCCACGATGTTTTGATTACTGTAGCTTTTTAGTATATTTTGAAACCCATCTGTGTAAATTCTCCAATTTTGTTTCTTTCAAAAAAATGTGAAGCTATATTTTAGTCATTTAGAGTTCCATAAAATTTTAAAATCAGTTTGCTAATATCTTATTTCTAAAACCTCTTGAAATTGTATTGAATATCTAGGATAATTTGGGAAAATCACTATCTTTAAATATTGAGCCTTTCAATCCATGAAATAGGTATGTGTATATACATTAATATTTTGTGGATTCTCTATAGTCTTTTATATGCATAGCATGCATTCAAACTCAGTTTAAGAGCTGCAGATATGGGGACCTACTTGTACAGTTCCATCTCCCCCTCCCCCAAGTTAGGATCAATTTCCCAACCAGAACTTGTCTGCTTAAGTTTTCTCTTCAGTACCTTCAGGGTGGCAGCTCTGGCATCAGTTTTTTTGTTTGTTTGTTTGTTTGTTTATCTTTGGCTGAAACTCTCATTCTGTTACATGGACATGTGGTTCAAGGGTCAGAAATATGCGTAGACAGACCTTAGAAGTGTTTTCATTGACTTTTTTCCTTATGTGACCTCCCCATTCTCTTCAGCATTAAGTTTCCTAGCTTCATTTTTATTTATTTTCCAAGCCAGAAAGATGGTGGTTTTCCCACTTGTACTCCACTGGCTCTATGCTTTGCGAGGGTTGCACTGAGCTCTAGTCAAAAGCACAGATATAAGAACTTACTTCTATAGTGAACCATCTCTCACCCTCCCAAGTGTACACTCTTCAGTTGAGTCTGTCTGCCTGCCTCTGTTCACTCTCCAATACCATCAGGTAGGTGCTTTTTTGTATTGTGACCAAATTGTATACTTATTTTCTGCCCAGAGAAGTTATCTCATGGGGTTTTAGTTTATCATACCCAGAAGAGGAAATCAGCTAATGTCTAAAAGCAAAGACTTTTTCGCACTTAAAAGGAATCAAGAGTTCATCTAGATGAATAAACTTACATCCGGGATGAATGAGAGATGTGACCACAGCCACATAGCTAAATACCTAGTGATGAAAAACTTTAAATAAATATATGGCTTGGTCCCAGACTTAGTGCATGATGTGTCAAAAATAGCACCGTGACCTGTCTGATTAAATGAGGTGAACCAGTCAAGCGGGCCACTGGAAGACCATCCTTGTGAGGAACTAGAGAACCTCTTCAGGTTCCGTTCTATAGGCAACAGGGAAATTTCTGCCACTTCTTGAGCAGTGGCATGATGTGATAAATATTCTGCTGGGAAGAGATAATATTATAGCAGTATGCAGTGTGAGAAAATAAAGAGGACCCTGGAAGGTTTTTCAGTGACTCATGTAAGAAATGATGGGACCAGGCCTTGGGGGTAGGCATGGGGAATGCAGAGAGAAACAACAAGGGTTGAGACTTACAGATGGAATATTATCATGATTAGTACCCTCACAGCTTCTAAAGGGCAAGCCTGCACATCATTCAGGTTGTATCCCCAGATTCAGCATCATTCCAGTGCTTAAGAAAAGTGGCTTAGTCGTGTCCAACTCTTTGCAACCCCATGGACTGTAGCCTACCAGGCTCCTCCATCCACGAGATTTTCCAGGCAAGAATACTGGAGTGGGTTGCCATATCCTTCTCCAGGAGATCTTCCCGACCCAGAGACTGAACCCGGGTCTTCCAAATTGTAGGCAGACGCTTTACTGTCTGAGGCACCAGGGAAGTCGACCCAAGGCAAGTGGCAGCCAGGATAATTTCTAGAACATTTTTGTGCTTTCTTATAATCATTCTTTTCCCTTTTCTCATGCAGGAAATGGTGCTTGTTTGTGAGCACAGAGGCCAGGAAATAATTAAGGGGTATGCAGTCTCTGCCGTGTGCTTGTCTAATGTTCTTAAAAGGGAACACATTTCAAAGATTCCCACATCCTTTGTCTCTGCCATACTTTTAGCTTCTGTCTCTCTGGTGCTTCTACTAAAGTTTTGCCGGCTCTGCCTTCTTGTAGGAATTTTCAAAGCCAGACAGTTCTATCAACACCCCTGCCTCCTGTTAAATGAACATATAAGATGTTATTTTCTGGCAGCTTATCTGATGGTGCTGAGATCAGAGGCACTGTGATTTTCAGCAATAGGAAGTTTGATTCCAATCTGACATATAGTAGGTCTCCGGCTGCAGTAGAATTGCCCCAGTGGCACAGTGCCAACTAAGCCAGCCTCATATGACTCCCTCTCAGCACACTGCCTCCACTCCCTCAGCAGCTGTTAGTATCAGGAAGATACACACACACACATGCCTTCAAACTTATACAGAAAAGTAGGCCAGAAGGGTAAAATGATTTCTTGGAATCCATGGATGGAGAATATATAGTAGTGAATACAGACAAAGTCATTTGGTTTTGTGATCAATGAGTCATCACTTTTGAAGTGTGTACCAATCAGCAGCCAAGGATCCAATGTACCAAGAGGAGATTTCTAACAATAAGGGGTGGAAAAACCCCAGTTTTTCTACCCTTCAATTATGAACCACATTCAACATGGTTTCTCAAGCGCTCTCTAGGAGGACTGAGTATCAGTTATTCACAGCAGTAGCCCCACAAATCAATGCATCCTTTACATCTTCTCTCCCTTCCCTGGGTCACTTTTCTCATTCTCTGTCTTGTGCTAACTGGAATGATTAACCAAACAAACTACTTGAAACCAGGTTCTTATTTTATGGTCTGCATTTGGAAGAATCCTAACTAAAGCAAGCTCCAGACTCTAGAATTCCCTCTCTCTACCAGGAAGGTAGAGAGAGTATCAAAATTTATTTCCTGGAAGGCCAGAAATTATAGCAGATAAGAAAAAAGAAAAGTATGCACAACCCACTCCAGTATTCTTGCCTGGAGAATTCTATGGACAGAGGAGCATGGCGGGCTCAGTCCATGGGGTTGCAAGAGTCAGACACAACTTAGTGACTAAACCACCACCACCATGCACTGTAAGAAGAGGAAAGTGAGATTCACATGCTCTTTGCACTGACTGGCAGTGATGGAATGGAGAAGGTGGAGAAAACCATGGGAAACTGAAAGGTCTTTAGAACATCTTAGGATCAGATTCCATGGATGAGCAGCTCCAGGAAGCAGCTAGAACCTCCTTATGCCTGGAGAAGAGTGTGGATTCCATACTCATTTCCAGTGAACATAGTCCTTCAGAACTGTATCTTTCTCTGAGTCAACAGGAATGACAGTGCAGGGCCAACTGTCTGCTGAGCTTGGTGGCAAAACCAAGCTTAGGCTATGAAGATAGGATTAGAAAATTGCTGAGCCCTCTCAGTGAGGAGCCTCAGGTCTCATTGTTTGCTGAGGGCCTCAGTTAACCAGTAGCTTGCAACTCTCTCTGATACCTAGAAGCCAATTCCAGCACACAAGACCTAACACTCAGTTGATTCTAAGCCCTGACACAATTAAAGGCAATTGTGTAGAAATCCACTGAGGCTTATTTAAAGAAACCTGTATGCACCAGGACCTAGGAGAAAGGAGCAGTGACACCATAAGAGACTAACTCTGACTTGCCTGTGAGTGTCCAGGAGTCTCCTGTGGATGCATGGGTCAATGGTGGCCTGCTGCAGGGTCAGGGGCACTGAAAGTGCCAGTGGGTGCATAGGACTTTTTGAAGGAGGCCGCCATTTTCTTCATTACCTCCACCATAGTTTGGCCTCAGGTCAAACAACAGGGAGGGAACACAGCCCCACCCATCAACAGAAAAAATTTGATTAAAGATTTACTCAGCACAGCCCCACCAATCAGAATAAGACCCGGTTTTCCCCTCAGTCAGTCTCTCCCATCAGGAAGCTTCCATAAGCCTCTTATCCTTCTCCATCAGAGGGCAGACAGACTGAAAACCACAATCACAGAAAACTAACCAATCTGATC
Source organism: Giraffa tippelskirchi (assembly GCF_054371585.1). Taxonomy (NCBI): domain Eukaryota; kingdom Metazoa; phylum Chordata; class Mammalia; order Artiodactyla; family Giraffidae; genus Giraffa; species Giraffa tippelskirchi. The sequence continues at coordinate 156,282,538 of NC_137275.1, forward strand.
ACATGGACTGTATCTTGTATAACTCAATGAAACTATGAGCCATGCCCTTTAGGGTCACCCAAGATGTATGAGCCAAGGTGGAGACTTCTGACAAGACGTGGTCCACTAGAGAAGGGAATGGCAAACCACCTCAGTATTCTTGCCTTGAGATCCCCATGAACAGCATGGAAAAGCAAAAAGATAGAACACTGAAAGATGAACTCCCCAGGTCGGTAGGTACCCAATATGCTAAGGGAGATCAGGAAATAACTCCAGAAAGAATGAAGAGACAGAGCCAAAACAAAAACACCACCTAGTTGTGGATGTGACTGGAGATGGAAGTAAAGTCCGATGATGTAAAGAACAATATTGCATAGGGACCTGGAACATTAGGTCCATGAATCAAGGCAAATTGGAAGTGGTCAAACAGGAGATGGCAAGAGTGAACATCAACATTTTAGGAATCAGTGACTAAAATGGACTGTAATGGGTGAATTTAACTCAGATGACCATTATATCTACTACTGTGGGCAAGAATCCCTTAGAAGAAATGGAGTACTCATTAAGGTAAAAAAAAAAAAAAAAATCCGAAATGCAACACTTGGATACAATCTCAAAAATGATAGAATGATCTCTGTTTGTTTCCAAGGCAAACCATTCAATATCACAGTAGTCCATGAGCCACCCAGTAATGCTGAAGAAGCTGAAGTTGAATGGTTCTATGAAGACCTACAAGACCTTCTAGAACTAACACCCAAAATAGAAGTACTCTTTATTATAGGGGACTAGAATACAAAAGTAGGAAGGTAAGAGATAGCTGGAGTAATAGCCAAATTTGGCCTTAGAGTACAAAATGAAGCAGGGCAAAGGTGAACAGAATTCTGCCAAGAGAACACACTGGTCATAGCAAACACCCTCTTGCAACAACACAAGAGAAGACTCTACACATGGACATCACCAGATGGTCAATACAAAATTCAGATTGATTATATTCTTTGCAGCCAAAGATGGAGAAGCTCTATACAGTCAGCAAAAACTAGACCGAGAGCTGACTGTGCCTCAGATCATGAAATCCTTATTGCCAAATTCCGACATAAACTGAAGAAAGAGAAAACCACTAGACTATTCAGGTATGACCTAAATCAAATCCCTTACAATTATACAGTAGAAGTGACAAATAGATTCAAGGGATTAGATCTGATAGCCAGAGTGCCTGAAGAACTATGGACAGAGGTTCGTGACATTGTACAATAGGCAGTGATCAAGATCATGCACAAGAAAAACAAATGTAAAAAGGCAAAGTGGCTGCCTGAGGAGGCTTTACAAATAACTGAGAAAAGAAGAGAAGTGAAAGGCAAAGGAGAAAAGGAAAGATATAGCCATTTAAATGCAGAGATCCAAAGAATAGCAAGGAGAGATAAGAAAGCCTACCTTAGTGATCACTGCAAAGAAATAGAGGAAAACAATAGAGTGGGAAAGACTAGAGATCTCTTCCAGAAAATTAGAGATTCCAAGGGAACATTTCATGCAAAGTTGGGCACAGTAAAGGACAGAAATGGCATGGACCTAACAGAAGCAGAAGATATTAAGATGAGGTGGCAAGAATACACCGAGTTCAGTTCAGTCGCTCAGTCGTGTCCAATTCGTTGTGACTCCATGAACCGCAACATGCCAGGCCTCCCTATCCATCACTACTCTTGGAGCCCACCCAACCCAAGTCCATCAAGTCGATGATGCCATCCAACCATCTCATCCTCTGTTGTCCCCTTCTCCAGCTGCCCGCAATCTTTCCCAGCATCAGGGTCTTTTCAAACGAGTCAGTTCTTCGCATAAAATGGCAAGAGTACTGGAGTTTCAGCTTCAACATTAGTCCTTCCAATGAACACTCAGGACTGATCTCCTTTAGGATGGACTGGTTGGATCCCCTTGCAGTCCAAGGGACTCTCAAGAGTCTTCTCCAACACTACAGTTCAAAAGCATCAATTCTACGGTGCTCAGCTTTCTTTTTAGTCCAACTCTCACATTCATACATGACTACTGGAAAAACCATAGCCTTGACTAGACAGACCTTTGTTGGCAAAGCAACATCTCTGCTTTTTAATATGCTATCTAGGTTGGTCATAACCTTCCAAGGAGTAAGTGTCTTTTAATTTCATGGCTGCAATCACCATCAACACTGATTTTGGAGCCCAAAAAAATAAAATCTGACACTCTTTCCAATGTTTCCCCATCTATTTGACATGAAGTGATGGGACCGGATGCCATGATCTTAGTTTTCTGAACATTGAGCTTTAAGCCAACTTTTTCACTCTCCATTTTCACTTTCATCAAGAGGCTCTCTAGCTCTTCTTCTCTTTCTGCCATAAGGGTGGTGTCATCTGCATATCTGAGGTTACTGATAGTTCTCCCGGCAATCTTGATTCCAGCTTGTGCTTCCTCCAGCCCAGCTTTTCTCATGATGTACTCTGCATATAAGTTGAATAAGCAGGGTAACAATATACAGCCTTGGCGTACTCCTTTTCCTATTTGGAACCAGTCTGTTGTTCCATGTCCAGTTCTAACTGTTGCTTCCTGACCTGCATACAGGTTTCTCAAGAGGCAGGTCAAGTGGTTGGTATTCCCATCTCCTTCAGAATTTTCCACAGTTTATGGTGATCCACACAGTCAAAGGCTTTGGCATAGTCAACAAAGCAGAGGTAGATGTTTTTCTGGAACTCTCTTGCTTTTTTGATGATCCAGTGGATGTTGGCAATTTGATCTCTGGTTCCTCTGCCTTTTCTAAAACCAGCTTGAACATCTGGAAGTTCACGTTTCATGTATTGCTGAAGCCTGTGTTGGAGAATCTTAAGCATTACTTTACTAGCATGTGAGATGAGTGCAACTGTGCGGTAGTTTGAGCATTCTTTGGCATTGTTTTTCTTTGAGATTGGAATGAAAACTGACCTTTTCCAATCCTGTGGCCACTGCTGAGTTTTCCAGATTTGCTGGCATATTGAATGAAGCACTTTCACAGCGTCATCTTTCAGGATTCGAAATAGCTCAACTGGAATTCCATCACCTCCACTAGCTTTGTTTGTAGTGATGCTTCCTAAGGCCCATTTGACTTCACATTCCACGATGTCTGGCTCTAGGTGAGTGATCACACCATCATGATTATCTGGGTCATAAAGATCTTTTTTGTACAGTTCTTCTGTGTATTCTTGCCACCTCTTCTTCATATCTTCAGCTTCTGTTAGTTCCATACCACTTCTGTCCTTCATTGTTCCCACATTTGCATGAAATGTTCCCTTGGTATCTCTAATTTTCTTGAAGAGATCTCTAGTCTTTCCCATTCTATTGTTTTCCTCTATTTCTTTGCACTGATCGCTGAGGAAGGCTTTCTTATCTCTCCTTGCTATTCTTAAGAATTATGCAAAAAAGATCTTCATGACCCAGATAACCACGATGGTGTGATCACTCACCTAGAGACAGACATCCTGGAATGGGAAGTCAAGTGGGCCTTAGGAAGCATCACTATGAACAAAGCTAGAGGAAGTGATGGAATTCCAGTTGAGCTATTTCAAAACCTGAAAGATGATGCTGTGAAAGTGCTGCACTCAATATACCAGCAAATTTGGAAAACTCAGCAGTGGCCACAGGACTGAAAAAGGTCAATTTTCATTCCAATGCCAAAGAAAGGCAATGCCAAAGAATGTTTAAACTACCACACAATTGCACTAATCTCAGACGCTAGCAAAGTAATGCTCAAAATACTCCAAACCAGGCTTCAACAGTACATGAACTATGAAATTCCAGATGTTCAAGCTGGATTTAGAAAAGGCAGAGGAACCAGAGATCAAATTGCCATCCTCTGTTGGATCATAGAAAAAGCAAGAGAGTTCCAGAAAAACATCTATTTCTGCTTTATTGACTATGCCAAAGCCTTTGACTGTGTGGATCAAAACAAACTGTGGAAAATCCTTAAAGATATGGGAATTCCAGACCACCTGACCTGCCTCTTGAGAAATCTGTATGCAGGTCAAGAAGCAACAGTTAGAACTGGACATGGAACAGCAGACTGCTCCAAATGTGAAAGGAATATGTCAAGGCTGTATATTGTCACCCCACTTATTTAACTTATATGCAGACTACACCATGTGAAATGCCAGGCTGGATGAAGCATAATCTGGAATCAAGATTTCTGGGAGAACTATCAATAACCTCAGATATGCAGATGACACCACCCTTATGGCAGAAAGAGAAGAAGAGCTAGACAGCCTCTTGATGAAAGTGAAAGAGGAGAGTGAAAAAGTTGGCTTAAAACTAAACCCATGGCTGATTCATGTCAATGTATGGCAAAAACTATTACAATATTGTAAAGTAATTAGCCCCCAACTAAAATAAATAAATTTATTAAAAAAAAAAAAAAAAAAAAAAAAAAAACTCAACATGCAGAAAACTGAGATCACGGCATCTGGTCCCATCATTTCATGGCAAATAGATGGGAAACAGTGGAAACAGTGACAGACTTTCTTTTCTTGGGTTCCAAAATTATTGCAGATGGTGACTGCAGCCATGAAATTAAAAGATGCCTGCTCCTTGGAAGAAAAACTATGACCAACTTAGATAACATTAAAAAGCAGAGACATTACTTTGCTTACAAAGGTCCATCTAGTCAAAGCTATGGTTTTCCCAGTGGTCATGTATGCATGTGAGAGGTGGACTATAAAAAAAGCTGAGTGCCGAAGAATTGATGCTTTTGAACTGTGGTGTTGGAGAAGACTCTTGAGAATCCCGTGGGCTGCAAGGAGATCCAGCTCATCCATCTGAAAGGAAATCAGTCCTGAGTATTCATTGGAAGGATTGATGCTGAAGCTGAAACTCCAATCCTTTGACACCTGATGCGAAGAAGTGACTCCTTGGAAAAGACCCTGATACTGGGAAAGATTGAAGGTGGGAGGAGAAGGGACCACAGAGGATGAGAAGGTTGGATGGCATCAGTGACTCTATGGACATGAGTTTGAGCAAGCTCTGGGAGTTGGTGATGGACAGGGAAGCCTGGCATGCTGCATTCAATGGGGTCACAGAGTCAGACATGAGTGAATGACTGAACTGAACTGAACTGACTGACACACTCAAATACAAATGCTTGACATTTACCATTTTAAAATACCTGAGATATCAGATTATTCTCACCTTCTACCCCAGTAAGAATCTTTATAATCACCTCCTATTCTCAAAAAAAATTGGAAAATCTAGCTGGTAATGATGAAGATTGGAGAAAATGAGACTTTCCTACTCTGGTAGGAATATATGTACATTGGTGCAAGTTCTGGAGGGAAATTTGGCAATATGTATAAAAACTGAATGTACAACCATTCGTGGGGTCAGGGAAGCAATTGTACAAAAATTAAACAGAAGCAAGACAGTGGAAGGTCAGGGTTAAACTCATGACTTCATTGGGTGACCCTGAATACATCATTTAGATAATCTCTCTGATCTTCAATTCCCTGGACACTAAAACAGGAAATGTAATTTCCACTTTTTCACTTGTTTTAAAGGTTAAAAAAATGCTCACAAGGAAAATGTACCAATCTAGAATCTGTCACTTTAGCAGGACAAGTCAAAGGAGAGGGAATTTTTTACCTTAATGAGTAAAAACGAATGGTGGAACCAATAGTAACCAATTACTATCGTTGTAAAAACTTAAAAAATCTTATGGGGAAAGACTTGAACAAGAGGACTGACACTGTGTATATATTTGTGAGAGACTTTATACATATCTTTATTTTTTGAAATAAAATGACTAAAAGATGTCCACTAACTAGATATAGTATCTATAACAGCTGATATATTCTAATTAATACTATTAATTTCTTATATCCTGCTCACCAGGAATTTTTGAGTATTCTCTGAAGTTTCAATACAAATGTTTTAAAATTCATTTTGCTTTGTTGCAGCAAGTATACACATTCAAAGACTAGGAATTTTGTGTTTGTTTCTACTGTCTTTTAGGTTTTGGTTGTTTTCATTACTATTACTTTGTCTAATGCATCATTCAAATATCCAATGCCTTTCTGATTTTATGCCACAAATCATTGACTTCTATATTCTTGAATTCAACAAAATCCTAGAAATCAAGAGTAATCTGGATGTTTGAGACAGAACAAGTTTGAGGACACAATATTTAACTACTCTCCCCTAGCACCATAGGTCCATGGTCATAAGTCCAAGAACTTTTGCAAACTCCATTTCTCAATACATAGGGCTATAAATTCTCAATTTTACCCATACTAAATGCACATTAGAGAAAATTAGAATAGTATTTATCTCTAATATGGAGTCTTCAGCAACTTATCTACCCATGCCATATACACAGACACACATTCACAAACTTACTTAACCTTCATCAAACATCTACTACATGCCAGATGTTCTGTAGGCTCTGTAGCAGTTAGGGTTCAAAGAGAGAGGCAAAGCACTGTGCTCCCTGTGGGCTGAGGAATTTATGAGATCTAATAAAATTATGGGAGTAGCGGGGAAAGAAAAGGCCTGGAAGAGGGCCTTGCAGACTTAGAAGAAGTCACTAACCAGTCCCCCTGAAGTGCTGGTACAGGTAGACTAGTTGGGGCACCTGGGGAAATCTGAAAAACGAAGCACAACTAGGAACAGAAGTTTGTAAGAGCTGTGATCTTTGTGTAGCTACTATGTCTGTGTGTCCACAGCGAAACATCTGGTGGGGATGCTTGGGTAAGAAGCCTCACTGTTGGAAAGAAGAGTTGGATGCAGAGCAGGAGAGAATGAGGACAAACTGGGTGTCTCTGTGCATGTTTTTCTACCCTCTAAATCTCATACAAGCTTCTGTTTTGGCCAACTATAACTTGGAACCAGTCAGGAGATTCTTGGAAATGTACTGCTAAGATCAAGCAATCTAAGTTAGTCCATATTCATACCCGTCAGCTTGTTGTCTACATATACTTCTTTTAAACATATTTAATTTCCAAATAGAGGCAACAGCAAAATGATGTTTCCACCTGCTGCTGCTGCTGCTGCTGCTAAGTTGCTTCAGTCGTGTTCAACTCTGTGCGACCCCATAGACGGCAGCCCATCAGGCTTCCCCATCCCTGGGATTCTCCAGGCAAGAATACTGGAGTGGGTTGCCATTTCCTTCTCCAATGCATGAAAGTGAAAAATGAAAGCAAAGTCGTTGAGTCATGTCCAGCTCTTCACGACCCCATGGACTGCAGTCTACCAGGCTCCTCTGTCCATGGGATATTCCACGCAAGAGTACTGGAGTGGGCTGCCATTGCCTTCTCCTGTTTCTACCTAACATGTTTCTACCTAACATGATATAATTATCCTTGATATAACTAATAATGCACAACATAATTCTCCCCAGAAGAGGATGCATAAGTTTTCTGTTTCTTTATCCATTTTTGGATGTTCATTTCTTTTCTGAGTCAAACACTTCTTTTGATATCTAAACATTAAACACTATTAACATATTTTATATTGGAAAGGAAAGAGGAATAGAAAAAACAAAGAAAACAAATAGCATTTCACACACACACACATACATACATACATACATATACACAACACATATTCACCTCAAAGTAGGGAACAAATACTTAGAAGTACAAGAGTATTTCTGTAACTTATCAGGCCATCATAACTGAGATGTATAACTTCTTTCTGCCATTATCCATCTGTATTCTCTTTGTCCTCAGCAAGTACCTTGGCGGGGCATGGTTACCTGTCTGATGGCAGGGTGACTCAAACAACTGTTCCTTAAAGGTCTACCCTGTTGGCAGTTTTGCTTCTATTGGATTGTTGTAGTATTCCATTAATTTTAACGTAAGACATGGAGGAGGCACCCAGAGGACCTCCTGCTGTCCAGATATACTCTCACTGCCCTCACTGTGTTAGAGGAGCCTAATTTTCCCACTGACAGTACCAATCACCCTTCCAATACAATGATTCTTTCCTTTGCCTGTTGGTTCAGTGGGATGAGGAGTCCAAAACGACCAGGTAACAGTCTCTCAACTTTCAGTTTAGTGAAACATCTTGTGCCCTCTGATAAAAATAGTCTTCCACTGTTCACTAAGAACACTAAATCAAATTATAGCACCTCTGCTTGTTTCTCTCATATACTAATCCTCAAAACAGTCATTCTTCAGTACCCCAGGTCCTAGTTTACCACCACTCATTAGGACAGTTGTATCACAATCCCAAGTGATTTCAGTATTGACACAGATGATCATCTGGCCCAGCGTGTCCTATACCCGATCCTCATCTCAGGCTGCGGCTGCTGCTAAGTCACTTCAGTCGTGTCCGACTCTGTGCAACCCCATAGACAGCAGCCCACTAGGCTTCTCCGTCCATGGGATTTTCCAGGCAAGAGTACTGGAGTGGGTTGCCATTGTCTTCTCCCATCTCAGGCAATCCTCTTCTATTTTAATCATCTGAGGAATGGGGACCAGGCAACCAGGAACCACAAACAGCCCAAAGCCCCACAATATTATTCAAACTAGCCATTTCTAAGCTGTCTACCCTGCCCTGCCTTGCCTTTCCAATGGAAAACCCCCAAAAGGCTCTGACCTAATGCTTTCCCTCAGTTCCTATCACCTGTTTCCTGACCACCATTACCTCCTGGGGCTTGTGAAGATAAATTGTTTTTTCTTTCCTGAGACTGTTCTCTTTTACCTCCTATGGTCACATCTAAGTGACCACTTTATAAAAGAATACAAAACCTAGGGTCAGTATTATATTGCTTGTTTGCAAACCCAACAAAATGAAATGAAAGGGAGAAAAAAGAACTCTAAATCATCACAGCAGAAAATTGTAGGGACAATTTCTGCCAGTGGATCACTAGAGGTAACAGAGAAGAACCATTCCTATGGGTCACTCATTCAGAGCATATATTCATCCTAAAGAATTTTACACTAACCCTTCAAAATAGTGCTACACACTTGGAGCCACAACTGAGCCTCAAAAGGACCTCTCAGATGAATTGCTTCAGGATTACGAGGACTATAACAATGCTAATGAATTTGATATTGAATAATTTCCATGGTAAAAGTAATACTGAGTGGAAAATTTTAACAATCAATAAAGCATTTTGGAAATCTATGGTTGATGATTTTGGCAGAATCATCAGAGGCAGGGAAGACAAAGTCATATCCAGGATATGAGTCTATGCCACTGAGAACAAAATGCTATTCCTTCCATGATGGAAGTAGCCCAATGTAATCAACCTTCCACCAAGTGGTTGGCTGATGTCCTATAAGAGTGGTGACATATTATGGACTCAGTGTTGGTTTCTATGCTAGTGGGTTTGGCACTCAGTAATGAATGAAGCCAAAGTGATCTTTGTGAGCAAAGTCCATACTGCTGATTCCATGTAAAACCTCTATTACTGCCACAAGGCCACCCTCACCTACTAGGCAATGGTTGGAATGGCTGGGTAAAGGGGCTGACTAACATTTGCAGCATGAATCATCTTGTTCATCTGGTTATTAACACTGACCTCTGCTGGAGGAGGCCTTTTGTAAATAAGCACACAGAACACAAATACATTTATACTTCGTGCCCATTCTGAAGTGTTCTATCTATGTACTATTTCTGAAGTGCTTGACACAATTATTGAATTGTGTTGTTTCCAAGTCTCTGACTATCCAATCAAACCATCAGCCACTACCTAAGAATCAGTACAGAGCCAAGGAATTGGCCATTTTTCCTAGGGAAAATGAACAATCAGATACACTGCTTTAGAACTACAAGAGCAGACAGGTGCAGCAACGATACCCTTTCCTTGGAAGGGATACTGAGTAGAGACAAATCCAGATGGCCTTGGGGGCTCATCTCCTTCCCATTTTTGGACACTTAGCAGAGAGTTGGCTTAGCCAGCATACAGAGATAAAGCCTTTGGCTAATTTCAACATTCCATTCAGCAGGCAAGGCTGTTCCCTGAGCCCTCAGCATTCAGACCTAGGTCTCCAGTATGCCTCTTCCCTAGCATGTTCCTGGACCCAGAGTTCTCCCATTTTACTTCTTTTTACTGCAAGAAACCAGACACTCCCTATCTTAGGCTAACTTACATAATGGAGTGAGTAAGCAGGAGTTCTTTTTTTGCACATTTGGCTCAGACAGTAAAGAATCTGCCTGCAGTGCAGGAGACTTGGGTTCGATCCCTAGGTCAGGAAGATCCCCTGGAGAAGGGAATGGCAACCCACTCCAATATTCTTGCCTGGAGAATTCCATGGACAGAGGAGCCTGGTGAGCTATAGTCCCTGGGGTCATAAAGAGTCAAACATGACTGAGTGACTCTCACTTAACACTTAGCAGCTTTTTGGCTAAAGCAAGTCTCTGCGGGACTTTTGATCATGGTGCAGACAGGGCATCTATGTTCAGCCTGTGCAAAAGAGCAATAAAAACATGAGGAATTGTATGCATTCTACTACTACTCTGATTTTAAGTTTTTCACCCAATAAATCCTATGCTATATCTGAAACCCATGGTACTGTATGAATATCTATGATTTCTCTCATAGCAGGTACCTTGATATACCCTAGGCCATTGGAGACCTAAATGCTTGACTAAATTGGCATCTCCCACATTTTTGTGAGAAATATTTTGAATACTCCGGCACATATTTCTAGGGAAGTAACTACTTTCTACTCAACAGGTCTACATGGTAAACCAGCATGATGTCATTTGGAATGGGAAAGCAGAGAGGTTTCTGAGAAAAAAGTTATGAAAAGGGGATGAATAGTCCTGAGATGGAGCAGCGTATTGCTAACTACCATCTAAAAGCAAGCTTCTTCTCTACTCAAAGGTATTCACCAGGTTACTACCTGCACATGGATTCCAGGGGATGTATTCATTATTCCAGTAAAGAAACCACATCTGTCATGGGTTACAAATGGAGTTCCCTTCCACTTGATTAAGTTTACGATAAACCACTGTCATTCTCCAAGATCTGTCATCTGCACAGTCCATACAGGCATATTAAATGAGGACGTGGTACGAATCACCACTCTTGCATTTTTCAAGTCCTTGATGGTGAAACAAATCTCTCTAATCCTAGCAAAATAAAATTCAGTATTGATTTTTTATTGGGTTACTGATTTAGTGAGGAAGTTCTGGAGGTTTCCATCTTGCCATTCCTGTGATAAAAGGTCTCACTCCACAGATCAGGGAACCACTATGGAGGTTGTGCCAGTTGCTTATTTGTCTATTTCAATTATACATTTCATAATTAGGATAATAGCTATTGCTTGACATAGTCTAAAAATGTCCCATTTGCCACTGACAACAAGGTAATCAATCCCTTTAAATCTATTCATATCAGAATCCTAATACTATACCATACTGCTATCCTTAATGTTCTATTTGCCTAGAACCACTTCTGGCAATAGCAATATTTATCTCAGTATTCAAATAGGAATGATATAGGACAAGAGATTTGTTAATAGGAATTAGGCCTTACACAATTGTTGGAGGAGCTGGAGCAGTAAAGATCTAGGAGAGGGAACGGAGGACCTGAAGAAGTTACTAACCAGTGTTCTCAAAGCACTGACCCAAGTGGACAAGATGGAACTTTCAAGGAAATTTGATAAGCTAGGCTCATCCTGCCACTAAAGTAGAACTCCAAATGAGGACCCCTTCATAAGGAACGCAGCAGCTGGTACGTCTACATATCTACCACTTCTGTGCATCTATAACCAAGCATATGGTCATGTGACTGGGACCATTGCTGGTCAACAGGACCAGAAATCAGGAGGCAGAAACCTGACTTGGAGTCAAAGAAAAGAAACACAAGTAGGAACCTGCCAGGCACTTCTTTGTCTTTTCATCACCATATTTGACCCTGAAATTCTTCAGAAAGTAATGACTCTGCTTTAGTTCCATTTCTCAAATCCCATTCAAGTTCCTCTTTTGAGCAGTTCCAATCTGAAGGCAGAGGAAAGGGGATTCTGGGAAATGTAGTTCTTAGTTTAACCAAGTTGACAGTAAAACAACCTGGCATACCAATACTGATACAAGATGAATGAAACATGGTATAGAAGAGGAAGGAAGGGGAGCCAGCAGACAAGGCTGAGAAGGAGCAGTCAGAAAGAAGATAGGAAAACCAGGAGAAGTGGTTTATTGGACCCCACATGCTGAAAGTGCCTTAAGAAAGAAGGAGCCATCAATACTGCCAAATATGGATGAAAACTTAAATAAAATGAAGTTTGAAAATTGTCCATAGGACTTGAGAACACGGAGATCACCGTGGATCTTAAAGGGAGTGAGATGTTGATGGTGGTGATAAAAGCCTGAATGGCATGGTGTAAAGAGAAAAAAAAAACATAGATAGGAGGTTAACAATTTTTGCAAGGATTTTTTGCTGTTAAAAAGTCATAGATAAATGGAGTGGTAGTGAAGAAGATGCTCTAAATCAAAGATGATGTTCATTTATGGGTGTAAGTATTTATTAAGATGAGAACTCATGACATCTTTGGATGTTAATTAAGTACAGAAGCAAAAATTAATGATGTAAGAGAAAGTAAAGTGTGGGGAATAACTGAATGGGCAAAGTGCTTTAATTAGCAAAGAAAAATGGAACCCAGTACAGATAAAGAGGGGTTGCCTTATTAGGTATATGGGCAGTTGGTTCACTTTACAGGAGGGGAAGCTCATGAGCACAAATACAAGTAGACTAGTGGATTTACTGTCTATGAGAAGAAAACCATTCCTCTCTGATTCTATTTTCCTAGCAAAATAAAAATCAGAGTCATTAGAGGGGAGTGACAAGGGTAGGCAGTGTTGAAAGTTTGAAGAAAGAGAAGAAATAACGAAACAGTTGTCTTGGAGAGTGAAATATAAATTGATTCAGGGAAACACTGTTGCATGCTTGGCAGTACTGAAGCCTCACTTAAGGTTTGTGGGTGTAAATTTAAAGTGAGACCAGTCACATTGTTTTCATGTCCTTTTGTCACCAGGTTCGCTATTTGGGAACAAGAGAGGAATTGCCCTTGTCTTAAACTCAGTTGGCTTTAGTTTTTCCAAGAACAGAATGCTGCTCACACTAAATTAAGTCTCAGTGGGGATTTATGAGCAAGGAAAGATGTACCTTATGTGGTTACTGAACCAGGAATGGGGGGTCAGGACCCCAAGTTACTGCCGCCATCTCTTTGGGACCACACGATCCTAATCTCTGCTTTTCGCATTACATTTATTTTTTCTCTCTGCCAACAAGATTTTTCTTTTTTGTGTACACTTGATAGAAAATAGTTATCCCAGCCCAGGCTCAACTCCCAACTCCAAATCCCAGAAGAGAGTAACCAGAGACTCTATGTACCAATTCCAGACTGCGAAGGGGAAAAATCAGATTAGCTTATCTTCAGTCAGCCCTTGGGAGAGAAACCTCTGTGGAGTAAAAGCGGTGCCCAGTGTGCATAAATCAACTGATCTAATTTCTAAAATCTTCAAGAGGAGTAGTCGGTCTGGTTCTGAAAATTTAGAGCAATCCAAAATCTTTAGTGTTGCAGAAATGGAATATTGAAGCAAATTTACATTTCCTTAATTTCTTAAGGAAAATAAGAAATAGAGAAAGCAAGGGGATTCCAGAAACATATCTATCTCGGTTTAATAGACTACACTAAAGCCGTTGACTGTGTGGATCATAATAAACTGTGGAAATCTCTTAAAAAGATAGGAATACCAGACCACCTTACCTGTCTCCTGATAAACCTGTATGTAGGCCAAGAAGCAATAATTAAAACCCTGTATGGAATAACTGAGTGGTTCAAGATTGAGAAAGGAGTATGGCAGGGCTGTCTGCTGTCAACCTGTTTATTTAACCTATATGCTGAGCACATCATGAGAAAAGCCAGGCTGGATGAGTTACAAGCTGGAATCAAGATAGGCGGGAGAAACATCAACAACCTCAGATATGCAGGAGATACCACTCTAATGGCAGAAAGCAAAGAGGAGCTAAAGAGTCTCTTGATGAAGGTGAAGGAGGAGAAAGAACCAGCTTAACACTAAATATTAAAAAAAAAAACTAAGATCATGGCATCCAGCCCCATTACTTCATGGTAAATAGAAGGGGAAAAGGTGGAAGTAGTGCCAAATTTCCTCTTCCTGGGTTCTAAAATCACTGCAGATGGTGACTATAGCCATGAAATCAGAAGACAATTGCTTCTTGGCAGGAAAGCTATGACAAACCTAGACATTGTGTTGAAAAGCAGAGACATTACTCTACCAACAAAGGCCCATATAGTCAAGGCTATAGACTACCCAGTGGTCACATATTGTTGTGAGAGCTGGACCATAAAGGCGGAACACTGAAGAATTGATGCCTTCAAACTGTGGTGCTGGAGATCAAACCAGTCAATCTTAAGGGAAATCAACCCTAAATACTCATTAGAAGGACTGATGCTGAAGTTGAAGCTCCAGTATTTCAGTCATCTGATGCAAACAGCCAACTCACTAGAAAAGTCCCTGATTCTGGGAAATATTGAGGGCAGAAGGAGAAGAGGTTGTCAGAGGATGAGATGATGGCTGGATGGCATCACCAATGCAATGACATGATCTTGGGCAAACTTTGGGAAATGGTGAGGGACAGGGAGGTCTGGCGTGCCGCAGTCCAAGGGGCCACAGAAAGCCGGACACAAAACATGACTGGGTGACTAAACAACAACAACAATTTCTTATAATTAGAGGATTGAGTTTTACAGGTAGAAAAGGTATTGGAATAGTGATTTCTGCTTTCTCATTAGGTCCCAGTGAACTGTTGATCTTATATAAATATGTTCCAAAAGATGTGGAATAGCCGTGGACAGCAAAGAGATGAATGTAGCAGAGATAGAGGTTTCTTTCAAGAACAGGATGCTTTATTTTGGCAAAGGTTCTAAATCTAACTTGAGCATCAGAAAAGGTTTAAAATGAATGCTATGCTCTTTATCAACACATTAACAACTGCCTTTTGCCATAAACACCAACAGAAAATTACTTGTCTTGAGTTTATCTTTTCAGTTACAAATGACACAGGACTGCTGCTATGTTCTTACCTGGAAGAACATGTAAAAGGTTACATGTGGCTGTGGAAACACCAGGATAAAATTAAAATATTTGATCTCTCCAGTCCTGACTCGGCCACTAGTCAGCTGTATAATCTTCCTTAACCTGTCTGAGCCTTCTAGAATACCTCTAGTGTCAGTAATGTTCTTAGGTTTTCCTCTAGTGTCAAAACCTATGAGTTGAAGAACTCCAGAGAGAATGGTCCTGAGAGCATGAGCAGTCACAGCAAGATATGCCCTAAGGACTTGCAGTTGATCTCACATCTAATTCAGAAGTCTGTTGTATCCAGCCATGTCCAACAAGCAGAACAACCCAGAAGCCTGGGTAATGCAATGAGTGCTTACAGTGTGATTTCTGAATGAACAGTAAATTTAAACTTCGAGAACCCCTGCAGTTGCAATGGGGCAACACTGTAGATTTATGATGTCGAAGCTCCAAGATGCAAAACCTTCATGTTTGTTCACAGTCTTGTTTTTTTATTGAAATATTATAAGCAATAATAACACAAGAGCTTTCTCCCAGTATGAGAGAGAGAGGAGGATTTTTAGTGGTTATGGTACTGATTTAGTGAGTAACCACACTAACTCTCTAAGGCATACAAGAACAAACAAGAGAGACATTTGTGGGGTGGGGATTGTTATTGGATCCTGATACACTAAATGAAGTATCTGCTTATACTATCACTCAGAAATGCAGATGTATAAGTACACCAGATTGGTTTTCTTTAAAAAAAAAAAAAAAGTGGTTCCTCAAGATATACATGAAAATCAGACCATATGTGCTTTGAAAAGACCAGTTTACCCTGTTGGCTACAATCATATCCAAAACTATGTCTTCCCAGCATCTTTGCTATTATTGAAGACAACCAGGGTAAATAGCTCCACAGTTGGCCTCAAGGATACAACTTCAAGTTAGAAAACACTAATTCTCCAGCCCATTCCCTATCTTAAGTAAAAACAGGTAAAACAATTAGGTATCAAAGTTCTCATAGACAGTGTTCTGAAACGTGTAAAGTGCTATTCAAAAGTAATCTTGGATTTATTTAGACATACGTGGGCAGTAAACCTCATCTGGGCCAGAGTCAGAAGGAATTAGACATGCAAGGTGGTAGAGACAAGAAAGCCCTAACTCAGGACTGATAAGGACTCTCTCCAAAGGTACATTCCTTGGAAAGTAGCCAAGGTCCTTAGAAGTCAGGAACTGGAGAGTCTTCCAAGAACACTACATCACAGTGGTAACACAGGAATGTGCTGAAACATTGGATGGGTGTCCTGATCAGCTCGAGGATCAGGAGAAAGTGAAGCAATAATACAAACATTTGTCAGAATGACTTGAGTGAAGTGAAAGATGATGTATGATTATAGGCAGGCCTCATGACAAATTCCACTGCATATAGAAATAAAGCCACAGAGGAGTTCAGCATTGCAAAAACTGAACCAATAAACACAAACTGAGATATTGTTTTTCTTGTGTGATAGCCCAACCATGTATTGGGCCACCTCCATACATGTGAAGATAATTACCACTCACTGCCAAGTAGAGGAAGTCTTTTTGTAATCTTGGGCTAAAGGCAAGGACTTTTAAGATACTGACAGTGGTTTCAATAAACATTAAACTCTGAACAGACAGGAAGATCATGATAATAACGATGATAATGATAAAACTCAGTGCTCTAAATACATACTAATGTAATCCCGTGCATTCCTTGAGCAAACAACCACCTTCCACACACATGAAAGAGATGAACATCTAACTTTGTGATTGTCTTAGAGTTCAGGAATAGAGGGAAGTATTTAAAGCATTTCTAGACATAAAAGAGCTGAATAGGAAACAAGGAATGGAGATATCTCTTTCCCAATTTAGAGTTTTAAGAGGTTTTGCTGTTTGTTTTTGTTTTGGCAAGGCTCTGTCCACACGGAACAAACATTTCACTGTAGCCTCAATCTCTTTCTGACTTAGTGGTCACTCTGACTTAGCGTGCTCTTTAACAAGCAAGTT
Source organism: Giraffa tippelskirchi (assembly GCF_054371585.1). NCBI lineage: Eukaryota > Metazoa > Chordata > Mammalia > Artiodactyla > Giraffidae > Giraffa > Giraffa tippelskirchi. The sequence goes on from NC_137275.1 coordinate 156,299,563, forward strand.
GTGGACCCACATGATCTATGACTATACTGAGAAACATAGCAAGCAGTTGGCTGAGTTGTGCCGTCTTATTCCCACCCTCTTGGACTGACCAGTTTGATTTCCTTGCTGTCCAAGGGACTCTCAAGAGTCTTCTCCAGCACCATAATTTGAAAGCATCAGTTCTTTGGTACTTAGCCTTCTTCATGGTCCAATTCTCACATCTATACATGACTACTGGAAAAACCATAGCTTTGATTATTTGGACCAATCATAAAGGAAATTCATTGGAAGGACTAATGCTGAAGCTGAAGCTCCAATACTTTGGCCACCTAATGCAAAGAGTCAACTCATTGGAAAACACCTGATTCTGGGAAAGATTGAAGGCAAAAGGAGAAGAGGGTGGCAGAGCATGAGATGGTTAGACAACATTACCAACTCAACGGACATGAATTTGAACCAACTCCAGGAGATAGTGAAGGGAAGCCTAGTGAGCTACAGTCCATTGGGTCACAAACAGTTGGATATGACTTAACAACTGAACAACAATAATCCCCACCCTCTAATCTTCTGAGAATTCCACGGCCAGAACTATGAATCATTTCCTATAATTCCAAGGAGGTATGAATCTGCAGTACTTAATCCAGGATAAATCTCTCTTCACTAGTGTTCTGTTTGTGGTTATTTCACAGCTTCTTGATGAGAGGTTGGTTAAGCTGATCTAATTCTCCAATTCCAACGAGAAGAGGTTAGGAAAGGATGACAGGCTGCCTCATCCACCACTGATTCCAAAATTAATAAAAGGTTAAGCCAAGCCAGTGGTAACAAGTGTTCAGGTCCAACCAGAAATTACTTCATTTCTGCATGCAGCAAGCATTTGCTACTGGGGTGCGTGAACACTATTATTTGATACTCCATTGATTCTCTCTGGGAAGTAATTTTTCATCACTATTTTTGGGTTTAGGTTTGCTTCCTTTCCTACATGTTAAAACATCTTTACTAGAAATAACTAGATAAAGCCCATCTCACAGATCTGTGGCACCTTAGACCCAGTACCTTCTTCCAAGAGACAGCATTAAATTTCCCAACTCAAAGATAGTCCTATGTGACTGCAAAGGGCTATGTCACTGCCCCACAGCATCTCATTCTTTCTTTGCCTCCTCACTTTGTCTACTTGTAAAACAGACAGGCAGGCACACACACCCACAATGCCAACCACTTCACTGTATCCTTCAATTTATCCCTCCTCATGGCCCTGTAAGTTAGGTACTATTTTTATCCTTCTATAGATGAAACTCAGTGAACTAATGTGTCATACCCACACAGCTAACAGGTGGCAGACTGGGTTTGAGTCATGTTGGTGTTTTTAACCTCCACACTTAATGATGAAGCTGAAGTGCCAATACTTTGACCACCTGATGTGAAGAGTTGACTCACTTGAAAATACCCTGATGCTGGGAAAGACTGAAGGCAAAAGGAGAAGAGGGTGGTAGAGGATGAGATGGTTAGATAGCATCACTGACTCAACGGACATAAGCCTGAGCAAACTCCAGCAGATAGTGAAGGACAGGGAAGCCTGGTATGCTGCAGTTATGGGGTTGCAAAGAAATGAACATGAACAACTTAGGGACTGAACAGCTACTCTCCTAAGTGCCTTTCTGAAGTGCTTTATCCAAGCTCTTATTTTATAGATGATAAACTGGGTCCACAGAGCTGAAACCCACTTTCTCCAGAGCTCAGAGTTTCCTGAATCCTTGGCAGTAGCTTTCTCTGGATTCAATATTACTTCCCCATGCTTGTTTAGCTATTGAGGTTCTTGGAAAATAAGTGTGCTCTTACCACAAAGTTGCAATGTACATTACTAAAGGCAGTCAAAAGTAATTGCATAACAGCAGCCATATCTCTTCACACATTGCCTGCCTCACTGCACTAAGGTGACGGTTCCAACATAGGAGATAAAGGATGTAACTGGACCTATGTCAAGGAAGCCCTGACCAGGTGCTCTGATGACAGATTTTGAGGAAGAAAGTTATCCCATTTTTTCTAAACGGAAGTGTTACTTTTCTTAAGTAAGACAAAGCATGTTTGTTTGAGGCAGTGGCTGGGGTCTGAGTAATGAAATCACGTATATGGTGAGTCAGCCAAATGGCTGGATGGCACAGTGATTCCTCAGAGGTGAGGGGAGAGACACTGGTCATCTTCCTGCAAGCATAAGGGAACTTTCAGAGTTAAGCTTCATGTGGGTGTGCATGTCTGTTCATGTGCACACACATGCGTGTCTAAGTTGCAAGAGACAAGGAGGGTACAGAAAGAAAGAGGTCAAGAATCAACTGAGGTAAAGAAAGTCATCTGACATGTTTACCTTCAGGGAATTCAGAGTTTGTGATTGTTTCAGTATTTTTGTTTCACATTTTATTTTGATATACAAAATTCCATTAAAATGGGCAGAGCAGGGCATGTGGCGGTATAAGACAAGAATTCACTTTAAGAGATAAAAATGTCTATATTATGGAAGCAATGACTTGTTTCACACATTCTGCTTATTTTTATTTTGTTTTACAAGTATATTCATAATAAACATACTATTTCTACAGACTTTATCAACTATTTCCATGAGTTTATGATGTCTATACCAAAACCACACACACACACACCATTAAGCTTCTTCTGTGTGTATGTGCATGTGTCTGTCAGTGTGCACATACACACGTGTATGAGTTCCATTTAAGATTCTTCATAATCCAACCCACCCTATCAGGCCTCAAGCCCCTACCCCACAGCACCAGATGCCCCAAGCATGCTCTATTCTGGCAAAACGGAATCTCTTGCTGTTGCCTGAATGTCAAGCCTTTGGCCTCTCCTCTTCTCATGGCGTTCTCTCTGATTTAGGGGCTCTTTATCCTTTTTCATACTGAAATATTCTACTGATATTTCAAAGTCCAGCTTAAGTACCACCTTGTCTGTGAACATTCCCTCCCCACCTCCACTATCCTTAATCTCCACCCTATGTCCTCTCCCTTCACAGACACATGCATACAGCCCTGATGCATGAATTATGGATGGCTCTGTCTGTCTGCCTCTCCATCTCATCTCAACTCCACCTCCACTTCACATATTTTAAACTCCTCCAGAGCAAAGGTGGATATTTTCCTATATCCTTCCCCACCCCACCCCAACTTGCTCCTTGTTCCAGTAAAGAGCAAGTCTTTCAAGCAGATTTGTTGAATGATGACTGACTTTACTGATTGATTGATTGGGCTGAATGAAACACATCTACATATCTGTTCTCCAGCTGTAAAGATGAAATATATGGAGCTAATCCAACCGCTTGTCTGAAAGCAGTTCCTCAGCAATGCTTCCTGCCAGGTCCTCCTCTTTATGGTAATGAGTGAAATCAAGTCAAGTATCCAACCATTTGAAACCTCCACCCTAAAGTTTAACCTCCACGCTGGTTCTTTTCCATTCGCCCCTGTAGATCCAATCCCCACCTTGTGCTGCCCTGCTCTGTGCTCTGTGTTTAGAAGACTAAACACTAGGAAAGGCATCACCCAGGCTGTTTTGCCCTGCAGCTTTCAGCTAATGGATTCACCAAGGGGAGGCACTGGAGGGATCCTAGAGGGAAGGAAGAGAGAGAGGCCAGTATTTATCTCCCTCCCTAACTTATTGGAATACAGTTGGGCAGTAGCTGCAATCCTCTATCTAAGCCCATAGCTCCTGTCAAGCAGTCTCTTTTGCATGGTATATCAGTTTCTTATGGCTGCTACCACAAATTACCAGGAACTTGGTGGCTTACAACACCACAAATGTATCATCTTACTGTTCTGTAGGTCAGACATCCAGCAAGGATGGATGGGCTAAAATCAAGGCATTGGCAAGGCTGCTTCCACACTGGAGGCCCTAGGGAAATGGAGAATCCATTTCCAATCTGTTTTCAGCTTCTTGGGGCTGCCCATTTTCTTTTGCTAGTGGTCCCCGTTTCTTCTAACTTCAAAGCCATCAATGTTGCATCTCTCAGATGCTTCTTCCTTCATCACATCTCTCTCTGACCATGGGCAGGAGAGAGGTTCTCTGCCTTTAAGAACTCATGGGATTAAATTGGGCCCATCAGGATAATTCAGAATAATGTTCCCATCTCATGGTCCTCAATCTTAAATATATCTGCAAAGTCTCTTTTGCCATACAAGTAACATATTTACAGGCTCCAGGGATTAGGCCACAACATCGATGAGGGGCCATTATTCTTTCTACTTCACACAGGGTTAGCTCTTATCAGTTCTGGTAACATTGTTCCCTCTGTTTGACCCTTCATATCTAGAAGTGGCAATGGCTTTTTGATGTTGCTAATCTCTGAGGCCTCATCATCTGCATTTGGTTCCCCTACCCCACCCTCAGCTCTACAAAGAGTTTCCTTAATAAATTATCTCCAATTAACCCTTCAAGCATGCCATATGATTCTAGCAAGGGCCCAGACACCACAATGCTCACTCATTCATCACAGGTAAAATTGTGTGGCTCTAGTTCTAGTTCAGACATCCTGGAATGTGAAGTCAAGTGGGCCTTAGAAAGCATCACTATGAACAAAGCTAGTGGAGGTGATGGAATTCCAGTTGAGCTATTTCAAATCCTCAAAGGTGATGCTGTGAAAGTGCTGCCCTCGATATGCCAGCAAATTTGGAAAACTCAGCAGGGGCCACAGGACTGGAAAAGGTCAGTTTTCATTCCAATCCCAAAAAAAGGCAATGCCAAAGAATGCTCAAACTACCGCACAATTGCACTCATCTCACATGCTAGTAAAGTAATGCTCAAAATTCTCCAAGCCAGGCTTTAGCAATACGTGAACTGTGAACTTCCAGATGTTCAAGCTGGTTTTAGAAAAGGCAGAGGAACCAGAGATCAAATTGCCAATATCCGCTGGATCATCAAAAAAGCAAGAGAGTTCCAGAAAAACATCTATTTCTGCTTTATTGACTATGCCAAAGCCTTTGACTGTGTGGATCACAATCAACTGTGGAAAATTCTGAAAGAGATGGGAATACCAGACCATCTGACCTGTCTCTTGAGAAACCTGTATGCAGGTCAGGAAGCAACAGTTCGAACTGGACATGGAACAACAGACTGGTTCCAAATAGGAAAAGGAGTACATCAAGGCTGTCTATTGTCACCCTGCTTATTTAACTTATATGCAGAGTACATCATGAGAAACGCTGGGCTGGAAGAAACACAAGCTGGAATCAAGATTGCCGGGAGAAATATCAATAACCTCAGATATGCGGATGACACCACCCTTATGGCAGAGAGTGAAGAAGAACTAAAGAGCCTCTTGATGAAGGTGAAGGAGGAGAGTGAAAAAGTTGGCTTAAAGCTCAACGTTCAGAAAACTAAGATCATGGCATCTGGTCCCATCACTCCATGGGAAATAGATGGGGAAACAGTGGAAAGAGTGTCAGAATTTATATTTTTGGGCTCCAGAATCACTGCTGATGGTGACTGCAGCCATGAAATTAAAAGACGCTTACTCCTTGGAAGGAAGGTTATGGCCAACCTAGATAACATATTTAAAAGCAGAGACATTACTTTGCCAACAAAAGTCCGTCTAGTCAAGGCTATGGTTTTTCCAGTGGTCATGTATGGATGTGAGAGTTGGATGGTGAAGAAAGCTGAGCGCCATAGAATTGATGCTTTTGAACTGTGGTGTTGGAGAAGACTCTTGAGAGTCCCTTGGACTGCAAGGAGATCCAATCAATCCATCTAAAAGAGATCAATCCTGGGTGTTCATTGGAAGGTCTGATGTTGAAGCTGAAACTCCAATACTTTGGCCACCTGATGCGAAGAGTTGACTCATTGGAAAAGACCCTAATGCTGGGTAGGATTGGGGGCGGGAGGAGAAGGGGACGACAGAGGATGAGATGGTTGGATGGCATCACCGACTCGATGAACATGGGTTTGGGTAGACTCCGGGAGTTGGTGATGGACACGGAGGCCTGGCGTGCTGCAATTCATGGGGTCGCAAAGAGTCAGACACGACTGAGCGACTGAACTGAACTGACAGAGTCACCTCCAGACAGATACTGTTTTCTATTCCTTTGGCATCTGTATTTATGCCAAACATAGTGGTGGGTATAGAACAGACACTGAGGAAACATTTGTCAGTTTATGCTCTTCTGGGTGGATTGCTATCATGAAAGGTAGCATCTCTTCTATCTTTCCTCCAGCTGCCCCTTGAGTTTGGACATTCTGAAGTCAGAGAGAAGGTAGTACAGAACACACTAATAAAAGGAAACAAAGCCTCTCCTCCTTATAGAAACTCACAAAGGTGTCTCACAGTTTTTCAAACCATGGACGGTGTTCCATTTCTAAATGTTCTCTCCTAAACACTAATAATGATCTATCAAAAGGAAAAATAAAGAAAATGATCTCATTTACAAATGCATCAAAAAATACCTAGGAATAAATTTAACAAAGGAGGCAAAAGACCTATACTCTGAAAACCATGTGACAGTGATGACAGACACTGAAGACAATGCAAACAAATGGAAATATATCTGTGCTCACAAACTGGAAAAATTAATATTGTCAAACTGTCCATGCTACCTAAAGCAAACTATAGATTCAATGTAATTCCTATCAAAATACAAACACAATTACTCACAGAACTAGAACAAATAATCCTAAAATGCATATGGAATTAAAAAGATTCCAAATAGCCTAAGCATTCTTGAGAATCACTCCCTGATTTCAAACTATATTACAAAGTTATAGTAATCAAAACAGACACATAAATCAATGGAATGGAATAGAGAGCCCAGAAACAAACCCACGCTTATATGGTCAATTAATCTATGACAAAAGAGGCAAGGATGTGTAACAGGCAAAAGACAGCCTCTTTAATAAGTGGTGAGACGTGGATACCTACATGCAAAAGAAATGAACTGGACCATTTTCCTACACCATATATGAAAGTAAACTCAAAATTAAAGGTTTAAGTATAAGACTTGAAATCATAAAACTCCTTGGGTAAGGGGAACATAGGCAGTATGCTCTCTGACATTTGTCTTACCACTATTTTTTTTGGATCTGCTCCTCAGAGACTCTCTAGGGCATCCAATCTTCATTGAGCACTTTTTCAGTCTAAGCTGATATAGGATTCTCCATTCTCAAGCTGCACTTTTGGAACATGCCAAAAGAGAATGATAGGGAATCTTGCACTGATTTGTTAAATCCTGAGGTGATGCACATCACTTCTGCTTACAACCATTCAATGGTCAGAACAAAAGGCACATGGTCCCCACTAATGGCAAAGGGTATGAGAGATTATGATTCTATAAATTTGAAAGGAGAGAAGAATAAGACAGAGGTGAGCATTGGAAGTCTTTACCACATTCCTTAAGACACTTGTTTGACTCCACTTTGACTGATAATTTTCTCTCCTCCTATACTATGTGTCCTTAGAAGGCAGAGATCCTATTTGATCCATCCTTAATTCCACCTCCCAGTGCCTCTCCAGCACAATCCCTGGCACACTATCCAAACTTATTTATCAAGTTCATTTTTTTTAATTTACCAAAAAGCTACTGAATGCTTACCATATGCCTGGCATTGTTCTATGTGATGGAGATATGGCCCTGAACAAAATACACGTACATCTCTAACCTCATGAAACTAAGAGTTTCCTTAGTGTTGGAGGAAACCAAACAAAAAAGTAGACAATCTGTATAATAAGGTGGATGCTGATGAGTTCTAAAAAGAACAATAAAGCAAGTGGAGAGATTATTAAACATGTATGTGGCAGGGGAGGGTATAAGTGATGGATATATGGAACCAAACAGGGAAGAACACTGACCAGAGAGTCCTGAGCTGCCTGTGGTGACAGAAATAAACAAGGATAAAGATTTAACATGATTAGTCTTGATGGTCTCAAGTAGATGGTAGTGGTGGGGCTGCAAGTCTCGTGAGTAGGAGGAAAGGGTGGAGGTCTGGTCAGAATCATGAAGACCTTCAGAGACTCCCTTTTCAACTTCTCCAAATACAGATGTCATGTCCAGAAAAGAGTTGGGGTTTCTGACTGTCCTCTTGATTTGCCTACAGAAGCACGGAGTCAAACCAGAGGACATTTTAATCGAAGCCAATGCATAAATTTAAGTGGTTGTCTCCAACATACTTTTAAGGTATTTTTATATTTTATTCTCCTGTTTTGACTCTTACAGAAATTTAAAATAGCGTGTGTAGAGTCCATTAAGATGTCTTTCTTAAAGCCATTACTGCTTCGGCATGCTCTCTCTTCACCCTCATGTGAAATTTCTGCCTTATAATTTGTTGGAGAGAAGAGTTCAAAAACCTGTGAATTAAAGGCCCCTTTGAAGAAAGCTCCTGCTGTGTGGGCTTTTTTTTTTTTTTTTCCATTTTTCTTTCATGCTTTTATCCTCTTAACCCTACCCAGATAATCATCTGGACTATGGTGCTTACAAATGAAACACTAAGATGTATCTTTTGTTCAGCTATCTATGGTAAATGGGTAATCTTTGTTCAGCTTCTGACAATTATGATTTTTTTCTTTAAAAGAATGGATTTTCAGAAGTTTCCATCATTTTATTAATATCTATAATACTTAAAACCTCCTCTCAATGAGAAAAAGAGTGTAGAGAGGCAGGTGGCCCCACTTTTGTCTCTGAGCTCTGGGCATTGAGGTTTGTACACATTCTTGAACTCAGTTTCCTCTTCTGAAAGGTTAGGCTGGTGAGTCTTACAATTACTATTAAATCATTGTCATTATCAGTTTTATAGTAATTATTGTTGTTTCTGTTATTCTATGCAGGTATTATACTAAGCACCTCACATGCATTACATTTTGTTATTTAATAGTGGAGTAAGCACATATTATTATTATTATCTTCTTATATATAAGAAAAATTAAGATTCCTAATAATTTGTTCAAGGTTACACAGCTAAGAAGTGGTTGTTCTCCTCACTAATGTATCCCAAGAACATACAGTACCAGGAACTCAGGTATTAAATAAATATATTTTTTAGTATATCTGCTCAGACACTTAGTCACGTCCAAGTCTTTATGATCCCATAGACTGTAGCTCACCAGGCTTCTCTGTCCATGGGATTCTCCAGGCAAGAATACTGGAGTGGGATGTCATGCCCTCCTCCAAGAGACCTTCCAGACCCAGGGATCAAACCCACATCTCTTATGTCTCCTGCGTTGGCAGGCAGATTCTTTACCACTAGTGCCACATGGGAAGCCTCATTAGTATATATGTGCATAAATCAACAAATAAAACCAAACACAGAATATGTGAGCTGAGAATCTGTGCTCCCACCTCCTCAGTCCTTAGAAAACTGGTAGTTTCTGCAAAAACAAAATGAAAAAGTTGGCTTAAAACTCAACATTCAAAAAACAACGATCATGGCATCCATTCTCATCACTTCATGGCAAATAGATGGGGAAACAATGGAAAGAGTGACAGTCTATATTTTTTTGGGTTCCAAAATCACTGCAGATAGTGACCTCAGCCATGAAATTAAAAGATGCTTGTTCCTTTGGAAAAAAATCTATGACAAACCTAGACAGCATATTAAAAAGCAGAGACATTACTTTGCCAGTGACAGTTCACATAGTCAAAGCCATAGTTTTTCCAGTAGTCATGTATGGATGTGAGAATTGGACCGTAAAGAAGGTTGAGCATCGAATACTTGATGCCTTTGAACTGTGGTGTTGGAGAAGATTCTTGAGAGTCTCTTGGACAGCAAGGAGATCAAACCAGTCAATCCTAAAGGAAATCAACTCTGAATATTCATTGGAAGGACTGATGCTGAAGCTGAAGCTAAAATACTTTGGCCACCTGATGCAAAGAGCTGACTCTTTGGAAGAAAAGACCCCAATGCTGGGAAAGATTGAAGGCAGGAAGAAAAGGGGATGACAGAGGACAAGATGGTTGGATGGCATCACCAACTCAATGAACATAAGTTTGAGCAAGCTCTAGGAGATGGTGAAGGACAGGGAAGCCTGGCATGCTGCAGTCCATGGGGTCGCAAAGAGTCAGACATGACTGAGTGACTGAACAACAACAAATCTTCCCATACCTAACTCATTTGCTGATGGTGTTCATTCACAATTTAGTCTTAACTGCACACTTAGTAAACAGTGGATAATATACACAGGGTTCCTCCCACTATTGACTTTACTATTTAGCAGACTGTAGATTGAGGTTCCATTACAGATTTTTTTTTTAAAGAAGGATTTTAAAAATTAGTGGCCTTCAATCACCCTGGGCTTGCCTAAGACCAGTGATTCTCAACCAGGCAAAGTCTGAAGACGTTCTAGGTTCTCACAACAGAGAAGGAGGTGCTACTAGCATCTAATGAGCACAGGCCAAGGATGCTGATAAACATCCTATGACACACAGTCAGCTCCACAGAACACATAACTACCCAGTCCAAAGTGTCGAAGTACAGAGGCTGAGAAATCCTGCCCCAGACAAGCTAGAAATGATGTAGAGGAGGCTGATTTTCTTGATCTATCTCTCAGTATCGCCCTCCTCACCCCACCATAACTTCTATGTAGACAGACTGACATATATTTCCAGGGCTCTTATGTTCCACAGTCTCCTCTGGGATATCTTTATCTAACCACAACTCATACTTCATATCCTTCTGACCCCTTCAAAAAAACTCTTTTTTTTAATCCCATTCTGAAAGAGGCTTGCAAGATGATTGACTAATCAATCTCATATACTAAGTGCTTTTAACTTAGCTTTGAGCTTAAAATGAGTCATACTGGCCAATTACCTATTGAATGGATGAGGTCTAAAAAAAGCTTAGAATAACATTTTTCTATTATTTCTCCCCCAGAGTATAATATTTTATTTTCATTGACTAAACGGAGCCCATCCTCCAGCCTTGTCATCCAAAATTAAAGTATCCCAAGGGGCCCTTCAGGAAAGCAGGATGGTATAATTCAGTCAGAAGATAAGGAAAGAAGTTTAATTTTCCCAATTGCCAAGAATTTTCCCCCTGATTAGGAAAGAGACTTCTGAAAGTTTGCATAATTTAAAAATACTTCATGTGTTAATGGAAAAGGACTGAGAATAGAAATAAATCTTTGCTATAAATAATCAATGCTATTAAAATGTCATGGTAAAATGCTCCTGTGATAGGGACAAAGACAGATAGTCTTCTAGGGTTTTATCTGGAGAGCATCAGGCTGTGCACCAGAATGACTTCTTAGCCATTTTGCTTATTTATTGGTTTGTATGTCTGTCTCCAACTACTTTCATAAATGACTCCATCCATATTCAAAGTGATACTATATGTGTGTGTGTATACACATACATATAATATATACACACCATATATTATGTGTATACACACACACACAAACTGGAGAAAAACTAAAGCAAAGAGATATGGAAAAAACCGCAGCTGTTGATGGGCAATTGAGAGGGTGATAACTCTCTCAAAGCCCTTACCAGGTGATAGTACAATGATTTGTTAACATGTTCATTTTACCAATAGACTTGCTACTTTCTGAAAACAGTTTTCATCTTATTCATTTGTATCTCATTTGCCCAGCACAACATATTGTAGAGGCTCAATAAATGCTTATTGCCACTACGGATGAATGCATGAATTTATTAATTTCTTTTGTATGCCTGGGCAAAAGACTTTATGTGCTCATTCTTTCACTTTTTATTTTGTATTGGGGTATAGCCAATTAACAATGTTGTAACAGTTTCAGGTGACCAGCAAAGAGACACACCATTCATATACATTCACCCCCAAACTCCCCTTCCATCCAGTCTGCCACATAACATTGAGCAGAGTTGCCTATGCTATACAGTAGGCCCTTGTTGGTTATCTATTTTAAATACAGAAATGTATACCTGTCCATCTGAAACTTCCTAACTATCCCTTCCCCCATCCTTTCCCCTGACAAGCATAAGTTTGTTCTTTAAGTCTGCGAGTCTCTTTCTGTTTTGTGAAAAAGTTCATTTGTATCATCCCTTTTAGATTCCATACATAAGGGATGTCATACGATATTTCTCCTTCTCTGTCTTCCATGAGTTCATTAATTTCGATTGATAAATACTGAATCTCCAAAATTCTTGAGAGCCTGAGATTAAAAACAAACAAACACTAAAAGGAAAAGAATGGTGTATTCCAGGAATGTATCATTCCAGAAAGAATGATTTGGTAAACTATAAAATACCTTAGACTAAATCAGAGGGACAAACAAGCTGGAATAAGATGGAATTATTTGAATGAATTAACAAAGGAAGGAATGAGAAATATATGGCCATTTGTGTCCTTCCAAGTAACCCAAATCTCAGTGCCCACACTGAGATAACTCCACTGACCCTAGGGTTGCAAAGATGAGTAAAACAAAAACACAGCCCTTACAATACTTTGGTGGTGAGGCCTGTTCCTCAGCCTTTGGCTGCACATTCGAATTATCTGGAGAGATTTTAAGTACTAATACTCAAGGACTATCTCTGCCACCAGAGAAATTAAATCAGAACCTCTGGGAATGAGGCCCACTCCCGCATCAGTAGCTTTTTAAGTTCCTCAGGAGATTCCAATTACAGACAAAGATGGAGACCACTGGCTTCTAGTCTAGTGGAGAAGCGTAATGAAACCAAGTTCATTATAGAAATGTCTGAGAATATACCTTGAGTAAAGAACTGAATGGAAAATAGTGTTCATTTAACATCTGCTACATCCTAAGCAAGGTTCCCTGTGTTTTTCTTCTGTCATTTCATTCTCATGGCATCCGTAGAAGGTAAGCATTATTACCCACAATTTAAAGACTAGAATAAGGCATAGATGATGGAGACAAAGTATTTGCTATAAGAAACCCCCCCTTGCCAAAACAAACCCCCAAAGGAAGGTAGATTATAAGAAACAGATACTGTGGGAAAAAGAAGAGGAAGCTCAAATGGAACACAAGAGACCTGGGTTCAAATCTAATTTCTGTCACTAACTGGATGATAGTCCCTTAACTTATTAGGCTAACTAGAATGGGAGTAGTAGGGTTAAAATCTAAAATTCTATAATTTTAGCAAAAGTATACTTAGAGACAAAAGTAATATCACTGTGGTAGTTGCAAGTAAAGAGAATAGGCAGATGTCACAGGTGTAGGACTGACCACCAGTCTAGTAGCCTTCAATAGGCATTAGAATCTGACTGAGGTCACCACGGTTTACAGTTAGTTCTTGACTTTGCAAATCTGAAAATCTGTTTGTGAGGATACTGGCTCTGAGGTATTGACACATAATAATTCAATCTTCAAGAGCCTGATGTATAAGACAGTCTGCCCAAGTATTGCTATGTAAAGAGAGAAATGTTTCTGTTAACTTTATCACTGCAGATGGTGACTGCAGCCATGAAATTAAAAGACACTTACTCCTTGGAAGGAAAATTGTGACCAACATAGACAGCATATTAAAAAGCAGAGATATTACTTTGCCAACAAAGGTCCATCTAGTCAAAGCTATGGCTTTTCCAGTAGTCATGTATGGATGTGAGAGTTGGACTGTGAAGAAAGCTGAGCGCAGAAGAATTGATGCTTTTGAACTGTGGCGTTGGAGAAGACTTTTGAGAGTCCCTGGGACTGCTAGGAGATCCAACCAGTCCATCCTAAAGGAGATCAGTCCTGGGTGTTCATTGGAAGGACTGATGTTGAAGCTGAAACTCCAATACTTTGGCCACCTCATGCGAAGAGCTGACTCATTTGAAAAGACCCTGATGCTTGGAAAGATTGATGGTGGGAAGAGAAGGGGACGACAGAGGATGAGATGGTTAGATGGCATCACTGACTCAATGGACATGAGTTTGAGTAAACTCTTGGAGTTGCTGATGGACAGGGAGGCCTGGAGTGCTGCAGTCCATGGGGTCGCAAAGAGTCAGACACGACTGAGCGACTGAACTGAACTGAAATTGCAGTCTCAGCGGTGTTCATAGATTCATGTTCATTACACTTCAAACTCTTGAAGGAAACAAAAGTAGACCTGAGAAGATAAGGAGACAGAGGGTCCTTGTCCAAGCTTTTGCCTCCAATGGCTGTACTGTCTTGGGCAAACCATTTCATATTTCTGAGCATGAAGACTCCCTTTTGTGAGGGAGAAAAAGACTACCACTATCTCTTTTGCACATAAAAATTTTAAAATAATACATTAATTTAACCAGACAGTAGACACAGAGGAACTTAGTAAAAATGTTTTTCCTAATTTTCCACCTGATCATCTTGACTGAGTTTAATATACTCAAATAATCTCTACCAAGGATTTATTGCAACAAATCACCAATCTCATTTGCTTTACTTAAATTCTCCTTCATTGCACCTTGAACTTTGTTTACATTCTGAAGACATTGCACTCTTTCCCTCAGGTTCCAACAACCCTCTGTATAGAGCTTTACAATTTCCCATTATCTCTTATGGTCACTTATGAACTTGGTAACATCTCTAAGAAAGAGGCAGAATATGTGGTATCATTATTTCCACTTTTCAAATGACAGATAAGTGACACAGTGGGGAGGTGACAGAGTCAAATCCCTTTTTCTTGATTCCAAGAGTTCCCCTCACTTATCAATGAGTTCCTTGACTCCATCCACTTCCATGAGTTCTTATGAGGCTTCAGGCAGTTATTCTATTCCTGAGTTCTAACTTTTCCACTCTTGAGAGAAAGCTAAGATGTTTCTCCATGTCACTGAGCTTTGGTGAGATGTTTTAGGGCAATGTTTAAAGAAAAGACCATAAAAATGGAGAAAGATTGAAAAACATTGACAGTATCAACTAAAATTAATTAAAGAGTGTTATGAATCAGTCCCATGGGCACAAAGTTTAAGGGGCTAGGGGTCTTTTAATCTAGAAAGAAAGAAGACCAAGCAGCAAACTCATTAACTTTCTTTATCTACATCGACAGGACAAGGGATGGAGAACAGCTGTTCTCAGAACGCAATATTAGAGGATATGCAACCACAGGGATTAAGATCAGAGCTTCCTTACTGCAAGGATAATTAAACATGAGAACAGAACTCAAAAGCAAGCTTCCTGTGTAGTTACTATTTCTGATGATGTTAAAAGCCTTCATTCTCATGGGCAGGAGCACGGGGATACAGGTGATTGAATGACATATCCTGTCCCCACTCTGGGGGACATATCTGCTTCTTGAAGTAACAAAGACGAGGGGCGAATAGCTTTTAAAGCATGCTCAGCATTACAATATTACATATTTGGAAAGCTTAAATGGCTTTATTATTTTAACAACATAAACTAAAAAGGTCAAGTGTGACAAAAGTGTGTGTACCATGAGTAAGGAAGATTCTTAATAGAGGAGGGGTAAGAATCATGAGAATAGTTTGTATTTAGAAAATGAGTACAGAAGTGAAAAAAAAACAAAGCCTTAATGAGCACTTATAATACATTCTGTTCCAATGATAAGCAGAAAGCAGAATCAGTTTGGTGGCAGCAGACCAGACTAGACGTCCAGAGCTTTTCCATATCAGAGGTCCTACTACCAGCCTGTATAGATACCTGCTTTCGATCATCCATTTGTCCAGTGAGAGCCTAATTACAGCAGAGCTGCAGTCAGACACTCAAGCAAAGGCAAATGAAACACCATGTCTGACCTAGAAAGAAAGCTTACAGTCTAGTGTTAAAGGCAGGTAGTATGATATATGTAAACAAGGGGATGGAGTGTAGCAAGACTGGACCCCAGAAGAACAAGGAACCAAAAACAAAGAGGGCTCAGGGCTGAGATTTACTAAGTAAAAGTAAAGCTTAACCTTCCCTGAGCACGAGAAATAAAGAACATGGGTTTAGAAAGCAGTAAAAACAAGAGCAAAAAGCCTTCAACTCCTTCTTGTTGACACATGATATAGTATCCCTAACCTCAAATAAATTTATAATCAAATATACAAAAAACCATACAGTAAATATTGAATAGAGCTGTTATATATTTACCAAACAGAATCATGGAAACAGTTCCTTAAATCTAGGCTCTGCATGTACAAAGCAATTTTTTGGTCACTTGAAGCTGCTATGGATATGCAATTAAAAAAAAAATTTCCAAAATGACCCCACTTCTTCCCCTGTGAGAAGCAGATGCATGGAAAGTTTCAGATTCTAAATTTACTCTACGTTGGAGTTATTCACGTGCAAAAATAATCTTTAATGATTTTTATGGCATAAAACTGACAGTCAGCTTCTTCTTTTTCTTCTTCTTCAGCTGCCCAAGTGTCAGAAACAGCTGAACATCCTTCCCTCAACATTCAACCAAAAAACTCACCTTTTGGATGAAATCAAGCATGAAATTTAAAGCCCAATGGATAATTTTTCAGCAAGTTTCAAGTGAGTGAAACATGTTAGGGAGGCCAATGACTGAAATCGCAGGAGTAGCATCCTTCTTGGCAAAGAACCTGATGGTCAAGCCAGCTCAGGTCACTACTTACTCAGCATGCACAATGTGTATATGACAAGAAGACATAATCCCTGCTCTCAAGTGTTGGGATCCTAACAAGCAGTTAAATAAACAACAGTGTCAATCAATGAAAGCAAATTAAATTCTATCTCACTTTTTACATAATTATGAATTTTATTTTTATGATGAGAACTTTTAATATCTACTCTTTTAGCAACTTTCAATCATACAATGTGGTATTGCTAACTATTGTGACCAAGCTGTACATCACATCCCCATTACTCATTTATCTTATAACTCGAAGTTTTTATCTTGTGATCATCTTCACTTTTTAAATATATATGCTTTTTAAAATTCAGATGCAAATGAGTAACTGACATTGCTGGTCAATCCTATGTGGGAAGCAAATTCAAGATACTATCTGTGTGTTGTTTCCAAATTGAAGAATGTTCAAGATACTGAGCATTAAGCATGAGTTGAAGGATACTCAAGATAGTACCTATGTGTTAGGTTCAAGATGAAGGATATTCAAAATACCACTGTGCTGAAGGATGTTTCAATGCTTCATTTTATGTCAAGTTGACTGGACCATGGAGTTCTCAGATTTTGGTCAAGCATTGTTCTGGGTGTTCCTATGAGGATACTTTGAGATGAGATGAATACTTCAACTGGTGAAGTAAAGCATAGTGTCCTCTGAAATGTGGGTGGGCTTCATCCAACTCATCCAATTAGTTGAAGGCCTGAAAAGAAAAAAGACTACCATCCACCAACCCTTAAGTAAGAGAAAATTCATGACCAGACTGCCATTGGACTTCATCTGCAACACTGGCTTTTCCTGCCTGATGGCCCTTGAACTTGCACACTGGCTCTCTTCTTGGGTCTCCAGTCTGCTTGCCCAACTTCAAATTGGACCTGAAAAACCTTCATAACCACATGAACCAATTGCTTATTATCTATCTATTTCCTATTGCTTCTATTTCTCTGGAGAGTCCTGACTAACACAGATGCTAAGGTACCACCAGTATGATGAGTGCATGTTGAAGGATGCCTTTCACATCTCTTTTTTTTCCTGACACTCCTACTCTCACTGTCACATGCTTCCTTACAAGTTAGGATTTACCCTTTGCCCAACCTAGCATGAAATTCCCAGTTAGTCAATCCTTGGGTAAGACAACTAGGTCAAGACATGTCTAATACAGTCTGAAACACGATGCACACACACACAAAAAGAACTAGACAAGCAGTTAAGAAAACTGGGTTGGTTTTAATGCCTGCTCTTCTATAATTCAAAGTGGATTCACCTTGGGAAATCTCTAAAGTAACCACTCTGTTTTAGTTTCACATGTACAATTTCTTATAATAGGCAGAATATTAAAAGGGAATTTAGGGGAATGAGAAGCCCTGAATCCTCCCACTCAGCTTTCCCCTTGGGCCCTGTGTACACCTTGGACTCCTGTGCTGAATCTGGGGACAGCTCCCAGGGTGAAAATCACCACTCTTGTTAAATAAAGAGCCAGGACATTATGCTTCTTGGTTCTCTTCCAAGTTCTAGAAAAGAACTGGCTGCCTGACTGGATAACAGAGCAAGCACTGCTTGACCACCCTGTACTTCCGTGTCCTCAACAGGAAAACACAGATGCAGATGCAGACAGACCCACACTGACTTGCCTCCCAGTAATCCTGGGAGGATAAATTAGTCTCCACCTGCTAAGTGTCTTGAGTTTCTAAGAAGAGGAGGAGGAGGTGGGCCTGGGGTGGGGGTGGGATTCTACCTGAGGCCTAATTAACAGCCAGGCTTTGACAGTCCCACTGAGTGAAACACGCTGCCCTAATTACTGCAGGCAAGTGCTCCCCTGGAATAGAGTTTGTTTAGACATTTTGGTCCAAGGCAGAGCATTTGCAGACAAGAAGGGTAATTTAAGAGTCAAGAATATAATGATTTGTTTGAGGGTAGAAAGAAAGACATGGAAGGAAAAAAAAAAACCTTCTAACTGATCAGCTCTTCCCCAGGGTATGTACACTAAGTCCCTTCCCAGGCCGAAGAAGGCAATTTAATTGTTCATAACTTTATTGACTTAACAAGGCAAGCTATTGTTGCTTCTTCCCTTTCCCTCACCCTCAATGCAATCAAACACTAAATCCTGACCAAGTCATTCCCCACACTGAGGCTAAAATGATCTTTCCAAAACATAAACACGGCTCTGTCACTCCCTCACTTAAAGCACTGCAATGGATTTCCATTCTTATTGGCCATAAAGACATCTAAGTGTTCTCAACCTGGCTTCTTGAAAGCGGAGCAAAATGTGCTTTGCCCCAGTCTCCAAGTCTCCTTCGCGCCAGACCTCCTGGTTGCTGTTGGTTCCCTGAAAAGCTCACACAGGGCCAGAGTCTCTCACCTCTGACATTTCTAAGATGTCATCTCCTTACTTAGAACAATCTAATCCTTGCAGGCACTTTATATACTATTCTTCAGGGTCTCCAGCTAAAAAGTCATTCCTCCAAGGGTCCCTTCTCTCACACCTGGACTATGCCCATGCCCTGCCTGTGACTCACTGTGTCCCCTGCTATGATAAGCATCACATTTCACTGTTAATACCTGCTAACTGTCTGCTCAACCAGGGATCCAACCCAGGTCTCCCACATTGCAGGCAGATTCTTTACCGTCTGAGCCACCAGGGAAGCCCAATTGTCTGCTCAGCCACTCCTGAGAGCAAGAATCTTACCTGTCTCATTTGTCAGAGTAGTTGGAAACAGAAATGTTTTGGGTACACATTTGATAAATGAATGAGTGAATCCATCTTACTTCAGGAAAGTAACTTGAAAGAGAAGCTTGAAAGAGGGCAGGGAACACAGAGAAACTGTTCCAAAGGAAACTCAAGAGTTCTGACTTCCCTCCCATTGCTTTCTGGCAGAGTAAATTATACAAAGCTGAGATTGTTGTAAAGATGTGTATGCAATGGCAAAAAAGGAAACTGTAAGCATGTTACCCCGAGTGTGAGGAAGAGATAAGAGATAAAAATGGAAAGGTCCTGGTACTGCATTGGCCAGGGCATTGAGCAATATTACCAGTGATAGATGACACTAAGATTGTTATCATCTTTCACAGATTTAAGACTAGATCTCATTCTACAAGCTTAGAGAGCCCTTTACAATGCACATTTTCTTTTAGTTGGTCTCTTACTCAGCTAAGTCAAAAGCAAAACTATATGCCTAGGTGAACTTACAGGACCTAAAAAGCATATGCTATTTGTATTTATAGGTCCCATGATGCTTCTGAACATTCATGGTTTGTATAGGACTGCACTGCTAGAGGCATGCCTGAGAAATAAAGCCTTTTCCCAAGGTACATGGTGAGAAATAATTCTGACCTTTTTAAGTAAGTATGTCAAGGTCATTCTAATTTGCATTTACAGGTATAGATCATTCACGTTAGTTGTATGGTTTGAGACAACATAGTGAATGCATACAAAAGCAGGCCTTACTCCAGAAGTATGAAGGTTCTTTGCACTTGAACATAAAGTAAAAAGATAACCAAAGGGAAATGGCAATGCCTGAGTGAAAAGGAGATGCTTCTCCATATATTTAAGATCAGTTTATTTCAAACTGAGAGTCAAAAATTATTAGTGGGCAATGAAACCCATGGGGAGAGTCAACAGTCACATTTTTCTTATTGCTGTTGACCGTGTTTTGCATTTTGAAAGAGTTTTCTATGTTAATAAATGTTTAGATTTAAATTAACTGCTATGTTTTTACTTTTTCATAGATACTAAAGGTAAGTATTATTTACCTTTTTTTTATTAATTTATTTTTTATTGAAGGATAATTGCCTTACAGAATTTTGCTGTTTTCTGTCAAATCTCAACATGAATCAGCCATAGGTATACATTTATCCCCTCCCTTTTGAAACTCCCTCCCACCTCCCTCCCCATCCCACCCCTCTAGGTTATGCAGAGCCCCTGTTTGAGTTTCCTGAGCCATACAGCAAATTCCAGTTAGCTATCTATTTTATATATGGTAATGTAAGTTTCCATGTTACTCTTTCCATACATCTCACCCTCTCCTCCTCTCTCCCCATGTCCATAAGTCTATCCTCTATGTTTCTCCACTGTTGCCCTATAATATATACTTCAGTACCATTTTTTAAAAAATTTCATATGTATGCATTCAGTTCAGTTACTCAGTCAGGTCCAACTCTTTGCAACCCCATGGACTGCAGCATGCCAGGCCTCCCCGTCCATCACCAACTCTCTGAGTACACTCAGTTGGTGATGGCATCCAACATCTCATCCTCTGTCATCCCCTTCTCCTCCCGTATTCAATCTTTCCCAGCATCAGGGCCTTTTCAAATGAGTCAGTTCTTCACATCAGGTGGCCAAAGTACTAGAATTTCAGCTTCAGTATCAGTCTTTCCAATGAATATTCAGGACTGAATATATGTGTTAGAACATGTTATTTATATTTCTCTTTCCGACTCACTTCACTCTGTATAATAGGTTCTAGGTTCATCCACCTCATTAGAACTGACTCAAATGTGTTCCTTTTTATGGCTGAGTAATAGTCCATTGTGTATATGCACAACTTCTTTATCCATTCATCTGTCGATGGACATCTAGGTTGCTTCCATGTTCTAGCTATTGTAAATAGTGCTACAGTGAACAATGGGATACATGTGTATCTTTCAATTTTGGTTTCCTCAGGGTATATGCCTAGGAGTGGGATTGCTGGGTTGTATGGTGGTTTTATCCCTAGTTTTTTGAAGAATCTCCATACTGTCTTCCATAGTGGCTGTATCAATTTACATTCCCACCAACAGTGCAAGGGCATTCCCTTTTCTCCACACCCTCTCCAGCATTTATTGTTTGTAGACTTTTTGACGATGGCCATTCTGACTGGTGTGAGGTGATATCTCATTGTAGTTTTGATTTGCATTTCTCTAATAATGAGCAATGTTGAGCATCTTTTCATGTGTTTGTTAGCCATCTGTATGTCTTCTTTGGAGAAATGTCTGTTTAGGTCTTTCTCCCATTTTTTGATAGGGTTGTTTGTTTTTCTTGTATTGAGTTGTATGAGCTGCTTGTATATTTTGAAATTAATCCTTTGTCAGTTATTTCATTTGCTATTATTTTCTCCCATTCTGAGAGTTCTCTCTTCACCTTGCTTATAGTTTCCTTTGCTGTGCAAAAGCTTTTAAGTTTAATCAGGTCCCACTTGCTTACTTTTGTTTTTATTTCTGTTACTCTAGGAGGTGGGTCATAGGGGATCTTGCTTTGATTTATGTCATCGAGTGTTCTACCTGTGTTTTCCTCTAAGAGTTTTATAGTTTCTGGTCTTATATTTAGGTTTTTAATCCATTTTGAGTTTATCTTTGTTTATGGTGTTAGGAAGTGTTCTAATTTCATTCTTTTACATGTAGCTGTCCAGTTTTCCCAGCACCACTTATTGAAGAGGCTGTCTTTGCCCCATTGTATATTCTTGCCTCCCTTATCAAAAATAAGGTACCCATAGGTGCATGAGTTTATCTCTGGGTTTTCTATCTTGTGCCATTGGTCTATATTTCTGTTTTTATGCCAGTACCATACTGTCTTGATGACTGCAGCTTTGTAGTATAATCTGAAGTCAAGAAGGTTGATTCCTCCAGCTCCATTCTTCTTTCTCAAGACTGTTTTGGCTATTCGGGGGTTTTGGGGTTCGCAAAAGCGAGGCGGCTGCGACGGCTCGGCGCAGAAGCGAGGCGGCTGCGACGGCTCGGCAGGGCCGGGGGCCGGGAGCCGGGGGCGGCAACCAAGAGGGGCTAGGCCGGGCCGGGGGCCGGGGCAGCGGCCGAGAGGGGCTAGGCCGGGCCGGGGGCCGGGGCGGCGGCCGAGAGGGGCTAGGCCGGGCCGGGGGCCAGGAGCCGGGGGCGGCAACCAAGAGGGGCTAGGCTGGGCCGGCGGCCGACAGGGGCTAGGCCGGGCAGGGGCCCGGGGGCCGGGGGCGGCGGCCGAGAGGGGCTAGGCCGAGCCGGGGGCCGGGGGCGGTGGCCGAGAGGGGCTAGGCCGGGGGCGACAGCTGACAGGGCCTAGGCCAGGCCGGGGGCCGGGGGCTGGGGGCCGGGGGCGGCAGCCGAGAGGGGCTAGGCCAGGCCGGGGGCAGGGGCCGGCGGCGGCGGTGGCGGCAGCAAGAGGAATTACCCAAGGCCCGAGGTAAGAGAAACCCAACTAAGACGGTAAGTGTTGCGAGAGGGCATCAGAGGGCAGACACACTAAAACTAAAACTACAGAAAACTAGCTAATCTGATCACACGGACCACAGCCTTGTCTATCTCAATGAAACTAAGCCATGCCGTGTGGGGCCACCAAAGACGGATGGGTCATGGTGGAGAGGTCTGACAGATTGTGGTCCACTGGAGAAGGGCATGGCAAACCACTTCAGTATTCTTGCCTTGAGAACCCCATGAACAGTATGAAAAGGCAAAAGGATAGGACACTGAAAGATGAACTCCCCAGGTCAGTAGGTGCCCAATATGCTAATGGAGATCAGTGGAGAAATAACTCCAGAAAGAATGATGGGATGGAGCCAAAGCAAAAACGATACCCAACTGTGGATGTGACTGGTGATAGACGCAAAGTCCGATGCTGTAAAGAGCAATATTGCATAGGAACCTGGAATGTTAGGTCCATGAATCAAGGCAAACTGGAAGTGGTCAAACAGGAGATGGCAAGAGTGAACGTTGACATTCTAGGAATCAGCGAACTAAGATGGACTGGGTGAATTTAACTCAGATGACCATTATATCTACAACTGTGGGCAAGAATCCCTTAGAAGAAATGGAGTAGCCATCATGGTCAACAAAAGAGTCCAAAATGCAGTACTTGGATGCAATCTCAAAAACGACAGAATGATCTCTGTTCGTTTTCAAGGCAAACCATTCAATATCACGGTAATCCAAGTCTATGCCCCGACCAGTAACACCGAAGAAGCTGAAGTTGAACGGTTCTATGAAGACCTACAAGACCTTCTAGAACTAACACCCCAAAAAGATGTCCTTTTCATTATAGGGGACAGGAATGCAAAAGTAGGAAGTCAAGAAACACCTGGAGTAACAAGCAAGTTTGGCCTTGGAGTACAGAATGAAGCAGGGCAAAGGCTAATAGAGTTTTGCCACGAGAACACACTGCTAATAGCAAACACCCTATTCCAACAACACAAGAGAAGACTCTACACGTGGACATCACCAGATGGTCAACACAGAAATCAGATTGATTATATTCTTTGCAGCCAAAGATGGAGAAGCTCTATACAGTCAGCAAAAACAAGACCGGGAGCAGACTGTGGCTCAGATCATGAACTGCTTACTGCCAAATTCAGACTTAAATTGAAGAAAGTAGGGAAAACCACTAGACCATTCAGGTATGACCTAGATCAAATCCCTTATGAGTATATGGTGGAAGTGACAAATAGATTTAAGGGACTAGATCTGATAGACAGAGTGCCTGATGAACTATGGACAGAGATTCGTGACATTGTACAGGAGGCAGGGATCAAGAAAATCTCCATGGAAAAGAAATGCAAAAAAGCAAAATGGCTGTCTGAGGAGGCCTTACAGATAGCTGGGAAGAGAAGAGAAGCAAAAAGCAAAGGAGAAAAGGAAAGATATTCTCATCTGAATGCAGAGTTCCAAAGAATAGCAAGGAGAGATAAGAAAGCGTTCCTCAGCGATCAATGCAAAGAAATAGAGGAAAACAACAGATTGGGAAAAACTAGAGACCTCTTCAAGAAAATTAGAGATACCAAAGGAACATTTCATGCAAAGATAGGCTCGATAAAGGACAGAAATGGTATGGACCTAACAGAAGCAGAAGATACAAAGAAGAGGTGGCAAGAATACACAGAAGAACTGTACAAAAAAGATCTTCACGACACAGATAATCACAATGGTGTGATCACTCACCTAGAGCCAGACATCCTGGAATGTGAAGTCAAGTGGGCCTTAGAAAGCATCACTACGAACAAAGCTAGTGGAGGTGATGGAATTCCAGTTGAGCTATTTCAAATCCTCAAAGGTGATGCTGTGAAAGTGCTGCACTCGATATGCCAGCAAATTTGGAAAACTCACCAGTGGCCACAGGACTGGAAAAGGTCAGTTTTCGTTCCAATCCCAAAGAAAGGCAATGCCAAAGAATGCTCAAACTACTGCACAATTGCACTCGTCTCACATGCTAGTAAAGTAATGCTCAAAATTCTCCAAGCCAGGCTTCAGCGATACGTGAACCGTGAACTTCCAGATGTTCAAGCTGGTTTTAGAAAAGGCAGAAGAACCAGAGATCAAATTGCCAATATCCGCTGGATCATCGAAAAAGCAAGAGAGTTCCAGAAAAACATCTATTTCTGCTTTATTGACTATGCCAAAGCCTTTGACTGTGTGGATCACAATCAACTGTGGAAAATTCTGAAAGAGATGGGAATACCAGACCATCTGACCTGTCTCTTGAGAAACCTGTATGCAGGTCAGGAAGCAACAGTTCGAACTGGACATGGAACAACAGACTGGTTCCAAATAGGAAAAGGAGCACGTCAAGGCTGTATATTGTCACCCTGCTTATTTAACTTATATGCAGAGTACCTCATGAGAAATGCTGGGCTGGAAGAAACACAAGCTGGAATCAAGATTGCCGGGAGAAATATCAATAACCTCAGATATGCGGATGACACCACCCTTATGGCAGAAAGTGAAGAAGAACTAAAGAGCCTCTTGATGAAGGTGAAGGAGGAGAGTGAAAAAGTTGGCTTAAAGCTCAACGTTCAGAAAACTAAGATCATGGCATCTGGTCCCATCACTTCATGGGAAATAGATGGGGAAAGAGTGGAAACAGTGTCAGACTTTACTTTTTTGGGCTCCAGAATCACTGCTGATGGTGACTGCAGCCATGAAATTAAAAGACGCTTACTCCTTGGAAGGAAGGTTATGGCCAACCTAGATAGCATGTTTAAAAGCAGAGACATTACTTTGCCAACAAAAGTCCATCTAGTCAAGGCTATGGTTTTTCCAGTGGTCATGTATGGAGGTGAGAGTTGGACGGTGAAGAAAGCTGAGCGCCGCAGAATTGATGCTTTTGAACTGTGGTGTTGGAGAAGACTCTTGAGAGTCCCTTGGACTGCAAGGACATCCAATCAATCCATCCTAAAAGAGATCCATCCTGGGTGTTCATTGGAAGGTCTGATGTTGAAGCTGAAGCTCCAATACTTTGGCCACCTGATGCGAAGAGTTGACTCATTGGAAAATACCCTAACGCTGGGTAGGATTGGGGGCAGGAGGAGAAGGGGACGACAGAGGATGAGATGGTTGGATGGCATCACCGACTCGATGAACATGGGCTTGGGTAGACTCCGGGAGTTGGTGATGGACAGAGAGGCCTGGCGTGCTGCAATTCATGGGGTCGCAGAGAGTCGGACACGACTGAGCAACTGAACTGAACTGAACTGATATGAATTGTGAAATTTTTGTTCTAGGTCTGTGAAAAATGCCATTGGTAATTTGATAAGGATTGCATTAAATCTGAAGATTGTATTTGATAGTATATTCATTTTCACAATATTGATTCTTCATACCCAGGAACATGGAATACATCTCCATCTGTTTATGTCATCTTTGATTTCTTTCATCAGTTCAGTTCAGTTGCTCAGTCGTGTCCAACTCTTTGTGACCCCATGGACTGCAGCACACCAGGCTTCCCCGTCCATCACCAACTCCCAGAGCCTACTCAAACTCATGTCCATCAAGTTAGTGATGCCATCCAACCATCTCATCCTCTGTTGTCCCCTTCTCCTTTCACCTTCAATCTTTCCCAGCATCAGAGTCTTTTCCAATGAGTCAGTTCTTCGCATCAGGTGGCCAAAGTATTAGAGTTTCAGCTTCAGTATCAGTCCTTCCAATGAATATTCAGGACTGATTTCCTTTAGGATTGACTGGTTTGATCTCCTTGCAGTTCAAGGGACTCTCAAGAGTTTTCTCCAACACCACAGTTCAAAAGCATCAATTCTTCAGCACTCAGCTTTCTTTATAGTCCAACTCTCACATCCATACATGACTACTGGCAAACCATAGCTTTGATTAGATGGACCTTCATAGGCAAAGTAATGTCTCTGCTTTTTAATACACTGCCTAGTGTTGTCAAAGCTTTTCTTCCAAGGAGCAAGTTTCTTTTAATTTCATGGCTGCAGTCACTTTCCACAGTGATTTTGGAGCCCAAGAAAATAAAGTCTGTCGCTGTTTCCATTTTTTCTCCATCTTTTTGCCATGAAGTGATGGGACCGGATGCCATGATCTTAGTTTTTTTAATAGAATACACAATAGAATACTACTCAACCATAAAAAGGAACAAAATGGTGCCATTTGCAGCAACATGGACGCAAACAGACATTATCATACTAAGTAAAGTAAATCAGAAAGAGAAAGACAAACACCATAAAACTTACATATGGAATCTAAACTATGACACAAATGAACCTATGTAGAAAACAGATACAGATACACAAAGAACAAACTGGTGGTTCCTAAGTGGGTGAGGGATCGGAGGAAAGAGTGGGAGGTTGCAGTTAGTATAGTACAGAGAACTATATCAAACATCCTGTGAGAAATCATAATGGAAAAGAACATTTTCAAAAAAGAATGTGTGTGTGTGTGTGTGTGTGTGTGTGTATATATATGCTATCACTGAATCACTTTGTTGTACAGCAGTAATTAAGACAGCACTGTAAATCAACTATACTTCAATTTAAAAAACGAAAAGAAGAAGAAAATAAAAAAGCACCAGCTAAGAGAAGATGCCAAAATATCCTAATATCAAGATACGGAGAGAGGTTCTCAAGGCAAAAACACAGAACCTGGGCAGGTAAACACTAAGAAATTAACCACCTTAGGTTTAGTCAGCGCAAGTGGATGTGAGAAATTCACGGGGGAATCCTGGAGTGCACATATGAGATCGTGTGGAAGGAGAGTTCTAACAGGTTCTCAAGGGTCTGGAGCAAAACGATTTCTTAGTGTGCAAATGATCACTGCAGAATTGATACGAATGCCATTTCTAATTAATTACCTTCATTCTACAGCTTGAATATAAGCTGTAGAGAATAAATGAGTAAGACAACCCAGAACTTTAAGATATATGCCCTAGGAGAGTCAGACAGGAGTGAACATGACATATATTAGGCTAGTAGAAACCAACTCTTATGTAAGTAAGAACTGGGAAGATGTGGGCCTATTCCTTCCCTATGCTATAGACATCGCTCAAGCTATGAATTGTAGAAAATGCGTATTTAGGAATTTGAAAGAAATGGAGGCTGTCCTCTGGGCGTTCCACCAATACTCTTTCCCAGAAAGTTTACTAGAAGGCTTCACAGGCAGTTTTGCATATTCACAAATGTGATTTTATCCACAAATCATGACTATGCCATCTATCTAGGATAAGCTGGCCCACAGGTGGTGAATGGAAAGAATTGAAGTCACAGGGCAACTATAACTAGTGAGAAAGGCAGACATTCAAGTTATCCAGGCCATGCAATGCCTACTATCCCATGATCTCATCAGTAAACCAGACAATCATCAGAGGCTCTTCTGATGAATTTCTTTTCAAAGCAAGGGATTGAGTTGTAGAATTTGATAGTTTTTCAGTTTCAAGTTGTCCTCCCCAACCCGCTCAGGTTTTGGTGGCCTTTAGAGTCTTAGTAAGGAATAGACTGACTAGAGGTCCTAGACAGTGAAGTCTGAAGATCAACACCAAGGTCTTCTCTGTCCATTTCTCCATTACTTGCTGTTCTTTTACTTTCCTGTCACTCATTCTCCTTCTTTCTCTCTCTTCCCTACCCCTTCTTTACTGGTTGAATTACTTATAAGAAAGGACTTCCATAAACTTAAGCATCTTGTACACAATTTAAAGAGAATTTTTAACAGATGTCTATGATTTCATTCCTAGGCACCCATTGTAGTTTGAAACTAGTGTACAGAATCATGCCAACATCACATTATCTTTGCATATTAATCTTCTTAGAAAGACCATATCTATTTAACTCAAAATAATTTCATATTTCTGTATTTAAGTAATGGCTTTATAAAGTTTTTTTCAGTTTTCCTTGTGGAATCTGGCTTGAAATAGAAAGAAGGATGGTTGATGTTTATTATAAGCTGTCATGTACTATTTGATATATTACCATAGGTATTTGCTACTCTGATAAAGTAAAGTAATTCTCATTTTATCTTAATACAACTAAATGAAACTCTCATTTACCTAGATTTTTCCATTTCAATAACAAAGAAGCATATGATGAAATAACCAAGCTATTCACTAAAAATTTTAACCTAACTAAAGTCCAGAGCACAGTAGGCGAGTGATAAAATCTACTTCTATTGCTTAATTACCATACATGCAATGGTTTTTTGAGTTTTGCATTGATTATTTTGAGGAAATGCAAGTGATCATTACGTATTACATATTGATGATTTTCTTTTCTCATGTATCTTTAAAAAAAATTACTTACACTTCACCAACCCTTGACATTTATACACTCATTTTACAATTTTAATTTACAATTTTACAATTTTAATTTCCTTCACAAATTAAGAGCAAAAAGTCCATCAGCCAGCATTTTGCCTTACCATCTAATGGGTGCCACCTAGTGGTCTAATCAGTACCAGCAGGCATAAAGGTCAAAAGATGGTCCTGGTGGAAACAATACAGTCATTCCAGTAACCTGTCAGTGACTACGAATCCAATGCTCGATGAATATGAGGGTTTCTTGCGCCCTTCCATAAAATAGCAGAAAATGTGAATTTTAGATTGGAATTATTGAGAACGAAACTCAGAAGACAAAAAAAAAAAAGAAATGAGTTCTAAGTAATCAGCTGATTGACCAATGCCAGGAAAGCCAACGTGTAGCTGCCTATTTTAACAAAACTCTCTTCTAAGAAAAAGTCAACTACTAAAGGTTATAATCATGTAAATTATGCAATCCATTGTGAAATTTCACTCCTCAAAAATAATCACTTTACTGATTATGCTCCAAGGTAAAGCTGTGAGCAAACCTCTGTATAGTATAGAGGCCTGGAAAAGGGAAAGCTTAAAAATAATCACAGGACTAAAGTGATTTAAAATGGTTTTCAAGAAACATTTTTGTTGTTTTTCAGTCTTTGTCCACCAAGCTATTCTGAAGTGAATCTCCACTCATTCATTCATTCATTCAACAACTATATTTTGCGTAACGACCACATTACAGGCATTTTTCTAAGAGCAAAAAAACAGGAAACGAGGCAACTAGGAGTTTTTCTCTCTGAACATCATATGTCAGTGCGGAAAACACTAAAAACAAAAAAAAAGAATATTATAAATTGATAAAGTAATTTTCAGTTCAGTCGCTCAGTCGTGTCTGACTCTTTGCGACCCCATGAATCGCAGCACGCCAGGCCTCCCTGTCCATCACCAACTCCTGGAGTTTACCCAAACTCATGTCCAAGTCAGTGATGCCATCCAGTCATCTCATCCTCTGTCGTCCCCTTCTCCTCCTGCCCCCAATCCTTCCCAGCATTAGAGTCTTTTCCAATGAGTCAACTCTTCGTATGAGGTAGCCAAAGTACTGGAGTTTCAGCTTCAACATCAGTCCTTCAAATGAACACCCAGGACTGATCTCCTTTAGGATGAACTGGTTGGATCTCCTTGCAGTCCAAAGGACTCTCAAGAGGCTTCTCCAACACCACAGTTCAAAAGCATCAATTCTTTGGCACTCAGCTTTCTTCACAGTCCAACTCTCACATCCATACATGACTACTGGAAAAACCATAGCCTTGACTAGATGGGCCTTTGTTGGCAAAGTAATGTCTCTGCTTTTTAATATGCTATCTAGGTTGGTTACAACTTTCCTTCCAAGGATTATTTATTACTATATAAAATTCCCTGATACTACTTTTACAAAAGACCTTCCTCTTCCTATTAATATGCCAGTACTCAGTCAACACTTCCTGTCCAGTAACCTATCCAGTGAGTAACAGAATTTGTACTCCCTACCAGATTGTAAGAGGGGTGGAAAAATGTAATAAAATGATGGGTGAGGCCAAAACTCCCTTTACGAAAATTTAATATTTATATATCCAAATTTACAAAGAAATAAGTTAAGAGAGATTATTCAAATATTACCAGACTTCCTTATAGGTTTGCTTTTAATAGTATGCTACATTAGGACTTTCTAAATATTTATAGATCATTAAATATTTGACATGAAGATTGGGGGTGGAGAGAACCAAGCCTTAAAATTAGAGTGTTAAAATATTTAACTAACTAATGGAAATGAATTTTTTAAATTACAAACTAGCTAAATTGTGTTGTAAAGCAATAGAAAATATAATTTTGGCATCAAATAATTTTATATGAATTGAAAATGCTATTCCTTATGAGGGAGGTGGATGGAAAATTGCTTCTCTGTTCCTTGCATTGTGCCCGTCATAATTCAAGAGTTTAAACATAAACAATGCTTTGAATGAGCTTTGAGTATGTGTTCTAGTTTACTGAAATGGCCTTGTTTTTCACTTTTATAATCTTTTTTGCTTCTGTCCTAACTGCTTCAAAATTAGAAGATAATGTTGTCTCAAATACAATTACATTTGATACCAAGATGTGCTGATTTGATGATTCCTTTTATTAAGAAGTGTTACATGTATTCACTCACAGAAACATGTACCCTGAAACACTCCTACTCAGTAGCATACTTGGTCTTCAAATTGTACTCCTCTGCTTTTGGCTTTGTTGATCTTACATAGCTTTTGGGGAAAAAGTAATAAATTTGATCTATAATAGAGTTTAGAAAGTTTTCCAATGCAAAAGTAAAGAAAAAAACTAAGTTTGAATTTTTGATGCATGTTGTCTCTGATGGTTTCTAAATGTCTGCAAGTAACAGAACACAGCTCCTTTAAGAAACAGGTAGGAAAAGTAGATCTTCTCTAGGAAGGAAAGATTGGAGGATAACTGGATTGGTGGGGAGAGAAAGTAAATATTTGAGGGCTTCCTTGGTGGCTTCGAGGGTAAAGAATTTGCCTCCAATGCAGGAGACCCAGGTTTAATTCCTGGGTTGGGAAGATTCCCTGGAGGAGAAAATGGCAACCCATTCTAGTATTCTTGCCTGGAGGATCCCCATGGACAGAGGAGCCTGGCAGGCTACAGTCCATGGGGTCGCAAAGAGTCAGACATGACTGAGTGACAAAACTTAAAACTCAGAATGTTCAAAGCACATAGCGAGGCATGCCAACTAAATGTATAGTCCTAGACTAGATCCTGGATAGTAAAGAGACAGAGAGAGAGAGAGAGAGAGATAGAGAGAGAGAGAGAGAGAGAAAGTGGGAGGGAGGAGAATGAAGGAAGTTGGAAAGGGAAAAAAGAAAGAGATAAGAGGAAAAACTGTAGACAGAAGAGATGGAAAAAAAAGGAAGAAAGAAACAAATACTATAAAGTATATTTGGGATAACTGGTGAAACCTGAATAATTATCAATTTTAAACTCCCTGAACTTGATAATCATATAAGAACATATCTTTGTTCTTCAAATATCCATGTTGATATAGTCAGTGGTAAAAGGTCAAGATGGCTATAACTTAATTTCAAACAGTTCAGAAAATTGTAAGAGAAATAGTAATCATAAAAATAGATATAAATAAAAGCACTAAAGCAAAAACATATTTCAAAAATCTAAACAACTGAAAAATCTATGTGAAAAGTATCCAAGGATTCATTGTATTGTTCTTGCAAACTCCTCTGTAAGCTTGAATTTGTTCAAGATAAAAAGTTCAACTAGAAAAGCATATAGCAGAGAGATATTAAGGAATTAAATAGCCTTGTAATTCAAATCTTAATATAATTTTGAAACAGAAGAAAATTAAATTAAATACATATATGCATCTCTCTCTCAAAATATCTGAAATGGTTTATATAAAGACATAGGAAAAATAATGGTTATATTAATGCATTCAAACAAACGTCACCTAGATACTGAATAAAAATATTGATTTCAGAATAAGGTTGTCTGAATACAAACTGGCTCTATCATTACTTGACCTTGGACAAATTACTGAATTACTCCAGGCCTCAATTTCTTCTTATATACAACAGGGATAATAAACTGGTAGGGTTGTTTTAAGGGTTAAATGGAGTAATCTTCAGCAAGTGCTTAGAATATACTGGTCACCTGGCAAGCACTCAATAAAAGTTAAATATTTTTATTTAAAGATACAAACTAGACAATTCTGGCTTAAAGAAGTATGGATACAAGTAGAAAGTCAATTCCAAGGCAGACTACAATGACTGAAAGCTTGTGCCCCCCTCAAAATTACATTGAAACCCTAACAGTCAAAGTGATGATATTACGAGATGGGGCCTTTGGGGGGTGATTTGGTCATGAGGGTAGAGCCCTCATGAAAGAGATAAGTACCCTTATCAAAGAGGCTCCAGAGAGCTCTCTTGTCCTTCTGCCATGGGAGGTTACAATGAAAAGACAGCTTCTGAATTTTGGACACTGTACCTGAATTTTAGATACTGAAACTTCTGGTGCCTTAGTATTGGACTTCCCAGACCTCCAGAACTGTGAGAAATAAATGTTTGTTGTCTATAAGCCATGCAGTTTATGGTATGTTCATTACGTATGTGTGCTGTGCTTAGTCGCTCAGTCATGTCTGGCTCTTTGCGACCCCGTGGACTGTAGCCCGCCAGGCTCCTCTGTTCATGGGAATTCACCGAGCAAGAATACAGGGGTGGGTTGCCATCCCCTCCTCCAGGGGAATCTTCCCAACCCAGGGATCGAACCCAGGTCTCCCACATTGCAGGCGGATTCTTTACTGTCTGAGCCACCAGGGAAGCCCACGAATACTGGAGTAGATAACCTATCCCTTCTCCAGGGGATCTTCTTGACCCAGGAATCAAACCGGGGTCTCCTGCATTGCAGGACCAAAAAAAGTAAGACAAATTGTAATTGTTAACATACATGTTAGAGATATGCTTCAAACTGGAAGCTGAGAAACCTGAAAACCAAAGTAAAAAGAGGATGTAGACAAGTACATAAGCTTAATTTTCAGAAAAGATGTGCATTAGTCAGGTTTCTCCAAAGAAACAGAAGCACTAAGACATATAGACCAAAAGAGACATAAAGAGAAAAAGAGATTTATTAAAAGGAACTGGGTCATGTGATTGTGAAGACTGAGAAGTCCCACAACCTACAGTCCAACAGCATGAGAACCAGGAAAGCCAACGGTCTAAGTTGCAGTCTGAGTACAAAGGCAGGAGAGAATGATGTCCCAGCTCAAAGACCATCAGGCAGAGAGTGAATTCTCTCTTGCTCAACCCTTTGTTCTATTAAGACTTAAAGAGACTGAATGAGACCCACCCACCCATGGGAGGACAATCTGCTTTACTGTCAACCAACTGAAATGTTAACTTCATCCAGAAAGACCCTCACAGACACACCTAGAACAATGTTTAACCAAGTAGCTGGGCACCCCATGGCCCAGTCAATCTGACACATAAAATTAACCAGCACAAGATGAGTCATAACTACTCCTCAAGGGAGGTAACATTTTCCTAGTATGAAATTGTAAAAGAATTAATTTAGGAAGCATTGAATATTCTAGAGGAAACGTTCTGAGCAAGTCTTCTTCAACAGATAAAGTTATGGGTATGATTTGGTTTTTTAAAAATGCTATTTTCAGATAAAAGCTAAGGGAATGCCATTAAAAGAAAATTAAATAAGCTATAATTCTGAAAGCAGCTAAGATAAAAAGAGTTCAATTGTGTATTGTTCTGAGAATAACCTGATCCAAGAATAGAATCTTCCTATCTAGAGGAAGAGGTTATCCTTTGAATGATGCTTCATAAATATTTTTTCTCTTAGTAGGGCTTTGTGAAAGAGCAGAAGGCAGACAATTAAAGAATTTACTCTGTCCAAGGTCCAGGGTGGAGATGTTCTGGGTTGCTCCTGGAAAGCGGATTCTCATGTTTAGTAGCAGGGCTGGAACTTGCATGATCCTAAGAGTCTCTCCTTAAATTTTGTGCCCTAGATGGCTCTTCTTGCTTTACCCTGATTCTGTTTCTGTCTAGGAAAAGCAAATAGTTCAAGAACAAGAACCAATAACATATGTTAGCCCCAACAGATTATGTGACAGTCATTAGGAGGGGACAAATAATGCTCCTCTTCCCTGTTCCCCCCAAAAAAAATCTATTCAGAGAGCAGATGGGGCAGACTGTAGAACAAGAATCTCACTTTCTCTTTAATGATTACATTCAGTTCAGTCACTCAGTCATGTCCAACTGTTGCGACCCCAAGAACCGCAGCATGCCAGGCCTCCCTGTCCATCACCAACTCCCAGAGTCCACCCAAAACCATGTCCACTGAGTCAGTGATGCCATTCAACTATCTCACCCTCTGTCGTCCCCTTCTCCAGCTGCCCTCAATCTTTCCCAGCATCAGGGTCTTTTCAAATGAGTCAGCTCTTCGCATTAGGTGGCCAAAGTACTGGAGTTTCACCTTCAACATCAGTCCTTCCAATGAACACCCAGGACTGATCTCCTTTAGGATGG
This sequence comes from Giraffa tippelskirchi, assembly GCF_054371585.1. Taxonomy (NCBI): domain Eukaryota; kingdom Metazoa; phylum Chordata; class Mammalia; order Artiodactyla; family Giraffidae; genus Giraffa; species Giraffa tippelskirchi. The sequence goes on from NC_137275.1 coordinate 156,334,537, forward strand.
ATTGGTTGGATCTCCTTGCACTCCAAGGGACTCTCAAGAGTCTTCTCCAACACCACAGTTCAAAAGCACCAATTCTTCGGCGCTCAGCTTTCTTTATAGTCCAACTCTCACATCCATACATGACTACTGGAAAAACCATAGCCTTGACTAGACGGACCTTTGTTGACAAAATAATGTCTCTGCTTTCTAATATGCTGTCTAGGTTGATCATAACTTTCCTTCCAAGGAGTAAGCGTCTTTCAATTTCATGGCTGCAATCACCATCTGCAGTGATTTTGGAGCCCAGAAAAATAAAGTCAGCCACTGTTTCCACTGTTTCCCCATCTATTTCCCATGGAGTGATGGGACCAGATGCCATGATCTTAGTTTTCTGAATGTTGAGCTTTAAGCCAACTTTTTCACTCTCCTCTTTCACTTTCAATGAAGAGGCTCTTTAGTTCTTCTTCACTTTCTGCCATAAGGGTGGTGTCATCTGCATATCTTAGGTTATTGATATTTTTCCCAGCAATCTTGATTCCAGCTTGTGCTTCCTCCAGCCCAGCATTTCTCATGATGTACTCTGCATATAAGTTGAATAAGCAGGGTAACAATATACAGCCTTGGCGTACTCCTTTTCCTATTTGGAACCAGTCTGTTGTTCCATGTCCAGTTCTAACTGTTGCTTCCTGACCTGCATACAGGTTTCTCAATTACAGTAGTGATTCATTTTCCAAAGATTGAAGTGTCTTCTAACTACAGTTAGTACTCCTGTTAATAAGAGCTCAGAAGACATAGAACTCTACTTGTGATGAAGTGAAAGTGAAAGTGTTAGTTGCTCAGTCCTATCTGACTCTTTGAGACCCCAGGGTGGTATTGTCCATGGAATTCTCCAGGCAAGAATACTGGAGTGGGTTGCTATTTCTTTCTCCAAGGGATCTTTCCAACACAGGGATCAAACCCGGGTCTCCCACAATGAAGGCAGATTCTTTACCATCTGTGCCACCTGGAAAGCCCATGATGAGGTAGCATCACCATAAACGATAGAGATGTTGACGTATACACTGTACTTAGAATAACAGCTTTTAAGCCTCGATACTTTTTAACCCTGAGATCATGAATTGGTGGGCCATTTCCAAAAGTAACCTTTAAGAGTAAAAAAAGGAATCCTACCAGGCTATAACCATGGTACTCCCCACCCAAAGCCCTGAGATAGAGGCACTTTGCAGTCACCCTAACCATCATCTTGGCTCACACATTTCATTCAGGGCAACACAGACACAGTGTTAGATGATCTGAACTGTCTGAAAAGAGTGGTGTCTAGTTGGGAAAGTGCAGGCTACTTGGGCCAGGCTACCCTCTCACAAGGGCTTGCATCCAAGACCCACAGGTCCTCCATATGTGCTAAAGCAGCACTCTGGAAGGAAGCAAATTCTAGTGGTTTTGTGGTCCTAATAGGAAAAAGGAAAATTGAGAATCACTGCAGAAAGGAGTTAGGTTTTCACAACTTGAGCAAAGAACTTTCATCCAACTAGAGCACTTTAAGCCCTCAGTGTGCTCTGGATTGAGATGCTCTAAAGATGATACCTTTAATATCACATATTTATTCCAAATTGCATTAGGAGAAATTTTAACAGTACCAAGAAATGTGTAATGATCTACTGACCTCATGTCGGCCCTGGGTGGCATTGAGAAGTTACCAATTTAGAGTTACATTTTCAATAGATTAGCTTTTTAGCTAGAAATTATATGAGTGTGTGTGTGCTTTATGTGCTTGTTTGCTTTCATTTATTTAGATCATTTCTAAATATTGCCATATGGTAATTGAGTTGTAATGTTGCAGCCTCTCCGAAAGGAAGATGGAGTATGAAACGGGTCTCTAAACAATTCAACCCAGCTAGCATCGGCCATAAAGGGGAGGGAAGAGGAGGGAAACATCCTATTTACCATCTCTCCCCTTGGAAAAATGTTGTTTCCAGGGAGGTCAGAATCCCACACTCCAGTGCCAGTCAGAATTAGAACAATCTATTCAAATGTCCTTTATGAGCCCAGAACAACTGTGGAGTTCTGTAGAAATTGTGTGGATCAGCAAGTATTTGGAATAAAACAGCTGTGCCTGGTGGTTGGTTTATTCAGTTAACACCGTTAATGGCCCAAAACAGAAAACAGGAGCCTGGGAAACACCTCCTCTTCCTCTCTTGAAAGCTTCCTCTAGCCCTCAGTGCACAAGTGGCTCTTTCTGGCCAAAGGTTGAGTAGGAAGGGGGCAGGAGAGGGGTGAGTGTGCTGGAGACTTGTTCTCCTGGGGGTGAGGAATGGTGCGGGGGCGGGGGGGTGCAGGTTTCTCTGCTTTTTGCACCCTTTATAACATTCCCCTACCCTCTCTCTGCCCCAGAAAAATCAGACAAGACGTGATGCCATTTGTTTAGAAGAAACGACGGGCAAAAGAAAAGACACATTATAAAATCCTGCTCGTTTTCTCTCTGGTACATTCCTTGTATCTCACAGCAGAGCCACTGAGCTCCCCAAAGGCTGACTGGCTGCACAAGTTCCAGTCAGCTTCAAACAAAACAAGCCAAAATCAAAAAGGGCAGTCTTGGTGCTGGAACCACAAGCAGGCACAGAAATTAACAATCCAACGACAACAGCTGGGGATGAAGGAGCAGCCAGGAGGAGGGGGTAGGCCAGGCCTTCTGTTCTGGGAGGATTCTGAAGAGCTCCTTTTTTCATATACCAATCAATCCAAGTGATAAAATCCTATCTGCAATAAAGGGCACCCCCACCCCCCATGGCTTCTGCATGCTCATGAGCTCCTGATCCACAGTGTCAGCTTGGAAGGAGCATAAAAATATCTTTCCAAATCCAAGCCAGTTCTGGTTCTTCTCAGGAGCTGCTATCAAATATGTCAGCTGACTAAGTAGTAATCACTAACTGGCACCAAAAGACTTAAACAAACAAGAAAGCAGTAGACTGTTCCTTGTTAACAAGGTAGCCACCCTCACCCACTTACCCTCCCTAAGTCGGAGGTTTCCTAGGAAGACCCAGCACAGGACTGGTGGCTGCCTTTAACAATCCTCCCTCTCCCATGGTATGTGGAACAGGCCTCACCGAACTGATGGGAGAATGTGGTGAACATGCCTTGAGTTCTGTCATTCCTACAAGAACAAGGACCTGGAAAGCACCGATTCCCCCAGGGGAAGTCCTCTGGACAGATGTCTGTCAATTCATACGGAAAAGACGCCACCAAAAGAAACACAAAGGCTATGAATAAGAAGAGAGCTATAGAATCAGGGATCCTGATTCTATACATCCTCTAAGAATGTATTTTTAGCAAAAATCATGTTTAAACACATTAACCTTGAAACATGTGGCCTCATGCTTTCCCTTGTAAATTAAAATGAAGCATGTTTGGGGCCATGTATTTGTGCCGTTCCAATCTCTTTCCAGATGCTTTTTTTCTCTTTTCTGCCCGTTTGCCTCTCCAACTCATTCTTTCTTGAACAATGTGGAGCACAGACTGTGAAGTATCCTCAAGTCGAGGGCTGTTTGTTTGCAGGGATCTAAGAGCACTCAAGAGAATAAGATCCAAAAGGTTTAGTGGATTTTTTGAACTGAATAAAGATACATAAAATGACTATAGCTTTAAAGAGGTACTAAAATCAATGTAGGAATAAGAGCACGTGTTATACTCAGCATAAATCAAACTTCACTCATCAGTTACCCAAAATCCTGCCCCTCTTCCTCCTAGGTTTGTCACCTCACAAAAGGTACAGACAGAGACAGTGCCCAGCCTCTCTTTCTCTTCTAATAAGGATGCTAATCTTATTATGGAGGCTCCACCTTCAAGGCCTAATTACTTCCAAAAGACCCTACTTCCAAATACCATCACATTAGGGCTTAGGCAAATTAATTTTGGAGGGACACAAATATTTAGTCCACAGCAATGGCAAACTACAAAAACAGAACAGTCAGTGCCTTTACTGTGTCAAAGACTGCATTCATTTGCTTACCTTGCCATACAAGGTACCACAAACTGTGTGGTTTAAACAGATGTTTATTTTCTCACAGACTAGGAGGCTACTAGTCTGAATGTAAGGTGTTGGCAGGGTTGGTTTCTTTTGAGGCCTCCCTCCCTGCCTTACAGATGGCTATCTTCTCCCTCTATCTTTACTTTACATGGTCTTTCCTAAGTGTGTATCTGTGTCCTAATGTCCTCTTTTTATAAGGCTACTAGTCATACTGGATTAGGGCCACCCTAATGACCTCAATTTAACTTATCTGTTTAAAGGTCCTATCTCCAAAAAGTTATAATTTGTGGTATTGGGAGTTACAACTTCAACATGTGCATTTGGGAGGCATATAATTCAGCTGTATTATAATTCTATAATGAAGCCCTTTCTTTTTTTTCATTGTTCTCACTAGCCTTCAGAACAATTTCTGGGGCTCAGAGCAAGCACTGGTATTAGACTGATGAAAAAACTGGAACCCAGAGAGACTGGACAATTCCAGAAGTCACCAGGCCAGTCAGAGCCCAGGCTTAACTTTTCTCAAACACTGTCACCTTTCTTCACTATAAACTTCTGTTGTCATGATTACACCACACTCTATTCAACTGCCAACATCATACTATACTTTTCACTTCAAATGTTTTCTAAGCATCTTCATTATTTTTCTCATCAATTCTAATTTCTTGGTTGTTCTTCAGTCTTTTATTATTAATATTTTTTTTCCATTAGATGTACATGCACTCTTCCCACCCTCACTCATATCAAATTTTAAATGGAACATTAAGTCAGCATCTTCTTATCTGCTGTTCTGCTTCTGTGGCATAATTGTTGGGACAGCAGCTTGTCATCATAGTGTGCTACCCACTGAGAAAGACTACATCCTACGTGCTGAATAAGCTTGTAATCTAGGCCTCCATCAATCCTCCCAGCTCCAGAGGAGGAGGAGGTGACATGCATTTCACTGAATGTAAAAACTAACACAGAAATTTGAGCTACTTTATCTAAAACCTATGTTCCCCAGCCAAGGCATCAATCTGTTGGGGGGTACTGTAATTTTATGATTGGTATCTTGCAATAGATACCAATCATATGTTTTGTGTCTCATTTTGTACAAGAGTGAGGAGGTGACACTGAGTGATTTAGAACAGAGTCTGGCTGGTACTCACATTATTGGGAAAGAAAGACAGCTGGAAAACAGTTATGAAAAACTCACCTAACAACTATAACTAACACCATATGAATTATTTTAGTGTACTCACTTGAGTTGGTCATTGTGCTGAATTCTTTATTTTTTTCCTCAAAACCCTAGCGATACTCTGATAAGATAGCTTACTCTAGTTCAACAGACAATGATATCAGAGTAAAAGCTCCCTAAAGGTAAGGACTGTTTGGTTTTCTTCACCATTTGAGAGACCGGTCTCCTCTAGATTGGGGCTTCCCAGATGACTCTGTGGTAAAGAATCTACCTGCCAATGCGGAAGATGCAATAGACAGGTGTTTGATCCCTGGGTCAGGAAGAACCCCTGGAGTAGGAAATGACAACCCACTTCAGTATTCTTGCCCAGAAAATTCCATGGACAGAGGAGCCTGGTGGGCTACAGTCCATGGGGTTGCAGAGAGTTAGACATGACCAAGGGCACACGAACTCCTCTAGATCACTGTCAGTTTCACCTCTAGATTCATAGACAAAATGGGAAGTAGAATAAAAAAACCTAGGCCATTGTCAACCACCAATCATAAAATTACAGTACCTCCAGACATACTGACATTTTGGCTGGGGAACACAGCCTTAGATAAATCCCCTCTACCTATTAGTGCCTGACAGATTGTAGGTGCTTCATAAATATTTGTTTCTAACAGGAACAAACAAATGAATGCCTACTTTGAGCAAGTAGAAAAAGCAGTAAGACATCACTTCTGCCAAAAAGCACTTCACTGTTATAGGAGATATGGATAATTATTGACCACAGGTATAAGGGCAAAATCAAGATTTAACTTAATATGTCTGAATTTCTAGCTTAATTAGTTATCTTATTTCTAATACCTACATTTTAAAAATTATCATATGAGTAAATAGCAAGCTTCTAATGAGGAGCCTGATTCTTAGAGAACGGTGATTACGACTGAATTGTACATTGCAACAAGGCAACCTACTCATTAAATCTGTTTTCTGTTCAGCCAAGAAATATCTTTTCCAAAGTAAGAACTAATCACTGATCCCTGCACAATTAGTCATGCACTGGGAATCCTGGGGACAATTTGAGAGCCTCAAAAACATTTGCAAAACTTTCTAGTTTAATCTAGAACACCCCAGAAAGGAAAATATCATGGCAGAGACAAAAGCTACAGCAAGTGAGGTGTCCTTTTAAGACATGATAGCAAGTAGACTAGTACTGCTTAGCAATTCAATATAATGAGGAAGGATTTTAAATTCTCTGTTCGCATTAAGGAATAAACATCTCAAGATGGAGACACCATGCTGAAAACAAATGCCAAGCCAGCATCTCTCCATTCACATGTTTTCTTCAGAAAGACTCTCAGTCAATATACAAAACATTTAGCAATTAGTACAGCATGAGTAATGAGCAGTCAGGACTGATTCTGCCCATATGAAAATAGCCAGAACAAAAATGTGGCTATTGAGGAGCATGTTGACTGAATAGCATAGGTCTGGTAGACCTTTCAACCCCTTCTGGTCTTAATTTCATTTCCAGGCCTACTTCTTGGCTCCTTTCGTCAACTGGCAACAACAGACAGCCTCTCCTATTGTGATGGGGGAAGACCCCTCCCCTGGGAGTCAGGAGGCCTAGGTTTCAGTCTTAGTGCTACGAGTTCTGTGACCTTAGGAAAATCACTTCATTGTCCCGTGTTCTACTTGCTTCTTTGGTAAAGCAAGGAGACTGAACTGGTATTCTCCAGAAAGAATGCTTTGGCCACGGGCAGGCAAGGAACAATTGTTTATGGTGTAGGTTTGTCCCACACATGGTAGGAAGTTGAGCATACATGGCCTCTGGGCACTAAACACCAGTAGCACTCCCCAGTCATTGGAACAACCCAACATTTCCCACAAATTTCCATTTTGTTTGAGAATAATTGGACTAGATGATCTCTAAGGCCTTTTCCAGTGTTAACCTTTCAATATTTCTTACATGCACAGCAACAGTTCTATACCAGTGAAGAACTGTTTTATATCGAACTCCAGTCTTTGCTTATTCTCCACAATGACAAGCTTACTCGTGCACCAGGGGAAACATTTTTCTAACAGTGCCCTGACACGGATATTAAGGAGACCTTGTCATTGAGGAATATGAGAACTTTACAGTGGAAAGATAATCAACAGTCCATCAGAGCAGAAGTCCAGCAAATTAATGGTCCTAAATCTTTTGGAGATGTGTCAGTAGGGTTCAACTGCAAGGAACTGATAACTGCCTCAATATTTTAAGTAGAATAGGATTTAGCTCAAGGAAGTAGGTGCTTTCAAAATGTTCAATAGTATGGAGGAACAAGTTCTAGGCTATGCCTCCAGAAATGACTCCTAGAAAAATATTCAAAAAATGGTCCATCAGAGGAGTGGATATTTGTGCTGCCTTTGAAAAGATAGGAAGTAAGAAGGTGGCTTCCAAACCTGTGGACTTCAAGAACATACTCTCCTAATGGCGATACAAGATCAGAAAACCACTGTCCTCACTGCCACTGTCATTATGTTGCCTCTTACCACCCGTGAACCTCTGGGTTGATCCCGAGAAAAAAAATGCAGAAAAACCTAACACAACTACCAGCACACCTGCCAGTAGAAAACCAAAGCAGCAGGAATATGACCCCTGCCTCATTCCTGCCTTTCACAAACCTGGAAGAACTGAAGTTATATACAACACTCTAGCTATGGGTGAGTTTGGAAAATACAGCTCTAAGCCACTCAAGCTCTACACTACAGGAAAACAGGATAAAAGAAGCTTGTGCCAACCTGCCACATCCACCACTGAGAGTCTGGATCTCTTGTCAGTCTGATAACAGCCATGAACCTTCTCCAGAAAAAAAAAAGGGTGTACATAATGCATGTATAAATTTTTTGCATATATTTTCATGGTGTGTACATATCTCCCCAAACTCACCATGGAATCTAAGAAATCTTTACACTGTTACAGTTTCTGAACCTTGACACAATTAATATTTGGGACATTTGGGTAATTTTTTTATGGGGGGTGTGTGGCTATCCTGTAGACTATCCTTGCAGTATCTTTAGTAGCATCTCTGGCCTCTACCCAGTAGATGCCAGAAGTCTAACCTCTCCACCACTCTCCTCTAATGCAGTTGTGATGACTGAAATTGTTTGACATGGCCATGTGTCCCTCTGCGGGCAAAAATTTCCCCCAGTTGCATCCTATTTAGCTCTAATATTGTGAGATGAATATTGAATGACAATGGGTAAAATATCTTACAGTAATATAAACAAACAAGAGCATGGGTGACAGCTTCAAAAACAGATATGGGAAGGGGGCTTAATATTATTATTATGCAAGCATGGCACAGGATTTAGACCCAGAAGACCCATGTGATGGTTAATTTTATGTCAGCTTGATTGGGCCATGGAGTATCCAGATATTTATTCAAACATTATCCTGGGTGTGTCTGTGAGGGCATTCCTGGATCAGATTAACATTTGCAGAGGCAGACTGAGTAAAGCAGATTGCCCTCCCTAGTGTGTATGGGCTTCAACCAATCCATTGAAGACCTGAACAGGAAGAACAAAAAGGCTGAATAAAAGGGAACTTCTGCTACCTGATTGCAGAGCTGAGGTTCTAGTCTTTTCCAGCCCTTCAATTCACACGGAAACACACATCAGCTCTTCTTGAGTCTGCCACACCTGTTGGCTTTCAGATTGGAACTTACATCATCAGCTCTCCTGGTTCTCAGGTCTTCAGACTCAGACAGGAACCATGCATTAGTTCCCTTGGATGAACAGTTTACTGAGAGCAGACCTCGTGACTTGTCAGCCTTCATACTGACATATGCCAATCCAGCCACATAATTTGTGTGTGTATACATATATGTCTTAGGTCACTGTGAGTTTTGAATATATAAATACATTGGCTCTGTTTCTCTGGAGAACTCTGACTAATACAGCCTAGTTTAAGCGTTTAGCTTTATGTTCAATCCATGAACAAGTGAACAAGTCAATTAACATCTCTGAGCTTCAGTTTCCCCCCCTATAAAATGGGAATTATGGCAACCTTTGTCACAAAATTGCTGTTAAAGTGTGGCAATGTAAACTAAATGGTACTTTCTGCATGTAACTTATAAGAACTATGCATTTTTTAAAGATCCCCCCACCTCCTCCTGCTTATTGTATCCACTTGCATCACTGAGAACAAGTATCTATGGCCATGCTTGTCCCGCCACCTTAAATTGTGAAACCAAGTTTACTCTGCTCCACTTTACTGAAGCTTAGGTCTTCTGGTTCATAATTTTCTAAGGATTATTATCATTTGGCATCATTCTTAAGAATAATTTTAGTGTTTAGTTAAACACTCAAACCTAGCAAGTTTTCATCTTGCAGAATAAGTTTTTGTTTTTGATGAAAACTATTAAAGAAAATAATTATTGGGGACCAAAAAAAAAAGTCATTTCTCTGCCAAACTATAAGCATTGAAATTGTTTCTATCAGTGGAAACACTCCAAGAATTTAAAAAAAATAAAATAAAATCACAGTGAAAACTGACAAAATCAAGTTAGCAATTTCTTCTTTTAGATTATTTTTAAAGATATCATAAACTAGAAAATTTTGCTGTTTTTTCTTTTTAATGAAATTTTCATCTTCCAGCAGGAGCCATTATTTTCACAAATCAGTGCTTACTGCTAAAAAGAAAAAGTTTAATGGATGAACACTGTGGTAAAAGCGAAGTCCTCTCCAAACAGATTTTAAAAGGAAATTACAATTCAGTAAACTCTTTCCTCTTCTCTTCTGTTTGCATTTGCATTCTCTACTGTTACTAACTCCTAAAGCCAGATTTTCACTCCACTTCTCATTCTGTTCATCTCTGAAACATGGATAAGTCTTTTTGATACAAAAGACTTTATACCAAGAAAGAAGTTTAGGCTTCTGGATTTAAAGCCTAATTTGGAACCCTTCTGTGCCAAACTCATCCACTTCTACAGATACATTGTAATGAAATATTGAAAGTATTATTAAATCACAATGTAATTCACAGCTATTCAGATCTATCTGGAGGAGTAAGGGTTTTCTCTTAGGTTCGAATTGGCCCAAGACAATAATAAGATCCTTTCTTTTTAAAGCAAACAAGTCAATAAAAAATAATCCTTGCATCTCAAAGAAAGAAAACTTCCAGAGAGTATTTATCAAAAGCTGAAGGAAAGTTATGACCAACCTAGACAGCATATTAAAAAGCAGAGACATTATTTTGCCAACAAAGATCCATCTAGCCAAGACTATGGTTTTTCCAGTAGTCATGAAGGATGTGAGAGTTGGACTATAAAGAAAACTGAGCGCTGAAGAATTGATACTTTTGAACTGTGGTATTGGAGAAGACTCTTGAGAGTCCCTTGGACTGCAAGGAGATCCAACCAGTTCATCCTAAAAGAGATCAGTCCTGAGTGTTCATTGGAAGGACTGACATTGAAGCTGAAACTACAATACTTTGGCCACCTGATGTGAAGAGCTGATTCATTTGAAAAGACCTTGATGCTGGGAAAGATTGAGGGCGGGAGGAGAAAGGGATGACAGTGGATGAGATGGTTGGATGGCATCACCAACTCAGTGGAGATGAGTTTGAGTCAACTCCAGGAATTGGTGATGGACCGGGAGGCCTGGCATGCTGTGGTCCATGGGGTCACGAAGAGTCGGACACGACTGAGCAACTGAACTGAACTGAATTCACAGAATTATACTAAATACCATAATCAGCTTCACCAATGCAAAATCATAAAAATCATAAAGATTGTTTACAACAGCATTCTCTACCCTATGTTATATATGGTATTACTCAATAAATATTTAAGGAAAAAAATAATAGATAATGGTACCAATCATCTTTAAAAAATAGTAATTCCATCTTGAAGGGTCATATTTTACATATCATACTGAGGAAACTGAGAAGTCCTGGAGTTAAGAAATTTAACTCTGTTTTCCAATGTTTCCTTGATTAATTTGACTGCAGAAATTCTCTTTCAAAAAACATCTCTTAACATGTGTCAGACTAGAACTCTTTGTGGAACACAGTTTGGAAAACTCTGGGATATAATCTCAACCTCCTATATCACCCACCTCCCTTGCAGGACATTTGGCCCATGGCAAAAAGTCCTTGATATTCAGTCCTGTCCAAAATGTCTGTAAGACATTTAGTGCATAAGACAGCTGGTCCAAGCCAAAAGCTTCTCGAAGTTTGTTTCTGTTCAAAATGTCCACAGACATATTTGTGTGTTTGTTAGTCTCTCAGTTGTGTCTGACTCTTTGCAACTCTATGGACTGTAGCCTGCCAGGATCCTCAGTCCATGGAATTCTCTGGCAAGAATATTGGAGTGGATTGCCATGCTCTTCTCTAGGGGATCTTCCCAAACCAGGGATCAAAACCAGAGTCTTCAACGGTGCATGTAGATTCTTTACCACCTGAGCTACCAGGAGTCTATGCCAAATGGTTTTGGACAAGACCAAATATTAAGGACCTTTTGGTGTGGACCGACTGCCTTCATGGATGTTTTGGACAGGACCAAACATAACCAAGTATCAAGGACATTTTACAAGAACCAAATGTCTTGCGGACACTTTGAACAGGATCAAATGGTCCTGCAAATATCAAAGTCCCTTTGGCATGGACTCCATCCTGGTGCATGTGTGATGAGCACATGTACCCCCATACACACCAAATCATAGTTGCTCCTTTGGAAGCATTCATTCTTTGCTTTCAGTTTAACCTTCCAAAACTAGTTTCCTCTCACTATCAAAACATGTTAACTCTATGTACAACTTCAAGATAACTGCTCTCTGCTAAGAGGCAACTTACCCAATTAACTAGTCAGAAATTCTAAGGCAAAAGTAAGGGCTCTGGAATAAAGAATACCTAGATTTAAACCCCGGTTCTATCATTTATGGCCTATGTCATCTTGAGCAATTATTTGACCTCACTACTCCTTAATTTTCTATTACATAAATCGAGCATGATAATGGGCTACTCTGGTGCTGAAGTGAGGTTATGGCTGCAGCAACATGTGTGTGACACATGTAAGTGTTCAAGAAACAAATAAATATGTGAATCATACCGTAAATCTCACTTGCCTCTTTTTTCTCCTGCTTTACATTTTTTTCCTTTAGATAAAGCTGTTGTATAAACCCTCTGGGGGAAGACTTTGTGAACCTTGACTACAAGACTGAGACAAACAAATGAATCGGTCAAGCTTTAGTTTCAATTATTGCTGATACTTTAATGTTGTGATTGTCAGCAAGTCATCTACCCTTTCTGGATCTGAACCTAATTTTTCAACTATCTGGCCCCTCGCAATGCCCCAGCCGCATCTCACGTCACTCTCCTTTCTTGCTGTCTAGGCTAGAATTGGGCTTCCCAGGTGGCACTAGCAGTAAAGGATTCACCTGCCAATGCAGGGGACACAAGAGAAGCAGGTTTAATTCCTGGGTTAGGAAGATCCCCTGGAGTAGGAAATGGCAATCCACTCCAGTATTCTTGCCTGGAAAAATTTATGCACAGAGGAGCATGGTGGGCCACAGTTAGTGGGATCACAAAGGGTTGAACACGACTGGACACGCATACATACACACACACGGCAGAATTAATGAACCACTCTGCCTGACAACCAGACTAGGTTTCCCACACATTCTTCCCCTGTAACAATATTAATCACTCTATCTTGTAACATTATCTGTCTTCTCAGTCTTACTGGAGTGACAGAGTCTCTTTTCCATTCTCACCCCGACATGTGTCACAGAATAGAACATACTGGTTGTTTTATCAATAAATGGTTGATTTAGAGATACTCACTCAAAGCTCCAACCTCATCCCTTGTTATGCACATACCACATATGTCTCTCACACATACGTCAAGCACAATTCTAGCAGAGGGAGCCCCTATGCTATTGGAGAACAAATTTTTCATAAGCTAACAGGAAGAACTCAGAGTCAGATTTAAATTGATTTAAAGAAAATAAGGAAGCATCCTATTTGCTACTACACAGTTAATCCTGCCACAAAGGTAAGAGAATTTCCATTTTAATGATGCAACTTAGAGCATTAAAGTAATTCACTCATCATCACACAAGTAGTGAAAGGCAAATCTGGGATCCAAATTCTAGATGTTACAACTTTTAGTACTCCCTCTTCAGTTTTCATAGCACCATCCTGTCCAACTAAGACATTATCTGAACCAAAAATAAGATACCAAGAAAATGATTCTGAATACAGACACCTGAAGATACACAGGGTACAGGAGTACTAGCCAGATCGGTGCCAAGCAACATCTATAAAGAGGGACCAGGGCTGTGTCTAAATAGCAGTATCCACCAGTAGGAAGTCCTACCAGGTATAGGAATTGTCTCCCACAGTGCCCTTTTGGCATGACACTTTGAAAGAGTGAGAAAAGCCAAAATTTTGAATCAGTCGGTCCTCCGTTTTAATCATTGCTCTGTCAGTTTAATGTTGTGTGATGTGGGCTAGTCACCTACCCCTTATAAACCTCAATATTTTATCTATGAAAGTAAAAGTGAAAGTGTTAGTCACACAGTCATGTCCAACTCTTTGAAACTCCGTGGACTGTAGCCTGCCAGGCTCCTCTGTCCATGGGATTCTTCAGGCACGAATACTGGAGTGGGTAACCATTCCCTTCTCCAGGGGATCTTCTCAATCCAGGGCCTGAACCCAGGTATCCTGCATGGAAGGCAGATTCTTTACCATCTGAGCCACAAGGAAAGCAGAGACATTTCTACCTATCTGTCAAGGATAGTATGAGGATCCAGCAACTTCATATGTGTTAAGCTGCCAACACAGCTCTGAAGCCCATTAAATATGTCCTTATTTTTCCTTCCCTTTGACATTTGGTTTCTGATAAGACAGCTGATTTCTTAAGGAATACCTTATCTTTCCTTTTGGGTGAACATCCTACTGATTTGATGCTATCATAGGGACTGGTTCTAGTTGGTATTATAGTATCCTGGTCCTGGGGAGAGGTGAGAAGTTGAGGGAGGAAGGTAGTAAATTCTTATTTCAATTTTGCTTTGAACATGTAGAGATGACATGGAGCTTTGTGCAGAGAGAACACACTGGAATCCCATGTGCTCTGATGTGGGCTAAATCCAGGCCATGCTATCTGAAAAGCCCTCCAGATTGTGAAACTCAACCCTCTTCATCCTCCCCACAAAGCTGCTGGTGGCTGTATGGTCCTAGGTAACTATCATTATAGCAGCCATCCACTCTGCCCTGAGAGTTCTTCTAAGGTCAACCAAAAACCAAACTTCCTGGCAAGGGTCAAATGAAAGGACATTAAGGTTGGACCCATACATTGATATGTGAGACTTGGCAGAGACCCAAAAGGGGAAGGATTGGGAGCCTCTCTCATTTGATACTCTTTCTACTGAAGGGATATCTTTGCCATGTGGTTCTCAGGAGCCACCTGACAGAGGCTTCGCAAGGGAATCTGACTCCACGTATCAAATATCTATTGATTTCATCAGTAATTCTTTAAAAGGTTCAGTTAATGATGAGAAGGAAACAAAACTGTGTTAAACAGTGGGGGAAAAATACAGATTCAAGAGAGATAAAGCTGGAATTTTCAGCCTTCCTCAAGTGTGGTAAGGATCTGAATGCAAGAGGGCTGATCAATTACATCATTAAGACAGTTCACTTTCATGTAGTAAACTGTCTTAATGATGTAATTGACAGATGGATGGATAAAGAAGTTGTGGTACATATATGCAATAGAATATTACTTAGCCACAAAAAGGAATGTTTGAATCAGTTCTAATGAGGTAGATGAACCCAGAGCCTATTATACACAGTGAAGTAAGCTGGAAAGAGAAAAACAAATATATATTAACACACATATATAGAATCTGAAAGATAGTACTGATGAACCCATTTGCAGGGTAGCAATGGAGATGCAGACATAGAGAACAGACTTGTGGACATGGGTTAGGGAAGGAGAGGGTGGGAAAAACCAAGTAGCATGTAAACATACACACTATCATATGTAAAATAGATAGCCAGTGGGTAATTGCTGTATGACTCAGGGAACTCAAACCAGTGCTCTGTGACAGCCTAGAGGGGTGGGATGGGGTGGGAGGCGGAGGGAAGTTCAAGGAGGGGACATATGTATACTTATGGCTGATTCATGTTGATGTATGGCAGAAACCAACACAATATTGTAAAGCAATTATCCTTAAATTAAAAATAAATAATTTTTTAAAAATCTATAATGGAAAAGAATCTGAAAATCATATATACATACGTATGTAAAACTGAATCACTTTGCTCTACACTCTAAACTAATACAAGATTATAAATTCACTATACTTCAATAAAAAATTTAGTTGTGGGGGAAAAAAAAGACAGTTTACTAATGGGCAACAAGAAGAAAAGAAACACAGGACATTATTGATAAAAGAAAGAAGACAGTGCGTTACAATAATGGCATTTTCTCAGTCCTTTGGGAAAACTTCCTGTAACACCCTCCCTCAAAGTCCATATCCATCTTACTTTTTAAAAAGTTATAGATGATCAATTCCTGACACTGGCTTTCATCATATTTTTGTTTATTCAAAAACATGTGCTTATATATTTAGTTTTAGACCCTCTACTAGAGCTGCAGAAAAAAAAAAAAATCATGAGCAAAAACAGATACATACTTGCTCTCAGAAAGTTCAAACTCTAATTGGGAAGACAGACATTAACCAAATAATCACTTTCATGAATGTTTAATTAGAGGTATGTAAGTGTTCTGGATGAAAAGGACTAGTGATATGATGGGAAATTGACCCACATCGGGGAGGAGTGCCATGAAAGGCTTCCCTAAGGAAGTAACTCATGAGTGGGTATCACGAATGTGAGTAATGAAGCAAAAGTACATGAAATGAAGAATGTATAAGAAGGTGTTGGGTAACAACTCATTGAATTAACAGGAAGACTGAAGGAATAAGCTCAGAACAACAAGGGAAGCTGATGGCAGAAACTTTTGGATCTGTAGCTACTCCTGCTCACTGATGCTGCCACTGAGGCCAGCAACTGAACTTCATTGTCTTTTGTCTTTTTGTCACTAACTCCAGATTCAAAGTGTAGGATGGGAACACCCGGATGTACGAGTTTAGGTCAGATGTCCAAAAAGAAAGTGGCTCTTCTTTTATTGACCCACATGCTGAGAGTTCCCAAAATTATGAATGGTGGGTGCAACACTGGACAGAAAAAGAGAAAAACAGTCGAATATCAAGGCAGAAGGGAGAAGAGTATTTCTGAGAAAAAGAAAAAGATGTACAGTGGCCCCGTGCCAGAAGGGTGGAGAGACTGTGAGAAATGGATGAGGCTGGGAATCTAGGTAGAGTGGAACTAATTCAGGCTTTAGTAGGCCATAGAAGGACTTGGCCCTCTCCTTTGATGCAGTAAGTCACTGGTTAATTTGTAAGCAGGAGAGATGTATATCCAATTGTATTTTGGAAAGATAATTTGGAGTAGGGTATAAAGAACAGGGGATGGGGGGCTATTGGGAGTGGATAGAGATCAGTGCAGCGGATGCTGTTGTGTGTATCCCAGGTACCCCCTTCAGGACTAAAGTGCATTCTACCAGTTATAGGAGCAAGTGTTGGCTGCTGACAACTCAATAGTTAAAACCTTTGCTGGTAGTAGCCCTTGACTAAAGGAAGTTGCTATTTGGAGGCCATTCCTCCTTGGGGAGAGCTGACATCAGATAACTGATCCATGCTGCTACGAAAGCTTCCATTCGGGGTGGCTCTGGTGTGCTATCTGTGCTCTGACGCTCCCTATAGCATCAGCAGAGACCTTGTTGCAATGACATCATGACTGAACTTCTTCTGCCCAGTCCTGCAACACTCACTTCTCACAGGCGGTGACGCCAAAGCACTCCTCAGTAGTCGTCTTACATACAAATCTCCCATCTCAAAGTTTGTCTCATGGAATGCAACCCAAGTCAGCCAAGCAATCAGAAGACTACAGGAAGGTGGCAACACAAGACAGCAGCCTTAGCAGTGGATACCAGGGAGAGAAGTGTACTGATTGAACTTCTCAAGTCCTAAGGGTCCCAGAATAATAATGAGAGAACAGACTATTTGTGGAGTCAATGAAAGAAATGCATTAATCCCTTCTAAGCTGAGATGCTTCCAACTTCCCTCCTGCTTGGATGAAAGAGAGTAACAGTTATTCCTTAGAACACTGGCCCCAGTGCCATTTCAAACCTTGTCCCCATTCTAATAACTGCTAACGCTCCTGCTACATTTGGCATCTGTCGCAGTGTGTGACGTGCTGGGAGCTGGCTGTCCCCGGAGCTCAGACTCAAGGCTGGAGCAGCTGTTCCAGCTCAGGCTTTATTTGATTCTTGGTAGTCATGTCACTAAATTTCCAAAAGTCAGTTCACTTTATGACTTTTTTTTCCCTCTTTCCCTCTTTTTAAAGCTGTGTCCGCCCAAGTACAGACTGCCAAGAAGCTTGGGCTTTTACAGACACAGGGCTTTTAAAAGGTGACAGAGGAGATGATGTCATGGCATCTTAGGTAAAAAGCTCTTTCTTCCCCCAGAGAGGTTTAACTAATAAAATTAATTTGCCTGTTTTAAAATTTAAAATAAAGACAAGATAATTCGATTTTTCAATAAAGAAGTTTGGCAGGAGCAAAGCGAGTTATGTGCATGATGATGGGACTGCTATGAAGCCAAGGTGCAGACAGATCTTCCTGACGTCACACGGAAGAGCCTTTCATTGCAGAGGGAGCTGCAGAGATCCAGCTCCCTGGAGGAGAGAAGTGAACAAGTTGGTTGGGAGCTTGTGGGAGCTTTGGGCACTGAGCCATTGACACTCTTGAGCCATTAAGAGAAGTGATCAGTTCATAACCATTCTCAGAGCATCACATGGGCCTGGCAGTGACCATCTCCCACTGGCTCTCTTCGGAGCTGAGGCTCAGCTCTCTTTGCCATTTGTGACAACCGTTAAACAGATGAACTTTGTAAAGCTTCATGGATTCTTGGCAGCTACTCTGTAATGCCCCCATCTCTTGCTTTCTCTCCCCAGTTGACTACAATCCACTGTTCAAAGGGATGGCTGTAACTCTTCACTGAATGACACTGACACTGAATTTGAGCTCAAAGTCACAGAATCTTGAGAAAGCCCAGAGATTTATAAGGATTTTCCAAAGGACCTGCTCATCCCTAACAGCCTATATTTCACCAGAATATAATTCATCTTTGCAAGTCTATCACACATTCTGCTTTACAAAGTGTTCTCACATATATTACTATATTTGATGCAAGTGAGTAAACTGATGATTATGGGGAATATGAGAAAGATAAAGAAAAATTTTTTTGCAACTCATGCATTAGAAACCACATGGACGCTTTGCTACCTTACCCAACTGAATCTTCGCAACAGCCAAGACCTAGAGAACCGTATGGATCCGTATTCTACTTACACATGAGAAAAGGGAGACTTGGCATTTACGAGACCACTCAGACTGACAGAACTGACCTTGGATTTGTACTTAGACCAGGTTGGCTTCAAGTTTTTCCCTTACACTGGCTGAGGGTTTACCTAATTTTTCTGGCAAATGGGTAAGTCCATTTGGTCCACTCACTCCTCAGCTGCCCTTCTAAGCTAGATTATCTAACAAACTCTCCCCTGCAAGCATCTTCCTTTGTGCCCCTGGTAAACACACACACATAATCTTTTTAATACACCTCAAAAGTTACTCACACCACAGTTCTCATCTTCAGTTGGCATCAAAGCAGGGAATAGACCCAATACTGCCATCACCATCACCATTCTCCATTACCCTGTCATTACCATCAGCATCACCAAAGCCTGTCTTTGGGGCTCCCTCAAGCACTTCTCCTTCCTTATGGGCATTTTTTAGAACATGAAGCAGACATGCTCCTTGCTTTGGAGCTGCACTTTGTGGTAATTCTCAGCAAGAATTTAGTCTCTAGAGCTGGTGGAAATTAATGAACATTAAGGATAAGTGACTTCGGGAAATTCAATGGTTGAACCAAAGTAATACATATCTGTTTACTAGACAACCTCATAAATAGCATAAAACGAATATATCACTTTAAAAAAAAGAAATTAACTAACATTTAACTACTGTGCATTTTTCTATCCATTAATTAAACATCTCTACCAACGATTTGTGGAATGGACAATTTATTCCCACCCTTTTGGTTTTCATTGCTAATGGTGGAAGTGAGAGGAGGAAAATGCTTGATGCATCAACAAAAAACCCACTCAGTCAAGGTTCAGAAGAGTCCTGCAAAAATGTGAACAATGCAGAAGTGGATGTAACCCTTTCTTGACAGCCTCCTTCCCCTTCAAGTTCACTTTGAAGGACAACAGTGCTCCCTGGAGATGCTGATCATCACCTGCATTCTCAAAAGAAGCAGCTATATCCTCAGCATCTAGCAGAGTGCCTTCCTCATTGTGCACATGTAATAAATATATGCTGAGTTAATTAACTAATGACCTAACTTACCTTAACAGAAAGTCTCTTTGCCAACACTGTTTCTCATTCCATATTCCAATTTCCAGTGTTTTACCCCAAAAAGCAACCCTGAAACATGTCATGGGACAATAGTACATCACTTCTCCAAATTCAATCTTTTTATCTTATTAGCATTTTGAAAATAAAAACAAGTACCTGACATTTCTTCCTACCTCCTTAAACCCCCAAAGCACTCTTTCTTTCTCTCCAGTGCTGCTTGTTATTGGTCTGCTTTCCTGATACTGATTGTGACTTGGGAGATAGGAACACTGGTGGTGGTACCCTCAGCTACTCACTTAGAAACAAGTGCACAGTTAGTGCTCAATGCAGACTGTTCTTTATCATGGAAAGATCAAACAGTGCCTGTTCTCTGGAAACCTAAGATATTTTTTTATTTGGAACATTAGAGATGCAGTCCCTTCCAGAAGCAGAGAGATGGCCTCAATGACAATAGGCTGACCCTTTCCATCAGATGTGTCCAAGACTCCACTTACCCCATTGGTCAGGGACAGCCAACTCTGCAATTCAGCCTTTCAGGCTTTAAGAATATACGTGATAATTCTGTGAACTGAGTTGATGGAGCCCACATCTCAGTATGACTTCTATGTCCCGTGCAGGCAAAATACAAAAACAAGGCCATCTGAGAGGCACCGTAGTTTGGTGGGGAGTGGGGAAGCCAGCAAAGCAGGACAAGCAAACTGATTAACACCACTTTCATGACCTTAAAGAAAATCATTAGTGTTCTACTTAAGGACAGAAATTCTCTCTGGCTATATTAATTCATTTCCCAGGTTAGGCTTTGTAGTGTGTGTCTGTACACATGGCTGGTGGATGTGGGAGTCTTTCTCCTTTCTGCTGCACAGTTGATGTGTGCACATGTCTGGGACTCATTAGATGACTGAAAATTCAAAGCAGCTGGAAATTCATGAGGCAAAAAGGGCAGATCCCATTACCAGAAACATTAAAGGCATAGCCCATGGGGAGGTAAATCATACGGTGACAAAGTCATATAATCATTTGGCCTTTAACCCTGCTGCTGATCACCAAGTTAGATTGATAATTTTGTCTACTTTTTGCTTCTACCACCCCGGGATCTCTTGGTTCTCCTCTTGTCAGTCATTCAGCCCACTCCTTGCTCAAATCATGGTACTCAACCCACCTAAGAATATAAATGTTCCCCATAAATGTTCCCCAAGTTTCCACAGTGCTCTTCTTCTCTACCTAATTTCACTGGGTAAACTCATCCATTCCCATTACTTTCCATAACGCACGTCCCAAATTATATCTTCATCCCAGACCTTCTCCCAGACTCCAGACTTATCATGAAAAGCCTCAAACTCACTGCTCCTCTTGTGTTGCTAGTTCAGTTGCTGACCTCAGCATGTACTCAGTTTCCCAAATGGGACCTCAGATCCACCCTCCATTCTTCTTGCCTTCCCCGTCTGTGGTCCAGTGAAACGGACCTTTTAAAAAAATGCTAATCATGGCCAGGTACTGCCTTAAGCTTTATAGCCCTGTGAGGAAGGCACTAAAACTATCCCCATTTTAGAGATAAGGAATGACATGTCAAAAGGTTAAACATCTTGGTCCAGGCCCTACAACTTATAAATGGCAGGGCCAAGATTTAAACTCAGGTAGCTCAGATCCTGAACTGTTTACTCTGCTGTATCTACACTACCTGCATCAAATCATTGTCTCTCAATTAATAGCCATCTCTATCTAGCCAACACCCGTCCATCAGATTTTTCTTTCTAAATTAGAAAGCTCTTTTCTAATATCTAATCTGATCTAAGTTGATCTAATATCCACTAACTAAAATTCAAACTTTCAGACCCTCCAAGGCATTTGAAAATTTATCCCCAGACCTATCCCCTAAACCTATCTCCTACTCTTCCCCTTGAAACACCCTGTCTCTGCCCCCCACCCACAACATTTTGCTTTTCCTTGATCTAAAAAATAATTAGTCTAACAAGTGGACATTGAGTATCTAGATGAACTATCTTTGCAATAGGCATTTTATACATTTTCTCATTAATTATCATCGCAATCCTACAATGTAAGTGTTATTCTTATCTCCTTCTTGCCAATGAGAAAACTTGGGCTCTGGAAAATTAAAACTAGCCTAAGGTCCCTTTGGAAATGAGTGATGAGTCAAGATTTGAACATAGAAATCAAAAATTACATCTTTTTTCTTATGCAACTAATAAACACATTTATATAAAAGTGTCCAAAAAATTTCTGAAGGTATACTCAGATTGGCAAATTTGCTCTTTGTCATAAATTGTCTTGGTATCTTCTGGGTACTCAATAATACGCTTTTTGTTCAGAACATCTAAATGAATCACTGATATGATGGTGAACCAGCCATGGTTCATCTCCCTCTTTCTTCAGGTGCATCTGCATTCTGACTACCTCTAAGCCAAGGGAGAATTTGCTTATAAAGTAGCAAGTGCAGTGACTATGAAGTAACATCATGATAGCGTTCAACTGTCTTATACTTACACCTGAAGCAAAGAAATATATTACTGAACATTAGGCATCAGCAGTTGCCCATCAGACAGGAACTAGACTCCGGAGGTCAGAAGATACAATCCCCATCTTCTCTCTCAATTAGTTCCACAGCTCTGATAGCAGTGCTTATAGGGATATGAATGATGTAGAAAACATTTGTTAATCATGTGCCATATACCATGTGTTGTGTTAGCCTTTATATAGGGTCTCTTAATTCTCTACAACTCTGTATAATGGTTATTACTATGTTCATTTCAAAGGAGGACACTGAGGTTCACTTATCCAGCAACCCAAAAATTGCTGAGACAGAATCTAAATTCAGTTCTGACTCTAAAATCCCCTATCTGGGCTACTACATCTTACTTCCCCTGCCATTTACCCTCCCTTCTTTCCTGAGTTCTTTATCCTCATTTCTTTCCTCAGAAAAGGAAGACAATTATTTTTTTTTCCAAATCTCCTTGTACCATCTCTCCATTTCCCTTTCCTCCTAAGAACACGTTTGAAAAATCATTTTTAACAACATCAAATCATTTTTTATTAGTGTTCTGCAAAAACGATAGTGGTGTCACACCAGGCACTCTGAAAGGCTGGTATATTATAGAGAGAAACTGCTCAAATGGCAGCCTCATGCTGAGATGCTGCCCACAACTGCTTCTTAATCTGCAACCCTGGGGCTATGAATGACAACCCATAAAAGTTCTTAGAAAGTTAAAGCTAGGGGAAAAAAGGTCCAAATCCATATCCATTTATTTAACCAAAATATATTAAACTTGTACTATGCTTCAGCATCAGCAGTAGGCACTGGAGGTAAAATGATAATCAAACCATCATATCAGCCCTCATGGAGCATGTAATCTAGTACAAGGGGGAGTAAATTGGTAATTAAAATACAATAGGTTGAATTCCATGACAGACTAGTACAGAGTGCTAGAGGGGAGGTAAGGAAACATCTCAGTCCTTAGAAGTTTCTTCCATCAGGGGCACAATCTCTTAGGATATGAGATTTGAACTAAAATATGAAGGATACAATCTCATCTCTTAGGATATGAGATTTGAACTAAAATATGAAGGATAATTTCACATCAGCCAGGTATGCTGGATAGTGTCCACTCGCCCCTTGTTTTGGGTAGCAAATGACCCTAAAACTTAGGGACTTAAAACAAGAACAGTTATTTATTATGATCACGAACCTGCAATTTGGACAGAGTTTAATGGGACACACTTGCCTCTTACTCCATATGTGGTGTAAACTGGGGTGGTTCAACTAAGGTGTAAAGGATTTTCCAGCAAGATGGCTCATTCGTGAAGACTGACAATTGGTCCCAACAGTTATCTGGTTGCTCAACCAGGGTTCAGGGCCAGAAACCTCAGTTCCTCTTCCATGGATCCCTCCACATGCCTATAGCCTCCTCAAAGCAGAGCGACCAAGTTCCAAGGGTGAGCGTCCAAATAGAGCGAGCCAGCAAGAAGTTGTATTTGCTTTTATAACTTGACCTTGAAAGTCACATAACCTCACTTCCATCTCACCTTATTAGTTCAGACAGTCATAAAGGCTCACCTAAGGAGATATGACCCAACTCTAGCTCTTGAGTATAACAGTATGAGTACGGTAGTAATCTAGAAGAACATGCAAGACAGAAGATAGTATTGCAGTCATACCTGAAAATCTTTATTAATCACACTCCTCTAAATATACTGTCCATAATTCAGTCTGCTCTTATGTGGAGAAGCTAAATATATGGACTATACCAACAACAGGCTCTCTTTCCTTTGGTTTCCTTTTGGGTTGGATTAAAGGGAGCACCAGCAAGAGACTGAAGGGAGAGACTGAATTTAGTCCAATCATTTCTCTAGTCTTTTGAAAACAAGTTCACCTTGACTAGCTATGTCCTTCAACTAAAAGCCCCAGATCCTATGAGGCAACCCTTTCCACTCTGCTCTCTTTATTTAGGATTTGACAGCCTTTTCCTTCTCCTTGCCTTTTCAGACTTAAAGGTGGTATGTATTCCTGTCTGTTACTAGTCAAGGTACTGCACCAGTCCTTGTGCTTTGCTACACTCTGCATTATTGCTTGACATTCTCTATACTCCAATTATGCACATAGAAGTAATTCTTTAATAAATTTTCAAGTCGCCTCATTTGAGTATATAACCTTTTTAATTTTATTTTTAACTGGAGGATAATTGCTTTACAATGTTGCATTGGTTTCTGCCATACATCAGCCATAGGTATACATATGCCCTCTCCCTCTTGAACCTCCCTCTCATTTCCCACCATATCTCTCCCCTCTAGGTTGCCACAGAGCACCAGTTTGAGCTCCCAGGGTCATACAGCAAATTCCCACTGGATATCTATTTTACATATGGTAATGCATATGTTTCAAAGTTACTCTCTTGATGCATTCCACCCTCTCCGTCCCAC
Source organism: Giraffa tippelskirchi (assembly GCF_054371585.1). Taxonomy (NCBI): domain Eukaryota; kingdom Metazoa; phylum Chordata; class Mammalia; order Artiodactyla; family Giraffidae; genus Giraffa; species Giraffa tippelskirchi. Next base: position 156,359,156 of record NC_137275.1, read on the forward strand.
ACTGTGTCCACAGTCTGTCCTCTAAGTCTGCGGTTCTACTGCTACCCTGCCAATAGGTTCATCAGTACCATTTTTCTAGATTCCGTATATATGCATTAATATATGATATTTGTTTTTCTGACTTACTTCACTCTATATAACAGGCGTGAGGTTCATCCACCTCACTACAACTGACTTAAAATCATTTCTTTCCATGGCTGAGTAATATTCCATTGTATATATGTACCACAACTTCTTTATCCATTCATCTGTCGATGGACATTTACATTGTTTCCATATCTTAGTTACTACAAATAGTGCTATAATGAATATTGCGGTACATGTGTCTTTTTGAATTGTGGTTTTCTCAGGATATATACCCAGTAGTAGGATTGTGTGTCATAACGGTAGTTTTATTCCTAGTTTGTTTTTTTTTTTTGAGAAATCTCCATACTGTTCTCCATAATGGCTCTATCAATTTACATTTTCACCGACATGGCAAGATGGTTCCTTTTTCTCAACATTCCCTCCATCATTTATTGTTTGTAGTGTTTTTGATGATGGCCATTCTGACCAGTGTGAGATGATACTTCATTGTAGTTTTGATTTGCATTTCTTTAAAAATGAGCACTGTTGAACATTTTTTCAAGTGTTTATTGGCCATCTGTATGTCTCCTTTGGCAAAATGTCTGTTTAGGTCCTCTACTGGCCATATACAACAAACCCACAGCAAATAATACATTCAGTGATGAAAAACTGAAAGTATTTCCTCTAACATCAGGAACAAGACAAGGGTACTAACTCTTACCACTATTATTCAACATAGTTTTGAAAGTCCTAGCCATGGCAATAAGAGAAGAAAAGGATATATAAGGAATCCAGATTAGAAAACAAGAAGCAAAATTCTGTTTGCACATGACATGATATTATACATAGAAAAACCTAGAGATATCAGAAAATTACTACAGCTAATCAGCAAACTTACTAAAATCACAGGATACAAAATCAATACACAAAAATCCCTTGCATTCCTATGGACTAACAACAAAAAGTCATAAAGAGAAATTAAGGAATCAATCCCATTTACCATTGAAACAAAAAGAATAAAACACCTAAGAATAAACCTATCTATGAAGACAAAAGACCTGTATACAGAAAACTGTAAGTCACTGATGAAAGAAATCAAAGACAACACAAACAAGTGGAGAGATATACCATGTTCTTGGATTGGAAGACTCAATATTGTGAAAACAACTATACTACCCAAAGCAATCTACAGATTCAGTGCAATCCCTATCAAATTACCAATGGCATTTTTCACAGAGTTAGAACAAAAACCTTCACAATTTTTATGGAAGCAGAAAAGAGTCCGAGTAGCCAAAGCAATCTTAAAAAAGAAAAATGGATCTGGAGGAATAAGTCTTTTTGACTTCAGACTATACTACAATGCTGTAGTCATGAACAGAGTATGGTACTGGCACAAAAACAAAAATGTAAACCAATGAGACAAGAAAGACAGCCCAGAGATAAACCCACACACCTATGGGCACCTTATCTTTGACAAAGGAGGCAAAAATATACAATAGAGAAAAGATAGTCTCTTCAATAACAGTGCTGGGAAAACTGGTCAACTACATGTAAAAGAATAAAATTAGAACACTTCCTAATACCATATACAAAAACAAACTCAAAATTGATTAAAGACTTAAATGTAAGACCAGAAGCTATAAAACCTTTAAAGGGGGAGAAAAAATAGGCAGAACACTTTTTGACATAAATTGCAGCAAGATCCTTTATGATTCACCTCCTAGAGGAATGGAAATAAAAACAAAAATAAACAAATGTGACCTAATTAAAACCTAAAAGCTTTTGAACAGCAAAGGAAACTATAAACAAGATAAAAAGACAACTCTCAGAATGGGAGAAAATAATTGCCAATGAAGCAATTGACAAAGGACTAACTGCCAAAATATACAAGCAGTTCATGAAGCTCAATATCAGGGAAACAAACAACCCAATAAAAAAATGGGCAGAAGACTTAAAGAGACATTTTGCCAAATATAATATGTTTTTATTTTTTCCTGATTCTGTCCTATATACCAAGTAAAGAGCTATCAAGTGAAATTGATGCAGTAAATTCATGGTGTGATACATCTTCTACTCTAATCAGGAATCTTTTGATAAATTTATAACCAGTCTAAAAGAAACGACCAATGTGTTTCCATGGACTAATAATATAAGGAAAATACAAAATGGTGATCAAGGCAGAAGCCATGGGAGTCCTAAGCTTGAGATGCAGAAACAGATACTGGGGAACTGAGACAAAAAGGAAAAGTTAAAATACAGATCATCAAAAGAAAAGAAAAAAACTTAAGTTATGGAGAGGTCTGGTTGACCCTAACATAAAGGCAGCTTCCTACACACCGTCCAAAAAGTATTAAGCTCAATAAAGATCTCAAATAAAATCAAATATACCACATATTAAGAATTACTTGGAGAAAAATAATAGCACAAATTTCAAATTACCTACTGAACCCAAGTCTCCTGCACTGAAGGCAGATTCTTTACTAGCTGAGCTACAAGGGAAACCCCCATTAGTAGTAGAAAAACAATCATCAAATTCCAACTGGAGCTTTCACTATCACAAGCTTGTAGGTTCCGAAAGTGAGGCATTTGTTGCCTTAAGAGCCTCCAGGGAAAAGACAAGAGGAGTATATAAGACTTATATAAAAGCCAGATAAAAATAACTCCCAGGGAGAGACTGTATACTGAATGCTAAAATACTGAACACAGGTCTGGGGCTTAGTAGTTTATGGTAACACCAATAGAAAAGAGGCTTGAAAATGAGTGAAACCAGAGATTCCACTGATTCTCTGCAAAGTATTTTGGGGGAAGATAATAAATGAAGAAGGAGTGAAACTTTGTTGATGTGGCATTAAAGTAACAAAGAAATCAGAAGGAAAAAAGTTAAGGAAACTACAGGAAAGAGAGAGAGAGAGGAGTAAGAGAAAGAGAAACACAATTCATATTAATCCCTCCTCCAACACCTTCATCAACAGAAAGATTATTCACTAAGGAAATTATACTTCAATATCATGGCATGAGTGGGTACACTTCAGTGATGAACTTTGAAAAATATTGGAATAGAAAAGACAAAAACAAAACAAATGAACAACAACAACAAACTTTTCAGGCTAACTCTATATAAAGCCATGAGAAACAGAAAACAAAAAATGAGACTTAAAACATTTCAGCTGATGATTAGCTCCCTCAAGAAAGATAATCAAGAGATAGAAAGTGTAAATCAATGCTCCAAATTTATTAAACTTCCTCAAATAATCATTTGGAGATATAAAACTATTCAAAATTAGGAATTCAAAAATTTGAAAATAAAAGTGAAAAATAATAAAGGCATGCAATGACCTCCAGAAAAAAATAAAAGAAAAAAGTCTCAAAAAAAATTACAACGTATCTAAATGATTATAAGGGACAATGAACAAAGGCAAGGAAACAACTAAAAAGAACAGAAGGGAAAAAAGAAAAAAGTAAAAAGGGTCAGAAGGAAAATTGTTGAGAAAGAAGGAAAAGAAAATTCAATATAGGTACAACTGCAGTAACTAAAAGAAATACTATATATGTATCTGAGAAATGTTTCCAGAGATAAGACAAAAAGAAAATCTACATATTGAAAGTATCCACTATGTACCTTGGAAAATTGGTGTGAAATGATCAGTTCTGAGATAGAGTCTAATATAGAAGAAGATTTTAAAGACAAAAATTTCTCAGGACTTTGAGGCAAAAAGAACTAGTTATTAAATGGGTAACAAATTCACATGGGCATCAAATTTCTCAAGAAAAACACACAAAGATAAGAATTAGCAGTAAGAAACTCAAGGGAAACAAGTAGGAGCCAAAGGTTTTCTATTCAGCTAAGTAATTTTTCCAGTATCAAAGCAACAGAAAGATAATTTTAAATATCAAAGAATTCAGGGAATGCTCTTTTTAGAACCATTTCCTGAAAGATTTACCAGAGAAGAAGCTCCTTTCAATCAAGACATGATTAGGGAAATTCAACAAAGTGCTGAGAGTAAGAGTTTAATATATTTAATTAAAGATTTAAGACTGAAAGGTAACAGCATAGATGGGAAATATTAGGTGAATATTATGTGTTCTGACAAAGTAGAAAAATTCAAATTAACACAATAGAAAAAGAAAATTAAAATCAGATCATTGATCATTATATAGGAAATAAGTGGAAGTAAAAGAGTATCATTTAAAACTAGCAGCTGGAGCGGGGCTAAGATGGTGGAGGAATAGGACAGGGAGACCACTCTCTCCCCCACAAATTTATTGGAAGAACATCTGAACGCTGAGCAAACTTCACAAAACAACTTCTGAACGCTGGCAGAGGACATCAGGCATCCAGAAAAACAGCCCATTATCTTCAAAAGGAGGTAGGACAAAATATAAAAGATAAAAAGAGAGACAAAAGAGTTAGGGACGGAGACTCGTCTTGGGGAGGGAGTTGTAAAAGAGAAGTTTCCAAACACCAGGAAACCCTCTTACCAGCGGGTTTGGGGGAAGATTTCGAATCTTGGAGGGCAACATAACCGGGAGAAAAAAAAAAATAAAACCCACAGATTACGTGCCTAAAGGCACCTCCCAGCAAAGAACCCCAGACGCTCGCATACACCACCAGCAAGTAGGGGCTGAACGGGGAGGAGCGGGCGGCACTGCCTAGGGTAAGGATCGGGCCCGATTGCCCCGAGGGCAATCTGAGGGAGCTAACGTGAGATAGCAACCTAAACTGTGGGACAGCCAGAGAGAGAGAACTATCCCGCGAAAAGCCCAAATCTAAGGCACTGCCGGCCCGCTCACAGAACAAAGGACTGAGCGATACCAGAGGAGAGCTAGCCACCTGTGGACCACCCCATCCCCCGCCGGACACAGCGGGCAGGCGGGGCCCGCCATAGCCGGAAAGGGGCAAACTTGGCCCCAGAGAGGGCATCCCCTACCAAACTGGAAACAGGCTTCCAGTTTCTAAGCAAAGACTGCCTGAGATCCCGGAGGGTCGACAGCCGCCGGGAGGGTCGCAGCCAGAGACCAGCTCCCCAGAACTGACACAAAGCACACCAGAGCCGGGCGCGCCCGTAAACCAAGGCGGGGACCAGGGAGGTGATAAGCCGCACTGCCTCAACAGGGGAGAGTGCGCTCGCCAAACTCCTGGCTGCCTGAGCTGCTCCGACCGGGGATTGGCACAAACCGTGGGCCCAACCGAGTCTGCGCCTTTGTGGAGTACCCGGGAACCTGAACCTGAGCGGCTTAGATCTGGGAAGTGCATGCATCTCAGGGCCCACTCCCCGGCCGAGTAACCTGAAGCCTGAGCAGGGTAGATGGGGAAAGCACACACGCCGTTGAGTGGGGGCAAACCCAGTGCGGCTGAGACACTGCGAGCTCTCCACACACACGCCAGGTTTGCAGTGTTCCTCCCTCCCCATGGCACGACTGAACAAGCAAACCTAAAGAGACCACCTCCGCCCCTTTGTGGCAGAGCGGATATTAGACACTGAAGAGACCTCCAAACAGAAGCCAAATAAACAGAGGGAAGCGCTTTGGAAGTGACAGGCCAAAAGATTCAAATCCCTGTAGTTAACACCGACTGCACTGAAAGGGGCCTATAGATCTTGAAAAGTATAAGCAGGAACAAGGATCTATCTGAAACTGAACAGACCCCACACTGCTCACAACAGCTCCAGAGAAAGTCCAGGATATATTTTTACTATTATCATTTTTTTTCTTTTTTATTTAAGTCCTCTATTACACCTTTAATTTTCATTTTCATAACCCACTATTACCTTGCAAAAAAAAAAAAAACAAATCCTATTTTTAAAGAAAACTGCACACATATGTCTTATACTTTTTGTGTTTCCTTTTTTTACTGTTTTTTTCCCGTTTTACTTTTTTTACTGTTTCTTTTTTTACTGTTTCTTTTTTTACTGTTTTACTGTGTTACTGTTTTCCTGTTTTTTTTCCTCTTATACTGTTTTCTTTTTTCTTTTTTTATATTGTATTTTTTATAAGAGTCTAACCTCTACTCTAGATTTTTAATCTTTGTTTTACATATTTGATATCAATTTTTTACATTTAAGAACTCAATCTTTAATACCCATTTTTATTCAGGAGTGTGATCACTGGCTTGATTACTCTCTCCCCCTATTGACACTCTTTCTTCTCCCCCAGGGAACCTCTATCTCCCACCCTCCTCCTTCTCTTCTCAACCCAATTCTGTGAATCTCTGAGGGTGTTCTGGGTACCGGAGAACACTTTGGGAACAGAATACTGCCCAGATCTCTCTCTGCCCTCTTGATTCCTCCCTTTCTACTCATGCTCACCTCTATTACCTTCCTCCCCCCTCTCTATGTATCTCTGTGAACCGCTCTGAGGGTTCCAGACTGTGGAGAGCACAGAGGGAAGTGCTTACTGGCTAGACTGCTCTCTCCACGTTTGAGTCTCCCTCTTCTCCTCCTGGTCAGTTCAACATCCCCCCCCCTTCACCTCTCCATGTAACTCAGTGAACCTCTCTGGGTATCCCTCACTGTGGAGAATCTTTTCACCATTAACCTAAAAGTTTTATTATCGATGCTGTATGGATGGAGAAGTCTTGAGGCTACTGCAAGAATAAGACTGAAAACCAGAGGAAACATTAATTAACAAGAGATCATCCAGTAGCCTCCACATATACACTGAAACCAAGCTCCACCCAAGAGCCAATAAGTTCCAGAGAAAGACATACCACACAAATTCTCCAGCAATGCAGGAACATACTCCTGAGCATCAATATACAGGCTTCCCAGAGGCACACCAAATCCATAGACATCTCAAAACTCAATACTGGTCACTCCATTGCACTCTAGAGAGAAGAAATCCAGCTCCACCCACCAGAACACCGACACAGGCTCCCCCAACCAGGAAGCCTTGACAAGCCACCTGTCCAACCCCACCCACAGTGAGGAACCTCCACAATAAACAGGAACTTCAAACTACCAGAATACAGAAAGGCCACGCCTAACACAGCAATCTAAACAAGATGAAAAGGCAGAGAAATACTCAGCAAGTAAAGGAAAATGATAAATGCCCACCAAACCAAACAAAAGAGGAGGAGATAGGGAACCTATCTGAAAAAGAATTTAGAATAATGATAATGAAAATGATCCAAAATCTTGAAAGCAAAATGGAGTTAGAGATAAATAGCCTGGAGACAAGGATTGAGATGATGCAAGAAATGTTTATCAAGGACCTAGAAGAAATAAAAAGGAGTCAATATATAATGAATAAGGAAATAAAGGAGATAAAAGACACTCTGGAGGGAACCAACAGTAGAATAACGGAGGCAGAAGATAAGATAAGTGAGGTAGAAGATAGAATGGTGGAAATAAACAAAGCAGAGAGGAAAAAAGAAAAAAGAATCAAAAGAAATGAGGAAAACCTCAGGGACCTCTGAGACAATATGAAACGCCCCAACATTCGAATCATAGGAGTCCCAGAAGAAGAAGATAAAAGGAAAGGCCATGAAAAAATACTCGAGGAGATAATAGTTGAAAATTTCCCTAAAATAGGGAAGGAAATAGTCACAGAAGTCCAAGAAACCCAGAGAGTCCCAAATAGGATAAACCCAAGGTGAAACACCCCAAGACACATATTAATCAAATTAACAAAGATCAAACACAAAGAACAAATATTAAAAGCAGCAAGGGAAAAACAACAAATAACACACAAGGGGATCCCCATAAGGATAACAGCTGATCTTTCAATAGAAACTCTTCAGGCTAGAAGGGAATGGCAGGACATACTTAAAGTAATGAAAGAGAATAATCTACAACCCAGACTACTGTACCCAGCAAGGATCTCATTCAGATATGAAGGAGAATTCAAAAGCTTTACAGACAAGCAAGAGCTGAGGCAATTCAGCACCACCAAACCAGCTCTCCAACAAATGCTGAAGGATCTTCTCTAAACAGGAAACACAGAAAGGATGTTTAAACACGAACTCAAAACAACAAAGTAAATGGCAACAAGACCATACTTATCAATAATTACCTTAAATGTAAATGGGTTGAATGCCCCAACCAAAAGACAAAGACTGGCTGAATGGATACAAAAACAAGACCCCTATATATGCTCTCCACAAGAGACCCACCTCAAAACTAGGGATACATACAGACGGAAAGTGAAGGGATGGAAAAACATATTTCAACCAAACAGAGACCAAAAGAAAGCAGGAATCGCAATACTCATTTCAGATAAAATAGACTATAAAATAAAGGCTGTGAAAAGAGACAAAGAAGGACACTACATAATGATCAAAGGATGAATCCAAGAAGAAGATATAACAATTATAAATATATATGCACCCAACATAGGAGCACCACAATATATAAGGCAAATACTAACAAGTATGAAAGGGGAAATTAACAATAACACAATAATAGTGGGAGACTTTAGTACTCCACTCAAACATATGGATAGATCAACTAATAGGAAATTAACAAGGAAACACAAACTTTAAATGATACAATAGACAAATTAGATTTAATTGATATTTACAGGACTTTCCACCCAAAAACGATCAATTTCACCTTTTTCTCAAGTGCACACAGAACTTTCTCCACGATAGATCACATCCTGGGTCATAAATCTAGCCTTGGTAAATTCCAAAAAATTGAAATCATCCCAGTCATCTTCTCTGACCACAATGCAGTAAGATTAGACCTCAATTACAGGAAAAAAACTATTAAAAATTCCAACATATGGAGGCTAAACAACACGCTACTGAATAACCAACAAATCACAGAAGAAATCAAAAAAGAAATCAAAATATGCATAGAAACGAATGAAAATGAAAACACAACAACCCAAAACCTATTCACTTCAGTTCAGTTCAGTCGCTCAGTCGTGTCCGACTCTTTGCGACCCCATGAATTACAGCACGCCAGGCCTCTCTGTCCATCACCAACTCCCGGAGTCTACCCAAACCCATGTTCATCGAGTCGGTGATGCCATCCAACCATCTCATCCTCTGTCGTCCCCTTCTCCTCCCGCCCCCAATCCTACCCAGCATTACGGTCTTTTCCAATGAGTCAACCCTTCGCATGAGGTGGCCAAAGTATTGGAGCTTCAGCTTCAACATCAGACCTTCCAATGAACACCCAGGATTGATCTCTTTTAGGATGGATTGATTGGATCTCCTTGCAGTCCAAGGGACTCTCAAGAGTCTTCTCCAACACCACAGTTCAAAAGCATCAATTCTGCGGCGCTCAGCTTTCTTCACCGTCCAACTCTCACATCCATACATGACCACTGGAAAAACCATAGCCTTGACTAGACGGACTTTTGTTGGCAAAGTAATGTCTCTGCTTTTAAACATGCTATCTAGGTTGGCCATAACGTTCCTTCCAAGGAGTAAGCGTCTTTTAATTTCATGGCTGCAGTCACCATCAGCAGTGATTCTGGAGCCCAAAAAAGTAAAGTCTGACACGGTTTCCACTGTTTCCCCATCTATTTCCCATGAAGTGATGGGACCAGATGCCATGATCTTAGTTTTCTGAACGTTGAGCTTTAAGCCAACTTTTTCACTTTCCTCCTTCACCTTCATCAAGAGGCTCTTTAGTTCTTCTTCACTTTCTGCCATAAGGGTGGTGTCATCCGCATATCTGAGGTTATTGATATTTCTCCTGGCAATCTTGATTCCAGCTTGTGTTTCTTCCAGCCCAGCGTTTCTCACGATGTACTCTGCATATAAGTTAAATAAGCAGGGTGACAATATACAGCCTTGACGTACTCCTTTTCCTATTTGGAACCAGTCTGTTGTTCCATGTCCAGTTCTAACTGTTGCTTCCTGACCTGCATACAGGTTTCTCAAGAGACAGGTCAGATGGTCTGGTATTCCCATCTCTTGAAGAATTTTCCACAGTTGATTGTGATCCACACAGTCAAAGGCTTTGGCATAGTCAATAAAGCAGAAATAGATGTTTTTCTGGAACTCTCTTGCTTTTTCGATGATCCAGCGGATATTGGCAATTTGATCTCTGGTTCCTCTGCCTTTTCTAAAACCAGCTTGAACATCTGGAAGTTCACGGTTCACGTATTGCTGAAACCTGGCTTGGAGAATTTTGAGCATTACTTTACTAGCATGTGAGATGAGTGCAATTGTGCGGTAGTTTGAGCATTCTTTGGCATTGCCTTTCTTTGGGATTGGAACAAAAACTGACCTTTTCCAGTCCTGTGGCCACTGCTAAGTTTTCCAAATTTGCTGGCATATCGAGGGCAGCACTTTCACAGCATCACCTTTGAGGATTTGAAATAGCTCCACTGGAATTCCATCACCTCCACTAGCTTTGTTCGTAGTGATGCTTTCTAAGGCCCACTTGACTTCACATTCCAGGATGTCTGGCTCTAGGTGAGTGATCACACCATCGTGATTATCTGGGTCATGAAGATCTTTTTTGTTCAGTTCTTCTGTGTATTCTTGCCACCTCTTCTTAATATCTTCTGCTTCTGTTAGGTCCATACCATTTCTGTCCTTTATCAAGCCTATCTTTGCATGAAATGTTCCTTTGGTATCTCTAATTTTCTTGAAGAGGTCTCTAGTCATTCCCAATCTGTTGTTTTCCTCTATTTGTTTGCACTGATCGCTGAGGAAGGCTTTCTTATCTCTCCTTGCTATTCTTTGGAACTGTGCATTCAGATGAGAATATCTTTCCTTTTCTCCTTTGCTTTTCGCTTCTCTTCTCTTCCCAGCTATCTGTAAGGCCTCCTCAGACAGCCATTTTGCTTTTTTGCATTTCTTTTCCATGGGGATTGAAAAATGTGAAGAATCCTCAATAGTTGCTAAATTTGGGTAACAGAAAAGTTTGACAGAGAAAAGGATATTACATCTCAATGTAGCCTGTCAACAATTACTTTTTGACTACAAAAGGAAAAAAATAGTAACTATATAGTGGAAAAAAATAGGCAATTAGGCTAAGGTAATAAAAAGCCTGTATTTTTATCAAAACTTCCAGTGGTATGAAAGATAATGAAAGACTGAGGAATTGTCCCAGAGTAAAGAAGGGCAGGAGGAGAAGGGGGTGACTAAAAATTAGATGGTTGTATGGCATCACTGACTTAATGGACACACATGTGTGCATGCTAAGTCACTTCAGTCATGTCATGTTGGACTGTTTGCAAACCTATGGACTGTTGCCCACCAGGCTGTTCTGTCCACGGAATCCTCCAGTAAAGAATACTGGAGTGGGTTGCCATTCCCTTCTCCAGGGGAATCTTCCCAACCCAGGGACTGAATCTGTATCTCTTATGTCTCCTGCACTGGCAGACAGGTTCTTTTTTTTTTTAATTAGTTTATTTTCTATTTTTTAACTTTACAATATCGTATTTGTTTTGCCATACATTGACATGAATCCACCATGGGTGTACATGTTTTCCCCTTCCAGAACTCCCCTTCCACCTCCCTCCCCATCCCATCCCTCTGGGTCATCCCGGTGCACCAGCCCCGAGCACCCTGTATCATGCATTGAACCTGGACTGGCGATTTGTTTCACATATGATAATTTACCTGCTTCCATGCCATTCTCCCATATCATCCCGCCCTCGCCTTCTCCCATAGAGTCCATAATACTGTTCTATTTATCTGTGTCTCTTTTGATGTCTCGCATACAGAGTTATCTTTACCGAGTGACTAAATACCATATATATGTGTTAGTATACTGTATTGGTGTTTTTCTTTCTGGCTTACTTCACTCTGTATAATAGGCTCCAGTTTCATCCACCTCATTAGAACTGATTCAGATGTATTCTTTTTAATGGCTGAGTAATATTCCATTGTGTATATGTACCACAGCTTCCTTATCCATTCATCTGCTCATGGGCATCTAGGCTGCTTCCCTGTTCTAGCTATTATACACAGTGCTGCAATGAACACTGGGGTACCTGGGAAGCCCAATGGACATGAGTTTGAACAAACTCCAGGAGACAGTGAAAGATAGGGAAGCCTGCCATGCTACAGTCCATAGGGTCACAAAGAGTCAGACATGACTTAGTGATGGAACAACAAAGAAGGTCCAAAAGCCATGCTAACTAAATGTAATACACAATTCTTAACTGGATCTTAAAGAAAAACAAAATTGCTGCTAAAAAGCCCACATTATTGGGACAGTTGACAAAACTGGAATATGCCTAGATTAAAAGTTATGTTAAGATTCCTAAATTTGATGGAGTTCAGGATGATGGCAAAGGTCATACTTGATGAGAAGAATATAAGACAGGGTCCCAGTTTTCAAAGACATTACATACTAATTAAGAAAATAAAATCAGCACATGAAAGAAAGTATAATACAAAAAAAAAGTGGCAAATTATCAGAACAGAAAGTAATTAGATGAGTTGTAGTGTTCTGAAGAGTATTCACAGGGAGATGGAACATAAATGAGGCCTTCCAAGGAGGATGGGTTTGAGCTACGTGGGGAAAAAAAGAAAAGGGTTTTCTATGTAGAGTTACCATCAGTGTAAGAAGGAAGTAAGAATAAACTCAGCTCACACAGTAGATTGTGAAGAAGACTTGGATAAAAAGTCAGTGATGCAGGACAACAGGAATATCATTTGATGTGTAAGAGGAAAGCACCAAAAACTTCAAACAAAACTTCAATACACATCAATTCAATTAAAAGAAATTAGATTATGTAAACACATGGGTTTTAATTCATTTTTTCTAATTTGAGAATTTTTAAAAACTTTGCCCAAAACTTTTTTTTAAGAGTAAGTTTTTTCTTATAGGGGTAAAGCCTACCACTGCTGTCCTAAAGAACTTTCTGTGATGATGAAAACATTCCAAAATCTTCAATGTCCAGTAAATGGCCATATGTGCCTAATGGTTTATGTGACTGAGGAATTGAACGCTTAATTATATTTACTTTTCTTTCCTCCAGTTGAAGTACAGTTGATTTATACACTTATATTAGTTTCACGTGTATAACAAAATGATTCAATATTTTTATAGATCATACTTCATTTAGAGTTATTGTAAAATATTGGCTATCTGTGCTGTACAAGATATCCTTATAGCTTATTTATTTTATACATAATATTTTTACTTCTTAGGTCCCTACCCCTGTCTTGCTCCTCCCACCTTCCATCATCCCAGTGGAAATCACTAGTTTGTTCTCTATATCTGAGAGTTGGTTTCTGCTTTGTTACATTCGTTTCAGGTTTTAGATTCCACATATGAGTGATAACATACAGTGTTTTTCTCTGAATTATTTCACTAAGTATAACATCATCCAGGTCCACCCATGCTGTTGCAAATGGCATAATTTCATTTTTATGGCTGAGTAATATTCCATTCTCTATATATAAACCACATTTCTTTATCCATCTATATACTGATGGACACTCAGAGTGCTTCCAGATCTTGAGTCCTGTAAATTATGCTTCTAGGAACATTGAGATGCATGTATCTTTTTTATTAGTGTTTTCATTTTTTTCTAATATATTTCCAGGAGTGGAATTGCTGGGTTATATGGTAGTTCTATTTTTAGTTTTTTGAGGAACCTCCATACTGTTTTCCAGTGGCTGCAGCAACTTACATTCCCATCAACAGCATACTAGGGCCCCCTTTTCTCCACATCTTCACCAACATTAATTTGTAGACTTTTTGATGACAGATATTCTGACTAGTGTAGAGTGATACCTCATAGTGGTTTCAATCTGCATTTCTCTGAACATTAGCAATGCTGAGCTCTTCCCGTGTGCCTATTGTTCATCTATGCATCTTCTTTGGAAAAATGTCTATTTAGATGTTCTGCCCATTTTTTCATCAGGTTGTTTTTTGATATTGAGTTATACAAGCTGTTTATATATTTTGTATATTAACCCCTTATTAAGTCACATCATTTTTAAGTGTTTTCTAACATTCAGTTGGTTTTCTTTGGTATGCAAAAGCTTTTAAGTGGAACTGGTCCCATTAGTTTATTTTTACTTTCCTTTGCCTTAGGAGGCAGATCCAAAAACATGTTACAATTCATGTCAAAATGTTTTGTCTATGTTTTCTTCTAGGAGTTTTATTGTTTCCAGTCTTACATTTAGGTTTTTATATTTAATTATATTTTATGTTATAATTACATTTAATTTTAAGTTACTTAAGAAGTTTTATGTGGCTATTAATGATCTTACCAGACATCACAGGTATGTACCAAAGCTCTCTCAGGGCTGATATGGATGACACAGATGTGTGCCCTCATTTCCCTCTTAACCTCTCACATGTAGATGCAGCATCAGCTCTCTCCTCTAACCCTTATTTTTGTAAAGGCATCAGTGTTACATAAGGTATGACAGTTCCAGTGAGCTTAGAAAGTAATTAGGTCAGGGTTTCTCATTTCTGAAAGGTAAAGTTCACCGTGAAACATCATGAGGAATAAAGCTCCCTTGAAAACTAAGCAAACATTTGGAATCCCAGTTTCTATCCTTCATTCCTTAAGCTCATCCTTCTGCCTGATGTAATGAAGTCTGCGGCTCATGTGATCAAAAACTGGAAGCAGTCTTCACAACGGCCTCCCACTAAAGTTCCTACAGTAAGGACACCGAGGGGTCATGATGCTGTGAGTTCTTTCACTGTGATCTCAGACCCTTAAACCTTGTGCAAGAGCAGCAAATTAAGCTGCCCTTCTAAAAATTCAGCTTCCAAAATTTTGGCACATTTAGGCTTTTCCTTGGGTATAAAAATCCTTCAGGCCCTTATGCTCAAGAATGTACATTTTCTCTCCTAAAAATAAGTGAGCAGCAGGTGCCATACCAAACAAGTCTTAAATGATTTAAGCTGCAGTTGGGAAGGCTCCATAATGTAATTCATTCCAGTTACTGCTCATTTGGAGCTGGGGGAGGCTTTTGATCTAGCTGCATGAATTTCAGATAATTTCTATTGGACAGTTATAATTTTGTTATCAGTCTTTGCAAGTTGAACTTATAGTCTATTTGAAGTAATGAGCACACATACACACATTCCTATCAAAGGTCAACATCACTCAATGCTGCTAAGAATAGGCAATATGCAATATTTAAGGGTTACTTTTCATTCTTTTTCAGTATTCCTTATGACATTTTATGCCCTGGCTCTATTTTATCACTGCTAGAAAAATGCCATAAATAATTGGCTTGGGATGGGCAAGGGAATGTGCAGAGCCTCTCTGCTGATTACAAAATAATGCCAAGCATTTTGTACAAAAGGCATTGCAGACTTCTTCCTAGATTTTAAAATAAAGTCAAAATTCCAAATATTTTGTTCAATTGTTCCCATCAAAATACGCCAGAAATTCCCGTGCTGTTTTACAAATCAGCATTACTACACCTGTTCAGTTCAGTCGCTCAGTCGTGTCCGACTCTTTGAGACCCCATGAACAGCAGCACACCAGGCCTCCCTGCCCATCACCAACTTCAGAGTTTACTCAAACTCATGTCCATTAAGTCGGTGATGCCATCCAATCATCTCCTCCCCTTCTCCTTTTTCCTCCCGCCCTCAATCTTTCCCAGCATCAGGGTCTTTTGAAATGAATCAGCTCTTCACATCAGGTGGTCAAAGGACTGGAGTTTCAGCTTCAGCATCAGTCCTTCCAATGAACACCCAGGACTGATCTCCTTTAGGATGGACTGGTTAGATCTCCTTGCAGTCCAAGGGACTCTCAAGAGTCTTCTCCAACACCACAGTTCAAAAGCACCAATTCGTCAGTGCTCAGCTTTCTTTATAGTCCAACTCTCATATCCATACATGACTACTGGAAAAACCATAGCCTTGGCTAGATGGACCTTTGTTGAGAAAGTAATATCTCTGCTTTTTAATATGCTATCTAGGTTGGTCATAACTTTCCTTCCAAGGAGTAAGTGTCTTTTAATTTCATGGCTGCAGTCACCATCTGCAGTGATTTTGGAGCTCAGAAAAATAAAGTCAGCCACTGTTTCCACTGTTTCCCCATCTATTTGCCATGAAATCTATTTAAATCTCAAAAAAAATGAGGGAGGCAGTAAACAGGATAAACAATCACAGGTCAAAAAAATTTGTAAGTAATCATTGAAAACATGCCCATATTAGTTTAGATTATATATGCATATAACTAGCATGCAAACATTAGTATGCAAATGATATACTGAATATAGGAGGGTTTGAAAACAGGAAACTTCTGGTAAGAAGATATTAAGTAGGAAAAGTCAGTTGCTGCTCCCTAGGAAAAGCTCAAGATCTAGATTCTCAGACTTTGATAACACCTGCAGTCCTCATGGGCAGGGAGCAAGTTACCCTGGGAGAAGAGACTCAGTGGGGGACATTGTATTAATGAGCACAAGCTCCCGTGTGAACTTGCCATGAATAGGAAAGGCAGGGATGGAGACCAGAGGAATCTCATGGCTGTAAAACAGTATAGAATGCGTCTCTTTCTTTGTACAAGACATACAACAGAGGTAATATTAAGCCAGTTCATTTCTAGTTTCAAGTTTATTCACATATGATTTCCTCTCAAAATGTCTTTCTCCATGCCCCACATCTGAAGTGACCAGCTTTCTGCAGAGTTTATGTGTGAATATTTCAATTCCAAAGTGACTCAAAATAACTCCACGATTTGGTGTAACATAGTTTTAAACATCACTAGTTATATGATATACAAACAAAAAAAATTTAGTTAGACCACTGTTCTCCAAAATGACAAGAATGCCTAATGTTGGAAAACAGAAGATGTCTTTTTGCTAAATTTGCAAATGGTGCATAGGTGAAGGCTCATGATGGTCTGACTGCATTGGCTCAGACATGCCCCTTCCTGTGTGCCATTTCCTGACTGTGGACTTGACCATACAAACCTTTCCTGTTGCTCTCAAGGCCATGAAAAATTAATGCCACAGAAATAAGACAACAGATATACAAACCAATCAAAATCTAGTCAGCATATGAAATCAGGAAACTGCAAACCACGGTTCAGCTGTGGTGGATTGCATTACTTCCCCCAATTCTTCACTCCTCCCAGGATCCATGTCCTTTGACACCTGACTTTCCAGTTTGGTGTTACTAAAGGTATATATTTCTCCAGCTCCTGATGTTGGCTGAGACATGTAAATTGCTTGGGCCAATACAAGGAAAGAGGAATGACTGTGTCAGTTCCAAGCCTACACCTTAAGAAGACTTGTATGTTTCCACTTGTCCCCCTATGCCTCCAGTGTTGCTATGAGGAGAACATCCCCCAGTTTGAACGCAGGTCCTAAGAATGTGAAGAGCCACGTGGGGCAGAGCTGTACCAGCCAACTGAAGCTGAGCCCCCTCAACCAACCTGGACACCTGTAGTCAGTGGAGCCCCTAGCTAAGCCCAGACTACATCAGACAAAACCCAATACAATTGCTCACATATGAGCAATTCTAAAGGACCATGGTTTAAAACCATTTTATTTGCTTTACCATTTTTGTACATGTGTGTATGCGTGTGTGGTGAAGACACAAGATCTACTCTTTAAGCAAATTTCATGTATATGCTACAGTATTATTAACTACAGTAGGAGGTGGAAGAAATGGGTAAATGTTAGTCAAAGGGTACAAATTTTCAGTGAAGCCACCATGTTTTGCAATACCCTGTTAGGCAGAACTATTGTTGCTCTAGAAACCAGTATCAGCCTTCACAGGACTGTCACATGCAGAACTGACTTGGAAACTGCAGCAAGTGTGGGAAACAGGTCTCCACTACTCTCAGAAATCTCTACTCCTCTACTTTACTCTCTACCACCCACCTACCCAGAGGAGGCCATTCCCCTTCCTCTTGACCAAGCGTTAGAATCATGCCTTCCGCCTATTCACACTGCAATTCAAGTATAATTCCTTGATATAAACTAGATCTTCCTCTACATGTATTTGATACCTACTTTCTCTAACCCTTAGTTCTTATTTCTTAAGTGGGGCCAGTGGTGACGAGATATATTATCATTAAATTAAGTCAGATAATGCTTGTAAAATGCCTGAAAAGTAGTAGGAACTCAAAAAACAGTAACTATAATTATCCTGACTCTTGAAAAAGTATTCTCCTCATAATGATCTGCCCTGAAACCCAGAGATAAGAAAGTCTCTTTTGATAAGAGCATGCAAAAGCAGTCAAGATAAAAATAATTGCTAACTCATCCAACTTTCTAATATTACAGAACTTAAGACATGACTTAAAATTATTTGCAACATGTGTTCTTTTGATCTAAGTAATTTTGAAGTTTGGAGGATTTTTAAATCACCTGAAAAATGTTCTAGCATCTTTGGAGGTATTCCAGTCATTTTTTTTTTTTTTTTTTTGTATTGCTGTTCAATTTATTCAAAATAAGAAGAACAACAGTTCATCCATTTCTCCCACCTCTGACCCCTCACCTCTGGCAACAACCAATCTGTTCTGTGCATCTATGAGCTTAATTTTTTGTTTTTTGGTTTTTTTTTAGATGCCACATAAAAGAGAGATCATACACTACTTATGTTTCTCTCTCTGACTTATTTGACTTAGTATAATCCCCTCAAGGTGCATCCCTGTTGTCACAAATGGCAAGATTTAATTATCTTTCACAGCTGAATAGCATTCCATCGTGTGTGTGTATATATACACTACAATTTCTTTATCCATTCATTCACCTGTTCTACTCAGTTAGTCTGAAAATTTGAGACTCGAAATTGTCAATTAACATGTTAGTCATTCGCTGAACAAATACTTAGTGAGTACCTACTGTACACCACACTCCATGCTAGGTTGCTATGTGGGATTAAAGGTGAGTGAGTGAGTGAGTGATAGACCATCAATTGTGTACAACTCTTTGTGATCCCATGGACTATAGCCCACCAGTCTCCTTTGTCCATGGAATTCTCCACACAAGAATACTGGAGTGGGTCACCATTCCCTTCTCCAGGGGATCTTCCCAACCCAGGAATTGAACCCAGGTTTCCTTCACTGCAGGCAGATTCTTTGCCGTCCGAGCCACCAGGGAGGCCTGGAATTAAAGGTACACAAGATAATTTCTTCTCTCTGGCAAATTATAAAATGTTGGGAAGTTGGTGCATTGACACAGTAACAACTACCTGTGGTGGTACCTGCTGAGTCAACTGTGAGTGAAACTGACATTAACTAGAGTAGAAACTAGATAGAAAATAGATGAAATATTTGAATTGGAAAAATGTAGGAAGGGTACCTGGAAATGACAAGGAGAGTAACAATGGGGAATTATCACTTCCCCAGGCCTGACGGAGTGAGAGCAGTAAGCATTTACCTACACCAGGAGACAGACAGTCATGTGACAGGAGCTGTGACATGATGAAGGAATCTAGCCAAGCACAGGGAGGGGAGCCTACTGATGTTATCCATGTTTGTCAACCTCCCAGAACAGAAAGAAGATAGAAAGTGCAAGAGCAGGCACACCATTGAGTTGGCCAAAAACTTCATTTAGGGTTTCCCATAAGCTATATGGAAAAACCCAAATGAACTTTTCTTGGCCAATCCAATATATCCAGCATACCAGGTCACAGAAATCAACACCCCCAAAGATATTCTTTTAGCCTACCAATAGAAACAAACTGGTGAATGTAATGGTAGACCATATCAGTGAAAATTTTCTTCTCCTGTACTCTCCTCACCCATTAGAATAAGAATTATGTCCAGGCAGCCCCTGAAAAGACTCCCCTACAAATTCAGAGAGCATTGGAAAAGATGAACCTTGGATGGGATTATTGTAGGCTGGCACGTAAAATGCAAATGAGCACTTCTGGGCTCCTTCCATACCTTCTTTCCTGGGGGAAAAACACAGGTAATGGTCCTCAGATTATCTCCCCTCTAGCTCTGCTTATTTATGGTCAGAAGGGGTTCTGCCAAAACACCCCATAAAAGAAAGAAAATGGAGATGATAAGAGATTATTTCTTAGCTAAACTGCTATGTGAATTTTTAAACATCATCAAACTGGACTGTTTTCATGCTAGTTAAAATAGCTGGAACAGGATATTTTTCATGACCCTACTGTGCTAAACCTGGTAGAAGGAGAAGTTCATTGTTTCCAGTGGGACCTTATACTTCCTACTAACATAGCTGTGGGCAGTAGTGCCATCTGGAAATAACAGTCATCTTCTTTGGGCTCAACATAACTGTAAAGAGGTAGTGATATTTTGGCATTTTCAGTTCCTTGCTTTGAAAATGCATTAACCTATATGCATACGTAGTTGCTTTCCAATTCAAAATGATGCTTTTGTTTTGAATTCAAATAAGTTTTCCATCCTTGTCTGCAACCTCCAAATAATTTCACTGCCATTATTTTTTTTAGTATCATCTGTGGATGAGAATGCAAACAAAATTTCATAGCATCTCTGATTCTCTGAAGGAAGGCTTTATTTATACTAGCATAATAGGGATTGATTGTACTATAGGATAAACAACCTTCAGTTTATGTAGGAATGTTTTCAACATCCCATTTTCCATTCACATATGTTCTCAATAAGCAACTCATCAACCAAGTCTTATTTTCTGTGCTTTTCAATGCTTGCCTTAGGGCCTGTTCTTTTTCCTGATATTGCAAGGTAGTAGCAAATAATGTCATAGTTAAGATTTCAAAGGCACAGCATTATAAACCCCTCATCTCTATTGCCCATAATGAAAATCTATATTGCAGCTTTAGTTTTCCAAGGGACTATCTCATAATCAAGTAATATGCTTCTTAGAAATTCATCTTCTGCTGTTCTTTTTTTTACATCTGAGTCATCTACTTTAAAACTTTTGATGGCATCTAGCCCTTTATAGGGAGAAGGCAATGGCACCCCACTCCAGTACTCTTGCCTGGAAAATTCCATGGACAGAGGAGCCTGGTGGGCTGCAGTCCATGGGGTCGCGAAGAGTCGGACATGACTGAGCGACTTCACTTTCACTTTTCACTTTCATGCATTGGAGAAGGAAATGGCAACCCACTCCAGTGTTCTTGCCTGGAGAATCCCAAGGACGGGAGAGCCTGGTGGGCTGCCGTCTATGGGGTTGCACAGAGTCGGACACAACTGAAGCGACTTAGCAGCAGCCCTTTATAGAATAAATACCAGCCTCCTTTCTGTGCTATTTATACATTACACAAATATTTACTGAGCACCATCTTTTGCGACACTGTTACAGGTTCAGGAGATATTTTCAGTACCATCCACACAGAGCTTCTTGCTTTCTCCAGCATTCAACCACTTCTCAATTCCTTGAGTTTCCTGGTGTTGCACATTAGAGCACACTTCCAATCACACCTCCCCAACTTTTCTGAAAAATTTCTGTTCCTGCTTTAGAACGCTCCTCAGTAACACTTTCTATGGGCTTCCTCCCTGCCTCCCTCTGGATAAGTTCATCACTCTTTCATTTGATCCCACCTAGCAGAGTCCTTTGTCTTTATTACAGCCTTTGTTACATTTGCTGAGATTGTGGGTGTATCTTAATCTGTGAGCTCCAGGAGAGAAAGACCGTAATTTTCCTTGTCCTAGGTATAGTGTACATACTCATAGATTTGCTGAAAGAATGAATACATGATACCAACAAGTAGAAAACAAAGTCTATTCATTGAAACTCAGAAATCTTTACCCACAAGTAAGAATTACTTAGCTAGGGATCTAACTTGTAACATGGTAAGTATAATTGATCACATTGTATTGTATAATTGAAATTTATAAAGAGAGTAGAACTTAAATGTTATCACGAAAAAAAAAAAGTAAATATGTGAGGTGATGGAAGTGTTCATTAACTTGACGGGAGAGAATCCTTTCTCAGTATATACATATATCAAATCACAACAATATACAAAGACTTTAAATACCTTATAATTTTGTGTCAATTATACATCAATAAAGCTGGAAACATTCATTCATTCATTTTTTAAGAAATAGAATTACTCAGCTAGAACTAAAAACCATCACTGCAGCCACCAGCTATCTGGAGGCTTTTCAGCACCAGGTGGCAGGCTGATAGGCTAGATCTGGAAGGAATTACAAACCCTGGCCTGCACATTACTTGTTCCACATCCATCTTGTCCCAAGCACAGTCAATCAAAGCTGTGATGTCTCCAAGAAGCCGCTCTGCAGAGCACAAAAACCTCAAAGACTGGAACAAGCTGCAGGAACTCAGGGAGACCTACCTTTCATGTATATGTGTTCTGGATCACTGTCTCTCTAACTAGACTGTAGGCTTCTCCAAGAAAAAGTGTTATGTCTTGAACGTCTCTATTTCCCCTTCCTATAACCTCTTGTCTCACATAGGACTAAACCCTCAGCTAATGAATAATAGAACTCTTTTAAGAGAGAAAATATTTCTGGAAAAAAGAAAAAGAGGAAGAGATCATGTTAGCTAAGAAATATCAGCTGCTATAACAAGTACATTCTAAAATATCAGTGTCTTCTCACAGTAGAGTTCTATTTTCACAGCAGTGTTCAATCTGGTTTGCTTCTTAGCACACAGCTCTCCTCTCGGTGATGGTCCAGAGACCCTGGCTTCCCTTTTGTGCTACGGGGGCTATCGCACCTTCTTATCCATCCAGTGGAAAGAGAAGAAAACCTGAAGGAGGCACACCCACTGAAAGAAAAACAACAATACAGTATACTAATGCATATATATGGAATCTGAAAGATGGTAACGATAACCCTATATGCGGGACAGAATGAGAGACACAGATGCATGGAACAATTTTATGGACTCTGAGGGAGAAGGTGAGGGTGGGACGTTCTGGGAGAATGGCATTGAGACATGTGTATTGTCATATGTGAAACAGAGCACCATTCCATGTTCGATGCATGTGACAAGGGCTCGGGGCCGGGGCAGTGGGATGATCCAGAGGGATGGGAGGGGGAGGGAGGTGGGTGGGGGGTTCGGGAAGGGGAACACATGTAAACCCATGGCTGATTCTTGTCAATGTATGGCAAAAACTATTACAATATTGTAAAGTAATTAGCCCCCAAGTAAAATAAATAAATTTATAAAAAAAAAAAAATAAAAAAAAAAAAAAGTTATGGCCTAGAATGGTACACATCATTTCTGCCCTCATTTCATTGATAAAACTTGTCACACGGCCACATACAGAGGCAAGTGGCTGGGAGATGCAGCCCTGGCTGGAAGTCTCTTCCTTGTAACAACACTGGACACTAGAAAAGGGAGCCCCGATCTGGTGTTCAATTAAAGCTTTCCTGTCACAGGATTTTTTACTGAGAAAATGGGAATAAAGAAATATCCTTCTATGAAATTAACCCCATTTCTCCAAAAATGAAACTTACTGTGACCATTAACTACAACCTCCTGACTCATCCATCATTTCTGTATAAGCCACTTCTCCTGTCAAAGTTGCTGCTTAACTTGAAGAATCTCCATGAAGAGTCAGAGGTATGATTTGCAAGTTCAGGGCTCATGCTCTGTTACTAAAGATTATTTTGGATAAGATTGTGCATTTCCCAAACTGTGCCCTACAAAACATGGGAAAATTCATGTGTAGATTTTTCCCAGAAATTGAGTTTGGGAAACCTAGCATGTTGTACTTCCTACCTTCTTGACATTTCCTAATACATATAAGCACAAAGACTCTGAGAAATCCTATAGCAAAGAAGTCTGTTCCACTTTGTTCAAACATTCCTCAAACTTAATTAATTTTATATTTTAAAATTATAAACATTATATTATAGAAACTTATATTTTTATTTTTTTTTCAGAAAGGCAAAAGTATGTTATTTTATTTTTTTTAATAAATTTATTTATTTTAGTTGGGGGCTAATTACTTTACAATATTGTAATAGTTTTTGCCATACATTGACATGAATCAGCCACGGGTTTACATGTGTTCCCCTTCCTGAACCCCCCACCCACCTCCCTCCCCATCCCATCCCTCTGGGTCATCCCATTGCCCCAGCCCTGAGCCTTTGTCTCATGCATCGAACATGGAATGGTGTTCTGTTTCACATATGATAATATACATGTTTCAATGCTATTCTCCCAGAACATCCCACCCTCACCTGCTCCCTCAGAGTCCATAAAATTGTTCTATGCATCTGTGTCTCTTATTCTGTCTCGCATATAGGGTTATCGTTACCATCTTTCAAATTCCATATATATGCATTAGTATACTGTATTGTTGTTTTTCTTTCTGGCTTACTTCACTCTGTATAATGGGCTCCAGTTTCATCCATCTCAGTAGAACCGATTCAAATGTTATTTTTTTTTTTAATGGCTGAGTAATATTCCATTGTGTATATGTACCACAGCTTCCTTATCCATTCGTCTGCTGATGGACATCTAGGTTGCTTCCATGTCCTGGCTATTGTAAACAGTGCTGCGATGAACATTGGGGTACACGCGTCTCTTTCAATTCTGGTTTCCTCGGTGTATATGCCCAGCAGTGGGATTGCTGGGTCATATGGCAGTTCTATTCCCAGTTTTTTAAGGAATCTCCACACTGTTCTCCATAGTGGCTGTACTAGTTTGCATTCCCACCAACAGTGTAAGAGGGTTCCCTTTTCTCCACACCCTCTCCAGCATTTATTGCTTGTAGACTTTTGGATAGCAGCCATTCTGACTGGTGTGAAATGATACCTCATTGTGGTTTTGATTTGCATTTCTCTAATAATCAGTGATGTTGAGCATCTTTTCATGTGTTTGTTAGCCATCTGTATGTCTTCTTTGGAGAAATGTCTGTTTAGTTCTTTGGCCCATTTTTTGATTGGGTTGTTTATTTTTCTGGAATTCAGCTGCAGAAGTTGCTTGTATATTTTTGAGATTAATTGTTTGTCTGTTGCTTCGTTTGCTATTATTTTCTCCCATTCTGAAGGCTGTCTTTTCACCTTGCTTATAGTTTCCTTTGTTGTGCAAAAGCTTTTAATTTTAATTAGGTCCCATTTGTTTATTTTTGCTTTTATTTCCAATATTCTGGGAGGTGGGACATGGAGGATCCTGCTGTGATTTATGTCGGAGAGTGTTTTGCCTATGTTTTCCTCTAGGAGTTTTATAGAGAAACTGATACTTTTAAAAGCATCTGTTTACTCCAAATGCTATATAAGAGGGCAAACTAAGAAAAATAAAGATTAGCATTTATTTAAACCTCTCATGTGTCAGATACTACTCTATCTGGTTAAATGTGAACAAGTCCCTCAAATGTAAGAAAACATTTTCCATTTAAAAGTGAAGAATATTAGGCTTAAAGAGGTTAACTGTCAATGTTCCATCACTAAATGTAACCTGTTTGGGTCACTGAGAAAAATGTCCAAGAGATCATGTGTTTCAGTCCTTTTAGAGATGCCATCAATGAAAATAACATGGTTGATGTCTAAGTCCCCAGCTTAAAGTCAAATGCATGGTGGGGATTTACCCAAAGATCTGCAGGGCTAAAACTCTATAAGAACTTACTGATAACTTTTCTAACCAGGTGTTACTGTTAGTTTTCTAACTCCATTTTACTGACATGTGGATTTAGTAGTGAGACTGAAAGAAAAACAGAGGGAAGTCCAGGGTCCTGAATATAACATTTTCCATAGAAAGAAGTTTCTCTGTCTGGGACCAATCAGTTCTAGTTCCCAAGAAGTACTAGGACTATATGGGAACCAAATTTCTACCAACAGTCTTGCTAGGTAATGGTAACACCTCATTAAGTTATATAAGCCCACTCTTAAAATGCTTAGCTATTCACCAAAGACTAGACATTTTGTTCCCATTTCCCACTCCTGTCTCCTAGAAATGCCTGGATTTGGGGGATGAGATGGTGTAGAGGATTAGAAAAGGTCCTTTGATCAGAAACCAAGAGATCTTGATCCTAGCCAGCACATATGCATGATTTTGAACAAGACATGTCAACTGCAACAACTACTATTAACTTCTACTTCTCCTCTTACTTTTATCTGCCAGAAGTTATGGTAAGGGTTCTTCACTTAGTATCTCATTCAATTGCTACTTCTCTTTAATGTAAGCATTTATCATCACCATTTTATAGATGAGAAAACTTGGTGAGATTTGGCTCTACAAGTCTACAATCCAGATGGATAGATTTCAAGACCACAGTCTTAAATAGTTCCCCTACAGCTCTTCCTCTTGAGGCTTTTCTCTTTTATTCCAAAGTTGAGCGGTCTTTACTAGTCATTTTCTATACATTTCTTTCCACTTAAACCTTTTGCAATCTAAACAAAACAAAGCAAAACAAAACACTCACAGTTTTTACCTCCTTCTAGGAACAAGGGATCGGAGAGGGCAATGGCACCCCACTCCAGTACTCTTGCCTGGAAAATCCCATGGACGGAGGAGCCTGGTAGGCTGCAGTCCATGGGGTCGCTAAGAGTCAGACACGACTGAGCGACTTCACTTTCACTTTTCCCTTTCATGCACTGGAGAAGGAAATGGCAACCCACTCCAGTATTCTTGCCTGGAGAATCCCAGGAATGGCGGAGCCTGGTGGGCTGCCGTCTATGGGGTCGCACAGAGTCGGACATGACTCAAGCGACTTAGCATAGCATAGCATAGCATAGGAACAAGGGATAATTTCTGGTAGTTGCTACTAACTGCATATTAGTAGTTTTCAGAATTATGACATGAAATAATAGACGGTAACTACTACTACATGCAATATCAGTTATTAACCATCTACACGGGTAAAAGTTTGTGGATCCAAAGTAAATGATGTCAATACTGTCATTCCTCTAAAACTTTAACTCAATGAAATGGTACACAGAATAGAGGCAAAGAGAATTTACTGTGAATCTAATAAAGTTTAAGTTTCCCAGGTCTAGTGAGAAGACTGAGCAATTTTGTAATAATCTTTGTATTTTTACTTAGACAGGGTCCTTAAATTATACGTTGAGTGTGTTCCTTAACTTATCTGTACCTCAATTTTCTCTTTTGAAACAAGGTGGTTATAAAAGAGGACAGATTATAGGATTATGCTGTAAAGAGCAATATTGCATAGGAATCTGGAATATTAGGTCCACGAATCAAGGCAAACTGGAAGTGGTCAAACAGGAGACGACACGAGTGAACATCAACATTTCAGGAATCAGCGAACTAAAATGGACTGGAATGGGGAATTACCTCAGATGACCATTAGATCTAATACTGTGGGCAAGAACCCCTGAGAAGGAATGGAGTAGCCATCACAGTCAACAAACGAGTCTGAAATGCAGCACTTGGATGCAATCTCAAAACGACAGAATAATCGCTGTTCATTTCAAAGGCAAACCAATCAATATCACAGTAATCCAAGTCTATGCCCCGACCAGCAATGCTGAAGAAGCTGAAGTTGAATGGTTTTATGAAGATCTACAAGACCTTTTAGAACTAACACTCAAAAAATATGTCCTTTTCATTAAAGGGGACAGGAATACAAAAGTAGGAAGTCAAGAAACACCTGGAGTAACAGGCAAATTTGGCCTTGGAGTACAGAATGAAGCAGGGCAAAGGCTAATAGAGTTTTGCCAAGAGACCTCACTGACCATAGCAAACATCCTCTTCCAACAACACAAGAGAAGACTCTACACATGGACATCACTAGATGGTCAGCACCAAAATCAGATTGATTATATTCTTTGCAGCCAAAGATGGAGAAGCTCTATACAGTCAGCAAAAACAAGACTGGGAGTGGACTGTGGCTCAGATCATGAATTCCTTATTGCCAAAGTCAGACTTAAATTAAAGAAAGTGGGGAAAACCACTAGACCATTCAGGTATGACCTAAATCAAATACCTTACGATTATACAGTGAAATGAGAAATAGACTTAAGGGACTAGATCTGATAGACAGAGTGCCTGATGAACTATGGATGGAGGTTCATGACAATGTACAGGAGACAGGGAGCAAGACCATCCCCAAGAAAAGAAGTGCAAAAAAGCAAAATGGCTGTCTGAGGAGGCCTTACAAATAGCTGGGAAAAGAAGAGAAGTGAAAAGCAAAGGAGAAAAGGAAAGATATACCCATTTGAATGCAGAGTTCCAAAGAATAGCAAGGAGAGATAAGAAAGCCTTCCTCAGTGATCAATGCAAAGAAATAGAGGGAAACAACAGAATGGGAAAGACTAGAGATCTCTTCAAGAAAATTAGAGATACCAAAGGAACATTTCATGCAAAGATGGGCTCAAGAAAGGACAGAAATGGTACGGACCTAACAGAAGCAGAAGATATTAAGAAGAGGTGGCAAAAATACACAGAAGAACTATGCAAAAAATATCTTCACGACCCAGATAATCACGATGGTGTGATCACTCACCTAGAGCCAGACATCCTGGAATGTGAAGTCAAGTGGGCCTTAAGAAGCATCAGTAAGAACAAAGCTAGTGGAGGTGAAGGAATTCCAGTTGAGCTTTTTCAAATCCTAAATGACGATGCTCTGAAAGTGCTACTCTCAATATGCCAGCAAATCTGGAAAACTCAGCATTGGCCACCGGACTAGAAAAGGTCAGTTTTCATTCCAGTCCCTAAGAAAGGCAATACCAAAGAATGCTCAAACTACCACACAATTGCACTCATCTCACACGGTAGCAAAGTAATGCTTAAAATTCTCCAAGTCAGGCTTCAATAATACATGAACCATGAAATTCCAGATGGTCAAGCTGGTTTTAGAAAAGGCAGAGGAACCAGAGGTCAAATTGCCAACATCTATTGGATCATTAAAAAAGCAAGAGAGTTCCAGAAAAACATCTATTTCTGCTTTATTGACTATGCCAAAACCTTTGACTGTGTGGATCACAATAAACTGTGGAAAATTCTGAAAGAGATAGGAATACCAGACCACCTGACCTGCCTGTTGAGAAACCTGTATGCAGGTCAGGAAGCAACAGTTAGAACTGGACATGGAACAACAGACTGGTTCCAAATAGGAAAAGGAGTGCATCAAAGTTGTATATTGTCACCCTGCTTATTTAACTTATATGCAGAGTACATCATGAGAAATGCTGGGCTGGAGGAAACAAAAGCTGGAATCAAGATTGCTGGGAGAAATATCAATAACCTTAGATATGCAGATGACACCATCCTTATGGCAGAAAGTGAAGAACTAAAGAGCCTCTTGATGAAAGTGAAAGAGGAGAGTGTAAAAGCTGGCTTAAAGCTCAACATTCAGAAAACTAAGATCATGTCATCTGGTCCTATCACATCATGGCAAATAGATGGGGAAACAGTGGAAAAGGTGGCAGACTTTATTTGGGGGAGCTCTAAAATCACTGCAGATGGTGATTGCAGCAATGAAATTAAAAGATGCTTACTCCTTGGAAGGAAAGTTATGACCAGCCTAGACAGCATAATAAATAGCAGAGACATTACTTTGCCAACAAAGTTCCATCTACTTAATGCTGTGGTTTTCCAGTAGTCATATATGGATGTGAGAGTTGTACTATAAAGAAAGCTGAGCACTGAAGAATTGATACTTTTGAACTGTGGTATTGGAGAAGACTCTTGAGAGTCCCTCAGACTGCAAGGAGATCCAACCCCCATCCTAAAGAGATCAGTCCTGAGTGTTCATTGGAAGGACTGATGTTGAAGCTGAAATTCCAATACTTTGGCCACCTGATGCGAAGAGCTGACTCATTTGAAAAGACCCTGATGCTGGGAAAGATTGAAGGTGGGAGAAAAAGGGGATGACAGAGGATGAGATGGTTGGGTGACATCACTGACTCGATGGACATGAGTTTGTGTAAACTCCAGGAGTTGGTGATGGACAGGGAGGCCTGGTATGCTGCAGTCCATGGGGTTGCAAAGAGTCGGACACAACTGAGCAACTGAACTGAACTCAACCATAGGATTATTGTGTGGATTAAATAATTTATTGCAGCAAAACACCTGAAACGGAGCACATGAAGTGATCAATAAATGTAAGCTATTATGTACTTTTTACTTTTAATAGCATATATGGATATTTACAGTGGACATACTATTTTAACAAAATCTGATGAGCTGCAATACTTATTCACAATTGCTACTTTGCCTAGCTGGGTGCCACCATTACCAATCATCATTTAAAGACCTATTTTCACTCACACACTGAGTCAAACTTCCTAGAATGTACTCAGCATTCATAGACTGAAACTGTATCAAATAACTTGAATTTAGTTGCTGATCTTAGACAAGGGCTAATTTTGGGTTCTTCATTTTCCTAATAAGTTATTGAATAAATTTTCCTCAATGCTGAGTTCTTGATTATTTGAATTAAAAATCCACCTATCTTTATTGTCCGAAAGTGCATTAGACATGTTTTGTTTGGTTTCTTTTCCTGTTTAACTGGCAGCATACTAAGTTACTCACTTGTTCAAAACCTAATTTTAAATAATAATGATCATTTCATAATAATTTCATCTAATTTTTATCACATTTCTAGGATACAGTCCAGGCAAACTTCGCTATTTCATTTTACACATAAAGAACTGAAGTTCATGGTAGTGAACTGGTTTGTCCAATAATGAGTCAGAAACAGGAGCAGAAACCAGAATTTCCAACTCCAATTCCAAGACTTGAAGTTTACACTGACTCAACTTTTCAAAGCTCTAGTCTTTTAGTAGAATAATGTTTTTATTATATTTTTCAAGCCTGGGCTCTCACTAGAGACTTGTATATTAAAGGGGGTAAGATATTTTTTTTCTCTACAAAATATATCCAACACTTGACTAATCTCAAGTGTTGAGGCAGAAAATATGTCAATAAATGTTGTGTAGTACTCTTATTATAATTGTTACTAATAATTTCAGGCAGTGTAACCTCTGGGAAATCTTACATTTAATAAGCACCACTGCCAAAGCCAGCCTTATGTACATGTAGATATAATGGATATTGTCTTGTGAACATTATTTGTGGAACTGGGGAAAACCTACCCAGAGAACTTCTCTCCACAATTTTTCCATGCTGAACAGTCTGTTATTATTACTTTTGGATTAAGACATTGTTGACCCAAGGAAACTTAGTTTTCAGATGCAAAAATCCCTGGAACAGTTTAAACCCTACCAAAGACAATTACAGCTTAATGTCACAGAAATAGGCAAATTGTAACTATAAGAGGGAGGCATGTCAACAAAGAAAGGTTATAGGATTTGAGTTAGAGAATCCAAGTTTTAGTCCTACTTAGTTTATTTTTCCATTCTAGCAAGCTGCTTCTCAGCTTAGTGCACTGACAAGGCACTACTGAGTGCTATCTCATTTAGACTATATTTCTGGACCTTTTAACCTTCAGAGTTCTTTCCCCCCACTCCAACTCTTATTCCACTAGTGATCTTAAAGAAGAAGTAAATAGCACACTGATGAAATTTTCAGCTGATATTTTTAGGAGGTGGTAGAAACACCACCAAGGACAAATACATAACGCAGATTCTCTGGCAAAGATGTATGAAGATCTAATTTAGGAGGGAAATGCACAATATTTTCCCAGGCAATAATAGAAAATACCAGTGATTAGATAAAGTGAAATAAACTTGATCACAAAAATCAAGACACACAGGTTATAAAAATAAAAACATATTTGCCATCACCAATAGCTAAAAAAGCCACAAAACTTTTCTGGAAGTTTAGTATCATATAATGTTATCCCAGGAATTGGTGGTCTGAGCAAAGCCACTATTAACAGGAAGAGTGACTTTGAGCCTAAGAGACAAGAGAATGTTTGAGTTTGAGAAAGTAGTAGTAGTAATACTACCACTGTTAATAATAATGACCAACAATAATAATAACAAAACCTCTATTTGATTAACACTTTATAACTTTAAAAGCACTTTCACATATATCACTTCATTTGATTCTCAAAATGACTTAGTGAGGTAAGCAATAGAAGATTTAGAATTGCCATTTCAGAAGAGAAAATTAAAAGAGAGGAATTATTTTCTACAAGGTTATTTAATTCATGAATCAAGGACCATTATAGAATCTCAGAACTTGATTCCTCCTTAAAAACTTCTAGTTCAATCCTTTATTTTACACATTAGAAAACTGAGGTTTGGAGAGGAAATGTGACTTTCTCTTCACACTTCTTTCAAGGAGAATACAGTTAATTAGTTGCAAAGTAAGCACTTGAACCCAAAGCTTAGTGCATAGATCTTTTCACCAAATTGCTGCCTCCTAGATGGTCTTGAAAGGATAGAACGATTAAGTAAGTCCAGGTCAGTTATGAAATTTTTCAGGACGAGTCCAGGGCTGGCTTTGATGTTAGATGAGAAAGAAAGATTTTCACTAACATGTTCACAGTAATAGTGACACTTGCAATGGAATAAATGAGTGCAGATTTGAACACCTATGAATCAAAGACACAGATCAAATAGGCGGAGGAGCTAAAGTGACGCCAGCAATGTGGGCACTGATTTATGAAAAGAGTCTAGAAGATTTAAAGTGCTAAATATGCATGACTTGGCTAATGACTGAGGAAAGACAAGGAAGTCTATAAATATTTGAAGGGTACAAATGTTATAGAGGAAGCAAAGATATTTTAAAGGCAAGGAGATAAAAGTCAACACTTTGGATTAATGGAATCCAATGAAGAAAAGAAAAAACAAAGGTTGAACATACAGAAATACTTTAAAATGAAATTTACTATTTTCTAGATATGTCTTCCAAGATTAGAGGTAGAGTCTGCCCTTTGGAATATTTAAAATCTGATTGGACCCAAAGTATCTAAGCCAAGACACCAGAAGCTATGCTCTGTGGATCCATAACGGCTAGCGCACACACTCTCACAGGTCATTTCCATCACTCACGTTGTAACTCTGGAACCACACGACATTGCTTTGACTTTCATTCATTTTGAAGGCTGAGGCTTTGGAGATGTATGTAGTAAGAATAGTGGGCTCTCTGACTGACTGTAACTCCTATCTTCAGTGCAGGACCCTACTCGAGATGAGTTTGTCAATCAATTAAGAGAAGATCCAAATTAATTTTATAAAACTGCTTCAAGTTAGAAGGAGAAAAACAAATATCACATATTAATACACATATGTGGAACCTAGAAAAATGGTACAGATTATCTTATTTGCAAAGCAGAAATAGAGACATAGACATAGAGAATAAACAAATGGATACCAAGGGAGTACTAGAGGGTGGGAAGAATTGAGAGGTTGGGATTGACATATATACACTATTGATAGCAAGTATAAAATAGATTACTAATGAGAACATACTGTATAGCACAGGGAACTCAGTTCTCTACAGTGACCTAAATGGGAAGGAAAGCCAAAAAACAGGGGATAAATGTATAGCTGATTCACTGTGCTGTACAGTAGAAACTAACAATATTGTAAAGCAACTATACTCCAATAAAAATTAATTTAAAAAATTAAAAAATAAGACTGCTTCCTAAATAATTGGCATAATTAAACCTAGCAGCTTCAGGAGGGAAGCTCACTCAATTCCACCTACTCGCGTGCTCCCACATGAAGAATCCAGGAAGACTAGCTCTTGCATCACAAAGAGCATCTATGAAGCACCCTGGCTAAGGCTAAGGTTGCATCACTATCATCATCTCCTCACAGCTGATATTTTATATATATTGCCTAGATTGTTAGCCTGGATGCCAAATTCATAGCTTTGCCATGCCCACCAGTATCTGAGATGCCTGCCTGGCCTGGTCCTACCTTATCTTATTTCTTATCACCTGCACCCTTTAGATCCTGATTCTGTGGTCAGCTATTGCTGTACCCTGCATCCTAATACTTGTGTGCTTTGCTATTGAAATGCAGCTGGTAATAAAAAAAAAAAGTAGAACTGATCATTGATAATACACTTGCTAAGGGGAAAGAAAAAAGTAGTCAGGTCTACTGAAGTCTCCGCATGTGCTAAGCTAAAAAGGCTTCCATCTGCCTTGCACAGAGCTTAGACTCTGGCTGCCTGCTTGCTCTTCCATTACCTGGGACAGTGTCTATAATGCTAACCATTTGTAACTATGAAGCACTGTATCTGGCACAGAGTAATGGTATGGCAGAAAGTGAAGAGGAACTAAAAAGCCTCCTGATGAAAGTGAAAGAGGAGAGTGAAAAAGTTGGCTTAAAGCTCAATATTCAGAAAACTAAGATCATGGCATCTGGTCCCATCACTTCATGGCAAATAGAAGGGGAAACAGTGCAAACAGTGTCAGACTTTATTATTTTGGGCTCCAAAATCACTGCAGATGATGATTGCAGCCATGAAATTAAAAGACACTTACTCCTTGGAAGGAAAGTTATGACCAACCTAGATAACATATTAAAAAGCAGAGACATTACTTTGCCAACAAAAGTCCGTCTAGTCAAGGCTATGGTTTTTCCAGTAGTCATGTATGGATGTGAGAGTTGGACTGTAAAGAAAGCTGAGCACCAAAGAATTGATGCTTTTGAACTGTGGTGTTGGAGAAGACTCTTGAGAGTCCCTTGGACTGCAAGGAGATCCAACCAGTCCATCCTAAAGGAGATCAGTCCTGAGTGTTCATTGGAAGGACTGATGTTGAAGCTGAAACTCCAATACTTTGGCCACCTCATGCAAAGAGTTGACTCATTGGAAAAGACCCTGATGCTGGGAAGGATTGGGGTCAGGAGGAGAAGGGGACAACAGAGGATGAGATGGCTGGATGGCATCACTGACTCGATGGACATGAGTTTGAATAAATGCCGGGAGTTGGTGATGGACAGGGAGGCCTGGCGTGCTGCGATTCATGGGGTCGCAAAGAGTCAGACATGACTGAGCGACTGAACTGAATGGTTCAATAATACTTGTTAAGTGAATAAATGAATGAATGAATGAACCCCAGACTGCTTGGTTGGCTGAGGATCAACCACACTAGTCTTTGTATTTCCAGATCCTAGGGATCTGTTTCCTGGCCCCAAATCCCTACACAATGGAGGGACCCTTACTGGCCACATGAAATATTGATGCACAACTATTTCTAAATACCATTATTTCCCAGAAGTCCTAGTGGTTAGGCTCTACTTACCATTTCGAATTATTTCAATTCTGGCACTAGCTTTCATTAAACCCTAGAGTATCTCATTGCTTTAGACAATATGATTTGGGTACGTGGTCACCTTCAAGGTTCTCTGTGAGTTAAAGCTCCAGGGCTTTCTCCAGGTTCTTCCTCCGCAAACACTACTGTAATGCTATCCTATCTGCCTGCAGAAGTCATGTTTCTTATGAAAACAAAACACTTTTTCCTTTTAAATACTTTTTCTCCTTTTCTTCTTCTGGAAACCCATACATCCTTCCCGAAACAAAAGGATTACTGAGATCTTTCAGTCAGAATTCTGGTTGCCATCACATCTTAGACTATTCATTAACTATGTGCTGTATGGGAAAGCACTGAAGATCATTACAGCTGTAGTCAGAAGCCAGTGTGCTGGGATAATGAAAAACAACTCTGCAGTTCCCCATGCTCTGTTAGTTGTGTTTGTCATAAATGAGTGGTGGAGATTCAGAGTGAATGATCCATATCATATTTAACTGTCCCTTTTTTTATCACTGACAATTGAAGGTGACTGAGAAGCAAGGCCAGTGTCAGGCTGAATCTAATTGGAAACCTTCTCTCATTAATGTCCAATGTTGACTTGCATTACTTGATGAAATGAGGACCACAGTGAAATGGATTTTATCATACAGAATGAGCTGGTGGAGCTCTCTTCCATTTCAGTGCTTTTTGTTTTGTTGTTTTTTTTTTAACCTCATCCCACCCCTAGTTCTGTGGCAGAAGAGGCATAGAAGAGCAGGAATTTTGAGTAAGGCAGGTCTGTGCACAAACAAAGCAAAAACAGATATGTAGTAAAGGAAATCAAAACCATATGGACTTTTATGTCACATATGTCTGAGCAGTTCTTGGGTACTGCTGTGGAACCAGAGGACTAGGGGACCTTCCAGAAGTCACCTTGGCCCTAGGGCTCCAGGCACAACTGCCCCTAACTTGGCCCAGATAGACGAGCATTTATCTTACGTGTAAGGGGTACGGTATGGAGAAGGACACGCACATCCTCCCTCTACCCTTTCCAGTCATTGGCTGCCTTGATAAAACTCACTTTTGAAAGCTCTCATTGAAGGTTTGGGTCTTCAGTTGAGGTATTATTTCCAAGAGAAAAAAA
The DNA here is from genome assembly GCF_054371585.1 of Giraffa tippelskirchi. Lineage (NCBI taxonomy): Eukaryota > Metazoa > Chordata > Mammalia > Artiodactyla > Giraffidae > Giraffa > Giraffa tippelskirchi. The sequence goes on from NC_137275.1 coordinate 156,395,192, forward strand.
AAAAAAGGTGTTTGAATTAAAGAATGGGAATTTTCCTCTAGCTATGTCCCCTCTTCCCTGACCCTTACCATTTCTGGAGGCAATAAGAGGAATCAGGGATGGATGAGGAGAGATGAAAAATCTGAGCAGAATATTGAGGAGAATACTCCAGACCCATGGAAGAAAAAACTTCATACCTTCCAACAAAAAACAAGCAAGCAAATTTGCTTTGAATAACAAAAGCATGGCCAATGCTTACAGTATGCTTTTTATTAAGCATATGTTAGACCACAGAGGTTAAAGTCTTGCAATCTGACTTTTGTATACCCAAAGGAAGGCTTGTTTAGTTTATTTTTTTTTCCATAGCTCTGTTAGATATGAGCAAAATTAATAGGAACTCACATTCTGAATGATTAGTTGAGCATTTTACAAATGTTAAAATGCTTTCAAAACACTTAACAACAACAAAGGAGCTTAGAAATTTCATCTGGAAACATCACAAACTAGAATCCACAAATTACTTATTTTCTCTAAAACCTCCTAGTTAGAAACATGGCTTTTTAGAATACACATTCTATTTACTCAGAAATATACACAGTTCTCTTCAATTTCAAAAGATGAAGCAATGGTTAAGTTAAGCTATTTTGATATCTAATTAGTGCCCAGATAGTTAGTGGTCTTTGATCCCTCTGACCCTGAGAGACTATGACCCACCCATTAGGACTTAAGAGAGGAGTGGGCCATTCTTAACAAAAGAGTGGTACTAGCCAAAGTAGTCCTCTGTACCTCCCCATCCTCTTCCCACGTTTTTTTCCTGTCCTTTTCAACCCTCCTCACCAGTGTCAGTCACCAGCCCCCTCCCTTGCCCCATGACGGTGCATAAGAACCTTCTTTCCCCCCTGAAACCTTTTGAAGGCTTCCTATGTCCACTCTCAAACCACATTTGTCTTGTGCTTTTCAGTAAGAATGAAGCTTTTTTAAACAAATTCACTCCAGGATATTAATGACACAATCGTATTTACTACATTGCCCAACCTAGAAACATTTGGAAGTAAATTGAACCACTAACTCATTGTGCAAGGTCTTTTTCTTACCTATATGGGTTTTATTTTCCTCAAGTAGCAATCCCAACTCAGTGTCATGACATTGATTTTATCTCATCCATCACCTCCTGGGTTTCAGCAAATAACAAATTACTAGAGCCCTACAAACCTCAGTTGTATTTCACCATTTTTTCTGGTCAGGAAATGGACACCTACAAAGTTGAACTGATGCCCAGGTCACTTAGAGACCCAATGAATGAACTGGCTCTACTGCTAAAATCCTGACTCCTAATCCAGTGCTCTTTCCACTCCAGCACACTGCCAACTCTGCTATACACTGTTTTGGACCCCAAATGTTTCACTCAAACCTACCAACAGAATTTCTCTCAGGCACAGGAGAGTTGCCTGGCTAAACAGAGGATAGTAGAAAGGACATTGTCATGCTTACAAAAGACCTACTCTAGTATATCTAGACTCCAGAATGTCCAATTGATAAGTGATAGCTTCTCCCTCTAAGGAAAATTCAACATAGGGATACTCTGTGAGATATTCTATGCCATGAAGATATACCTAAATTCTGCGCTCATGCTGACACACTTTTGTATTGCTATAACCACTGCTAGCATCTCTGCCAAAGATGTCTTATAGAAGAGGGAATCAAACAAAGCTGGAAAGTTGTTGATGGGTGGTTGGTAAAAATGCAGAGAAATTATGCAGTAAGCAAAGCAAACAAGCTTCCATCTTGGAGTCAAAAGTTATATTAGTATAAGAGAAGACTTTCCCATAAACTAGAAGTGATGTAGGGCCTCAGGAGAATGACCTTCTAAAGGGTCTACTCACACACTGTGCTTAGTTGATACCAAACATCTGGCCTGAGAGAAAACCAGCCAATCAAGCAGATGTTTAGTCTACCCTCTGCCAAACATCTGGGCAATTGATGGGATGATTTCCTTTTCATTATGGAGCTTGGCCACAGCAACCCAGAGGTGTAATCACAGCATGAGAACACAGCATGAGGATGACAGATATCTTGACCCACCAGGATCCCCAGCATGGGACATTTCTCAGGTCTGTGCAGGTCAATTCAACATTACTTTAGTTTAAGATTTGTTGATCATTTGTTGAGCTGAGGCACTTTGATGCCAGCACATTTTTTAATCCCTACTTCATAAAGAGCAAAGGCCCTGAGTTGACAAAAAACACCTTATTGGCATTCAAGGATAGAAGGCCACTGGCTGAAAGCTACACTAGTTTCCTCCCAAACTGTCGCTAAGTGACCTTCCTCTGCTGTTCAGATGCTGTGGGGGAAAAGGTGCAGATGTTCTGCTAGCATTGGCCTGGGGATTCATGAGTATAGAACTTGGCTCCAATGCAAAACATAATCCATATGACAAAGAGAAATCATTTAATGGGCATTCTCTTAATTATAACAATTTGGAAGAGGGAAAAGTTAAGGACAACAGCAGAAAGCATAATAAAGTCACAATGAGAATTTTGTCTTTGTCTTTGTCTTCTGGTACACTAGCATTCCAAAGGGTTGGAGAGGAAAACCAACATTTACCAATATTTTCCTCAACAATTCTAATAAAAGGCAAGAGGAGGAAAAAAAGGAATGAGGGGACAGAGACAAATTAAAAAAAAAAGAGGGAAATAAAGGACTCCATCATCTTGTATACTAAGGAGTAACAGGAGAGTGATGACAATTGTCATTTATTATTCAATAGAATTTTCCTCTGGGGTAGGGGGGTGTCGGGAGGAAGGGTACAAGAGGTCATCCACAGGTCACATCTCACTCAGGAACACTGCAGGATCTGATCCAGGAATCCTCAGAAAGCTGGATGTACTGCTCTGCTGATAGCCTCAGTGGGGAGACTGCCCCCGGAAAGAGTAGAGTACTACCTTGGCTTGTCTTCCTTGCTTACAACACTACAATGGGAGCACCTTACAGGTGTCCAGAATACTGTACTTTTCCAAGTGATCTCATACAGATGACTTCTTTTGATCCCTGCAGTTTAAAGTGCAAGGTGCAGTTTAAAGGAAACAGAAGGAAGAATATAATAAACTATATATTCTCTGCCCAGTACTTTCCAGACTCTTTGCTAACCACTTTCACACGGCATCATAGTCAGCCTATCCAAACCAGGGCATATGTCTTTTTACTTCCTATTTTATTGAAGAGAAGATTGGGTTCAGAGAGGCTAAGCAATTTGCCCAAAGTCACCCAGCCATTATATCCATTTTAGGTATAGCGCTTTATCAGTTTAAATGTACTCATATACAAAAATGTAAACAGTTTTGGTTTATTTCTTAATTTTTAAATTGAAATCTTAAGTGAGGATTTCGATTGCCACATTAAGATAGTAGCTTTCTGAGCACCAATTAGCATGTCCAATGACAGAGAAAAAAATCACTGAAGCAAAATCTCCCCTTGAAGTTTTCACTTTCACTCTATTCTTTTCGGAACTACTGGGCAACCCATTACAGTTGTCTCTCAGGAACCATCCCCCTTCCCTCAAATGTTCTCTGATCTCAGCCTTGCTCCAAAGCCCTTCATGAATGCCTTGTGACCCTCAATTACATTAATATCATGAAACCTACACTTCCTTTCATTACATAGTCCAGACCAAAACCATTCACCTCCCACTCAGCAGAGCTCTCCCCATGCATTTAACACAATCACTAGCTACTTTCAAAATCCTTTCTTCACCTGTCTCTGGGCACAACACTATTTTCAGATCCCTTGGTTGGTTTCTCCTCATCTTCCTGACCTTTACAGCTTGAAATACTCCAGAGCTTCTCTTTTTATCTATAATCATGCCTAAGGTTATCCCATTCAGTTCTGCGGCTCTAAATACCATCTACACAGGGATGACTTCCAAATCTGTATGTCCAGAACTAATCTCTACCTTGAACTTCAAATATACACAACTATGTTGCTCAACATTTTCACCTGGATAAAAGTTATCACAAACTTAACATGTCTGAAATCACACCCACATATGCTCCTTCCCTTTCACAATCTCAACAGATAGCAGTTCCATTTCACCAGTGTTCTGACCAAAATCCTTAGAATCATTCATGACTCCACTTTTCTACATGCCACATCCAATCCACCGTAAATCCTATTAGATTCACTTTGAAAATAGGTGCAAGCCCCCTCCTGCTTTAAGATTTTGGCATTCACTGTCCCCTTTGCCTGAAATGATCTTTCCCCAAATGTATGCATGGCTCCCTCATTTCCTTCAGGTCCTTACTTCAATATCACCTCCTCAGAGAGGTGACCATCTTATGTTCAGAAGTTCTATCTCTTAACTACTACTCTATATTAGTATTTATTCTCACCTGATACAACAGAGTTGATGTTGCACTGTCTACATCCTTGATCATATCTTTGGCCTTCCCCAGAGGTAACCACAGATACTTCTCTTATAGCCTATGGTTTCCTTTGTCACTCTGACTAATGGCCTTATTGTTTTCCTCTAGCAATGAAAACATGTTCAGCCTACATGCAAGGCCGGCCAGAAATGTTAAAAAGTTAACAACCTAGGAACCAAGGAGAGACAGAAGTTTGTGGATAAATATTCCAACATTGTGTCCTTCATGAGGACCACTCTGAGCAGTTTTCTGCATTGACTTTCAGAAAATTCTCAGTGGGATTCAGCCCCAGTTGCCCACAGCAGTAACCCAACCATTAGTGCCCTCTTTATTCACTTTCGTCCCTTCTCTGCCTCACTTCTCTACTCCTTCATGAGGTTACCTCTTAAATAAACCACTTATACCCAAACCCTTGTTTCAGGGTCTGCTTTAGGGGCAACCAACACAGAAAAATATTTTATACACTTATTTATTTAGGATCTCTCTCTCTCACTCAATGCAAGTTTCATGAGAACAGCAAAGTCATTTTGTCCTTAGTTGTATTCCAGCATCTACGAGCCTGGCACATAAGAAGCATTCAATCATTTTTTGTTGAATGAATTCTATCCCTATTTGAATTTGATTTCTTCCCCCTGTGTTTTTTTGCCAATGGGATGTAGTATCACGGGTTCGAAGATCTGTGCTCTCATCATAACAGAGAAGACAGAATAGAAGGCAAATGAGATGGCAGGGTCAGGGGATGAAAAGAAGAGAAATCTACACTCTTTATCACATATATTCCAGGGGTCCCAAGGGCAAGCCTCAGATAAACAATATCCAAATCTGAAATGGATCTTGGTGACAGGACGGTCAACAAATTTGAACTCATCAAAGCACTTCCAGACCAGGGTAGCAGTGGGTTCTGTTACTGGGACAAAGCAACAGGACCAGCTGAGGAAGGAGAGTTTGACAAATGCCTTTTCCTTTTCAAATATTTTCCCTCTTGGGTCACTGGTCTTTTATCAACATCTGAAGCACAAGAGCTGCTTTTGAATGACAGGCATGATCTTCTGGTCACTAGGCTGATAAGAAGGTGAAAAGCTAGTGGATATATTTGCTTTTTACATCAGTGGACATCCCTTTATTTGGGATGAATCATCACTCCAAGAATATAAGGAAGGCCCTACTCAAGTAACATAAAGGTAAAAGTTCATTGGTATGTGCAAGACATGCAAGTCTTTATTGAGAAAACAACATGTGGTCACATTAGTACAGCCTCTATGGGGTCTATAGGTCCCATTAGTGTACCTTCAGCATCAAGTACATGGTTGGCAGTACTATTCAACAGAGTATTGAAAGTCCCAGCCACAGCAATTATGCAAATAAATACATAAAAGATACAGATATCAGAAAGAAAGAAGTAAACTGTATCTATTTGCAGATGACATAATACTATACATAGAAAAACCTAAATTCAACCCCCAAACCGTTTGAACTAATAAAAGAATTCAGGGAAGTTGCAGAACACAAAATCAACATTTAAAAAATTTATTTTACACACTAACAATGAACTATCTAAAAGAGAAATAAAGAAAACAATCCCATTATCAGTTGCATCAAAGGTAATAAAATACTTAGGAATAAGTTTAACCAGAAAGGTGAAAGATCACTACACTGAAAACTATAAGACACCGAGGAGAGAAACAGAGAGGAGATCAAGATGCTGGAGTGTGGATGCTGAGCTCATTTTCCTCTAAGAAAACATCAAGAATATACCTGCATGTGGAGAAATTCTCATTGGGAAACAAACTGGAAACTGGCAGAAGGATTCTTCAACCAAGACTATAAAGAAAGATCACACATAGTCAGATGGGAACGGAACAGAAGTCATCAGGTTGGGACCCATACTGCCAGGAGAAGATGCAAGTGAGAGGGGGGCTACCATGGGCTCAGAGATCCTGGCTGCGGAATAAGCAGTTTGAGCCCCATACTGGGCACCCCAGCCCTGAGGTGTGACAACAGAGAGATGAGTCCCCTTAGCTGGTTTAAAAACTAGTGGGACTTATAGGAGGGCTGTAAGAAACCAAGACTCTGCTTATGAAGTATGTGCATGCTTGTTTACTTCCAGGAACAAGACAGAGGAAGCAGACAGAAACTGCCCCAGGGCTCTGGCTGGTTTCCTCTGACCATCCCAGGCCCTCTAGCTCTGGTGCAGCTCTCAACCAGAGTGAAGGCCATTTAGTGAAATAGTCAGAGAAAGATAAATGCTATATGTTATCACTTATATGTGGAGTCTACAGAATAAAACAAATATAACAAAACATAAAGAGACATTGATATAGATAACAAACTAGTCATTACTGATGGGGGAAGGAAAGGGGGAGAGGCAAGATAGGGATAGGGGATAAGAGATAAAAACTACCATATATAAAATAAATAAACTATAAAAACATGTTGACCAGCACAGGAAATATAGCAAATATTTTATAATAACTTTAAATGGATTCTAATATGTAGAACATTGGATCATTATGTTGTACACTGAAACTAATACTGTAAATCAACTGTAGTTGACAACTCATACAACTCAACAGGAAAAACAAGCATGCAATCCAATTTTAAAATGAACAAAAAGCATACACACGCATTTTTCCGAAGACACACACACAAATGTCAACAGATACATGAAAAGGTATTCAACACCAGTAATCATAAAGGAATTGAAAATTGAAACCACAATAAAATATCATCTCACACATGTTAGAATGGCTATTATCAAAAAAACAAGAGATATTAAGTGTTGGTGAGGATGTAGAGAAAAAGAAATCTTAAACACTGTTAGTGGTTAACATAAATTAGTATAATCCCTACGGAAAACAGTATGGAGGTTTTTCAAAACATGAAAGCAGAACTACAAATGATTCGGCAGGTCTATCTCTGCATATATATCCAAAAAAATGAAATGACTACCTCTAAGAGCTATCTGCAACCCATGTTGTATTGTAGCATTATTCACAAAGTCAGGATATGAAAACAGAGACAACACACACACACACAGGAATATTATTCAACCATGAGAAAGAACGGGGGCAGGAATCCTTTTGCAACAACATTGATACGCTAAGTGAAATAAGTTAACAGAGAACCAAATAAACTATATGATCTCACTTATAGGTGGAATCTTAAAAAATCAAATCAGAAAGTATATTTGTGATTGCTAGCAGCTGGGGTGGGGTAAGGGCTAGGGAGATGTTATTCAAAGGATATGAGCTTCCAGTCATTTTGTACCTAGTATGTATCAAGCTGACTAGTACCTGCTCTACATGTATTTCTCATTTAGTTCTTTAACAGCTCTTTAAAGTTAGTGGTCAGCATTATTCACATATTATTTGGGACTTATAAGAATTAAGAAATTTGCCCAAAGTCACACAGTAAATGAACCATTATTACCTCACCCTCCCTGGTCAAAAAATTTAGGTTTCCAAACATCCTTTATTGATGTAATGCGTGTGCCACCCAGAGCAGGTCATTTTGCCTTTTGGTGCAAGCATTTTGGCTGAGCCCTTTCTGCATGCCACTGCTTGATAATCAAGTCCATCAAAGTGGCACCATGAAGGGTGTGCACATGCAAATGCAGGAGACTTGTCTCAGCTCACACTGAAGACATGCTCACTGAGAACAAGAGATGGAGAAGAGCCCATTCCTGGGCAAGAGGCAAATTGATAACGTGAAAAAGACAATTACGAAGATAGCATCAAAATATTATAAACTAGAATTGCCTTCCTGAAAAAGTCTACAAGGATGAATGGTGGGGAGCCAACTTCGTTAACTGGGTGACGACACCTGCCTATACTACCCTGAGTTCATAGATCCTGGAGGAAGTTCCCTTGCCTGTATAAAACGTCACCAGGATAGACTAAGAGAAAAGGCCAGATATCTTTGATGAGGCAGAATTCAGTCTGAAGGAGAGTGACAATGTTTAAAGCTCTCCTCCTCTTGCACTGAATCCCCCAGCTCTACTCCAGGTTCCCATTCCACATGCCCTTTACTGTAGGTGCATCCTCACAGCACCTGGCAGTCCACTACCACAGATTTCACTGGCTACGCACAATCCTGTATAGTGGCAAGAATACAGAGCTTGTTGCAGCAGACATTCAGCTCAAATTAAGACATTGATCCTCACAAGGAAGGAAGCTTAAACAGGTCACTTACCCTTGAATTTCAGTTTCCTCACCTGAGGAGGTTTTTAGGAGAATTAAGTGAGATAACATCAGAAAGCCAGCCAGCACACACGCTCAATGAATGGTATCAATTGTTGCACATAGTATTTATTGTTGTTTTCCTTCTGATTCTGAAGTTTCATAAAAGTTTAATTGCTGAGATGTCTGAAGGAGATGAAGAGGGGGTAATAAAGATGACAAGGCCTCCTCACCTTTCCCTCCTTTCATAATTTGTGAGTCCAAAGAATTCAAAGGTCTATGCACTACATTAGCACTATAGAAGCAGACCCAAGATTGAGTTTTCAGGAAATGTAGGAGACCCAGGTTCGACCCCTGGGTTGAGAAGATTCCCTAGAGAAGGAAATGGCAACCCACTCCAGTATTCTTGCCAGGAAACTCCCATGGACAGAGAAGCCTGACAGGCTACAGTCAATGAGGTCACAAACAGTTAGACACAACTTAGCGACTAAACCACCACCAGTATAACCAAGGGTATGGGCCAAGGATCCCTTAGCAGAGTCTAGATAAAAGGAACAGAGGCACAAATGGAAGCAGATATGGAATCATGTACAACTTACGACAGCCTGCAGGCCAGTGTGGGAGGCTCAAGCTTTGGCCAGCTCCACCATGCAACTCCATGCACTTCCAACCCACAGCTTCACTCTCAGGCTAAGGCCATGGCACATACATAAAGGGATGCTGTCTAACCATTGATTTGGATTTTATCCAAATATCTAGGCTTGTGTAGAGCACTAACTCAGAAAAAAGCCTTAAGAAGCCTGAGGGCTTTTTTTAAGACTTTAACTCAGCCTGCCATGTGGATGGGGTGAAGATGGTAGGAGATCAAAATTGAAGGCAGTAAAGATGCTTGTTGTCCCTCAGATAGACTAAAGTAGGATAAAGTGCTGGATCAAAACTCACAAAATGGGTTAAATTACCTGCCCTCCTCTTACAGGCCAGCTAAAGTCTCATGAGTCTCAATCTTTCCATCTATAAAATGGGATGATTAAGTTGTACCTTTTCATACTGTTCATGGGGTTATCAAGGCAAGAATACTGAAGTGGTTTGCCATTCCCTTCCCCAGTGGACCACATTCTGTCAGACCTCTCCACCATGACCCACCCATCTTGGGTGGCCCCACACGGCATGGCTTAGTTTCATTCAGTTAGACAAGGCTATGGTCCATGTAATCAGATTGGTTAGTTGTCTCTGATTGTGGTTTCAGTCTGTCTGCCCTCTGATGCCCTCTCTCAGTGCCTACCATCTTACTTGGTTTTCTCTTACCTTGGATGGGGGGTATCTCTTCATGGCTGTTCCACAAACAGTATGAAAAGGCAAAAAGATAGGACACTGAAAGATGAACTCCCCAGGTCGGTAGGTGCCCAATATGCTACCAGAGATCAGTGGATAAATAACTACAGAAAGAAGGAAGGGATGGACCCAAAGCAAAAACAACACCCAGTTGTGGATGGGACTGGTGAAAGAAGCAAGATTCGATGCTGTAAAGAGCAATATTGCATAGGAACCTGGAATGTTAGGTCCATGAATCAAGGCAAATTGGAAGTGGTCAAACAGGAGATGGCAAGAGTGAACGTTGACATTCTAGGAATCAGTGAACTACGATAGACTGGAATGGGTGAATTTAATTCAGATAACCATTATATCTACTACCGAGTAGCCATCATGGTCAACAAGAGTCAGAAATGCAGTACTTGGATGCAATCTCAAAAATGACAGAATGATCTCTGTTGGTTTCCAAGGCAAACCATTCAATATCACGGTAATCCAAGTCTATGCCCTGACCAGTAACACTGAAGAAGGTGAGGTTGAACGGTTCTATGAAGACCAACAAGATCTTCCAGAACTAACACCCAAAAAAGATGTCCTTTTCATTACAGGGGACTGGAATGCAAAAGTAGGAAGTCAAGAAAAACCTGGAGTAACAGGCAAATTTGGCCTTGGAGTACAGAATGAAGCAGGGCAAAGGCTAATAGAGTTCTGCCAAGAGAATGCACTGGTCATGGCAGACACCCTCTTCCAACAACACAAGAGAAGACTCTACACATGGACATCACTAGATGGTCAGCACCAAAATCAGATTGATTATATTCTTTGCAGCCAAAGATGGAGAAGCTCTATACAGTCAGTAAACACAAGACCGGGAGCGGACTGTGGCTCAGATCATGAACTCCTTACTGCCAAAGTCAGACTTAAATTGAAGAAAGTAGGGAAAACCACTAGACCATTCAGGTATGACCTAAATCAAATCCCTTATGATTATACAGTGGAAGTAAGAAACAGATTTAAGGGATTAGACCTGATAGACAGAGTGCCTGATGAACTATGGATGGAGGTTTGTGACATTGTACAGGAGACAGGGATCAAGACTATCCCCAAGGAAAAGAAATGCAAAAAAGCAAAATGGCTGTCTGAGGAGGCCTTACAAATAGCTGGGAAAAGAAGAGAAGCAAAAAGCAAAGGAGAAAAGGAAAGATATTCCCATCTAAATGCAGAGTTCCAAAGAATAGCAAGGAGAGATAAGAAAGCCTTCCTCAGTGATCAATGCAAAGAAATAGAGAAAAACAACAGATTGGGAAAGACTAGAAATCTCTTCAAGAAAATTAGAGATACCAAGGGAATATTTCATGCAAAGATGGGCTCAAGAAAGGACAGAAATGGTATGGACCTAACAGAAGCAGAAGATATTAAGAAGAGGTGGCAAGAATACACAGAAGAACTGTACAAAAAAGATCTTCACGACCCAGATAATCACGATGGTGTGATCACTCACCTAGAGCCGGACATCCTGGAATGTGAAGTCAAGTGGGCTTTAGAAAGCATCAGTATGAACAAAGCTAGTGGAGGTGATGGAATTCCAGTTGAGCTATTTCAAATCCTCAAAGATGATGCTGTGAAAGTGCTGCACTCAATATGCCAGCAAATATGGAAAACTCAGCAGTGGCCATAGGACTGGAAAAGGTCAGTTTTCATTCCACTCCCAAAGAAAGGCAATGCCAAAGAATGCTTCAAAATACCACACAATTGCACTCATCTCACACGCTAGTAAAGTAATGCTCAAAATTCTCCAAGCCAGGCTTCAGCAATAAGTGAAACATGAACTTCCAGATGGTCAAGCTGGTTTTAGAAAAGGCAGAGGAACCAGAGATCAAACTGCCAACATCTGCTGGGTCATCGAAAAAGCAAGAGAGTTCCAGAAAAACATTTATTTCTGCCTTATTGACTTGCCAAAGCCTTTGACTGTGTGGATCACAATAAACTGTAGAAAATTCTGAAAGAGAAGGGAATACCAGACCACTTGACTTTCCTCTTGAGAAATCTGTATGCAGTCAGGAAGCAACAGTTAGAACTGGACATGGAACAACAGACTGGTTCCAAATAGGAAAAGGAGTACGTCAAGGCTGTATATTGTCACTCTGCTTATTTAACTTATATGCAGAGTACATCAGGAGAATGCTGGGCTCGAAGAAGCACAAGCTGGAATCAAGATTGCCAAGAGAAATATCAATAACCTCAGATATGCAGATGACACCACCCTTATGGCAGAAAGTGAAGAAGAACTAAAGAGCCTCTTGATGAAAGTGAAAGAGGAGAGTGAAAAATTGGCTTAAAGCTCAACATTCAGAACACTAAGATCATGGCATCTGGTCCCATCACTTCATGGGAAATAGATGGGGAAACAGTGGAAACAGTGTCAGACTTTATTTTTTGGGGTCCAAAATCACTGCAGATGTTGACTGCAGTAATGAAATTAAAAGATGCTTACTCCTTGGAAGGAAAGTTATGACCAACCTAGATAGCATATTAAAAAGCAGAGACATTACTTTGCCAACAAAAGTCCGTCTAGTCAAGGCTATGGTTTTTCCAGTGGTCATGTATGGATGTGAGAGTTGGACTGTGAAGAAACTGAGCACCAAAGAATTGATTCTTTTGAACTGTGGTGTTGGAGAAGACTCTTGAGAGTCCCTTGGACTGCAAGGAGATCCAACCAGTCCATCCTAAGGAGATCAGTCCTGAGTGTTCATTGGAAGGACTGACATTGAATGAAACTCCAATACTATGGCCACCTCATGCGAAGAGTTGACTCATTGGAAAAGACACTGATGCTGGGAAGGATTGAGGGCAGGAGGAGAAGGGGATGACAGAGGATGAGACGGCTGGATGGCATCACTGACTCAATGGACATGAGTTTGGGTAAACTCCAGAGTTGGTGATGGACAGGGAGGCCTCGCGTGCTGCGATTCATGGGGTCGCAAAGAGTCAGACACGACTGAGTGACTGAACTGAACTGAAGTTGTACCTCTACAGTTCCTTGTACATCTATAATTCTATGAGTCTTAGGAAAAAGTATAATGCAATTTTTAAAATGAAAGGATAAACCAGTTTATAAATAGTCATGTGGGCCCCATGGGATTCCCCATATGTCAGAGTATACACAAAGAAAGAAATAGCCTTCATCTTCAGTTTATATTTCTGACCTTATATTAAGGGCTGATTGAATAGTCTATACTATACAGTGATAGAATAATGCCTGGACTAGGAATCAGAGGACCTAACTCAGAAACCTGGCTCCCATTCCTCTGACTGCATCTTCTGGCAAGTCACCTAACCTCTCTACATATTACCATCACTTTCTGACTATTCCTCAGAGCATTCAAAAATATGACATTTAATCATGAAAGTGAACATATTTCATAATCTGTATAGCCCTATACAAGTTAAATACTTCACTCTTATCACCTTTATCTGTTGCTGTGGCTAACTCACCAAAGCACCTTATACTGTTTCTACCCAACCTGGATTATAAAGTGTACTTGATACCATTCCATTTTAATTGAGTATAACATAGTGGTCAAAGCTTAGTTTATCTCAGCCTTGGATGACTTCCTGGGTTCTGAACTGACAGTCTAAATATGGCAGATAGACAAGGGCATAATTATGGAGAGAGAGAGTGGCAGCTACTACCCAGGGACTAGAAAGCTATAGAGACAGCAGAGGTATCAGCAGAACTTCTAGCTTATTTGCACCATGTTTAGAAGTATTCAGTGGGCCTAATCTCCAACAAGGATCTGGTCTCAGTAATATTCAAACAAAGGAATCACAGCGGTTCAGTCCATGAAGAATAGGTTATTCCTCTGAAGAGTCATCAAGCAGCACAATTAAAAAAAAAAAAAAAAAAACTCAGCCATATCTCCTTCTTTCCCCAGTCAAGAAGCTAAGATGTAGCTCAGAAGCTTAAGTCTTTTGGGAGTGTTGACCATCAGTAGCCTTACAGTACTTACCTGAGTAAAGTGTTTAAGTTATTCTAATGCTGCCCAGGGTCCTTTCTTTATAGTACCAAGGCAGACCTGCTCTCCCTGACAGTGGGGTCCCATTAAGCTAACCTTGGCCCTCACACTGGGGCTGGGTGTGGGCCTGTCTAGTCAAGCCATCAGGTAACTCATTAACTGTGGTTATAGCGCAGACTACTTCACCCGGCCAAATGTATGATCTCAAACCCAAACCAAGTCCATACACACATGAAGACCACAAGTCATGCAGTCTGTAGAAACCGTATTTCTAAAGCTGAAAGGGAAATTCAACAACTAGCCAAGTAAAATGCACATGCCCAATTCAAGAACCGAGAAGGTAAATCCAAGAGCTGAGTTGCCAAGCCAATAATGTGTTCAAAGCCATCTGAGGCCAATAGCTGGCTGGAAAGTTTAGATAATCATGGGTGGTAAAGCTTTACCAGAAAGATCAGCCAAGAGAACTGAAGGAGTCATTTTGAAGCTACCATGTGCTTCAACGCCCCAAGCTTTCCTCCATTCAGTTACAACATTCATGAATGAAGACAATGTTAGAGAAACCATCAAGGAAAGTTGCTACACGGCCAGCTCCATTTTATTCTCTTCATCTATCACCCAAACCTACTGTTTCTAGACTGTAAGGAAATGCATGGAAGTGTTGCCAGAGGGGACAGATATGATTTTGTTTGTCTCTTCTATCCACTTCTCTAAAATGTTCTTTCATGGATATATATTATTTTTCATAATGGATTATATATATATACACACACATATATATATACATATATACACATATATATATATAGAGAGAGAAAGAGAGACCACTTTGAAAACATAGAAAGGAATACTGACCATTAAAGTCTCTTTCCACTGTTTAGCAGACCACAGTAGATACTTCTGTAAGATGCTTTGCGAAGAAATGATGTGCTCAGTTCCAGTGTCTCATGTCTCTTTTAGCAAAAGACACGACAACCGGTTTCCCAACTCAAGCTACTATAGATGGAGGAGGGAATGGCAATCCACTCCAATATTCTTGCCTGGAGAATCCCACAGAAGAGAAACCTGGGGGGGCTACATCCGTGGGGTTGCAAAGAGTCAGATACAACTGAGCGACTAACACACACACACAAGCTACTATAGGAGGCATCAGGACCGCTGTTCTTAAGTGAAACTTTTGATTCCCTTCAAATTATGCCCCAAGAGTAGGATCATCATCAGTTACATATACTCCTTCACTCTTGGGTCCCTGGAGTATCTCTGATGCCTGTGACTGAGGATGAAAGGGAAAGAAAAGAATCAAGGACATTCCATCAGTGCATGCCTGACTAAGCTAAACATCCAAGGCATGAGTATCTCCACTGAAGGGATGTGGCTTTTCCTAACCAATCCCTAAGTGTAGTTTGAGAATAAGTGGAAAAGAGCCAGAAAAATCATTCTTTTATCCAGTAACTTCAGTTGACTCCAGTGTATGGTCAGTCCTGCTCTAGGGCTTGTTTGGAACACCTGAATTTGTTCCAGAGTGACTGACTTAACTGGGAACAATTTTAGCATAACAAGAATTTCACATTTGCTTAAGTATGAGTTTATATGTGAGTAACATGAGGTGAAGCAGAAACAGTACCTTGCTGAACCAAGCACAGGAATACACAAGACACATGCCTCAAATATCTGCTCACTCCTCAGTTCCCCACGTGTGCTATGAGCTCCACTCGTACACACCTGATGCTACACCTTTCCATTCTGTGGTTCAGATGGAACCAGCTGAACTATGGTTCAGATCATACTTCTTCCACCACTTTGCAGTAACTCACAAGCTCCAACTCCTCTAAAGCCTAATTCCAGAAGCAAACCTCAGGTATTCTTCAAGGTAAAGTGTGAAAACTGTTGTAACATTCACATACATCTCTAGTATTTAACTGTATATAAAACTATGCTACCATTTTACGTGGTTCTTATCTTTGTTTTTATGTGTTACTGATGAAGTTTTTGCATTATATCCCTAGTCCATTTTCTACAAAATCCCTGTGGTTTTTCTTGCCTGATTGTGCACACCACCATGATTTTTACGAATTCATGTTGCCATGTTATAGAACTGACTGTACAAGGCTTTGCCAGGCATGATGTGGAAAGCAGATATAACTGAGGCAATGAGTCCCTGCAGAACTCCTTCCTCAGAATTACTTAGGAAATGTATGATTCCCTGAACCTCAAATCCCAAGAAAAATCAATTGAGAAACTGGGTAAATGGGAGCGAGTATTCTAATTTTCCTATGAGTATTAAAACTTATCAATTAATCTGAAGACATTACTGGCTTCAAGGGATAAACTGACACATGGAATATAAAGATAAGATTGGTATATCCAGAAACTGGAAGAGATTTACACAGGAGAAAAATGATCAGGATCAAACCTGTTGGTCTCACTTATAGCTACTGACCATGTTGTCAGCATATGCATGCGTCCCTGTCTAGCTTTTGGCATGAAACTAAATTTTAATATGCTTAATATTTATTAAACATGAATTATACTTGCTTGAAAACAAATATTCATAAGTTTATATGGGCAGTATACTTAATACAAGTCCTATAAGTGGTGTTCAAAGAAATAACAAGTATTGAAAGAAAAATATGTTCTTAGTTGACAATTCTCTCTTCACCTTGCTAGGAGACACAAGTACTGTTATTTGAACACTAGATATGATGAACACTACACGTTAGCTATGTCACTGGTATTTTCCAGTGTTTGAATATACATTATAAGTTATATTTTCTGTTAAGTGCTATTATTTCTTTACAACTATATGTTATTCTTAATAACATGTAAATAGTATTAGGAATATTCAGTTCAGTTCAATCACTCAGTCATGTCCAACTCCAGCACGCCAGGCTTCCCTGTCCATCAGCAACTCCCTGAACTTGATCAAACTCACGTCCATTGAGTCAGTGATGCCATCCAACCATCTCATCCTCTGTCATCCCCTTCTCCACCCGCCTTCAACCTTTCCCAGCATCAGGGTCTTTTCCAATGAGTCAGCAATTCACATCAGGTGGCCAAGGTACTGGAGCTTCAGCATCAGTCCTTCCAAAGAATATTCAGGGATGATTTCCTTTAGGATTGACTGGTTTGAGCTCCTTGAAGTCCAAGGGACTCTCAAGAGTCTTCTCCAACACCACAGTTCAAAAGCATCAATTCTTTGGTGCTCAGCTTTCTTCATGGTCCAACTCTCACATCCATACATGACTACTGGAAAAACCATAGCTTTGACTAGCTGGACCTTTATCAGCAAAGTAATGTCTCTGCTTTTTAATGTGGACTTCCCTGGTGGCTCAGATGGTAAAGCGTCTGCCTACAATGTGGGAGACCCAGGTTAGACCCTGGGTCAGGAAGATCCCCTGGAGAAGGAAATGGCAACCCACTCCAGTATTCTTGCCTGGAAAATCCCATGGGCGGAGGAGCCTGGTAGATTATAGTCCATGGGGTCACAGAGAGTCGGACAGACTGAGTGACTTCACTTTCACTGCTTTTTAATATGCCGTCTAGGTTGGTCATAGCTTTTCTTCCAAGGAGCAAGTGTCTTTTAATTTCATGGTTGCAGTCACCATCTGCAGGGATTTTGGAGCCCAAGAAAATAAAGTTTGCCACTGTTTCCATTGTTTCCCCATCTATTTGCCATGAACTGATGGGACTGGATGCCATCAAGAGGTTCTTTAGTTCCTCTATTAGGAATATATTCTTTAGTTCCTATATTAGGAATATTAGGTGTATTTTAAGATAAATATGACTTCAGGCATACCTGAAAATGCTTAGGAATTCTGATTTCTCATTCCGAAATCCTAAAGATTGATATTTGTCTGGAATTTAGAAATGTTAAGTCCAGGCATGACCTTTGGCCAAAATAAAACTTGAGTTCTATGAAGCCTACGTTCCTCGGGGATACATTGCCTTGAAATCTCAGATCCAATGGTCTCAGAACCATATGCCATATCTTGCAACTATTCTCATATTTTTCTTGGCCAACTGAGAGATAACTAGAGTTAGAATTCAGGATCAGTTAAAACCTATTGTGTTTTAAAACATAATATTAAAACATATTATGTATATGCATGCATGAATAGGGAAGCTCTGTGCCCTCTCAATTCTGCTGTGAATCTACAACTACTACAAAAAGTAAAGTCTCTTTTTTAAAAAAGCTCACACAATCTCAGAGTTTAGATTTAACATTCTCCACATGATGTGCTTACACACACACACACACACATACACGAGATCCAAATTATATAAACTTCCTTGGTCTTTTAAAAGAGCAGCTTCCCTTGGCCCATAAGCCCTAGTCCCAGTCCAAATGATGGATGGAGGTTTCCATTTCTCACTCACAAACACACATCGAACTCTTTGTCTGTACCCCTTAATTTCAGAGGAAGCAGGCATTCCTCAGCAAGGCCCTTTGGAGGTTCACAAAAGCTCAGCTGCCATAAATCAAAAACTTGTGGCATTAATGGAGTCAAGGAATAGTGCAGGGGTAACATTTCCCCAATCTTGCTGAGAGAGAGTCAAGTCTAGAGTTTAATGAAATCTCTTCATGGTGAACGCAAGTAAGGCAGCTTGAGCACTTCTCTTTTGAAGTGACTTTTAACTGGACTGTGAGATTTAAGACCTGTCCCCAAATCCAGAAGTAGAAGCAGTCTTCATCCCCCACCTAGAGCGACAGCCAAGGGAAAGCCGTTTTCTAAGCCCAGAGCTCTATGCAAAGCTGACTAAAGCTGGGGACATCTTGAAGGCATTGAAAGAAAATGAAGCAACAAATGAATAGAGAATCCAAGAAGGACCAAACTCACTGTCTTGTGGGTGGTATTTTCTGTCCCCTGGGCAGTACGTTCCCTCCACAGGGAAAGTGAAAACCCACTGCTGCCAACGGACTGAGAATGGGGTAACATGTCTGTCCTCAGTACTCTATGTTCAAAATTGACTTCTCTGAAACCTGTGGATGAATTGAATTGCAAGTAGATGGAAAGATGATGTAACAATCTCTACCACACAATTACCTAGAGAGATCTTTCAAAATACTCCAAAAGGTTCAACAAACCAGTTGAGTTGAGTTTGAATTTCAAAACTCTTATCAAGAATATTCGTTTATTTCTTTTTGTTTTTAACCAGCAAACAATTTTGGTCCTGGGTCATTGAGGATTAAAGAGGTATAAAGGCAGAGCCGGCTTCTATAAAAGGAATTTTATTTTTTCAACCTTTCCTCTGGAAAACAGTGAAAGAACTGGGAGGAGAACAAAGAACCTATCTGAAGTCTTTGATGTTATCACTGGTGAAGAGAGGAGTCCCCATACTCTCGGTGCCCCATCCCTCTCATGTTTATTGGCCAGGTCCTACTGCTTTTTTGTGCTTATAAAATAAAGATTTGTAAAGTTAAAACAGTCCACCTTGGGAATACTTGCTCCAAGTTTTTGCCCCCTCTTTTGGTTTTGTTCCTGATCTACGAACTCTATACAAATGGTCCCAGATGTTGAACTCTGTGTAAGGGGATGGGGTCCTAGGTGCCTTGAATTTTTGATAAACAGTATCTGCCCTGACTAATACGTCTTTGTAACTTTATACATAAATTTTCTCCGGACACTCTCTTGACTGCTAACCATACTTAGCTTCTTTGTCATCATATATGCCTATAGAAGAAGTCTTCTATCAATTCTGAAGATGTCATCAGCCCTTCTTGGAATTCCTCCTAAAAATTTGTATACAAAAATGTTATACATGGTATTGATTTTATTAAGGATTTTCTGAGAGAGAGAAGGAATGTCACATCACTAATTCTATACTCAGACCCACACAAAAACAAAATCCCAAATGGACACATTCTTTTCTCCTCTTTATCAGGTCTCCCTCTTTCTCTGCTAACTCTGCCTGACTTCCCCCACCCCCCACCCTCCTACCAGTATTTTATAAAGTCCTTTCCTTCCTCTGGATGCTGGGGACCTGTGTGCCACTAGAACTTGACTCTACCCGAGCCCACTGCCCAACACTTCTTTTTGACATGACTCAGCTTTCCTCAGAAAGGAATTATCATATTGCTACTAAAAAGATAAAAATTTCTTCATGTTACTATTATTTTCCCTCCAAAGTGGTGATATTTGCTGAAGAAAAAGAAAAAAAGATGAAAACACCAGTTAGCAATTTGAGGCACAGAATTGTGTCTAAAAACTTGCAATTCTCTACTCATGGACCTTACCATGATTTCCCAAATCATAAGATTGTGAACTACTGCAAGAGAAAATACACCTAGACCACAAGAAAGAATGACACATCTGATGTCTACTGTAGTAAAAAGTATTATTTAACAATAAAAAACCCAACCGTGTGATTTATGAAATGGAAGCTTCATTAGGATTTTTTAACTCTAAAGCCTAGGATTTGACTGTACTTTTCATTTTCGGGTTTGAATTTAATACACAAAAAATGCATATGGCCATTAAACCTTTTGAAAAGTTTTGGTTTGTTTCCTTTTTATCTGGATTGAAGCCCGCAGGACTGGATACATAGAGTGAAAACTGATTGTTTGATTGGCCAGCATCCATATTTAGTAATATTATTTTAATTTCCCTTTGTGGAATTCACCTCTTCTCCCACTTTCTGCCAGTGTTGTACTGAAAGGGACTGACAAAGGTAATCCCTGACTGATGAGACAATTTGCATAGCGCAACTCCTTGACCACAGGGATTAGTTCAGAGATTAGCACATAATCCATCAGATTCAATGAGACATTTGCTGGGGCTTCTGGGAAAAGAAATACTCCCTTTCTTTCTCTTGCCTTAATAGAATGAAAGTATCTGCTCCAGTCACCTCAACACTGTAAGTAGATTCAAGCTGTGGATAAAGGAAACAGCTAGAGGAAGCAGAGTTGACAAATACCTGCTGGCCACATTGTTTGAATCCTGCCTGAATCAAGCCATTCTTAAAGTCAGTATTCCCTAGATTTTTCAGTGACATGAAACAATAAATTTATTTTTTGCTTTAATTACTGTGAGCTTATCTTGCTTACAACATAAAAAAAAAATCCCAATAAGTAAAATGCAGGTTCAAAGCACCTAAGAAAATACTTCATTCAGTATTCATTTTCTCACTCATTTTTAATCCATTTACAGAGTGCCTATTAAGTAAGTACTAGGCATCAGGAATAGAAAAATTAGTATTGTCCTGACATTGGCCCACAAGAAGTGCAAGGCAGAGGTGTGAGCACAGCTAATACCATACAGTATGAGTGACAGTGGAAGGTGCTATGGGAACACAGAGGATGAAGAGACTCATTCAGCCAAAGAGGGCTGATAAAGAAGTTTAGCAGGCAAGGAAGGGAGATTCTAGGAGAAGCACATGGCATATGCAAAGGCCCACTGTCATGAAGCTGCACAGTCTTTAGGAAGAATCACCAAGAGTCCGTTACAGCTTGCAAGCGGGTTAGCAAGCGAAGCCCAGAGAGATGTGGCTGGAAAGGAGGGTCAGAATCTAATTAGGAAGCACTATGTACATGTGATCATAAGGGGATGTCATGGTCAGTCCTGAATTTTAGAAATACACAGACAACACCCCCAAGTGGCAGCATGAATGGGCTTCCTTTGTCTAACCCTGCAAACCTGGCTGACTCCTGGAGCTCCTCACTTGAGCCAGAGCTCCCCTCGTAGATAGGCCTCTCCCCTCTCCCCATCTGCTGCCAAGAGGGATTATAAGGCTGATGCTGACAGTCTCCTGTGCTATTGTGCGCTTCAGATATTCATCTGTGCTCTGGAAAATGGTTTGAAATTCTCCATGGAGAGTGCAGACAGAAAGGTCAACAATTATGGAAAATGAATAATGGGCCTGGAACAATCAGGCCAGCTGCTGCAATGCATTCTCTGAAACCCGCCTGCCAGGTGTCTGCGTCCCTGCCCAGTGGCCCCGGCCAGGGGTTGGCAGCCAAGCCCTTAGCTAACTAGTATTCCTGGATGGCTAGGGAAGATCCCCAATGGGAGCAGAGAAACCAAAAAGACCACAGCTCTGAGCATGGAGGAAAGTCTTCTTGATGCTTCCTTTGAAGCTCAGTGAATGACCTGCTTTCAGAAGCAAGGGTTAAGCAAGGGGCCAAGAGTCAAGACCTCCAGGCAGGGGATAGCCAAGCTGCAGTGTATAGCCACGTGTGCCTGTGGCAGCCGTTTGTTCTCAGAGACACCACTTTCCACGGCTTTCCACCAGCCAAGCAGGAAAACATTGTTGAGAACCTGTGAAAGGCGCTGAAGGAATGCAGAGATGCTCACATTCAGTGCCTAGGAAATAGGCATTCAGCCCCTGTGTGCCATGTGGAGGCTGACAAAGCTGAATGCTTTGATGACAGAGGGAGGAGATAGCACATGTGCAAACACGGCATCCATTTTAATCAGTGGTGATTCTGCAAGGTTAGTGGCATCCTGTCTGATGGGGAAACTGAGGACCAGAAGTACACAATCCAAGGTAGCAAAAGAAGAAACTGGAGAACCTGGAGCAGCCCAGTTCCAACACTTCATCTCTTTCCACACTGCCAGAGAAAGAGGGGAGGCCCAGAGACTGTCTAGAAGTAAACCTCAGCTCTGTGATCAGGGTATCGGGAGTTCTGCCAAAGCCTTGATACAAGAAAGGGTGTATCTTTCTATGTTATTTTTACTGAAGACTGGAGAATGTTGTTGGGTTTTTTCTTCCCATTAAAAAACACTCAATTATCTATGGTTAGTGATGTAAATTTCAAATGCATTTTTGTGAGAAAAAGTGGTCTTTTGGTTAGGCCATAATGATTCTAAGGGCTTCCCTTAGGGCTGCTGAGAAGTGTCCATATAGGGGACTAGTGGGAGAAACACGTGGTAAAGTAGGCAGCCCTTTCTATACAGCTAGTGTTTTGAGGGTCTGGTGATATTTTTTTTCTTCTTTCACTGAGCCCATAAACTATGGAGCTGCTCCTGGCCCCTTTATCAAAATCTTTTCAAGTGTGCCATCTGTATCCTGCCAGGAACCTGATCCATATATTTCCCTATGCAGAGAGAAGGATGCCACCAGCATAACTGATGTCCTCAGGAGGCAGTAAGGTTTTTCCCTAAAAGCCCTCAAGGGAAACACACAGGTGTTCTTACAGGGTCAATTTGCTCCTGTCACAGGAACTGACAGCAAGATGAAGCCTGAGCCCAGGACTCAGGAGATGGAAGTTTGAGTCCTGGAACTACAGCACATACATTCTGTAACTCTAAGAAGTCACACACCCTCTCTGAGCCTTGGCTTCTCCATCTGGATAACACACTGCTTAACTCAAAGTCTAAAAGACTGACATGTGTAAATCTTTGGCACTTGACAGAGGAGTGATATATATTTGTTACATAAAGATAAGGGGAGGGGGGTTGGTGTGGGAAAGCATCCTGCATTTAGTCTCAAACTAGACCATGGACTTAGGGACATATGGAATAAAGGTAATACTTCACCCACCCGTCTTTCTGTCCCAGTGATTCTGGAACTCAAGGGCACTCCCTGCTGCAAGTGAGAATCAGATAGAAGAAAAGGCTGAGAGGCTGGTGGCAGGGGCTCCAAATTCCAAAGTCCACATCTCTGAGATAGCCCTAGGCCATTGGGATTATAGGAGGAAGACACAGTAAGGTGATGGCCTCAAGAGTAAGATCCTCTTTCTCTTTTCCCCCTTTTGGTAAGAAACAACTATCACCATGACCAAATTACTGAGTTGTCCCTGGATCCTAACTAAGGAAAAATTAGTTGATTGTAGTTCAGTTCTGCACTGATCTAGCCCACCCTCCACCAAGGCAGAGGAGCACTCTGGGCCTCCATGAATCACCAAGTTTTGTCTCCCAAGTACTTAATAATAATAGCCCCTTATTGCACACTTATTAATAGTTTGTGCTTGCATGGTACTTTCACTGTATTGCCTAGACCAGGGATCTGCACGTGATTTTTTTAAGGGCTGATAGTGAATAGTTCAGAATTTTCAGGCCAGATGGTATCTGGTCCAACTACTCAACTCTGACAATGCAGCAAAAAAAGCCAGCACAGACAATATATAAATCAATGAGCCTATGTTCCAATAAAATCTTATTGACAAAAACAGGTGGCTACTGTAGCTTGCCAAAAGCTGGTCTAGAGCAGTGGTTCTCAGACTTGAGTCTATTTACAAATCTTCTGGAGGGTTCCTGAAGCAGAGTACTGGGCTCTGTGCTCAGAGATTCTGATCCAGGAGGTCTGGGGTTGGGTAGAGAATTTGAATTTCCATCAAGTTCCCAGGCAATGCTGATGCTGCTGGTCCAGGGACCACATTTTGAGAATCACTGGCCTAAATGGTGTAGTAGATATTTAAGATCACAGCTCCAAAGCCAAAGAACCTGTTACAATGTCTTCCACTTACAACTGGAATAAACTTGGGTAGCTTGAGTTTCTTTATATTTCTAAACTTCAGCTGTAGAATTAGGGTACTAACAGCATAGATTTCATACCGTTGTCCTGAACTGAATGAGTTAATGCACATCAACAGCATAGACCAGTGCCTAACACGTGGTCAGCCCTCACAAAATGTTAGCTAATATTACCTCATTTAACTCTACCAACAATGCTATTAGGTAGATCGCTGGCCATTTGGTAGGTGAGGTAGCTGGGGCATGAAGGGTTAAATGTATCACTCACAGCACAGAGCTCAGAAATGGCAAACTGAGAGTCAAGCTCAGAGCCCCAGAATTGAGAGGTGACACCTTCACCTTCTGCACTGCTCTTTTCCCACAGCGCTTGGAGCAAAGGCATTACCACATGAGATTCACAGAAATATAAGCCCTTGGAATGTGGGACCATATTAGCCTGGATCCCTATCGTACTCCAAATCTTCACCTGGAACTCAAGCAGGAAATGTTCTGACTCTGACACTCCCTCCGTGCTTCCTCAGGCCACACTGGTATCAAAGAGCAAGGGGAGCCCTCTGCCTCTGTCCAGCCCTGGTCAATCATTTTCTGTTAGAAGCCCCTGACCTGCATGTGGCCACCCTGGG
Source organism: Giraffa tippelskirchi (assembly GCF_054371585.1). Lineage (NCBI taxonomy): Eukaryota > Metazoa > Chordata > Mammalia > Artiodactyla > Giraffidae > Giraffa > Giraffa tippelskirchi. The sequence continues at coordinate 156,420,126 of NC_137275.1, forward strand.
CTAAATCAGGAGGTATTATGACAACATTTGCCAGCAACGGGCTAGATGTTTTAGATCCATTATCTTATATAATCATCACTATCATTCCATATGGCAAATACTGTTATTATCTCCATTTAACAAATGCGGAGACTAGGGCTTAGTGGCCATTGACCTAAGCCATGCAGCTAGGGAGGATGCCAAGGCAGAAACAGATATAAGGGCTTCCAAAGTTTTTGTTCTTTCCACTCACATGATCTCGCCTCCTTAAAAGGTACAAAAAGTAAAAGAAGATTAAGGAAAAAGAGCACTACAGGTTAGTACTGAGAGCAAAAGATTTGAAATGTCCAAAATGTAGTTTTATATCTTTGGCAATTTTGGTCAATTTCTCTCAAAAATATGAGTAAGTGCATTCATCCCATTCAGGTGAAGTACTCTTGCCAATTTGAAAAAAGTTACTCAAGTCTTGCTTTTGTGTGGGTGGCTTTTATGAGAAAAGAGGGGGAGACTTTTATGAGAAGAAAGGTAGAACTGGAGTAGCTCTGACCCCTTGTCCTTAAAAATGAAAAGGAAGAATAATCAAATGTACACTGAAAATTTAGCAGCAAACAAGCTTTGAGATGACATTTGGGCTGTAATTTTTTTTTTTTTTTTCCGGTTGTGTGACAATGAGTGCCTGTTCCGCTGGCTTTTCCCAAAGCCTGAGAAAGGTCTCTTAGCTAAAATGTCACAATGCATTTTTTTTTCCACTTTCAGCATGTGTTCCAAGGGGAGACTGACACTTCGTCCTGCCCTCGCATACCACTTTGAAAATAGCAACAGCAAAGCACAAAGAAAGGTAGGAAGGAAGGGGACAGTCTGGAGGCGGCTCAAGTTCTCTGACTTCTGTCTTGCAGAGGGTGCAGGCTTAGGGGAGGGAAGAGGTGGAGGAGACTAGAGGATGGCCATGACATCACCTCCAAATGAATACTCCTGAGAAATCACAGAAAGATATCTGACGTATTTTACACAGCCATGTGATGCTCTGGAAAGTGATTGTTGGAATTATATTTAGAAATTGGGAGATTTTTCTTGGGCAAGTTAGTGGTTATTTCTAAGGTCTTTAGTTCAATGAATAGCCATCATTCGGTGACCGGGAAGCTTGAGCTCTGCCTCAAAGGAAGACATGACCCTCCTCCTTTCTAAATTAGCTCCCCTTCCATTCGGACTTTCAAGGCCACACCTAATTGGAGCGCTGCTGACATCTTCAGGCTTCTTTCTCCCCACTCATTTCCTATTTTTTCTGTGATCTGCTGTTTATTTTGTGGTTTTGTTATTACCAACCAAAGATCCACTCATGTGGTTCCTTCTTCCTAGAATATCCTTTAAATACCCCCACACTCAGCTTCTGATACCTTTGTCTCTTTAACTTCTATTCCTTAACTAAAGTCTTGTGAATCTTAGACATGTTGTCTAATTTCAGATGTATTTGTAGTCAGAGAAACATAATCCACCACAAAACATATTTTCAGAATTACCAAAGTTCTTTACCTACACAACAAACTCTGATACTGGTATATACTTCCAACAAATTACAATTGGCAACCCACTGGTCATCTCATTTGCCAATTTCCCCTGTTTTATTTTACTCACCGTGCTGCCACTCAAGTGACCTTTCTAAACACAAGTCTCCTCTTCTATCCATCTCCATTTGGAGTCTTCTCACCCATAGACACTAAACAAATTTCAGTCTCCAAACATATCATCTATTCTCAAACACCTCTGCTTTCGCTTTCGCCATTTTCTTGGATTACCATCTTCCTTTCTTAGTCTGTCCAAAACAAACACTAAATATCTTTCAGTTCAAATACCTCCTTCTTTATAAGTATTTCAACATCAGGCATCGTTTCTTTCTCCTCTATTGTTTCTGCTGTCCTCTCTTATAGGATTTATATTACTATTACTTGTTTGTATGTCTCCCTCTTCCACTAAGGAAGAATTCCTTGAAGTCAAGAGTTTTTTCTTACTTACCTTTAAGTAATTATTGATTATATAATTAATTAATAATTATATGAAATTAAATTCAGCAAGCACAAAATGGTTTGTATATTTGATGTTCATTATAGATAAACAAACAAACATATTTAATGTTCATTCATCATTATATAATGATGTTCATAGTTCATTATAAATTGTATTCTCACAGTTACTTATTCCAACAGTTTAATGAAAAATCTAATATTATCAATTTTAAGATGTGACAATGGAGGCTCACAAAGTTAAGTGACTGCTTCAAGGTGGCATAGCTTGTAGGTGACTGAACTAGACTTGAAGCCAAATCTCTAATTCCTTTTGCAGTATTGAACTTCTATAATTCTATTCAAAATTATATGCAGGAAAAGAGAAGAGAATGATTATTTCATTATCATTCTGCAGAGAAAAAAATGGCTGGCAAATGCTGTTTCCTTATTTGCAAGGCTATATTATGTCCCATTTGAAATGAATGTCATAAACATTTGCTTCAGCAATGTAACATAACAGCAGCTTCTTTTAGTATCCTTGTTTAAACATTTGGGTAGTAAGCAGGTACATCTCATCCAACATATGTTCTCAGTCAAACATAGATCCTCTATGCAAATTTTATGGAGTTATCTTTATTAGGTGTTATTTATTCTAAAAGCAGAAGGTTCTAACATGCAGAAAATGAACAATATTGAACTGCAGAAAAAAAGCTTAATTACGTAGGTCAGAAGAGTCTTACCAGATAACCACAAAGACTTAGCATTTAAAAACCACTTTACAAAACTGGAGGAGGACTGGCATAGGGATATACATATATTAACTCCTCGCATATTCAAATAAGATCCAGCTATTGTAAAACCATCTTATACAAAGTCTCCAAAACAGCAGAGATCTTTCCCTGTGGCTTCAGATACCGAAATCAGCACAGTAAAGGACTTGTTGAAGTGGGGAAACAGGCTTTTTTAATAATCTGTAGGTCTTCATGTGAAACTGTTTCTGCCACATAAACTATGGGTGACCTGGGGCAAGTTATTTCATCTTCCAAATCTGGGAATGAGTCTCTCATTCCCATCTGTGAAGCGGGCGTAATGTTGAACTCATCTGAATGTCTATTATTTAGAAGATCAATTGATAAATCTATGTGACAAGAAAACCTGGACCATAGAACTATCACATCTATTCACTCAATTAATACCTATTATTCTCACACTAGTTGCACAGAGATAAAATTCTCTTCTAAACACGGGTTTCCAGGAGAAGCTGTGGGGAAGATAGAGAAAGTCAAGAGGACATTTTCATTTTATATCTCTATTCCAGACTCTATAAGTCCCTTAGTGAAGAATCCTTTGACTTGAACTTTCCTCATCCCTACATCCTAGTTATCTCCAAGCACTCACCTCTGATATATTAAGAACAGAGATATTCAAGTTAAGCAGAAAAGTGGAAAGCACTCCAAAAAACAAAAAGCAAATGTAAGTATCAAGAGATAGTCGTTCTCCCCTTTTCTTCTTTGTAATTCTTCCTATTCAGCTTAGTTTAAACCCAACTAATCAGCGTTTCTCAGCTAGAGGTGATTTTGTCCCCTAGGGAACATCCGACAATGCCTGAAGACATAATTGGTTGTCCTACTGAAGAAGTGAAACTGGTATCAGGTGGACAGAGGTCAGGGATACTGTTAAGCATCCTCCAGTGTGTAGGACAGTCCCCCGAAACAAAGAATCAGTTGATCCAAACTGTCAATGGTGCCAAGGCTGAAGGACTTTGAACTGAGCAAACAATGATCAAGCTAGACACCAATAAAAGTAAAGGGCTCTGATTCAATCCAAACAATATTTAGGGAGTTTTGTTTTAGGTGAAAAACCCTTCATTAGATCCTAGAAAAACAGACCCAAGAGATTCAGAAATGCTCAAAAACAAGAAAGTAACTTGAGAGTTGTACTTAGTCGCTCAGTCATGTGCGACTCTTTGCGAACCCATGGACTGTAGCCCTCCAGGTTTCTCTGTCCATGGAATCCTCCAGACAAGAACACTGGGTTGCCGTGCTCTCCTCCAGGGGGTCAACATTTATGTGGAAAATTCTTTCTTGATTGGGGCACTGCTTTCCCTAGAATTAGATGCACAGGAATTCTTTTGCAATAGGATACTTGAACAGTTTATGTTGTAGGTAGTTTGTAAAAACTGCAAGTTTAAGGAAGTAATTAAAAGAAGTCTTTACATGCAAATTACCAGCTTCACTTAGCTAGAAGCTATCTCTGGGTAGAGTTGCCTAGAGGTGGAACTTTTAATTCTCTTTTAAACATTAATTGGAAAGTTACCTACTTCTCTGACTAAAAAATAAAAGGCCAAGTTTAGTTTGACGTAATGTCATTATTTTTGTAGAGGGATTTGTGGAATTTCTTTTTCTACACCTAATACACAATGTTGTAATGTAATGCTTTTCTTTTTTCCTTTTCTTTGACTTAACTATCCTATTTTAAAACAAGAGTTAGTGGAAGTGGAGGGGGAGGTGCTAAAAAACAGGTGGTGAGTCTCTATTCCCCCTGGGAAATTCTCAAGGAAGAGGAATAGGCTAGGAAATATTTCAAGGTGAGATAAACTGCTCAAGCTGTCTCTCTTATATTCCCCAGTCTCTCCCGACTTCAGAACACAGCACCAAGGTGACAAACACGTAGGCAGAACTACTAATATCTAATTATCTTGGTTAGCAGAGAATTTTGGACTTAAGGAGTAGGACCTCAGAGCTGAGAATAAAGGTTCAAGGCATTTTTAAATACCTATGATTTCTCACAGAAAGCTGATATTAAACAGGTTGGGTATAGCTGGTCATAAAGCATATTCTAGATTCATGCTAGAAGAGCAATGGACATGAGCATTAAAAGACCTCTATCATCTCTAACAGACACAAAGAGGCAAACATCAGTGCCCACTGGACCTTCTCAGCCAAGCATTAATAAGGAAGGTCTCACAAGACCTCGTTTCCAAGCAAATATTAATAGATCTTATTTGAAGTTGAAATGGTGCCTCAGTAAGAGACAGCAAAGTCTAGCAATGGAACAGGCATCTTGTGCTGAATCAGAAGAAAGTCTTGGGAATGCAGTGAGGGCCATTCCCATTGCGGGATGGCCAGCCAGACCAACTCTTTCTGGCCCCTAAGGATGAGCAGAGGAGGGAAGGGGTTATGAGACCTCCATGCTGCTGCTGCTGCTAAGTTGCTTCAGTCGTGTCCGACTCTGTGCGACCCCATAGACAGCAGCCCATCAGGCTTCCCCGTCCCTGGGATTCTCCAGGCAAGAACATTGGAGTGGGTTGCCATTTCCTTCTCCAATCCATGAAAGTGAAAAGTGAAAGTGAAGTCGCTCAGTCGTGTCTGACTCCTAGCAACCCCATAGACTGAAGCCTACCAGGCTCCTCCATCCATGGGATTTTCCAGGCAAGAGTACTGGAGTGGGATGCCATTGCCTTCTCTGATGAGACCTCCATAGGAGCCTGCAATATTAAGGGACTGAGTGAGACCATATCTGGGAGGCAGGAATTAAATGCTGGGACCCAAACACCAGAAAAACAATAAATAGTGGGAAAGGTATTCTATTCATTGATTTAACAAATATTTAACAAAAAATAGTACAGTCAGACCCATAGCAAACTTTACAGAGCCCTCAGTGTATTGGTGCTGGGGAATCCCCAGCATCAGTCACCAGGAAGAGGTTCAACGTGTTTACTCATTCAGTCCTGTCCAACTCTTCACAACCCTTTTGATTGCAGCCCACCAAGGGATTTCCCAGACAAGAATATTGGAGTGGGTTGCCATTTCCTTCTTCAAGGGATATTTCTGACCCAGGGATCAAACTCACTTCTCCTGTATTGCAGGAGAATTCTTTACCCACTGAGCCATTAGGGAAGCCCAGAGGATCAATAGGCAAACCCTATAAAGGGGTCCAGCAGTAAACCACTGACTAATCATGAGAGGCAAAACCTCTCTCACATTAACTGCACAACTATAATGTAAAACCCAAATAACAATCCTGTCAGTTGTTTGTTATGACTTCATGGTACTGACTTAAAACACTAGGGCTCAGAGACATTAAACACAAGTTTGCACAGGTGAAGAGAGACGGGAGGAATTCCACTTATACCTCTACCCTCAGAACCTGTTCTTCCCTCCCTCTGTGTTGAACTGGGCCCCAAAAGTTTCCACCATATGAAGGCATCAGGGAGGCTTGGTAGCAAATGGCAGAGACTCACCTAAGGGACTTTACTTGGGTACAGGATTCCAGTCCCTAGGCACCGGTAGGGAAGGGCCAACCATAGTCTTTCGAAGAATTACAACATTATGTAAAAGAATCAAGAGGAACTTTCCTGGCAGTCCAGTGGTTAAAGACTCCATGCTCCCAATGAAGGTATAGGAGTTCGATTCCTGGTCAGGGAACTAAGATCCCACAGGCTGCCAGGTGCGGCAAAAAGTAAAATAAAAATTTAAAAAAGAATCAAGAGCCAATAAGAAATAAGGGACAAAGCAGTGGTTCAGTTACTGAGCCTGGGGAGAAGGCCAGCCGAGGAGAAAGTGAAAATGACCCACTAGCCTCCTGTCCTGCATCTCATGTTCCAAATAAGAATGTGATTGTCTAGGCTTTCCAGGTACAAGACAGGATGCCCTGTTAAAATGTGAATTTCAGATAAACAATGAAATTTTTTTAGTATTAGTAATTTTTAATATATGTCCCATGCAATGTTATAATACTTAATACTAATAAATACTGAATAATTGCATGTATTTTCTCAACAAAAAGTTTCCACTATTACAATTTAATAATTACAAAAAAGACGTTTAGTAAAATTTCACATATATTCTTAACAATTCAAGAAAAAACAAAAAAAAAGGAAAAAAAACAAAACTGCTACTGGTAGAATAGGAAATGGGTAGCCTTAACATGATAAGCATGATGAACATCGATCTGAAAACCAGTCAGCTTGTATTTGGGGTCACCACGGAGGGTCAATCCACGGAGGGTGAATTTGAGCAAACTCCCGGAGATGGTGAAGGACAGGGAAGCCTGGCGTGCTGCAGTCCATGGGGTCGCAAAGAGTCAGACACAATTGAGCGACTGAACAACAATGGAGGAACCTGTGCCAGAGCTTGCAGAAGAACAAAGACAGTGGGTCGCCTCACTGAACAAATCTTATGATGTCTTTTGCTACTGAAAGCTTAACCTTTGGTGGTTTGGCTGCAGAGATATTATAGGTGAGCAGGTTTTTGCAGGCTGCCAAGCTGACAATCACACATAATGTTCTTCCTACAAGTAAATGTCTTCTAAGTTCCCTGCAATGAACTTACAAATGAGTTTTTACAATACAATTTGTTGTTAACTGGGGTCTCTCTCCATGACATGGCATGATCGGGCATGCATTCCCCTGTCCATCCTCCTCTCACGCCCATTCCCCCAGCTGAGCCCACTCTGCTCTTCCTCTGTTCTTTCCATGCTGAATCACCACAAGCTCCCTCCTGCCTTGGACCATCTGTCCAGACCATCCACCTCTATGGAACTCTCCACCTGTGGCTCTGGACATGGCTACTTCTTCAAATCTCTTCAAACAGGCCTTTTCTAATAACTGCATTATCCAAATATTATCCATTTAAAAATCCTGAAAACTGCCTTCACTCTTATCAGTTTACAGATTGATATTGTTTGTCTCCCACTAGAATATAAATTCTTGAGTGCAAGGACCATCTCAGTTTTTCTTTCCACTCTACATTCAGAAGATACCACAGTACTTAGCACAAAAAAGGTTTTCAAATAATAAATCATATGTGCAAAATAAATACATTAATGAATGATCTGAATGAGTTAGTGAGCGATGAATGTCTTTCCCCTGCAAACCATGTTGTGTCCCTAGTTTATGATTAAGACAAGATCTTTTGCCAACTCATGTTAGCATATCTTAATTGCATTCAGGCATGTATCAATTTATTTATTCCTTTATACTTGCATTCATTTGAGAGCCCCTCTTATATAAGGCACCATGCATATTCTGTTCTTTTGAACTGTAATAAGCCATATTCAACTCAAAGTCAAGTCAGAAAATATGCAATGTGATGGTAAACATCACAGGCTACCATGGGTCAACAGTGTATTTTACATAAATTATAAAGTTGTATAAGTTGATTCTTCTTCCCACACACACTTCACAAGGCCCAACTGGGTTAACTGGAACTTCCACCTGTAGCACCATGTGCTTTCTGGTTCAAATTTAAAATCCTGTCAGAAGACAGGCAATTGAGATAACAGGCTTCCAGGTAGCTATGTACAAACCAGAAGAGGGGAATGTTCAGCTGAGAGACTAAGAGAGAACAGCAGGAAGAGCTGATATCAGTTGTGCTCTAATTTACTGGAGCAAACATCAAACCGGCCGCCTTCCCCAAGTATTTTCTCTGCCATCACAGAAACTGACTGCTTGCTCCTCTTTCATGTGTTAGTTTCATGGCTACCATTGAATGTACAGACTGTCTCTAGCCTAATTTGTAGACATAATTTGTAATTTGTGCTTCTGTTCCGCCCAATTTTTTCCAAACCTGCTAGTCCACAAGTACTTCTTCTTAACTCTAACCTGCTGTCTATTGCTTTCACTATCCAAAAATCCAGCTCAGTTCCCTCCCAGAAATACACCTCTCAGAGAAAGCTTTTAGGATAAGCAGGACTGTCTTCCTAATCTGCCTGGGTCTTTATATTCTAGAGTAGGTGATTCAGAGCAGAAGTGAAAAAGAAAATCATGGGAAAGTGAGAGGAAAACAACATAGAACTGCAGTCAAGATCGCCAGTATCCTTTTGGTACAGGGATCACCCTAGGTGAAATTATTTCAATTTATCAATCTACAGAGATAAAAAACATCCCACTGTGAAAACCACAGTATTCACAGTAGTGTGTGGCACTGATGTACTGCACCATATGATAAAGCAAATTGAGATCAGGCATTTCATGGTGGGGGGAAAATCATGTGAAGAGTTATAATATGGTTAATGGCATTGCAAGGCTGATGGCACTAATTTTACAATTCTCTTTTATGCCTAGGTTATCATACTAATTAGCTACATCTGGAATATTTGTCATTTTAATAGAGTGATTTCACATTTCCCTTTTGCTCTAGTTCTGCAGTTTCCAATCTGATGTTCAGAGGTTCCGGTAAGTTTTAGTAGATCAGATGCTCTGGGTGATTTGAAGCAAGTCACCTTGGAATGGAAAACCTTTGAGGATGGCATGGTGGAAAGGATGGAGGCATCAAAATCACATGTGTCGATTACAGTGTAGATGCTAGCAATTTATTTCGTCTCTAAGTGTTTCATTAAAAATGGAAATATAGAACCTATCCTATAGGCTTATTGTGAGGATTAAAATAATCTCTCTCACATGTCTAACATGGTTCAATAAATGTCCCATATATGATAATAATAAAGCACAATTCATTTTTTTTCCCAATTCTTTTGATGGTTGCAAGATTCATGGCCTAGTAGGCAATAGTAGAAAATTCTAAGGTGTTGGTAAGAATAACTTCATATCCCAGAAATTTTAAAACATTCTTTTCCTCTCTACTCATTTTTTGTAAATGAGAAGTTTTGCAAATAAGGGTGATTTAATAGAATATGATGCTTCTTAAAGGTACAACAGAGAAAACCAACAGTCTGCCATACTCAGGAACAGAACTTTTAGAAAGAAAATAAAAATCACTTAACCTTGGTTTCAAATTTAAGGCATATTTAAATATGTTAGTATGGCCTGGACACTTTATGAGAAATTAGACCCAGGACTCACCCCCTAATCACAGGTACATGGCAGTGACATAATCATGGACATAGGAGGTATTAGAACACTAACACCTGCAGAACTGTATTGTAATCCGTACTGTATTCTAATATCAAGAATTGTTGTTAAACTATAGGTGGAATCTGGGAAATCTCCCAACAATAATGATTATTATTCCTCAAGTACTAACAAAGGCAGAAGAAAGAAATGACAAAAGTGTGGTTCACTTACATAAAACTCATGCCAATTACAGTTACAGCCATCTGGAAGGCTTATTATTTATCCTTAATCTTTTCCCCCAGAAATTAATATCAGCATGTAATCTGAAAATATGACATAATAAAAAAGGAGCTGAACTAATTCCTTAGCAATAGGTGCTTATGAAAAATTTGAAACTTTCTGGTGTCTCATCCCAAGAAACCCCACCTATATCAGTACAATGGAAATAACCAAAGTTATTGATTCTATCTTTGTTTCTGGTATCTCCATCAGACCCGTATTTTTCTTTCTGGAAGAAGTGGTTAACTGATGTCCCTAGGTTTCCCTGGTGGCTCAGACAGTAGTAAAGCATCTGCTTGCAATGTGGGAGACCCAGGTTTAATCCCCGGGTTGGGAAGATCCTCTGGAGAAGGAGATGGCAACCCACTTCAGTACCCTTGCCTGGAAAATCCCACGGACAGAGGAGCCTGGTATGCTACAGTCCATGGGGTTTCAAAGAGTTGGACACGACTGAGCAACTTCACTTCCCTTTCCTTTTCCATTTCTCAAACCATTAATGCCTATCTCCTTGCACTAAGATAATAGACAAAGCTTTAAAAACATGACATAGAAACATTATGCAGTAAATCCCAAATGGAATATTCTAGACTGAATGGAAGACTCTACATTCTAACCATCCCAAAAAGGTAGTCTGCATTCTCAATACAATGAAACCAACCACAAGACATGCAGGTCTTTTATGAATTTTGCCCCTTACTGCCTCTGCCTTACATATCTGAATTCTCTGCAGGCCCCGGGAGGAATTTTCCTCTATTCCACCCTAGACATTTGAACGGGCTCTTAATACTAGGACATTCTTTCTCCCCTCTCTTTAGTCAAATAAGCCTTCTCCATCCTTTGTGTTTCAGTTTAGCTACTCCTCAAAAAAGCCCTCCCTAACCACCCTTTACCACCATTGACCACCATAACCTAGGCTGGTTTTGATATTTTTCCTGTGTGCTCCCATAAAAACTATCAGAGAGAATTTAGATGACCTGTTAACAAATGTTTCTTCTTCCAGATCATAAACTGCTGAAAGTAAGGCCCGAGTCTGCTTCTCTGTTTTGCTCCTGGCACCTTCCATATGACAGGCACTCAATAAATACTAGTTGGATTAATGAGTTCTAGGAATCCCATCTTGAAAGAATTCACCACATATAAGCTGATTCCTCAAAAGTACAAAGCAAATTGTTCATCATGCTGCTAACTTCAATGGGGTAGGGCTACATAGATGGATACTTTGCACTTAAATTATATAGTTTGCTTTTGATCAAACTCATCAGCCATCGCTTTATCGTGACTTTTATTTACTGTGTACACAGCTCTGACATTATCTTTTTATGACTTTGTTTCTGATCAAAACAGGAACAACCAGGATAGGAGGGCAAGAAGGTACTGGTTCTGCCATTAACCTTGGTGGCTTAGCAGACACTCCCCAAGCTTCGGCATCCCGTGTCACTGTCAGCCTTCCAGGAAGAAAGATGAATGAAGGCCCAGAGAGAGCCTGTGAGGCCACACATAGGACTGCTGTGGGGATAAACAGGAGTATTTTTGCAGCTAAATATTGATGGCCTTCAACATCACCACCCCTGCACATTCTCTGTATCAATTCCCCTGAAATATTCACACTGGTTTCCACTGTTCTCCTATGGATCTGAGAGGCAGCCCAGTCCTCTGTTTAGGTGTTACAACCCACTTCACAAACTCCTACTAACCAAACCCACAAGGTCAGTACCTTTTGAAACCAACTTCTGCTACTCCCCAAGAAGGCCAATTAAAGAGCCCACCTGCTGTAGATTGCGTTGCCTCCCAGAATTTGATCACATATGGCTTCCTTAAAGAGGGGGGGGGTGGGAGATGAATGGCGAAAACACATGTTTGTACTTAAGCCTGTTATGCACAAGAGCTTTCAACTCTTGGGTAAGAGACTTTCAGTGGGGTAATGTGTATGTCTGCTGTCTGTAAGAATGATCAGCTATCAAGTGTTTTTGCAGACTTCACAGATTCCCTCAGGAGAGCAGGGGGAAAGCAGAGGGATTGTAACTTGGAAACCAGAACAAGTTGGGGATTCATTCTCACCTTGTGACATCTGCAGTTTGGGAAATGGAAAGGCTGCAGAATGATCTCATTCACTTGAAGCCTGAGACTCACACCTCCACCCCTGCCCCCCTGCCTATCATCTATTTTTAAAGGTGAGGAATCTGAAATGTACTTCAAAATACTCAAGTGATGCTCACCAAAGCCAAAGCCCCTCATTAAATGGCTGGATCTCCCAGACAGGAGAGTCAGAGCTTTAGCGTTGTTTTCTGTCTCTTCCAAAGTATGAAGGGGAAAAGTTCATAGCCATTTGAGAATGGCAGTTTGGGTTTATCTCAGCTACCTCAAGTACCTTCCCTCAGGCCCCTGAGAGCAGGCACTTTGGTCAGGCACTAAGGCAGAGGGCACTTGGTCTCTTTTAACTAACCCTCTGAGCCAGGTAATCCTAACTAGGTGATCACTCAACTTTTTCTTCTTATAGGAAATTCATCTCAGTATTTTGTATAACATTTGAATTCTGTATAAACACTCAAGAACTATAACTGAGAAAAATCTTTAGTTTCCGCTACAAATCTGTAGGAAAAAAGAAAAAAGCTGTACCGTATGAAAAATACCACCATGAGGAACATTACAGGATTTAACAAATCTTTGGTTAGATATACTTTTCCCCCACTTACTTTTTGAATGGACCTTGGATCTCTCCTTATAATGAGGCAAATTTGTTTAGAAAAAAAGAAGCATTAAAAATTCTAAATAGGAGATTAAAATGAATGAGTACAGGTAGAGAAGTAGAAGGCTTCCTGGCTTCATCTCTTCCATTTTCCCAGATCACTGGCTCAAAGTCTCGCTTGGCCTCCTGATACCACTGAGGTCTGGAGTGGGTCTCATCTCTTACTCAGTAAAGCAGAGGGAATGAGGGTGGAATGGACTCACTGATCTCTAAAGCAGAATTTCCCCACTATGCCATGGCATTCTGCTGTGTCTCAAATAGATTACAATTGTGTACCATGATGCTGGGGCATGGTCTGGGGCAGCAAGAGCTTCTAAGCCAAGCATTTCCAGCCACAAACATCCTTCTCTATTTTTTTTCCAATGTGTTATAAAGTTATGTTTATTTTATATATTTGCCTTGATGGGAAAAACTATTAGAAAACACTAAAGCTTCTGTCATGCAAAATAAACAATAAGGGCCTACTATATAGCACAGTGAATTATATCCAATATTTTGTAATAACTTATAATGGAGAAGAAACTGAAAAAGAATATATGTGTACATATTTAGATTCAGTTATGTATGTATACATATATATATATCTGTAGATTCAGATACAGATATAGATAAAACTGAATCACTGTGCTGTACATCTGAAACTAACACAACACTGTAAATCAACTATACTTCAATTAAAAAATAAAGTCTCTGAGAACTCGGTTATTCAATTATTCCCTTGAGGGAAACCTAACAGGTCTCTTTTAGGGAACATACATGAAAACATAATAAAACATAAAGGCAAATAAAGAGGAGATGCAAACTCTCCCACAAACTCAGGACAGTTTCAGCTTGGGTAGGTTTCATGTGTTACAGATCAAGTGAAGTGAGAAGCCCATGTTTAGTAGCAGGAGAATGTTTGATTGCAGAGGAAGAGATCATTTGGATACAGAACCCTGTATATAATTATATTTTTCTTTGACTCGAGTGTCAGGGAACTTGGCTTCATTGGGGAAAAAAAAAAGAGAGACTTTAGGAAGCAAAAGAACTAGTCTATGTTAAAACAGCTGAAAACACTAGGAGCATTGCAAGAAACTGAAAATTAAAGAGCACCTTATTCCTAGTGGAAGAATTGTACCACTGGTGGCAAAAAGGTTCTTCAGCCATAAACCAAGGGGAATTACTAGAGCGGAGTTGTGAAGGTGGGAGAAATGACAGCAAGGTGGCAAAGCAGTTGTAAAGAGTCAGGAGGTTCACATAAACACCAAAGGGAATAAGGTAAATTCAACAACATTGGAGGCCTTCAGATCATGCCATCACACCCAAGCAAAAGATCTAAAGGAAAAGAAAATACTGTGATCATTATATGAAATTTTTTCAATCTCCTTTTATTTGTTAATTATAATCTTGCTTAATTTTAAAAGTCATGTATACTTATTGTGGGAAAACTGAAGACAGAAAAGTCTAAACCAGAAAAAACTTATCCTTAATACTACACACATAGATAATCACTCATAGTATTGCACAGATAAACTAAAATCTATTTAGCCATTTCCCTATGGTTAGACATTTAGGCTTTAAAAAATTTTTTTATTATAAATTATAACACTTCAATAAACATATTTTCCTCTATCTACAATCATCAGAAAATAAGTATCTTTTGTTCCTATCCCTGGTTGCCTCCTTAGGATGGATTCTTTTCTGAAATAGTCTGGGGAAAAGACTATGAATATCTAAAGATCTTTGATGCATACAAACAAATGAAATACTTTCTGGAAAAGTACCAATTCCCATCCACATAAGATAGCTTTGTTTTTTTTTAGTGTCCCCGGTTAGTACCAATTATAACCTCTCCTACCTCTGCTAAACTGATGTGCCATCACCCTGTAGTTTTAGTTTGTATATCAGGTTGATTTTTTTCTTACATGTTAATTACCAGCAATAGAATCTTAATGATAGAAAAGAAACAAACTTTGACCTGCAGACTCCACTAGGGTCAGGAAGAGGGTGTTGGAAAAAGAATGGGGAAGGGAAGAGCTTGGATTTAGTGGTCAGCAAACTACAGCCTGAGGGCCAAATTCAGCCTGCTGCCCATTGTTGTACAAGCTCAGGATGCCTTTTACATTTTTAAATGCTTAAAAACCACTAAAAGAAGAATACTGCTTTGTGACATGAGAAAATACGAAATTCAAATTTCAGTGTCCATAAATAAAGTTTTATTGGAGCACATCCACGCTCATTATTTATGTATTGTCTATAACCACCTTCACACTGCCACAGCAGAAATGAGGAGCTGTGACAGAGACAGTCTGGCCCACAAAACCTAAAATATTTACCATCTGGCCCTTAACAGAAAAAAATCTGCTGACCCCTGGTTTAGGCAATGACTTCTTGCCTGCTGGGAGGTGCAGCGATATTCAGGTTAGAAAGCAACAGTTGGATTGCTCAGGGATCTTTAGTAAGAACATCAGTTTGTCTAAGATATTCATACTCCTCCTCTTTTAGAAGCATAAGATTGCAAGAAGGTGACACTGAGCAGGGATGAGCATAGTTCAGATGTACAGGGAGGGAAATAAAGAAAAGTGAAGGACTACACTGTCCTTCTTAGGTAGTTTCAAAACAAGCATCAAAACAAGCATTTGAAACTCACCCTGAGTCACCGTGTTACTTGTTTGCCTTGTTATCAGAATGCGCTCAAATTGAATTCAAATCATTTCTTGGTAGAAACGCAAAACCACAGAGATATACACACGATATATACATTTGGTGGTGGTGGTGGTTTAGTTGCTGAGTCGTGTCCGACTCTTGCGACCGCATGGACTGTAGCCTGCCAGGCTCCTCTGTCCATGGATTCTCCTGGCAAGAATACTGGAGTGGATTGCCATTTCCTTCTCCAATATATACACTTGCTCTCTTCTAAAATATAATAATAAAAATAATAATTTTAGAAGAGAGCCAAGCAAAGCCATAAATTAACTCAACAGCAAAGCAGTGGACACAGAAAGGTCCTAGACTAGGCATTAGGAAATTTAGAATTTAAGATACAGTCTGCCATTAACTTGCCATGGAACCTTGGGCAAATCATCTGACATATCTAAGAGTTCGGGCTGGAAAAAAGCTTATGCTCCCTCCAGCTCTGATATTCATTGGTTTTGGTTGGTCTAATTTGGTGCTGCCTGGAGCAGCAGCATCAGTAGCACATTATGTTAGAGATGCAAATGCTTGGGCCTGCCACAGGCTTACAGAAAGGAAATCTAGGGGTGACCCACCATTCTATCTTAACAAGTCTTCCAGATGATTCCAACGCATCCTAATGTTTGAGAAGCACTGATCTAAATTGTGTGTTTTTCTCTTAAAGAAAAAATTTCCAATTCTTAAAAGAGCTTTGATGTTGGATTTTAAAATCTCAGTGTAGGATTATACTCAATTGAATGTAAGAGAAATTCAACCAGGATGGCTTAGACCAGATAGGAATTCTATTGTTTGTCTCCAAGTCCAGAGGCAGACAGCTCAAGGCTAATTTTGTTGCTTGAGGAATTCAAAAGGACCCTGGCTCCTTCTAGCTTCCTCTTCTACTATCCTTAGCATTTGGTTTTAATCCACGTAACTGCAAAATAGTGACCCCATTTACAGGCATCTGTGTTCCAAACAGGAAGTAGTTTTCCCTGATCAATCTGGCCTTTATATCAGGAAAACAATAGCTTTCCTGGAAGTTTTACCTAATAGAAAGTATATGCAACCAGAATATTAATGAAGACAATAATGAACTGCCAACAAGTGGTACAGTTAAAAAACGGATGCTAAATTTCTATAATAAAATCACATAATTAACATAGACCTTTATCTTTTAAAATGGGGGTGGGTGGAGTGGAGGGAGGTCTCAAAACGCGAGAATGGATGAGGGTCCTAAATGATTTAGTCAGGAGTTGAATATACAATAACCAGGAGACTTGCACAGGGCTATGCTGGTTTCAAAAGAAACTAGTTGCCTGGAAATCTTGTAGTTCCATCCTCTAGGGTGAGATAAGGACTCTGCCATCAAGAATAAAGGGCTAAAAAGGGCATCTAGAATGCCTGCTGGATAGGTAATCAAGAGCCTTTGCCATCCCTGGTAGATCTTTATATCCTTTTTGCTTCAGTCTCTCAGTGTCATTAATTTGGCTCCTGTGAATAATGTCTTACTACTGATTTGGTTTCTATTTTTTGTTAAGTTATTGAATAATATAATAAATTTTCTTTTAACATAGAAATCCATACCATTTGTGTTGTGATTTATAATGTATTTTGATTTCCTTCACCTTATTTTATGCTTTCTATTAACTTTCTCTTTCTTTTCTCTTTCCATTTCTCCTATCGCTTCTTATCCTCTCAGTTGGTATCAAAGTAGACATTTTCTATTTTTATTTTGTTATGATCTACCATTATTTGTTTACCATGTAAATTTGACTCAGTAATATTTAAAACTAACCATTCTTTCCCCTCTTAAATAATACAAATATCTAAAAACGCTTTAATTCAAATCACCCTTCTTTTTTTCCATCTTGTTGTTTAGTGTTTTACTTCCACTTGTTTTTTAACAATCCTACCCCCCAAAATTAGTATATTTTACAAGATTTCTATCTTTACAGTGAGCGCTTATTTAGACTTATTCACATATTTCCAGTTGTCTTGTTTACAATTTCTTCTTGTTTCCTACCCCTTCCCTTTGGGTTCACTTAAAAAAAATAAAATAAAACACAAAGAATATCTTTTAGCAATTCCTTTTCAAAGTAAATGATTAGTAAACTTACTTCTTTCTCTGAAAATGTCTTTATTTTATTCTCTACTAAATGAGGTACAGTTTCCCTTGGAACCTGGAAGGTATTATCCCATTATGTTCTGCCATCCATCGCCACCATTGAGAAGTATACCAATCTCGTTGTGATTCTTCTATTAGAGAAATCTGTTTTCCTCTGATTTCAAGATGTTATTTGATGTTCTCTAGTTTCCCACAGATTGTCTAGGTTTTTATTTATCCTGTTCAGGACTTAGGGTACTCTGAAAATTAGATGATTCGATCTTTTTTTTCCCAAATATGGAAAATGTCTTTTAGAAAGCTGCTGCTTCTTTATCTATTTCATCCTAAGAGAACTCATATTAGATGCACATAATACTTTGTCATGCTCTTCCTCCTATCTCTGAGATCTGTATTATACATTATTTTCTCATATTGATCTCTCAAATCCCTCAATCTTTCTTCAGTCATATCTATCTGTTATTTAACACATTCACCGAGTTCTTAATTTCAAATACTATATTTTTATTTCTACAATATGTATTTAGCTTCTTTCAAAACTTTTTTTCTGACCCATTTACTGTTATTCTGAAAATCCATTTTTATTATAGTTTCTATTCTTTCTTTCATTTCTTTAACCTGCTCTAAATATGTTAATACATGCTGCTGCTGCTCCTGCTGCGTTGCTTCAGTTGTGTCCGACTCTGTGCGACCCTATAGACGGCAGCCCACCAGGCTCCGCCGTCCCTAGGATTCTCCAGGCAAGAATACTGGAGTGGGTTGCCATTTCCTTCTCCAGTGCATGAAAGGGAAAAGTGAAAGTGAAGTCGCTCAGTCGTGTCTGACTCTTCGCGACCCCATGGACTGTAGCCTACCAGGCTCCTCCGTCCATGGGATTTTCCAGGCAAGAGTACTGGAGTGGGGTGCCATTGCCTTCTCTATGTTAATATATAATCTTTTCTAATTTGTTCTGTCATTTTGTTACTGTATTATATCTCCTTTACCTTACTATCTGTGAACTCACAGATTTATGCTTTTTTTTTTTTTTTACTTATGAGCTTAATTTCACTAGATTGTTGAACTTTGGGAGTTCTATGAACCCTGTACTTTCTGTCTCACAGAACCACTCTTGCTTCCTTCTGCCTAGATCCCTAAGTCATCTATTTTCTTAGACATATTTTTTATGTTAATATCTTGCCTGGGGTTCCTATGTTACATGAGCAACATAAATTCAGACATTTTGCTCACTTAGGCTAGAAGCCTTGAATTTTGATTTCCCATGGATGATTGTTTTGACACACTAAAGCTCCTGGAAAGAAATAGCCCAGCAAATATCCACTTCTCCAGATTTTTGCCAAGTAGTTTTTTGAGGCTCTGGTCCTTATGGAGGGGATACAAATCCACGTCCTTGTCTAGACCAAAGGCATCTTCCTATGTGAGTATTCCACATCCTTAGGACCTATATTTATACCGGTTGACTTTCATTCCAATTTTCACTTCTAGCTTCCTTTTTTCTAGTTAAGAACAAAGCAGTCAATTTACACTAAAAAAAATAGGATTTTAACTCAGGATTCTAAATGAAATAGTGAAATTCTTTCATTTTAAGCCTTGTTCCATTGTTTGTTGAGCTGATTTTAAAGCCAAGTCTATTTATAGCACTTACTTCCCCCTTTATTCTGGTTTGCAGTCACAGAGATGTTCTTGATTCTGTTCCTGGATCTCCAAATTAATCATCAGCAAACTCTGTTTGAAACTCTGAAACTGTTTCAATCCTCAGTTTACTCTTTCCATTGTTATTTTCTGTCTCACGCTTAATCTCTCTCATACACATATGCACAGAGATATATACACACACACACACATCAGGGACACTAGCGATAGTTGTCACCTTAAGTAGTAATTAAGGATGTATATTGTTTCAAGAAAAAGATTCCCCTCTCCTAATCATCTCATTATATCCCCATGGCTCACGTCCCTTACGATACTGCTTTCAGGTGCTAAATGCCATTGCCACTATGTCAGCCACCTTGCAATACCATCCTGTTCCCTTGTGTTGATGATGCTTTAAATAGTGTTGCAGTTTCTAATCAGCTGCTGGACCCAAGTTCTCCTATCTCCATCAAAGTCAGAGCTCTTCTGTTCCAAGTGGAAAGGGACTTAACCTCTGATATGATACAGGTAATTTGGTTGCCCAGTGACTACAGTTCTTTGAGTTCATTCAAAGGTATCTTTGATGCTGCAGGTTGACTATTTCCTCTGTCATGAAATTTCTGCCATGTTCCTAGTAATTGGCCTACTGGCCTGAGGGAAAGTAATTGACAATATCATTAGCCTCCATCCTTTGATTCTAGTGTATTTAGAAGTAAGGTGACCCATATTACTTAGCTTCCAAACTGAGGTACTTTTAACCATGAAAGGGAGCTGTTACATCTACAGCTGTTATATCTACACCAGGATGACAAGCGTAAGCCAGAAATATACAATGTACTGGACAAACTCCCAGGTCCTTAACACAAAGGAATCCTAGTTGTTTGTCTTGACCTCCTAAAGTTCCAAATATGCACACATACACACCTACACACACTACATGTATGATTTCATATACATATATATATATATTAAAACTAGGTCTCAACATGACCATAACTCTACAAGAGAAGTGGGTTTTCTACTTGTATTTTCTAGGGCAGGCTGTTTGGCAAGCCTAAAGCACAAGTATGAGAATGAGACACCAATTAGTAGGGGCAGACAGAAACAGGAAAGGACAGGAACAAAGAGAGACCACAGTGTCTCCAGTTACAGACCAGTGGTTTAGTCTTCTGCTATCACGGCTGCTCTGGTTGAATTGTGCTATGACAATTTGCCACTGACCTAGACTGAGAGATACTATGAAAAAGAGCATATGAGATATTTTACTACACTTACTGTCATGTCTTTAAGAACACAGTTCATTACTTTACACAGTTTTCTCATTATAGGAACTCATAGAAGAAATTTCTCAGCATTTTGTCTCAGTACCAAAACACTTACATCTCTCCCACACAATTGCTTTATATTTATTTTGTGGGCCCAGAATCATGTGACTACTGACCTTTTTTGCTTGGGAAACTAAGACGCTCAACATGAACTATGTGACCTCTAGGAAATGAACATACAATAGACAGATTTTATGTATCAATTTCTCTCTTTTATATGTTTCTACCTTTCTTTTCCCTCTAACCTGTTTTCCTCATGGTTTATATTTAATTTCACCTTTAAAGTTTAAAGTAGCTTCAAATGGAATGGGAATCCCATCTAGTTCTTCTCCAATAAATGTATCTCTCTTTTCTTTTTAAAATGCTTTTATTTTGATGACTACAGCAATATAAACTTTATTAAAACAGTATCATATACAAAGATGCACATGTAAGCACAGGTTTGGAAAGGACTTTTCACATTGAATGAGAACATGTCAGAAAAAAATCAGGTATATGTGTCAGCAGGCTTAACTCAAATAGCTCTTCTTATCAAAGATTCTTCATTAAAAAATCTCACTTGACTAATTTTACTTTCAAATGCCATGAATACAGTCACAAATCATTTAGAGTTTCTGGAAGTAAGAATCTGTTACAAGGAACATGCTATAATGATTTGGACACCATCCTGACATTTTATTCCCTTGGTATAGGATTTCTGACAAGTTATGCTTAATAGGGAAAAAAGAAGTTTATAATAAAAGCTGAAAATGGCAATAATTGACTATAGCGTAAATAGAATTTCCTAATGCACCCTATTTCCACCATCTCTTCCTTTTTCTGAAAATTGTTTATTGGCCATCAGATCCGAATGTGGAGCATGCCCTTTATTAACTTACAGGAAGATATTTTAAGATGTGCTATATAAATCCCCCACTGTCCCTCTGTTTCCTCTCGCCAGCAGTTCAGTCATCTGGATGATAAATAAGCTCATGCTAGAGTTAGAGTTTAACTGGCAATGAATTTCACTTTATTGCAATATTTATGAAAGCTTTTTAAAATGTGGTTAAATGAAAGCTTTCTTGTGGGCTGCAATCAATATTTCTTAACATGAGGTAGAGAATCCAAATCTTTAGAGTTTCCATTTGTGAGATCTACACTGCCTTCTTAACAAAGGATCACAATTTTAATAGTCAGGAAGACTTTTTACGTTAGGGACATTTTTATGATTTTGCATTATTATTATTAATAAAGTTGAGATGTTTGGGTTATTTTTATTTTTTTTCCCTTTGGCTGGAAGGGAATATGCAGCCAGGGAACTTAGGCCAAGAAACCTGAGTCACAATAATTACTATTTCCAAGCTACAGCATGATGTTTTTCTATTAAGCCTGTAGAGCAATTAGCAATGTTTTATAACAGCTGTGAGAATTGTTGCTTGACCTCGCCTGATTACAGCTCTGACACTTCTAAGAACAAATTGGTAAACAGTGTTGGCTTTCAAGGCCCTTTCCAAATTTGTAGGAGAGGAGCTAGCCTGTTGGAAAGGAGAATTTTTGACAGAAATGGGCTCAGAGGTGGCCCAGGTTGGAGAAGAAATTATCCAACAAAAATGTTGTCTTGTTAGCATGAGAGGACAGCTGGTTTTCTTGGGCTGGGACTCAAAGGGAGACCCCATGTCAGCATCTGACAAACCTAAAAAGATATTAGTCATGCTGGTTCAAGGTAGAAAAAAACGACAACCTTTTTATTCCTAGAAATAAACTGAGAGAATAATTCCTAGATGGTCAGTTCAGTCACTCATTCATGTCCAACTCTTTGCAACTCCATGGACTGCAGCACACCAGGCTTCCCTGTCCATCACCAACTCCTGGAGTTTACTTAAACTCATGTCAATCGAGTTGGTGATGCCATCCAACCATCTCATCCTCTGTTGTCCCCTTCTCCTCCCACCATCAATCTTTCCCAGCATCAAAGTCTTTTCCAGTGAGTCAGTTCTTCACCTCAGGTGGCCAAAGTATTGGAGTTTCAGCTTCAGCATCAGTCCTTCCAATGAATATTCAGAACTGATTTCCTTTAGGATTGATTGGTTGGACCTCCTTGCAGTCCAAGGGACTCTTAAGGTCTTCTCCAATAGCACAATTCAAAAGCATCAATTCTTCGAAGATCAGTTTTCTTTATAGTCCAACTCTGATATCCACACATGACTACTGGAAAAATCATAGCTTTGACTAGATGGACCTTTGTCGGCAAAGTAATGTCTCTGCTTTTTGATATGCTGTCTAGGTTAGTCATAGCTTTTCTTCTAAGGAGCAAGTGTCTTTTAATTTCATGGCTGCAGTCACCATCTGCAGTGATTTTGGAGCCCAAGAAAATAAAGTCTGACACTGTTTCCATTGTTTCCCCATCTATTGCCATAAAGTGATGGGACCAGATGCCATGATCTTAGTTTTCTGAATGTTGAGCTTTAAGCCAACTTTTTCACTCTCCTCTTTCACTTTTCTTTCACTTTCATCAAGAGGCTCTTTAGTTCTTCTTCACTTTCTGCCATAAGGGTGGTGTCATCTGCATATCTGAGGTTATTGATATTTCTCCCAGCAATCTTGATTCCAGCTTGTGCTTCATCCAGCCCAGCATTTCACATGATGTACTCTGCATATAAGTTAAATAAGCAGGGTGACAATATACAGCCTTGGCATATTGCTTTCCTGATTTGGAACCTGTCTGTTGTTCCATGTCCAGTTCTAACTGTTGCTTCTTGACTTGCATACAGATTTCTTAGGAGGCAGGTCAGATGGTCTGGTATTCCCATCTCTTTCAGAACTTTTCACAGTTTGTTGTGATCCACACAAAGGACATACACTCATCTTCTCCTGCGAGAACTCCAAAACTACAACTCGCTGCTGAACAACCAGCAACTGGAGAATGTTGGATCCCACCAAAAAAAAGATACCCCACGTCTAAGGGCAAAGGAGAAGCTCCAGCAAGATGGTAGGAAGGATTAAATCACGTTTAGAATCAAACCCCTTACCCAACAGAGATGCTCAGAGGGCTCAAACAAACCTTGTGCATACCAGGACCCAGAGACCCCACAGAGACTGAACCAGAACTGTGTTTGAGTGTCTCCTGTGAAGATATAGGTCAGCAAGGGCCTGCCACAGGGTCAGGGGCTCTGGGTGCTGCAGACCTGGGTATGGCCTAAGGTGTCTTGGAGGAGGTCGCCTTTAACCCCACCACAGAGCCACCAGAACTTACACAGGACTGGGGAAACAGACTCTCGGAGGGCACAAACAGAACCTTGTGTGCACCAGGACCCAGGAGAAAGGAGCAGTGACCCCACAAGAGACTGACCCAGACTTGCCCATGAATGTCCAGGAGTCTCTGGAAGAGGTGTAAGTCGATGGCGGCCTGCTGCAGGGTCGTGGGCACTGAGTGCAACAGTGCATGCATGGGACCTTTTGAAGGAGGCCACCATTATCCTCATTACCTCCACCATAGTTTGGCCCCAGGTCAAACAAAAGGGAGGGAACACAGACCCACCCATCAACAGAAAATTGGATTAAAGATTTACTGAGCATGGCCCTGCCCATCAGAACAAGACCCAGTTTCCTCCTCAGTCAGTCTCTCCCATTAGGAGGCTTCCATAAGCTTCTTATCCTTTTCCATCAAAGGGCAGACAGAATGAAAACCACAATCAAAGAAAACTAACCAAACTGATCACATGGACCACAGCCTTGTCTTACTCAATGAAACTATGAATCATGCTGTGTAGGGCCACCCAAGATGGACAGATCATGGTGGAGAGTTCTGACAAAATGTGGTCCACTGGAGAAGGGAATGGCAAACCACTTAAGTATTCTCGCCTTGAGAACTCCATGAACAGCATGAAATTCCTAGACAGAGGAAGAGGGAAATGACCTAGATCCTCCAATTTTCAGTTATCCGAATGAAATTTCAGCCTTTTAGGCCTCTCTTCTATACCAAAGTGGACTTCTGACTCAAACATGGGTCTGTGATTTGCAGAGAAGGTCCCAAAGACAGTTTAGTGGCAATGTGCTAGAGACAACCACAGGTGGGCAAACAAACCAGAATTGGGCAGGGTCCCAACTTGCCTGTGACATGACCATGAACAAGTCAACTTCTCTAAGCTTTAAATACCTCATTTATAAAATGGGGACCTTTCTGTCAAATATCAGCCAGAGAATATAAAGTAGTAAAGATAAAGTTTGGTGGATTAGCAAAAAGGTTATCAAACTAAAACCCATGGGCCAAAATCACCCTACTGTCTACTTTTGTAAATAAGGTTTTATTGAAACACAGATAGACTCTACATGTGTCTTCAGTATTGCTTAGAATTATTTCTGTTGCAGGTAGGAGAATGCTAAGATAAAAATGAATTAAACAATGCAGATCTCAATAATCTCACTTGACAGGAATCTCACAAGTGGACAATTCTAGGATTGGATCAAACATATCAGCTACAGATGCAATTTCTGCAACTCTCCAGAACACCTCAACCTGTCCGACAATACCTGCACATTCTTGCCTAACAGTGTTCAAAGCAGGAGGAGGGGACAGGTAGAAGTGGGCTTTTGTTCCTCATAAACTTTCTTTTTAATGAAAAAACATTTCTGCAGAAATCTCAGAAGACTTCTATTTGCCTTATTGGTCAGAAAAGTCACATATCCAACCTCTAGACCACCAATTATACAAGGAAAGATTATGCTAATACTTGATTAAACTCTTCACGATTCATTTCCTGAAAGAAGGTATATGTCAACAAAGGAGACAGAGGCAGAAATGACTGTTGCACAGCCAACTAATAGTGTCTCCAGTATATGGCAGCTTGAGAAGTGAAAAAAAGGGATTTTCCCTGTTACAATTAGGAAAGAAATCTCACAAACTTTTGGAAAACATGTTTTCCTAAGAACACAGCAAATTCTTTTCAAAGATCTCAAAACTCAAATCACTCTGGAGCACCAGCAAACGAAATGCAACAGAGCAGGGCTTCCCAAAATGTGTTCCCTGGAAAAACAGCCCCTATGGCAAAATGTTCTGTCGTCAAACAGATTTGAGAAATGTTGTATACTATATCCTCAAAATACAAATTTCTATAATACAAATTAGCCTATTATAGTCTCAGCAAAGCCCTGTGTGATACTGTGGTTTATAGGAAAAACAGAGCATTGTCCCTCAGTATCCAAGAGGAATGGTTCTAGGAGCCTCAAGTGTATCAAAATCCACAGATGATCAAGTTCCATATATAAAATGGCAAAGTATAAAGAATACAGTCGACCTCCTGTACCCACAAATGCAAAACATAAGAATATGGAGGGCCAACTGTGTATTTATCAAAAAAAAGATCTGCATATTTGGTCATTCAGATGACCAAATGTGTTTTCCTCACATATATTTGGTCTTGATCCATAGTCTATTGCCTTCTCCAGGGGATCGTCCCAACCCAGGGATCGAACCTAGGTCTCCCGCATTGCAGGCGGATTCTTTACCAGGTGAGCCACCAGGGAAGCAGTTCCTGGCTCACAGCTCCCCAACCCTTGGAATTTCCTGAGCAGTAAGAACAATGAAATTAATATTCAGTTTCTTGTCTTCAGTTTCTGAAAATACTCCATGGGAGTTGACATTATGATCACCTAACAGTGGGAGCTGGTTGCAGAAGAACCAGCCATGTGATTAGAGGACTGTAACTTTCAGTCTCACCCCCTGATTGAGGAGGAAGAGGAGAGAGATTGGCGGTTGAATCAATTGCCACTGGCCAGTGATTTAGTCAGTCATAACTACATAATGAAGCCTCCATAGAAGCCGAAAACAACAGCTCTTTGGCCCTTTACTGGAGAGCTTCCACAAAGGAGAAACAGAACACTCCTGTGTGCCACTGTGCCAAGTCCCATGCTCCACAAGGACAGAGCTCCTATGTTTAAGACCTTACTCTGTGTATCTCTTCATCTTGCTGTTGATTCAATTCTTCTGACAGCCTTTATAATAACTCAGTAATCTAGTGAGGAAATGAGTTCTCCTGAGTTGTTTGAGCCATTCTAGCAAATTAACTGAACTGAGCAGGGAATCTGGTTTATAAATCTCTCATTTATAGTCAGTTGGTCAGAAGTACAGATAACAACCTGGACCTGTGACTGGCATCTGAGGTGGGAGGAGGTCTTATGGGACTGAACCCTTTACCTGTGGAATCTGATTCTATCTCTGAGTTGATACTGTCAAAACTGAGGTGAATTCTCAGGCACCCTGCTGGTGTCCAAGAACTGCTGGTTGGTGTGGGGAAACCCACACACACAAACACACACACACACCACCACCACTGGAACTGAGTCCAGGAACTCTTACTCCCCTGCAATGAAGAACATACCCCATTTTGTTTTGACTTGTACATTTTAAGGGGTGGGGTGTATAAGGCCTCACAGATATAGGAATTCCAAAAAACTGACCTGAGTTACCATTACTAAAGATGAAGTGAGAGAGTATAAGTTTGACATATGAGGATGGAACCCACCTATTTACCTCCAGGTATACCTGGGGGAATGCTTCCCTTCAATGACTACATACTTGAGTCCTAAATTTCCTCCTCTACTGCCCCTTCTCTGGAAATACTCCTGGTAGTAACAGGAAGCAATGATTTCAAGCATATCACTAGATTTGACCAGTATCTGGGAGTCTCAAAGAGTAGATTGAACATATTAAAGGTAGAATACAAACACACATACAATTCTTACATGTGTTTTGCACAGGTCTTAACTCTTGTTAAGGCACATACTCTTCCTCCCTTATCAGTTTAAAGATCCCTCCTCTAAACTGTGTTGGGATTAAAAGAGGGTGAGACTGATGGTGAAGGTTAGGGTCTCTTGTCTCTAAATCTTCTGAGTTCAAATGATTTGCATTCTTTTGTCCCAGATTTGGCTGTTTCTTCTGGTCACCTACTTCACCCACTCCCCATTTGTCCCCCCCCCCCAATGTATACTTAGTGGAAATAATATGAGATTTGGAATTAATAAACCTATGCTGGACATGAGAGTTGGACCATAAAGAAAGCTGAGCACCAAAGAATTGATGCTTTTGAACTGTGGTACTGAAGAAAACTCTTGAGAGTCCCTTGGACTTCAAGGAAAACAAACTAGTCAATCCTAAAAGAAATCAACTCTGAATATTCACTGGAAGGACTGATGCTGAAGCTCCAATAGTTTGGCCACTTGATGCAAAGAACTGACTCATTGGAAAAGTCCCTGATGCTGAGAAAGATAGAAGGCAAGAAGTGAAGGGGCGACAGAAGATAAGATGGTTGGATGGCATCACTGACTCAATGGACATGAGTTTGAGCAAACTCAGTGAGCTCATGAAGGACAGGGAAGTCTGGTGTGCTGCAGTTCATGGGGTTGCAAATAGTCAGACATGACTTAGCAACTGAACAATAAAACCTAGGCTCAAATCCTGCTTTCCTATATCCTAGCTACATTACATCTCTGAGTTTCAAATCACTCATCTGTAACAAGGAAATAATACTTACCTTAAGGTACTGCTTTTAGAATTGTATAATAAACACATGTAAAATGCCTATCATCAGTTTGGAACTAAAGTAGGTACAGAATAAATGTTGTTTTCCCTTATTTGTGCTATAGCTATGAAGAATAACAGTAAACATTTACTGAGTGCTTATGGTTTGCCATGCACTCTGCTAAATGTTTTATACTAATTATCTCATTTAATCCTCATAAGAATCCTATTAAGTAGGTGCTAATATTCTCTTCATTTTAGAGATAAATTAACTGAGGTTTGTACGGAGCCTATGCAATTGATCATTCTCACCAGGTAAGGATTCTAAAACAGATCTGTTAAGCCCTATGGCTATTCTCTGAGACACTATAGCAGAAACCACAAGTTGTCCACGAATACCTATTCTCCTCTTCCTCCATAGTACCTTGACTTTATCTGAGCCCTTGCCTGAACTAACCTTCCCCTGCCTCCCTTACGAATGGAAACTAGCTGGCTCAGTTGTCCCCAGTGGAAAGTGATGAGAAGTCATGTGTGGCTCTTCTGGCCTGGGATTTCTATGTGAGCAGGTGGTCCACCTTTTCTTTCTTCCATTTCCATCATGTGGGTGCAGACCATGACTAAGTCTTAGGGGATGGGAGAGTCACAGATGGAAGGAGTATGAGTCTCTAAATTGCCAGATGAAGGAGAGCTATTTGCTTATCCAAGCATCCACTTTGGACTGTTACATAAGCAAGAAATGAGTTTCTACTCTGTCCAGGCCAATTCAGGTGTAGGTCTATTTGTTACAGCAGTTTAGTCTATTCTAACCACTATAGCCATAAAGATTTTAACTTACTGTGCACTCATTTTACTTTCCTGTCATCATTGCTGTTAGCCTAATAACCTCCTTTTCTAACTAAACTTGAGTCTCTTTGTTTTGTTTTCATCTAGGAAGACTTTAGGTTACAATTCCTTCTCTTCTGCCTTTGCCATAGTTCCTTTCAGTTTCCTCCAGCCCATTTTCTTTTCTGTTTCCCAGAGACCAGTATTTTCTGCCATCATTCTCTTCTTTCCTTCTACTTAGCTCCTACTTAGTTTCACCACATCCCAAAGCACCATCCCTTCCTTGGTAGAGTGTGCTTGATCCCTTTGCAGCATTAGACTCAAATATTCACAGAATATTGGCAAGTGTGTGACAACAACATCTTTATATTGTTACTCAAAGCTCACTGACAGCATTTAAAAGCCTTACAATGGTAGTAGTCAGGGAAGGACATATGTGGGAAAAGAGTAAGCAAGCAAGGGGTGAAAAAAAAATGGTCAAAATGTGGACTTACCCCACAAATAACTTTATAGTCTAGAAAGAATGCAGAAAATAGTACCAAAGTATGTGTTTGGGGCTTACACTAAAAGATAGGAGGATCCACTAAAAAGGATATATAGAGGTATAAGAAGTTCAGATAGTAGGAAATAAGGTTTGAAATCTCATCTCCAGTTCCACTCAAGTAAATTCATGGTGTATGTATGTGTATTTATATATAGACACAGAGAGAGAGAGAGAGAGAGAGAGAGAACTTTCTTCACTAAAAAATCCATTGTGTGTTTTCAGAAATCACAGTATATTATCATGGGCTTGGTCCTTGATGTTCGTCTCCTAAGACAGAGGATAAATGGGCACAACTCATGGAAAGGTCATCTTTATTGGAGGACTCTGCCCAAAATTTCCTTATGGGAGCCCAGCTCAGAGCATAACACTAGGAGCTACATGGTATCTCCACTTTGGGTGAAAATAAACATTGTGCTTCCATGCATTTTAGATGGAGGACATTCAGCATAATTTAATATTCTTTTGAAACAGTGGTCATTGTCCTGTGGTTTAATACAGCAAAGTCCTCTGGGACTACTGAGATACAAATGACATGCATCTTAGGCTTAATTTTTCCTTCTTACTGTATCTTTTGAGTTCTGGTGTTTGCTTGGATCCCTTTTTCTGCCAGGCCAGCAGCTGTCATTCCTATCTATCAGTTTTTCATATAGCTGATTGTATTAAGATCACTGCTAAAGTTAAAACTTGGTTCTTCTAGAATTATGTCAAATATACAGGAAGTTAGAGTGAGGCTCTATGGACCTCTCCTATGAAAAATGATATGTAAAGTAAAGATGCATTAGATTGAGAGGAAGAAAGGCCATTTGGGCAGGGAAATCCCTATAAGAATCTCCTGACAATAAACCAACAAAACTAAAAAGAGGAAAGAGCATTTATACTGGCCCTAAAATAATCACTACCACCACCATCACCATGTCTATGTCTATACATATCTATTTCTACTAATGGTAAGTGACATGAGAAAATGAGTTTCTACTGTGTGTAATAATTCACCTTAGGTTTGAATCCTCATTTTAGTCTTCTTAATTTTGGTCATCATTGGCAGCTCACTCACTTAGCAAAGCTTTAGCTTCTTTGTTTGCGAAGCAATGATAATAATATGCACCCCTAAGGTATGGGCGGATAGCAAGGGTTAAATGAGGGAATATATGTAAATGCGCCTCAGCCATTGTTGGTGCTCATTTTCAGTTGAGAACATCCCCTCTTCCGCTGGATGTAATCACGGTGTAACTGTCAATATTAACTGCCTCATATGCCTGGCCGAGAGGTGGATATATGCACAGTTTGAGGCCAATTACATTTCCTCCTCTGGTAATCTGAAATGTGTGTGTCATTAAAGAGAAAAAATAGGAGCTGAATCTTGCTAATGAACACTCCTCGAAGAAGAGGATATCTGTCCTTTAGTTCATTCCTGGCTCCAGAAAGCTCTCCTGGTTCTTGCCTTTGAGAAAATTCAGTTGTTCAATTCTGCCTTAGAGTCAGCATTTATTCAGTCTCCCTGGTACAATATATCCTCTCCCCCTACATTAACCACAAGGTGGGGGGTGGGGGATAAGCTTGCAAACAAAAGGCAGAAAAGGAGACATCATGCTATTGTCTATGAAGGTATGCTAATACTAATACAGAGGCACAGACTATGAAGATATTTTCTTTACCACCCCTCTAGGACAAAGAAAAACAACTAAACTAATCTCTACCATCATACTGAAATAGTACTGGCTTTTTAAGACAATACTGATGAATTTCCTAATGCTCCAAAAGCAGTCCTGTGTTGAAACATGGAGGCTGACACAAATGTTTTGCCTAACCGGATTCTCTGTTCTTGAAGGGCAAAAACGAAAGGACTGTGTATCCAGGAGAAGCACTAAATGGTTGCAAAAGGCACAGGTTTTCTCTTTGCCAGAGCAATACCCAGAGAGCCTCCCAGAACATGTTACAGGCTATTTTGTTGCAGAAATAATCTGTAAGTGCCACTCAGAAATAGAGCCTCAGTAAGGATGGACACTACAATTGACAAGTAAGGAAGTTTCAACACATGGTTCTTGGCACGGCCAAGTCAAGGCAAGGTTCTTTCCACTTACATCAACTAAAATCTGCCTTGAAACTTGTTTTTAACAGGCAGGCCCCATGAACCAAAAATGTCAATATATGCAGTGGCCTGCATTCCCTGAAAATTCAAGCAAGGAAAACAGAAGATCAAGCTAAGAGTGAAAAACTGAGGTCCAAGAGTGCAAACTAGGAATCTGCTGAAGCCAAGTGAAATGCAAAAAGAAACTTGAAATTAAAATATTCCTCACTTTAAGCAAAAGATATGCCAAAGGAATGATGTCACATTGAATCACTTGAAACAAAATCATCTCAAATGCATTAAACGAGCTAGTTCTTTGTAGTAAGCCAAGGATGACTCCACTTTAAAATCAAGGAGTTTTCAGTAGGGCCTTGCTGTTTATCCAGTATAATAATTCCGTTAAAAAATCAAAGAATTTTCACAAACAGCAGATAATCCTTTCCAGTCTTTTCTTATTCATCTCCAGGTTTTTTTTTTCTCCCATTTCCCACATTGAAACTTTTCAATTTTCTTCCTTGTTCACTTTTAGGCAATCAGAATAAAGAAAGAGGAGATATATACCCCACCCACCACTATAAACACTTATTTTTAGTCGTTATCACTTCCATTCCTTCTTTCTCTGAAAAAGCATCCACATCTCTTTGCCAGATGTAAACTTTACTCCATGCTCTTGATCAACCTCTCATTTGCTTCTCCTTTACAACTTTGACTAGAGTTCAACCTTTCTCTCTTCCTCTCTCTGTCACATTCTTTCTATACTGTCTCCCCACCACTTCTCTACACGCAGTCCACAGATAATAAAGAACAAGTTATTTTCCTTTTCTTCCACTCTTTCTGGTAACAGAATATATCCTATCATCAGGTAACTGAAACCTGGAGAGGAGACAATTCTTTCAGCATAATAAGGTGCAGATCCTTATAAGCAAGTGACTAGTCTTTCCAATGCCTAAGATCTAATTTTTGTCATAGTGCTCTACCTTGAGGCAGGGCCAGCTACAAATGTGTAGGACCCAGGACAAAATGAAAATGTGGGCACACAGTTCTGTGACAATAGAAGTAGTAAAATATAGAGCTCTTCCTTTTCTTCAGTGTCTTTTTCCTGATCTGTCATGGTCGGATTTATTGGTCACACAATGTTACCACCCCTGACGCAAAATCACATTTGCTGGGAGTGTGCAGACCCTTCCAGGTTCAGGGCCAGGGGCCCCGTCATGTGAATCAATACACACCCGACCAACTGCTGGGTTCCCTTCCCACCAGCCATTGTAATGCCCTTGAGCTGGAGGCAAAGATACCAATATCGTCATCCCACAGGCCCAGCTCTCCAACCCATGCAGGTGAACAACGGCTGATGGATTGCATCCTCCATGCCAAGGTACACTCCATACCTGGAAAGGAGGTGTCCAAGAGGCTCACCCCACTAAGCTTCCCACCATACTGCCATAGAATTGTACACACCAGACTCCCACCCTCCTTGAGCCTAGGTCCTTGCCTAGGTAGGTATGGGGAGCAGCAATAGCAGCTGGGAAATGATGGCAAAGCACAGAATGAGTAGTCTGGGTTACTGGGAAGCAGGAAGATTAGTCAGCCAAGTACTCATCCCAAGGAAGCAAGGACACCCAGCACTGACCAAGGTTTTGCACCCTCTGGAGTATGTATGCTCCATTGTCTCATTAGACTTCACTTATGAAACCAAGTGGATCACAACTGTGGAAAATTCTTAAAGAGATGGGAATACCAGACCATCTGACCTGTCTCTTGAGAAACCTGTATGCAGGTCAGGAAGCAACAGTTCAAACTTGACATGGAACAACAGACTGGTTCCAAGTAGGAAAGGGAGCACGTCAAGGCTGTACATTGTCACCCTGATTATTTAACTTATATGCAGAGTACATCATGAGAAATGCTGGGCTGGAAGAAACACAAGCTGGAATCAAGATTGCTGGGAGAAATATCAATAACCTCAGATATGCAGATGACACCACCCTTATGGCAGAAAGTGAAGAAGAACTAAAGAGCCTCTTGATGAAAGTGAAAGAGAAGAGTGAAAAAGTTGGCTTAAAGCTCAACGTTCAGAAACTAAGATCATGGCATCTGGTCCCATCACTTCATGGCAAATAGATGGGGAAACAGTGCAAACAGTGTCAGACTTTATTTTTTTGGGCTCCAAAATCACTGCAGATGGTGATTGCAGCCATGAAATTAAAAAACGCTTACTCCTTTGGAAGGAAGGTTATGACCAACCTATGTAGCATATTGAAAAGCAGAGACATTACTCTGCCAACAAAGATCCGTCTAGTCAAGGCTATGGTTTTTCCAGTAGTCATGTATGGATGTGAGAGTTGGACAGTGAAGAAAGCTGAGCGCCGCAGAATTGATGCCTTTGAACTGTGGTGTTGGAGAAGACTCTTGAGAGTCCTTTGGACTGCAAGGAGATCCAACCAGTCCATCCTAAAGGAGATCAATCCTGGGTGTTCATTGGAAGGACTGATGTTGAGGCTGAAACTCCAATGCTTTGCCCACCTCATGTGAAGAGCTGACTCATTGGAAAAGACCCTAATGCTGGGAAGGATTGGGGGCAGAAGGAAAAGGGGACGACACAGGATGAAATGGCTGGATGGCATCACTGACTCGATGGACATGGGTTTGGGTAGACTCTGGCAGTTGGTGATGGACAGGGAGGTCTGGCGTGCTGCGATTCATGGGGTTGCAGAGTCGGACATGACTGAGCAACTGAACTGATCTGATGAAACCAAGTTCAAAGTTAAAATTAAAAATTTCAAGACAGTACAAATAGAATATTAATCCTCAAGCTTTGAGCCCTTGGATACATATAGTCTAATGCAAAAAGTCATTGAAGCTGGTCCTTCCTGGAGGCCAACTGCTGTCACCATCTTGCCCCATCCCTTTGACCATCCTGATGATATGCAACCACCTCCTAATAACTCTATATCCAATTTTACTCCCATTCAACCCACACTCCATGTTTTCAATAGGCTAAGCTTTCTGAAACACAAGTCTGGCTATATCTATCCTTCTACTTAAAAATTCTTCAGTGATTCCCCCTTGTCCTCAGGATAAAACCACATAGGAGTTGCAGAAAACAAAAACAAAATCCCCTATTTTAAGCAGAGAGTTTTAATCCAGAGTATTAGGAGTTTACAAATTAGTTAGAAGAGCTTAAGGAGTGGGCTCCAGGTCAGGGTTTCCAGGAATGAATCCCAGAGATACAACAGAATTTGCCCACCAAAGATACTGCTGCTCCAACCACAAATAAGAATAGAAAGTCAGGAGAGTATCACTCAAGCTGTTGGCTTCCAAATATATTGCTATAGTTGTAATCTCTCAGGACATCACTGCCACCATCACATTCTCTCAATGTCTACAAAGGGCTAGAGACTAGACATTGGGAAAATGCAAAATCTTTACCACCATGCTTGCAAACAGATATGGCCAAAAGCAGTAGAAAGATGGGTTCTACCTCACTTCTGCTTTCTAAATCTCATGGGAGAATATCTGATTGATGGAGTCTATCTACTGCAAGAGATTCAAGGAAGTCAGAGTTTTAGGTTTTCAGAACGTGAAGTAGAGAAAGGCTCTCTAAAACAAGGTTAGAATTAAATAAAGCTACTCCTCATATGCACCAAAGATGTCAACCTAATTTTCTAGTCTTCTCTACCATTCTCCCCATTATGTCTTCCATGAATCCTTCAGTTCCTCCATGACGGCAACTTGCATTTCTCCTAGAAGCCGAAACACTTTAGAGTCTCTCTCTATTTCCTTACAACAGTCATGGAATGCCCTTACCTTCATTTTCAGACTTTGAAAATACCACTCACTTTTCATGATCCATTTTAAACATCACCTTCTCTGAAATTTTCCATCTGAAGTAATTTTTTTATTCTCTCTGAATCCTTTAACCATTTTTCCTATACCACTGTCACTAAATCTATTCCTCTCGTGTTTTAGTGGTGGGTGTGACACTAGACTGAGAGGTCCAACATGACAAAAATCATCTTGTTCTTTGATACCCCCTCTACCTAGCCCAAGGTTAAAATATACAACCAATGTATACTGACAATGAATCTGTTGAGCAGAGCTGGAATTCTTTCAAGTCAGACTTGTTCATAAAGTAGACCCATCTATACTAATAAATTTACAAACAGGTTATGAAAGTCAAATCCATTAGAACAGAATGAAGTAATTATGGAGCAGAAAAGATAGCTGGTATCTTGTAATAAGGGGATCATAGAAAGCATAAAAACCTCTCTCCTGCTCTCTTTTCTCAGAGGACTCTAGAATGTGGAACTCATCAAGCTTAAGTACCAAACAGAAGCAAGTCAAGTGCCTAGCCTATTATTTATATATCTCCCTCTTGTGGTAATTAGGGAGATTTCATTTTCTCTTAAAATAGTCAGAATTTAATAGAAACTCAAGACACATTTCACTAAAAAACTGCTACATTCATGTGGTTTAAAGTATATTAATCCAACAAGTTTCACTTATCTGTGTCTGCTTAAGGTCTCAGTCATGAATGATATAGACAAGAAGAGTATGTATAATACATTCCAGGACTTCCCTGGTGGTCCAGTGGTTAAGAGTTCACCTGTCAATGCAGGGAACAAGGGTTCAAAGATCTCACATGCCTTGAGACAACCAAGCCTATGTGCCCAAACTACTGAGCCTGCATGCTGCAAGTGAAGAGTAACCCCTGCTTGCCACAGCTAGAGAAAGCCCATGTACGGCAATGAAGACCCAGTGTGGCAAAAAATAAAAAAATAAAAACATTACAGGGGGTCCTTCCCCTCAGTGGGAATTAACCACAAGGTTAATGTTGTTCTGATAAAAGTCAAGACCACCATACTCCATGATGCCATGCACAATCACCTCCTGCCAGTTCAGGGTCACCTTTTTCTAAACTTCTCTACTGTACTTAAGATTGTCAATCAAAAAATATTTATTGAGTGTCACTTTCCAGCACAGAAATAAAGTAAACCGAGATCCTACCCACTATGGGCTTATCATCTAGTAGAGGAGATAATAAAATGAAGAGAATAGACAAAGGACCAGATTCAGTGGTTCTTACAGTGGGTAAGAGATTTACATGTGGAAGATTTTTAAAATATGTTCCTAACTACCTTGACTCTAAAAAATAATTTTGAAAGAGTACCCC
Source organism: Giraffa tippelskirchi (assembly GCF_054371585.1). Classification (NCBI taxonomy): domain Eukaryota; kingdom Metazoa; phylum Chordata; class Mammalia; order Artiodactyla; family Giraffidae; genus Giraffa; species Giraffa tippelskirchi. The sequence goes on from NC_137275.1 coordinate 156,456,755, forward strand.
AAGTGATTCTGATATGCACATTCTCTTTCCCCTTTAAGAACCACTGAACTAGGAGTTCAAAAGATATAAATTATTTCCTATATGGGGGAGTTAAGTACCAGGTGACTCTGGGAAGGAAGTAACACCAAGTTTAGTGCTGTGCAGTTCTGAGAAACAAAGGTGTAACCCTGAGTATCTACAGAGATCAGGCAGGTAACGCAAATAAATGAAGCATTCTGCATCAAACTGACCTCAGGGAGCAGTGGGGACTATGGCTAGCTAGAAAGCTCTCGATCCTTTTCACACAGAATAACCACCTCTTAGCTCCAGCCACACAACAGAACAAGCCTAATGCTGCTGTATCTTTCAAACTGTTAGATGATATCATAAATTTGGAACTCTGTGTTGAACTGGTAGTTCATTCAAAACAATTTAAAGCACTAAGTAGCTCCACACTGCTCAGGTAAAACCAAACATGGATGTGAGTTATATCAGGCTTCTAGGCTGTTGAACTCACATGTTTTTAGGCTCTGTGATAGGCGCTGGAGTACAAACAACAGTGTTTCCACCTGCAGAGTGCCTACAGTCCAGAGGACACGGACAAGTGAGAGATTGTAGCTGTTCCTTGTAACCAGGGCCTCACAGCACTGTGAGAACAGAAAGAAGAGGACACTCACTTCTCAGGGGAGTATGATGGCTTCAAACAGGCAGGGGTGTTTGAGTTCAACCTGGAAGAATAAGCAAGCTTTTTCCAGGTGGGCAGCTAGAAGGACACAGGCTAAAGGAACAGCATTTTAAAGGCTTGGAAACATAGAAGTGTCTTTCCCCAGGAAGACCGTGAACTCCACCAGAGCACTATACATCTTTTCCCCCCGTTAGTGCACTCAGTCCAAGGCCACACATAGAAGAGTCTCCATAAATATTTCTTGAAAAATTTTGAGACTCACAGATATGAGATATAGTAACATTAAATAGGTCTCCCCTAGTGATAGAGTGATCCGTAGCAATTATCAAAATTTGAAAGAGCCCCAAACCTTAGATTTGTGCCAATGTACTATGATGTAACTAGGCCTTTAGATTAGGAAGAAAAGAAAATTTAGAAATCATGAAATTCCCCTGCCAACCACACGAAGCTAATTTTTACTTGCCCACAGGTTGATAACCCAATAATAAGAAATTCATATTCTTGACAGTTCTCCCTCTCTCTCCTTTTTTATTCCTTTTTGTCTTGTTCTCTGATCCTATTGTCTCTGCCAGAAAATCAGTTAGGAGCCAGCCATTTAGCTTGTCCATTTTGCTAGCTATCAATAACTTTAGGTAAGACCTGAAAGATGGCATATCAAACTCAGAGATTTCTGTACTTTCTGAGAAATTTTGGCCGTTATATTCTTATAGTCCCTTATTACTATGGATGAACAGAGTCAGTTAAACATTCAGAATCCAAGAGGACTGATGCTTCAGACTGCCTGGTCTATCAAAGGATATTGAGTCATAACTCCCCTTACTACAGAAGCCAGGACGCCTAAGCCGAAACACAATCTCTTCACTTAGACTATGCAAGACTCAACTTGTTCCCATGAGAGCCAATACAGCTAATCACTTTCTAAGAGGAATGAATGTGATTTCAAACTATGCTTGTCTGCAAGCAACAGAGTTCAGAAATTCATATAATTTTTTGTGACGAGCAAGAAATGGAAACAGAAAAATATCAGTTCAGTTCAGTTGAGTCACTCAGTCGTGTCCGACTCTTTGCGACCCCATGAATTGCAGCACGCCAGGCCTCTCTGTCCATCACCAACTCCCGGAGTTTACCCAAACCCATGTCCATCGAGTCGGTGATGCCATCCAACCATCTCATCTGCTGTCGTCCCCTTCTCCTCCCGCCCCCAATCCTACCCAGCATTATGGTCTTTGCCAATGAGTAAACCCTTCGCATGAGGTGGCCAAAGTATTGGAGTTTCAGCTTCAACATCAGACCTTCCAATGAACACCCAGGATTGATCTCTTTTAGGATGGATTGATTGGATCTCCTTGCAGTCCAAGGGACTCTCAAGAGTCTTCTCCAACACCACAGTTCAAAAGCATCAATTGTGCGGCGCTCAGCTTTCTTCACCATCCAACTCTCACATCCATACATGACCACTGGAAAAACCATAGCCTTGGCTAGACACACTTTTGTTGGCAAAGTAATGTCTCTGCTTTTAAATATGCTATCTAGGTTGGCCATAACCTTCCTTCCAAGGAGTAAGCGTCTTTTAATTTCATGGCTGCAATCACCATCAGCAGTGATTTTGGAGCCCCAAAAAATAAAGTCTGACACTGTTTGCACTGTTACCCCATCTATTTGCCATGAAGTGATGGGACCAGATGCCATGATCTTAGTTTTCTGAACGTTGAGCTTTAAGGCAACTTTTTCACTCTCCTCTTTCACCTTCATCAAGAGGCTCTTTAGTTCTTCTTCACTTTCTGCCATAAGGGTGGTGTCATCCACATATCTGAGGTTATTGATATTTCTCCCAGCAATCTTGATTCCAGCTTGTATTTCTTCCAGCCCAGCATTTCTCATGATGTACTCTGCATATAAGTTAAATAAGCAGGGTGACAATATACAGCCTTGACATACTCCTTTTCCTATTTGGAACCAGTGTGCTGTTCCATGTCCAGTTCTAACTGTTGCTTCCTGGCCTGCATACAGGTTTCTCAAGACACAGGTCAGATGGTCTGGTATTCCCATCTCTTTCAGAATTTTCCACAGTTGATTGTGATCCACACAGTCAAAGGCTTTGGCATAGTCAATAAAGCAGAAATAGATGTTTTTCTGGAACTCTCTTGCTTTTTCGATGATCCAGCGGATATTGGCAATTTGATCTCTGGTTCCTCTGCCTTTTCTAAAACCAGCTTGAACATCTGGAAGTTCACGGTTCACGTATTGCTGAAGCCTGGCTTGGAGAATTTTGAGCATTACTTTACTAGCATGTGAGATGAGTGCAATTGTGCGGTAGTTTGAGCATTCTTTGGCATTGCCTTTCTTTGGGATTGGAACGAAAACTGACCTTTTCCAGTCCTGTGGCCACTGCAGAGTTTTCCAAATTTGCTGGCATATCGAGGGCAGCACTTTCACAGCATCACCTTTGAGGATTTGAAATAGCTCCACTGGAATTCCATCACCTCCACTAGCTTTGTTCGTAGTGATGCTTTCTAAGGCCCACTTGACTTCACATTCCAGGATGTCTAGCTCTAGGTGAGTGATCACACCATCGTGATTATCTGGGTCGTGAAGATCTTTTTTGTACAGTTCTTCTGTGTATTCTTGCCACCTCTTCTTAATATCTTCTGCTTCTGTTAGGTCCATACCATTTCTGTCCTTTATCGAGCCTATCTTTGCATGAAATGTTCCTTTGGTATCCCTAATTTTCTTGAAGAGATCTCTAGTCTTTCCCAATCTGTTGTTTTCCTCTATTTCTTTGTACTGATCGCTGAGGAAGGCTTTCTTATCTCTCCTTGCTATTCTTTGGAACTCTGCATTCAGATTGGAATATCTTTCCCCTTCTCCTTTGCTTTTCGCTTCTCTTCTCTTCCCAGCTATCTGTAAGGCCTCCTCAGACAGCCATTTTGCTTTTTTGCATTTCTTTTCCATTGGGATTTTCTTGATCCCTGTCTCCTGTACGATGTCACGAACCTCTGTCCATAGTTCATCAGGCACTCTGTCTATCAGGTCTAGTCCCTTAAATCTATTTGTCACTTTCACTGTATACTCATAAGGGATTTGATCTAGGTCATACCTGAATGGTCTAGTGGTTTTCCCTACTTTCTTCAATTTAAGTCTGACTTTGGCAATAAGCAGTTCATGATCCGAGCCACGGTCTGCTCCCGGTCTTGTTTTTGCTGACTGTGTAGAGTTTCTCCATCTTTGGCTGCAAAGAATATAATCAGTCTGATTTCGGTGTTGACCATCTGGTGATGTCCATGTGTAGAGTCTTCTCTTGTGTTGTTGGAATAGGGTGTTTGCTATTACCAGTGCGTTCTCGTGGCAAAACTCTATTAGCCTTTGCCCTGCTTCATTCTGTACTCCAAGGCCAAACTTGCCTGTTACGCCAGGTGTTTCTTGACTTCCTACTTTTGCATTCCAGTCCCCTATAATCAAAAGGACGTCTTTTTTGGGTGTTAGTTCTAGAAGGTCTTGTACGTCTTCATAGAATTGTTCAACTTCAGCTTCTTCGGCGTTACTGGTCGAGGCATAGACTTGGATTACCATGATATTGAATGGTTTGCCTTGGAAATGAACAGAGATCATTCTATCGTTTTTGAGATTGCATCCAAGTACTGCATTTTGGACTCTTTTGTTGACCATGATGGCTACTCCATTTCTTCTAAGGGATTCTTGCCCACAGTAGTAGATATAATGGTCATTTGAGTTAAATTCACCCATTCCATTCCATCTTAGTTTGCTGATTCCCAGAATGTCGACGTTCACTCTTGCCATCTCCTGTTTGACCACTTCCAATTTGCCTTGATTCATGGACCTAACATTCCAGGTTCCTATGCAATATTGCTCTTTACAGCATCGGACTTTGCGTCTATCACCAGTCACATCCACAGTTGGGTATCGTTTTTGCTTTGGCTCCATCCCATCATTCTTTCTGGAGTTATTTCTCCACTGATCTCCATTAGTATATTGGGCACCTACTGACCTGGGGAGTTCATCTTTCAGTGTCCTATCTTTTTGCCTTTTTGGGTAGAAATAAGGAGATGATGGTTTCACAACACAGCCTTGCCTCAAATGTGAGGATTTGAGTTTCAAAGAAGTCCTCATTCTTTGGGATTGATTTATATTTACACAGATAGCCAAAGGTCTTGGCTGAGCAACAAGAAGTGCCTAAAACTTGTAATGATCTGAATTTAAGTAAGACAGAAATGTATGGATTGAATTTTCTCCCAAAACCACATGAAGGGAGAGAGTGCTTGGCACAGCTTTTACTTGGGATGGGGGAGGGTTATTATTTTAACAAAAACATTTGTGAAATCATTCTGGAGACTTAACAAACCAAAGAGGTGATTGACTTTGCCTTTAGGAGTCATTCTGCACCTTAAGCCTACACTCCAAATATGTTGACATTTCAAAGTTGAATTTTGGCTTTTAAAACCTTCACCGATGTGTTCCCAGCACTAAATATATTGAGGGAAGAAAATCCAAATGGGGTGATTTATTTGAGAAATTTCCACAATGGGGAAAGGTGTCTCTTGAAATGGCGGCCTGAGGGAAAGAGTATATTATGATATATTTAGTAAATGATGTTGAGGGAAATTGCAGAAGACTATATAAATTGGCAATTGGAGAGGGAATAGAAAGAGAGAAAAATATTTTCCCTGGATGAGATTTATGAGCCAGAAAATAGTTTGGGAAAGAAAATTTTTCCTTTTGTTCCCTTAACTCTGATAGAATAACAGCCTTTGGAAAACTGAGGTAGAAAAGCTTTTGCATTATTTCTCGCCATTTTTCCATAGTACATTGCCTGGCAATATATTTTTCTGTTTCCATTTCTTGCTCGTCACAGTTACCATGTATCTTTACTTAGACAAATCACAGTCGAAATAGATTGTAAAATGGGGGAAAACTGTTTTATATTTGATTCTGTGATATATTTCAGATAATTATCTTAATTTGGGCTCACTTAGAAGCAGACCACAAGACAAAGATTCATGAGCAAGAAGTTTATTTGAGAGGTGATCCCAGGAAACACTAGGGGGTAAGACAGGAGTGGGTAGGGAGAACAGGGAAGCAGCCTGTACGGGATGTATTATTGTGCAAGTTTACTACTGTGGGTAAATGAACTTCCCATCTTCAGGCAAGCTCCAGCTAGTGTGGCACAGACATGTCAGAGTTAGTCCATATGTGAGGTAAGGGAGGTGGGACACGGACACGTCACCTCTCACCAAGCTTAATTGACAGCTGCTTTTAGAAACATAATTCTCTAGAAATTCCAGCTTTAGACCACAGAGTGGCCTCCAGTCATCAGAGAAGGCCTTCAAGCAGACATGTGCGGAGGCTAGTGGTTTGAACAAGTATGAGTGGGCACGGAGAACATCTGCTACATTCTGTCCTTTGCAACGCCTCATTCTAAATGAACTCCAAACTGTCACTGCTTCTCCAAGGCGGTCAGAATTTCTTTTTCTATTTTTATTGAGATATAATCGATATATAACATCATGCACATTTAAGATGAACAATGTGTTGATTGGATACATTCATATACTGCAAAATGATTACTACCATAGCATTAGCTAACACCTGCATCTAATTTCTGAAACAAAACCTAAAACAGGAGGGTCAGAGGGAGAAACTAAAGTCTTTACTTCCACAAATGATTTTTTCATCTGTCCTCTCTATCACCCATAGTACCTGCTCCTCACCCTCAGACAGCACTTTTGTTGGTCTAGATTGCTTTCATTCCCTAGAGTCTAAGCTTCTGGTAAAAAATACTCTTGGAATACTGTTGTTACTAGAATTGCTTGCCAATTCATGTTGAACACTGGGCTTGAATACACCTAGAGGTAACCCAGTGATTTGCCTGAATTCCAGACATACTCCTCCCCGCTCCCATTACATAGCAGAAATCTCATCTCTGCATGATAATCAGGGCTACCTATCGTTGATAGTACAGTATGGTATAGTATAATATAGTATGGTAGTGTATAACATAATCTAAGTCATTTCTTGCCCCACTGTCTACATACATGAGAAGCCCACAATGTCCAGGCTACAATCATAGCCTTGGGATTCATCGAACTATTAATGTGTTCCCCAACAGAAGTGACCCCCTCCCCTCAACCAACTCCCTCTGGAAATCAGGATCTCTAGTGCAGCTGAGACTAAATTTGTGGAGATGGAAAACACAAATTCCCCAAACAGGTCACTGGGGGTGATGATAAAGTAACCATTCCTACTTCCACATCTGGTATCCCAGACTCACATCCTCTAGTTATCAAGACACAACACCTTAGAGTGAACATTAGTTCAAAATACATATTACATCATGAAAGATAATAGCCCAACACTATGGAATATTGCCAAGCTGGCTTCTTAGCTGTGCTTTAGACTCTATCAGGTAGAACCTCCTGAATGGAGTGGAATATTTTAAGGCCAGTGGACACCATGGTGGTCATGTGCTCATTGTCACATCTTCTTCCTTGAAAAACAGGTTGCTTAATACAAAGTGGTGCAGGATCCTATAATAATAAATCAGACAATAAGCACATGATCTCTCTGGGACTTCAGTCAGATGTGCCAACCAAGCCACTCTAGACAGGGAAGGTGCTTTTGTCTGAGTCCTCCCAAAACTCATATGCTTAAATCTTAACCCTCAAGTGAAAGTCGCTCAGTTGTGTCCAACTGTTTGTGACCCCATGGACTATACAGTCCATGGAATTCTCTAGGCCAGAATACTGGAGAGGGCAGCCTTTCCCTTCTCCAGGGGATCTTCCCAATCCAGTGATCGAACCCAGGTCTCCCGCACTGCAGGTGGATTCTTTACCAGCTGAGCCACAAGGGAAGCCCAAGAATTCTGGAGTGGGTAGCCTATCCCTTATCCAGGGGATCTTCCCAACCCAGGAACTGAACCAGGGTCTCCTGCATTGCAGGCAGATTCTTTACCAACTGAGCTATAAGGGAAGCCCCTTAACCTCCAACGGTGATGGTATTAGTAAATGGGGCCTATGCTGCTACTGCTGCTGCTGCTAAGTCACTTCAGTCGTGTCCGACTCTGTGCGACCCCATAGACGGCAGCCCACCAGGCTCCGCCATCCCTAGGATTCTCCAGGCAAGAATACTGGAGTGGGTTGCCATTTCCTTCTCCAGTGCATGAAAGGGAAAAGTGAAAGTGAAGTCGCTCAGTTGTGTCCGACTCTTAGCAACCTCATGGACTGGAGCCTACCAGGCTCCTCCGTCCATGGGATTTTCCAGGCAAGAGTACTGGAGTGGGGTGCCATTGCCTTCTCTGGGGGCCTATGGGTAGCACTTAAGTCAAAAGGATGGCACCCTCATGAATAAGATTAACACTTTTATAAAAGAGATCCCATAGAGCTCACCAGCTTCTTCTACCATGTGAGGACAAAGTGAGCAGTCACCAGCTATGAACCAGAAAGAGGGGCCTCACTCCACTATACTAGTGCCATAATCTCAAACTTCCAGCCTCCAAAACTGAGTGATAAATTCCTTTTTAAGATGCCCATCTGTGGTATTCTACAATAGCATCCTGAACAGACTAAGGCAGAAGACAAACTCATTTCTAGAATATATACCAACACAAGGCAAATGAATCTCTGTCCTCTCCAGGTATAAGGGGTGCAATGTAATCAATTTGCCAGCAAGGGCCTAATTAATTTCCTCAAAAAATAGTACCATAAAGAGGGCTCAGCACTGTTCTCTCCTGTTGACACTTTTTGTACATTCTATAGTAGCTACTGGATCAGCCTTAGTAAAAAGGAGCTCATGCCTTTGGGCCTACACAGAGCCTCCATCCTTGCCATGGCCATAAGTCCACTATGCAAGTACTTTGCTGGACTCTACAGGACAAGTTACCTCTTCAACCTGGTTGTTCAGTGACACCTCTGTGGTGGATGCTCTCCAATGGGCATCGATGTAAGTCCCAAAGATCTGCATGCTTTATGCCCCCTCCCACAGGACTATCTACAAGCCTCTCTTCTCCATCTGTTTGTTCTCCATCTTCCCATCTCTTTCTTTCCAGGTTCCTGACTAAGCTGCAAACCCACTGACCATTTCCCAGGAATTTATCTTGCTGCCCACCAACTTGATGGTCAGGTATATGCCTCAGTACCCTGTCCACTGAGAGAATGGACCCTCACCACTGTCTCACAGCCACCCCTGAATGTGGCTATCTGCAGCAACAGTCCATACTAAACCAACCCATTTTTGACTCAGGTCTGGATACTTTCTTCCTCCACCAGTCAGCCATTGTGAACTCCCTAAAGCCATAGGCATGAGCTCAAGAAGAGACATCAGTACAATACGGGTAGGTGACATGAGAGCTGGGGCCACCTGTTCACTCAGCTGTGCCCTCTGGACAAGCTCATTCATGTCCTGAATATATAATCTCTATTGTATAATGGGTTACTGCTGTACTCTCTTGACTTTATTACTTACTAGGTCTGACAATATCCAACTCATCCTGAGTAGCTCCAATTACATAATCATTAAATGTCCTCCATGAGGCTGAGGTTAAGGAGCATGCCAGGAACTGCATCTCAAACAATGCACACATTCCTGCTGCAGATGGCATGGCTTTGCTCCAGGGGTCTGTGCTATGATTCTCCTATTGAAGCTTGCCAGAGACTTTGTCACAGATACGTCTAATAATGTAGGATCCGCTGGTCATATGGCCCAATCAGCTGTCCTGAATGTGTCCTGAAAACTGACACCACTGCAGAGACTTCACTTTTTTTGTGCTCCATTCAAAACCAGTAGCCTAATGAGTCGCATGATAAATGAGTTGGAACAGCATTTCCAAATGTGGCCTGTACCATCTCTAAAATTTGCCTACCACATGCATGCTTCTTAGAGGTAGGAGGTACCTGATTTGGAGAGTTTATTTCCCACCCACTCTCTGCATGTGTCTTTCTAGAATCCAGAATACTCACCACCTCCTGCTCCTCATGTCCAATTAACATAGTACTCCAATAATAGAATAGGATACAACAATACTAAAATGCCAAGAATGATATGACCCAAATTTTAATATAAACCTGTATTGCCAAATTCTTAAGGAGTATTGAGAGTCCAAAAATTAAATTTCCATAATTAAGTTAAAGCCTCAAGTAATTAAAGTTTCTAGTTATATTATCTTTCCCTTGTAAGTTAAAAGTCCTAAGAAACTGAAGTCCAAATTCACTCTCCCCGATTTCCTCTTCAGGAGAGTTGCGTCCGGGAGTTCTCAATGCCTGAGCAGAATTTTAGGAGTTCACTAACAGCAATAGCTCAATGGTCTCTCACTGGAATGGACGCAGTTTATTCTGGACTCTCTGAAGTTAAACTAGACCAATGCTAAGTCTTAATTGTACATTAATTCTTAAAGTTCAATTAGTTAGGCCATGCACTGGCATCACCCCAACACATTTAGAAAAAAGTCAGGCCCCTTAAGTAATATGTGCAAAGTCATACAGCCAGCTAGTCTGGGGCAGCACTAAGATGCAAATCTTAGGAAACCTTCCTGCCCCGCCCCTCTCCCCATCACCCCAGAGCCTGTCATCCTACCCACCATGCTCTCCTTGCTGGTTTCACTCTTGTCAAGATGGGGGTTAATCTATGCCTGGGCTCTAGAATACATGATCTATGAGCTCAAGCTCATGTGGATGTTAAATTCATCAGAAGGTAAATTTTGGCACTATGTATTTGGCACTATATATTCAACCATATCTTAAGGGAAAAATGCATTGTCTTTTCCCTCAGAGAATAACGCAGTTTTCTTTGAAAAGCAGCAACTACTGTCACGTGATGTTATTTGAGGAAGCTTTCTTTCTCATTTGGTATATTTAAAGCATCCTAATTTCCATTTCCTCTTTGAAGTCCCAGATTCTGGCACTCCAGGATTGGATGGAGGGTAGGCTCTATCCAGTGACAAAGCATCTACATTCTCCTGTGAGCAGTCAATTGTTAGCATTTTACCATGGTAGCTTTTCTTTTTTTTTGATCTGACCCTTAATAAGAGTTTCTGAGGCCCAAAAAACAAACTCCCAGGTAATATTTTCCCTTCATTTGTAATTAACTAACCCAGAGTCCACTTGGGACAAAATGATGGTGGCTTTTGAGCCTGAACCACGTGAACCCAACTGTACTCTTCTCACATTAGCCTCCTCAGGCCTAAATTCAGAAAGAATGGGGGCAGCCAGTCTAGCGCTATCTATTCAGACTGGGCTCTGACAGTTTGAAGCCAGGTCTCCAGTATTCTAGAGCACATACAGAACTCAGAAAACGTTTGCCTTACAAACAGCAAATACTGTTCTGCTTCCAGTGCCCAAAAGGTCTGTATTTGGAAAGATGCCCCTGTATATATTCTAATATTGGTTTCAGTTGTACCTGTGTCACTCATATTCAAGCAACAGGCTGTACTTTAAGGCTACCCAAACCTACTAAAAGGGCTTTCCAGGTGTCATAGTGGTAAAGAATCCACCTGAAGTTCAGGAGACAGGGGAGACATCAGTTTGACCCCTGGGTTGGGAAGATCCTCTGAAGTAGGAAATGGTTAGTTACCCCACTCCACTCTTCTTGCCTGGAAAATCCCATGGACAGAGGAGCCTGGTAGGCTACAGTCTATGGGGTCGCAAAGAGACATAATTGAGCACATATGCATCCACTAAGTCTACTAAAAACATCCCCCGGCCCCTGGCATGGCAGTTGCTTAGAGGAAGGGCATCCTCTTAGGGGACATTCACTGCTAAGAAGCAAAGGCTAGGGAATGCATGTCCAATTTCTCTATCTAAAACTGTGAGTCATGTAAGTCAGCCCTTCCCCATCTCACTAAGTGAGAAGTCAGTGAGGGGGTTAAAGAGGGTCCAACAGGGCAACAAAGATTGGAGAGTCCTCCATATGGAAAGAAAGTGTCTGATTAGGAAATGGACACTTCCTCCTGAAAAGGACTGCAGATGCTCCTGGAAAGAATAATGGAAAACACAGTTTTGCTGTTGCTTGAAGATTTAAAGGGCATGACATGAAAAAAAGAGTTTCCATGCTCAAGAGAAAACAAGAAGAAACACATGGATATGGTTAGCATCTACGGGAAGCAATAGCATATCTTATCTCTAAATCACACCTACACACACACCCTATGCCTAACAGCTGTTATAAATTCAACTAGAACTTTAAGGTAGTCAAGGAAAGGAAAAGTAAGAAAAGGATGACAATTGGGTCTTCCTTCTTTGTTCAAAATAGGCAAGTCCTAGAAACCAGAACTAATGAAGAATATCTTCTGTCAATGAATCATAAGATGACATTCATGACCAAATACATTTCATCAACAAGTGAGAATTACCAAGTCCCCTGTCTTCACACAGCCCCTTTGTTATGTGGAAAAGGGAAAGTATTGGGGCTTCTTCCCAAGTAGCTCAATGGTAAAGAATCCACCTGCTAATGAAGAATATGTGGGTCAGGGAAGATCCCTGACAGTAGGAAATGGCAGCCCACTCCAGTATTCTTGCCTATGGACAGAGGAGCCTGGCAGACTACAGCCCATGGGATCGTAAAGAGTCGAACACGAAGAGAAGGTATGAATGCCTTCTCTACCTACCTCACAAGAATGAGTGGAACTCGAAATAAAAAAGGGCTTTGTAAAGGGTAGAATGGGCCACGTGTGCTCACTGACATTCTTCTTCTCCATGCAAGGGATGATTTAGCTTCTTCTTTAGCTGCTTAGTGGTTGGTTAGCTGCTTTATTTCAGTCTGTCCTGAAATAAAGTCTGTCAGGCTTGCCCATCTGCCTGAGCCAGAATTTTCAATTCATTTCTAAACACAAAACCTTTTGACTGCCACAGTTCCCCACAATGGATCCTAAACTTTTAAAATAGTCTGTCTCTTTTTCTCTTTCTCTGAGACAGGTACAAATTAGATTATCTGTTTAGATGGCTTCCTGGCATAGTACTGACTCTTGCTTTCTCAATCTCACTGGATGCCATTTCAATCTTCCCATTTATCTGCTTACTTGAAGTGTGACAGTACTAAAAATAATAATAATAATAATAACCACAACTTACAGAGCCAGACATTGTGTTAAACACTCCATATAAATTACCTCATGTATTCCTCACAACAGCCTTAAGCAGGGAGGGGGAAATCCCTATTTCATAAAAGAGGAAAGTGTGGCAAGTTATCCATAACTAGTGAATTACATACTACTCCTACCCCTCCCACACATACATCTAAATTTTCCAAGATTTATGATAGATCTTCAGGGCTTCCCAGGTGGTGTTAGCAGTAAAGATCCCATCTACCAATGAAGGAGACATAAGGCATGCAGATTCGACTCCTGGGTTGGGAAGATCCCTTGGAGGAGGGCATGGCAACCCACTCCAGTATGCTTGCCTGGAGAATCCCATGGACAGAGGAGCCTGGAAGGCTATATTCTAAGCCCATATGGTTGCACAGGGCCGGACACAACTGAAGCAACTTAGCACGCACACATGCACGCGTGGTAGATCTGCAGAGACCTTACAAAAAGTCACTGGTATTTCTCTTGCAGAACACTTTCGTAATCCCAGGTAGAGTCTAATTAACTCATGAGATGAATCCACACGGCCATATGACCTGCCTCCTTAGCTGGACATGAATCTTTATAGTGAAGACACATTATAGGAAGTATCTTCCTCGTGTCATGCTGAGTAAAATACTATTTTAAAAGCTGGCTGCTGTTTGAGCCAGTTGCTCTTAGAGAACAGAAGAATTCCTCTTGAAGACAAAATTGTTATTTTAAGGGGGAGGCTGTGTTTATGAAATGTATAGCTATAGTCTAGTCTGGATGAAAAATAAGAAAAAGGAATAAAGTCTCTTGTTCTTTCTTGTCTTTGCTTACATATTTTTACTAAATGAAAATCCCTTGGACCCTGGAGATAACTTAGGATAATCTTCCAATTCCGTATACAAGGAGACTGGGACCTCAAGTGACTAGGGTAACTTTCCTAAGGTCATAGCTAGTGAATGACAGGAATCCTTTTATTACACCAAAATCTCTCCCATTCAATAACATTCACTACATATTATAGTAGATACCCCAGGGCACACAATAATAAGGAAAACACATTCCCTAACTATCAGGAATAAATCAAGAACTTACAGAGCTACAGTTATAAGTGTAAGATATATGCCATCTCACAGAAATATAAATACATTAGTATGTGTGTGTTAGTCGCTCAGTCATGTCTGACTCTATGTGACCCCACGGACCATAGCCTGTCAGGCTCCTCTGTCCATGGAATTCTCCAGGCAAGATACTGGAGTGGGCTTCCATTTCATCCTCCAGGGGATCATCCTGACCTAGGGCTTGAACTCTTGTCTCTTGCATCTCCTACATTGGCAAGTGGATTCTTTACCACTAGAGCCACCTGGAAAGCCCTAAATACTAGTATGGATTTCAAAATTAAAGCACTCAGTTTAGTTGTAGATGAGATGTTTCATAGAAAAAGAGGCATTTAAGACTAGAAGATTAGATAAGTGTATTATTACATTATTTTTAATTGAAAGCAACAGAAAACCCTGTACAAACTGGCTTGAATAATTTTTATTAAGAAATGTGTTTGTTCATTTTGTCAACAAAAATCCACAAGTAAAGCAGGCTGCTCAGTGGATTGGCTTAGTGACTCCATAATCTCTTCTGTACAATAATATTTCTATTCCACTCCCCTCACTATCAGTTTCTTTCTAAGTCTGACCAAAGGATGATTTTAGCAGCAACTGGGGCTACAAGCTTCTTTTCATACAGACTGGAAAATAAGTAATTCTGCCCCACTCACGGTTCAAAATTATTATTTTTTTCTCTCTTACTGAGCCCATGTGGGTCACACTGTGTTCACTCTGGACACTTCAGCTGTGGTCCCTAAGCCAATTACCACTCATTCAACCTCTCCTCTATTATTGATACTTCCCTATTGCTATACAATAGGGTGAGTGGATGCTGGGTAGTCAAAACGTTACCTCTTTAACAGGATTTCACAGGAAAAAGTAGGAAGTGGGGCAATCCCAGTAGAGGAGAGAACAAGAATAAAGGCATAAGAGTGAAATCAAATAAGAACAGTGTTTAGATGGAAAAAATCAGAAGTATCAGAATAGGACCCTTGGTTCTTCCACTATTTAGAGTTAGATAGTAAGAGAAAAAATAAACACAACTTCCTGAATGATAAAAAATGCTATTGAGAGATCAAGAAATTTAAGAACAGAGAAGTAAACAATACATGTGTCTGGATCAGTAGTTCTCAACTAAAGGCCACAGTTCCCAGGGAGCACTTGAATATACATACATATATGCATATATATATATATATATATATATATGCATTTATTCCTTTGTTGTAGTAGTTTTTCTTGTCCTAATAACTAAGAAAGAAACTGACAAAAATGCTCACAATGAAATACATTGTGTTAAATATAGCTGCTTTCTCCTATTCTCCATTTTGAAATAAAGTTATCCCAAGACTTTTCTATTTAATGAAGTAAAAAAAAAATCTTAAGATGAATTTTTATCAAAACCAGATTTCACATAAGCAATTGGATCAATTTATATAAAAATGAGATTCCAAGTCATTGATTGGATCAATTTATATAAAGAACATGATTTCATATCAGTGAATAAATATTCTCTCTCATAGCTATAAATTACATCTGAAATCCATAGCAAAATTTCTATCAATTTGGTGACATGGACTCATTAGTTCTGTTTAGTTTTGCTTGTGTACATTTAATAAAATGCGTTGACTGAAAAAAATAAAAGAAGAAGAAAGGTATAAAGGAAGGGAAGTTCAAAGCGTGAGTATGAGAGCTTGCCTGTAGCCTAGAATATACACAGAAAGACACCCATGGGAGTGGAAGAAAAACTTGTAATGATAGGTTGGGTCCACACTATTAAGGGATTTGACCATCAGGGTGAGCTAATTAATCTGTTAGTCACTTATGGACTATTGAATTTTTTTTAACAAGAAGGAACAAATAATCAGAAGATTACTTTTAAAAGACATATCTGAAAGTTATTTTCAGAATGACCTGGAGTGAAAAGAGATCATTTAGGTGACTAACATATTGTACCAGATAAAATGCACTAAAGCCCTAAGTTTGTCTGGGTTATAGGAGGTGGGGAAGATACCTTGAGGAGGTAGACTAAGGGACTTTTTGAGGGACTGGATATAAGAAGGAAATAAAAGCAAAGCTAAAATAACTTAGAATCTGAGAAGACAGAAGTAGGAGTTGGTCGGAAGGTGTTGAGGAGAGAGATAAGAAGTTCCATTTCAAAATTCTAAGGCATTTTAGGGAGACGTCCAGTGAGAGATTAGAATTCAGGTCTGGGAGTTGGGAGAGAGGTGAGAACTGCATCTACACATGCTTGCCAAGGAAAGAGGAGAGGGAGAAGAGAAGGGGCCAAACACATACCTCAGGTGCATCTGCATCCCATGAACAAACATGGACCAGGCACTAGAGAAGGTTCCTGAAAGGACAGGGAGGCAGAAGGACCAGAGTGACCGGAGCCATCAGCAAGCATTCCAAGGGGAGACTGGAGCTGAAGCACTGGTGTGCAGCGCGAAGGTTAAGTACTGCATTAGCCAAAAGGCTTGTTCAGGGTTTTCCATAATATCTTATAGAAAAATCCAAACTAATTTTTTGGAGGGCATCTGGTGACATTTTGAGGAGATTTCTTTTTAGCAGAAAGAAAATGGTAGCATGAAAGGTTAAGTTAATTTGGTGGTTAGAAAAGTTTGATGTTACTTCCTATGAACTGTTACAACTTCTAGCACTCTCATCTGCATCTTCATTCACATATCTCACACTCATCTCTGAATGCTTCAAGACATGTGACTATGACTTGACCACTTTTGGGCCCCCCATTGGTAACTCGGAGCTTGTGCTCCAAGCTTGCAAGGAAATGAGAATTAAAAGGACCGTACATTTGACAAGACAGAGCAAACAAAAGGAGACTGCTAGTCCAAAGAAGAACTGGAAATACAAATTAAGTGTAAAAACTAGCACATAGGTGGAGGTGTTAACTTTGGCAAGAAGGAAGCACACTCAGAAGAGAGCAAGAAAAAAGAAATTAGAGAAAGGGGCTTGACAGGCTTTCTCTGGGCAGACTTATTCTCTAAGAGTGTAAGGTAAGAAGATGTGGGACTAGAAGGAAGCAAAGGGAATGAGGGGAACCTAGAAGATGCCGGAATTCAGGTCATAGCTGGCCAATGCTCTGCTTCCATCATTGGTCAGATCTGCTGTACATTTCTCTGTCTTTTCCTCTTTTCTCTCTTTGTTATATTTTCATTGCCCTCTTCAGACTCACCTTCACATCACACCAAGGCTTCTAAACAGCCAACCCCATAGCTGAAGTCAGTAGCATATAGATTTTCACTTTGACAAAAACAGTGGCCTTTCATTACTGTTGTGGATGGAATCATGCCACTGCATTTGTGTGCTGAAGCTCTAACCACCAATACGATAGTATTTACTGAGTGAGTGCTTAGTTGCTCAGTCATGTCTGACTTTTTGTGACCCCCTGGAGCCTTCGAAAGGTAATTAGGGTTAAATAAGGCCATAAGAGTGATAGCCCAATCCAATAAGGTTAGTGTCCTTTTGGAAGAAGGAGCAGACATGAGCAAGCTCTCTCACTCTCTCCACACACACACCGAAAATGCCACGTGGGGAGACACAGAGGAGGGGTTTATGTGCAAGCTTGGAAGAGAGCTCTCACCAGAAACTGAATTTGCCAGTATCTTGATCATGGATTGTTAGCCTTCAGAAACACGAGAAACTAAATTTCTGTTGTTTTAACTACCCAGTCTGTGGTATTTGTTAGCACACCCCAAGCTGACTAATACACTCACCACCAAATACACTCACCACCAAAGAACAAGGTTTACTTAACTAGTCTCAGAAAATGCCCCAGATCAGGAGCACTGGAGCCTGGGTTCTAGCCCTGGGTCCTAACTAACTCAGAGGCACCGGATCAGTAACCTAACCTCTCTGAGCTTCGAGTACAGCATCCAGAGGATGAGGACACTGAACTAAATCATCTTAAGAGTTTCTTTCTAATTCTTCTGGTTTATGATTCTGAGAAGCGGTTTCAGTGTTGGAAGGTTAGTTAGCATTGTCAAGCTCCCAAATGGAGGCTATAACATCTCCATTACTAGAGACAGAAGATGTTCAGGGGTCTGGCCTAGAGAACATTTAAAATACATTTCCAGTGCAAAGATACCAACATTTGATAAGGTTGTTGGCAGCCCCTGGGAAGGTAAAGTCAAGAAAAGGCATGGCAAGAAAAGAGTGTCATTCAAGGAAAACACCATTGATTTTTCAGAAGTGAATTGCAGCCTTCTTTCCCTCTTTACTTTATAAAGTGTGATTAGGCTACACTTTGCTCAAGTTTGTAGTAATAACACTTTAACTCAGCACTGTAAATTCTGAAGAGTGTGCTCCAAAGTACTTGACCGGCTTGGAGAATGTGGTCCTTCCCTCCAGGATGCACTGCAAGGCCCCCTCTGCCAGGCCCCTCCTCTGTGGTTAGTTAACCAGCAGGAAATCATTTTAGAACAGACAGGTTAGGGAGAGAGTGCTAAAGAGGTATAGTTCCAATGACACAAAAGCAAGTCTGATCCTTGGAAAAAAGAAAAGACCATTTCCATGTTCTGAAGGTCTAAGGTGTGCCAAATGTATTGCCTGCTATTTTCACCTGAGTTGACTCATTCTAATCTGCTCTCTTACAAATGAACAACCTATAGGAAAGGTTAACCTACTTTGATATGTCCCCTTTTACCAGGCTTTTGCTGTTTATACTCATTTTAACCCAATAACCAATATGAATGAGGCAAGTGAAGCTATCATTTTCCAAGGAGCAAACAAACTCATGATAAACAAAATGGTGGCACTTTAAAATCAAAAGTCAGAGCAGCCACTGTCCCAAACTGACCCCTCTCGCCTTGAGATTAAGAGCAAGGAGACATGGGAAGAGCAGAGGCAGAGTAATCTGGATAGAAAAGATAACAAATGCAAATTTCAAAGACTGCAATATTGTGCCAAGAGCCACTACTATTTCATTAAGGATTTTCCCAAAATTCACAGATTAGTGCCCTCTATATACACTCATCCTTTCTCAAATATTCCATGTTACCCAGAATTGAATGTGAATCAAACTGACGTACAGCTAAGTACAAAGATGTTCCCTACATTTGTATACAACTTCCAAGTTGTCAAACTATTTTCAAGTGTTTTATCTCATTTCATTCACATAAGTATGTGATGAAATTTACTGTCCTATTTCATAGATGAGGAAAATGAAGTATTGAAGAGTTGAGTGATATAGTCTAAATGACCAACTCATGAAATATTAATAGATAATTCTCAGAAGGAACACAATTGTACATAAAAATTTCAACCAGTAACATTTAATGTAAATTTTTATTGAAGTCTAACAGAGGAAAAGAATCATAGCATAGAGTGCAAGGAATTTTCACAGAATAAACACACTAGTGTAGCCAGCACACGGATTAAGAAACAAAACACTACCAGCACCTCAGATGTGCCCCTCTTTCACCTTCCAGTCACCATTAATAGGAATCAATACTAAGAAAACGTTTAAGAACAGAGACTATGATATATAAACTGAGATGCTTTTTGCAAAGTTTTTTAATATAATGAAAAATTAGAATACTTCTAAATGCTCAGTTCCTAAAGAATGGCTAAATAAATCATGATACAGTTATGGACCAGAATAATATTCACATTTGGCCTCCAATTAAAACATAGAAAGTGAAAACAGTGCAGTTCTCACTGTAACAAAAACAAATCAGAGAAGTGACAAATGCACAGATTTTAAAAACCCACCAAAGAAGTGAAAACAGCGGGGAGGTGAGGGAGAGGGGGGTGTCAGGCACGTAAAGTTAAATGAATTAAATTCCAGAAAGTGATAGTCTTTTCTAGAAAAGACATATAGCTACTTTCACCTTTGACAAAGTCAGGAGGAAAAGGAAGCCATCTTAGATGGGAATGAGAGACACAAGTTGTGTTTTAATAAGTGTTTAATGGCTGTTTGTGAGCTACATGAAAAGTTAAAATCCTCACTCATAGAGAGTCCATACTAACCCATCAACTCTCTTCTATCAGCTTTCTCAAAGGCGAAGGTTTTACAGACAGCTGAGGACAGAGAAGTAGAGCTGAGATAAATCCCATTTGAGTCGTGTGGGGCTTTCTCAAGTCCACAGTAGTAGCTTACTGAAGTCTAGAAACAGGCAGGAAAGCTGACAGAGATCCTTCAAGATATTTCAGGAAGCAATCCAGGCCTTCACCTAGTACACTGATGCTGTCCTCCTAATGGTCAGGAGGTAAATGTCAGGAAAAAGAGAAAGATGTCCTAGAGTTGAGAAAGCCAGGAATGGGACTGAAGAGCAAAGAGAATTCTCTGGTGACCCAAAAATCTGGCATCTAGGCAGTAAAGCATAGAAATAAAACACAGTTCATAAATTCAGTGACTGTTTTCTAAAGCAGAGAAATCTCTAGATTCTGACAGACACTAAGACCTCAATATGCGATAAGGGGAAAGTCCTAGCCCTGAACTCAACACTGAAATAGAAACTGAGTTTAACTAAAGCTACAACAAAGCCAAGACCCTGCACACATACAGAATAGATTGATTCAGCTGCCTATACTAGAAATCTGACAGGAGAAGCGACATGCCCTTTTCTGGGTAAATATTATTTTATTCTCATGTGGCGCTAGTGGTAAAGAACCCACCTGCCAATACAGGGGAATTCCCTGGTGGCTCAGAGGGTAAAGAGTCTGCCTGCAATGCGGGAGACCTGAGCTTGATCCCTGGGTCAGGATCATCCCCAGGAGAAGAAAATGGCAACCCACTCCAGTATTCTTCCCTGGAAAATCCCATGGACAGAGAAGCCTGGAAGGATACAGTATTCTTGCCTGGAAAATCCCATGGACGGGAGACATAAGTGATGTAGGTTAGATCCCTGGTTCAGGAAGATCCCCTGGAGAAGGGCATGGCAATCCACTACAGTATTATTTCTTGGAGAATCCCCATGGACAGAGGACCCTGGCAGGCTACAGTCCATGGAGGTCTCAATGACTTGGACATGACTAAAACAAACTAGCATGCATGCATTTTATTTCATTCAGCTTCTTCTTCTGCACACAATATCCAGCATATAACCAAAGATCATAAGGCATATAAACAAGGGAAAAAATGTGACCCATGGTTAGAGGAGAAAACAGTCAATAGAAGGAAATAGTCAGTAAGTCAACAGAGGTTCCAAATGAACTAGATCGGAAATATAAAGAAAGAACTTTAAAACGGATGCAATTTTTATTTAAAAGAACCTAGGAAGAAATGTGAAGAAATAATGTACTAAAAACTGGCTATATCATCAGAGAGATGGAGATCATATAAAGGAACCAAATGGAAAAAACAAAAATGAAAAAGCACTGACACAGAAATGAAGAATTTGTTCTGAGGGCTAAATAGCAGAAATAGAACACAGCACAGGAAAGACTCAGTGTACTTGAATACAGGTCAACAGAAATTATCTAAAAAGAAAGGCAAAAAGAAAACGAGAGTTGAGCATCTGAGATCTGTTGGACAATATCAAACTGTCTGACATAAGGGCATACATACATAGAAGATGCCACAGGACTTATACTGGATAGGAACAAAAACTCATCTCATGATTCTGAAATGCTTCAGAATCCGACTGCAAGGAGATCCAACCAGTCCATCCTAAAGGAAATCAGTTCTGAATATTCATTGGAAGGACTGATGCTGAAGCTGAAACTCTAATACTTTGGCCACCTGATATGAAGAACTGACTCGCTGGGAAAGACTGAAGGCAGGAGAAGGGGACAACAGAAGATGAGACGGTTGGATGGTATCACCAACTCAATGGACATGACTTTGAGTAAGCTCCGGGAGTTGGTGATGGACAGGGAGGCCTGGTGTGCTGCAGTCCATGGGGTCACAAAGAGCTGGACATGACTGAGCGACTGAACTGAACTGAAATGCTTCATCATATCTAGGGTGTATAAAAGGATTGGGATGAAGATTTTAAAATGAGAACTATGGGAGAGAGAGTCACCTTGGATAAATTACTTTTTCACTTGGCAAGAGCAATGCTGCATGGCTCACATTCTCTCCCCATGGGAGAGGAAAAGAGAAGGAAGTGTTGCATCCCAGCCTCATAAGAGAGTCTTCAAAAAAAAAATTACTTAGAAGGATATTTTTTAAAAGATAATTGTCAATGGGCTTTCATTCCAACTATCCTATACTTCACCACCAGTTAAGGGCAAAGATGGAAGGGTGCCTGTCCCTACCCAAGGGAAAGGGACCCTGCATCTTGGGGAAAATGGTAAACCTATTTCTGACTGGAAAATCCAAAGGGTCAGCAATGGGCTGCATTGTTGGAAGTGAGATAAGGCTGATCAGGCATCCTATATTCCTGGGGAAAGGAACACTGGAGTATTGCTATAAAAGATGCAAAGAGAACTTGTTTGAAATAAATGATGTAGCAACTCTAAGTGACTGTGATTAGCTCAGACTATTCCACAAGCAGTTGTCTTCCTTTAAAGCGAGTGAACTCTGTGTCTGTCTGATTGGGGATGTGGTAGATATCACCCAGAAGAACAGGCTATCATTTCCAGTAGGCTCCTTTTGGGTTGTAAGCTAACCATAAGTGACATTTGAGAAAGACACCACACAAAATCAGCCGGGGTACAAAGGAGAGTAACAACCATGTTTGAGACTGTATTTAGTCCAACATATATTGCAGCCCTACAACCTATGAGGTACAGTGCCAAATATTAGAGGATGGATCACAACAAACTGGAAAATTCAGAGAGAGATGGGAATACCAGACCACCTGACCTGCCTCCTGAGAAGTATGTATGCAGGTCAAGAAGCAACAGTTAGGACAGGACATGGAACAACAGACTGGTTTCAAACTGGGGAAGGAGTACATCAAGGCTGTATATTGTCATCCTGCTTATTTAACTTATATGCAGAGTATATCATGAGAAATGCTGGATTGGATGAAGCACAAGCTGAAATCAAGATTGCCGGGAGAAATTTCAATAACCTCAGATATGCAGATGACACCACCCTTATGACAGAAAGCAAAGAAGAACTAAAGAGCCTCTTGATAAAAGTGAAAGAGGAGAATGAAAATGTTGGCTTAAAGCTCAACATTCAGAAAACTAAGATCGTGGCATGTGGTCCCATCACTTCATGGCAAATAGACGGGGAAACAATGGAAACAGTGACAGACTTTATTTTCTTGGGCTCCCAAATTACTGCAGATGGTGACTGGAGCCATGAAAATAAAAAATGCTTGCTCCTTGGAAGAAAAGCTATAACTAACCTAGTTCAGTTTAGTTCAGTCCCTCAGTCGTGTCCGACTCCTTGCGACCCCATGAATCGCAGCACGCCAGGCCTCCCTGTCCATCACCAACCCCCGGAGTTTACCCAAAACCATGCCCATCGAGTCGGTGATGCCATCCAACCATCTCATCCTCTGTCATCCCCTTCTCCTCTTGCCCCCAATCCTTCCCAGCATTAGGGTCTTTTCCAATGGGTCAACTCTTCGCATGAGGTGGCCAAAGTATTGGAGTTTCAGCTTCAACATCAGTCCTTCCAATGAACACCCAGGACTGATCTCCTTTAGGATGGACTGGTTGGATCTCCTTGCAGTCCAAGGGACTCTCAAGAGTCTTCTTCAACACCACAGTTCAAAAGCATCAATTCTTCGGCACTCAGCTTTCTTCACCGTCCCACTCTCACATCCATACATGACTACTGGAAAAACCATAGCTTTGACTAGATGGACCTTTGTCGGCAAAGTAATGTCTCTGCTTTTAAATATGCTATCTAGGTTGGTCATAACCTTCCTTCCAAGGAGTAAGCGTCTTTTAATTTCATGGCTGCAGTCACCATCAGCAGTGATTCTGGAGCCCCCAAAAATAAAGTCTGACACTGTTTGCACTGTTTCCCCATCTATTTCCCATGAAGTGATGGGACCAGATGCCATGATCTTAGTTTTCTGGACGTTGAGCTTTAAACCAACTTTTTCTCTCTCCTCTTTCACTTTCATCAAGAGGCTCTTTAGTTCTTCTTCACTTTCTGCCATAAGGGTGGTGTCATCTGCATATCTGAGGTTATTGATATTTCTCCTGGCAATCTTGATTCCAGCTTGTGTTTCTTCCAGCCCAGCATTAGCATATTAAAAAGCAGAGACATTACTTTGCCAACAAAGGTCCATCCATCCAAAGCTTTGGTTTTTCCATTAGTCATGTATGGATGTGAGAGGTGGACAATAAAGAAAGCTGAGTGCCGAAGAATTGATGCTTTTGAACTGTGGTGTTGGAGAAGACTCTTGAGAGTCCCTTGGACAGCAAGAAGATCCAACCAGTCAATCCTAAAGGAAATCAGTCCTGAGTGTTCATTGGAAGGACTGATGCTGAAGCTGAAACTCCAATATTTTAGCCACCTGATCCAAAGAACTGATTCATTGGAAAAGACCCTAATGCTGGGAAAGATTCAAGGCGGGAAGAGAAGGGGACGACAGAGGATGTGATGGTTGGATAGCATCACCAATTTAATGGACATGAGTTTGAGTAAGCTCCGGAATATTGTTCTTAACAAACAAACTAAAGAAGCCCATGATCAAATGTAATTAGTACCATACGATAAATGCCAATTTTTCTGGCTATTTAGGAAAAGAAGAGACTATTTAGCTGAGGCTATTTTAGACACGTGGTGATTGGCACGGTGTTGGCAGTGTTTGTTGGGAAAATTAACAAGGCTTAGTGGAAAACTTGGTAAATTAGAAAGCAGATAGATTTGGAAGCATGAAATGGGCAAAGGGAAAGATATTCCTAGCAGAGAGCAGAGGCAGGCAACATGACATCTTAGAAACAGAGTGAACAGAGTGAATGTATTAGTGAACAGAGTGAATGTATTAGACATTTCCAGCTCCAAATTCTACACCACTACATTACACTGTGTGACCTTGACAAATGATCTCACTCCTCTTGATTTCAATTTCATTCTTTGTGACCCTGCTGTGGTCTGAATGTTTGTGTCCAGCTAACATTCATATGCTAAAATCCCAGCACCCAGTGTGATGATATTCAGAGGCAGGGTGTTTGGGAGGGTGATGAGGTCATGATGGGGCCTAGTTTGACCTCATAGAAGAAGCTCCAGAGAGCTCCCTTGTCTCTTTCTGCCATGTGAGGACACACTGAGAAGTCTGCAACCTGGAATAGGACCCTCATTTAACCATGACCCTGTTCTTAAACATCCAAATTCCAGAACTGTAAGAAATAAATTTTGGTTATTTATAAACTACCCAGACTGTAATACTATGTTACAGCAGCCTGAACAGACTAAGACAAGCCCTAATTCTTATGTCTGACACAGCATCCAATGATGGTAGTTACGTGTGCTACAAATCCTGAATAAAGTCAGAGATGTGAGAAAATACAAGGAAGGGATCATAAATAATGACAAATTGAAGGAAAAATAAATTAAAAGCAAACAAACAAAAAAAAGCAGTTGTATCCAGATCATGGAGCCCATTGAAGGCCTGATGAAATGGAGTTTGGGGCCTTATCTGATAGGCAATGGAGATACTCAAAGGGTTTTCAGAGGCATCAGAGCTATGCTTCAGGAGAAGTAATCTATAACTTTCATATTATTATGCGAAATGATTTACTGGCTTCTTATTAGATCTAGAATTCAAATTCACATTCTTACAAAGCCAAGACAGAACACAAACCAGTGAAGCAGGCTGGGTGATGATTGTGCAAACTTAAAAACATTCCACCCCAAATGGGGTAGGCCCCACCTAGCTCCAAGGTCATTGTTTCCAGTGAGGGCACTGGGATATGTGGTCAGAATGCTCTCATCTTCAAGAAAAAGAGTTTTATATGACATCCAGTTTTTCTATGTTGTAAACATGTTTTTAAACATTAATTGATCAAACATATTGATGTGAGTGGTCCACCTGTTTGAGAGCTCTGGCCTGGAGCCTCCTCACATCTGAAAACGATCTTTGACTTAACTTTTTGCATAATCAAGGTCTAGGAAAAGGCTGTCTTCATTGTTTCAGTTGTTGGTGTTTTCTCAAAATGATTAAGAAACCTGCCCTCAAAGATGCAATCAAATCTACACCTCTAGAGAAACAGAAAAATTGCCATCTTCAGAATGGCAGCCTTTTTCTACTACTAGCCATTTTTTTAAAATAACATTGGGGGACTTTCCTGGTGATGCAGTGGAGTGATCCAGTGGATAAGAATTTGCCTGGCAATGCAACGGACACCAGGTTCAATCCCTGGTCCAAGAATATCCCACATGCAACTAAAGGATGTGCCCCACAACTGCTGAGCCTGCACTCTAGAGACAGATAGTCACAACTGATCTTGTATACTGCAACTACTGAAGCCCATGTGCCTAGAGCCTGTGCTCTGCAATGAGAAGCTACTGCAATGAGAAACCCATGCACAGCAACAGAGTAGCCCCCCTTCACTGCAACTAGAGAAAGCCCATGTGCAGCAGTGAAAACCCAGCACAAAAATAAATAAATACTTTAAATAATAAAAATACATTGGATTCTTGTGTCAACCAAGAAAAAAATCCTGTTACAAATTTCAACATTTCACCCTCTGCTAGTTTTGGGCACTAAAATATCACCTTGTGGTTATAACATGGCATTTTATTATTTAATTCTATAAGGCTATTTCTTTGAAATTTTTAGAAAAGGTTAATGCTCAAATGACTCAAAATTTTCCAGGATTTTGGAACATAGTCATGTGTTACTAAGGTTTTGTCTCCCTTAAGCCAATATAGAATAAGAATAGAGCTAGTATTCACTAAGTGTCAAGCAGAAGAAGAAAAGTAATAAAGATGAAAGCATAAATAGAGAATCAGAAAACAATAAAGATTAACAAAACCAAGAGTTAGTTCTTTGAAAAGATAAACAAAATTGACAAACCATTAGCTATACTAAACAAATAAAACAAAACAAAAGCCAAATAAATACAATTTTAGATGAAAAGGGACACTTAACTTTTAAAACAAGAATTTGAAATTCTTTATAATTTTAAAGAATTATAAGAGACTACTATAAGTTAGCAATCTGCTAACTACTATATGCTAACAAATTGGACAATCTAGAAGAAATGAGTAATTTCTAGAAACATGCAATCTACAGGACTGAATTCAAAAGAAATAGAAAATAAGAACAGACCAATAACAAGTAAGGAGATTGAACTAGCCATCAATAACAAACAAAGGCCAGAACCAGATGTTCTCACTGGTGAATTCCACCAAACATTAATAGAAGAATTAATGCTAGTTCTTCTCAAATTCTTCCAAACAGCTGAAAAGGAGAAGATACTTCCAAAACTCATTTTCTGAGGCTGGCATTACTCATCCCATAGCCAGATAAGGGAACTACAAGAAAAGAAAACCACAGACCAATATCCCTGATGAATATACAGGCAAAAATTTTCAACAACACTTATAACCAAAATTCAAGAACACATTAAAAGGATCATATGCCATGAACTGTGGGATCCATCCTTGTAATGCAAGGGTGGTTCAACATACAAAAATAAATAAGTGACATATCACATTAATAGAACAAAGATAAAAATCACAGGATTATCTTAACAGATGCAGGAAAAGCATTTGACAAAATTCAACATCCATTGTGAAAAAAATTTTCAGCAAATTATGTACAGAAAAAATATGTTAACATAATAAAGGCCTTACATGACAAATCTTCAGCTAACATCATATTTAATGGTGAAAGGCTGAAAGCATTTCCTAGGATTAGGAACAAGACATGGGTGCCCACTCACCATTCATATTCAACACAGTACTGGAAATCCTACCCAGAACAACTAAGCAAGAAAAAGAATTAAAGGCATTGAATCACAAAGGAAGAAGTAAAATTACTTCTATTTGCAGGTGACAGGATATTGTATGTAGGAAATTCTAAAGATTTCACCAAAAAAAAAAAATGTTAGAACTTAGAAACAAATTTTATAAAGGTGCAAGACACAAAATCAACATCCAAAAAACATATATGCTAGGAACAAATTTTCTAGAAAATAAAAAAAAATAACCCCATCTAAACAGCATCAAAATCAAGGAAATACTTAATAATAAATTTAACCAAGGAGATAAAAGATCTGTGTACTCAAAACTATAAGATTTAATGAAGATATTGAAGAAACAAATATTTGGAAGAATATCTTGGGCTTATAGATTGGAAGATTTAACATTGTTAAAATGCCCATACAACCCAAAGTAACCTACAGATTCAACACAATCTTGATCAAGATTTCAACAGCATTTTTTATAAAAACAGAAAAAACAATGCTAAAATTTATATGGAACCACAAAAGACCCCAAACAGCCACAGCAACGCTGAGAAAGAAAAACAAAGCTGGAGGCACCATGCTTCCTAAATTCAAACTATATTACAAAGCTATAGTAATCCAAAGCAGCATAGTATTGACATTAAAAATTGACCCACAGATCAATAGAATAGAATAAAGAACTCAGAAATAAACTCATTCATATGGTCAATTAATTTACAACAAAAAAGGCAAGGATATACAATAGGAAAAGAACAATCTGTTCCATAAATGATATTAGGAAAACTAGAGAGCCGCATGCAAAAGGATGAAATTTGACCACTATTGTATACCGTACATAAAAATTAACTGAAAATAGAGACTTGAACGTAAAACCTGAAACCTCCTATAAGGAAAAAAGATAATAATTTCCCTGACATCAGTCTTGGGAATGATTTTTCATATTTGGCAACAAAAGCAAAAATAAGGAAGAGGGACTATATCAAACTAAGAAGTTTCTGCATAGCTTAAAAAAAATCAACAAAATGAAAAGGTAATTTATCAAATCGGAAAAAGTATTTGCAAGTTATATATCTAATAAGGGGTTGATAACATAAATATATAAAGAAATCATACAACTCAACAGAAAAAGAAACCCCACATAATCCAATTAAAAAGCAGGCAGAGGACCCAGCCATTAAAAAGAATTAAATAATGCCATTTGCAGCAACATGGAAGGACCTAGAGAGTGTCATACTGAGTGAAATAAGTCAGAGAAGGAGAACTATCATACTTAGAAAACGTAAAGAGACTCACATACTTAGAAAACGAACTCATGGTTGCTGGGGGTAAGGGATAGTTAGGGACTTTGGGAAGATCATGCACACACCGCAACATTTAAAATGAATAACCAAGAAAGACCTATTGTATAGCACATGGAACTCTATTCAATGTTATGTGTCGGCTTGCATGGGAGGGCGGCTTGAGGGACGAATGGATACATGTATATGTATGACTGAGTCCCTTTACTGTTCACCTGAAACTATCACAACATTGTTAATTAGCTATAGATAGTGAAGATAGTGAAGTCGCTCAGTCGTGCCCGACTCTTTGCGATCCCGTGGACTGTAGCCCACCAGGCTCCTCCGTCCATGGGATTTTCCAGGCAAGAGTAATCAGCTATACCCCAATACAAAATAAAAAGTTTAAAGTTTGGCAGAAAACAAACAAACAAAAAAAGCAGGCAGAGAACCTAAAAAGACATTTCTCCAAAGAATATATTCAAACGGCCAACAAGTACATGAAAAGGGGCTCAATATCACTAAACAGCAGAGGAATGAAAGTCAAAACACAGTGAGATATCACCGCAGAACTATTAGAATGGAAATTATTAAAAAAACAAGGGATAACAAAAGTGCTGGCGAGGATGCAGAAAAAAGGAAACCCTTGTACACTGGTAATGAAAATACAAATTGGTACAGCTGCTACACACAACAGTATCAGTTCAGTTGCTCAGTCATGTCTGACTCTTTGTAACCCCATGAATTGCATCACGCCAGGCCTCCCTGTCCATCACCAACTCCGGGAGTTTACCCAAACCCATGTCCATCGAGTCAGTGATGTCATCCAACCATCTCATCCGCTGTCGTCCCCTTCTCCTCCTGCCCCCCAATCCTTCCCAGCATTAGGGTCTTTTCCAATGAGTCAACTCTTCGCATGAGGTGGTCAAAGTATTGGAGTTTTAGCTTCAACATCATCCTTTCAATGAACACCCAGGACTGATCTCCTTTAGGATGGACTGGTTGGATCTCCTTGCAGTCCAAGGGACTCTCAAGAGTCTTCTCCAACACCACAGTTCAAAATCATCAATTCTTCAGCGCTCAGCTTTCTTCACCATCCAACTCTCACATCCATACATGACCACTGGAAAAACCATAGCCTTGACTAGACGGACCTTTGTTGGCAAAGTAATGTCTCTGCTTTTAAATATACTGTCTAGGTTGGTCATAACCTTCCTTCCAAGGAGTAAGCGTCTTTTAATTTCATGGCTGCAGTCACCATCTGCAGTGATTTTGGAGCCCAAAAAAATAAAGTCTGACACTGTTTGCACTGTTTCCACATCTATTTCCCATAAAGTGATGGGACCAGACGCCATGATCTTAGTTTTCTGAACGTTGAGCTTTAAGCCAACTTTTTCACTCTCCTCTTTCACTTTCATCAAGAGGCTCTTTAGTTCTTCTTCACTTTCTGCCATAAGGGTGGTGTCATCTGCATATCTGAGGTTATTGATATTTCTCCCGGCAATCTTGATTCCAGCTTGTGCTTCTTCCAGCCCAGTGTTTCTCATGATGTACTCTGCATAGAAGTTAAATAAGCAGGGTGACAATATACAGCCTTGACAT
Organism: Giraffa tippelskirchi; assembly: GCF_054371585.1. NCBI lineage: Eukaryota > Metazoa > Chordata > Mammalia > Artiodactyla > Giraffidae > Giraffa > Giraffa tippelskirchi. Next base: position 156,487,241 of record NC_137275.1, read on the forward strand.
ACTCCTTTTCCTATTTGGAACCAGTCTGTTGTTCCATGTCCAGTTCTAACTGTTGCTTCCTGACTGCATACAGGTTTCTCAAGAGACAGGTCAGATGGTCTGGTACTCCCATCTCTTTCAGAATTTTCCACAGTTTATTGTGATCCACACAGTCAAAGGCTTTGGCATAGTCAATAAAGCAGAAATAGATGTTTTTCTGGAACTCTCTTGCTTTTTCGATGATCCAGCGGATGTTGGCAATTTGATCTCTGCCTCTGCCTTTTCTAAAACCAGCTTGAACATCTGGAAGTTCACGGTTCACGTATTGCTGAAACCTGGCTTGGAGAATTTTGAGCATTACTTTACTAGCATGTGAGATGAGTGCAATTGTGCAGTAGTTTGAGCATTCTTTGGCATTGTCTTTCTTTGGGACTAGAATGAAAACTGACCTTTTCCAGTCCTGTGGCCACTGCAGAGTTTTCCAGATTTGCTGGCATATTGAGTGCAGCACTTTCACAGCATCATCTTTGAGGATTTGAAATAGCTCAACTGGAATTCCATCACCTCCACTAGCTTTGTTCGTAGTGATGCTTTCTAAGGCCCACTTGACTTCACATTCCAGGATGTCTGGCTCTAGGTGAGTGATCATACCATCGTGATTATCTGGGTCGTGAAGATATTTTTTGTACAGTTTTTCTATGTATTCTTGCCACCTCTTCTTAATATCTTCTGCTTCTGTTAGGTCCATACCATTTCTGTCCTTTATTGAGCCCATCTTTGCATGAAATATTCCCTAACAGTACAGAGGCTCCTCAAAAAATGAAAAATAGCTACCATATGACTTAGCAATTCCATTTCTGGGTGTATATCCAAAGAAAATAAAATCACTATCTCAACAAAACACATTCACCCTTCTGTTCACTACAGCATTAGTTACAATAGCCAAAGCATGGAAACAGCCTCAGCACCCACCACAGACAAATGGATAAAGAAAATGTAGCCCATGAATATTACTTATCTAAAAAATGAAATTCTGCCATTTGCAATAACATGGATGGATCTAGGAGGTATTATACTGAAACTAAGATTGAAATAATACTGGAAGTCAACTATTCTTCAGTTAAAAAAGAGAATGTGGCATATACATACAATGGATTATTTTTCAGCCATGAGAAAGAAGGAAATATTGTCATTTGCAAAGTGTGGATGAAACGACGTTATGTTAAGTCAAACACAGAAAGACAAATATTGTATGATATCATTTATATGTAGAATCTAGAAAAAGCCAAACACATAAAAACAAAGTAGAGTGGTGGTTACCAATGCCTGGGGTCTAGGGGAAATGGGGAGATGTAGGTCAAGGGTACAGAATTATAAAATAAATAAATTCTAGGGATCTAAAGTACGGCATGATTACCATAGTTAATAATCTTGCATTATATACTTGAAAGTTGCTAAATTTAAAAGTTCTCACACAAAACAATTGTAACTATGTGAAGTCACAGATGTAGTAACTAATATCACTGTGGTAATCATTTTGCATTACATACACATATCAAATCATCATACTGTTCGTCTAAAGATTACACAAAGTTACATGTCAGTTATATCTCAACAAAGCTAGGGGTAAAAAGACACAAAGCTAGGGGTTGCATAGACTACGATCCAAAAACTGGATCTTACAAACCATAAATATTCAGGGAAAAGGGAACAGGCCCATGACTCTAAAATAAAGGCTACTTCATGGTTACATGGTCCAGGTGTAGATGGAAGAAATGGAACTTCCATCTTGCTGGTAATCAATTTTTTACTTCCCAAGAAGCATATAGATGTGAGCAAGAGTGAAAACAATTATTTTAAAATAGTAAATATGATCAAGGAAAAATAAAACTGTGTCTATTCTTGGCTCTGGTATGTAGATATGTGAACAAAAATCACTACAGACATGCTATTTCTCTTGAGGAAATTTGAGAATTAGAATTCTATTGTGTTTTCAAGAGGCTTTAAGGTCATACACCAGCTTGAACACACACATACACAGACATACGAACTCTCTCATTTCGTGTACATGAAAGACACCAAAAGCAGGAGACGGGTTGTCAAGGAAAAAAGTTCATCTCCCACTAGCAACTTGAGGGATCTAGGACCCTGTCAACAGTTAGGTGCTGTGTTCTGACTGCTCACCCCATGGTCTGACCTCTAGTCATCCCTTTGTAATTATGCAACTCAGACTGAAAGGAAGGCCCCAGATAAAGCATTTATTCCCAGCAAGAGTTTCTCTGATGCTGCAGCCCAGCAATCTTGGTAACCAGTCTTTGGGTTATCTCAGTGATCTGAGTTCTCAGCAGGGAAGTCAGTATGTTTGATGACTGACCGCTTAGGTCATGACACACGCAGGTCACACACATTCCATCAGCCCTTTCTATCTAACCCTACTTAGCTTTCCTTCTGGAGTACCCCAGTAATCACTCTAGTTCACTTAAGATGGTAAGAATGAATTGTAGCTGAACGATGAGGTTGTAATTTGCTCTGGGATCACTAAAAATACATTTGCTACAGGTCAGCTCCCACTATAACACAAGGGGCTGTGGCCAACACAGCAAGTATAGTGATTACTTGATTCCAAGCCTGAAAAAATAATCAATACTCTGATGTTCTGCCTTTAGAACTGCAGAGCAGGAGCACTCAGTAAAAGCGTGGAATCCTTAAACCAACTGAATGAGAATCAGATTGTGATCCACTGGAGTCTTGGACATTAGAAATGCTCTAGCTTTAGTGCGTCAGGCAGTAAAGAATCAGACATGTGGAGACTGAAAGACTTTCATCCCTGACCATCCACTTGAGGATTCGTCAACATACATTTACTGAGCATCTATGAGTGTCAGGAACTATGATGGATGTAAAGATAAGGACAACATATCCTCAATGAGCTTAGGCTCCAATAGAAGAGATAAAGAAAATTCATAAAGATTATCATGTAAGGGAGGATGTATTTCATATATTAGGAGCAGTATAAATTGTGAGGTCTTAAAAAATAAATGGAACTTTCATCCACAGAAAGGAGGATATTCCAGGCAGAGAGCACAACTGAGACAGAGGTGGAAAAGCACAGGGATTTATCCAGACAAATTTGCAGCCCACTGTGTGAGACTAGAATTGTGTAGGGAAGCTTGTGTTAGTCACTCAGTCATCTCCAACTCTGCAACCCCATGGACTGTAGCCCACCAAGCTCCTCTGTCCATGGAATTCTCCAAGCAAGAATACCGGTGTGGGCTGCCATTCCCTTTAGTTCCCGTAAATTCAGACCTGAGATAAGAATTTGGGTTCACAGAGCTTATTTTGGAGTGATTCCAGGAAACCGAAGAGAGGGAGTAGTGAAATCAGCAGGGCAAGAAGGGAAAGCCAATGAAGGGTGAGTTAATGGTTGCCACTGTGGGCAAATGAAACATGGTCCCACTAGACACCAAATGAAAGACTGCATAGAACACAACTCAGATTTGTCCTCCCAAAGGAAGGACAAGGGATTTGGGGTCATTACCCACCAACTCTTACCCATCAGTGGTTGAAGGTTGCTGCTTCAGGGATGTTAATTCCACAGCAGTTCCAGCACAGGCTCCTGCAGCTAGAGAAAGCCCTAGGCAAGGAGACATAGGTACTTGAGGCAAGACGCCTTCCAAGTGTACAGAGAATGGTCTACTGGAGACACTAGCAATGCTCTGGGGTGAGCCACTGACAATATCTGCTACGAGGAGTGAAGCTAAACCACCAGATTAGGAGGCTACATCAGAGACCTTTTATTCCATTCATTTCAATTCAAATCAGTAAACACTTGGGGGTCCTAAGCACCTGAAAGAAAACATATGAATTAAATATGGTTCTTCCTTCAGAGAGCAAACAGTTCTTAAGTAATGAGTCTGGGATTAACCATCCAGTAAGTAACCACTGAAGATTTATGGGGAGCTAAGTAAACTGATCGGACCATCAGCCTCTGCCATGAGTAGTGAATGGCTCTTTTTATCTCTCAAAAAAAGATATTTGAGATGGGAAAGCCATTTAATTAAGGCCTGAGTTAGAGCGGTGATGATGGAGAATGAAAAGATGTAGAGCCTGTGTGTGTGTATACATGTGTGTGAGTGTGTGTATGTGTGTGTGAGCTTGTGTATGTATAGGAAGTGCAGACTCAAGTAAAACATACAGGACCAAGTAAAACTGGCAAGATGTGGCTGCTGATTGGATATGAAAGATGAAGGATAACAAAGGATGCAGGAAATTCAGATTTTTAGCCTTGGGGATATGCTGGTAGCTTAGGCTGAAATAAAGAAATCAGAAGAGTAGAAGGTATGGAGAAGCAACGTCCATTTTTTTTCTACACTGAACAAGGCTCTCTCTTACTACCCCTCATCTTGCTCAGCATTCCAGTCACTTCCTCCAGAACTGGGCTCTGGGCTGCAGGCAGCTTATAAACTGTTAAAGCCATTCCCAGGCCTTCTAGGACCACAGAAGCAGAGCTGAGGGTCTAAGCCACACCCATTGTCATCGGTCCCCTATAAATACCTAGTTTAAAGGAAAAAACAGCTGGATAATCTGGATAAACAACTAGATAAACCAAAGCATAAACCTGTTCTCAACAGTGGGGCCAGTCTGGTCTGGGCAGAATGTAGTAAGCTTTCTCCCCAAACAGAGGTTAAGACTCAAGCAAGAAAAGAACACCTGGCTTTCTTTAATGACCCACCCTATTGGGAGCCTTACTTCTAACTGGTACCACAGGTGGCTCCCAGGTGTGCACCTATCAACATCCTCAGTCCTTGTCAGAACATTTACAGCATTCCATGCTTCTATATGCACCACAAATGCAGCTGAAAGAATGGACGGGTTCCCCTCCTGTCTGAGGCATCCTGCTGCTGTCTGCTTGTTTGCGGTGAGAGGGGAGGTAGTGAGCTACCCGAGGTTTGGTCAGAAACACCACCAAGTCACCAGTGGTGTCAGGGTATGGATTCATAGCGATTGTGCTCACTCAACTTTCTCTCTCAAGGAGGAGGGTGTATCCAGCGGATTGTGCCCTAGCTACAGGAGTTTCTTGGGAAGCCGCAACCCCATTGCACAGCAGTGTAACACTCAGGATTTCTACCAGGGAGCAGCTGAATAGGGGAGGCCCTAAACTGAGACCACAGTAACGCACAACTGCTACATGGCTGAGAAACCAGGAGTGAAGAGGCTATACTGGTGAATGAGATTGGGTAGGGGGATTTAGACTGAATGAATATGGCTGGTTGATGAGACCTCCCTCCCCCATCTTTAGGTGCCAAAAGGATACTAAGCCCTACTTAAGAGTTCCAGCTGAGCCACCAAGGAAGCCCTTGTCCTAGGGCAAATTAGCCTTCCAACTGAACTTTCTTCACAGCCAGCTTAAATTCCTGCTGGGACAGTCGTGATCAGAGCTAAGAGTGCCACCTACAGACACTTTAGTGCTAAATATTTATTAGAAAATCTGAAGAAAGCCATCACAATCAGTTGTGCAAGATCCTAAGTAGTCCTGAAACTTCAACAGTAAAGAAGGAAGTGTGTGTGTGTGTGTTGGAAAAAGTAGGGTCAACAGACCAGGAGAAATAAAAAATATAGGACACTCTGGGCCTAAATATGACTGGAAGGATGCTGGTGACAGAAACAATTAGGGGGACTTTGGAAGTGAGCTTTAGGAAACAGGCTGAATTTAGCCCTCTGCCACTCCTCCCACCTCCCCTTACAAAGGCTGAGTCCAATCCCCAGTGTGATTCATTCTCACCTCTCCCTCTTCCTGCCAGCATTTTAGACGTGTACTTGAGGTTTGGACCCTGAGCTCCTGCAATTTGTGACAGGTAGTTATAAAACTACTACCTTCATGTTTTATTTTATCGATTTACTGAGACTTTCAGTGGTTAAGAAAAGTGACATGGTGGCTGGTCCTCCCCCCCTGTTCTCACTGGTGGCTTTGCCTACTACCATCTCACTTCCACCAGCCCTATCTCTGCCTACTAGCAGCTACTATTTTCTCTAGATTTGGGACATATGCAGTTTAGCCTTAGAAAAACATTCAGCGTCAAACCTTAAAACATCAGGGTCTAAATATATGTTTTTCCTCTAGGTATTTTAAAGAGTTAGCATTTAATTCAGAGGAATAAAAGTCAAATAGTAGGACGTGGAACTGACAGAGATGCTATTTTGGAGCATGAATCCTATAAATCTTCAACTTACATCATATAAGACTCACCTATATATGTTTAGTTTTATCACAAATACTAAGATTAACACTTGCCCTTTTATGTAGTAAAATGAGAACAGCTGGCAGAATTTAGTGCAGAACTCAAGCTCTGTGACATTGGGCAAGTCACTGAACTGACCAAAGCCTCAATATCCAAATGTGTAAAATGAGAAAGAAAAAAACAAAACCTGCCTTTCACAAGGTGAGTTACAGACTTAAATATTATAAGATCCTTAATATAAACCCAGTGTCTCACACAACAATGATGATGATCAGTATTTCCGGGCCAGCTTGTCTAGAGGAATTCACTGTATTCTAAAGTAGCCTCTTCTAACATACCTCAGGTCATATTTCCCCTTATTAGCAGAAGGTCGTTACATTAATTAAACACTTTTTCATGCTTGTCAGTGATATCTTAATTTAAAGCCAAGCTCTCACCACTTCAAACAGTTTCTTATAAAACAAACCAGAGGAAATCATACTCCCCTGATTACAAGACCACAATTCAGCAAATACCAGCTTTTCTTAATGAAAAGTACCAAGACAGTGCACAGAAGGAAAACATTTGCCAGAAACCCTAAAAATGCACAAGAGGAGCTAGGGGAAAGTGAGTTATAATCATCTCGTTGATTGTTCTTCCTTTTTATTTCTCTTGGGAGGAGAGTTCATTTTCCCGGCTCCCAATGCAATGACACCATCGTGGACACATGTATATTTTTAGAAGAGCTGTATTATTGTTGCCCTAGTATATGCACTGCTTTTAATCATCTAAGTCATGCCTGGGTGATGGGCCTGACACAATAGGGAGGCAACGACTAGACAAATAGGCCGTTTCCTGAAATGTGTAAGAACATAAACAGAAAGATTATCCAAAATTCCATCATTGTGTACAATACTTGTCTTCTTGAGTCAGGAATGAGGGGACATTCCTCAGTTTATTTCCCACTGAATTGATCCTTTGTTTCCCTTCCTCCAGCCTTTTCACAATCTAAATGAGAGTGATTTCCTCCCTGGATGAAATCAGAGCCATTCATTGTGGTTTACCTAGATTTGTGGGATGATTCGAGAGAGGAAAGCAAGGGTGAGAAAATGCATGTTCCATCCTCCGAAGCTGACTCACAGACCAAGCGGGTAACACCAACGTGAGGGTGAAAGGAAGAAGCAGCTGTTTCACCCTCTCCTAACTTGAAGCTGAAGCTCATTTCTCTGATCACACAAGTGTGACTGCAAACACAAAGTGTAACCCTCAGTGCTCCTGGTAAAGACCTTTACCTGCTGCCTTTTATGGGTAGTTGTGATCATAAGAGATGAGGGTGGACCCAACAAGACTGATTGAAAGGAGCAGAAGGAGAGGCTTGATCGAGAATCACTGCCTGAAATGGTGGCCCACTGCTCTTACAGCCATGAGCAGGTGGTGTTGTGGCAGCTAACCCAAGGTACCACCAACATATTCTACATTCCTCCAGATGTGGCCAGAGGGGCATAGGGAGGAAAAGGAGGAATTTTATAGCTTGCTCAGGCAATCTGGGGTTCACAAAAAGCTTAAGACTAAAATTAACCTACTCTGAGATCAACAATAACTTCACAGGCACACAGTCTCCAGCCAGGGCTCCAAATACTCATTTGTTGAGTACCAAGCATGGGGTTTCCCTGGTGGCTCAGATGGTAAAGAATCTGCCTGCAATGCAGGAGATCTGGGTTCAATCCCTGGGTTGGGAAGATCCCCTGGAGAAGAAAATGGCAACCCACTCCAGTATTCTGGCCTGGAGAATCCCATGGACAGAGGAGCCTGGCAGGCTACTGTCTGTAGGGTCACACGAGTTGGGACATGACTGAGTGAGTAATACACACACAAGCATGTATTGCCCAGTAAGAACAGTATTACTCACTATGGTTAGTACCAGGCTCAGGCTTGAGAGGTAGGACCAGTGGTAAGACTCCACTGCTCTCTAACTAGGATGCTCCCTGCACCTACTAGTAAGCCACGATGTACCAGGGACTCCACGGTCCAAGGTGTCTTCCTAGAATCAGTCATACCTGATGTTGAGTCATTTGAAATGTAACTCGTAGATGAGAGTATGGAGTAGAAGGCTAAATTTACATGAACCTTTAAAATAAAACCCAGATATGCCCAGAAACTGTAAAAGGCAGTTAAGCCTATGGTTACTTTATATAAATTTGCATTGTTTGTGATGTTTTTTCACAACAAGCAAGTCTACAATTATCTGGAAAAAAATATTCTTTTAAATCGATAAACCACAGAATCTTTAAGAACTCTCTTACTAGGTAAATTCAAGCTGTGTTCCCAGACACAACTGATTGACTAATGCTCCTCCAACATAGAAGTCTTTCCATGAGCAAGCCTGAGAAACAGTGAGATGCAAAGAACCCTGGGCTGAACCTGAAACTCAGAAGACCTCACAGCCCAGCTTCACCACCATACTGTATGATACTGAGCATACTATTTCAGTTGATTATTTATTCATCCAGTGAACATGTACTGAGCACTTTGGATGTGCTAGATACTGTAAGCTACAGATATTCCACATCTGTAAAATAGGGATATTAATATTAGCAAACAGTGTTACTAAAGTCAAATAAATTACTCTATACAAAAGCATTCCAAAACACAGTTCTATATAATATGGACTACTTTGTGACTCTAGGCATCTTATGGATTAAGAATTTCCCGGGTTAGCCTGTGAACCTCAGCACTATTTGTAGCATGGTTTCCACGCAGGGCAGATTATATTAGAGTAGCAGGGACCACATGTCCCTCTCCCTCTTCCTCTTCTAACCACTCTGCCTACTCTCCCAGATAAGTGATGGGGGTGGCCAGCCATGGAGAGAAGGAAGCTACATGATGAATAACTTTCTTTTCCACATTTCAGACCCAACAAGTACTGGCAAACTTTTAGGACCACAAGAGAATACATGCTTTCAGAAGTCCATTCTGACCTGCCAGGGCTCCATCATGAATCCATTATTCCTTCAATTTATCACTTGTAAAGGACATTCATGTGTCAGGTCTCTACAAGTCACTACACAGGTAGTTCTAAAGAAAAGAGAAGAAGCTAAAACAAAGAGAAATGGAAATCTTTTCCACTGAAGTGTGATGATGCCCTGAATCCTGCCACGGAGTCCTCCATGGGCCACTGGGGTCTACATCCCAGGGTAAATGAAGACTGCACAGTCTTCCTTAACGAGCCCTGCTTAGGGGACTGAATATTCAAAGCGTACAAGAACAGCCACCCTGCATGAGCATAAAGGAGGAAAAAGAAGTAGCAAAAGTAAACAACCCCTCCCCCACAAACTAAAGAAAATAGTTGTTTCCATCTCAAGGAAAACTTTTTCAAAAACTGGAGGCTACAGCCTCTGAAGAGGTCTATTGTAAACGTTGGGACTGTGGTCAGTGTATTTGATTCAGATCCACCATTAGGAAGGGCTGAGTGTAGATAATCTCCCCTTAGGCCAAAGAAAATCACAGAGCCTTTTATTAATGTTTTGGCTTTTAATCCTTAGACAGGTTGTGAGCTAACTGAAAACTGCTTTGACGAGATCATCTAGAAGGAATCAGTGTCATGGCTGCTAAATTCATTCAAAAGAGAGTAAAGAGACTACTTCCTGACCACATGTGCACATGGCCATAGATTCAGCCTTTTCTTCAAATGAACATTCTTGCATTAAGCACCTGCTATGTGTGAAACACTGGTAATGTGCTCTCAGAACAGAAATGAGACTAGATAACCCCTGAGCTCTGCTTGTTCATTCTCTGTTGTGAAAGCAAATGCCTACAGAAACAGCTTTGCAAAAAGGAGTCTATGCTAGTGTTATTAAACCACACGATGAAAGTATAGAGGAGACAGACACGTGTTCTGAGAGAGCAACTTAAAGGAGAAATATTTTAAGATGATAAAATGAAAGGGTAACATATGTTGATGGAATTGCAAATGTTAGTATTTTGGTAACTAAAACAGTATAATTGTTCAGAATGCCCAATCATAAAGAAAAGGGAAGAAGGAGGGAAGAAAATAAATCAACAAACATGTTTGCACCAATTATTTGCACCATTCTTACTTTTTAAGTATTGCTCTAGTTCCCTTATGTTACTAGCTAGTTTAGACAGAAGGAGTACAGGTGATGCTGTTGGTTGCTTCTCCAACACTTGCCCTTCAAGTAGCAGAGAGTTGTAAGACCAGCTGGCCACACCCAGGGGTGGGTTCTGATGGATGCAGCCTTCCATGGTAGCCTCAGCCCTCCTCCTGCCAGTGGTTTGTTCAGGAAGGAGCATCTGAAACAAATCTGGCCAGTGACACCACAGGTTTGAAGTTTCCTTTATCTTCAAAAGGAACCCAAGAGGACTTCCCTGGTGGTGCAGTAGATAAGGATCTGCCTGCCAATGAGAAGGACACGGGTTCAATCCCTGGTCCAGGCAGATTCCACATGCCAAGGAGCAACTAAGCCCGTGTGCCACAATTATTGAGCCCAAGCTCTAGAGTCCACGAGCAGAAATTACTAAGCTGTGTGCTAAAACTACTGAAGCCCGAATGCATTGCCCAAGAACCCTAGGGCCTGTGCCTGGCAGCAAGAGACCCCACCGCAGTAAGAAGCCCACACAATAGAGTAGCACCTGGTCTCTGCAACTAGAGAAAGGCTGCATGCAGCAACAAAGACCCAGCACAGCCAAAATTATAAATAAATAAATGACTTTTTTAAAAAGTGACCCAAGAAAGAGACCATTTTTTTTCTTCTCTCATGGATATTGTCTTATCTGGATGTGGTGTCTGAAACTGCTGGCAGAGTGGGAAATAGAAGGAAGCTGACTCCTAATGATTACACCACTGAACTAACTAGCTCTGGAGTCCAGGCCTCCTCCCTCCATGCTGTGTGAGAAAACAAATGCTTTCACTGCATCAACCAACTGCTTCACGTTTCTGTCACATGTACTTAGGGAATCCTAGAACAAGGGATACAAGGAGGTGCCATATCTTTGTTCTGCTCTGGCTAGGAAATAGGCACAGACATGGACACAAGGAAATGGATCACTCTCACTGGGTTTGTTTTTTTTTTTTTTTTCTTTCTTTCTTTTTTTTTTTTTTAATTTATTTATTTTAGTTGGGGGCTAATTACTTTACAATATTGTAATAGTTTTTGCAAAACACTGACATGAATCAGCCATGGGTTTACATGAGTTCCCCTTCCTGGACCCCCCACCCACCGCCCTCCCCATCCCATCCCTCTGGGTCATCCCATTGCCCTGGCCCTGAGCCCTTGTCTCATGCATCGAACATGGAATGGTGTTCTGTTTCACATATGATAATATACATGTTTCAATGCTATTCTCCCAGAACGTCCCACCCTCACCTTCTCCCTCAGAGTCCATAAAATTGTTCTATGCATCTGTGTCTCTTATTCTGTCTCGCATATAGGGTTATCGTTACCATCTTTCAAATTCCATATATATGCATTAGTATACTGTATTGTTGTTTTTCTTTCTGGCTTACTTCACTCTGTATAATGGGCTCCAGTTTCATCCATCTCAGTAGAACCGATTCAAATGTATTTTTTTTAATGGCTGAGTAATATTCCATTGTGTATATGTACCACAGCTTCCTTATCCATTCGTCTGCTGATGGACATCTAGGTTGCTTCCATGTCCTGGCTATTGTAAACAGTGCTGTGATGAACATTGGGGTACACGCGTCTCTTTCAATTCTGGTTTCCTCGGTGTATATGCCCAGCAGTGGGATTGCTGGGTCATATGGCAGTTCTATTCCCAGTTTTTTGAGGAATCTCCACACTGTTCTCCATAGTGGCTGTACTAGTTTGCATTCCCACCAACAGTGTAAGAGGGTTCCCTTTTCTCCACACCCTCTCCAGAATTTATTGCTTGTAGACTTTTGGATAGCAGCCATTCTGACTGGTGTGAAATGATACCTCATTGTGGTTTTGATTTGCATTTCTCTAATAATGAGTGATGTTGAGCATCTTTTCATGTGTTTGTTAGCCATCTGTATGTCTTCTTTGGAGAAATGTCTGTTTAGTTCTTTGGCCCATTTTTTGATTGGGTCGTTTATTTTTCTGGAATTCAGCTGCAGAAGTTGCTTGTATATTTTTGAGATTAATTGTTTGTCTGTTGCTTCATTTGCTATTATTTTCTCCCATTCTGAAGGCTGTCTTTTCACCTTCCTTATAGTTTCCTTTGTTGTGCAAAAGCTTTTAACTTTAATTAGGTCCCATTTGTTTATTTTTGCTTTTATTTCCAATATTCTGGGAGGTGGGACATGGAGGATCCTGCTGTGATTTATGTCGGAGAGTGTTTTGCCTATGTTTTCCTCTAGGAGTTTTATAGTTTCTGGTCTTACGTTTAGATCTTTAATCCATTTTGAGTTTATTTTTGTGTACGGTGTTAGGAAGTGTTCTAGTTTCATTCTTTTACAAGTGGTTGACCAGTTTTCCCAGCACCACTTGTGAAAGAGATTGTCTTTTCTCCATTGTCTATTCTTGCCTCCTTTGTCGAAGATAAGGTGTCCATAGGTGCGTGGGTTTATCTCTGGGCTTTCTATTTTGTTCCATTGATCTATATTTCTATCTTTGTGCCAGTACCATACTGTCTTGATGACTGTGGCTTTGTAGTAGAGGCTGAAGTCAGGCAGGTTGATTCCTCCAGTTCCATTCTTCTTCCTCAAGATTGCTTTGGCTATTCGAGGTTTCTTATATTTCGATACAAATTGTGAGATGATTTGTTCTAGTTCTGTGAAAAATACCATTGGTAGCTTGATAGGGATTGCATTGAATCTATAGATTGCTTTGGGTAGTATACTCATTTTCACTATATTAATTCTTCCAATCCATGAACACGGTATATTTCTCCATCTGTTTGTGTCCTCTTTGATTTCTTTCATCAGTGTTTTATAGTTTTCTATATATAAGTCTTTTGTTTCTTTAGGTAGATATATTCCTAAGTATTTTATTCTTTTTGTTGCAATGGTGAATGGTATTGTTTCCTTAATTTCTCTTTCTGTTTTCTCATTATTGGAGTATAGGAATGCAAGGGATTTCTGTGTGTTAATTTTATATCCTGCAACTTTACTATATTCATTGATCAACTCTAGTAATTTTCTAGTAGAGTCTTTAGGGTTTTCTATGTAGAGGATCATGTCATCTGCAAACAGTGAGAGTTTTACTTCTTCTTCTCACTGGGTTTTGCATGAGATAAATGTTATGAAGCTTTCCTATAAAACTCACTGAGGCCTGTATTTAGTTTTCATCAGAGTCCCCCTATGCTCCCCTCCATAGGCTCTCCATGCACACTGGTGGGCTCTTCAAACTGGATTCAGCTGGTACTAAGATTAGACAGGAAAGAGCTACCAAGTGGGAGAATTTAGAGAAAAAAGGGGGTTAGGAGGTGTGATCAGAATTACCACACAGGCTGAAAAAACGATAGTGCCCAGACCTCTAACCTTTGCCAGCAATGCCTCCTCTCCCTGTATATGACATATAGACACCTAGATATCTTATATTCATCCAGCATTTCCTATTCCCAAAGCACTTGGAAATATTGTTTCACATATATTTGACCCTTAAGGAAACATCATGAAGCAGGCAGAGCAGGTTTTTCTACCTCTGTTTAATAGATAAACTAACTAATAGATAAGCTTTGAAAAGCTACACAGCGGATACTGACAGGCCCCAGACTTTGGCTTTCACTCCTGAAAAGACCAGGAACCTAAGAATATAAATATTAATATATTTAAATACACATTTTTATAAAATTAAATATAAACATAATTTATAAATGTACTTATTATTTATTATTAAATTATATATTGCTACTGCTAAGTCGCTTCAGTCGTGTTCGACTCTGTGCGACCCCATAGATGGCAGCCCACCAGGCTCTGCCGTCCCTGGGATTCTCCAGGCAAGAATACTGGAGTGGGTTGCTGTTTCCTTCCCCAGTGCATGAAAGGGAAAAGTGAAAGTGAAGTCGCTCAGTCGTGTCCGACTCTTAGCAACCCCATGGACTGCAGCCTACCAGGCTTCTCCGTCCATGGGATTTTCCAGGCAAGAGTACTGGAGTGGGGTGCCGTTGCCTTCTCCGATTAAATTATATATAGTTGAATACAAATATAAATCACAGAGGATTCGAGTCATGGGGAGCTCTTACATGATAATAGGAAGGAAAGAGTAGATATATCGAAATAAAATGTGGGAGATACAGAAAAAAATATTTGAGGGGAATTTTGAGCAAAGAGTTTACTCTAAGACCTTCTGATTTGCAATGCAATGAATTTTTACCATATCATGATCAATAAACATTTTTTGGCATCTAGGATGTAGGAGGTGCCCCTTGGGCTGAGTTTTAAAAGGATAAGAGAAGTGAAGCAGGGAAGCTGAGAGGCAGGAAGGAGACCCCAGGCAGAGAGAACAATCTCTGCTACCAGGAGGCATAATCAGCTCAGTGCAGGGGAACTTTAAGTGGTCTCATATCACTGGAGCACTGGATGCAGCAAATGCCAAGGACAAAGCACAAAAGAAAAGCACAACAAAAACCACCATCTCACCATCTGCCCAAGTTTCCTGCCCTCTGTGGAGGCCCCTGAAAGCCACATTGAGGAGCTAGGGTTCTCTTCTATAATATGTGGTGTTCAAAGTTTTTCTATGCATATAACCACTAAAGTAACTGAAAAACTATATGCCTAATATTTACAACTTACTTTGAAAGGTGGCTCAGTTGGTAAAAAGATCTGCCTGCAATGTGGGAGACCTGGGTTCAATTCCTGGGTTGGGAAGATCCCCTGGAGAAGGGAATGGCAACCCACTCCAGTATTCTGGCTTAGAGAATTCCATGGACAGAGGAGCCTGGCAGGCTACAGTCCATGGGGCACAAAGAATCGGACACAACTAAGCAAATTTCACTTTGAATTGCACTGAAAACACAAGATGGACTGATGAATGCATAGATCAATGGACAGATATGTGACAAGGCAAATACACTAAATGTTTTATAGAATCTACGTGGTGCACATGTGGGTGTCTGTCCATGGGATTCTCTAGGCAGGAATACTGGATGGGGTTGCCATGCCCTCCTCCAGAGCATCTTCCATACCCAGGGATCAAACGCACATCTCCTGCAACTCCTGCACTGGCAGGCAGGTTCTTGACCACTAGCGCCACCTGGGAAGCCCCAAATACATTAAAAGTTTTATAAGTAAAAAGAATCTAAGTAGTACACATATGGGTGTTCACTATATAATTCTTTACTTTCTCTATATATTTGAATTTTTTCATAATAAAGAGGTTAGGAGAGGAAAAACTATGTTACTCCTTACAGATATTTACTTTTTTTATCATAGGTTTACTTTTTTATATAAAAGGACATAGAAAATGCTAAACAGGCAATAAAATGAAATAAGATGAGAATTGGTTATGAAACAAATACTATATTTTATGATTTGATAAAAGACTGTAAATACCTTGTTGATAAAGCACACTGAATCTGAGGGAAATTATGTAAAATATTTATCCTTTTTTTTTAAAATAATTATCTTGAAAAATGTGATAGTCCCTGAAGCATTTCAGTTATATTCGAAAGAATTGGCATCATTAAACTTTTACTGTTTTGGCTGCTCTGAATTTAGACCAATCCAACACTAACCAAATCTGAGCTCCACTCTTAACAGAGAGATGTATAAGATGGGATAAACAGGAAGCTCAACAGGATCAAGGTATAGTGATTCATCATTAAAGCAAGTTTTTTCTAAAAACCAATATTTCAATTTATCCTGTTGTTTGACATACAGAGGTTTTTATATCTGAGGATAATGGTTCAAAGAAAGATTTAGAATGGGTGAAAAGCCAACCTTTCATTTATTAGAAGTAGATGAATCTTGTGCTTGCAGGCTCATTTGGATATTGAAGACCTGGAAATTGATTTCTTAAAATGTATTCATGCACATGGACCCTTTGGCAAGTCTCTGTATAGCCCAGTTTGGAGACTATTCACTAAGTGAGAAGTCATTACCTGTAAGATGTTCTGAGCAATGACAGGATCAGGTTTAGACCTTGATCCTGGCATGACAATGGAAGATAGATTTAGGGGATTCAGAGTGGAGGACTCAGGGATACTAGCTAGAAAGCTGCTGCAGTCCATTGGATGTGAAACAGGAGAGAGATTTTACAGCAGGAACTAGGGAAAGAATTTGAGAGATACTTTAAAGAAGCGATGTTCAGCTGGATGAATGACTGTCCAAATGTATGGAAAAGAGGAGTCAAGAGTGACCATTTGATCCATAATGGCAAGGAATAAATATACTCAACAGAAATTTAATATGTATGCAACGTTCTGAAGATAACACATGCTACAACATTATAAAAGTTTCTGCAACATTTGATTTTATCTTTTTTCAGTTATATTAAAATGTGACTGTTCAACCCAGATACCGTCCCTCAGTGCTGTGGCTTCAGCATTTCCATCTCAAGGGAACACACTTCCAAGAGCTGACTGGGTCATGGGGTCCCTTCTTGATTCCAAGTTACAGTCAAGGCAGTTGAAAGAACATGGAATGAGGATTAGGGAGAGCTGAGGTCTAGGTCTGCTCTGAGTAGGTCCAACTTTGACTCTACTCCTTCCTGTGTGACTTCAGACAAACCACTTAACCTCTCCGACCTTCACTTATATCAGCTGGAAAGCAGAAGATGTCAGCAAGGTGATCGGCAAAGTCCCTTGCTTCCCTAACCTTATTATAAGGTTCAAAAATCTATTGACTCTGGACAGGCTAACTCCATCAGAGTAATGAAAGAGTTAAGAAGTTGAGTGAAGAATCTGACAGATCATGAAGATGAATTAGCTGCAGGAAGAGTCAATAGGTGTAAATTGCTATAAGCTTGGCGGCTTTCTGCAGCTCCTAGTCAGCACCTGGAGGAAGAAGGTGCTAATGATACTATGGGGACAGAAATGCTGATAGTTATTAAGCAGCAGGCAATGGAAAACCCAAATTTACACTAATGTAATCTGAATCGGTGCCAACATCAGCCTGACGAAGGTCCTCGGAGGTGGGTGACAGCACTCTGAGAAGCTGAAAATGATGGCTAATAATAAAGCACAAATTCCAATTAATATATGCATTTCTCGTTTGTCTTTTTAGAAAAAAAAAAAAAAAAGACCCTACTCTATCAGCAAGTGCTTTCTCCCAGCTAAAGTCACTCATTCACTTGTCGCTCAGTTGTCTCCGACTCTTTGCGACCCCATGGACTGTAGCCCACCAGGCTCCTCTGTCCATGGACTTTTCCAGGCAAGAATACTGGAGTGGGTTGCCATTTCCTTCTCCAGAGGATCTTCCCAACCCAGGGATCGAACCGGGGTCTCCTAGGTTGCAGGCAGATGCTTTACCATCTGAGCCACCAAGGAATAATCAAGAAGTAATCAAACAGAAGTAATTCTATTAGCAAGTGCTTTCTCCCAGCTAAAGAAAAGTGTTAATTATTTCCAATAGTCTACAAACCGGAGAAGGCAATGGCACCCCACTCCAGTACTCTTGCCTGGAAAATCCCACGGATGGAGGAGCCTGGTAGGCTGCAGTTCATGGGGTCGCTAGAAGTCAGAGACACTGAGTGACTTCACTTTCACTTTTCACTTTCATGCGTTGGAGAAGGAAATGGCAACCCACTCCAGTGTTCTTGCCTGGAGAATCCCAGGGATGGCGGAGCCTGGTGGGCTGCCATCTATGGGGTTGCACAGAGTCGGACACGACTGAAGCGACTTAGCAGCAGCAGTCTACAAACAGATGGAACCACCTTCTTTTTAAGTAAGTGAAGGAAAGACAGAGCACGGGTACAGGTCTTGCACATTCTCTACCTGAGCTCACATTTTGACCACGGGGAGTTACTGAGACAGAACAAAAGGAATGCTCGGTTACTAAATGGGAGGGAAATGGAAGAACAGAGCCAGGCAATTGAGGCTGGGATCCCAGGTATCTGAAGAGCAGTTCAATTAGCATTGTTCCTCTTGGTAGAGAATCCATGAATCCAGAACAGAAGAACCAGGAAAAAAAAAAAATCTCCTGACTTCACTGGGGGTAGACACAGAACTTCCAGTAAGTGTGATCTTACTTCAGCAAAGTTCTGTGATTTCCAACCTTACAATTCCATTTCCAACCAGATATTGCACAGGAATTTGCCTGGGAAACAGACAAGGACTAGGATTCTCTAAGTGGATTTCACCATTATTATCCCCATTTCCCCCACCTGGCAGCATGGACACCATTCCTCATATCCCACATCCCACTGTCCACCTAAAATGCTTCCTCCTCCCTGCCCAAGACCCCTACCTAAACCAAGTTCGTCCTTCAAATCTCACTTTATCTTCGACACCACCACGACTGGCTCCATTTCTAAGCTTCTATTATTCCTATAGATCATGATTAGTAATCCAGACTTTGATTTTCCCTTTTTTTTCATTCTTTAATTAGTTTATTTTCTATTTGTTAACTTTACAATACTGTATTTGTTTTGCCATACATTGACATGAATCCGCCATGGGTGTACATGATTTCCCCTTCCAGAACCCCCCTTCCACCTCCCTCCCCATCCCATCCCTCCAGGTCATCCTGGTGCACCAGCCTCGAGCACCCTGTATCATGCATTGAACCTGGACTGGCGATTCGTTTCACATATGATAATTTACATGCTTCCATGCCATCCTCCCATATCATCCCGCCCTCGCCCTCTCCCATAGAGTCCATAATACTGTTCTATTTATCTGTGTCTCTTTTGATGTCTCGCATACAGGGTTATCTTTACTGATTGACTAAATACCATATATATGTGCTAGTATACTGTATTGGTGTTTTTCTTTCTGGCTTACTTCACTCTGTATAATAGGCTCCAGTTTCATCCACCTCATTAGAACTGATTCGAATGTGTTCTTTTTTCATTCTTAATTTCAAAACTGTTAACATTTTCATAGCTGAGGGACATCTGCTACCTGTTGTTTTTAACCTCCTGTAATCCAAAAGACAGTTTGAGGCACTTGCAGACACTAACACCTGACTGGTTGGTAAAGAATGTCTCAGCAACTTGTTTCCCAGGATTCAGAAGTGCAGGACATCCCTCCCATTCTTCACCCAGATATAAATATGAGTGTGGCAATCATGGAAACAGAAGTAATTTTCCCCAGCATCTGCCTGCCCTGCCACCATGTCTAGCACTGCCCTAGTATGGACCTCCTCTCTCAGCATCACACAACTCTCAGATAAAATGTCTCAGAGGTTTCTCCTGTGACAACCACAGACTCCAGTGTAAGGGGAGAGGGAATATCATGGAGGAGGAATATGAAAGAAATGGAGACTGAGAGTGAGGAGACTGTGACATGTACTCACTGTGAAATGAGAAAGCCTGAGTCCTGCAGGTGACAGCTTGCAAGGCAACCAGAAACATACCCATGAATTAAGGCACACTTTGACAAAAGGAGAGATCACAGTTTTGAACACTACAAAAATGGAAAAGTAGAAGAGATCAAAATTCAAGCATCAGGAATTAAAGCATGGTCACTAGAAAATTCAGGAACTAGAACATGCCTAATCCTCGGTCATCTAAAGTGAAGTCACCCTAAAAGCACAGAGTATGAGAGAGTGGGAGTGGGTGAGACAGATTTCCCAGAGTCTTATATCAGTAAGTTCACCTAAGAAATGTGTGCTTTTCATTGATTAAATATATAAACACAATCCTGTGTCAACAATATCTCCAAAATATATGCAGGAAAAAGAACACAGCCCACTTATTATAACATACTCTCCTGGAAAGGATGCATAGCATGCAAAGCCAAGTATTTATATAACTTGTAACAATGTAGCAGCCAACATGTATACGCAGCCAACTTTAACCACTGTGAGGTTACCATGTGTCAGGTACTGTTGTAAGCCATTTACAAATATTAAATCCTTTTATCTCTGACACCAATCCTATTATTATCCCAACTTTACAAATGAGGAATCTAAGACACAAGCAAATTAAGTATCTTTACTAAGGTCACCCAACTGCTCAGTGGTGGAACTGAGATTTGAACCCAGTGTGTCTGGCTCCTGAGTCCTTGGTCTTATCTGTTTTTTTCTCCTTACTGTTTTCTAACCTGGAGAGATGACAAAAACAGCATAAGTTTATCTACTTCTCCCAACCAATAACTTCCATCCAGAGTCTATTTTCCCCTGGATCTTCCCAATCTGGAGCTCCTTAACCAGCCCTACTGTCCATCCTCAGAAAGTAAAATCTCAAAGATATATTTATAGCTCTCTGGGTATAGCACAGATGATGATCTTGAACATTCTTTCCCAATCTGTTTCTCTTTTTTTTTAACCCATTATTACTGCAGATAGAGATTCTCTTACTGATAGTGAAAGAACACATTGCTCCTTCCCTCTCCCTGGCCACCAGCTGGCACATCTTTCCCTCCCCACCCTCACCCACTTAGGAGGGATACATCCTATGAGCAGAACCCCCTTCCCATGGACCTGCTGCCTGCACTTCCATATCTCTCAGCATCTCAGAAGAGCAAAACGATCCCCTTCCTGGCTGACACTCTACAAACTCAGCACCTGCTTGCTGATCTTCTGACGATGCAAAAGTAAGTGAAAATTTCAGTTTTCCAGGACTCCTTCAGTTTTGAATGCTTTGCCACATATACAAATTGGGAGATGAAGTAATATACGGAGCTTATAGCTCTGTAAATCTGGGCTTAATTTTCCTAAACAGATATTATGAAAACACCATTTTTCCTAATGCTTGATAATCACAGAAAAAAATTCTCCCAGATTCTCAGAGTTTAAGGGGGCAATGGCTTCACTTCACCATTGAGAATTTTTTTGGACTTCCACACACTGACAACTTCCTTCACTGTTCCTTTCCCAGTTTTCCTTCCTCATGTTCACATTCTCCTTCCTTCCTTCCTTCCTTCCTTCCTTCCTTCCTCCCTCCCTCTTTCTCAACTAGAGGCTGCCAGAGCTGACTGGTATCCTCCTGCGTTACTCCCCCGGCCTTATACACTGCCTCACTTCAGGTATAAGAATAGCCTCTGAGTCTGTGCCATTCACTCTGTTTAAACATGAAATAGATCCTATTGGATTGGGGGTAAAAATATGCTTTTGAAGAAGGAGTCAGTGGAGGCCCATATTTACAGGACATTTATTGCTGCCACTTTATGGGGAAAATTAGTCTTTTATGCCTTTTGTAATGATTCCCCAGGCCCTCTTTTCAAAAGGCATGCTCATAAATTCCTTGTTTTTACAGCAGGGCAAAAAATGTGCTACAGTGTGTTCTTCCTTACTTACCAGCATCATCTGGTAGAAGATGGGGAGGCATTCTGGGAAGAAGACAGTGTGCAGGTCAGGGCAAAAATCCAGCAGGCTGCTGGGCCTTCTCTGGACACTTTCACCAGAGGTGGGGGCAGTGCTGCAGAGCTGAGGGGCACAATCTGGAGAGCACACGTTTCTTAGAAACACAGTTGGCTCTTTAAAGAAAAGAAGCCCAGCACTGGGCAGGGAAAGCCTGCTCTGGCTCTCTAGGACTTTGTTAGGGTTGAATGATGCACTCTCTTCCAACAACACAAGAGAAAACTCTACATATGGACATCCCCAGATGGCCAACACCAAAATCAGATTGATTATATTCTTTGCAGCCAAAGATGGAGAAGCTCTATACAGTCAGCAAAAACAAGAACAGGAGCTGATTGTGGCTCAGGTCATGAACTCCTCACTGCCAAATTCAGACTTAAATTGAAGAAAGTGGGGAAACTACTAGACCATTCAGGTATGACCTAAATCAAATCCCTTATGATGATACAGTGGAAGTGAGAAATAGATTCAGGGGATTACATCTGATAGACAGAGGGCCTGATGAACTATGGATGGAGGTCCGTGACACTGTACAAGAGACAGGGATCAAGACCATACCCAAGAAAAAGAAATGCAAAAAAGCAAAATGACTGTCTGCGGAGCCCTTACAAATAGCTGTGAAAAGAAGAGAAGTGAAAAGCAAAGGAGAAAAGAAAAGATATACTCATTTGAATGCAGCGTTCCAAAGAACGTAAGGAGAGATAAGAAAGCCTTCCTCGGCAATCAATGCAAAGAAATAGAGGAAAACAACAGAATGGGAAAGACTAGAGATCTCTTCAAGAAAATTAGAGATACCAAGGGAACATTTCATGCAAAGATGGGCTCAATAAAGGACAGAAATGGTATGGACCTGACAGAAGCAGAAGATATTAAGAAGAGGTGGCAAGAATACACAGAAGAACTGTACAAAAAAGATCTTCACAACCCAGTTAATCACGATGGTGTGATCACTCACCTAGAGCCAGACATCCTGGAATGTGAAGTCAAGTGGGCCTTAGGAAGCATTACTACGAACAAAGCTAATGGAGGTGATGGAATTCCAATTGAGCTATTTTAAATCCTAAAAGATGATGCTGTGAAAGTGCTGCACTCAGTTCAGTTCAGTTGCTCCGTCGTGTCTGACTCTTTGCCCTCAATATTTCAGCAAATTTGGAAAACTCAGCAGTGGCCACAGGACTGGAAAAGGTCAGTTTTCATCCCAATCCCAAAGAAAGGCAATGCCAAAGAATGCTCAAACTACCGTACGAGCCAGTAAAGTAATGCTCAAAATTCTCCAAGCCAGGTTTCAGCAATACGTGAACTGTGAACTTCCAGATGTTCAAGCTGGATTTAGAAAAGGCACGAGGAACCAGAGATCAAATTGCCAACATCCACTGGATCATTGCAAAAGCAAGAGAGTTCCAGAAAAACATCTATTTCTGCTTTATTGACTATTCCAAAGACTTTGACTGTGTGGATCACAATAAACTGCAGAAAATTCTGAAACAGATGGGAATACCAGACCACCTGACCTGCCTTTTGAGAGTTCCAGAAAAACATCTATTTCTGCTTTATTGACTATTCCAAAGACTTTGACTGTGTGGATCACAATAAACTGCAGAAAATTCTGAAACAGATGGGAATACCAGACCACCTGACCTGCCTTTTGAGAAACCTGTATGCAGATCAGGAAGCAACAGTTAGAACTGGACATGGTACAACAGACTGGTTCCAAATAGAAAAAGGGGTATGTCTAGGCTGTATATTGTCACCCTGCTTATTTAACTTATATGCAGAGTACATCATGAAAAATGCTGGGCTGGATGAAGCACAAGCTGGAATGAAGATTGCCAGGAGAAATATCAATAACCTCAGATATGCGGATGACACCACCCTTATGGCAGAAACCAAAGAAGAACTAAAGAGCCTCTTGATGAAAGTGAAGGAGGAAACTGAAAACGTTGGCTTAAAACTCAACATTCAGAAAACTAAGATCATGGCATCCGGTCCCATCACTTCATGGTAAACAGATGGGGAACAGTGGAAAACAGTGGCTGACTTTATTTTTGGGGGCTCCAAAATCACTGCAGATGGTGACTGCAGCCATGAAATTAAAAGACGCTTACTCCTTGGAAGGAAAGTTATGAGAAGCCTAGACAGCATATTAAAAAGCAGAGACATTACTTTGTCAACAAAGGTCTGTCTAGTCAAGGCTATTGTTTTTCCAGTAGTCATGTATGGATGTGAGAGTTGGACGGTGAAGAAAGCTGAGTGCTGAAGAATTGATGCTTTTGAACTGTGGTGTTGGAGAAGACTCTTGAGAGTCCCTTGGACTGCAAGGAGATCCAACCAGTCCATCCTAAAGGAGATCAGGCCTGGGTGTTCATTGGAAGGACTGATGTTGAGGCTGAAACTCCAATACTTTGGCCACCTGATGTGAAGAGCTGACTTATTGGAAAAGACCCTGATGCTGGGAAATATTGAGGACAGGAGAAGAAGGGGACAACAGAGGATGAGATGGTTGGATGGCATCACCGACTCAATGGACATGAGTTTGGGTAAACTCCAGGAGTTGGTGATGTACAGGGAGGCCTGGCATGCTGCAGTTCAGGGAGTCACAAAGAGTCGGACATGACTGAGGGACTGAACTGAACTGATGCTGTTGGAAGAGGGTCCCCTCATTCAGGGCATCTGGCCTCAGTGCATTCTGTCTCCAAATGAACCAGAAATAACTGCTTTAAAACCTGGAGAAGACTCTATGGACTGTGCTGCCCTCCTAGGAGGTACTTTGCAGGAACCAGAACTGGTTCCATGCCCAGTGTCTTGGGGATCCCTCTCCACCTGATTAAGCACCACTGCTTGAGTCACTTCTACTACCTCACCCTGACTTAGTCATTTCAGACTCCCCAAAACACGACTCAAAGATACCAGCAAGGAGAAATAAAAACAAGACTGCTTTATGCTTAAAAGCAAATCAATTCCTATTTACTTAAAAGCAGGAGCTTAGTGTATTCTTGGGCTGCCCTGGTGGCTCAGTGGTAAAGAACCCACCTGCCAAGGCAGGAGATGTGGGTTCAATCCGTGGGTCAGAAAAGTCCCCTGGAGAAGGAAATAGCGACCCACTCCAGTATTCTTGCCTGGGAAATCGCATGGAGAGAGGAGCCTGGTGGGCTACCGCCTAAGGGCTCGCAAAAGAGTCGGACACAACTGAGCAACTAAACACTGCCACCACTATATTACTGAAAGCACAGGTTGACATAAGTAAGAATACGGTTGTTGTTCAGTTCCCAAGTCATATCCGACTCTTCCCCACACTGTGGATTATAGCCCACCAGGCTCCTTTTCATGGGATTTCCCAGGCAAGAATACTGGAGTGGGTTGCTATTTCCTTCTCCAAGGGATCTTCCTGACCCAAGAGATTGAACCCAAGTCTCCTGCATTGGCAGGCAGATTCTTTACCAATGAGCCACCAGGGAAGACCTTTCAGTAATATGCTTAATACTAATGCTACAAATGTGGCAAGGGTATTGCCTGAGAATCAGCTCATTTCAGAGAATATTCAAATCACATGGCAGTTTTTACTAAACTGTAGATTTGGATTCAGCAGGTCTGGGGTGAGATGAATAATCCTGACAAACTCCCGGGAGCAGCCCGGGCTACTGGTGCTGGAGTCCCACTTTGAGTAGGGAGGTCTTAGAGCAAGTGCTTTGGCTTTGGAGCTAGACAGATTCAACCTTGAATTCAGTGACTTACTGCCCTCAGGATAGTAGGTAAGTTCTTTAAGCCTTTTTTTTTTCATGTGAAAATTAAAGGAAATAGTAATACTTGTTCATCCTTCTTCCTGTAATTGATATGAGTTTCAGTTGAAAATACACATGAAGGGGCTCTGGAAGCTCTAGACTACTTGTACAGATGTTAGTTA
The DNA here is from genome assembly GCF_054371585.1 of Giraffa tippelskirchi. NCBI lineage: Eukaryota > Metazoa > Chordata > Mammalia > Artiodactyla > Giraffidae > Giraffa > Giraffa tippelskirchi. The sequence goes on from NC_137275.1 coordinate 156,512,745, forward strand.
TTACTACTGACTCCTTTCAACAATACTATTTTATATGCTAAGTTACTCCCAGATTTTGCCTACTGATGCTTTTTGCAACATATTGCAGAGATGAGGGAAAAAATTCCAAAAGGCTGTTTTTCTTCCATTTCCCCATCAAAGGGCAGTGATAGAATAGGCTGAGACAGATTACCTGTCCTGTTTTTAAAGAATTCTGAGGGAGGAAGATCCTACTACATTTCTTGCTACACTATTTAACCTCAAGGGGAAGGAAAAATTTCTTGGTTAACTGGTGGGTCTATGTGATCCCGAAAACCAGTTGATTAACAAAATCATCAGTTGTGTCTTGGATTTAGTAAACATATAAAAGACAGTTGCATTTTTAATCTCTTTCAATACATGTTGCTCAATTAAGTAGAAAAAGCATAGGCATTAGGGTCACGAATATCAAGTTTAAATCTAGAGCCTACAGCTTATAATTATGTTAATCCAAGACAAATTGCTTCACCTAAGTCTCAATTTGTTCATTTGCACAATGGGACTAAACTGTTCCCATCACATAGTATTCTGGGGAGTACTTGAAGAAATACATAAAGTTTCTGAAACGTAAAAGATGGCCAGTATACATTAGATCTCTCCCCTTTATTCTGATTCTGTATCAGAACACGAACAAATTATCACCTTATAAATATACTTAATATTAGTCAAAGTGAAAAATACTTTCTATGTACCTAGCGCTGCAGTCAGCACTTTAAAAGGATCCTCTCATTTAATCCTCACACAGGACTTTTACTATTACTATTCCTGAGTTAGAGATGAGAAATCTGGGTGGTAGAGAAGGATTTCAGTCTGTCCCCACAGCTGGTGGCAATGCCAGGATATGAGGTCCAGAGGAAGCTAAGTCCAAGACCCTCACCTTTATCCATGCATCCCTGACTCCGATGCTTACCCTGAAACTAACCCTTTCCACAGAGGCAGCTCATAATTCACTGCCAGCCTTCTCTTCCTCCCACTCTCAGGATAGCTCTGATGTTACTGTCTGGCATGCAAGCTGGTGCAAAAGACATTACATTTTGGAGTTGATCCCACAGAGTGTTGTCAGCCATTAGGACATTTTTATGGAAGAGTCACAGGCCAATGGACATGCAGCAGGGAGAACAAAACAGCAGATCTAGCAAGCAGGGAAATGACCAGTATGTCAGTATCACCTTGCATCCCTCCATAAATACTGCATTAGATATATACACAAACACACACATATATATACACACACACAAACGTACACATATATATTGCATGTGCTTCTTAACTGAAGAGATGAAAGACCAAATTGAAGGAAAACTTTTAACTACACTTGTCCCTCTGTATCCATAGGAGATTGGTGCCAGAAGCCCCCATAAGTACCAAAATCTGTGGATGCTCAATTCCCTGATATAAAGTGTTGAAGTACAATGAATTCAGTCAGCTCTCTGTATCCCCAGATTTTGCATCTGTGGATTCAACCAACTATGCATTGAATTTCTGATCTGCCCGTTGGTTGAATCCACAGATGCAAAACCTGCAGATACAAAAGGTGGACTAAACAGTTCTTAAAACACAATGACTGGTCTCAGGCCATTTGAAGGTTAGGAGATTTGTGTTTAAACAGTAAATCCCTGAACTCCTTAGATCTTCTTTCTTCCTACAAGGATGACTTCATTCTAACTTCTCTCAAGTGACATTTAAGAAGAAGAAAAGTGAAAGTTTTTAACAAAGGTAAATTTTTATTTTTACCATGACATGGAGAAACCACTGTAGATATAGATTAATTTGACATCATGGAGGTCTCAAAACTATATGCAAAGAAGCACAGGGGCTAGTGGCCAGGTGCCCAGACTCAGAATTCCAGTTTTTTGACCAACTGATGAATTGGTGGATTGACTGAGTGACTGATTACACTAACATTTATTGTGAGTTGACCATGCACCATGTACTGAGCTAAGCACTTGATATCTTCTGCTTAATTTAATCCTTCATAAAATGTTATAAATTAAGTGTTGTTATTATTCTAATTTACAGATGAGGAAACCAAGTGTCAGAGCCAATTAGGTACTTCCTCAAGGAATAGTTAATAAGATCACCCAGCTCTGACTGAATCTAAAGGTTGAGTTTTAGCTACTCTTTGACAACTGCCCTTAGACTTTCTATTTTTTATTTTCTTATCTTTTCTTTAGCTTATATTAGACCACAACACTCACATATGCATGTGTGCATGTACACACACAAACATACACTCAAAGTGACCCCAAAGTCACTGATTCAAGCTCAAAAATAACATATGGTCTTTTTAGCTTCACTCTCACTCTTGCTCTAGAAATGGCATATAATTACTTTCTACCTCCTTGCTCGGCTCTAAAATGCACCAACAGGGAAACTTTCAACATCAAGGAGTTGCTTGAACAAACTGGGAGATTGTTACTTTTGTGATTTCAACACACTGAGGCCGAATCCAATACACACCATTCACAGCCAACTCAGACCACGCCCCGCCCCCCAATTATTGTTCTGTAATCCACACTTTCTACCTTCATCTCTAAAATGGGGAGATAAATTCCAGAGACTAGCTTTTGGCAAAGGATGGTACCTAAAATTTAGTTAAACAGAAGATACGAAAATGTTCTCAAAACTCTAAGAGCTGTACAACAGTAAGGCGATCCTTACTATGTGCCATGTACTACACTAAGACACTGGAATGAAATTTCTTAGTTAACCTTCCCAAAGTCACTGTGAGGCAGAAATTACTACAGGCAAGAAAGTTCAAAGCCAGAACATTCAAGTAACCTGCTCAGGACCACACAGCTAGGAGACTAGAATGGAAGCCTACGTCCCTTATGCTGCATACTACTTCTTTCAGGAATGACTACTTCAGTCCCACCCCACCCCACCCCAAAAAAAGAAAGAGAGAGAGAAGAAGCAAGCAAGGGATTGTGAGAGTGTGTCTCCATTTCTACTGTCTTCTGGTTGTTCTGAAGTAAATCTAGTTCATGTCAAGCTTAGGGGCTTGCACTACACAGTGGTTCTCAATCCTCTATGCCTATCGAAACCAGCTAGAGAGCTCTAAATGACAACTCAGTCCCTCCCAAGAGATTCTAATTTAATTCGTTTAGGGGGACTCCTGGGCATCAAGCTTTGTAAAAGCTCCCAGGTGATTTCACTGTGCAACCAGAGTGGTAAACCACTGCCCGACACCGTCAGAGCCCTGCAAAGAAAGAAGTCCCCTGCATGCTCAGTTCTGGGCTCTGAACGCTCCCTTCCCAAGTGAGAAGCCAAGGGGAGGGGAGGATGGGGAGCAGGAGAAGTGGCTGAGAATTGATGGAATCCAATATTCATTGGTGCATTCTGAATGGCAACTTTCCTGGCAGATACATTACCAGTCATGTCCCAGCCATAAAACATAAAGCTCTCATTTCCTCCACAGCCTTATATACTCTGAGTGCTTTTCAGCATTATTAACCTCCATGATCAAAATAGACAGGGAGGCTGAAAGCCAGGGAAAACCTCTTTGCATCTTCTGAATTGCAAAGCCACAAAGTGAGAAAGAAGTCAGCCTGCATGCGAGCATTCCTGCTTGAATCAGATGAACCCAAAGCTGGACAAATTCACTTGGTGTACATAATAGGTTCAGGAGGGCTGTGGATTTAGAAAAATAAATGTATCACAATTAGACTCATGGCCATTAGTATAACAGCAAGCCTGTTTGAACACTGCTCCATATAAATGGGGCTACTCGGCTCCTTTTAGGCATATTTCTATGGAAAAGCTAGGATATGTAAACAAGGTTCATTCAGGGCTGCCCAGCATCTAAACTCCCCTCTTATTTGGGCAAGTCACAGAATTGATAGGAGACAGAGTTCACTACATGCTGAGAAAGTCAAAGAAACACAGATAGCCCCTCTCTCTCCTCCCAGGAGGCTAAAGTGTGCCCAGATGACTTGGCATAGCCAATCAGATGCCCCCACGCCATGCTCCTACACATCTTTAAGTGAAAAGCGTGGATGCTCAATTCCCTGATATAAAGTGTCGAAGTACAGCGAATTCAGTCAGCCCTCTATATCCCCAGATTTTGCATCTGTGGAAAAGCATCCTATGGAATGCTTTTGATGCCCACATTTTCTTTTTTTTATGGTTATGGCAGATTAGAGGATCCAGAAGCATGGAAGCAATCCAGCAGCATGATAACTGACAACTGACTATGGAGCCAGCAGCACTGGACAGCCCTCAGTTGACAAACAGGATCTCCCTACTCCCTGCCAAGACCATACCTCAGCCATGTCTTGCCTCCCTTGATTAGTACCTGACCTGTTGTCCAACCTTCCTGGATTCCACAAGCTGCTCAACCACCTTCCAAGAAATTCCTCTTTTCCTTAATTTAACCACAGTAGGCTTCAATTGTTTCCAACCAAGAACTCTATTGCTGCTTCTGCTAAGTCGTTTCAGTTGTGTCCAACTCTTTGCAACCCTATGGACTGTAGCCCACCAGGCTTCTTTGTCCATGGGATTCTCCAGGCAAGAATACTGGAGTGGGTTGCCATTCCCTTCTCCAGGGAATTTTCCCAACCCAGGGATCAAACTCGCATCTCTTAGGTTGCTTGCATTGGCAGGTGGGTTCTTTACCAACAGCACCACCTGGGAAACCCAAGAACTCTATTGGTACAGGATAATATAAGGGGATCTAATTACTGCTCCTTTAACTACTAGTTTTCCAGAAGTTACCCACATGGCCCTGAACCCTACAGATGTTTATAACATGGCAATGTAACTACAAACTCTTCTTCAGGTCCTAATCCCTCACTTGCAGAAACTCAACTCTGAGCAGGTTTATTTCCATTTTCTTCTCTCCCATTGTGAGAATTCTGGATGCAGCACACATGAGTAGTGAGTCACATTAAGCCAAGATTTAAGGAGCAAAAGTTAATGTCTTTGTCTGAAGAATAGGAATAAAAATAGTGTACAGTCTCACTCGGAGGTCATAATAGGGCAAAGTTAAGTTGCATGAAGCAAGCTGTTGAAATACTAAAATTTAGTATTCCATTTTCAACTAATAGATAATCCAAAACCCTCTATCATATGTGGTCTTTGAATGCAGTACAAGTGTACCACATCCAAAATTATCTCTAAACATTTTTGTCTGACATCTTTTCTGCGGGTGGGGAAATAAACTGTTTTGATCTGAAAGATCTTTTCTTGGTAACTGAATTGAGGGTGGGATAGGAAAAGCAATCCAAACCTCATTTTTCAGCCTTCTGCTGTACTATATAAGTGTGTCAAACTGCATTTCAGATTAGGAGTCCAAGGAAAAGGTTATCATAGATCAGCCAAGGTGCTAACGTAAATGTCACCAAAGGAGTCAAATTGGGAGGATGCAATATCCACTAAGCCAGTAATTTTCAAATTAGAGACCATCTGCCTCATGTCTACAGTCTCACATGATCACTCCCAGACTCTTTACTGTCTCTACTAGTCATTCATATGTGACAACTGGCTCCTGACTGAAAGGAAATATGGGACAGTGGAAAAAAACGTGGGGTTCAGAATCAAACAGACCTAGGTTTGCAGAGTGCTTCTACTGCTATGAGCTCTATTATGATCTTCAGCAATTCCCTTAACCCTCTACAAGTCTTTGTTTCTTCTTCTATAAAATGCATACATAAAATTATATAGAATGCCTGGCACAGTGCTTGATAGTTAGTTAGTGAAAACAGCTGATCCCATTCAGATAGGGTAATTGAGGAGGCTTAAGGAATACCAAGATGCATTCATTTACAAGACACATTTATTATCTATTCACCATGAGTAAGATTTTATAGATAGATACATATAGATAGATTTACATATACACACATGCATACACACAAAGATAAATAAAATGAAGACTATGACCTCAATAAAAGGTGATGATTGAAACATTGTCTAGAATTTATAATCATCAGAAATATATCAGATACAAGCCCTGCTTTCCCCCATCTCCTCAGAAAAGAAAATATCTATACAAGCCTCCACACTTTCCAAAAAACCACATGAATTCCTCTTCTAAAAATCCAATAATGGCTATTTTCTAATTTGCTCTACATGATTCAGCCTAATAATCCCCTTATCTACATTATGGATTCTTACACATCCCTTCACCACCCCGAGGAGTAGCAGGAACATGCTACTAATGTTTAACAACTGGCTCTCTGCAGCGAGAATAGCCCTAACTTGCACTGTTTGCCAATTCATGTGGTGTAAATACTCCCACCATGGCTGATTTTAAGCTACCAACATGATATCACTGAACACATAGCTGGGAAGAGATAAACAGTCAGTTTCACAAGATGAAGAGCTGGCAGCAATGCACCACAGTGGCCCCATGTAAAGTCAACCATTCTTTTAACTGTGCCTGCAATACCCAGCCCTGCTCTACCAAATGTAGTCATTTGGTTCTATGTCTATCCCATATGATTCCAATAAACTGAAAGCTCCTTGATGGCAGGAATTTTACCAGTACTTTACTATTACAGCTCCAGCACTTGACACACTCCCTGGCCCAGGAAAGGTCCTCAGTGATGCTTTTTGAGCAAGCGATGTCATGGGAAGCTTTCCATCCTCTTTGGCACTCATGCCCTCTTGGAGAGATAATAAACTGGTCTTACCAAGTTCATCAGGTTTGTCTTCAACTTCCCAAACATCTCTTTAGCTTCTCAGCATCCTCTCTCTTCCCCTTTCTGATCATGAAGTATAAGCAGAAAAATTCTAGAAGCACTCATCTGTACCTCAAAAGCAACTGTCTTGTTTTCACAAGCATGCCATGGCTTAGCACTTCCTGGGCAATAATTCCCCGACCTTAGTTAAGGTAATTTTAACGATAGCAAGGAAGAATAAAAATGTGACAGCAGCCACTTACTTTTTATGTATGAGGAAACAGCTTTGTAGAAATCTCTCTTCTGAAAATGACATTTCAGTATTTGCAAATACTCTCAGGTATCAAAAGCTTGTGACATTTTAAAATCCATGTGTTTTAACCTAAACTAAGCACACTGATCATTCACTAAATTCACTTGTCTGTCCTGAAACACACAAGTCCAGGAAGTCATCGGTTCAACACACTCCCTTTTTTAAAGGTTTGGTATCTACCAACTACCCAAGGGTCTTGAAACTCCCATTTTAACCATCTCTTCCACAAACCCAAACTATCCTCAAGCATGTATCCTTTCATGCAAGTACTGTGTCTCTGACAGACAAAAATCAAATCAGATATTAAGTGCTAAAAGGTAGCATTTTTAAAAGGAACACTGGTAATAATAACAACAACAAAGATGATTAACACTCCAACCACTTACTACATGCCAGTCATCAAGGGAGCGGCTTTATGTAAATTTATCCGTTTACTACCTTCAATAGAGCAAGGGAACCATTGATGATGTAAACAATTGCTACTTAAATTTCTCTGTTAAGTGTTTTTTTTTTTTTTTTGACTTTCCTCACATAATGCTGTCATTTCAGAGCTCTGTTGCACTGAAAGCATGCAAGATTTTGTGCATTTATGGAGGATAAATTTGCACACTCCACTCTTCAACTAGCAAAAGCCAAGCCAAGCCCTAGGAAGCATTAATTTAAGGCATGACATGAAGTAATATCCACATGAATGGATTATCTCATATTCAATCACATTTGTTTCAGTATTTATTTAATTAAAAGCACACTATATTTATAATGGCAGCCTCTGCCTTCCAAGATCCATAGCCTTATTTCCTTCTGGAAGCACTCACTGAAGAGGAACTTTAAGTACTTCTCTTCATAGCCAAATATATCCTATTTTCATTAGAAGCTCCTGAGCACACAGACATTCACCATAACCTTATTGATAATTGCACTTGATTAACCACAAACTGAAATGGAAGGAGGACTGAATGTTTATTAATTAACATAGTCAAGTCAAGGAAAACAGCCTACATGAGGGATAGCTTGTATAAAAATAATTGACTCATTAATCTTAACCATATGAACATGCTCACATTAGCAAGGTCAGTCGCTAGAAAAGATTCAAGCTGGAATAGCACATTCATGCAAGTATGATTTTGCAGTTATTTCATTTGGACTAGCGTGGAATTCCTTAGAACAGTGAAGGTTTTCAGAAGGACACAGGCACACACAAGGCAAAAGTTTCATAATGCAGATCTGGGCTTCATGCTTTCAAGTTGTCAGAGCACTGGAGGGGAAGCCAATTCCAATTTTTATGCCAGCACATCGGTAGTATTTGCACCCTAAAAGCAATCCCTTGAGTATCTGCTTCCTCATGCTGCGATACTGTAGCTATCACCACCAAGCTCACCTCAACAGCAGCAGAAGTGCATGTGTCAGGGGCTGCGAGCCAGACAGACGTTGCATCCTGGGGACTATAACTGGTCAGGAAGGGGGGTTGGAGGCACGGGAGCACTTAAGCCTGCAAAGCAGTCATTTAAAATAATAACCAAAGGAAGTACTTCTTCATACAGCAGGTGGTAAACATGTGGAACTCGTTAATCCCAAAAAGCTGAACAAGCCAAGAAATGTAAATAGGTTCAAGAAGGGTTTGGAAAAATTGTGGACACTCGATCTCTTACCACTTGTCAAAGGGAGGTTGGAGGTGTCTAGATGCATTCTCAGCTTTTGAAGTTGCAGAGACAGCTGCTACACTCCTTTACAAAACATCCCTGGCTCCAGCCTATTCAAAGGAAGTATTTGGTGGAGTGAGCCATTAGATTGACTCAATATGGCATGTCTTTCACTCTTGTATTCGTAAAGGTAGCCTCCAAGGAGTCCATTGATAGAAGTTATCAGAGACTCTGGGTTCTTGCACTTGTTGAGTGATGAGAGCTGTGTGATGGCAGAAAAGTCTCAAAACCTTCATGAACTCATCTGTGAAATGAGCTTGATTAGACCCCTCCTCCCTACAACACAACAGTGTGATTGTGAGAATCAAGTGAGAAAAATACCTTCTTAACTATAAAGTGCTGTGCACACATTGAAGGTACCAATTAATCCTGGGTGCTTCCTGTGCAGGTAAATCCTAAGAGTGCCGCACCCAAAAGAAAGAAATCAATTCTGAAAAAAGTGTAAATGATTGTGACATAACTAATGTCTAAAGGATTCTCTCTTCCTCACCACAGTCCCACAATCTACTTGTCATCAAAGCTCCTCCAGATCTGCTCTCTCCATCTCACCAGGCTCCAGACCGCTCGACCTGTCCTGCTCCAAACTCTCTTTTCGAGATTTGGAAAACCAGTTCAGGTTTTCTTCCTATCACCCATTAGCCCCATCAGCAAAATAAAATTCAGGAACTGAACAAATTAACAGAAAGATGTCATATCCAAGAATATTTGCATGTTCATTTTTTGCCCCTCAGAATTATTTCTAACCTTAGAATGTAGTAATATAGTACACTTTCAGTATCTCATGTGAGAGGTGTGACCTTCAGGATTATGCTTATAAGGTAAACATCCCAAATCCACAAATGCTCTCTCAAGCACCTGCTGGTCTGCAGACACTGCAGTAGTGGCAGGGGTCAGGGAAATCCACATCACCTTATAAAGGCTGCAATTCCTGGGGATCACCTAAGATGACACTCTTCGACCTCACCATCATGTCTGTATCCCCACCATGACTTGCTTACGTGAAGTTGCTTAGCCAGTTACTCTTACCTTCCTCTGATCACAGTGTCGTGAGTTCTAATTCAGCAGCTTTGGACTAAAAAGAACCAGTGTTTGAGTCTTAGTTCCACCACTTAAAAGCTGTGACACTTTGGAAAAGTCACTTATCCTCTGTGGACTACTGTTTTCTTGTCTAGCAAACAGATATTTTAAATATACATACCTCCCACTGAGACTAAACAACACAATGCACGCAAAGCGAAATTAAAAAGACACTTGCTCCTTGGAAGGAAAGCGATGACAAACTTAGCATATTAAAAAGCAGAGACATCACTTTGCTGACAAAGGTCCGTATAGTTAAAGCTATGGTTTTTCCTGTAGCCATGTACAGATGTGAGAGTTGGACATAAAGAAGGCTGAGCACCAAAGAATTGATGCTTTTGAAATGTGGTGCTGGAGAATACTCTTGAAAGTTCCTTGGACAGCAAGGAGATCAAACCAGTCAATCTTAAAGGAAATCAACTCTGAATATTCATTGGAAGGACTGATGCTGAAGCTGAGGCTCCAATACTTTGGCCACCTAATGCAAACAGCCAGTTCATTGGAAAAGACCCTGATGCTAGGAAAGACTGAAGGCAAGAGAAGAGGGGGGAGACAATGGATGAGATGACTGGATGACATCACTGACTCAATGGATACAAGTTTCAGACAACTCCAGGAGATAGTGAAGGACAGGAAAGCCTGGCATGCTGCAGTCCATGAGGTCTCAAAGAGTTGGACACGACTTAGTGACTGAACAACAAAGACAATGAAAAGCACATGCATGCTGGGCCTGGCATACAGTAAGTACACAATAAACAGCAAATGTGACTCTCATAGATCCTCCGAGGTTCCGCACAGACCTATAGGTGTTACAGAAAGTGGGAGCCATGTCTGGTGGTGTGAAAATAGCAGCTACAACACACATAGTTCATCAGCTCTGGTGACACAAGAAATAACTAACTATCCAGCGAAGAACCAAATACTGGACTCATTCTCCCAGTGGTCCACCTCAGCTGGCTGTTCAGGATACTGGAAAACTGCTTTTGCTCCAGAGAAGACCATACCCTGGATCTTCCCCTGGAGTCACTGCGGCAGGTGGCGTTTATCTTGTCTCCTACAAACTGTTGTTCCCTTCAAGGATCATTGCTTGTCTAAGCCACATATTATTTTCTTAATATTCTGGCATTGGTCTCCCTCTGATTGTTACAGGCTTCCCTGTAAGCAGATCACTCTGGGCCTATTAAACACTGTATTTGTTTAACAGCCAAAGAGTCGCTCTGTAAACATGCTGTGAAAAGGAATATTTTCAATGAGCAGCATTAGAGGTCAGTGCTTACAGAGTCTCATTACTTTGAGAGAAGCCCATGACTTTCTTATCCACATCCCTCACATCTCAGGGAGGGTGGAAAGATGGAGCCACAAATACCCACCAGGGAATCCTTTTACCCAAACCACACAACACTTAGATCTTCCAGAAACTAAGTTTTTACCTTCATTATCTGAGTAACTCAGGAATTATCATTTACTGTTCTCCAAGAGAAAAATAATTATTCCCATTGTAGCCAGTATTGTAAAATATTTCATGAAGCCAGAGACCATTTTTCTTTTAGGAACAGTGAGATGGTGGGTAAGAAAACAGCTGGAGTGAGTGGGGATTAATTTCAGTATCTCACAGCCATTTATATTGATTTTTCCCAAGTTTGTACAAAATAAAAGATTTCCCAGCTGAGCTGAGATCAAAAGTGGTGCATTTAACAGGATCCTGAGGATCCAGAAGGCCATCTTGTTTAAATACCTTTAAGATTCTACAATATGATTCTTTAAACCTTGTGTCTACAAGAGGGCAAACAGTTTATCCAGGGAGGGGCGGGTATAAGGGAAGGCTTCTAAAAAGTCACACTAGGAAACCTTGCAAGATGGTTCAGGGAATCAAGGCACAGATGCTGTAAGAAACAAGCCATATCCTTCCTGTTCTCTTCTCCCTGCAAGGTCTGCAAGGTTTGCAGGCACTGAGAAGGAAGTGGGAGATCTTGAATACGGAGCAGTAGGTGTCGCAAAGGAGCCCCACAACCTCAACTCCTGGAAAGCAGTAGCTCCATTTTGAGAGGCTTGATTATCAAAGAAGACAATTGGAGAGTGCTGCCAGCATAACAATGAGACAGTTTAAGTAAGTTTATTTAACACCTGCTGCTGGAACACCAGAAAGCTCCACGATCCCTTGATCAAGAAACAGCACCAGTACCAAAGGGTCCTAGGGGAAATGGAGAAGAGAATGTCACAAGTCTAAGTGGTTAAATATTCACAAGCACTCATTGAGTCCATACTATATATAAAACACTGTATTAGGTACTTAGAGGCAGCAGAATGAAGGGGAAGAGGGCATTAAGATTTGCACCAAAAAAGCAAAACAGAGAGAGGACAACTGTTAGGGAGGAAGAAACTGAAGCGTACGTAACAGACTTGTTAACAAATCTGCTAACAGAGGCATTAAAAAAAAAAAGTCTTGGGGTACTACTGGAAAACTTCATGGAGGGTGATGAAACTCAAGTTAGGTTTTAAAGGAAGGTCAGGAAGAAAAAGAAAATGGCAGAGGTGATTGTATAGCTTCTATACAGGTTGCCTGGGTAGATACTGATGCCTCTGACCAGGATAAAGCAACATAAGGAAGCAACTTTGGGAGGCAAAGAAGTCCAATTTGAGATGACTATGAGCTCCCTCACTCCATTCATATGATGATATCCAAGGGATACTTGCAAATTCAGGTCTAGATCTTGTGAATCCTGGCTTGCACTCTTTCTCAAATGTTGTGTGTGTAAGTGTATAGACCAGTAATTCAGTGTGCAGAACTGTTGTCTGGGCCCACATAATGCAGGTGATGTGCACACCTTTGCTTCTTGCAGACCAAGCCTTGTACAGCATAGCCTTTGGTCACTATCCTTTATGATTTAACATGGGAGAATTTCACATAAAAGACCATGTCTACCATTCCAGAATTATGGCAGGAAAAACTATTGAGATAATTTTTATATTGTATTGACTTCTCTAATAGGCCTGATTTAAAAAAAAAAAAAAAAAAAAAAAAAAACTCAAAAGATAATCCTGCCCCCACTCCCTACAAAGTCAGCCTCCTCTCAGTCTGTATTCTAAGTCATGAGAGAGCTGGAGTGGGGGGGCGGTTTGCCATGGTTTTAGTGGAGAGGGTCATGTGAAGGCTTCCTAAAGGCCCTTATTACAAGGAAGAAACACCTAACAGATGGGCAAGGGCTGAAGTTTTACAACGGTTTTGTGAAATAGAAAACAATGAAGGTCCCTTTCAGGACTGAGGACACTTCAGGAACCACAACAATTCCTGGAGAACTTCTACTATGAATCCAGGGAAAGATGAGAGGAGGCACCCAAAAGACCTTAATTTGAGCAAGTGAGGCTGAGTGAGAAATGTTATAAAATGCTATTCGAATGGAAGGCATTATTACTGCTCAAATGTCCAATGCCTTCTCCCCATTAGCAACTGCTCTTGGAAAGTTTCTTACTTAAAACATTCACATAAGGCAGATAGAAGCTAAAACATAACCTTCTCAGCTCTTCTGTCTTATTAAGAAATTTCTGGCATGAATGAGCAGGTGAAAATGTGGCTGAGTAATGTTACCACATCTATGGTGACATGTAAAGGACACTTGGTGAATCCACTGTTGATGTCACTGGTTGAGCGCATAATAAAGATACTAGCGAAGCTGGTCATGGAGAAGCCCTCAGGCCCAAAACAGGCAAGGACCTATGCAGTCTCCTTTTTTTTTTTTTTCATAATAATATGACACATACAGACCTGGATACAACACCAACTAATACAGGTATACTATATATGTGATGTATGTACATATTCATATACTATGTATATATTCATATACTATAAAAACAACATAATTATTTAACATAACAATTTTTTTCCCATTCTGCTTCAGGTTGTCTGATAAGGGTCTTGAAATTCTTCTAAATTCATTTTCCAGTTGATTAGAAGGGAGTGTAGGATGTGGTCATTGTGGATGAATGTCTGTCAGAGAGTGGATGTGTGTGAGAGAGACAGAGATTTGTGTCAGTGTTTTTCCCTAATGGTTCTTATTTTTCACATTCTCTATTTCACCTTTAAGATACTGTGTGCTTTGTAGGTGGTACTTCTGCTTTCAAAGTCCTCCTTTCCCTACTGGTCATACTTTCATGGGAAATTGATGGAGAGGGCCTTAGATAGTTATGGGCTTCCTACAATGCTATAGGATTCCTATAGTATCCTAAAGGCAAAATGAGGAACGTGAAAGGTACAGCTGTCAGGGAGGTATAGAACACAAATCTCTCCTCTTACATACACACCTTCATTCCCCCCACCCCACCCCTGCCCACTTACAACCAAAGTGGATTTAGGACAACAGTTCCAGGACCCTTATCAGAAGACCAGGAACAAAATGGAAAAACTAGGTCGCCCTGCTGCTTCCAGCTCTCCCTGGAGAGCTCCGTGCCTGCCGACTGCAAGTGTGCCTGCTTCTATTTCTGCTCTTCCTTCAGGAGGCCCCTCAGGGCTTGGCTGCTCTGTTCCAAGAGTACACAACCCAGGGCACTCTGGCAACTTGCTCCAGTTTCTATACCAGACTCAGCATTTCTGTATTGATAGGCTTCCTCCCAAATCCATTTTCCATCATTAAGAGGCCTGATACTGGCAGCCAGAAGAATCTGCCACCCTGGTTCCCTCTTTCTGCCAAGACCCACCCATTCAGTATTTACAGTGAAAAAAACAAGAGACATGACTACAAAATCTGCAAACTTTAGAATTAGTTACGTATCCATATAAGGAAAAGGACATTAACCTTTCTTTTCATACAACCTCATCTTGAGTTTGAGAAGGCTTTCTCTGAGTTTGGAGTCTTACAATAAAGCCAGTTGTTCCTGGCTCTCTCAAGAAAGACAGACATCTCACCTTAAGGACAAAATAAAAGACACCTCTTGCTAAAGAGGGAACATTTTCCTTCATGCAGAGAACATCAGATCTCATATTATTCTGCACTTAAGACTTTGTTCAAGACTAATTGCATGCCATTCAGCCTGTCTGTCTGTCAACAAACAGTGTGTGGGGGCTGGGAGGTGGGGCGGTGGGCTAAGTTTAGCTCAGAGTTGCTAGGCTGGACAGGCACAGGCAAAAGATGACAGCAAAAAAGCTGATGAAACAGACTGTTTTGCTAAAAGAAAGCAAGCCCTAAGCAGGAGGAAAGAAGAAAGCCTGTGGGTGAGACAGGGCAGCCCACCTTCCAACAAACTGTCCAGAGAAACAGCCACACAGGGAGTAAAGGGCAGCTTTCACAGGGCCCAGCAGCTGATTTCACATTTAAATATTCACTCAACAAATAGTCATGGGAAAAGACTTCAGAGCCACTGTGAGCCAAAAAGATCAATCTATCTTCCCTTCCTTCCTTCCTTCCAATCCTCCTTCCTGTCCTCCTTTCAGCTCCTCTACTTGGAAAAGGAAGGACAGAGCTGGTGTCAGGAAAGTATCTGGGCTCCACCCACGAGCTCAACATATCACAGACCCAACTTTGGAGTCAAGCTTTACATCTTGTTGTTGTTTAATCTTATATCTGGGAGCAGAATCTATGAGACTAGAGCATAAAGCAAAGTGTGTAAACTCTGTAGGATCTTGTCCTAAATTTTGCTTTTCAGAGGGGTGAGGGACAATTGTCCAGGTTTGATATGTCTTGTGCCAGGTTCTTTGGGACTTTCCGGTATAGGTGGAACCAGGCCTCTGAAAGTGGTGAGAACGGGAGCTGGGTGGAATCTGACCAGACCGGCAGGCCAGCTATTTTGCTGCCACATGCCTCTTTCACATGAAAATTCATTTGATCCTCATGGCAGTTCTCAGAAATACTTATTATGATGGTTTTTCAATCCCATCTTGTGTATCAGGAAACCAAAGCCATGAGAAATTAAGATTTTGCCCACGAATCGACATAATCATGACAAAATCTGAATTCCCTTGGCCCTGAAACCAGTGCTTCTTGCCCTACACCCCACTCCCATACCCAGGAAGAAAACCTCTCTTGGAGGATGAAGGACAGCACTGTATATTGTGCACAAAATTCAATTTAAACTGATTACATGTCTGAAGAGCCACACGCCTGCCTGATAATAATTTGCCTTCTCTACTGTACTCTCTAAGCAATAATTTATGGGCCTCAGAAAGCTGACTTACACAACTGAGCAACTAAAAACCCTGCAATTAATTTTACACTTGTGCCATGCTTCCTGTATTTCCACTTTTGTCTGGTTCTGATTTTCTACATCCTGTTCCCAAGCTGGGACTCATTCAAAACCAAATGCCTTCTTTGTAGGTTCTACTCAGCTTCCCACTTTCAGCCACCTTCAGAGTACTGAGAAATCCTTGTTCCATTATTGCTGGAAGTCCCAAGGACCCTGGCACACAGTCTGATAGATTGACAGCTGCCCCCCTACCCCAACTCCTCCAAAGGTAAAATTTAGGGCAGGATCCCAGGGAGTTTACAGATTTTGCTTCCTGCTCTTGCTTCATAGGCTCTGCTCCCGGATATAAGATTAAACAGTGGCAGAAATTCCAGGATTCTGGAAATACACTGTCAACTGGGATGACATAAAACAGATGCGTGGAGCTCAGTTTCTTATGGTGTCTGGTGGAGAAGTTAAAGATTTTAACAAGAGATGGGATGAGGAATGGAAGAAATAGAGGTATAAGCCAGGAACCAGCTGCCTTGAAACCTTGGTTTGGAAGTACTAGTTAGAGAAGCATGCTGATATCATATTCCTTCATCTCCGTTAAAAAGCAATAAAATTTAACAGTCCAAGAAAAAAAGTATACAGAATATTATTTTTCACTGGCACCAGGCTGACTGTACTGTTGTACTTACAACTGGCTTGGAATTGAGAAAAACCTGAATTTTTACCTTTCTATTACTGCTCTGAACAGATAGGAGGAAACCTGGGTTCAAGCGCTAAAATTTTCTGTTTATCAGGGTAATGGAATAAATGCAGTATTTATTTTTAAAACACAAATTTACCTAGGCCTTATCTGGCTGAGAGTATTCTAACAGTTATAGCAACAATGACAATTCAAGTGTCATCGACTCCTGACTCCACTTGTTACTACAGGACCACAGTTCTTCATGAAATAATGTCTTATTACCTCCTTTATTTCTGGGAGTCCCCAAGGAAGGTCTTAGATGTGCTTGCAGATCAGTCCATTCTTCCCAGGAATTCTGTCACCTCTACCTCCACATCAGAGCCTTCGAGGTGCCAAGCCCTGGCCTGTGGTGATGGAGGGAAAAGATGACACTCGCTCCTCTGCCATGAGACACCTGCTCAGATGAGCCTGAAAACAGTGTCGCTCTGCTCTCCTACTTCTTGCTGTTTTTAGTGGAATAACTGCCATTTTCTACCTGCATCCCTTTATCTCCATTAGGCAGAACTGAATCTTGAGGTTGGGCCAGAAAGAGACAGACAGATTTGAGTGGCAGCCTTCAGAGCGAACCCAGGATGTCCCTTTCCTCTGATGATCAAGGCCTGGTTACACCAAGCCAACCTCAGCACTACCAGCGCCCTTTTCCCAAGAGGCTCCTCAGTACCTTAAAAAGATAAGACTTTTAGCAAACCCACCTCTGACTTATCAGACGTTCACTCATCCAACAAATGTTTACTGAATCCCAACTTCCTAAGGTACTGGTTCTTTTCAGACCCTATACAAATCCTAGGTATATTCACTCCTTCCAAAATGTAAGGGTCTGCCAACAGTCACCGGTAACCATAGGGATGTATTTCTAACTATATTACCATCTGAAGGCAAGTAATATTAATCATTCCACACTCACATATCTCTTTTCTAAAGAAATACCCAGAAGCCCACAGGCACAGCTATACTTAGAAAACAGCAATAGGTTTTTGGGGAAGTAAAGTAATCCTGCCAACAAAAGACTTCTCCATTGCAATATAGAAGACAGAGCTGGCATTATTGTTAATGAGTAGGCATTATCAGATTTACACACATGTATGACAGCACTGAAGTGACTACAGAGTCTGGACAAGAATTTTGCACAAATTTATACAGTGAAGAGGAAGAAAGAACAATTACAATTTCTTTTATCTCCCTTAGAGATAAATGGATGTACCTTGTAACTATCTCCTGTACATCTCAGGGAGGAATTGATTTCAGAGATATGTATTTACTGCTCCAAAGGCCAGAAGGCCCATGATTTTGCATCATAAGATCAAAAGGTCCAGTCTCTTACTGAGCCTATTATATTTTCAAAGAGGCACTCCAAGAAAGGGAGAGTGGGGGGACAGTCACCTGTTTGTTCTAAGAGAATTCATCATGTTATCATTATGAGGTCTGAGGGATTAGAAAAGGGACCCACATTACTGAGTGGGAAATCACTGGATTTATACAGGGATTGTGTGGTTCTATGCGGGATAGTTTACACAGCGTATTTGTAAAATATCATACTCAGATTTTTTTCCAAAAGAGCACTCTGCATTCAAAACTCAGTTCATCGGCAGGTTGCTTACTGTCACCAAACAAAAAAGCAAGTCTCAGTGGGAAATAATGGTTAGAAGTGAAAATAGGGCTTAACAAGCTAAGAAAGACAAGGAATGATCCAAAAAGATGGCTAGAAAACGTTAAATACAAATTTTGTCAGTTTCATAAGCTTATCAAGAATCAGCATGAATGGAGATTCATGACATGCAAGTGTGTGTGTGACTCTGTGTGTATCCCCACAAGCTCAGGCATATGCCACATGTACTTAGATGAATATATTTTTATCCTCTTTAACAGTTTATGGTGGCATAATTTATCAAGGTGTTAATGTTTTGGTTTTTCATTGTGCTTGCCTTTTTCTGTTCCGTAAGAATGTGAAGGAATAAATACTATATGTAAATTTGGTCTCAGTATTTTCCTCTGGCCACCTTTTCCCTCACTTTAGTACATCTGCAGGGACCAAGGCAGAGTTGTTTTAAAACAACATCTTTTTCAGGATTTTGTTAAAAATCTCTACCTTCTTAGCTGTCTGAGTCATCCAGAAAGTTCTCTGTTCAATCATGGGCATAGTGTGGTGGGGAAGTGCAGGGTCTTTACAACTCCAAACAACAGCTCGGATGCTGCCTTTTGAGGAAGGAACTGGCCTCTTCTTAAAGTCAAATTTTCCATGGTGCATCCTGAATGAGAACTGGAACCAGAAGCAAGGCCAATTCACATGATCTGCAAAACTGCATCAGTGCAAGGTGTTCAGTTTTGCTTTAATTTTTGGTCTTGGCTATCTCTGGAAATAACACTCTAGTGGATTTCAAGCCTTAGTTTGACTCTTCCATTACAATTTAGCTTAGGTCTTAGTCTCTACAGGAGTGAATAGACACCTCAGCCCAGCACCCCACAAACTGGACCATTTCAGCATCTTCTGACTTGTGTTTCATTCTGCTTTCAAAAGACAAGCCCTCCAGCTCCAGCTGCAAGAATTATCAGCTAAAGGCAAGCTGTACTGGCTGATGAGCATGGCTCTGCTGGGTCTCCTCTCACCTCAGCTAACACTGGCTAAGCAGAGAACAGTTACCTGGTCACTCTTCCCACTGTGTTGAGCACTTCTGTATCAAGAACTGTTGTTGAAATATTTTTTCAAAACAAAACTTTTAGGCTTTGAATTCTTGTTGGCAAATAAACTAATACCTAGCAAAGCATTCCCTACACTTTCTATTAGCACAATTCCTTTCTGGAAACCAGAGCAGGAGGATTTGCAGCAGGGAGGTCACATCAGGGTCATTTTTAAACATTAACTGTTGCCTACTGAGGCATAATGTATGTAGAAGCTTGAAGTAGAGGATACAGTCTTTAACAGAAATCGTGCAAACCCAAACTCATCCCTAAAAATAATTTTCTAGACAAATCATCTAAATCGGCCTATGACCATTTAAATTTTTTTGACATTTAATATTTTGTTAGAACAGGATGTGGTTATTTGTGATTATATCTGAGTAGTGGGATTATGGAAGGCAATTTTTTCATCAACACAAAACAATGCATGCATTTTTGTTGGGAGTGTTTTTTTTTTTTAATTTTAGATGTTTGGAGGGACTTTGTTTATCTTGAGGATGACTAGCTTTCCCAAGGTTCACTGCCTCGAGCTGTCTTTCAGTCTGGGAGACTCAGTCTTGGGAGTCACCTGACACCAGCAGATATTCGATGCACCCAGTTGTGGCACATACTGCGGCTTTATTGCCTCTTCTGTTTGTAATTTAAGAGAGACCTCAAATCTGTTGAATCAGATACCCAGGGGCAATTTGGAAAGGAAGAGGCTCACTGGGTTATTGTGCTCGCTGCAAAGAGGGCAAAATGACTGAGCGTAGCCAGGATACACAAAAGGCAACATTTTTATATGGGGATCGGCAATTTAATTTGTCTTTGTATTTTATGAATTGCACACAGAGATGTATTTGCAGGGAAATACATGGGCATTTTTGAAAGCAATTAATTAAGCATGCAATTTATATGAAAACAATTTACTTCAGGACATTATCGGGGCACCCAAAATGCACATGCAATTTCCTTGCCTTCTAATTTGTGGACATAATTTATTTTGATTCTGCAATTAGGAAAGGAGACCTTTATTAATTTCAGTGAAAGTCTAAAGAACCAAGACAAATTTAGAAGTGAAAGAGTTTGCCTTAATGGAAAAGAGGAAGGCGTGGCCTTAAGCTCTTGTCTTGTGAATAAGCTTTCTGAATCCAAAGCCATGAATTTGTATCTATTTCTGCTCCAGACTTTCTTCAACAGGGCACTTCACCACTCTGAGCTTCAGCTTTTTTTTTCATAAAATGGAACTGAAAAAAAACTCCCTCATGGATTGGCATTTAATGACAGGTTTGCAGAGCCTGTCATGGTTGGGTTTGTCCCTCAGTCACAGCAGCCTGCCCCAAGCCTGCCCTTGCTCGGCAGCTTCATCCCTCCCCAGGTCTCCCCTTCAAGGTAAATGCAATCCTATCACCTGCAGCGGGTCACCGCAGTGCCCTCACCAACTGACTCTACAACAGAAAAGGCAGACAATGGCCTGAAACAGATTTTTGTTTTATGAGAAGCAAACTACCAGGGTGGAAATGGAGCCCAAGATCCCATTAGCCTAATCCTATAACACACCAATAAATTAGTTCAGATCATTAAAATTTCACTAGCTATTTTTAAATCATAAAACTCCCAAAAGAGTAGGTGTTCTTTTTAAAGGAGTTGGGAAGAACTATCCAAATATTAGGTTGGCCAAAAAGTACCATTGATCGTATGGAAAAGTCCAAACAAACTTTTTGGCCAACCTAGTAGTGACAGAAAAGTCTTTGGAGGTCTGCCAGCAGCATGAAGAAAGCACTTATTGGCCCCTGACCCCACCACTTTCCCCTACACCCAGTGAACACTGAAAAGAGGAAGCAGATGACAAAAACCAAAATGCTCTAGATAACGTGCTAGACTCCCTATGTTACATCAATCAGCACCATTACAGACCCATAAAGTAGGTCTGTTTATTCCCATTTTGCAGTTGGGACTCAGAAAGGTTAGGCAGGGCTCTGAAAGTTAGGTAGAATCCAGTCCAATTGCCTCCAGAGTCTGTGCTCTTTCCACTGGAGCTGTGGGCTCCCCTAGGAGTGCAGAGGTGGGAACCAGGTAATGCTTCCCCTTCTGTGAGCCTTCCTCTGGATGCTGAGCCTGAAAACAGCATTTTAGCCACTTTCCAAATTTCAAGTGGTACTTAGCCTGTGTGTGTTGAAAATCACTAGTTCCACTGATAGTGATGGCCTATAACCTTTTCTTGGCTTTTGATAAACCACTACCTTCAATTTCAATAGCACTTGATTGTTTTCTAAGCACACTTGTAATAGTTATTTATATATGTAACTTGAACTTTACCAGAGTGGGCTGACAACATAACATTTTTCTCTCATATACAAGTTACAATGCCACTGAATCCCCACAGACCCAGATTAGCAGAAAATCTAAGCTTTCTATACTTATATAAAGAAGCTCCCTCCTAGGTATTGATTAGAATTCCCAAGTATGCTTACTCAGTCCACAGATTCAGTCTGGATTATCTCACTTTAAGGGTAAAGTCAATGATACTAAAAAGCCAAAGAAATGCCCTGATCGCTGTCAATGTTGATGTTATTACCAAATTCAGAGGTGCCACTGGGAAACAAAAGCTTTGCTCATTGGAACAAGCACTAGAAAATCCTGAGAATTGGAAGCACTGCCCATCTGCTTCCATTTTTGCTGCTATTACTGGGACACTATGTTATCACTCAAACGAAGGGGATTCCCACAGCTGGTGGCTCCACTGCCATCACCTGTTCCTTAAACCCAACTGCCAGGTTTAATCACAGATGTCCCCTCCCAAACCCAACCTAGAGTTATAATTGTTATTATGTTCCTAGCTCTTTGTACTCATGCATTTTTTTCCCCAGCAGAGACCACATCCTGGGGCAGTTTCAAGCATTAGCCAAGGACTGTACGGAGGAGTTCAGGCACCCACAGCCTTGGCTTTGGTGCTGACTTGGGGTCACTCATTCACACTCCCTCCCCTCACAGTGACTTCCTCTCAAGAGTTCCTTCCAGCCTCTATGGAGCTCTGAGCTAGGCGGGCTTTGCTCTGGTCCATCAGAACTCCCAACTCTCCTTTCACACTTTGTAAACTTGTGGGAAGACACAGAGTAAAGTGGGATTTTGCAGGTATCTAAACACCTTAAAGGAGTCACTTGGTGGTCCTTTCCAAGACCAAGTGAGTCTGCCCACAAGTGAAGAAATTTTCTCACTGAAAGAAAGAAGACTGCTTAGCATTCCAAAAATGATGCTCATAAAGTTATTTAAAAGTCAGTAAATAGAGCTAGAGTCCTGTCTGCCTGGGCACTCTATAAATAAGCTTTCTCTCTCTCTCTAAGGTTATTCCAAGCACATATTCATGAGGATATGAGAGATATGCACGCACAGTTCTCTTGAGATGGTGAAGGTATAATATAAATGATTATCCCAATGACAGAAACGATATCACATGCAATTCACTCACTGCCTACTGTGACACTCTACTAGCTGCTTTGTTTATGGGTATCTTTTTAATCATCAGAATAACCTTACAAGGTAGATATTGCCATCATTCTTGCATTACAGAGGAGAAAACTTGAGCTCAAGGAGGTTAAGTGACAAACTAGTAGACAGCAGAGCTGGAATCTGAATCCACATCTAGCAGATTCAAAAATCTGTTTTCAGGACTACCCTGGTGGTCCAGTGGCTAAGACTCTGCTCCAAACACAGAGGACCTGAGTTCAAGCGCTGGTCAGGGAACTAGATCCCACATCCACAACTAAGACTGAAGATCCTGAGTGCTGCAACTAAGACCCCAAGCAGCCAAATAAGAATATATTTTTAAAAATCCATTTTCATAACCATTTGTGAATTGAGTTAGAAACAACCAATCTGGATAAAACCTCTGTTGCACCCTTAGATCTAACAATTACCAGCTTTGGCAAAATACACTTTCAGCAATCATCAATTTCCTCACATGTAAATGTAACTAATAACTACCACCTTCCAGGGTTTGGTGAGAAAAAAATGTACAGTAATGTGAAAAGAACTTCATAAATTACAAAACATGTGAAACATAAGTTATATTTTCAATTTGTCTCCTGGTAACCTGGGCAGCAACTTGATGAAAAAAGACCCTAGAAATCTTGATGACAGTGGCTGTCACTTTGATTATAAGGATTGCCTTCATGTCCTGACAGCTCAATGAGGTAGGAATAAGATGCCTCTAACACACCTAAAACATTATGGTGGACATCTGTCGCTTGTGGCTGCCAAAATCTTTTGATAATTCTCTACGTTGAGAATTTCACCTCCTCAGCAAAGAAGTAAAATGAAACAAACAACAGCAGCAAAACCTGTTTCCTAACCTCCTTTGCTGTTAGAGGACAGACATATACTTTAGGTCCCACCACACAGACCCACCCATGTGAGACAGCCTCTGAGCAGATACATGACAGGGAGGGTGGAGGATGTCATGTCTGTTTTGCTGGTGAATTTCTGGAGTTTCTGTTGGTACTGGAAGCTTTTTGGTCTGGCAGAAACAACATGGGTTTGGAGTGAGGAAGTGACAAAAGTACTCTGACTGCAGCCGACAAGCCAGGCTCTGGCACTGGTGGTGGCATCAGCCCCTCCTTGGGCCAGTTCAGCAGTGTGGCTCTTAAGAGCAAGCTGAGCCAAGATATCGTTCTCTCAGCCCTCCAACGATCCTCTGTGCCCTCTAACATCTCTGCGTAACATTTCAGTTCTGCTGAAACTTGCTAAAGAGGACAGTGTGGTCTGAGAACTCTAACTAAAGCAGCACGTACTTCTGCCCTAGCAGCTATGCAAGGGAACACGGATTGTTTGCAGAAGACTGACACACAGACTCTATGTGGTGGTCCAGTAGCTAAGACTCCATGCTCCCTAAACAGAGGGCCTAGGTTCAATCCCTTGTCAGGGAACTAGAGCCCACATGCCACAACTAAGAGTCCGCACGCCGCAACTGCAGACCCCGTATGCAGCAGTGAAGATCAAAGTTTCTGCATGCAGCAACTAAGACCTGGCACAGCCAAATAAATAAATAAAGGAATAAACATTTTTAAAAAATAGCACTGTATTAGTTTCCGATTATTGCTATAATAAATCACCACAAATTAATTAAAAAAAAAAAAAGGGCCCTAGACAGCCGCTGCCTAAGGGAGTTCTCTAGGAGGCAATAAAATAGCAGACAATGACAAGAAGGATGCTTTCTGAGTGCCCACCAATGCACAGATCAGCAACCCAGGCTGGTTGTTTTGCACCCTTTCTGTAATCTGTAAGATCATCCTGAAAGATAAGCAACATTACTACCACTCCACAGCTGAGAAACTGAGCTCAGAAAGGTTAAGTGAATTGTGTAAGAGCATACAGCCACTCAGCACAGAAACTAGTCTTCATTTTAAAAAGTCATTCTACTTCCAAAGCCCACCATTTTCCTCCATAACATTCTGGAACAGAGTGTTGGACTCAGACCCAAGAATTTCCATATTCCTGGGGATCAGTCTTTCCACAGAGAGAAAGAAATCACCTACTTTAAAAGATTTACCCACAACTGGCTAATGACTACCCCTACCCAGAAAATAAAGAAAAACGGTTCTACATACATTTTAGTATCCATATAAGGTATTCTTCATGACCACGCTTATTTAATCTGAAAAAATAAAGATTGTTTTTTCTATTATTTGTTCTAGTGGTTTCATGTATTTAAATTGCAAACTATCCTAAGAGGCAGTTCTAAGTAATAAAAGGTAAGTGGCACCTACTTAAGGATCAAAGGATTCAGATGTCAAAGAATTGTTGTTGCTGTTATTAAACAATACCAATTTTGAGGTTTTATTTTTTTGCTTTAGTTTCAAGGAAAATGACACTGAAAAGGAGTCACTAAGTAAGAGAGTCCAAAAAGAGGCCCAGGAATACAATCAGCTCTCTCCCAGCAGCACCTGCTCCTATGATGGGTACAGATCCCCAAGACAGGGGTCCCCATTTTTATTGCCTTCATTTTGCAAGGAGGAAACAGTACAAGAAAACTTGGCCCAGGTCAAATAAGATGTCCCAGGGAAATAAAACCAACCATTCTGCAAGCACAATCATTTTGACAGGAGTTCTCAAACTAGGTCAGCCATTTCTTACAGTCTAAGAATCTGGACATCCAAGAATATTATTATAAAAAAAGAGAGAAGGACATGATGTATGCTGCATTAATACACTGTTTCCTTGATTCTGCAATATCATTGATTATCAGATCCTCCTTTGGCTTATTAATAGCTTCTTAGCTAAAAAGAGACACATTATTTCAAATGAGGATATTGTTTTTAAGATGGACCCACGTTTCTTGAAGATATAACATTAAAACAAAAAAGCTCTTATACTGTAGCCAAACAATATTTACTGAGAAAGTCTGTCATTTTCCGCTTATTCCTTTGTAGTATTTAAGACTCTCTGGGTTACAAGTAACAATTTCAAGTATTAAACCAAAGGAGGATTTTATTATAAGGATATATAGATTGACTCCAAAAGCAAAAACACAGTCAGATCTTAATGAGAAACAGAAGCTAGCAACTGGAAAATTGGAGAATCTTAAAAAGCACCACCACTGTATTTCTTGTCTCCCAGTTCTTCTGCATAACTTCTTTATTCTTGTTTTCCTTTGAAGACAGGCCTCTTCCACCCATTTGACCACCATTTCAGAGTTTATTGGGCTTCCCTGCTGCCTCAAGACAGTAAAGAATCCACCTGTCAATGAAGGAGACCTGGGTTTGATCCCTGGGTCAGGAATATCCTCTGGAGAAGGAAATGGCAACCCACTCCAGTATTTTTGCCTGGGAAATTCCATAGACAGAGGAGACTGGCGGGCTATAGTCCATGGGGTCGTAAAGAATCAGACACAACTGAGCATCTAACACTCTTCAGAGTTTATTTCCCTAGGTTCAAATGACCCTATTCCCAGACAGATTTTGATTGTCCAACTTGAGTCCAGTGTCCTCTATGTCGTGAACTGAGGGGAGTAGTGGAAGTTGGATCAGGTATGGAGCTACAATGCCAGGGACACACCCAGTGAATGCAAGGAAGCAAGAGAACAAAATTTTCAGAAAGGGGAGAGTGGCTCCCAGATTGAGCAGTCCACCCTCCAAAGCCATCTCTAGAACCCATCCCCCACTTCAACTCTAGGTTCAGAGCTGTTTTCTCTGCCCAGCAGTTCACACATCCCAGATAGACAGCTTGGGACACAAACAAATAACTGAGTTTAGGTGACCTCCTGAGGAAGGACAGCTGCTCAAAATGGCAGTTAAGTCTCACCCGCCTGTCTTAGCACATAGCCTATAAATGAACAGCGCCATTGGTAAGACCACGCTCCATACAGTTTTGCTATTTCAATGATTTATAAACCAGGACACAGAAGATTTTGCTTTATTACTACACGATTCTGAGATTTTGCCAATGAAGACTTGAGTGCCAGAATATAATATAAATGTAAAATCACAGCCCCAAAAGTCAGTAGTCAGCACTTGGCCCCACAACCAGCACTGCATGCATTTCAAAACCATCACCCAGTCTGACATCTGCGTCATGTGATGGGGCACATTCAGTTTGGAATTTTCACTTTTGCAATCTTACCCCAAAAGACCAAAAAACCAAACTAACACAGGGTCTATGAAGACTTGCCATTTTAAACAGTCAGTAAAAATTACCTAATTTTAATGCCTAGCAGACTTTTGACATGTAATTTGTTTTCTAATTTGGAGATTGTGTTTCCTGATACACCTAATTAATTTTATCATCCTAGAAACTTTTTTTGTTTGTTTTGCTTTGCTTTGGATGTTAAGATATCTGCAGGGATATTAATGATGTTGGAATCATGTTAGGAAGAAATCAGGAGGTATTCATTCATCTTGAAAGAATCTTTCTCACTGACCTGATCCCACATGCCTGGCTTTCCCCAAAAGCAAGGACTAGAAGGGAGCAGCTGTTGTCTTAGGCTTCCCAGAAGTTTTCACTGCACCTAATCCTCCCCTCTGCACCAGAGAAGTCTCTCAACTGAAGAACTTTAATCTGTACTTGGACCTGTATGCTCTGCCTTAGAAAAGAGTCAGGGGAATTCCCTGGGGGTCCAGTGGTTGGGACTCTGTTTTCACTGACAAGGGCATGGGTTCGATATTTGGTCAGGGAACTAAAATCCTGCAAGTTGCACAGTACAAAGAAAAAAGAAAAAAAAAGAAAGAAAAGGGGAAAAAAAGAAAAGAAAATGAATCATGGCTTCCATGAGTCATGTGCAGTCCCAACTTCTTCAACAGGGAAGCTGAAAATCTGTGATGTTAAGTGGGAGTTGGACCATAAAGAAGACTGAGTGCCAAAGAATCGATGCTTTCAAACTGTGGTGCTGGAGAAGACTCTTGAGATTCCCTTGGACTGCAAGGAGATCAAATCAGTCAATTCTAAAAGAAATCAACCCTGAATAGTCATTAGAAGGACTGCTGCTGAAGTTGAAGCTCCAATACTTTGGCCACCTGATGTGAAGAGACAACTCATTGGAAAAGACCTTGATGTTGGGAAAGATTGAGGGCAGAAGGAGAAGGGTGTGACAGAGGATGAGATGGTTGGATGGCATCATCGACTCAACAGACATGAGTTTGAGCAAACTCCAGGAAATAGTGAAGGACAGAGAAGCCTGGCATGCTGCAGTTCATAGGGGTCACAAAGAATCAGACACAGCTAAGTGACTGAACAACATATTTGCCCTTTGAACTGAAGTCTTCTATGGATATTGGTGGTTATATTAACTACTGCTTGTGGAGAGGAAAAGGAGATACGATGGAGTCTGTAAAGTGAACACTCTCTATAACTAAAGTAATCAAAATGGGAACAAGGAAAACAGAAGAGAGTGAACAGTGGAGATCTAGTGATGAGATGATATATACAGAGCATCTTGGTCTGTGAAGAAAGAGCCAGATTTCTATAATAACCTCAAAAACCAGTTTGTTTCCCTTGCTGTATTTTTCTCCTTTAGGGTTGAGAGTCTTATGATCAATAGGTATACTTGCTCAGCTGATACCAAGATTTGAAAGAGTGTGTGTCACCAGGTACCTATTTCAAACGTGGACTTAAAGAGCAGCAGTCCCTTAATGAATTTTCCGGAATGCATTGTTCAGACCTGGGCTCACAGTGACTGAACTCTAAGTCTCATATCTGAAACCAGAATACTCATCTATTTACTTACAGTGAAATAAAACATCAAGAGGCCAATACATTCAGCCCACTGGTCCAGGCACTCTCTTCCTACAGGTACATTAACTACCCAGAGAACCAAGTTGTAACAATGAAGCAAGTTGGTAAACACCGACTCAAAACAAGGAAAGTTAGTTTTATGAGGTAGATGCTTGAGAGCATCAGAGTAAACTTGCAGGATGTATCTCTTTCTGCAACAGGAAAATCATTAGAGCAGATATATCAAATCCTTGGGTGGGTGCTCACTCTCAGGCACTCTCTCTCTTCCAAAATGGTTTAACTATCCTCACACTTCAACATAGACTTTCTTTTGATGTGTTAATAGTTTCAGTAAGTTTTCTGTCTGGTTTTCTGGACAAAAGAGGCATTCTCTTTCTTCTAAAAAACAATCATGATGTGCTTGTTTTAAATGTTTAACTCTCAGAAAGCAATTTTTATTTTCAGAGTATTAGAGGAAATATTATTACAACTACAGAATTTAAAATGCTATCCATCAGTGATAATTTAGGCATTTAAGACCCTTGATGTTTCCCCTTTCAGGCCTCTAATGCTTAATCCTCTGCAGTCAAGGGTCAAAAAAACTAACATCAACAGTCTGTTCCAAACCTTTGGGATGCAATACACTCTAATGACCTCACATGCTTATTTGTGAATCCTTCAGTTTTTCCTGAAGTTCACAAGGGGTTGGTAGAATAACCAATGTGGGATAACTGAATGGGCTTCTATGTAAAAGGCAATTGCAATAGTAGAGATATGATACTGTCCTGGAAATATAATGAATGAGAGTGGTATACCAATGATTGGAAAGGGAAAAATTCAGGGTTTAAGAAGATCAAAAGGAAATAAAGGATGAGAGAGGCAGAAGGTCCAAGAAGCCTCAACATTTATGCATTCAGTTTTCAAGCAATTCACATATTTGCATAGATGGATGGATGGATGGATTGAACACACATAATCCTAAAGTATTTCCATGCCAAAATTGAATGTTCATATTTCTTCTCCAAGTCACCTCTCAGCCAATGGTTCCACTTCAGCAGCCTCACTACATTTGTGTAAACAGCAGTATTTGAGCAATTATTTACATTTTTGTACTTTTCCTTATTATTTTATAAATAAGGGTAAATAAATGTTAAATAGGTGATATTAGCAATAAAATGCATAGGTCTCATTCAGTTGAAACAAAGAGGAAACTCATCAAGCATGCCAACAGCAGAAAATCATTAATCTGAATTGAATTTCTGCTGGCCATAAGCCAGTTGATTGTGTGTCCAGATGCAAAGAAAATAATCCAAGAAAGAACATCTAAATAAGACTGGAAATGTAATACTGGAGATTATATACACAAGGAAAGATGTAACTAGCAAGTTTAAAGTTATTTTGCTCTTAATGACTAAAATTTTCTTATAAGATTTGTCTGTTGTGCAACTTTCACATATTTCCATTTCTTGCGCATTTTCAAATATACATTCAATCCAAAATATATTCTTTAGGCTTCTCTGAAAATGGAAAAACAAATTAGCAAAATACCTAGAGGCCTTGAGATTACTTTTCTATTAACAAGGGGAAAGCTGAAGTATGGGTGAACCATGTCAAACTTTGTGTTGCATCTTGCCAGCAGTCTGCCTAAGATGAAGAAAGTGAAGGGAAAATTCTGTGAGAGAAGATATTTCCCCCTTAGCAACGGTGAGCTGATTGCGTTATTAAAGGTTATACACAGACTTCGCTATCACAGTAACCAGATTGCACTGTCTCTCTGGAGATGTTCTCACACCAGGAAACACAAGTCAAACAGTGAGCCTCTTCTTAAGAGCTAGTCTCCTAGCCATGTCTCACTGATTAATGAGTACCTTGGCATCAGAATCTGAAAGTTGAAAGATAATGAGAGTATAACTCCTAGAACCATCATCACCATCTGTCTGAAGACTACTTTTACGCTTTCCCTACATTATGTACCCAAATCCCCAAATTAACACATTTCAAACTTTGTTCATTTAAGCAAAAGCATAGAATCATGATGAACAGTAGCAGTCATGATCAAAAGACAACTGTAGGACACTAATGTACACTGAAACAAGGTCAAATAGAATTTAGGTGTCCCCAGATCCCATATAAGCTTCTGCTTTAGTCTGCATGATTCTTGAAAAGATAGAATTCTAATGTTGGATTTTACGTCACTTAGCGCAACGCAATAGAGTTGTGTTACCTGTATTATTACCACTTAGCATTTAAAGATGTCACAAGACCAAGTGTTGGAGAAGATTTGGAAAAATGGGAGATCTTGTAACATAACAAATGAGAATATAAATTAGCAGAAACACAGGAGAGTAGTTTGACAGTATTTATCCAATGGAGTACACTTAAGCAGGAAAAACTAACGAACTAGAGTTAAATCTATTACCACGTATGTATCTCAGATATTTAATGTTGAGTAAAGAAAGAAAACTGCATAAAGCTATATATGACATCATTTACCTGAAGTTTAAGATAAGCAGAACATGGTATGCATTTGAAGATATATCCAGCACATAATAAAGGTAGACAACTAATGAAGAGAAAAACAGAAGCTGACTTCAAGATGGTGTTTAGCCTGGGAGAAAAAAGGAGAGAAATGAGAGTTGCAGAGGGGTCGAAAAGAAGTTTCAGCTGATTGTGTTATATTTTATTTCTTAAGAAAGAAAAATCTTAAGCGAATATAGCAAAATGTTAAGATTTGTTTAAACTGGGTGATGGCAGATTGAGAACACACATTTACTCTCGTTCCCTCACAAACCCCACTAAAATGATAATAAATGTATTTTTAAGGCATAAAAGCTAAAAGGAGAATGAGAAAAGGAAAGAAGACAACAGCAACAAATTTTGGAAGCTGGGAAGCAGATGGGATTTCTGACTTCAAAGAACTGAGAAAAGGGAATCCTACACTGACAGTGGGGAAGCAGAAAAACAACTCGATTTTCTCTGCGGGCTCTCTAAAAAAGTTCAGAAGCTGGCAATACAAAGTACTGAAAGTGCAGGTGAAAGTGAAGCTAAAATAGGATGGTGGGTTGAAAATCTGTTTTAAAGGCAGTTAGATCCTCCAATTACTTTCCCTCTCTGAGCAGCCTGGTGCCCGCCTTTCTCACTTTACTGGAAACCTGTAGGCAGATTCCCTAGGAAGGCACTCCAGCTGGGTAACATCCAGGGTAGGAGGACTCATGCTGAAGACAATAATAAGAGAATTGTTATTGGTTGAATCATGACACCCACCGTTTTCCTCCCTCACTTGATTCCTAGATCAACAGTAAGTCTACTGTTATTCAGGCAACACACTTTCTCTGAAGAATGGGACTATCCCAAGAGATGATTGGCTGGTTGGTTCTTACTACACTTTTAAATGTAAAATCTGTTCTCAGTTTGTGGGCCATCAAAAATAGACGACAGGCATGTACTTTATTGACTACAGTCTACTCAACAGCAACATTGGCAACCAGGTGACAAAAGGAGCAATGCATTTAAAAGTCTAAGGGAAAATTACTTCCGAACCAGAACTCAACACTCAGCAAAACTACTAAAATAAGCTATCAGGAGAAAGACATATTTAGTTATGTAGGCTCTCAAAAATGTTTCTAGGTACAATTTTTCTAGGTACAACTTATTTTCTTGGGCTCCTAAATCACTGCAGATGATGATTGTAGCCATAAATTAAAAGATGCTTGCTCCTTGGAAGAAAAGCTATGACCAACCTAGACAGCATATTAAAAAGCAGAGACATTACTTTGCCAACAAAGGTCCATCTAGTCAAAGCTATGGTTTTTCTAGTAGTCATGTATGGATGTGAGAGCTGGACTATAAAGAAAGCTGAGGGCCGAAGAATTGATGCTTTTGAATTGTGGTGTTGGAGAAGACTCTTGAGAGTCCCTTGGACTGCAAAGAGATCCAACCAATCAATCCTAAAGGAAATCAGTCCTGAATACTCATTGGAAGGACTGATGCTGAAGCTCCAATACTTTGGCTACCTGATGCGAAGAACTGACTCCTTGGAAAAGACCCTGATGCTGGGACAGACTGAAGGCAGGAGGAGAAGGGGACGACATAGGATGAGATGGTTGGATGGCATCACTGACTCAATGGACATGAGTTTGAGCAAGCTCTGGGAGTTGGTGACGGACAGGGAAGCCTGGCATGCTGCAGTCCATGGGGTCACAAAAAGTCAGACACAACTGAGTGACTGAACTAAACAATTTTTCAGGATACCACTGGATACAACAATTTTTCCAGGTGCCACCAAAAAAAAAAAAAAATTAGAAAATAAAAATGAAATGTCATTGCAAAATCTGGCATCAACCAGGATAAATATGAAGGAAATCCATAGTATGATAATGAAGACAGATGTCAGGACTGAATCTGTTCCAGATAGGAACACATTCAGGTCTCCAAAAGAAATTTCTTCCAGAAAACAGAATTAATAGAATGCCTAACACAACAGCTGTGGTGTTGGAGAAGACTCTTGAGAGTCCCTTGGAATGCAAGGAGATCCAACCAGTCCATCCTAAAGTCCATCCTGAATATCATTGGAAGGACTGATGCTGAAGCTCAAGCTCCAATACTTTGGCCACCTGATGGGAAGAACTGATTCATTAGAAAAGACCCTCATGCTGGGAAAGATTGAAAGTGGGAGGAGAAGGGGACAACAGAGGAGGAGATGGTTGGATGGCATCACTGTCTCAATGGGCTTGAGTTTGAGTAAACTCTGAGAGCTGGTGGCAGACAGGGAGGCCTGGTGTGCTTCAGTCCATGGGATCGCAGAGTTGGACACGACTGAGAGACTGAACTGAACTGAATACGATAAAACATACAGAGTTTAAAGTGACCTTATTTTGTACTCTACAATCTTTCTTTGTGACTGAGGGAAAAGCATATGTACCTACAACTGTTGAGTATTTTACAATCTCACTTTAGGGCAAAAGAACAGTCATCGTGATCATTTGAGACACAATCCTTGAGAGATTCTAAGCAGTCATTCTAGCTCCCTTTGCAGAAGAATCTCCTCAAGCCACCCACCATGTATAGGAAATCACACAATTCAAGTGAGTGAAATGTTTTTGCTTGTCCCTTGTACTGGTTAAAACCCTGGGCTCTTCAGGAAGGAAAGACACTTTGCAAATGATCAACCTCACCATTCCCTTACCCTAATACTCTTTCACACTTCTTAGAGGGAATGCTAAGCTTACACACCACATTTACTAAAAAAAAAAAAATAATCACGTTAAGTCATCTCCTACATCCAACCCCCATTCTTAAAAAGAATAAGTTTGTTGTTGAGGTTTTCCTAAGAATCAGTTCAGTTCAGTCCAGCTCTTTGCGACCCCATGGACTGCAGCATGCCAGGTCTCCCTGTTCATCGCCAACTCCCTGTCCATCACCAACTCTTCCTAAGAATAGTATAGGTTATTTAGGTCCTTAGCCCAAATAATATTTTCATAATCTTCCCCTCAACAGTCAAGGATTTTTATGAGATATTCTAAAAATAAGCTGTTTCTCTGCTAAACTGAAGCTCATCCTAAACTCCTGATTTCTTCAATACTGCTTCATGCATTTATATTCCTTGGGTTCACCACAGCATCCTCCTGAAAAACTATAAAACAATTCAACAAATATCTTACTTTCTGCCTCCAGTTCCCTCTTCTGGACCTAAAAAGTCACAGAACTTCTTTGCTCCTCTTTTCTCTCAATTCACCTGTTTTTCATTGTTGCCTTCCTTTTCCTCCTCATTCTGTCCTTCCTTTTCTCCATCTTAACTCAGTTTTTTGACTTATCCTTCTCTTGCCTCTCCTTCAAGGTTCCCTTTCCATGAGCTGGTTCAGGGTTAATAACCTACTCCCCCCAGTCTGTCCCTGTGATTTTCCTGTCCTTGCTGTAATCTGTAAAGCTTGATAATTTCCTCACTTTCTCTTACACCTCCCCAGCCCTTACTTTTCTTTTCCCCTTCTTCAATATTTACTCAGTCAGCTGTAATTGACTCTACAGCAATTAATTCTCCTCCTCTATGAATCTGTCTAGAAGGGATTCCTCACTCATGGGTAAAGTCTCTCAGCCATCATGACAAACCAATATTGTTATTATCACCACACAATTTTAGAGACAAGGAAATTAAATCACAGAAAGGCTAAATAACTTTTCCTGGCTCATAAGCTAGCAAGAGCCAAGATGCAAGCCTATACCTATCTAACTCCAAAACTCACGATCATTCAACTACACCATGATGCTTCTGCATGAAACAGTGTGTTGGCCGCACTGGGGTTTAACAGTATCACTTACAACTAATCTTCAGAGGATTTTGGTTTAAGATGCATCAAATTCAAAAGCACATGCATATCCCTAGAATAATAATCAGAGGTTTTCTGCAGGATATTAAAAATATGTTAGGGGATATCATGTTGTATTCCTTGAGGTAAAGAACATAATTATACACACATCCAAGTAAAGAACTAGAAATTTACCTGTTGACTTTTTTATGTCCATATGGAAACCTATTAAAGTTCTTGTAAATTACTACATGGAAGTAAATAAATATTTATCTTAAGAAAGGGACATAATTTAAAAAATAAAAGAGATTCAATTCAGAAACTGAGAATTTTTAACCAACAAAAATAATTTGCAGATATTTACCCAGGAAAGGTGAAGGAAGGAGTTTCTTATAATCTAAGAAATTTGACCACAGTGTGGCCATGGACAGTGAGACCAGGAGCACAGATGAAGTGAACAAGGAGAATATCAACATGGCTCCAAGGGAGGCACACTATTATCACACAGAGCAGGAAAGGCTGTTCATACAGACAGAACTGAGTCAGCTGAGAAGAGGAACATTCTCTCCCAATAAACACAATCAATCAGGGACCTAGAGACAGAGGGGGGAGACCTGCAGAGGGAGGATGAGAACACGTGAAGATGATAAAATGCCCAGTTTCCCAAGAAATGGACTCTCCCAATGACAATTTTATCCAAGATTAAGGGAAATTCACAATAGAAACTTGTGAGAGTCTCTGGCTTGAAAGGAATTCCATATGAAAAGCTGTAATAAAATCAGTTTTAAATAAAAAAAAAAAGGACTTTAGAGATTATCTCATTCAATTCTCTAAGTTTATAAAATCACATGCTATATTGTCAGAAGACCTAGAGGAAATTAAAATCTTAATTGAATAGAGTGAATTACTATACAAAAGTTATTTTCATCATCATTGTTATCTTGTAATCTTCATTGACCATGAAGCACAAAGGGCAAGTGTTAGTGTCCCAATGCTGCTAGTAATAGAAAAGTGGGGCTTAAAGAGGTTAAATAAACTATGTTTACCAGCCTGTGTTAGAGAAATGAAACTGTTACCTGAATAGAAGCTTTCTTATTTCTAGCTGTTGTGTTTTGCTACATTTTTCTTTTCAGGGTAATTATGAGTAAAAAAAAAAAAAAAAAAAAAGAAAGAAAGAAACAAAGTTTGATGAGAAGTGAAAACTGAAAG
This sequence comes from Giraffa tippelskirchi, assembly GCF_054371585.1. Taxonomy (NCBI): domain Eukaryota; kingdom Metazoa; phylum Chordata; class Mammalia; order Artiodactyla; family Giraffidae; genus Giraffa; species Giraffa tippelskirchi. Next base: position 156,548,753 of record NC_137275.1, read on the forward strand.
ATTTTAGCTAAAACAGAGAAACCAAAACCAGTGTCCTTTTTAAAGGGGATCAAATGGAATAATCAGATACTATCTTTAAGTTTATAAGTCTAATTTAAAGGATTACACTACTTTCCTGGGAAATTACTTTCTCTGAGAAGCTTCTTTCCCTCCAACTGCTTTTTATTTATTTATTGCCTGAAGAGTTTAAATAAAGATAATAAATTGCATGATCAATAGAAACAACAAAGTTGCTTTGCTTAAAGCTGATAACAGAGCATATAGATTTTCCATGAATAATTGAAAAGGTCTGACAAAGAGGTTTACACTCTTCAGTCTCAGCCCCTCTTTGCTTACAGAGCTAATTCCTAAGTCTCTGCATGGAAAGAAATCAAACCCATCCAAGTCAACCACCGCCACAGCCAGGAGGGCTTATTTATTGCCTGCTGAGGGGGATCCACGTGGCAGTAAGTGCACAGGAAGAAGGCAGTAGCTCACAGCTGCCTGAAGTGATCCATAAGCCTAAGAGGGTGAGAGTCTGGCAGTTGTTCCTTAACCAAGATCCAGAGCTAAAGACATAAGCATGTAAAGCCAGGCAATTTTTTGTTGTTGATGCAAATTACAATCACTGCATCACCCTCAACCCTGCTGTTCTTCAGGGAGCATCAGACAGTTTTCTCTAAGGTAGACTTTGAGGGCTATTTTTTTTGTTTGCTATTATTTGTTCCATACTTATTTTATTATTATGGTAAAAACACTGAACATGAGCTCTACTCTCTTAACAAATTAAGTGCACAATACAGTATAGTTAGCTATAGTTATCATATTGTGCAGATCTCTAGAATTTACTCAGCTTGCATAATTAAACTTGAGACCTATTGAAAAACACCTCCCCAATTCTCTCACCCCGCCAGCTCCTGGCAACCACCATTCAATTCTGTTTCTAAGCATTTAACTATTTTAGACACCTGGGATAAGTAGAATCAAGCAGTATTTGTCCTTCGGTGCATAGCTTATTTCAGGTAGCTTTCATCCACCAGTGGATGCATGGAAGAAAAAAATGTGGTTTATACATGCAATGGAGTGTTATTCAGCTTTAAAAAGAGAAGGAAATCCTACCTTATGCAACCACATGCATGACCCTGGAGGATATTATGCTAAGTAAAAGATGCACCTCCAGTTTAGGAATACATCTCATATGCTCACTGCATCAACACTGAGCCTAGAGAAAGTTTCTCTATGTATGTGGTTTGAAACCCCCAAGACTCTGACAGAAAAAGTTTATAAGAACTCAAGGCTGTTATACCTCAGCATATGGTTCAAGTTGCCAAAATGTGGTAATTTCGGTGACCACAGTCCAGGCCTTCTCCCCAACAGACGCAGAAAAAACAATGAAAGGGTGCACATCCTAGTTCCAGGTCTGCCAAGGGCCAGCCTTAAGGAAGTTGCCTCTATTGTCCTACCACCCAGTACAGTCTATGGCACAATAGCAATGGTCAAAAAGTGTTTACTGAGCAAAGGAATAAATGAATTTAACCTCAAAGAATCTTCATTTCCTTACCAGGAAAAAGAAAAGTTGGAATCAATCCCTTTAAAAATCTCTGTCTCTGAGATTTTAAAAAGCCAACATCACTATACTTTTAGACCAACTTTCAGGGTAGTTTAATTACATTGAGTTCCCCTTCTGACATGATAGAATAAACTGACATACCAACCTTTACACAGGTAACAATTACTTAAAGGCTCAGCTGAGTGAACAAAAGCAAGATTTTAGAGATGAATCACACTTGAAAGAAGGGACAAAGGGTGAATTTTCCAGTTTGGGGGGAAGTTTTTTAGCTTTATACTGAGGGCAGATCACAATATGACACAGAGAACAAAACTCCAACAGTAAACCTTCCATCATTCTATACAAAATAAAAGCATCAATTCTTCGGCCCTCAGCTTACTTTATAGTCCAACTTTCACATCCATACATGACCACTAGAAAAACCATAGCTTTGACTAGATGGACCTTTGTTGGCAAAGTAATGTCTCTGCTTTTTAATATGCTGTCTAGGTTGGTCATAGCTTTTCTTCCAAGGAGCAAGCATCTTTTAATTTCATGGCTGCAATCACCATCTGCAGTGATTTTGGAGCCCAAGAAAATCAAATCTGTCATTGCTTCCACTGTTTCCCCATCTATTTGACATGAAGTGATGGGACCAGATACCATGATCTTCATTTTCTGAATGCTGAGTTTCAAGCCAATTTTTTCACTTTCATCAAGAGGTTCTTTAGCTCTTCTTCCCTTTCTGCCATAAGGGTGGTGTCATCTGCATATCTGAGGTTATTGATATTTCTCCCAGCAATCTTGATTCCAGCTTGTGTTTCTTCCAGCCCAGTGTTTCTCATGATGTACTCTGCATATAAGTTAAATAAGCAGGGTGACAATATGCAGCCTTGACATACTCCTTTCTGCCATTATGTATGGCAATAAAGCCTAAAGAATGGTGGTAAGTAAATAAATGGACTAACAGTGTTCAAGTTTTCTGCATTTTATATAAAATGGTACAATATTAATTTGAATGATTATTTTACTCTAATGACAGAAAGTAAAGAGGAACTCAAAAGCCTCTTGATGAGGGTGAAGGAAAAGAGTGAAAAAATCTACCTTAAAACTCATCAAGATCATGGCATCTGATCCCATCACTTCATGGCAAATAGAAGGGGAAAAGGTGGAAGCAGTGACAGATTTCCTCCCTTTGGGCTCTAAAATCACTGCAGATGGTGACTGCAGCCATGAAATTAGAAGACGATTGTTTCCTGGCAGGAAAGCTATGACAAACCTAGACAGTGTGTTAAAAACCAAAGACGTCACTTTGCCGACAAAGGTCCATATAGTCAAGGCTATGGTCTTTTCCAGTAGTCTTGTACAGACGTGAGAGCTGGACCATAAAGAAGGCAGAGCACTGAAGAATTGATGCTTTCGAACTGTGTGGTGCTGGAGAAGACTCCTGAGACTCCCTTGGACAGAAAGGAAATCAAACCAGTCAATCTTAAAGGAAATCAAACCTGAATAATCTTTGGAAGGACTGATGTTGAAGCTGAAGCTCCAATACTTTGGCCACCTGACACAAAGAGCCAACTCATTGGAAAGGACTCTCATGCTGGGAAAGACTGAAGGCAGAAGGAGAAGAGGGTGACAGAGGATGAGATGGTTGGATGGCATCACCGATTTAATGGACAAGAACTTGGGCAAACTCCAGGAAATGATGAGGGACAGGGAAGGCTGGTGTGATGCAATCCATGGGGTCATGAAGAGTTAGACACAACTTGGAAACTGAACAACAACAATTAATTTTCCATGATGGCTTAGATGGTAAAGAATCTGCCTGCAATGAGGGAGACCTGGGTTTGATCCCTGGGATGGGAAGACACCTGGAGAAGGAAATGGCAATACATTCCAGCCTGGAGAATTCCATGAACAGAGGTGCCTGGCAGGCTACAGTCCATGCAGTAGCAGAGTCAGACACAACTAAATGGCTAACTTTCAAATCAACTTATGAACTTCAAGAATATGTACTGCATATTTAAAAGCAGAGACATTACTTTGCCAGCAAAAGTCCGTCTAGTCAAGGCTATGGTTTTTCCAGTGGTCATGTATGGATGTGAGAGTTGGACGGTGAAGAAAGCTGAGCGCCGCAGAATTGATGCTTTTGAACTGTGGTGTTGGAGAAGACTCTTGAGAGTCCCTTGGACTGCAAGGAGATCCAACCAGTCCATCCTAAAGGAGATCAGTCCTGGATGTTCATTGGAAGGACTGATGTTGAAGCTAAAACTCCAAAACTTTGGCCACCTCATGCGAAGAGTTGACTCATTGGAAAAGACCCTAATGCTGGGAAGGATTGGAGGCAGGAGGAGAAGGGGACGACAGAGGATGAGATGGTTGGATGGCATCACTGACTCGATGGACATGGGTTTGGGTAGACTCTGGGAGTTGGTGATGGACAGAGAGGCCTGGAGTGCTGCAATTCATGGGGTCGCAAAGAGTCGGACACTACTGAGCAACTGAACTTATAGACCAATCACTAAAAAATAACTCAAGGAGGTATATTTTAAAAAGCCAAAGAATAACTTAAAATATGTCTAAAAATATTCAAATAATCCAAAAGAAGAAACAAAGAGGGAAACAACCAACAATATAGGGACAAAAAGAAAACCAACAATAAAACAGTAGACCTAATCCAACAATATTATTCATTATATTAACTACTTTAACTGTAGTTAAAAGGCATAGCTTATCAAAATGGACAAAAAAGAATAAGAAAAACCAGCTATATGGTGTCTATAAGACAAACACTATAATATATATAATATATATAATAGAATACTAATTAACCATAAAAAAAATAATGAAATTTTGCCATTTGAAGCAACATGGATGGGCTTGGAAGTTTATTATTCTAAGTGAAATAAGTCAGAGAAAGACAAACACTGTAACATATCACATATATGTGAAATCTAAAAAATACAACAAACTAATGAATACAACATAAAAGAAGCAGACTCACAGATATAAAGAACAAACTAGTGATTACCAGTGAGGAGCCCAGGAAGGAAAGATAGGGTTGGAGGATTAAGAGGTACAAACTATTAGGTATAAAATAAGCTATATGGATATAATGTACAACATGGGGAATACAACAAATATTTTACAATAACAATAAATGGAGTATAACCTGTAAAAATTGTGAATTGCTATATTGTACACCTGTAATTTATATAATACTGTGTATCAACTATACTTCAGTTTTTTAAAAATAGTAAAAAAGGAAATAAAGACAAGCATAATATAAATAGAAAGACAAAGATAGGTGAAAGTAAATGAATATAAATAATTATGCCATATAAATAATAAGCAATAGAAAGCTGGATAAAATAAATTTCAAGATAAAGTATTACAGCAATAAAATTGGACATTTCATAATAATAAAAGAGTAAATATATCCAAAAGTTATAATTAATAACATGTATATACTTCATAAGAGTTTCTATATACACAAGACAAAAATTAACAGAACTAAAGGAAGAAATAAACAACTCCACAATGATAATAAGAGCTTTTAAAACCTCTATGTAATTGCTAAAATGAACAGACAAAAAAAAATCAGTAAAAGCATATAAAATCTGAAAAACAATACCAATCTGAACTAATTGATATTATAGATCCATAAACAAAATCACTTTGGTATTTGGTATTCATATTATGTTCAAGTATGTATGTTATATTCACCAAGATAGACAATATGCTAGATTGTGCAAAAGCTCTCATTAAATTTAAATGGATTTTTAGAATATATTATCTGAATGCAATGGAATTAAATTAGAAATCAATAAAAGTGAAAGATCTAAAAAAAGCCCAAATATGTAGAAATTAAACAATGCACTTTTAAATAATCCATGAATCAAAGAAAAAATCATAATGCAGTAATGAAAATATAACATAAACATGAGAAATGTAGCTGATGCAGTGTGAGAGGAAAAATTACAGATTTAAATATATTAATTAGAAATCAGTAAGGCCTAAAATAATGAGACTCCAACTCAAGAAACTAGAAAAAGAAGAGCAAAATAAATCCAATGTAACAATAAAGATAATTACAGAAATAAACTAAATAGAAATCATGCAAACAACAGAGAAAATTGACAAGGCCCAAAAGTTGTTTTCTAAAAGATCAATAAAATTGATAAAGACATCACTAGGGCAACCCACTCCAGTATTCTTGCCTGGCGAATCCCAGGGACGGGGGAGCCTGGTGGGCTGCCGTCTATGGGGTCGCACAGAGTCAGACACGACTGAAGCGACTTGGCAGCAGCAGCAGCAGACTAATCAAGAAAATTAGAACACAAATTGTGAAATTAAAGAAACTAAGATTATCAGTATAGTCACTATAGTTATTAAAAGAGTGTTTTTAAAAAATTATCAACTTTATGTCAGTAAATTTAACAACTTAGTTGAAGTCAACAAAATCATTGAAAAATACAACTTAACAACATGATGCAAAATGAGACAAAAACATCTTGTACACTATAATAAAGAAATTTAATTCTTCACATAAAACTTCCCTGCCAAGAAAACTCATATGACTCCTCTGGTAAATTCTGTCCAACATTCAAAGAAGAAATAACACACTTCTAATAAAATCTTTCATAACACAGAAGAGGAAGAAGTAATTTACAAACTCATTTTTTGAGTCTAGCATATCCTTATTATCACAATCTGAAAAGGACATCATTAAAAAATTTACATCAAATATCCCTCATATGATAGCACTAGAGGTAAAGAACCTACCTGCCAACGCAGGTAGACATAAGAGACACGGGTTTGATCCCTGGATCGGGAAGATCCCCTGGAGGAGGGCAAAACAACCCACTCCAGTATTCTTGTCTAGAGAAACCTATGGATGAAGGAGCCTGAGGGCCACAGTCCATAGGGTCGCACAGAAGTGGACATGACTGAAGCAACTTAGCACACACACACGCATGCACCCCTCATATATAAAATCCTTCAAACAATTAACAAACTATGTATTTCATGTATATAGAATCTCAAATAGTGTTTGTCCCAGGAACACACAGTTGTTTAAACATTCAAAAAGTAATCAAGGGACTTCCCTGATGGTCCAGTGGTTAAGATTTCACCTTTCAATGCAGAGTGTGGGTGTGATCCCTCGTCAAGAACCCAAGATCCCACATCTCATGGCCAAAAAGCCAAAATATATAACAGAAGTAATATTATAACAAATTCAATAAAGACTTTCAAAAAATGGTTCACATAAATAAACTTAAAAAAAATAGAAAGCAATCAAGTTAATTTACCATACTAATAGGATAAAGGATAAAAACCATATGACTTTGAAAATATGCAGCAAAAGAATATTACAATATTCAACATCCAATAATATTTTTTTAATTATTGAACTCTCACAAGTTTGGAATATAAGTGAAGTTTTTCAATTGGACCAAGGATATCTATAAAGATCACAGCTAACTGACTTAGTATAAAATATTGAACAGTTTCACCTTAATATTGGAAAACATGTAGGGTTATCTGTTCTTACAACTTCCCTTCAAAACTGCAGTGAAATTTCTAGGCAATAGTAAAGCAAGAAAAAAATAAGAATAAAGACTATAAAGGGAGAATAACTGTCTCCATTTGCAGATGACATAATTGCTAATGTAGAAAATCTAAAGGAATCTACATAAAACCCACTGTAACTAATAAGTTAGTAAGATGCAGCATCTAAGGTTACTACTAAAAAATAAATTATTTTTAAATATAGCAGCAAAGAGTTATTAAATGGATTTTTTTAATTCTATTAAAAACACCACAAAAAAAAAGTAGAATATATACTCAGGAATAAATTTAACAAAAAAAAAAATGCATGGTTCTTCCTTGAAAACTACAAAACATTGCTGAGAGAAATTAAAGACCTATATAATTAAAGTGATAAACACCAAAGCAGATTTGAAGACTCAATATCGTTTAGATGTCAGATCTTCTCAATATAATCTATGACTCAACATAATTCCAATCAAAATTTCAGAAATTTTTTAGTAAAATTGAAAAGCTGATTCTAAAATTAAGCAAAGGTGCCCAGGGCTGGTGCACTGGGATGACCCTGAGGGATGGGATGGGGAGGGAGGAAGGAGAGGGATTCAGGATGGGGAATACATGTACACCCTGGCTGATTCTTGTGAATGTATGGCAAAAACCACCACAATACTGTAAAGTAATTAGCCTCCAATTAAAATAAATAAATTAAAAAATAAAATAAAATTAAGCAAGTTTAAAAGAGAAGAGCAAATACAGGGAATCAGTAGCTGATTTAAACTAACAAAAACCTGGATTGGGTGGAATTGGTATAAGAATAGACACACAGATCAATGAAAGGGAATACAAACCAACATCACTATGTTCAACTGATTTTTTACAAACATTTCAATGCAATTCACTGAAGAAAGGAAAATTTATTCAAAAAATAAGGCTGGAATAATAGATATCCATTTGGGAAAAATAAATATTAATACTCACTTTATAACATATACAAAAACTAACTTGACATGGATCTTAGGCTTAAATGTAAAAGTTAAAACTATATACTTCCAGAAGAAATATAGGAGGAAATCTTTGTGACCTTGGGATGGACACAAAGATTTCTTAGGTAGAATATAAAACATATGGATCATAAAATACTGATAAGTTGGATTTTATTATAACTAAAAGACAGTTTTTAAAAATGAAAAAGCTAGTCACAGAATAGAAGAAATTATCCACAAAACATTTATCTGACAAAATATTAGACTGTAAATAATTCTTACAACTAAATAAGACAATCCAAGAAGAGATGGACAAAATATACGAAAGACATTTTACCAGAAAAGATATATGAAGAAAAATAAGCCCATTAAAAGATGCTAATCATCATTATTCATCAAGGAAATGCAAGTTAAAACTTTAAGGAGATATCACTGCATACATATTTGAGTAACTAAAATAAAAACCCTGACAATTCCAAGTGCTAGAGAGAATATTAACAGAAGTGTATGCATTTGTTAAATGTCATCAAATGAATAAAATAAAATCTCTCGGATGACCACTTCCCTAGAGTCTGGAACATCTTCTCCCCTTTCCACCCTTTTTATGAGGTAAAGCCATTTTGTAACAGCCCTTACTTTTTTCCATCACTGACTAGTCCCCAATATAGTAAAAACTTTATGCCCTAAGTTGAATGTTACAAACTTGATACAGCATTCTGAATTTAACTACATTTGAAATGCCAGAATTTGACAGTCTTTTGGGATATACTTTCAAAGGATTAGTAAATTGCTTATATCTGAAGTATTCACCCTCTTCATCATTTAAGACATTTGACACTCTTCCCCAAAACTTGCTACTCATGTGTGGCAGCCACATATGCGGGAATGCACAACTCAGCTCTCCCTTCAGGAAAGAGTCTGCTCTTAGGTGAGCAATAGGCTGACACCCTCCAGCTATCACATCATCAGGATCCATGGCAAGGTTCATGCCAGTCTCATCTTAGCCTAAGATGTTTCTAGTCAATAATTGCATACAATGAGGTTACAAAAACCAGCCATTTTTGACCAATACAGGATTCTTCTGATGGGTGGTCTTTGTTTTAGGGCTCCTGATACATCAGGTTGGGACTTTCTCAGAAGCGCACTACAGTCTGGTTCTTCTTAGACAATTCTCTTTCCTTCCTTCTTTCCTTTGCCTAATGTCAGACTTGCATCATGATCTGAGGCTCTTCTTACCTACTCCTACTTCCTCTCCCTTTCATCCTTCACAGGCATTTCCCCCAATACATTTCAGGCACTTCTAATTCTTTCTTTCCATCTTCTTCCTGGAGGACCCAAAGTAACACACTTACTAAGATTGCAACTGCTAAGATTCATCAACAGAAGTGGCCTTCCTCTTCTGCTACAAAAGGAAAAATCCATTTTCCTTGAAGCCCATGGGATGTTAATATTACTCCATTTCTTCTTTAATGTCAGCATACCCCACATACTGTCTAGAGAAATGGAAAACAATTAACCTAAACCACCATCTTGCTAAGGAGTTTACCCTTCCTTGGCCTCTGATGCTCAAAGGATAATAGGTGTCATTAAAGCTCCTTGTGTTTATTTACACCCTCTGAATCTGTCTCTCTGTCTAAAGTTTATGTTATCAGTCAGGATTCTTAGTTGCAAACAACAAATTCTACCTACTATACATAGAAAAGAAATGTGTTTGAATAATTTATGTAGTTCAAGGAATTGACAACAAGGCCAAAAATTAGATTTGGAGGCTCTACAGCCAGCAATAGCACATCAAAGTATGATTGAGGACTACACTTACAAAAAACAAAAACTAAACACGACCACTACTGTTTGACACAGATACCACAGTTTGCACTGCTGGCAGCACTGATTTGACACTTGGCTCTGCTGTGGCATTAGAAACTCTAATGCCAGACCTCCAATTCTGCCTCTATCACCTCTACTCTTGTGTCTCCAGGATCCAATTAAAAATCTGTGGTATTTTTAAAAAATTTTTTTTAAATCAATAAAAGGAGCTGGTTCTTTGAGAGGGTAAACAAAATCGGCAAACCTCTGGCCAGGCTCACCAAGAAGAAAACAGAGGATCCAAATACACAAAATAAGAAATGACAGAGAAGAAATAACAAAAAATACCACGAAAATACAAAAACCATAAAAGAATACTATGAACAATCATATGCCAACAAATGGGAAAATCTAGAAGAAATGGACAAGTTTCTAGAACATACAGTCCACCAAAACTGAATCAAGAAGAAATACTTTCAAAAGGTCAATCAGTAGAAGTAGAATATACTCTGTAAAAAATAAATAAATAAATAAACTCCCTGCAACTAAAGTCCATGTCCAGACTGGTTCACTGAGGAAATTCTACCAAACACACAAAGAACTTATACCTATCCTTCTCAAACACTTTCAAAAGATTTGAAGAGGAAGGAATACTCGCAATCATTCTATGAAGTTCCCATCACCCTGATACCAAAAGCATACAGATAATACCAAAAAAGAAAATTACAGGCTAATATCTTTGATAACTATAGATGCAAAAATACAACAAAACATTAGCAAATCAAATCCAACAATACATGAAAAAGATCATATACCACGATCAAGTTGGATTCATCCTAGGGTCACAAGGAAGGTTCACTATGCATAGAATCAATCTATGTGATACACCACATCAATAAAAGAAAAGACAAAAATCACACAATTATCTCGATACAGAAAAATCATTTGATAAAATTCAACATCCATTAATGATAAAAACTCTTACACTCTTACCAAAGTGGGTACAAAGGGAACATGTCTCAACATAATAAAAACTATTTATGACAAACCCACAGCCAACATAATACTCAATTGTGAAAAGCTGAAAGCCTTCCCACTAAAATCTGGAACAAGATGAGGATGCCCACCTCACTACTTCTATTCAACATAGTACTGAAAATTCTAGCCACAGCAATCAGACAAGAGATGAAAAGTGTTTGAATTGGAAGGGAAGAGATAAATGTGTCATTATATGCAGATGACATGATACTAAATGTAGAAAACCCTAAAGACTCCACCACAAAAACTATGAGAACTGTTAAATGAATTCAGCAACATAGGAAGATACAAGATCAATGTACAGATATCTGCTGTGTTTCTTTACAGTAACAATGATATATCAGAAAGCAAAAAGAAAAAATTCCTTTTAAAATCACTTCCAAAAAAACAAAAAAAAGACCTCAGGAATAAACCTGACCTAGGAGGTGAAAGACATGGTGAGAACTATAAAACACTAATGAAGGAAATTAAAGATGATTCAAAGAAATGGAAAGATATACCATGCTCTTGAGTTGGAAGAATAATAAGAATTAATCAATATTAAAATGACCATACTACCCAAAGCAATCTTCAGATTTAATGTGATCTCAATCAAAGTACCCTGGGCTTCCCAGGTGGTTCAGTGCTAAAGAATCTGCCTGACAAGCAGGAGATGCAGGTTCAATCCCTGGGTCAGGAAGATCCCGTGGAGAACAAAATGGCAACCCACTCCAGTATTCTTGTTTGGGAAATGCCATGAACAGAGGAACCTGGCGAATTACATTCCATGGGGTCACAGAGAGTCAGACACGACTTAGTGACTAAACAACAACAACAGCTATCAAAGTACCCACGACATTTTTCACAGAACTCGAACAAATAATCCTAAAATTTATATGAAACCATAAAAGGTCCAAAATTGCCAAAGCAATTTTGAGGAAAAAAGAACAAAGCCTGAGGGATAATTCTCCCGGACTTTAGACTACAAAGTTTACAATAATCAAAACAGTGTGGTGCTGGCACAAAAACAAACGAATCAATGGAACAGAGCAGAGAGCCCAGAAATAAACCCACACACCTACAGTCAATTAATGTTTGGCAAAGGAGGTAAGAATATACAACGGAGAAAAGACAGTCTCTTCAACAAGAATCTGCCTGCAATGCAGGAGACCTGGGTTTGATCTCTGGTTTGGGAAGATACCCTGGAGAAGGGAAAGGCTACCCACTCCAGTATTCTTGCCTGGAATATTCCACGTATAGTCCATGGAGTCGCAAAGAGTTGGACACGACTGAGCAACTTCCACTTCACTTCACTTCAACAAGTGGTGTTGGGAAAGCTGGACAGCCGGAGGTAAATCAATGACACTAGAGCACTCCCTCACAACATACACAATAATAAACTCAAAATGGCTTAAAGACCTAAATATAAGACATGACACCATAAAACTCCTAGAAGAGAACACAGGCAAAATATCCTCTGACATAAATCATAGTAATATTTTTAGATCAGTATCCTGAGGCAAAAGAAACAAAAGTAAAAGTAAATAAATAGGACCTAATTTAAATGTGTAAGCTTTTGCACAGCAAAGGAAACCAAAAACAAAATGAAAAGACAACCTACAGACTGGGAGAAAATATTTGCAAACAATGCAACTGGCAAGGATTTAAGTTCCAAAATATACAAACAGCTCATACAAATCAATAAAAAAAATTTTTTTAAAGGCAGAACCCTACTTTCTCCAAAGAAGACACGCAGATGACCAATAATAGCACATGAATACTCAACATCTCTAATTATCAGAGAGATACAAATCAAAACTACAATGAGGCATCACCTCCACACCAGTCAGAACTGCTATCGCTAAAAAGTCTACAAATAAGAAATGCTGGAAAGAATATGGAGAAAAGAGAATCCTCCTATACAGTTGATAGCAATGTAAATTGGTTCAGCTACTATGGAAAACAGTTTGGAGGTTCCTTTAAAAATTAGAGTTATCATATGATCATCAATCCCACTTCTGGGCATATATTCTGAGAAAACTCTAATTTGAAATGATACATGCACCCCCATGGTCAGAGCAGCATTAATTATAACAGCCAAGACATGCAAGCAACCTAAATGCACCTCAGCAGAGGAATGGGTAAAGGCGTGGTGTGTGTGTGTGTATACACACACACACACACACACACACACACACACACACACACACACACACACACACACACACACACACACACACACATATACATGATGGAATACTACCGATCCATAAAAAAGAATGAAATAGTCCCATGCGCAGTAACATGAATAAACCTAGAGATTATCATCTCTTATTATTAAGTGAAATCAGACATAAAAAGACAAATATGATTTTCACTGATCACATCACTGATATGTGGAATCTAAAACATGATACAAATGAACTTATTTACAAAACAGAAACAGACTCACAGACATAAAAAACAAACTTACGGTTACCAAAGGGCAGAGGGAGGGGAAAGGATAAATTAGGAGTTTGGGGTTAGCAGACACAAGCTACCATATATAAAATAAACAAAGTCCTACTGTATAGTACAGGGAACTATAATCAATATCTTACAATAAACTATAATGGAACAGAATATATAAAATAGAGATAGGTAGACATATAGACGGGAATTCCCTGGTGGCTCAGATGGTAAAGAATCCGCCTGCAATGCGGGAGACCTGGGTTCAATTCCTGGGTTGGGAAGATCCCCTGGAGGAGGGCATGGCAACCCACTCCAGCATTCTTGCCTGGAGAATCCCCATGGAGAGAGGATCCTGGTGGGCTACAGTCCATGGGGTCACAAAGAGTCGGACATGACTGACTAAGCACAGATATATAGATAATAGATAGACAGACTTTTCTGCACACCAGAAACTAACACAACACTGTAAATCAACAATACTTCAAATACATACATATATACAAAGTCTGTGACCCTTTAACTGATGGATTTTAAGCTCATATGCCAAAATTCTAACTTCAAGATGATGAACACTGTTACATAAGATGGAAAGAGCCTAAAGCTAAGATAGCACTCTCATATCGGGCATCCAAAAGTATAATAAACTACTTACACAGAAGAAAATACAGCTTTTCACTCCATCTCTGGAATTGGATAACTAGTCTATAAAAAAATAAATAGCTGCTGCAGATCAACTTAACTCTCAAATCTTGTTGATTTGAAAGCTGTATTTAAGAGGTTGTACTGCTGAGTCATTTCATGGAGCTAAGGATGCAAAAAAATTGGAGTTCAAGGTCTATCAAAAAGGGAGGAGTCCCAATAAAGTCCAGACTTTTATCTGAGGTTCCCAAGGTATATACCCTTGAACTAAAGGTAAACCAATAATGAAATAGCACCCATGAGATCAAACCTTAATTTTGGATGGCTCATTCCCTGACTATATAAAGGTGATTTGTCCCCATTTTAACTGCTTACCAGAAACAAAAGTAATTATTCTTTGCATACATATAACATTATTCAAAGGCTCAAACTATGTCTACAATTTTTATTAATAATGACTAACAGACATCAAAAATAACTAGACATTACAACAGACATTACAACACACACACACACACACACACACACACAAAGGAAAGGAAAAAGTAAACAAAGAGAGACAGCCACAATAAATCAGAGCCAGTGGGACAAATTGAAAATAGTCATATAATAGATTCAAGCCTAAATGTATTAGTAATTAATTAAATGGAAGCAAATTAAACCATTAAAGGGTAAAGATTAAAGAAGACAGACTTAAGAAACATTTATCTCATGGACAGCAGACCCTGGCACGCTACAGCCCAGGGAGTCACAAGGAGCTGGACAGGACTTGGCACAGATGCATATATGTTACTTACAGGAGACACTTTTGAGCCACTTTATTAAGGTACGATTGACAGGTACAAAGCTATACATACTTAATATATACAACTCAATGAGTCTGGGTATAAGTATATATACATCCATAAAACCACAACCACCATCAAGGTATAGATATGTATCACTAAACAAAACATGTTAAATAGCAGGTATAGAAAAGATGAAAATAAGGATGCAAAAATAAAACCTGGTATCTCTGAATTAACGTCAGACAAAGTAATCTTTAAGACAAGCAGCTCAGTTCAGTCGCTCAGTCGTGTCCGACTCTTTGCAACCCCATGAACCACAGCACGTCAGGCCTCCCTGTCCATCACCAACTCCCAAAGTCCACCCAAACCCATGTCATTGAGTCGGTGATGCCACCCAACCATCTCATTCTCTGTCGTCCCCTTCTTCTCTTGCCCTCAATCTTTCCCAGAAAGAAGTACAAGTATACAAATAATATTTCAAATTACAATTTGCATACTTTACTGGAGAGGTGTAAAACTTGATCAGAATATTAAATATATATGTATATATTTTTGATGAATCAATTTCAGATAATTTACAAAATTAATTACAGATTTATTTACCTACCTAAGAAAGCTGGATGTCCTCCCAAATTCCATTCTGCCTACAAACCCAGTACAATCTAGAGCCTGCAATGAAGTTTATCTGAGCCCCCTGGAAGAGCCCATTATCCTGGATTTGCCCTAAAGACAAAAAAAAATGCAGTGAAGACTTGAATTTTACTTAGTAGGATTATTCCTGGTAGTGGAATGGTATTATATATAATTCTGAAACCATTTTGTGTTTTACAGGATAGAGAAAATTAGAAAATATGCTAATGTTGTTAGGAACCAGGGTGTTTACTTGAAGAAAGGAAGAGGAAAAGAAATATAAAATTGGCACTGGTAAAGGTCTATATGACTTTGAATATAAGGTTTCAATAAAATAATTTCCTAACTGTATGCTCAAAAGGCCCTAGAAGAAATGCATCTCCATAGCAATGAGGGACAATTAGGGCTTGGTTCTTGCACTATTCTCTGGTAAAAGTCACCAAGACTCCTAGGACAAATGGCTGATTCCAGGTCTGAAATAGGAAAAATACAAGACGATCCTGGAACATCTTGTACCAAAAAGCAAGCACATACTTAAAAATTGATGAACCCAGAAGCTGGCCCAAGGGGACAACCACTGGTAACATTTGATTATAAAAAAAAACAAAACAAAACACCCCACAATGATGGTAATGAATTAAAACACATGGAAAAAATGTAAGTCCTCGTGATATTCAAAACAATGTTGAGAAGAAAGAAAAAAATCCTCTCTATAGAAAAATGCCAACTATAAAAATGTAGAAGGAATGACAGACTATAAAATCACCACTCAGAAATCCAATAGAAGAGTTGATTCAGGCTAAAAGACTAAAAAGACATTAACTACAAAACACTATGCATGAACCTTGACTGGATCCTGACTAGGCACAGGGCCCAGTTATAAAAGGTATTTTAGGGACAACTAGAGAAGCTTGCGTTTGGACTCTGTTAATACCGCTATTCAATTAAAAGTTTTCCTCAGGTGCAATAATAGGGCAATATGGTTGCACAGGAAGTAGTTCTGTTCTTGGGAGGTTTGTGCTGACATATTGCAGGGTAATGTGTAATGACTGCAACCCTCTTTGGGATATTTTGCCAGAAGAGAAGTGACAGTGTATATACAGAAAGGAAGGTGAAGTGGGGTCTTTCCTGTGGGTCTGAAGGATTCCAGAATAAAAATAAATTATTTTTGCTAAACCCCAATAATGTACAACTGCAACCATCTCCAGACTTCCTACTGGATGTGGTAGCTTTGCTAACCCATCCCCCTTCCCCTTCAAGTCTTTGCTTTCAGAAGTTCTATCCTTGGAAGCTCTTTATTTCTTATTCTCTGATCATGCCTTTTGGCAGCCTGGAAAGCATTTGTTTCCAAGGCTGTTGATCTCCACCAATGCCTTTCTCTTACCTCTCCCCTGAGCCAAAGCCTGACCTGTACAGCTTTGCTATTTTTAAGCATAATCTATATTCTCCAAGTATCTTTAACAGAGTCAAGTGGTATCCAGGGCTCTCTGAGACCATCCACCTTCTCTTTAAAAAGCTTTCCACTTTGCCCTCAGCCCTCCCTTTTGAACTGGAAGTCCATTCACCATCTCTTCCTCCTTTAACTCACAGCCCAGCTGCCTAGCCAGCCGAGGAAGGGAGGATTTTGCTTCTAACAACTCATAAATTCCCCATCCTTAGATTGCCCTCCTCCTTTACTCCCTCTCACCTAAAATTTAGCAGTGAATTCCTCTTTCTCTCTCATCTTCTTTCATTCCTAGGCTCACAGACTAAATATGGCCCTTTTTCATCAGGGGTCTCTACAGACATGGTATAAATGAATAGATGACTTTTACCTAGGGAGGTCAAAGGGGGCCACAGGAATATTCTGTGGCCTGACGTGGGCACAGATAGTCTGGAGTGGCCTAATACAGGAATGTGCAAACCTTGTCAAAAAGGAGCTTGTGAAGCACTCAGAAAATATCTTGATTTTTCTCTAAAGTGTGAAAGCAAGGAACATAACCTTCTCTTCTCAATAAACTCCTCTCCCCTCCCACCCCAAAATACATCAATTATAATTGTTATGCCAATTTTGTTAATGAAATGATCCACTGAGAAGTGCCCATTAGGACTGAGTATAAGCTGCTTTCCACGGTTTCCATGCACAGCCCAGTGAACTTGACCAGATTGTCTGGCAGGTTGGGTACCTAGCACCTCCTGTGCTTCGCTTATCACTATTATGAAGCTGATCATGCTCAGTTATTCTAAATCACTCCCTAATAAGATCCTAATATGAACCTCCTGGCAACTGGCAGCTCACTGGTTTTCTGCTTTTCTTCTCATAACTATTTCTCTAACTGATTCTTGGCTAAATTTTCCTCTGGATACCTTCAGATGGGTTTGATTCCACCTGGTAACTCACTCTGGAATACTTGATCTCAAAGTATAATTTCTTTATATAAATTATATACCTCCCTCAAGGTAGGTATATAATTTATTTGATCATGCAGATGAGCCAGAATCACTCCTCTGCAGCAGATTTGCTTTCTCTACAATAATTTACAACTTTTCTTTATCAACAGAGCAAGTGGACACTAGCCCTTCAAATAAATTAAAACATTTCCATCCTAAAATTTTGATTTGGGAAGAATAAATTGGTAAAATGCTAACACCAGTTGACATGGAGTTTAAATGCACTAATTATCAAAGAAACGTAAATTCAGAACAATTACAATTTTTAGCCATTGAAACTGCAAATCCTTTTGTAAAGGGAAATATTGTGTCAGCACAGAGGCCGGGGTGTGGGAATGCTTGCCAAAGCAACACAGCTGGGAGAGTGAAGGCAGAGCATCTGGCTGCAGATTCTGAGTACTCATATTATCCTACACAATATCCTATACAACAAAGTTCAAATAAATCAGAGTGTGATTATAAGGGCTATTAATTAAAATTCAAGCTCTCTCAGAATAATTAATGATATGGGAAAATTTTATGGCATTATATTAAGGGAAGAAATCTGGACACAAAATTGGGTATGCAGTATGATCCCAACTGATTTTAAAATATGAATGCGTGCAGACGAGGGCATGTTTGTTTCTGTTGAATGGCATGGCACATGAAGATTCCTGGGTTTATGTGTTGAGCTAAATTGGTTCAAACCACTAATTTTATGCCCTATGAAAAAACAAAACCCTTTATAAGGTTTTCTGAAGGGTGATATATTCAGTCACCTCAATTCCAGGATCCTCCTCTGTTTCACCCTGCACCAACTCAGAGCTGAGGTCTTTAGCTCAGCTCCTTTCTTCCTCAATTTCCAACAAGAAAAAGAAAGACACATAGAACACTCAAGAGTATAACAGAATCCAGCATATGGAAGGAAGATGGAGAAGTCCATTTAATAATATGTAAACCATTTCAAAATGAACATTATTACTATTGTTTACATTATTTTTAGCTCCCCCACACACAATGAAACTGCCACTGATCATTTGCCCGTTATATCAGCCAGCTTCACACTGATGGGCACATGGTTCCTCACCCTCCTATTCCTCGTCACATCTCCCCCTTTAAGAGCACTACATCCTATCATGTCTTCATGCAACCAGTTAGCTATCTCTTTTGTAGCTGAAGTTCTAGCCAATAGTCCTCTCTGAGTCCTGCCTCCTGTCCCAGGCTGCTTATCAGGGTATTGTGCCAAATAAAGATGGTTCCTACTCTAAGAGTAACCCTGATATATCAGCTGCAAAAACAGTGGTCCCTCAATTCTAGCTACCCATTGGAGTTTCTGAGAAGTGTTGTATTTTTGTGGATTTTTAAAATAAATACTACTCCCTTGGCCTCTCTGGAAGGTCTGATGGTTTGATTTTGACCTAGATTTATTTTTAATATCCATGTGAGTCTAATGTGCAGCAGAGTTGAAATACTCTGTGCTGAAATAAAGACATTCACATTGTCCCACATATCCCATATATATTTGATTCTACGGTGTATATATTTTTTCACAGCTTGATTTTTTTTAAATTAGGATACATTTAATACTTTATATCAAAAAGAACTTATAAACTGTCAAATAGATTAAGTTGTGACATATTTGTCATTTCTTGCAATGCATATGGGAACGGTGCCTGGTCTCTCTAAATATATCATGTAATCTTTAAAGCAGGGAGAGTTTGCTGTGACTGATTCATGCATTATGAAAGACTATTATTTGGACACCAAAAAATTCATGAGTAAAAGCTTCTGGCTGAA
Organism: Giraffa tippelskirchi; assembly: GCF_054371585.1. Lineage (NCBI taxonomy): Eukaryota > Metazoa > Chordata > Mammalia > Artiodactyla > Giraffidae > Giraffa > Giraffa tippelskirchi. Next base: position 156,568,351 of record NC_137275.1, read on the forward strand.
TTTCAAGAGGAACTGGTGATGTGTAATTTAATAAGGAAAAAAATTGTGAGTTTAACCACATAGGAAATGCAGATAAATCTCATTATTTTAAAATATACTTTGACATAAGACCACAGATAAAGAATGTCATGGGGTCAAGATTTGATGCACACATGATGGGAAGCAGCATGTAATAGGGATAATCTGTACAGCTATGGTTGGCCAAAAGAAATTTGGAATTAACTCTAGACTCAGAATGGCACCCCACTCCAGAACTCTTGCCTGGAAAATCCCATGGACAGAGGAGCCTGGTAGGCTGCAGTCCATGGGGTTGCGAAGAGTCGGACACGACTGAGCGACTTCACTTTCACTTTTCACTTTCATGCATTGGAGAAGGAAATGGCAACCCACTCCAGTGTTCTTGCCTGGAGAATCCCAGGGACGGGGGAGCCTGATGGGCTGCCGTCTATGGGGTCGCACAGAGTCGGACACGACTGAAGCGACTTAGCAGCAGCAGCAGCTAGACTCAGAATGCAAAGGAAAGTTAGTCTCAAACTTTTTAAGAAGAAAATATTACATAATTGCCAATTTTTATTAAAAAAATGTATCTTTACCTTTAAAAGTAATATAGTAACTAAATCAATATTGTACTTCATAATAGATAGTATGTTAGAGTTGAAGAACTATACTACACATGAAAGTGAGTGACTGAAATCACTCAGTCATGTCCGACTCTGCAACCCCCATGGACTGTAGCCTGTGCAGCTCCTCTGTCCATGGACTCCGCCAGGCAAGAATACTGGAGTGGGTTGCCGTGCCTTTCTCCAGGGGATCTTCCCAACCCAGGGGTCGAACCCCGGCCTCCTGCATTGCAAACAGATTCTTTATCATTTGAGCTAACCAGGAAGCCCTAGATATTCACAATCCCAGAAATGAAATCCCTGGAATGAAATACATCAAAATGTTGGTAGTCATTTGTTAAGGGATAGACTTATGGATAATATTTACCTTCTTATTTTACATTTCTTTACTTTTCAAATTTTCTAATGAATACAGATAAACTGCAAAATCAGAAAAAGCAAAGAATATCAAAACAAAATTATAAGCATAGGCATATCATTTTTGTCTCACTTCCCCTAAAACACTCATTGATCAAAAATATAAATATCAAAATAAAAGAGATAGGAAAGCCAAAAAAACTAGATTTTCAAGGACTTAACATTAAAGGCCTTTAACCACAAAATCTTTTGTTGCTTCTAAATTTAAGTCTAAAATGTAAAAGACTGTTAAGACTATCTCCATACCTTTTCTCCCCACCTCAAACAATCTTTAATTAAACCCAGAGCCCAGTTTACTGGAATGATGCTAAATGTGCCAGAAAAAAGAAGCTAAGAAGCTGTCCACTTTCTCCCTTTCCAGCATTTCTCATCCGAATGGCATGCTGTGAAACACACACTTAAATTGATTGGTATTAATGCTTGCACACAGGTTCCAAAATGTCAGTAAGATGCATTTGCTTTCAAGTCTTATTAATTCTTCTGATTACAAAGAGCCAAGTAAATAAAACTTGGTTATACACAAAATATGCTTTAAGGTCCTTTCATATACATGCTTAACACATTCCTTCTTTATGGCCTCCTCTTAATTTATTTATGTATTCATTTGACAAAAACTGTGTGCCAGGTACTGTTCTGGGCCCTGGAAAAAACAATAATGAACAAAACTAGAGATCTCTGCCCTTGATCAGCCTACAGGCTAGCAGGGTTAGAAAACAAGCAAGAAGGAAATAAGTGTACAGAGTAAATAAGTGAACAGAGTGAAAAAGGAAAACTGGAAAGAGAATGCATGGGGCTGGGCAGAAGAAGGGGAGCAGGCACTTTAGCTAAGATAGTCAGGACTTCTCTGAGGAAGTCACCTCAAGAAACCGGAAGGCTGACAAGCAGGTAGCCCTGCAAAGATCTGAAGAGCATTCAGGCCGAGGAAACAGAAAGGTCAGAGACCACAGGTGTGATGAACTTGGTGTCTGCACAAACACAGGGATGGTTTTAATAGAACAGGATTGGGGAGAGAGTGAAAGGTAAGAGGTGAAATCAGAGAAACAAAGAGAAGCCAGGCCATGGAAGACGGTGTAGGCCATGAGATGGAGTTGGAATTCTATTTTAATTGTTATATGAAACCTTTGACATGATATAATGTGATTTATGCTTCTTTTAAAAATTCTAACACAGAATCAGAGATGTACACTATTCCTCCCATGATCTGTTCACACCTTCAGAAACAGTGTGGAAACAAGAAGATTATAGAACAGAATCAGAAAACCTGGGATCCAGGTCTAGCTCCTCCATTAGAAGCTCTATTACCTCAAACAAGATACTTAATCCTCTGGTCTCAATTTCCTCATCTGTAAAATGGAACTATGACATCATAGCACTAAAATAAGATACAAATGAGATGAAGAATTTGAAATCACCTTCAGAGTAGATGATTACAACATCAAGTCCCAACATCAAGTTCTTCCTCTCCTTCCTATGAGAGAGAGAGAAAGGGTGTTCTGGGGAATGAGCACACACAGGACATATTCTGACTGCTGATGGAGGAAGTGACACAATGTGAGTGGGTTCTTTGTTTTAGGTTGTTCTTCTCCAAGGCAGGTTCTGAGATGAGAATGTGAGTGTGTTTGGAAGACGATCCTAAGAAGCACTGTCAAGGGAGGAGAAAAGTGAGAGGAGAGAGAAGGAAGCAGATAAAGAGAGTATTATGGTGCCATCATGGCCCCACCTTGGACACATGGGGCTCAGCCACACTGGGGAATTCTAGAAGGCAGCATAGGAGACACCTTAGAGTTTTGCCACCTGAGGGGCAGGGAGCTTGGCATTTAGTCTTCAAGTCCCTCTGTCCCCAGGGCTAACTCCCACACACCTCCAACTGTCTCTGACTTGGGCTCAGAGGACTCCCATGGCCAGTGATGACTCTAAGAAAAGAGCCGCAGGTCCTTTCAGCAGAGCCACAAGGAAGGCATGCACAGGAGTGGGCACCAAGGGATGTGATCGGGGAACCGACAGCATTTGCCAAATCTTCAGTCTCTTCCCCAAAACACTGTGAGGCCCTTGGGATATGAAACGCCTCCTCTCACTGCCAGAGCTGCAAGATTTTCTCCAGACTGTGACAAGTCCTAGGAACTCTGTGTGTGGTGACACCTGCTGCTTGCACCACTAGGAGCCACACAAAAGGCAATGACTCTGGGCACCACATTCCTACTCACACCTACAGTGCACAGCCCTGGCCTCCCCTTGAACCAGCTTCATGGGTTTTAGACACAAAACAGGTTGAACCCATTATTCCAGCCTCTAGCAAAATTTTCCATAAACAGCCTTCCTGTTTAAGAAAAAATTAAAATCAATATCCTTTGAGAATAGCCAGGCTTTGCTAAGTTTGGTCATTGGGTGGGATTTATTATTTTCCTTGTATCAAGGTGACAAAATCAAGGGCCAGCATTTATTGAGAGAATTTGCCATGTGCCAGGGAAAGGAAGCACATAATTAACATTATATAAACAAGACCTCTGTACACATAAGAAGAATTAGCCTGTAATGTAATCAAATAGAATAAGACAGAGCCAGATATCATCCAACAGGACTTACTACATTTGATGTGACATAATACAACCTATGGAGGAACATTTCTAGTATCTTTGGATTAATAATTAACCTTAATTTATTAAGCATTTATTATAAATAAAGTGCAATGCTAAACTCTGTACCCTTTAACATATTTAAACTTCACAACATCATAAGAGATTAGCATCACAGTTCTCATTTAAGATTTAAAGAAACTAAGACAAACTGAATTAAAGAGCTGGCATTTAACCTACGCTCTTAAATCGTTCACGCTATATAAGCAAGGTTATAACTTGCCCTGAGTTCCTTTATAGAGAGTTTCTGCTGAACATCTGGATAACCAGCTAAGATGTACATACTGGAGATCTAAGAAAGCATCTCTGAGCCTTGTCCAGTCAATGGATCCCAGCTAGGGAGAGCCTGGAGTACTTTTATCTCTTAAGCATCTCAGGTCCTCTTTTTCTTATGAGCCAAGGGAAACTCAGTCTCACTCTTGGCTACTGTACTTTCTAAAAATAACTCCATGAAGAATATCACTTAATATTTCTAAAACTTGGTATTCTTAAAACTGAATGAAACATAAGGCCAAATCTCATTTCAAATTAAAATCATTCTCAATTCTGAGTTCCCTCAACTGACTTCATAAGGAGAAGAGAAGATATTGCCCAATAGCAGAAAGCCCAAGATACCTTTTATTTGATCCCTCATTTTCACAGAAGAAAACAAATAAACAAAAAGAATATTTTAAGTATCTTCTTTCATGTAGCTTTCCAACAGAATTCTCTAAATTTAGCTCTCTATAGATAGCTTCAAAATCAACTGTCCCTCGTTTTCCTTCCCTGGGGAAACAGTGTGAAAAGCAACCACTACCAACAACCCCACACTTCCCCAAAAAAAACATTTCACTAGTGATAACGAAAAGACTTCTTTTTAATAGAATAAGATACTAAGTAATGAATTATCTCCTTTTACACATCTAACTATTCTCTAGTAAAACATTTGTTTCCAGAGGAAGCTAGGCATATCTAATATATTCAGTTCTATCTGTTGGCCCCTTCCTAACATCTCTTTTTCCCTTTCTTTCTCTTCATCACCCTCCAAAATCAGAGGACTTCCTTGTATCTTCACCTATTACTAAAGCCAAAGACCCCACATGTATTCTCTATCTATAAATACAACTTGGAACTTCCCTGGTGGTCTAGTGGGGAGCACAAATCTCTGTGGTCCCAATGCAGGGGGGTTGGGTTCCATCCTTGGTCAGGCAACTAGATCCCACAGGCTGCAACTAGCCAAACAAATAAATAAAACTAAATAAAAATAACTCTACCAGACCTGCCATCAGTCCAATGGCTCTGACGGGTGAAGGCATAGACATAGGTATCCCATGCATTGGTTATCTACCGCTGCACAGAAACTTATTCCAAAACTCCATGTCTGCTGGTAGACAAGTCTCCATTGGATCCACTCTGTTCCTTATAAGCAGAGGCACTGACAGTTTTCGGTCCAGATTATCTTCTACAGGGTATTTGTATAATAAACACTGCAAGATGGAGATAGCATCCCTCTGGAGAAGAGGCCAGAATTGTTTGCCATCCATTATAACAAAAATAATGTCTCCCTCCAAGGTAAAGTTTGACTAGCTTTTTTGAAGCCCTCTTATAAAAGATCAAGGTCTCCTATGCTATGGTTTCTTAGCTATGAGTCAAACCTACCGTGTTTGGAGCAGGCACCAATGCCCATCCCTGCAACAGTCCCATGGGACTTAGGGGGCAGGAGGATCCAGTGTAGATATGATCTCATGCTGACTGCTGTGCTGTGAACAATGTAAGTCTTCTGTCTCTTATTCAGCAGTCCCATGACTTCTACTAGTGTCCATAAAACTGCTGGAGGCTGATTTAGCTTACAGACAGTGTAAGATCTCACATCCTTCTCAGTTTTCAACTGAATCTTCAAACAACAAATGTATTTGCTCACAGTTTCTTACCTGGGTGACTCTGGCTCGGGGTCTCTCATCAGACTGCTGTGAAACTATTGACTGGAGCAGCAGTCATCTGAAGGCTTGACTGGGGCTGGAAGATAAAATGTAAATAAGCTTTAGTCATATGGCTGTTGGCTGGAGGCCTCAGTTCCTCACCACACTGGCTTCTCCAGAGAGCTTCTGGAGAAGCTCAGAACATAGCAGCTGGCTTCCCTGCAGAGAAAGCAATCCAAGAGAGAATAAGCATGGCCAAAATGGAACCTGCAGCCTCTTCTATAACCTAAGCTCAGAAGAGACACAGCATCACTTCTGCCATACTCTGTTGGTGCCACAGCTCCAACCCAGCAGACTGGAGGAGAGAACTATATGAGGGTGTGAATATTACAAGGCAGGGGTCACTAGGGCTGTCTTGGAGATTGTCTGCTACACCCATGCTCTCAGGTGAGCACCTCACTCACACAAAGAATCTGGCTGGCATTAACGGATATTTTCACTCCAGGGGAAAGTAGAACTGATGAAAGAATGTCTCATAAAAACAGTCAGAACAAAGTCTTGAAATTTGGAAATGGCTCCAGAAGAGATTATTTCAGCAAGGAGATAAGCCTCTGGAAAAAACCTACCAAAAAGTGAAGCAATTTAGTACTGTCCCTACAAAGAGCTGTGGGATGTAGAAGGATTTGCTTTCATTTTCTTTCTGAGATAGTTGACATACTCAATCCAGTCTGTAGGAAAATAAAGACTCACCCATTGGTAACTATCTCCATTCTTTCCTCCTGGAGAAAGCAGTAATATTTTTCCCACTTGTCACTTTTACCACCACCAACTCTACCACTTTCCCATTCAGCTAGCCCATGAGATAGGAGGACATTTTCCACATTTTTCATAAGGCTTTGATACAGTTAGCCAACACACTACTGTACCATTTCAGAGAGGACACACTCACTATTTCTGATTCTGGCAAAAACACATCCAACAATGAAAAACATGTGCAGTGAGAACACCTGAAAAGGAAAGAGGAGAAGCACAAGGTGTAACAGATGAAGGTGGGGAGTGTGCATGCAAGGAGGTTCTAATTAAGAGCGAAGAAAAAGATCAAGCAATATGCAATACAATTCTATTTTCCATTTCTCTCATTCTCAACTGTGGAGAAGGACAGTGCAAGAGAAGAAATGTGAGGAAAAAATTAATAATGCTGACTACAATTTGCAAGCACTAACACACAATATTGAAATGTTTGCCTGGAAAAGAAGTGGTGTGTGTGTGTGTGTGTGTGTGTGTGTGTGTGTGTGTGTGTGTGTGTGTGTGTGTGTGTGTGTGTGTGTGTGTGTGTGTGTGTGTGTGTGTGTGTGTGTGTGTGTGTGTGTGTGAAGGGATGGTTCTAGGGACTTTTAGAAATAAAAAAGAAATGGTATTCATTTAGCAAAAAGAAAACAAACATTTTTGAGTATCCTCTGCATGCCAGACTTTGTGCTAATTTCATTCACATTTAATCTTAATTCAGAACAGCCCTCTATTGTAGACATAATCACCCCATTTCACAGGTGAAAAAAAAAATGTGGCTCAGAGATAATGTGACTTGCCATATGTGACACAGTTAGTGACAGACAGAGATTCAGGAGTACATGCTCTTGTATATCTTGCCAGCTCTTTGACAAAATAGGGACATCTGTTGCTTAAAACAGTGAAAAGACGAGATGTCCAAGTCTGAAATCTTTATTGAAAGCCCCAGTATTTCTATAATTTAGGAAGAATAAAATAAGAGTGAAGATAATTTTCAGGTCATCCCAAAAAGCAGCAAAGTGCACATCAGTTTACATAATCTCTGTCATCAGTAAAGTATTCCATGGAGTTCCTACTCTAACAGCAGTCCTAGTGCCTTTGAGTCCTTGGAAGAGGATGAATGACCACCCATCATGCCTGAAGGAGAGGAAGTGCCAATCCCCCCCAAATGATCCAAGACACTTTGGCCAGGACCCTGCTTCCTGGATCCTTCTCTGGAGTGAACAGTTCTGGAGTTGATGCCAATCAAGCACATCCATCCTGGATGGGACTGGCTGTCAGGAGATATAGTAAAGGACTCCATTTAACACCAAAGCAATCTACGGAGCATTAGCCACCATTCTTGCCACTGTGGGCATGCAAGTTAGTTGCCAAGGGAAAAAACACTGGTAATAGCAATCAACATCGCCAAAAATGAACCTTTAATTTCATTTGTAGTCACTTAGGTAGTCCTGGGGAAGAAAATCATGAAACCGAACTAGACAAGGATGTAAGGTGCCCAGTGCAATCCCACACAAACCATCTGTGATCAGCTAAGAGTCTGGTATTTTTTCTTAGTCTCCCCAGAGTCCTGCTGGGATGTTCAGAGAACACTTATTTCAGAGGCACATTAAACATGGCTCATTTGGCAAACTCATGGCCATGGATGGAAAGGTATATCTTCCTCAAGCAATAATATTTTAGTTGTTATCAAAAGGAAATGACCTGGTTCAAAAACATCAGAGTACACACAGAGCTGAGAGTGAGAAAGGAGGGGTACCACACATGATGCTGTTCCTATGGAAATCATTAGAATACCCTAAAACCCTTTTCTCTAAGACTTTTCTGCAATAGAGGAAAGAAAATGGGAAACCCTAATTCTTCAAATATAGTTCAAAGTGTGCACTGCACCATACATAGGTACAGTGGATTTTCTCCTTGGAAGAAGCATGGTGCGATAAAAAAAGTAGGGGCTCCAGAGTCAGACTAGCATTTGTGTTTTAACTAAATACTATTAAGTTGTATGACCTAGGAAATTTATATAAAGTCTCTGAGTCTGTTTTGTCATTTGCACAACTCAAATGATAATACCTACCTATGAGGCAACACAGGTAAACTATCTAATACAGAGTCAGAGGTATGTTGGATCCTCTGTAAATCACAACAATTAATTCCATCCATTCATTTTCCAAGCCATTATGCATGAAACTTTGGGCTACACTTTCAAGAAAGATCCTTTAGGAGTCTGAAACTGCAGGCAAACTAAGTTTCCAAAGAACCACATCTTTCAAATTGAATTGGATGAGTCATCGGGCGTTTAACGGGGTGCTGGTCTTAAAGAGAATAGAAGATTTAATTTGGTTTAGTTCCTTTGGCATTTGCAGGTAAAAACCACCACAAATTAATTAGCATGTCTTCATTTGCTTGAGGATGATTAATAATACTCAGAGAAAACAGGTTTTACATAATTCATCAGTCTGACACAGCCCAACACCTCTGGAGTTCTGAGAGCATCCAATCCCAGCTGGTCTATGACACTTTGAAACTAGCTATAAACCAGGGCTATTCTTACAGGCTCTATATTAGCTGTTGTTCTGAAGGAAGAGAAATCTAACCACAAGCTTCAAGGCTGCTTTCTTTCCCGTTTGGAGGAAAGGGGTTAAACAAATTTTCTCTACATGGAACAGTTTTGACTTGATCAGCAATAATTCAGTCAGTTCACCAAACAGGTTGAGCACCTATTATGTTCAGGCACCATTATTGGTGCCTCCTTATTTTCCTTCCCAGCATTAATCTGTGTGAGCCCCCAAAGAGTGGGACTCTTTTGATATAAATGGAGTCTGTGTGAGTTAAGTCTTTTTCACACTGTCAAAAATGACCTGGCCCAAGCACACAGTTTTTTTATGGGTGCACAGAATCCAAAAGATGTGAGCTAAGGCATTGTGAGCATCGGTCATCAACATACAACAAAAAAGAAAAAGTAAGTTTGATCAGTGTTTCTAAATCCAAATTGGAATGCCTGCTGGCAAAAGTTTCTTCATTATCTACCGATGGCCTTAGAAGTAAGTAACAGGAATCTCAAGAGAGTATTAAAAATAATAACTGTCTTAAAATATTTAGATGAGGTTCTGGGTGAGGAGAGAGATGTGAATTTTAGAGCATAAAACAGCATGTATTTTTCTGGGTATGTGTAGACTCTGCATTGAACCAAATGATTTAATATAATTAGAGAGGTCAGATGGCTATCTACCGATTTCAAGAAAGACCTCCTGCTCTCTATGTGTAAGGTGGGACAAAATTACCTGTATAACCCCTAAGATCCATTCCAGAGCTAAGATTCTGGGAATCTGACTGGAGTTCGAAATAAAGAAGCAATTCCATATCTTCACTAAGACATACCTTAAAAATATCTGTCCCCTCTCAACTCCAGTCATTCATCTGGCATTATTGAGCCCTGCATTTGTGCCACTTGTAATTCAGAATTCTTCACAGGATCCCAGGTCAGACAGAATGGTTTCTTAGCCAAGATCATACACTGCTTCCTCAGGTGAGACTCTCTTGACTGCAGCATTAGAAGGCAAATCAAGCTTCAATCTAAGAGAGAATTCAACAGAAGTGTATCGAAGTGCTTCATGGTTTTCAAGTGCAGAGGTTCTTAGGGAAGGGGCAGAAATTGAGACCTGGACCATCAGGAATCTAACGAGTGCCTCTTGTCTGTCTTTAATCTTGGACTTTTCAAGAATCAGCCTCATTTTTCTTTGTTTTTATAAAATGGGCTCCTCTAATTCCAAGTTCATTGGCAAGAAATGTCATGCCCCCCAAATTGACATTTCCGAGTTAGTATCCATACAGCGTATCTGGCTGGCCTGGACTGAATTAGGTAACTATCTGATCACAGTGATTTGGCCAAGGAGGTGGGTGGGGTTAGATACTACAAACATAGTTGCTGAGATCTCATGTCTCTGGCAGAGAAATCACAGAAGAAATAAAGTAGATCTCAAGAAAGAAAACACTGGGAGCTGAGAAAAATCCTAAAGGAAGGCCACTACAAGTATATTCCACCAAGACAATAAATAGTTCCAGGTCTTACTGACTTTTTTATTCAATCAAGTGTTGCTGTTGCTCCTATTTGTATCTTCCATCTAAAAGGGCTATATCAGATCTTACAGATGCATCAACTTCTTTATTTTTTAAAGTGACATCTGAAGCATGTTGCCTTTCTTGATTTAAGACTTCAAGTCACAAATAATCAATAATTGCCCCAAGGAAATTGTAGGGCTATTTTAAAAACCAGAATCCTATAATCCTCTGGTGCCTTATAGCTCTAGGAAAAACAAGTCATCCTCTTAAAAGAGCCATCTATAGTTGTTTCTTCTCCTACAAGGGGAACTTGGTTTAATGACACATTCATGGGGTGGGAGTAGTTGCCTCCAGAGAGAATAGAAGCAGTTATTATTTATTTCCAAAGCCATCCAGAAAAAAATGTTCCATATATAGTTTTCTGCTGTCTGGCTTTCAGAAAACATGACTCTATCTACACTATTAGCTCAATGTCTTTCTGGTGGCTAAAGGCTGGCGATGGGGGGAGATAATTTAGCTAGTCAGACTAACAGTTGAAAACTCACACCTAATCAGAAATAATAGTAATAATTAAAAATAAAACAAAATACCATTTTTTCTATCAAACAACTTGCTTTCAAATAGGTAAAAATATAAACAGATATTCCACTAAAGAACATATATATATATACACACAGGGCAAATAAAAATGGGGAAAGATGCTCAACATTATTAGTCATTACAAATGCAAATTAAAACCATGATGAAATACCACTCAACGCCTAATATAATGATTAAGTTTTTTAAAGGTAGATAATATTAAGTACTGTCAAGGAGTGGAGAATAGGAAATCTCATTCTTTTGGTGGAAATACAAAATGTACACCCACTTTGGAAAAACATGTGGCAGTTTCTTATAAAGTGAAACATGCACTTACTACACAATTCAGTCATCCCACAGCTTAAAACTGACCCAAGTAAAATAAATTTTATCTTCACTTGAAAACCTGTACACAGGAAGCTTTATGCATAATGCCAAAAGCTGGAAACAATCTAAATACCCCCCTTCAAGGAAGTGGATAAACAAACTTTGATACATTCAGGTAGAACAGAATATTTAGCAATAAAAATGAACAAATTACTGACACAACAGGGATGAATTTCAAAGGCAATATTAAGTGAAACAATGTTCCAATGTTAAGTGAAAAACAACCAGACTAAAAAGGCTACATAATATATATGACACTTTTGTGGTATTCCAGAAGAGCAAAAGCATAGATAAATCAAATCAGTAGTTGTCAGGGGCTGAGGAATTAACTACAAAGTGGCACATTGAAATCTGGGGGGTGGGAAGTGATGGGACTATTGTATATTTGGGCTGAGTGTTAGTTACATGACTGTATGCATTTGTCAAAGCTCACAGAACTGTACCTTAAAAAAGGTGGATTTTACTGTATACAAATTATATCTTAATTTTAAAAGTTGAACACTTTTATCAACAGATACAGTGTATTATGTATTAATTCCTATTTAACTGTACTTGTACATATATTAGAGATTCTCATTGAAACTATTTTTAAACTTCAAAGCAAGTCCAAGCCACCTTCAGTGTCTTTGGCTGCTTCCATGCATTTGTGAAATCAAAATTGAAAGCTTTTTCTTTGGCTCAACTGTGTTCACCTCCAGAGCACTCTTTCTGAAACGAGAATGCTTTTATGTTGATGGATTTACCACAGAAATGGAGAGAGGCCAAGCGCGTCCCATGGGCGCTGCCAAGGCTGATGGCTCTCTCAGTGATGTCAAACTCCTCACTTACATGGGAGAGAAGCCTTGCCTCTTATCTTCTCTGCCAGGTAACTTTTCCCCAATCTGTACTTTAATTCAAATATCCCTCAAGTCTAAATAGCTGGAGAGGACGCAGGATGGTTACAACCCACATTGTTCCGCTCTGGTCCCAGAGGGAACTGTTCCTCAGCTCCTGAAGAAGGGAAGGGCCAGCCCATCAGTCATCTCTGGGTGACATATATGGGCTCTATTAATATCACAAGATGCTTCCCCTCAGCATTCACCTCGTAAGAGTCCATTTCAATCCCAATAAATATTCACAACTGACACCTTCCATATGCCACCTCGTCTAAAACGGAACTAATGAGCGCTTAGGAGATGATGTTTTAAAATTATGCACTGCATAGAAGCCTATACACATCTCAGCTTTATTGCAGAAACCAGAGGTTAGCATTAAGAGGACTGCCATGTGCTTCTCTAATTTATAATAACATTAATTACTCTTGTGTTTTTCAATCTGCCTCTACGGTTAAAAGCATTGCAAAGTTACAGTGCAGGGATTTGGCAAAGGAGGACTGGGGTTGATGCCATGCTCTCCAGAGTTAATGGTTTTATTTCCATCAAGGAAAGGGGAGCTCGGAAACTGGACAATGCACCTTGTGAGTTCTGGTTTGAACTGGTTCTGGGTATGCGGGCATGGGATGGAAGAAACAAAGGCAGAAGCACATGCTGAAAATTTCACTGAAGAGGAGAGTGTAACAGTGAACTGTCCCTCTGCAAGTCAGACAAGTCAGTCTTGCACTTTCCATCTCGGTCCCTCTGGCTGTGCTAAACTAGCCACAACCCTTGTCAAATATAAGTGCCAGCCTGCCGTCAGCCACAGCGTGTCAGCCCTGACATCAGAGTCCTCCTGTCCCCTGACCTACAGGGATGCTGCGAGCCATAATTAACATCCATTAAGTGGCTAGTCATCCTTACTCAATTGCATTCTGTCAAGTTGTAAGCAGACAGTGGCCCACCCTGTGACTCAGGGTGCCTCATCAGACTATTTCCCCTCTGAGAAAAGGAGGTGACCTCAGCTCCTGTCGTCCACAGTGCAAAGGCCACAGACACTGAAGGGCATCCTGCAACCATAAACAGCGTCCTCAAGATGGAGCTGAGCCCTGCTTAGAGCTGCTGGGGCTGGGAAGGCCAGGAGGAAATGGCTGCTGCTAGGTAGAAGGCTTCAGGGTTCAGAACTGTTAAACCAATGGAGACAGCTCTGATAGATGGAAATAGTGACAGAACACTCTTAATGCAAGTCTAGCCTAGCCAGAGCATGAATGATGATCTATAATGACTTTCTCCCTCTTTCTAAACAGCCAATCCTACACTGAAGCTCTGAATTCATGAGGCTGTAACTGGGACTACTGGATATTGAAAGAACTGGAATAGTCTGAGAGGAGAGACTAACACGTGTTAACTTCTATGAATGCCAAGTTCTTTAATTATATCCATAGCATAGCACCTGACACGTGATAGGTGGAGCCACCGCCCAGGCTCTGGAAAAGCAGCCTCCTCCATGGCCACAGATCCCCGCTGTGTTCCCCAGCCTGGCTTTTCCCTGACCTTTGGCAACCGAGGAGCTCTCATTAATAAAGCACATGCTCTGATCTGGCTTCTGTATCAGTTTTAGGACTCATCTAAACCATAGGGTCAAAGAAAGGTTAGGGGTTAGATGAAGGGACCTCCTCTAGGATTCAGGTCAACTGACACTGCAGATGAAGCCTCAAATGTCAGCTTTAATAGCTGGACATCAGCCAAAAATATTTACTCCATCTCTCTAAGAATAAAATTATGAATATTTTAGACCTCATTTTGCTCTCTGCATTCTCTTTTTCTTGGTGGAAGGAGATTCTAGGTTCCTTCCCAGTTTTGGTTTCTTTAGTATAGACTGAATGACTCCCATCAAATATCTTGTGTTCGTTGCATGGCCATTCAGATTTAGAAATGAATTACTAAAAGCTGACTGGAAATACAGTGTATGCACATGAGACTTGTCAACTTACAATTTTTACCAGAGGATGAACATCTCATAAACTGGCTCCTATATTTGGTGGGATCCCAAACTCTTTCAAACTCAGAGGAGCCTCGTTCAACCCCCTGCCTTTAACTATTAATATATCTGGGAAAGCTCTGTAGGAAACCATGAGGGTGAGGGCGTTCTATGATTTTGTGTGTGTTTTCATTAAATTCCTCCATCTTCAGCTCTGAGTTTCATTACTACCGCCCTCGTACTCAGAAAAGTGACAGCCTAGTTGTCTAAGGGGAAAAGTGACAGCCAAAGTGTATAGGAGGAAAAGAGACCTGGGGTTAGACTACCCTATACTCAGGCTTTCCATGAATGTTCCTAATTACAGATTTCTACTTTACCCACCAAACAGATCCTACGAGATTTTCTGAAGTTCCACAGGATCGACTATCTCCCTCCCCATCTGACACTAAGTTGCCACCAACTCCACTTTGTTGAATCGGTCAGCGGTCTCCACACTCCAGCTTCCTAAAATACACGGAAAGTTTCCTTCACTGTGCCCTTTGTTCCTCTCTCTGTACTTTTGAGTTTGCACAAATCTTATTACTCTGCAGTGTTACTGCAGGGCTTGGCAAGGAAAGTAGTCACATGCAGTCAGTCCTCCAGGCATCTTTCTCATGGGTACCACTTCCAGTGTGGAGGGAACTAGACAGGACAATGAAGGGAAGAGGGAGATCCAGGATGTGGCTCCTCTCTGTGTATCACTGATTACCCACATCCAGAGCTCTCAGAGCAGCAGAAGGCATCCCAGTGAGATAGGATGAGAACATCCACTTTCCTGTAGCGGTGGAGGCACCATTACTCACATCCCTCTTGTGCATGCCTGCACCAGCCAGGTGACTCCAACCCCAGACCCTCTCAAGTCATCACCACAGATTCTGCCATAGGAAGTGGGTCTCCTCGTGCTCTAGGTACCCAACATTTCACAATTCTGGGGTGGGTATTCAGACAGTGACACTTCACTGTGGCCTTATTTCTTATCTGTCTCTCACCTTTAATTCTGAGCCCACTCAGTAGCCTCCAGGAAGGGAAGCAAAGATCCTTCCAGGGAACCAACATTGGCCCCAAATTTGAAAGATGCCAGAGACCAGGTTGATGTAGCTCTTTGATGGGAAAGTAATGTGGTGAACATACTGGCAGGAATGAAGGGCAGGCAACCAATGGCGAGTTCAGCTTATGGGAAGAGGGAACACACCTTCGTGACAGCCTGGCAGCAGGAAGCTCTGTGGTGTAGCTCTTTCCAATTAATTATAACAGCACAGGGCCTAGATAAGGATGTTATAAAAGGGAGAAATACCTGACATAGAGGAGCTATTTTAAAGTATAAGTCTTAGAAACTCTTAAAAGAATCTGTTCTCTCCCTCTTTCTCCCTCGCCTTTCTACCTCTTCAATTCTCTTTTCTCTTTCTTCGTCTTCCTCTTTCATCCTCCCTTGCCAACAGCCTTTTCCTTTCTTTCTCACTTCCTCTTTTAAAACTTGACAAGATTATTTGGTGCCTGATAAAGATCTTCCACACCAAGCTCAAGCCCTCAGAGAATATTTTCAACACAGCCATTTCTAGGCCCTGGAAATTAGAATCTACAAAAGAAGTGCTGACAAAAGCCATAAGTAGGGCAGCCTGCACAGCCCCGGCCTCATTTAATCAGCTTTCTGAGAGCTGGGCCCAGAAAACAGGATAAACTCTGTCACAAAGCTTTTCACTCATCTTTAACCCATCTACTTCTCATCAACCTATTCATAATGAGCAGGAAAGGAACCTGTCACAAAGCCCCAGACCTGGGGGCAGCATTTTATTTCACAAAAGAAAGAGCTTTCCACATTAATGCCTTTTGCTTTCTGTCACAGGTTTCTTGGAAAAGAAGTTCTTCTTTCTTCAGGGAGGGAAATAAGCCAAATGACTTGCAAGAGCTAAGATTTAGTGAGTCCTTACTTTGTGCAGGGCTCAGCATTTTACATGCATTATCTCATTTAATCCTCATGGCAACTGTAGGGGAGTGAGCCGATTATGACTCTCTTTTGCATTTAAAGGACAGAAAGATGTAGAGGTCTACTCACTGAGCTTGTGCACACAGCAGAGTATGTGGTAGAGTCGGATGAATCCAAGCATTCTGATTCCCAGGCACACATTGATCATTAACCTGCACTTGTTTACTAAGCACAGAATGCCAACAGCCCCCATACCAAGTCTCCACCAGGCCCTACCTTGTTTAATGTGGTCAGACCAGATCAAGCATATTTAGACATCAGAACATCTGGAAAAATCCAGCCTGTTATCCCTATACATAGCTCATCAGCATCCTGCCCCTCACAAACCCTGGTACATAACTGCAAGGTCAAGCTATGCTTTGTCTTAGCTCCTTCTACCTCACCCAGGGCTTAACTGTGACAACTATTCCTGCTTGAGGAAGAGCAGAACTTAGGATATACACTGGAAGTCAGAGAGATGACACTGGAAACCAACCCAATAGATGAAGTTGCCCAAAAGCAAAGGCAGGAAGAGCAACCTTGCGGAGATAATTTAGGAAAAAGGAATAAAATTGAGACTATTGAAAAAAAAGACTAGGAGGTAGCAGTAGTTCAGGAGAGAAATTAAATCAGCTTTTGAAAGGAGAGTGTTTGTGGGAGAGAGAATAAGGGCATCAGTTGTTCATGCAGTTGGCCCCCAATTAAACCGCCCTCTTATAGCCCTTAAGTGAATGAATGTGTGTATCTGGGTTTGTGTATCTGTGTGTTCAAACCCCTCACTCATCTACTTCCTATTTCTCACCTTCCTTTACACTCTTGTAATGTACCAGTTGAATATGCTGATCAAAGAAAACTGGCCATACTCTTTCATGTTTCTCAACACCACTTCTCTTTGTTTTACTTCCTCTTCCCAAGAGCCACAGCCCAGAAAATTCCAGGCATAAGATGTGACATAGCAACAGCATCATACAAATGACACCTCACCCCTCCCACCCACCATCCCAGCTCCTGACAACCAGCTCTCCTTCCGACTACCACTCTCTAACTCCACCTGACATACTTGTGTTTTAGAGTTGCAAGGCCCAGGTTGGGTTTTGTTCGTTTCTTGTTTTCAAAGAAGGACAAAAACAGAGCTCTAACAGAGTTGCGGGGGAGCCCCAAAGAAGGTGATTAATATCATTGCTGCTAATTTTCCACAAGCACTTGTCGGCACAGCAGTAAGCCGACTCAGACAGTGCCGAAAGTAATCTTGAAATTCTCCAGCATCTCACTCCAGCAATAAAACACAGATTTATGTGGTGCAGCTCATAATAGACGATGGAATAAAATCATTCTAGATGACTAAATCGCAATGTTTCTGGTCGAGGAGCTTAATAACTGAACTCTTTATCCCTCCGGGGACTGTTCAGCTATTTATTTTCATTTCTCTGACATTTTGTCAGAGTCACATAATCAGATGTGTTGCCCTCCTTCATGGTCTGGGCCTCAGAGATCAGCGTGTTTCACAACGGGGTCAGGAGGCGCTTCTCCATCCTGCTCTGTCACTCCTCACTCAGCCCTAAAGCAAGGAGCCCCATAAACCACAGCCAGGACTGTCTTGCACCCAAACCTGCCATCTTTTCCAGGCTTCCCATGCCTCACTTCTTACTCTTCCAAGTTTCTCTGCCCCACGTGGTCCCCTATTTAGGTTCCTGGTCTTCCATGAGCTCATCTGGAACCCTGTGTAGGCTACTTCTAGAAGAGAACATCTCAGAAATCTAAATTACTTTTAAAACTATGTTTCAAATAGGTTTCATCAATGATTGTCACCTAGAGTAACTTGGGATTTACCTGGATGGTTTTGGGGGCATTTTGGTCCTCTGCTACAAGGTAGACTAGTTTCTTTTTCTCTCCTTTTGCTCTATACTTGCATCTTTTCCTTCCCATGTCTTTTTTCCTCTCCCTTCTTTCTCTCCTTCTTGCCCCTGACAATTACCTGGACCTTTCTGACATCCTTTAACAGGCATTGCTTACTTGCCTGATAATGCTCAAGGATAAAAGACCCTCATCATTCTGTACACACAGAGTCAGTTAAAAGTTGTGTGAAGTCACTGAAGAACAGTTGAGGAACAGTTTAAAGCAGTTTACATCTACAGCACAAGCACATATGGAAATGAAACGACGACAAACACAGCTGCAGCCAAGGGACACATTTGAGAGTGCAATATGGACATATCTGAAGGAAAATGGTGAAAACTTTTGGAAGCATTTCTCTGCATGAAGATTACCCTTCTTGTTCTCAAAGCAAAAAATAGATTGTAAAACCCCACTAAAATAACAGCGAGAAATAAAGCAGTTCTTATTAAACATCAGGCATCAGCTGAGGGCTATTTGCCTCAGTTTCAGCACTGGCTAGGAATGCAGTTATAAATATGATATGGACAAAATACACCTGGAGACTCCCAGGTGCTGAAGACGCTTCCACAAAGCTTAAACATAATGCAAGTACATCCAGACAGACAAACATTTCTCCAGAGGTCCTTTATCAGTCCTTGCACCCAAATGAGACTTCCAATCTACCATGGATTCATGTCAGAGGTAGACTGGTATGAGATCAGGAATAATCATGAATGGACTGAGGAAGACAATTTAGAACAAAACAAGGAAAGTGTTATCCCCTTAGTAACACTGGTTAACCATTTCCTCAAGTGGAGAAATTTTGTGTTAAACAAAATCACAGCTATTCAATGTGTGAGACTTCCCTGGTGGCTCAGGTGGTAAAGCGTCTGTCTATAATGCAGGAGACCCGGATTCGATCCCTGGGTGGGGAAGATCTCCTGGAAAAGGAAATGGCAACCCACCCCAGTATTCTTGCCTGGAAAATCCCATGGACAGAGGAGCCTGGTAGGCTACAGTCCATGGGGTCGCAAAGAGTCAGACACGACTAAGCGACTTCACTTTCATTCAATGTGTAGATATACACACATTAAATATGTATACTATATATATATATATATAGCTTAAATATATACTATATATAAAACACTATAGGCTTACATAACCTTTCCAGATGTTGCTAAGAAGTATCTGAATTTGTTGAGCCAAACTGACACTTTCTGTCAAATTTCTGGTACACAAAGAAGGTAATACCCTCTGCGGTATAATAGAGAATATATTTGATCTTTGGTCTTTGTCCCTAGTAACTGGCACAGAGCTCCTAAAATGCTTGAGATTTCCTGAGTGAAAGAGTGTTTTTTGTTATTCATAAAGGACTCCCTTGACTATACCTGAGCTTATGCTAATGAGATGGTTCATGGGAAGGAGCCTAGATAACGTCAAGATGGGGGGCAGGGGCCATCACTAGAGGAAACCACCGCCGGATGACATGGTTGGACCTTGCAATCCTACTCTACCAAGGAAGTCCTCAGGAGGGACAGGGGCTGGAGACAGAGTTCAGTCATGGGGCCAACAACGTAATCAACCATACCTACTCTCTTAGCCTGTTCAAGCTGCCATAACAACACACCAGACACTGCGTGGCTTAAACAACAGAAATTTCTTTCTTAGGGTTCTGAAGGCTAGAAACCCAAGATCAAGGTGCTAGCTGATTCCATTACTGAGGGCCCTCTTTCTGGCTTGTAAATGACCACCTTCTATGTCTTCACACAGCCTTTCCTTGGTGGATGCACATACAGAGAAACTTCTCTGTCCTCTTCTTACAAAGCCACGCATCCCATTATGTTCCCCCTACTCCCATGATCCAATCTAACCCTAATTATCTCCCATCTCCAAATACCATCACATTAGGACTTAGGGCTTTCACATTTGAATTTGGAGGGACACAAACATTCAGTCCATAACACCTACATAATGAAGCTTCACATAAAGGCTCTGAAACAAGAAAGTTCAGGAAGCTTTCAGGATGGTGGATACAATAATGTAATGGCAGAATGGTGCACCCAGAGAGCGCCTGGAGTGCTCTGCCCTGGACTACGCAGACCCTGCTGCCCTATTTCTCTTCACCTGGCTGTTCACTTGAATCCTTGAAAATAAAACAGTATTCATACACACAATGCCTTCCTGAGTTCTGTGAGTCATTCTAGTGAATTCCTGAACCCAAGAGGGTGGTGATGGGAAACCCTAATAGTTTGTAGTTCTCCAAGCAGAAGTACAGAAAGTCCTCTGAACTTGCAGCTGGCATCCAAGGTGAGAGCAGTCTGGTGAGACTGAGACCTTACCTGAGATCTAATGCTAACTCCAGGTAGGTAGTGTCAGAATTGAACTACAGCACACCCAGTTAGTCAGACTGATGGCTCAGACAGTAAAGAATCCGCCTGCAATGCAGGTTCAATCCCTGGGTCGTGAAGATCCCTTGGAGAAGAGAACGGCAACCCACTCCAGTATTCCTGCCTGGAGAATTCCATGGACAGAGGACCTGACAGGCTACAGTCCATGGGGTCAGAAAGAGTCTGACACGACTGAGCTACTAACATATTACCTTGTACCCAGCTAGTATAAGAGAACTAGTGTTGGGAAAAAAATACCCTCCCATAACCTCATCCCAATCCCTAACAAACAGTGTTTTTGCTTTCTTAATTGCCCAGTGAGGTAGGCAAAATTCTAAGGAGATCCCAGAATTCCCACCACTGGTGTGCATGTCTTATATAATCCCCTCCTTTAGTGTGAACAAGACCTGTGACTATGATAGGACTTTACTTCTGTTATTAGGTCATGTTATGAAGCAAGGAATAGGAAATGGCAACCTGCTCCAGTATTCTTGCCTGGGAAATTCCATGGACGGAGGAGCCTAGTGGGCTACATACAGTCCATGAAGTTGCAGAGAGTCAGACATGACTAGTTATGTGCACACACATGCAGCAAGAGTGAAAGGATTTTATAACTGTAATTAAGGTCCCTACTCAGCTGACTTTGAGTTAGTCAAAAAGAAGATTATCCTGGATAGGCCTAGAATATAAGATAAGCCCTTTAAAAGAGGGTCTGTAAGTCAAAGAGGAAGTCAGAATTCTGCTGCTAGCTTGAAGCCCAAAGCTGCCACACTGAGAAGGCCTATGAGAGGACTATGTAGCAAGGAACGCAGCGGCCTCTGGGAGCAGAGAGCAGACCCCATGTGATAGTCAGCTACAGAATGGGATTTCAGTCTTACAACCACAAGGAACTGAATTCTGTCTACAACCTGAGAGCTTGAAAGAGGGCTCTGAGCTCCAGAAAGCAACACAAGCCAACTAATACTTTGACTGCAGCCTTGCCAGATCCAAAGCAGAGAACCTAGCTAAGATGTGCCCAAACTCCTGACTCACAGAAACTGTGAGACAATAAATACGTTGTTTTAACCTGCTAAATTTGTGATAATTTGTTATACAGTAAAAGAAAACAAAAACAATCACACATCATACACACTGATCAACTGGTCACTCTCCTACTTCATATTTATGATGCTGCCCAGGTCTTTTCAGGGCAGCCTCTTCAAGAAGAATTTTATGATTTGTACATAATATATGACTGATAATTTTGTTGCTGAATTGATATTATACTGTCATGCTTTACAGGACAGCATAGCAAAATACTACATGGTTTACCTCAGGCCTTCAATACATTTTACTTTTAAAATAAATATCCTTTGTTATATGACGACTTAACTATAAACCATTCCATTAAAATACCATTTCCAAAGCAGGAAACAAATTCCAAATATGTACACCCTCTGAAGACCCATGGTTTGGAATTTTCTAATTTTCTGAGCTTTTTAGATTCTATCACTAAGCAACAAAATAGCAACTACAATTCAGCTAAAAATGTTCACCCAAATGCAATTCTAACTTCTCTGATCAAGAGTGAAATCGACCACTTCTGCGTCGAGTTCTGACTTAATAGGTAGTTCAAAACTTGTGATTACCAGAAAGAAGAGGGAAGTAGGGAGGAGCAAGACAGGGTAGGGAATTAAGAGGTAAAAAATACCATGTATATAATAAATAAGCTGTGCTGTGTGCTTAGTCACTCAGTTGTGTCTGACTTTTTGTGACCCCATGGACTGTAGCCTGCCAGGCTCCTCTGTCCATGGGGATTCTCCAGGCCAGAATACTGGAGTGGATTGCCATGCCCTGCTCAAGGGGACCTTCCCACCCAGAGATCAAACCCAGGTCTCCCACATTGCAGGCAGATCAGATTCTTCACCATCTAAGTCACCAGGAAAGCCCAAGAATACTGGAGTGGGTAGCCTAAAGCTTCTCCAGGGCATCTTCCCGACCCAGGAATCAAACCGGGGTCTCTTGCATTGCAAGCAGATTCTTTACCAGCTGAGCTACCAGGGAAGCCCCAATAAATAAACTACAAAGATTATATTAAACAAGGCAGGGAATATAGTCAATATTTTATAATAACTATAAATGGAATATAATCTTTAAAAATTGTGAATCACTGTTATACATTTGAAACTTGTATAATATTGTAAATCAACTATACCTCCATAAATATTTTCTAAAAATTCAACAGACCCAAGCACAAATGGGGAGGTCAGATCCACACCAAAAGATAAGTTCTATTATGGATTATTTTATTCATAAAATATTGACCTCTCTCCCAAGCCCTCCCTGCTCCACTAACTGGCTTAAGATCAGAGCATGGAGAACAGTGAGTTCTGGTTATTTGTGTTCCTCTTCTCTCATGTGTTTTCTGCACAACCTTGCTAGGATTCCATCATTATCTTCATGTATACCAGTCAGATAACTGAGAAGATTCATACCTCTCACAAGTCTGCTAAAATCAAATGAGTGATGCATACGAAATAATTTTCAAATGAGAAAATATTTCCATGAATGTAACAAATGCTTATTTCTTAGAGAACAATCATTTTACAGAATAATAGAAGCTCAACATGAAAGAAATATGATAGAATTCTGAAAGACACCCAACTGGATGTCTGAATTTCTTTTCCAGTACTCGACATTTATTCATTCATCAAAAATGTATAAAACCCAAACTACCACCTATCCACTAAGGAAGGTCCTTTCAAGTGGTCTGTTATTGATACCCTGCAGTGTATACCTGCAGTGTATACCCTGACAAGGACTTCACTATGTCCTGGGGGACCACATTCTATTTGGTGCGTTTCTAATTGTCAGAAACATCTCTCGTGTAGTAAGAACCAAGTATCCTTAGGAGTAGCTAGGTTTGGGGGGTGAAAAGTAAAGTGACAAGTGGTGCTTAGCCACTAGCTGGGAGATATGATTTGCACATCTGAAGCAATAGTGAATAATGCAGGGCAGTGTATGCATGGTGTGCAGACTGATTAAATGCACTCAGGAAGGCTGAAAAGAAACAATGACGTCTTCTCAGGGGAAGCAGAACTTAAACTAAACCTAAATGTCAGCTAGAACCGGAGGAACAGAAGGTAATTTCAGATGAGATGAACAAAATCAACAGAGGCATGGAATGCATGCATGGGAAAAGACTATGTGTTTGACGATAGTGGAGTGTCCCCAAGGTTGACAAAGGAGTTTGAAATTGATATGGTGGGAACCCTGAAGTCTCTGAAGGTTGCTGAAACATTATTAATTTCATTCTCACAAGAGCACATTGTATCTGAACAGAAAACGGGTGTTCTTCATCTAGAAGAGAAAAATAGAGACACAGAATAGTTCAGGTCCAAAGAGGAAGCTAGGCAAAAGGCCAGTTCCAGAGAAGAAAGATTTAAAACAAGACCAGAGCCTGTGGTTGTTGAGTCAGCTGTAAC
Source organism: Giraffa tippelskirchi (assembly GCF_054371585.1). Taxonomy (NCBI): domain Eukaryota; kingdom Metazoa; phylum Chordata; class Mammalia; order Artiodactyla; family Giraffidae; genus Giraffa; species Giraffa tippelskirchi. The sequence goes on from NC_137275.1 coordinate 156,592,293, forward strand.
TTGTTTTACAAATCTGTCTAAGGAAATTGCCAGAAGCAAGTGGCCTTCTGGTCACCTGTTCCTTTGTGCAATGTGGCTTTCTAAGGTTTGTGTAAAATTATTTGTTCTCTGCATTTTGCCAAGAGGAATGGAGTATTTTTTATCAGCCCAATAATTTAGGATTTCTCTGATACAGATATCATGAATAAATGAAATCTCTTAATATTTAGAGTTTTTCTATACTTTACTTTCTGAATATGCCTTACAGTGAAGTTTCTTTGAGTAGGATTTGGGGCCATTCTCATGCTCCACCAATATCCACTGAGGTAAGTACATGTAAGTTACATCTGGGTGAAATGACTGAGGATATTTCGCTTGTACTCCACAATACTGGATGAACAACACTCCATAGAATACTATGGTGGCCAGTTTTAAAAAGTGCTAAACCAAGGAAGCCAGAGAAGCCACCCTAGTCTGGGCCAGCATTTAATCAGATTTATTTAACCTTAGTGATTTGGGTGTTAGGAGAGGCGACCAATCAACGTCGTTTACCATTCTTTTGCTCCCTAGGGAATACAAGGGCAGACCGCAGGACAGTCCCTACTCTGCTCTGTCTTCTGCCTACAGTGTGTGCTCTTCATTTATCCAGATGGGCCTGGATTCCAGACTGTGAGCAGCTCACTTGACTCTGGGCATAGCTGAAAGCAGGGGCACCCAGTACCTACAGCAAAGCCTCCTTCAGTACTGCAGAGGAAGGCCTGTGTTCCCCCTTTTGACTGTTTCCTCTGAGCAAAGATTGAGGGTCAGTAAGTAACCTCATCCTAACTCCCTTCCTCCATGAGCCAGATTTCAGGGAAATATCCTACCACCATTATTGTAGCTCATCTGAGGCATAAAGGAGCTTGTCTTTACTCTTAATAGAATTAGAAAAGCAAGCAGGTAAGCATGATTTTGGAACAGCCAATGATGTTTAACAAAGACTTTTCAGATACTACACATTATCTTCATTTTGAAAAAAATGCATAGCTTTCCTTCTGGGAGGGAATCCTTGCTGGATATAGATTTAGAGCAGAAGTCAGTAGATAATCTGACAAATCTATAGGCTGCCATGAGAAACGAAAGACATTGTGATGTCAGTGGATAGAGTCTCAGCATGTTTCCAAAGGTATCCCTTAAACTTGTTGTGCTGTGCTTAGTCTTTCAGTCGTGTCTGACTCTTTGCAACCCTATGGACTGGAGCCCACCAGGCTCCTCTGTCCATGGGGGTTCTCCAGGCAAGAATACTAGAGTGGGTTGCCACGCCCTCCTCCAGAGGATCTTCCCAACCTAGGGATCGAACCCAGGTCTCCCACATTGCAGGCAGATTCTTTACCAGCTGAGCCACTTAAACTTGCCATAACTGACAAATCTGCATTTCCCAGATAAGTCACTTTTTTCACGATTTAAAACAATTATTTTGCGTGTGCTTTCTATTGTGGAGAACACTGTGTGTGAAACAAATTGAATGTGCAGTCTCCATCCTCAAACACTCAGGGGCATATAGATATGAAGATAAAGGCAAGTATAAATAAGTAGATGGTGGGGAAGATGACTTAGAAAGGCTCGTGCTTACACCACCTTTCAACAGAGTCTGTGATGCTCGGCAAGAGAAGAGGGTAACTCTGGAGGAGAGCAATGCAGCAGGAGTATCAGCAGAAAGTAAAGGATAATACTCATAACTTGCATTGACCCAACCACCATCTCAAGTGATCTCAACCACCCAATGCAGCAGCAACTCCTCCTCTGTCCATTTCACAGACTAGGACACTGAGGCCTGGAGAGGAACAGAGCTTGCCTAAGGCCACATATATATGAAGTGGAGAACCAGATTTCAAGCCAAGAAATCCAACCGTGATCTCACACCACTGATCTCAAGATACCACAAATTTGACATGTCACAAGTATTTCCTAGTGTAGCACTGCCCAAAAGAAATATAATGTGAGCCATATGGTGATTGTAAGTATTCTAACATATATTGAAAAAATTTTAAAGGACAGATAAAATTAAAATGAATATGTTTTATCTAACCCAAGTATCTAAAATATGTTCATTTCTATATGCAATCAATTTTTTAAAAAGCTATTTTAAAAAACTATTGATGAAATATTTTATATTCTTTTCTCCATACTTAGTCTTCCCAACCTGGTGTTTAATACTCACATCTAAGTTTGGACTAGCCACACATCAAGTGCTCAACAGCCACAATGGCCAGTGAACAGTACAACTCTGCTGTCTACTGTGAGAGAAGTGAGTTAGCATGAAAACTGATTTGAGAGAAAGATGATAATACACAGATTAGAACCAATTAGAATGGGAAGTAGCATAGAAATTTAAAGTATATTTTTTAAAACATGTTTTCATCCTTGCAACAATAAATGACAAATTTTACCTGCAGAGCACAATTGTGGACAATCCACAGACACCAAGTACTATGAAGAATCAGAGCATGCAGGGTTCCAGCTATTCCACTTAAGCATGATGTTCCTTGGCAACATCTGGCCAAGGTGTGGAGCTGAGAGAAACGCCTAAGACAATAACAATTAATTAACTGATGGCCTAAGTGCTTCCTGCCCTTCTTTCCAATTTTCCAGATTAAAAATGCCAATTAAATTAAATGTCTCCCTTTCCACTCAGACTCATTCAATGTCCACACCCAGGCTGAAAGCTTCCTCTTGCCAACAATTGTCTCCATCCCTTAGCTAAGATTTTGAACTACTTAACCTAAGATGAGAAAGAATGAAAGACTTTCTGATTTATTTCCATTTCTGAGTCATTACAACTAGCTTTATCCTCTAAAGCAAGAAATAAATCTCACAGCCTAGGACCTGGCAGTTCCAATCACTAATACCCAGGAGACTTGGAACTTAGACATCATTTCTCTGGGCTTGGGTGATGCCTCTAAGAGAGTTTAATCCTCACTTAAGTCATTCTATTTCAATACTGCTGTCAAGGAAACACAATCTTAAACCAGAAAAGAAATGGACCGGGGTTTTCTATTCTCGGTTCTTACCCAGAATAAAGCTGTTCTGCATTCCATCAAACTCATCCCTGAAATCCTTCACTCACACTAAAATGTAAATAACTACACCTCAGTGCTCTGTTTTCAAATCTAATCAAGTAGCAGAGCCCCTGAAAATCATGTTTTTCTTGAAATATCATTTAAAACTTATAAAAACTAAAATTTTGAAAATTAAATTATACAATTCTCTATTAAATCAGATCCCATCTTAGATTCCAGTATTAGTATACGCTAAGAGTTTTTTCACAGTATTTGAAAAGAGTTGAATAGAGAAAATTTTACAACGGATAATATCCCATCCTTTAACAATTTTAACCAGAGTCAATGAAAATGGCTATATCCGGAGCAGCAAGAAACCTCTGAGAACTTAAGTTCCTTGGAACTTTAACCTGAAAACTAGTAGTTTACAGAATCATCCACTTTTCACGGGCTTTACCTTTTAACAGGATACAAGACTTTATATTTGGATCATGGACACAGAGAACAGACTGGTGGTTGCCAAGGGAGAAGGGGCTAATGGATGGAAGGAGTGGGAAGCTGGGGTTAGCAGATGTTAACTTTTATATATAGAATGAATAAACAACAAGAGCTTACTGTATAGCACAGAGAACTACATTCAATATCCTATGATAAACCATAATGGAAAAGAGTATTTTTTTTAAAAAAGGATGTATATGTACATGTATAACTGAATCACTTTGCTGCACAGCAGAAATTGATACACCATTGTAAATCAACTATAGCTCAATAAAAAGAAAATGTTAAAACCAAAAAAAAAAAAACTATGTTTAGCAGTTGAGAAGTGATGTCAAGTCTTAGCTACCAGTAGAAGAGGGCTGCTTTTACTTATGGTCTGTGGTTAATTCCCAGAATCAAAGCATAAGCAGGGAGAGGATGCTGATTAAGAGCCAATGCCACAGTTTATACCCAGTTTACTGCACTGAATCCTGTCACCAGTCCAGAACATGGCAGGAGTGGGAGGAGGGGAGTGGAGAACAAGAAAAGTAACATCAATACATCAATGTGGCTGAGACCTGAAAAACAATGGTCCCATATATTTAAACAGGTCCTGGGGATGCAATCCTCGCTCACAAGGCAGCCTCTATAAAGTCATTACTGGTCTCTGCCAGAAGTCTTTGCATCAAGTCCCCTGCCTGCAGCCAAAGTATCAAAGCCAGAATTGAAAGATTCAAAAGTGGTTGACCACAGCTGATTCAACATTTTATCATGAAAAAGATCAAACATATGCCAGATAGAAGCCTAGAATGAACATGTACTCATCACTCAGCTTCAGCAATTATCAATATATGGCCAAGCATGTCAACCTATGCCCTCATTCACTTACCCCACACATACATTTTATTATTTTGAAACAAATTCCAGATGTTATTTCAAGTGTGAATATTTCATTAGGCAGCTATTTAAAAATAGGGCTCTTAAAAAAGTATAACCCTAATACCATGATCACATTTTAGAAAGTTAACAATACCTTTATATCATAAAATATTCAGTGTTGTATTGTCTCATATTTTTAGTAGTTGGGCTGTTTAAATAAGAATCCTAAAAAGTTCATATACTATATTCTGTTCCTATGCCCCAATATTTCCTGCAAACTGGAAGGCTTGATTATATTTAGATTCAATTATTTTTTTGGCAAGACGACGTCATAGATGGTTGTGTACTTCCTATTGCATCACATCAGGCGATACATAACACCTGATGTTAATATTGATCAATGAGTTCAGGTGTTGCCAGCCTGATTCATCCATTACAAAGTTTCCTATCAGCTTGTCAACTAACGATCTTAGTGGGCACTGATGTTAATTGCTTAGATCAATTATCTCATTAAGGATTGGAATCTTGATATTTTAAATCAATCATTCTCCATTCACCAACTGGAATTTTTCTATAAATAAAACTTTAAAATAGTTGGTTGCTCCATGGGACAGTTTATGCAGGAAAAACAAATTAAAGAGTGAGTTATTTGCTCTTAATTACCTGAATGGCTACCCACTCCAGTATTCTTGCCTGGAGAATTCCACAGACAGAGAAGTTTGGCAGGCTACAGTCTAGGCAGTCACAGAGAGCTGGACACTTTCTTTTTCATCTAGTTTCAGAATAATGGACTGGTTCTCTAGCATTCCTCATAGGTGACTGATTATTTTTTGTATATTGTAAATTATACATATAAAATGTATGTGTTTTGATTCATTCACAGTTATATTCTTTTTGATTCTCAAAGTTTTCCATCTTTGGCCAGTAAGAGTCCTTCAAATTGGCTCCTGAATCTTTTTAACACAACCCCCAAAGTCTTTGAGGGTTTCCTTGTTTTCGGATACAAAATGTTCCAGGCTCACCTTATACATTTATTATCCCAAACATGAAATTTACCCTTTTTCCACAAAACCTGGGGGTTTTGTGGTGGTGGTGGTGATTGTTTTCTTCTAGAAAAGACTGTTTTAGCTCTCCCTACCTCCCATTTCTCCTTATTCCACCAGAGGACCCAGGCTAAGGAACAAATAAATTCTACAAAGAAAAGCCATCAAGTACCAATTGGCAGCCCTTTGGTGATGACAAGTAGTAGGTCTGACACTAAAGAGATATTTATGTCCAGCAGAACTTAATTCCATAGGAATCCAGACTCCAAAGCTGGGAGGAACTCTCTGTAGCTATCCTGCTACCACCCTAGAGATGATACCCAGCCTGAAGATAGCAGAGGACAGTCAAAAAGCATTACATCTTTAATGACATAGTTGAGTTACTGAAATCAACCAACTGGAAGTCACCCTACCTCTGGACCTCCTAATGTGGGAGATAATAAACTTGTTTAGTTCCATTTGAGACGACCCTTTCAGTTACTTAAGACCAAGTCCTGAAAGAATCCACACCCTTTGTGGGCGAGGCAGGGGTGGAGCCCTTCCACCTGTTTCCAAGAGAGCCTAACTGCAGCTGGTTTCTCTGCTGCCACCTGACTCAGACTCACTCCCAGCTATGGCCCAGGAGTCTAAATTCTATCACTGCTGGTCACTTTTCTAGAAAGCCTGGCCCAGGTCCTCTCTCTTTACTCCTCCAAAGCAGGAGCACTACACTGAGTGAGTAGCAGTCTTATACTGAAGGCTTGAGTCCAACAGAGAACAGTTTAACACCTGCAGAAAGAACTTCAACCATCCTGGTTCCAAGAGATTTGTTGGCCATTCCCTCCACAGGGAATTTGTCAATGACTACTTTCCTTCAAGGATCATAATTTCCCACCATATCACTGAGCTCCACTCTCTCTCTCACCCATTCCTACTTTCTTTTCCTGCAGGCCCTTCTACCATCTCCAGGTGCCACAGTACAACCCCAAACTTCCTGTATTTTACTCTGCAGAGCAGTTTCCTCATCTATATTTTAACTTCAATTCCAGGCATGCCCAGATACCTTACTTTCAACAAAACAGGCTCCTTAAGGCATTTCCCTAAACAAAAGAATAATTCTGTCTTTGAAAGAGGAATTAATTCTACCTTCCTCTTGGGTCAATCTGCTCAAATTCAGTGAGCTTTCAAAATATCATTGATTTTCTTATTATTAACATTTAAAATAGTAATAATGTTATCTAGCTTGTAGCAGTGCTAGAAAGCTTTATCAGTGGGTGAGACTGGTAAAGTTATTTAACCTCTGTTTCATTTTTCTCATGTGTGAAATGAAGATAATGACACCTTCCTCACAGCCCATAAGGTTGTTGTGGAGATTAAATTCACATATGCAAAGAGCTTTGAACAGTGCCTGATACATAATAAGTACAACTGGTAGCACCTGCTGCTGCTGTTTCTGTTGTTAATTTATCAGACATCTTTGATCTAAAAAGGGTGTTGGAGGGACCTACTCTATAGCACATGGGACTCTGCTCAACGTTATGTGGAAGCCGGATGGGAGAGGAGTTGTGGGGAGAATGGATACACATATGCATATGGCTGAATCCCTTCACTGTTCACCTGAAACCATCACAACATTGCTTGTTAATCAGCAGCTATGCTGCTGCTAAGTTGCTTCAGTCGGATCCGACTGTGCGACCCCATGGACAGCAGCCCACCAGGCTCCTCTGTCCACAGGATTCTCCAGGCAAGAATACTGGAGTGGGTTGCCATTTCCTTCTCCAAATCAGCTATACTCCAATACAAAATAAAAAGTTTAAAAAATAAAATGGGTGTTTTAACGGGAAATGGTGCCATAGGATAGATAAGAGCCCTACAATAGGTTATCGTGAGAACTGAAAGATCTGTGTAACCTAAAACAGCACCTATGATATAGTGGCTGATAAAAGCAGGCTCTTCAAGCTTAGAAGTCAAGTCCTAGCGTATGTAAAGTACTGGCATATGGTAGATCAATAATGTGAAATAGCATGTTACCTCCAGGGGAATGAATGACGTTAAGATGGGTCGTTGGGGCACCTGGAGTTTCAAAAAATCCTGGCAAGAGGCCCCATTGTCATTCTCACAGAATATACCATTGGTTCCTGTTGCAACCCTTAATATTATTACTAGTAGAAGGTAACAGGGGGGGATTCCCTGGCTGGTCCAATAGTCAGGATTCAGCATTTTCAATGCTGAGGGCCTGGGTTCAATCCCCGGTAGGTGAACTAAGATCAGGCAGCAAAGTGGAGTGATGGCCAAGCAGCTGCATATTCTAAGTCTTGCCGTTCCTCTTCTGTGGGGAAAGAGGTGGACATGACCCAGTTTCTGCCCACAAGAACAAACAAGGCGGAAAAGCCCCCAGTTGCACTGCCCACTCTCATCCCACACCTGCCCCACCTTGCTGGCCAGTGTGGCGCAGAGCAGCCTCTGGGTGCTTGTGGTGGGGGTCAGTTTTCATTCCACAATTACCACCCGCCACAGTGAGAGAGTCAGCAGCAAGTTTATAGCACCAGGGCTCCGGGTCTAGACAACTTTCTAGAACAACCGGGGTGATCAGAAAACAGACAACCAATCTTTCCCTCAGCTCCTTTCGGTTTTTTTTTTTTTTTCCCTCCTAAACTCGAACGAGCCAGCAGCCCCGGGAATTTGGAGTTCACAGGGAAGTAAGAAAGCCAGAAAATATAACTGAGTCCTGCGCCCAGACACCAAACATTACCAAAGATGTGGGTCCAGGTGACTGAAGGTGTTGGAATCCCTCTGGAGCAGTCACTGGGTCGCAGGGAGCGGAATCAAAGACTTTTCTAGACCCTTCCCAAGATCGCAGGGAAAGAAAGGGTGTGGCTTCTCTGGGGCGGTGGACCAATCAGAGCAAGCCGGAGTCTCGTGCGCACCCATGTGGGTCTTGAGCAGCAATGAGGATCACTTGGGGGCCAATCACAGGCCAGCAGTCTCACCTGGTGAGGCAGAGCGAGTGGCCAGGCCCCAGATCCACGGTGCACGTGGCAGGGTATTTGTGGAGCAGCCGGGTGATGTGATCCTGCCTCTAAATAGCAGAAAATAACGTCAGGAACTTGGGGCCGCTAAAACACTGAGAAACTGGAGAAAACCTCTGGAGTTGCCTGCTCAGAAACCCAGAGGTCCATTTCTTAGGAACAAAAACCCGATGGACTTAATTTGCTTCAGGAGTTTCTCATTCATTCTGCCAAAAATAGATCCCGGGGCAACGGAGAGGAAAGCCTGATAATAATGATCCTGGCTACTCAGGGAACTGACCATCAGGTGATAATAGAAACCTCTTAAGAAAGATGCTAATTAAATGCATCTGCACTAAAATGATTACATGGCTATTATCTACCCACTCAGAGAAAGTGAGAACCAAAGTCGGAAACATGGAGAGCAGCAGGCTTCATTGTCTTCTGTAAGAAATGGCTTTTGTTTGGCTCAGTGCTCCGTCAAAAATACTAAGTGTTAATGTATCCCTTATAATCTATCTGGCTAGCTAACTAGTTTAATCCATCACACAGCATGTGAAAGAATAAAAGAAGGTTGGTAGTGACAAGTTAATAGTAGAGGCGAGAAATAAAATGGAGAAACACACTTTGATTGATGGTAGGGAACTATTAGGTGCTACTATAGATGGACTCTGCCTGCTTTTATATAGTGGCCAATCAAAGCAAAATAGATCTAGTAATTTAAAACTTTAATATGTCTCCTCAATTAAAAATTTAAAAGGCCAGTGGATATATTGCATTCTGATTGAACAATAAAAATTCAATTACAACCGACTCTCAAATATCTACAAGTAGATCCACCATAATAAGTCTTAATTTCAGCTTCTCCTTGGCCTGATTATCTGCTCTCCCAGCCCAACCCTCCTTGATACCGAAATCTCTACTTTGCCTCTTTCTTATACTTCTCTCTCTCTCACACACTCACACACACATACACACAGGAGGTACATTTGTATGTGATTAATCATTGCAAAACATTGGCAACAGTCGAAAATGCCCATAAAGAGAGGAATGGCTAAAGTATGGCACATCCAGAAATGGGTTGTTCAAACCTCTAAAGAAAGAAAAACAAATGGCAAAGCTCCCTGTATACTAATATGAAATGATCTCCAAATCATATTTCCAAGTTTTTAAAGCAAGACGGAAAATGAAATATGTGCTATAAAACCAGCTATGTAAACGTTGCAGCTACACACACACACATACACACATACTTACTTATATATGCATAAAATATCTCTCCAGAGGTGTGTAAGGACCTCAAATCTTGGTTGCCTCTAAGGCAAGGAACTGAGTAGGTGGGACAGGAATGAATTCACTTTTATTATATACTTTCGAACCATTCAAATTTTGAACATGTGAACATATCACCTATTCAAATACAAATAATAAATTACATAGTTAACCCCACTAATCTCTGCTCCCATCTATTCCACCCCTTGTTTCCTATCAGTGTAGTCACTCTGTGCTTTGTGTGTGTGCACACACATTGACACCCTGGAGTGTTCTTCTGTAATCTTCCTTTCTGTCTTGTCTTTGTGCATCAGGACTCACTTCCCCTGAAAGAGATGCCTTTATTAACATTCTTCTCTACCTCTAGGTTCCAGACCCAACACTTTAATACCAAATTATTTAGCTGTGCTTTTATCTGCCTCCATCTGAAGGCCTGCTGCTGCTGTTGCTGCTAAGTCGCTTCAGTCATGTCCAACTCTGTGCGACCCCATAGATGGCAGCCGATCTGGCTCCCCCACCCCTGGGATTCTCCAGGCAAGAACACTGGAGTGGGTTGCCATTTCCTTCTCCAATACGTGAAAGTGAAAAGTGAAAGTGAAGTCGCTCAGTCGTGTCTGACTCTTAGTGACCCCATGGACTGTAGCCCACCAGGCTCCTCTGTCCATGGGATTTTTCAGGCAAGAACACTAGAGTGGGTTGCTATTTCCTCCTCCAGGGGATCTTCCTGATCCAGGGATCCAACCTGCACCTCCTGCATTGAAGGCAGATTCTTTACCACCGAGCCACCTGGGAAGCCCCCATAAATGATATACTCCCTGTAAAATACAGTTGCTTCTTCCCCAGAGCATGACTTCACACCCTATATTAATGCTGTGGAGGTGCAAACTGGGCATTTCCTGCTTGGATTCTCACAGCCCACTCCAAGGCTCCTGGGGTCACCCAGTGCACAGGGACATCGTCTTGACCATACCCCAGGCAAGCAGAGAACTGTAGAGTTTGGCAGTCCACTGCTGCTATAGCCTCCTACAGCTGCAAGATGTCACAGAGGAGGACCAGTTCTACCAGCTGTCTCAGTGCTTTGTGTGCTGTGGGGAGGCCTTGTGCTCCCAGTCTCTATTCATTTATTCAGTCCTGTTCTCCTGTTTAGGGCAGCCTACCAGAGGGCTCCTGAACCTTTGGCACATGCTGCGTTGGCTCTGCTCACCATCTCAAACTTCCTTTGGAGGAACTGTCTTTAATCCACTGGAGTCTTCTGCCAGTGGACCAACCAATCAGTTTCCTTAATACCAATCTCAGAAGCAGGGGTTGAAGTCTCAGCGCCCTCTGGCCTGAAGGCTCTGGACTCAGGCCAACTCTCCAAAGGAAGCCACAAAAGGTCCTTCTGCCCTCCTTGAGCAAGGAGTATGTACTCACCTTCAGTTTGCATAACTAAGAAGTACCATGGAAATGACCCTTCCCTGCACAAAGTCAGATCCAAGGTGATGTGCTGCCTCTACCCTTAAATGTAGCAGAGACTGGCATAAGCCTTACCTCTCACTCAACCCAAACTAGGAAGTTCATTAACCTCTGCTTAAACAGACATACTTTTTCAAAAACAATGTAGTTTAGAATGTCTAATGATGTTACAGCCTATGACTGTATCACAGAAAGTCACTGACAGTATTGAGTCAGACTTTCCATTTCACAATTATAAAGAATATGAAGGATGTGCCAGCATCCTAGGATGATCTTCATAACATGGCGATTTGAATCATTCAAAAGTCAGGCGGTAGACTAGAGATAGCTTGGGATTTGGCATCAGATGGATGTGTTTGAAAAGTGTCTTTTCACCTCACTAACTACAACCTCAAGCTTCTTAATCCACCTGAGCTCCAGTTTTCTTAACTGTAAAATGGGGATTGTTGTGAGGATTAAATGATTCAAAGCATGTGGACTGCCTACTAGCACATCACAGGCACTCACGTTAGTTCTTTTCCCCTGAAGACCTACAGCAACAAAACCAACATAATAATTCCTAAATTGGATTATAATGAAGTGATTGTATCTATTTAAAGTAACTATGCAGTTCAAGCACAGTGTTAGAGCTGCAAGAGATTCAGGGAGATGACTGCTGGCTGGCTGAGCCAACAGCCCCTCCCAACCACCTTCTGCCTTGCCACTTTCCCCCATTAAAGCTTCAAGAGTTAAATATGCACTTTACTAGCCTTTGCTGCAATGGAGAGTGGTCAGGTCATGGCTCTGGCCAAGGAGACAGTAAGTCAAAAGTCTGCTAGCAGGTTTCTGAGAGCTAAAAAGGACAGAAATAGCTCCTGCCTACTTCCCCTTCTTTTTGCCCTTAGTGGTGACTTGATGATTGGAGGAACAATAGCCCTCTTGAAATCATGAGATAACAACATGAAGAAAAGACCAAGAAAATTGCAACAAAATTTGCTCTAATATAATTAATGAACTCTAGCAGATGCTTTCCTCTAGATGTATTGTTCTGTGAAATAATTCAACCCCTATTTGTTTTAGCCTTTTAGCAAACTTTTCTGCTATTGGTAGCTAAACACAGTTGTAATGTTACAGATGTTACCCTCACAGAAAGCATATTCTAGTAGTAGAAATAAGATATGTTTTCAAATTTCTAAAATACAAAGTGGGAGTTATAAGTATGATTTGACAGAGTGCAATAAATTATATAGAAGTCACAACCACGTTTATCCAAATAGTTTGAGGAATGTTGGTAGAAGTATTGTATATTTAAGTGTAGTACTTTAACCCATAGTCAGCATTCTAAAACACAAATACATGACTGCATATAGCTGAGCTCTTCAAGAGCTACAAATGAAAGACATATTGCCTGGAAAATATCCAATTTTATATACACTTATCTCTTACAGATATATGAAAACCATAAAGCAAAAGGATTTAGAAGCATTGTAGAGAATCTGACAATACCCAAAGTTATAAAAAGTCAAATTTCCTAATTTACTGCACAACATGCATTTGGTTTGCTATTTTCCCAAGTATTTCATTGTTAAACATTCCACAGATATGACAAAGTTTCATATTTGCCTAATACTACAGATAGAGCAAATACACAAAATTGAAGAGACTGTAGATATCTTCACTTTACTGAATTTTCCCAAAGCTCTTATGTTAGGTTTAAGTGAAAAGTTGAGAGCGTATAGCATATTTTGCATACATTGTATCAGCAGAGAGCCAAGAGTATGTTAGTGATTCTGTTTTGCAGTATGTGTACTATTAACAAAGTATCTGAAATATAGGCATAGCTTTTTGGATAATTTACTACATAACTCTTAGGACAATGGAAAACACTAATACCAGCCTCATGTTTAAAAACATTTCAGTTAAATTTGCATCCAAAATTGTCATTGCCTTACCATCAGAGACCTCACTAGGCCCAGCAGTGACTAAGCTGGGAAGGCTGTGTATTATAATGAAAAGAATATTGAGTATCTTCAAAAGAAGTTCTAGCTCTGGCTCAGGAAATTGCTAGCTGTGCAACTTCAGGGGTGTTGCTAACCTCTCTGAGCACCAGTTTTTTCTGGTAAACTGCTGAGAGTAACACTTCTTTCACAGGGTCATTAGAAAGTTCGAATAAGAGAAAAGGTGGTGATTATGCCTTTTAAACTATAAAGCACTCCACAGATGGAGGGTATAAAATCTTCCAGTTCCACTACTGAATTAGGACAATCATGAGAAGTGTGCTAAGTTTTCTGTGCTTTTGCTTAATCTAAAAATTATAGACTAGTCTTTTCCAGGAAAATTCTAGAAAATTTCTTAAAACATAGTATGAGGTAGGAAATCCCATCACTTCATGGCAAATAGATGGGGAAACAGTGGAAACAGTGAGAGACTTTATTTTTTTGGACTCCAAAATCACTGCAGATGGTGATTGCAGGCATGAAATTAAAAGACACTTACTCCTTGGAAGGAAGGTTATAAACAACCTAGACAGCATATTAAAAAGCAGAGACATTACATTGTTGACAAAGGTCCGTCTAATCAAGGCTATGGTTTTTCCAGTAGTCATGTATGGATGTGAGAGTTGGACTATAAAGAAAGCTGAGAGCCGAAGAATTGATGCTTTTGAACTCTGGTGTTGGAGAAGACTCTTGAGAGTCCCTTGGACTTCAAGGAGATCCAACCAGTCCATCCTAAAGGAGATCAGTCCTGGGTGTTCATTGGAAGGTCTGACGTTGAAGCTGAAACTCCAATACTTTGGCCACCTGATGCAAAGAACTGACTCATTTGAAAAGACCCTGTTGCTGGGAAAGATTGAGCGCAGGAAGAGAAGGGGATGACAGAAAATGAGATGGTTGGATGGCATCACCAACTCAATGGACATGAGTTTGGGTGAACTCCGGGAGTTGGTGATGGACAGGGGGGCCTGGCGTGCTGCAGCTCATGGGGTCGCAAAGAGTCGGACACGACTGAGCGACTGAACTGAACTGAGGAAATCTCTATACTTTTTATTTATACCTTTATCCAACTAACATTTTTTTAGAATTTTTTTCTTTTTTTTTATTGTTGAATTTTCTCAGATACTTTGTGTCTGTTAAGATGGTTATATGGTTTTCACCCTCTGTGGACCATTTTTAAAGTCTTTATTGAATCTGCTACAGTATTGTCTCTGTTTTATGTTTGGGTTTTCAGGCATGTGGGATCTTAGCTCCCTGACCAGGGATTGAACCTGAACCTCATGCATTGGAAGGTGAAGTCTTAACCACTGGACTTCCAGGGATGTCTCTCAACTAACATTTGTCAGTAGCTCAGATGGTAAAGAATCCATCTGCAATGCAGGAGACCGGGTTTGATCCCTGGGTCATGAAGATCCCATGGAGAAGAGAATGGCTACCTACTCCAGTATTCTTGCCTGGAGAATTCCATGAACAGAGGAGTCTGGTGGGCTGTACAGTCCATGGGTTCACAAACAGTCAGACACGACTGAGACTAACACTTGCACTTTCATGGTAGCACTATATATAGCCCAAGGACAAGCATGATTTACTTTCATGTTTACATGAAAAGGCAAACATGATATACTTTCCTGACCTCCAGAAGCCCAAAGATCTCATAGGTGTTATAACCATACAAACATGTGATTATAATACACTGTAAGGCAATTAATAATCAAAAGTATTCAATCATGACCTTCAAAAGGAAGTCAAAGGGGCACCTTGAATCCCTTAGTAGCAATCTGAAAGATCAGGGTGGGAATGAGGGAGGAAGAAAAATTGCTGGGTAAAGGTAAATGTCCTCAGTGTTACAGTTTGCTTGGAACCTGCCCTTCAAGCAAGGCTTCTCCAGAAGTTAATTTCAAGAGCTTCTTTGGAGCTTCTCAAATGAGGGTGTGGTCTTGGTTGGCTGACCCACTAATGACAATAAAATCTCTTTAAATGAGACCATACATGATGAATTGCATTAAAATTCTTTTCCCAGTTTTTTGATGGTGATAACTCAGTGGTTCCTTTGACCTGAAGTCAAAGTCTTCCCAATCATGAGCTGAAATCTTTCTCCTCAATACAGCCACATCCAGCTTCCTGGAAAACAGCTACCTGTCACCATTGTTAAACTAGCAATACTACAAAATTTTTGCAGAAATCAAAGCCCACTGCATTTAGTCAGTAAACACTTCTTGAGGATCTATTAGACACCAGGCATTAGGCTAGAGCTAGCTGGGATGTAGCCCTTGCCTTTAGAGTTCTTTCTAGAAATGGTGACAGCCGCATGATAAAATCATGCTAACAAAGCCCTAAAGAGGCTATAAACGTGGGGCAGCAGAGGTGTTATAAGGGCTATAGAGTTGGGATTTCTTAGAAGTTCAGGGAAGAATTTAGGGAGGGGGTGAGTGTTGAAATACAAGTGGGTTTTTACTAGATGGACAAAGGGGAAGGATATTTTGGGTACCAGTATACACAAAAGCACAAAGGTGTGGAAGAAACCTGGTGTGTTCCATGAACAACACTCGTTTTTCCATAGCTGGAGTATCAGGCTATGAGGATATGTCAGGTGAGAGCTGACATCAAGGTAAACTTTGACTAATGAAGCCATCGGGTCCCAGGCTAAGGAGTTTGAACTCAGTGGGAATCCACTGAAGGTTTTTAATCTGGTTTTAAGGGGAGTGTCAGGCCTTGGCTTTCCTGTTGGCTCAGTGGTAAAGAATCCACCTGCAATGCAGGAGTTGCAGATTTGATTCCTGGGTCAGGAAGCTGCCCTGAGGAGGGTGTGGCAACCCACTCCAGTATTCTTGCCTGGAGAATCACATGGACAGAGGAGCCTGGCAGGCTACAGTCCCTGGGGTCAAAAAGAGTCGGACATGATTGAAGTGACTTGACACGCCTGCACACGGGTCTTGGGCCACAGAAAGGATGCTGACCACTCCCTGTGACAGGACAGGAGAGCATTTCCAAGCTACTCATCATGTTCATTGTATCTAACACCTAAAACTCAGAGACTGTATCAAAATTGAGATACGCAATTGATTAGGTACCCAAGTGCTGAAGAGATGGCTTTTGAAGTGCTTACATGTCCCAGAAACAGGCAAAGGTAAAGCATCTTCCTAGCTGTTCTCTACGGAGAAGGCAATGGCACCCCACTCCAGTACTCTTGCCTGGAAAATCCCATGGATGGAGGAGCCTGGTGGGCTACAGTCCATGGGGTCACTAAGAGTCGGACACGACTGAGCGACTTCACTTTCACTTTTCCCTTTCATGCACTGGAGAAGGAAATGGCAACCCAGTCCAGTGTTCTTGCCTGGAGAATCCCAGGGACAGCGGAGCCTGGTGGACTGCCGTCTATGGGGTCGCACAGAGTCGGACACGACTGAAGCAACTTAGCAGCAGCAGCAGCTGTTCTCTAATCCAGGAACTTCTCGTGGTAACTGACAAGCATCCAATGCAATCAATCAGAAGTCCAATGAGAAAGGCTCTGCCCCTGAGATTCTACTGACAACTCAGTCATCTCTAATATCTCTGAGAACACCAGAGACTGTACCTAGTAGTTTTTATGTTACCAGCTTCTCTGTAAGAAAAGAACCATTTGCAAAAACAACAGATTTCAGTAATGCAGCATTCCTTCCTCTCAAGGAAAATCTTTTACCAAAGCTCTCTAAAAGGAAAGTCCCTCTTAATCCAGTACCAAAAGTTTCAGTGCAAATAGAGTGCAGGGTGCAAGTTTAGGCTAAGACTCAGTACGACACAGTCTTCCACTAAGTGGCTTGCAAGAACTCCACAGAAGTGGCTAATGTTGAATCAGACAGCAGTGTGCTGTTTTGTGGTGTCTGGTGGCCTCTAGTGGAGGCTCAGGTCTCCTCCCCCTCCCCAATGCCCGCCCCCCCACCGCAACCATCCGGCAAACTCAGCTCACCTCCAAGGAGAGGAGTTGGTCAGGTTTAAGAGCATTTTGTCAGCAGTTGTACTACTAGGTGGGGCTCTTTTATTCTGTCAATAAATGAGGAGACACAACACTCAAGAGTATGTAATACTTTGTACAGCAGGTATGAATTGTTTTAGGCCACAAATTGAGATGAACAAATAAATATACCATTCTTTAATTTTATAGTTCTATCTCAAATCCCACTTCTTCTTGGTAAGAGAAACTTCATTTTAGGATAAGCTCAGGCAAAGCAGGATTTTTTTTCTATTTACAGATATTTGTGTTCATGTCCCACTGAGTTGTGTAGAGCTGCTTTGGTCAGGAGGAGGCATCTCATTCTCAACCACCATCACCCCTCTACCAGGTCCTTCTCTGGGATGAAGGTGTGCATGCCCCAGTCCTGGTCACCTGCATCTCTCTGCTCTGGCATTCCTGGGGGTGTCATAGCTCCCTAGGTGGGCACCACATTCAGTGGTGATCTCTTCTTGCCCACTGGTCCTCTCTGATAGGTGAGAGGTCTTCTCTAAGGTGGTAGAGGGCAGATGGGGTGCTGTGGGGTGTTTTTCCATGTTATCCTGGGGCTGTGGAGGATCAGTGGGACCATCTTAGGTTCTCTTTGATGAGAGATATGCCATGTGCCAAGGTGGATAGGACAAGAAAACTGAGAAGCTTAATATCTTCCTGGGCTTCACCTGTGAAGCAAGACATTGGTCCATTCTATGCTAGGGGCCCCACTCCTGAAGCTGGGACCTCAGTCACTGTCCAGAATTCAACTACCCAGTTGCCCATGCCCAGGAATCCCCCTCTAGACAGGGGGGTGAAGCTGGAATGTCTCCCCAGACTCTTACTTCTGATTCACACAGACCCCAAAGCTTTCCCTCACCTCCATCTCTCAAGACTCTTATTGCTCTCATGAGTTTCAAAAAACCAAGTACTGCTTCTTTGTTCTTTGAGGGTCTCATCTCTTGGAGTGCTAAAGCAAGGTCTGTCACTGAATGAATGGGAGAGAACGAAAGATCACAGGAATTCACTGAGAGAGAAACACAGCAGTTGATGTGTCCCATTATTACAGTCAATATTCAACTTCCCAGGTGGCGCCAGTGGTAAAGAACCCACCTGCCAATGCAGGAGACTTAAGAGACAGGGGTTTGATCACTGGGTCAGGAAGATCCCCTGCAGAAGGAAATGACAACCCACTCCAGGATTCTTGCCTGGAGAATCCCATGGACAGAGGAGCCTGGCAGGCTACAGTCCATAGGGTCGCATGGAGTCAGACATGACTGAAGCGACTTAGCACTCAATATTACACTGTCCTGCTGCACTGGTTTCATCATGAAGCTGAAGAAGTGGGATGCTTTGAGCCTGCTTCCTTCCAGGATAGGGCCCATTCCAGCCTCATTCCCTCTGTCTCTGCCTGTCTGTTTCTGTGTGTGTGTGTGTGTGTGTGTCTCACTGTGTCTCTCTCTGTCTTGCTGTCTCTCTCTCTCCCTCCTAGTGTAGTCCACAAGCTCAGGATTCTTCTGAGATGCACACCTACCACTTTGTAGTCTTTCTGTCAGACAGGTGAGGTATGAAGGTGTGAACAGCTGGCCTGAAAATGCCTCTGGTGGAAGGTCAGTGAGTCATTTCAGCTCTGGTCTTACAGAGGAAAAGAAAACCTTCTGTTATTCTCTTCTCTTTTATCTAACCTGGACCAAAGACAGTCTCCATGTGGTCCACCCTAGATCACTAGAAATTTGCAAGTAGATTTAAGCCTCAGAAGTTAATTGGTATTGAGGACATGAGGGAAGTCTCTGTGCAGAAGTCGACATTTGGCCTTGGTCTTGAGGGATGGGAAGGATCAGGTGAGGGAGGGAATTCCAGGGGGAGGAATCAAGGAACACATGTAGGAACAAGGGAAAGGGGTAAGTTAAGGATGATCCCAAGTTTCTATTTCTGGGGTATCAGGCAGATGGTGAGGCTCTGAACACAACTGGGGCTTATCAATTAGCCTTCATTTTTGGCAGCCTTGTGTTATATTTTTTTAATGCATCTTGCCTTCTTAAAAACAGAGATCACCTTTTATACATTCATTTACTCATGTATCTACCTTGCAACCTTAACGAAAACCAATACACACTGTAATTCCTGAAAATATGCCATGGAAGATAACCTCCATCCTGTTCACTGACTTTTCTCCATTTAGCAGAATATTTCCCAAATTTCATATTGCTCTATTTTTCTCAAAAAATTTTTAAGCTCTGCAGATTAGAGAAAAATCAATGTTGTTTCCTCATTACTTATTTTAAACTATAAACTGGATGAAATTAATGTATCTTAAATCATGGGTATTTGACAATTTAACCTTCAAGATATTATTGCAAACCCTCCAAACATTCTTTTTCAGGGTCCTTGGACTCATTTTCTATTTACCTTGTCAACACGGTAGTTTTTCCTGACATAAAAAAAGGAACGTCACCTGTTGTAAATAGATCCTAATAAATTATTTGCCTCCACCTGGAAATATAGAAATATCTAACTGCCAAAGCACGTTCTTATTCTATTTTTTGATAGTCACAAGACATACAAGAGAGAAGCAAATAAAAATGCCCTTTAGTTTTGCTGAAACACTACACTACTCTCAGTTTTTCTCATCATACCATAAAATTCCATCTGGCTTAGCTGACTGCAGTACAGCTCAGCATGTTGGATTGATCCACGGCCCCTTCAGAAACCCTCTCTTTCCATCTTCAATTCCCACCACCACCACCACCCTCCCCAGTAGGATAAATGCCCATTACTCGAGAGACAGGGGCTAGTTTCTTGCAGGAAATACAGCCCTGTTTTATTCTCCTGCTCCTGCCTCTCTATTGTACATGCCATCAATCAATCAAATACAAGAGTATCAAAAACTAGTGTATATTCTGTGCAGAGTAATTACGGAGAATGTAGTTGAAGAACACAGTGATTTCTGGAGACTTTTGAAATCCTAGCCCATGGAAAGCTGAAGAAACTATTTGCAAGCATACACCTGACTCTGCTTGCTTACTTGAGAGTATCTGAAAAACTCTTGGCATCCTCAGGAAGTATTAAAAAAAATCATCTTCCTCAACACAGAATATTTGCCTGCATGGAGGTTTAAAACCCAACCCCTAATTTTCTTCTGCAAGGTTTATTTGTCTTTGCTCATTCTCACTCAATCTTTTCTTCCCTGAGAATCAGAGAGAAACACCACACAAGTCTCATCATCTTAAAAGCTAGATGACACAATTCCTCTCAGAAATTCTCCGTGGTTTTTTGGTTTGGATTAACCCATTCATCTCAAATTGAAAGAGAACTTTTTTCCCTTGAATATCTTGAAACCAATCTTGCCTATTCCTATTCCAGAGTCAGTGAAGCCTATGGCTTCACTTCAAGATAAGGGAGGACCAGAGGAGTCAGAGGCATCAGCTCCCAGGCCAGCTACTTTTCCTCAGCATTTTTATCACCTCTTGATTCAACTTAGACCAATAGCCATTTTAGAGCTGTAGATCTGAGCACCACGGAACCCTAAACTGAGAGGTTCCACTCACTTTGAGGAATTCTCTCAGACCCAGAAAGCTCAGACAGAAGAGGGATGTTGGGCAGATGGTGCCCCTGCACTGAATCAGTTCTCACGCAGTCTCATTTGACCCCGGATACTGTGATTTCAGGCTTCCCTAGTAGCTCAGACAGTAAAGCATCCACCTGCAATGTAGGAAACCCGGGTTTGAACCCTGGGTAAGGAAGATCCTCTGGAGAAGGAAATGATAACCCACTCCAGTATTCTTGCCAGGAGAATCCCATGGACTGAGGAGCCTGGTGGGCTAAAGTCCATGGGGTCGCAAAGAGTCGGACACGACTAAGCAACTAACACACTGTGATTTCTGGCTACCTCTATCCCAAACGCGTTTCTCCCATTTCCTCTGCAGCCTACCATCTCTAGCTTCACATGCTAGCTGTCCTACCTTACTGGCTCTCGACTTTTCTGCTCCGTTTCCTAGATTCCACTCAGCATTTTGCTATGGATTCATCCTCTCAGTGGACACCTAACCTGCCAGTGAGCCCATTTTGGTTCATTCATCCTTAATCTAAGGAAGCCCAGCTTCATAATCTGGTTTTTTGAAAATCTAACCCCTTTGATGCATAAATAGGGAAACTGAGGCCTAAGGTCACATTGATTACCAAGTAAGATGTGAACCCAGCATCCTGGCTCCAAGTGTCGACTCACACATTTGTGGGCTCATTCTTCTACATGCATTTTAGATAGAATAAATCAATAAAATCACCACTCATCTTAGTTTGATCTCAACTACTGGTAATCACAGTCATCTCCCCAGTCTCTAAACTCTGGGCTCTTTTTTTTTTTAATAACATTAACAAGGTCAGAGTGTACCCTTCTCCTTCCCTACCAAGTTGCCTAAAACTCAGATCTGATAGCTAGGACACCCTGAGGATGAGAACTCCACCCCAGAAACAGCAGAGTCTGATCCCCGGTGACATCAAGGAATCACCAAACTGAACTGCATGCCTCCAGACTTCTTTCATGGAAGAGGAAAAATTAAAAGCACATATTTTCCTGTTATTTACACTAAACGCAACAGATACAGTCCCAGCTAACACATGGCCCACACACTAAAGAATGGAACAGCAGAGAGATCAAAGGCACCTAGGTCTCTGATGCTGTTATGAAGCTGCCATCTACCCTGGTCTTAACTTTACTTCAGAGAAAAATAAAACTTTACATTATTTAGGGTTTCATGGAGGAGGTGGGGATTGAGCTGGAGTTTCCATAGGAGGAGAAGCTTCTCCACTTGGACTGTTCCTTGAGCAGTTGGGAATTCCCCTTTCCTTCTGGAGGGTTGGGTTGTCACAGTCAAGGCTGTGTGGTTCACCTGCCTTCCTGCTCCCACAGAAGGGCCAATTGTTTGAGCAGCCATCCAATATCAGTCTCCTCAAAGACCTCTGAAAATGCCCCCAACTCTCAAGCCCTAAGCCCAAGTTTGATGCAATGATTTTTCTGGTGCTTTGTGTGAGAAAGGACAGGGGAGGACCCAAGGGGAAAGCATAAATCCTGGGTCTAGTCTAGTCATTTACTGGAACCATTAAAGCAAAACACAAACACAATTCAGGCTCCATTCTCCCAACTTCTAACCCAGAGCTGGGCCTTTCCAGTGTTTACTGTTCAGGCATCTGTGAGTATCTTCGTGAAACTAGTTAAAGACTTTTATGAGACCCTAAATTCTAGTTACACTAAACTCCCCCCACATGAATTAGGACTTGAGTCAACAAAAGGCAGACTCCTCGAGGAGGGAGGGCAATTGTGCTGTGTTAAATGGTGCATGTAACAGGGCCAGCCCACAAATTTTTTCCTTCCCATCCCTGGGAAAGCAGGCAGCCCCGAAGCCCATATAATGGACTCTTTATGTGGTACTTGGTTAGAAAAACGTATTGACAAAGAATCACAGACGAATCATAGCCGTGACCTTTAGTGCTCAAACAAGATTTTCCTTGGGAGTGATTTAATTACCCATGCAGCGTGCTGGCTGCACACATGAGCAGCCTTTCTGCTTTTCCAAAGGCCACGACGGCCAGGCCAGTCTGGTTTGCCTTCTCTGTGAATGTTCGGGCAAGCGCAGCTCCTATAACGAGGCTCCACTGTGCCATACAAGGATAAACGGTGCATGGTATCCAGCTGGACTCAGTAAGCTTGAAAGATTGCTTCCCAAGCACGTGCTGCCCAAGCCGACCTTGGATCTGACAGATGCCTCTGGCCTAGACTTGATATTCAGATTCCTGGCAGTGATGCTCTTGCCAGGCCTTGTGTGCCCGCAGCAACAGGGCCAGACTCTGGAAGAGGCATAAAAGCCAGGACCTGGAGCTACAGTATGAGGCCAAATATGTTTGTCTTCACCCTTGTCAATCCCTTAGTGCCCCTCCCCACTTGTCAGTCCCTTAGGCCTTTCTTTCACCTAAGGTCTCTTGGTCCCTTTATTTCTCTGAGCTCAAGGAAAACAAACCAGAAACAAACGGCCACATACTGTAGGATTCCATTTACATGAGATATCCAGAGCTCCAGAGCGGACAAATCCATAGCAACAGAAAGCAGGCTATTGTTTGCCAGGGGCTGGAGGGAAGGGAGAAAGAAGTGATGCTTCACCAGCCCAGGGCTTCCATTTGAAGTGATGAAAAAGCTCTGGAACTAGATAATGAAGATGGTCGCCCATCACTGTGAAGGTACTAAATGCCACAGAATGGTGCACTCTAAGAAGGGGGTCAGAATGTAAAGCTGATGTTATGCATATTTTACCACAATTTTTTAATGCGACCAAAGGGTTGTACCGAAGGAAGGGAAAAGATGGCTATCCACAATCCCAAAGCCCCAGAAGACAGAACTAGGACTAGTTTCCTGGAGGCAGATTTCAGCTCATCATATAAATCGTAGGGGCGGGGTTGTGGGGGCAGTACCATTGAGAACAGGCCTTCAGTGAGCCAGGCACCCCTCAGTCCTCATTTCCTTAAAGCCCACAACACAGTGGGGCATTTTATTAGCCTTATTTTATAGCTGAGGAAAGACTCCAGAGGAACTGCTGAGTGCAAGCTTCATGTTCTAACTTACAAAGTCATGTAAACTGTACATGTTCTCTCTACCATCATATATGTGATTTGTCCTTAAATATGAAAATGAGTTTTTGTCCACATCTTCTAGTGACAGTTTCCTTCTGGGAAGATGATCCTGGTTTATCCTAGAGCTCCCATCTCTCTTCACATACCTCACAGCTCTGAGTACTGCAGTTTGAGAAGCTGGCACCAAACTGGTTACTTTCCAAAAGGAAAAGTGGGGAGCAGGAGAAGGGAGGAGGGGTTCTCTGACTAGAGTGTTCATACACGGGAAGGGATGCTGTAAGAGCTCACACACGGGAGGGAATGAGGTTGGACCTCAGCAACTAACTCTATTT
This sequence comes from Giraffa tippelskirchi, assembly GCF_054371585.1. Taxonomy (NCBI): domain Eukaryota; kingdom Metazoa; phylum Chordata; class Mammalia; order Artiodactyla; family Giraffidae; genus Giraffa; species Giraffa tippelskirchi. The sequence goes on from NC_137275.1 coordinate 156,616,307, forward strand.
AGTCACAGGTCCATTTTAAGAATCTAATGAAAGCTATTAACAATCTTCTTTATCAAAAATTGCTCAGACTTATAAAGTATACATATTATTTTAGCAGGTCTGTAAGTTCCCTGAAGTCTAGAATTTAAATTAAGCATCCCTGGACTACATGGTCTTAGGCAGAAAATGAAACATACCTGAGGATTTCTTTCATCCTAAGAGTCTATGATCTTGTCCTGAACTGTTTCACTCAATCACCAGCATCATCAAAATGTACCCAGTCTGTGGCCCCTACCATGCTGAGTGACTCAATTTATAGCTGATGCTGTCAACAAATTCAAGAGGATATGATAATGAGTTGCTATATGCCCTTCCTCTCTCCCTGATGACAATCGGATTTTGCTTCTTTTATGGATGTTGTGACTTCAGTTGTTGATGGAAATATGAAAAGCAAGAGGGTCTTGTAATTTCTTCTTGAATCTTTCTGGTTGGGTTGTTATTTACCTGATATGTACATAAAACCAGACCCAGTGTCCAGCTAAAAGGAACTTCAGTTAAGCAACTCAATAAAGCCTGACAGTAGAGTTACAGAAGTCACATACAAGAGTCAACTTTGCCATTGCCTGCTTCTCTTGGGAGAGCCTAGTGACATTGACTTGAATGATTTTAAATAATGACTGAAGCTGGATAGGGAAAGAAATTTCACAGGCTTCAAGCAAGTAGAAGGACTACCAAACTGACAGCCCAGAAAATTCTGCCCAGCAGTGTCCCTGACTCAGCTGATTCAATAGGACAAGGCACTCTTCCTTTATAATCCTTACTTATCTATACTTATCCTCCTCTTCTCATCTAGACTACAATCTACTCAGGGTAAGTATATTTAGTCATGAACATTGGTAACAAGGGACAGAAATCAAACACGAACTAACTTGAGTAAGAAATGACTATACTGGCTGTGTTATGACAGCAATGAGACACCTCATAGGATAGAAGTAGCATTCTGGCTTCAGAAAGAAATCCAGAACTGCAGTCTGGAGGCTCCCTAAGAAATAACCCTCTTCCAGCTAAACGGAGGATTGGCAGTGTTGTGGAAGGGGTCAGCAGCAGCAGTGAAGACAAAAGAATAAGCACAGAGTTTCATGACAAAGTTGCAGGGCCAGAACCTTGGCCAAAGGAAGCCAGAGCAAGGGCAATCAGAAGAGAGTAATGCCAGCTGATTTCAGGAGAAGAGGAGCTGTCAGGTCACCAACATATACAAATGAAGATGGGCACATTCATAAGCAAGACGAAAATGACAAAGAGGATGAGGGAATGGACCCAGAGATGATGATTTGAATTGACTTCATATCAGTCTCAGATGGATCAACCCATGAGCAGCAACAACGTCACCCATACTTGCCAGTTACCATCTTTTGTCTCAGACTCAAAGACAACAAAAGAGAGCTCAGTGATCAAGAAGATGTTAAATGACAAACTCAGGAAGACCTACGATGAATTATAGTGGTTTCTAAAATTCAATCTAGACTATGATTTTTATTTTTTTATTTTTTTATTTTTTTTATTTTTTTTTATTTATTTTTTTTTTAGTCATACTCACAGCTAAGGTTTATTATAGTGGAAGTATACAAAACAAAATCAGCAAAGGGAAAAAGCACATGGGGCAAAGTCTGTAGGAAACCGAGTGCTTCCAAGAGTCTTCTTCCAATGGAGTCACATAGTATGTACTTAATTCCTCCAGCAATGGGTTTTAACAGTGTGTGTGAAATGTTGTCTATCAGGGAAGCTCCCCTGAGCCTAGGAAGCCAGGATTGTTAGCAGGGGTAATTCATGTAGGCATTCTCTCCCTAGCACATATGAAAATTCTAGACTCCCAGAAGGAAAGCAATGTGCTCAGGACAAATCATATTGCTTGCACAGTCCAGGCATAATGAGCCACTCTTAACAGTTAGGAAATTGTGGGAATCCTACCAAAATCCAAGTTCCCAGACATGAGCCTAGGTCCAACTTGCAAGCAGATCTGTTTTTAGGACTGATAAGTCTCAGACCTGCCACGTTAGCTCTTTTTTACACAGAAACTAAGGCTAAAAGAGATGAAATGGCTTTCTTTAAGTTATTTACATAGAGTATGCTGGACTCAAGGTTCAAATATAGGCCTTTGGATTCCAAGTTTGTACTTTTCCCACTATATAACTCTAATCTCCATCCAATCAAGTAGAAATGTTTTTAGTGTGCAACTGAAGTGGTAGAAATTGAATGCATAGTTCCTTTTTTTTGTTTGTTTGTTTCTAGTAATTTTTTTTTTTTAATAAATTTATTTATTTTAGTTGGGGGCTAATTACTTTACAATATTGTAATAGTTTTTGCCATACATTGACATGAATCAGCCATGGGTTTACATGTGTTCCCCTTCCTGGACCCCCCACCCACCTCCCTCCCCATCCCATCCCTCTGGGTCATCCCATTGCCCCGGCCCTGAGCCCTTGTCTCATGCATCGAACATGGAATGGTGTTCTGTTTCACATACGATAATATACATGTTTCAATGCTATTCTCCCAGAACGTCCCACCCTCACCTTCTCCCTCAGAGTCCATAAAATTGTTCCATGCATCCATGTCTCTTATTCTGACTCGCATATAGGGTTATCGTTACCATCTTTCAAATTCCATATATATGCATTAGTATACTGTATTGTTGTTTTTCTTTCTGGCTTACTTCACTCTGTATAATGGGCTCCAGTTTCATCCATCTCAGTAGAACCGATTCAAATGTATTTTTTTTAATGGCTGAGTAATATTCCATTGTGTATATGTACCACAGCTTCCTTATCCATTCGTCTGCTGATGGACATCTAGGTTGCTTCCATGTCCTGGCTATTGTAAACAGTGCTGCGATGAACATTGGGGTACACGCGTCTCTTTCAATTCTGGTTTCCTCGGTGTATATGCCCAGCAGTGGGATTGCTGGGTCATATGGCAGTTCTATTCCCAGTTTTTTGAGGAATCTCCACACTGTTCTCCATAGTGGCTGTACTAGTTTGCATTCCCACCAACAGTGTAAGAGGGTTCCCTTTTCTCCACACCCTCTCCAGCATTTATTGCTTTTAGTCTTTTGGATAGCAGCCATTCTGACTGGTGTGAAATGATACCTCATTGAGGTTTTGATTTGCATTTCTCTAATAATGAGTGATGTTGAGCATCTTTTCATGTGTTTGTTAGCCATCTGTATGTCTTCTTTCGAGAAATGTCTGTTTAGTTCTTTGGCCCATTTTTTGATTGGGTCGTTTATTTTTCTGGAATTCAGCTGCAGAAGTTTCAGGTATATTTTTGAGATTAATTGTTTGTCTGTTGCTTCATTTGCTATTATTTTCTCCCATTCTGAAGGCTGTCTTTTCACCTTGCTTATAGTTTCCTTTGTTGTGCAAAAGCTTTTAATTTTAATTAGGTCCCATTTGTTTATTTTTGCTTTTATTTCCAATATTCTGGGAGGTGGGTCATGGAGGATCCTGCTGTGATTTATGTCGGAGAGTGTTTTGCCTATGTTTTCCTCTAGGAGTTTTATAGTTTCTGGTCTTACGTTTAGATCTTTAATCCATTTTGAGTTTATTTTTGTGTACGGTGTTAGGAAGTGTTCTAGTTTCATTCTTTTACAAGTGGTTGACCAGTTTTCCCAGCACCACTTGTTAAAGAGATTGTCTTTTCTCCATTGTATATTCTTGCCTCCTTTGTCGAAGATAAGATGTCCATAGGTGCGTGGGTTTATCTCTGGGCTTTCTATTTTGTTCCATTGATCTATATTTCTATCTTTGTGCCAGTACCATACTGTCTTGATGACTGTGGCTTTGTAGTAGAGCCTGAAGTCAGGCAGGTTGATTCCTCCAGTTCCATTCTTCTTCCTCAAGATTGCTTTGGCTATTCGAGGTTTCTTATATTTCCATACAAATTGTGAGATAATTTGTTCTAGTTCTGTGAAAAATACCATTGGTAGCTTGATAGGGATTGCATTGAATCTATAGATTGCTTTGGGTAGTATACTCATTTTCACTATATTAATTCTTCCAATCCATGAACACGGTATATTTCTCCATCTGTTTGTGTCCTCTTTGATTTCTTTCATCAGTGTTTTATAGTTTTCTATATATAAGTCTTTTGTTTCTTTAGGTAGATATATTCCTAAGTATTTTATTCTTTTTGTTGCAATGGTGAATGGTATTGTTTCCTTAATTTCTCTTTCTGTTTTCTCATTATTGGAGTATAGGAATGCAAGGGATTTCTGTGTGTTAATTTTATATCCTGCAACTTTACTATATTCATTGATCAACTCTAGTAATTTTCTAGTAGAGTCTTTAGGGTTTTCTATGTAGAGGATCATGTCATCTGCAAACAGTGAGAGTTTTACTTCTTCTTTTCCTATCTGTATTCCTTTTATTTCTTTTTCAGCTCTGATTGCTGTGGCCAAAACTTCCAAAACTATGTTGAATAGTAGTGGTGAGAGTGGGCATCCTTGCCTTGTTCCTGACTTTAGGGGAAATGCTTTCAATTTTTCACCATTGAGGATAATGTTTGCTGTGGGTTTGTCATATATAGCTTTTATTATGTTGAGATATGTTCCTTCTATTCCTGCTTTCTGGAGGGTTTTTATCATAAATGGATGCTGAATTTTGTCAAAGGCTTTTTCTGCATCTATTGAGATAACCATATGGTTTTTTTCTTTCAATTTGTTAATGTGGTGTATTACATTGATTGATTTGCGGATGTTAAAAAAACCTTGCATTCCTGGGATAAAGCCCACTTGGTCATGATGTATGATCTTTTTAATATGATGTTGGATTCTGTTTGCTAGAATTTTATTAAGGATTTTTGCATCTATGTTCATCAGTGATATTGGCCTGTAGTTTTCCTTTTTTGTGACATCTTTGTCTGGTTTTGGAATTAGGGTGATGGTGGCCTCATAGAATGAGTTTGGAAGTTTACCATCTTCTGCAATTTTCTGGAAGAGTTTGAGTAGGATAGGTGTTAGCTCTTCTCTAAATTTTTGGTAGAATTCCGCTGTGAAGCCGTCTGGTCCTGGGCTTTTGTTTGCTGGAAGATTTCTGATTACAGTTTCGATTTCCGTGCTTGTGATGGGTCTGTTAAGATCTTCTATTTCTTCCTGGTTCAGTTTTGGAAAGTTATACTTTTCTAAGAATTTGTCCATTTCTTCCAAGTTGTCCATTTTATTGGCATATAGCTGTTGGTAGTAGTCTCTTATGATCCTTTGTATTTCTGTGGAGTCTGTTGTGATCTCTCCATTTTCATTTCTAATTTTGTTGATCTGATTCTTCTCCCATTGTTTCTTGATGAGTCTGGCTAATGGCTTGTCAATTTTGTTTATCTTCTCGAAAAACCAGCTTTTAGTTTTGTTGATTTTTGCTATGGTCTCTTTTGTTTCTTTTGCATTTATTTCTGCCCTAATTTTTAAGATTTCTTTCCTTCTACTGACCCTGGGGTTTTTCATTTCTTCCTTCTCTAGTTGCTTTAGGTGTAGAGTTAGTTGATTTATTTGATTTTTTTCTTGTTTCTTGAGGTACGCCTGTATTGCTATGAACCTTCCCCTTAGTATTGCTTTTACAGTGTCCCATAGGTTTTGGGTTGTGGTGTTTTCATTTTCATTCGTTTCTATGCATAATTTGATTTCTTTTTTGATTTCTTCTGTGATTTGTTGGTTATTCAGAAGCGTGTTGTTTAGCCTCCATATGTTGGAATTTTTAATAGTTTTTTTTCCTGTAATTGAGGTCTAATCTTACTGCATTGTGGTCAGAGAAGATGGCTTGGATGATTTCAATTTTTTTGAATTTACCAAGGCTAGATTTATGGCCCAGGATGTGATCTATCCTGGAGAAAGTTCCATGTGCACTTGAGAAAAAGGTAAAATTGATTGTTTTGGGGTGGAAAGTCCTGTAAATATCAATTAAATCTAATTTGTCTATTGTATCATTTAAAGTTTGTGTTTCCTTGTTAATTTTCTGTTTAGTTGATCTATCCATATGCGTGAGTGGAGTATTAAAGTCTCCCACTATTATTGTGTTATTGTTAATTTCCCCTTTCATACTTGTTAGTATTTGCCTTATATATTGTGGTGCTCCTATGTTGGGTGCATATATATTTATGATTGTTACGTCTTCTTCTTGGATTGAACCTTTGATCTTTATGTAGTGTCCTTCTTTGTCCCTTTTCACATCCTTTATTTTAAAGTCTATTTTATCTGAAATGAGTATTGCGACTCCTGCTTTCTTTTGGTCTCCGTTTGCATGAAATATATTTTTCCATCCCTTCACTTTCAGCCTGTGTGTGTCCCTAGTTTTAAAAAAAGTACATTGTTACCCAAGGTCTCCCCTCTGTCAAAAATAGTTTAACATGAACAAAGGTTGGGTAAGGTAGGTTAAAGGTGTTTAAAAGTTATCTGAATTATTCAGAGTAATCCAATCAATCACAGGAGACAGTGTTAGTTGCCTCTCTTCTTCCTTGTTGATAAGTCTTGATTTTGTTCAACATTTGTCTTTCCATGTGCTGATGGAAAGGAGAGAACCATAGAGGGTTTAACACAACTGTGATCATTCTAGTCCCCCTTGACATGTGCCTCAATCCTGGTCTCTAGCATGGGAAGGGGCTTTGGAAAGAGTTTTCCCTTGCTAATAAAGAGAATCACTAGAGGACAGTCCCTCCATCACCTAGGTTGTATGTCTACATGAGATGCCTGGAACTGAGGCACCTGTCTGGTAAACAAGAGAACAGAGGCCTGAGAACCAAGTTAATATGCTGAGCACAACATATGTTCAATATGCTAAAAGATGGAAAGAACCTGGTTCCTGAATAGCATTTGTGAGACTGGAGAATCATTCTGGAACTGTTTGTGTATTGATAATATAATCATATTCTTATTCACTTTTTTATAATTATAATCATTCTAATTAATAAGGAACAAAATATTGAACCAGATTTCTGGCTTATATTCTTTCTTCCTTATAATTATTCTCTGTATAGTACCCAAAATACTCCTTTTTAAACTCAAATTTAATATTGTCATCCTCTTGCTTAAAATTCTCCAAACATATCCCTCAACTCCTAGAACAAAACCTCATCTCCTGGCCAAGGACTGTAAACCTCATATTTTCCAATCTCATCTGTCTCTACTTTCTCCTTCTTCTTTCTTTCTACCATCACTTTTTTACTGTGTGTTTGTTTTTAAAACACTAAGCTTTTCCTCATCAGGGGTTTTCTTCTGGCTGTTTCTTCTCTTGAATTTCTTGCTCTTCAAATCTCTACATGGTCTGCTCTTTCTTGGCCTTTGGACATTAGCCCAAGCACCACCCCCTCAGTGAAGCTGGTCCTGACCACTTAGACAACATTAGCTATCCCCCCCATCTGGAGTCAGATTTTATCACATCACCTTCTACTGTATTTCCTTCACAGAACTTATTATCATTTGCTGTTCTTATAATTATTATTTGCTTAATAATCTGTCATCTATTTCTTCACCCTAGTGTTTAAAGCTTGATCCTTGGAAGAAAATATATAACAGATCTAGACAGTATATTAAAATGCACATACCACTTTGCCAACAAAGGTCCTTACAGTCAATGCTATGGTTTTTTTCCAGTAGTCATGTACAGATGTGAGATTTGGACCCTAAAGAAGCCTGAGCACCAGAGAATTGACGCTTTCAAACTGTAGTGCTGAAGAAGACTCTTGAGAGTCCCTTGGACAACAAGGAGGTCAAACCAGTCAATCCTAAAGGAAATCAATCCTGAATATTCATAGGAAGGACTGATGCTGAAGCTGAAGCTCCAATACTTTGGCCACCTGATGTGAAGAGCCGACTCACTGGTAAAGACTCTGATGCTGGGAAAGATTGAAGACATGAGGAGAAGGGGATGACAAAGGATGAGATGACTGGATGTCGTCATTGACTCAATGGACATGAGGTTGAGCAAACTCGGGAAGATGGTGAAGGACATGGAAGCCTGGCATGCTTCAATCCATGGGGTTGCAAAGAGTCAGACACGAGTGAGCAACTGAAGAGCAACAGTATGTAAAGACCAAGACAGCAAGGACTTCTCCGTCTTGTTCATCATAATTGCCCCCTCCTTTAGAAACTAAAATATTATAATTTTTCGACAATAACAATAATTGTTGGACTGGAAAGGGTGACTTTAACTCAGATGACCATTATATCTACTACTGTGGGCAGGAATCCCTTAGAAGAAATGGAGTAGCCATCATGGTCAACGAAAGAGTCTGAAATGCAGTACTTGGATGCAATCTCAAAAATGACAGAATGATCTCCACTCATTTCCAAGGCAAACCCTTCAATATCACAGTAATCCAAGTCTATGCCCCAACCAGTAATGCTGAAGAAGCTGAAGTTGAACGGTCCTATGAAGACCTACAAGACCTTTTAGAACTGCTACTGCTAAGTCGCTTCAGTCGTGTCCGACTCTGTGCGACCCCATAGACGGCAGCCCACCAGGCTCCGCCATCCCTGGGGTTCTCCAGGCAAGAATACTGGAGTGGGTTGCCATTTCCTTCTCCAGTGCATGAATGGGAAAAATGAAAGTAAAGTCGCTCAGTCGTGTCCGACTCTTAGCGACCCCATGGATTATAGCCTACCAGGCTCCTCCGTCCATGGGATTTTCCAGGCAAGAGTACTGGAGTGGGGTGCCATTGCCTTCTCCGTTTTAGAACTAACACCCCCAAAAAATGTTTTAGAACTAACACCCCCAAAAAATGTCCTTTTCATTATAGGGGACTGGAATGCAAAAGTAGGAAGTCAAGAAACACCTGGAGTAACAGGAAAATTTGGCCTTGGAGTACAGAATGAAGCAGGGCAAAGACTAATAGAGTTTTGCCAAGAGAACGCACTGGTCATAGCAAACACCCTCTTCCAACAACACAAGAGAAGACTCTACACGAAAACATCACCAGATGGTCAACACCGAAATCAGATTGATTATATTCTTTGCAGCCAAAGATGGAGAAGCTCTATACAGTCAGCAAAAACAAGACCAGGAGCTGACTGTGGGTCAGATCATGAACTCCTTATTGCTAAATTCAGACTTAAATTGAAGAAAGTAGGGAAAACCACTAGACCATTCAGGTATGACCTAAATCAAATCCCTTACAATTATACAGTGGAAGTGCCAAATAGATTCAAGGGATTAGATCCGATAGACAGAGTGCCTGAAGTACTATGGACGAGGTTCATGACATTATACAGGAGACAGGAATCAAGACTATTCCCAAGAAAAAGAAATTCAAAAAAGCAAAATAGCTGTCTGAGGAGGCCTTACAAATAGCTGTGAAGAGAAGAGAAGAGAAAACAAAGGAGAAAACAAAAGATGTACCCATTTGAATGCAGAGTTCCAAAGAATAGCAAGGAGAGATAAGAAAGCCTTCCTCAGTGATCAGTGCAAAGAAATAGAGGAAAACAACAGAATGGGAAAAACTAGAGATCTCTTTATGAAAATTAGAGACACCAAGGAAACATTTCATGCAAAGATGGGCATAATAAAGGACAGAAATGGTATGGACCTAACAGAAGCAGAAGATATTAAGAAGAGGTGGCAAGAATACACAGAAGAACTAACAAAAAAAAAGATCTTCATGATCCAGATAATCACAATGGTGTGATCACTCACCTAGAGCCAGACGTCCTGGAATGTGAAGTCAAGTGGGCCTTAGGAAGCATTACTACAAACAAAGCTAGTGGAGGTGATGGAATTCCAGTTGAGCTCTTTCAAATCCTAAAATATGATGCTTTTAAAGTGCTGCAGTCAATATGCCAGCAAATATGAAAAACTTAGCAGTGGCCACAGAACTGGAAAAGGTCAGTTTTCATTCTAATCCCAAAGAAAGGCAATGCCAAAGAATGCTCAAACTACCGCACAATTTCACTCATCTCACATGCTAGTAAAGTAATGCTCAAAATTCTCCAAGCCAGGCTTCAATAGTACATGAACCATGAATTTCCCAGATTTTCAAGCTGGATTTAGAAAAGGCAGAGGAACCAGATCAAATTGCCAGCATCCGTTGAATCATCGAAAAAGCAAGAGAGTTCCGAAAAAACATCTGTTTCTGCTTTATTGACTATACCAAAGCCTTTGACTGGGTGGACCACAACAAACTGTGGAAAATTCGGGAAGAGATGGGAATACCAGACCACCTGACCTGTCTCTTGAGAAACCTGTATGCAGGTCAGGAAGCAACAGTTAGAACTGGACATGGAACAAGAGACTGGTTCCACAAATAGGGAAAGGAGTATGTCAAGGCTGTATATTGTCACCCTGCTTATTTAACTTATATGCAGAGTACATCATGAGATATGCTGGGCTGGAAGAAACACAAGCTAGAATCAAGATTGCTGGAAAAATATCAATAACCTTAGATATGCAGATGATACCACTCAAATGGAAGAAAGCAAAGAAGGAACTAAAGCGCCTCTTGATGAAAGTGAAAGAGAAGAGTGAAAAAGGTGGCTTAGAACTCAACATTCAGAAAACTAAGATCATGACATCCGGTCCCATCAGTTCATGGCAAATAGATAGGGAAAAAGTGGAAACAGTGACAGATTTCATTTTGGGGGGCTCTGAAATCACTGCAGATGGTGACTGTGGCCATGAAATTAAAAGATGCTTGCTCCTTGAAAGAGAAGCTATTACAAACCTAGACAGTGTATTAAAAAGCAGAGACATCACTTTGCCAACAAAGGTCTATGTAATCAAAGCCAAGTTTTTTCCAGTAGTCATGTATGGATGTGAGAGTTGGACTATAAAGAAAGCAGAGTGATGAAGAATTCATGCTTTTGAACTGTGGTGTTGGAGAAGACTCTTGAGAGTCCCTTGGATAGCAAGGAGATCCAACTAGTCCATCCTAAAGGTGATCAGTCCTGAATATTCATTGGAAGAACTGATGCTGAAGCTGAAACTTCAATACTTTGGCCACCTGATGCGAAGAACTGACTCATTTGAAAAGACCCTGATGCTGGGAAAGATTGAAGGTGGGAGGAGAAGGGGTTGACAGAGGATGAGATGGTTGGATGGCATCACCGACTCAATGGACACAAGTTTGAGTAAAATCCAGGAGTTGGTGAGGGACAGGAAGGCCTGGTGTGCGGCAGTCCATGGGATCACAAAAAGTTGGACATGACTGAGAGACTGAACTGAACTGAAGTAATTGTTGAAAGGAAAAAAGGAAGGAAAGACAAATGCTACAAGAACCAGAACCTCAGGGATTCAACAATGCTGAAATTACTTGTCTTACTCTTTTCAGCTTGGTATGTCTCCAGATTGCAAAAAAAAAAACATGGTAGCAGCAGCCCTGGAGTCACTTCATTCCAGCTTATCTTCTCCAACAGAAAGATATTCCCTTCCCCAATGTCTGTTTACCATCCCAGGACAGAATTACTGTATCAGAACTAGTCCTTGTCTATTCAACCAGAGTAATGGAAGAACAAATTGGAGATTTAGGTGCTTATGTGGCTTCATCATGGGGGAGGAAGGACAGCAGAAGTTAGCTGTCCATTTTGATGTGAAAGCATCCCTTGCTAACCACTGGGCAAAGGTAATAACTTTCCACTACTCCATCTTGTGCTCCACCGTCTGTTCAAAGTCCTTTCCACCCCAGACATCAGGAAAGGGTGGCTGTTTCTAACACAAAGGCAGCCTCTATCTCCTCTATTCAGACAATGATTCAACCACATGAGCAGCCACCATGATCCCCGCCCCACACAGTCAGGCCAGCACTATAATGGCACAATAGAGGAAGATCCACTTTGGTGAAGAGAGGCCTGTCATCTACACTGCCATATAAATGGACAGTAAACTTACAAGGGGAAAATTATGTCTTTGGCTCCAAATTGCTCTTTGTTGGTATGTTTTAGAGGGATGATTATATTCATGGGGTTCCCGTCCCCTAAGAGGTTTGTTTATAAAAATATTGAGCATGCATTTCACATCAACATAAATAATTTCCCCCATATCTTTGTCCTCCAAATTTTGCAGTTAATTAAACTAATTTGTCTGTTTCTGTGAGTTGGAAACTCTTACTGTCATTCTTTCCAATCACTACTTATTTAAATTTCATCCTTGGCCAGTTTCATGATAATGTTTATCTGCTCCAAAGGATTTGAAATGAGAGTAACACACAGGGATTCCATTTAAATTCTTTCTTGAAGCTGAAAAAAGCCAAGACTCAACTGGCCAGTTAGATAACACAATTTCCCTTGTAGGATATTTGCTTAAGATAGCTGGGAGCTAATTTAATTCCAGAGTTGCTTATTTACAGGTTTCTGTGAGGGGTTCCCCGCAGTTAGCAGTGAACTGGGTAGAAAGATTCTAAAGAAACATTCTTTGAGAATGTTCTCAAAACAGGTTAAATAAGTTTATTTGTTTGTTTGTTTTTTTAATAAAATGAAAATCTATACAATTTTCTGTCAACATTCCACTTTGACCAGTTCCCAACTGGAAAAATATAAAATTCTAAGACCACTTAGACTCATTGTTTGGCATTACATTAATCTATTTAGAAGAAATGACTTTTTGACTTGACTCCTTTAAAGTGTTAGCTTCACGCCCTCATCATTTCTGTGTTTACCCTACACAGCCTTGGATTGCCATAGAGAGCAGAAGAGAACCAACCATAAGACCCTAAGGAAAGGAAGATCATTGCTATGTTATGTTTTGGTTTGTCCTATCAATACCCTGGCCATGCCTCCATAGCAGGGTCTAGCCCCTGAGTACTTCTCCTGCTCAGCTTCCTTAAGCCTCTTTTCTCAACAGCTTCCAACTACCCAATCACCCAACTCACCCAAGTTCATAAAACTTTCCCACCCATCCCTCCCATTTCCAGCTTCACTGATATTGTTCAGTTTCTCAAATGGATCTCCTTTTCTCCTCCCACTCTTCACCGGGCCAACTCTAGCTCATCCCTAAAGTCTCAATCCAAAACCACTTTTCTGGGGCCACCCTTCCCTGCACTGGCCCTCCAGTCTACACCAGCTTCTACATCAGGTTCCACTGTACTTGCATACAGAGCACTCATTTCTGCTTTCTGCCACTTAGCACAGTTATGATTGATCAGTTATCTGCATGATATCTGCTCAAAGAAAGCCCCTTTCCTCATTAGATTGTAAGTTCCACAAACAGCAGGAACTGGGTTGATACTGTTCAATACTGAATTCCAACTCTAGGCACAATGGTTGGCACATAGAGAGTGTTAAATAAATACTTGTGACAATAGAAAGTTGAAAGGTGTCTGGTAATTCTCTTAAATTCTAGGATCCTTTCCACATCAAGGAGTATGTACTATTCTGTGCTTAGTCGTTCAGTCATGTCTGACTCCTTGTGACCCTGTGGACTGCAGCCCACCAGGCTCCTCTGTCCATGAGGATTCTCCAGGCAAGCATATTGGAGTGTGTTGCCATGTCCTCCTCCAGGGGATCTTCCCAACCTAGGGATCTGTGCTTTTAGTTTAAAAAAAAAAAAAAAAAGAGTGTAGAGACTGAAAAGTAAAAGAGAGAGTGGGCAGATGTCTGGCTTATTTTTTCCCCAGTCTCTGTACTCAGCTTGTATTCTCATATTACAGAGCTCCCACACCCACTTCTTCCCCTAAGCTCACACATACATACACATGAACACACACAACACTGCAGACCTCCCTGTGCATGCATGCTCAGTCACATTTGACTCTTTGCAACCCCATGGACTACAGCCCGCCAGGCTCCCGTCTGTGGAATTTTCCAGGCAAAAATACTGGAGTAGGTTACCATTTCCTTCTCCATGGGATCTTCCCAACCCAGGGATTAACCCACATCTCTTGCATCTCCTGCATTGGCAGGTGCATTCTCTACCACTGAGCCACCTGGGAAGCCCCACAGACCTCCCTACCAGAGGACTGTTCCTCAGATTCTTAGTAATAACCTTCAGAGATGGTTACCTGAGGCTTTAATCAGAAACTATGGTTCCCTCTCTGCAGCATTACTTCTTCTCCACTTTTATCTTGGGTCCCTTCTCAGCTGTGCATGATTTCACACTCATTTTTGCATCTATTAAGCCATTATCCCCATTTCATGTTCTGAACAAAATTGCACTTTTAATAAATTATAATGATTGGCTTCAATTAACTTTGAGGATAGACTTCACTTTTTGTTTCCCAAAAAGCCATCTCTGTTCCCACCTCCTGGAGGAAAAGGGGACACAATATTCTATCCCAGCCAAAAATAATTCACCCCAAAAGAAAACATCACAGAAAAACAGACAGCATTCAATGTTGTGGAGATGAGCTCAGTGCAGCCTTGGGATGGTGTGGGCTGCAGACAGGAATGCAGAATTCAATGCCTTCCTTGTGGTGGTGTTCAGTCGCTAAGTCATGTCCAACTATTTGTGACCTCATGGACTGCAGCATCCCAGGCTTCCCTCTCCTTCACTATCTCCTGGAGTTTGCTCTAACTAATGTCCACTGAGTCAGTGATGCCATCCAAGGCATCTCATCCTTTGTCACCCCCTTCTCTTCTTGCCCTCAATCTTTCCCAGCATCATGTTCTTTTCCAATGAGTCAGCTCTTTACATCAGGGGACAAAGTATTGGAGCTCCAGCATCAGTCCTTTCAATGACTATTCAGGGTTTATTTCCTTTAGGATTGACTAATTTGATCTCTTTCCTACACAAGGGATTCAAAAGAGTCTTCTCTAGCACCACAGTTCGAAAGCATCAATTGTTCGACACTCTGCCTTCCTTATGGTCCAATTCTCAAATCCACACATGACTACTGGAAAAAACTTGGCTTTGATTACATAGACCTTTGTTGGCAAAGTGATGTCTCTGCTTTTTAATACACTGTCTAGGTTTGTAATAACTTATCTTCCAAGGAGCAAGCATCTTTTAATTTCATGGCCACAGTCACCATCTGCAATGATTTCAGAGTCCCCCAAAATAAAATCTGTCACTGTTTCCACTTTTTCCCTATCTATTTGCCATGAACTGATGGGACTGGATGTCATGATCTTAGTTTTTTGAATGTTGAGTTTTAAGCCACCTTTTTCACTCTTGTCTTTCACTCTCATCAAGAGGCGCTTTAGTTCCTTCTTTGCTTTCTTCCATTTGGGTGGTATCATCTGCATATCTAAGGTTATTGATATTTTTCCCAGCAATCTTGATTCTAGCTTGTGCTTCATCCAGCCCAGCGTTTCTCATGATGTACTCTGCATGGAAGTTAAATAAACAGGGTGACAATATACAGCCTTAGCATATTCTGTTGTCAATTTTGAACCAGTCTATTGTTCCATGTCCAGTTCTGTTGCTTCTTAACCTGCATACAGGTTTCTCAGGGGACAGGTAAGGTGGTCTGATATTAAGAATCTCTTTAAGAATTTTTCATAGTTTGTTGTGATCCACACAGTTAAAGGCTTTAGCGTAGTCAGTGAAGCAGAAGTAGATGTTTTTCTGGAATTCTTTTGCTTTTTCTATGATCCAATGGATGTTGGCAATTTGATCTGGTTCCTCTGCCTTTTCTAAATCCAGCTTGTGCATCTGGAAATTCTTGGTTCACATACTGTTGAAGCCTAGCTTGAAGGATTTTGAACATTACCTTGCTAGCACATGAAATGAGCACGACTATATGGCAGTTGGAATATTCTTTGGCACTGCCCTTCTTGGGATTGGAATGAAAACTTTTCCAGTCCTGTGGACATTGCTGAGTTTTCCCAATTTGCTGGCATATTGAGTGCAGCCCTTTAACAGCATCATCTGTTAGAATTTGAAATAGCTCAGCTGGAATTCCATTATCTCCACTAGCTTTGTTCATAGTAATGCTTCCTAAGGCCCACTTGACTTCACACTCCAGGATGTCTGGCTCTAGATGAGTGACAACACCCTTGTGGCTAACCGGGTCATTAAGACCTTTTTTGTACAGTTCTTCTATGTATTCTTGCCACCTCTTCTTAATCTCTTCTGCATCTGTTATGTCCTTGCCATTTCTGTCCTTTATGGTGCCCATCGTTGCATGAAATGTCCCCTCAGTATCTCAGATTTTCTTGAAGAAATCGCTAGTCTTTCCCATTCTATTGTTTTTCTCTGTCTCTCCTTGCTATTCTCTGGAACTCTGCATTGAGTTGGGTGTATCTTTCCCTCCTGGTGTAGCAACTACCATGGTCAGAGTTGAGAACTTCTCTAACTGCTCGCAGCCCCTCCAGCCTGTGGCTCTAAGATTCTTCAGTTTTTTATTTTACTTCTCTGTTTTGGGGGTTTGTTGGGTACATCTATCCTCTGAAAATTCCACTCAAGGAGCAAGGCAAGTCTGCTAAAGTGTCCAAGGCCAGTTATTTAGGAGAGGACACATGGACATCCATCCTGCACTCCAGAGTGACAGCAGGTGAAATGGAGGTCAGTTCTGCTCTGACTGCTCTCTGGGAGCCAGTGGAGAACCAGCCTCAGAGGGACGACAACCTTCCAGAAAAGAGACACCCAATATGTTAAAAAATTGAAAAAAATCCCTAAACAAGTTTACCAAAACTGTGACAAATACTAAATGTTTGTATTAGACTGACTCTGTAAATATAGCAGGTAACACAATCATGGATTTAAAAGATAGATGCTGAGTTTCCATTTCTGGCAATGAATGGCTGAGGAGCTTCTATCAGGCCAAAACACCCTAAAGTATTAGCATAGCCAGAAGCAGATGGAAATTAGAGTAGTGTTGACACTTGGAAAAAGGTATTGGCCCTGGATGAGTTCTGTATTTTCCAGTCTTCTCTTGGCCTCAGTAAGCACCATGTAGGATGCTGAATTGGCAGCTACTATCTAGAAAGCGAAGAGGCTTCAAGTGGGAAGACATTAAAGTTGAGGGGGACTCAGGCTACATCCTGAGTCATCTTAATACTCATTCATTCACTTGTCTGGCTCCTGGCCTGGGAAAACTTGAAAGCTAGGACCATCCCAATACAAGTCTTGGCTTTCTCATAGCATTAAGGTTTCAGGGTAATTTGTCTTATTACATGAAGACTTAGATTCCAAACATAAAACTGACAGCTAACAAGGCAGATGCTGCATTGCTTTTTCATAACCTATCTCAAAACTCACACTGCATCTCTTTCACTGCACTGTGTTAGTTACAAGTGAATCATAAGCTCTCCCCACCCCAAGTTCAAGGGGAGGGAAATTCGACTTCACTCTTGATAGACTGTAATAAAGTTCTAGAAGAGCAGGTGGGATAAGATATGTTGTTATGACCATCTTTGAAAAGCAGTCTGTCACAAAAATCAGTGACCTAAGACTTAATCAAAAGAGGTTGAAAAAGAAAAGTAAACTAAACCCAAAGTAAGTAGAGGAAGAAAATAATACAGGTAAGAGTAGAAGTAAATAAAAAGAAACAAATAAGTTAAACCAAAACATGACTGTTTGGAAAACCTTAACAAAATTGATAAATTCCTAACCTGACCAATTAAGAGAAAACACATGTTACCTTCAGGAATGAAGGTAAAGGAGAGGAGATCATTACTGATCCTACAGACATTAAAAGAACAAAAAAAGGGATATGAACAATGTAAAGAAAAGTTTTTTACAACGTAGATGAAAGTGAAAATTCCTCAGAAATAAAACTTGCAAAAATGGTGCAAAATGGGGACTTCCCTGGTCATCCAGTGGTTAGGACCCTGTGCTTCCACTGCAGGGGGCACAGGTTCAATCCCTGGCTGGGGAACTAAGATCCCATATGCCATGTGGTGTAGCCAAAAAAAAAAAAGCAAAATGAAATAGGAATATGAATAATCTCATTTCTAGCCATTTAAAAAATTGAGTCTATTACCAAAAACTTTCCCACAAACTTCTTGGCCCAGATAATTTACTGATGAATTGTATCAAAGATTTATAGATTAACTAATATGAATGTTAACACAAACTCTTTCAGAAAATAATAGGAGGTTGATTCTCAATTCATTTTCTGAGACTTGCATAACTTTGATAAAAAGTTTGATGAGGAAATTACAAAGAAAGGTAAAAAAAATTACAAAATTATAGCCCTCATGAACATAAACAAAAAATTCTCAGTGAAACATTAGTAAAACAAATACAGCAATACAGAAAAAATGGCAATACGCCATGACCAATTGGAGCTTATTCCAGATATGTAAGTTTGGTCTAACATTGGAAAATCAATATGATTTATCATATTAACAGATTAAGGGAGAATTTTTTTATTATTTCAATTGACACACACACAAAAAATAATTGGACAAAATTCAATTCCCATTATGCTAAAATCTCTCAGCAAATTAGGAATTGAAGGGAACTACCTCAAACTGTAAAGTGTACCTAAGGAAAAAAAAACAGCATTATCATTACTATAATCAGTGATAAAATATTGAACACTTTCCCCACAAAAACAGGAAAATTTTTATCAATTCTATTCAGTATTGTACTGAAGATCCTACGTAGCACAGTAAGGCAAGAAAACAGAAAGGAATAAAGATCAGAAAGGAAGAAGTAAAACTCTCTGTAATCACAGATGATGTAATTATTTACTTGGAGTCTACAAATCAACTACTAGAACTACTAAAATAATTCTGCAAGGTCAACATACAAAAATCAATTATGTTTTTATATATTGGTAGACAAAAAATGGACAATACAATTCCCTAAAATTCTATCTACAATATCTTCAAAAGATATAAAACATTTAGGGATAAATGTATCAAAAAGATGTATAAGACATAAAAACTATAAAATATTGCTAAGAGAATCTTGAGGAAAACTTTACTATTAAAAAAATTTGGAAATACTTTAAAATAATGTTGAAAATGTTTCATGTTCCTGAATTGGAAGACTACATTTATATGATGACATTTTTTCCCAAATCCCAAATTTTTTGTGGAAATTAGCAAGGTGATTCTAAAATTTATTTGGAAATATAGGCGCTAGTGGTAAAGAACCTTCTTGCCAATGCAGGTAGACGTAAGAGACTAAGGTTTCATCCTTAAGTTGAGAAGATCCCCTGGAGGAGGACATGGCAACCATTCTCCATGTCTAGAGAATCCCCATGGACAGAGGAGCCTGGCGGGCTACAGTCTATAGGGTCACAAAGAGTCAGATATGACTGAAGCAACTTAGCATGCACACATGCAAAGTACCTAGAGTAGACAAGGCAATCTTGAAAAAGAGGAACAACTTTAGAAGATTAACACTAACCAACTTAAAGATTTACTTCAAAGCTAAGCTAGTAATCAAGATAGTATAGTACTGGCATAAGGATTGAAAAATAGATCAATGCCAGACACTTTAAAATCATTTGATTACCAACCATAGCAATCAATGGAGGAAAGAAAGTCTTTTTAATAAGTGGCCCTAGAACAACTAGATATCCATTTAAAGGAAAAAATATAGTAGCCTCAACTCATACTATACGCCATCCATAAAAACTAATTTAAAATAGATTATAAATCTAAACACAGAAGTTAAAACTGTAAATTTCCTGTAATAAAATAGGAAGATATCTTCATCTTCACAAGTTGTGGACAAAGCTTTTTAAACTAGGACACCAAAAAAAAAATAAAAAATAAAAAAATAAACTAGGACACCAAAAGTAATAACCGGTATAAAAATACTGATAAGGTAGACAGCATCAAAATTTTAAAAGTCTGTTCATCAAGTTCAACACTAAAAAAATATAGGAAGGCCATAGACATGAAAAAAGTTTCAAAGCAAATGTTTAACAATGACTTTTATCCAAAATATATAAAGTACCCCTAGAACTTAATAAAAAGACAGTCCGATTTTTTAAAGAGTGGAAAGGGCAAAATAAATAATAATTAAATGCAATGCAACTGGGAACCTAGACAGAATCCTGGAACAGAACAAGGACATTAGTAGGGAAACTAGTATATTTGAATAAAGCCTATAGTTTAGTTAACAGTATTGTGCCAATATTAATTTCCTAGTTTTGATAATTATCCTATGGTTACATGTGATGTTAGTATTAGGAGAAGCTAGTTGAGGCACATACAAGAACTCTATACTATTTTTTTCAGCTTTTCTGTAAGTCTAAAATTAGCTCAAAATAAAAAAGTTTTTTAAAATGAGTAAAAGATTTGAACAGACACTTCAAGAAAGAAGCTATGTTAAATAGACAATAGCACATGTAAAAGTTCTCAGGTCATTAGAAAAAGCAAAATAAAAACCAATTACAGTTCACAACCAATAGAATAGCCAAAATCAAAGAGACTGATAATACCAAATAGTGGCAAGGATACAGAGCAACTGTAAACACTCATACATGTTGGTGGGAGCATAAAATGGTTCAACCACTTTGGAGAAACGTCTGTAGTTTTTCATAAAACTAAACAAAGAGTTCGTGAAGATTATTGAAGTTTAACAGTATGCCTTATTATCCTGAATTTACTGGTCAGGAAATTGAGGCACACAAAACCAAAGTAACTTACGACAGACCTCAAAACTAATAAACTATGGAAACAAAATTTAAACTCAGTAGTGTGACCTCAGATTTGGCCACCATACCTTATGGCCTCAACATCAAAATTCTCAATGGGAGTTCATCCCAAATTGTCCTCCTGACCCACCTTGATCAGTTCTGGTGAAGAGATGCTTGGACAACGCTGTCCTTTGGGTGACTCTAAGCAGAAGACGACCTGAGAGACACCAGGACCAGGCAGGAACACTGGAGCCTAACAATGACCATGAACCTGGGTTCACTGGTGCCACACCATCTTTCAGGCTATCTCTCAGACTAAAGAGGACCAGAATAATGTTTGCTGATTCCAACTTAACTTGGAGCAAATGTGTAGCAATCTCCAAGTGACTTGGATACAACAGCTACTGACAGTGTTTGAAAACCCTGTGACTTGTCTCCAAAGAGCTCTGGCTTCTCAAATGAAAGAGACCCCAGTGGCTCTTCATGATCTCTTTCCTGGGAATTGTTGCATCTAATGAGTCCTACCCTAGATCTTCCTCAAATTAACTAGGATCAGACCTGCCCTAACAGGAGAATACAAGGTTGTGATTACTTCCCTCAAGGATGGTACATTGAGCCACAGGCAACAATTAACATAGAATAACCAACACAGGATTCTTTTAACTTTTTTCAAAACAAGATTAGGAGAAATTTTTTCAGTACAACCTTTGCAGTGGCTACTGTTCCTGTCAACCCAACATTCAATGCGCCTATCTTATTGTAACAGGCCACAGAGATGGTCTTGGGATTCTGGCTACACCAATCAGAATTAGAATCCTCCCCTGGGATCTTTTCCTTCTCTGATTACAAAGCCATACGGTAGAAGTTCAAAGCTAATATAGGTCATATTGCAGCTCCATTTGATAGTCCATTAGTGTGCCCTAGGAATGAAAGAAAACAAGAATGTCAGAGACAAGCAAAGACAGAAATAGAGGAAAACAGAGAGAGATCCCCAAGAGCCTTAGACTGACTCACTTCAAATAATTCTAAGGGTCAGATCCTGCCCTCTCCACAATTTGGCTCTGAGAGTCTATACAACCCCTTTTGGCTTAAACTAAGTTGAGTTGGATTTCTGTCACTTATACTCAAAGAGCTCTGTATGACCAATATAGTAGTATCACACTCCCACAGACATTCACAATCAACCTGTGAATACTGGAGGGGTGGAGGGATTAATTCTGATAGCATTTAAATTAGAAGTGGGCCTTGAAAGATGATTGAATTTAGATAAGTAAATTGACAAGGTGAGAACAATCCACATCAATTCGAGCAATGGCACCACAACTGTAACACAAATTAAAACTCAGCAGCTACCACAATGTCTGGTGAACAGAAAATTCTGGATGGGGGAAAGTGCTCATTAAGCATACATAATAAGTGAATGAAGGAATGAGTATAGACACACTGCCATAAAGAACCATGCTCACACACACGTGCATGCACGTGCATGTGTGTACACATAAATGAGAAAACTGACAGGGTTGTACAAAATACATGAAATAATCCACATGAAAGACAACACAAGCTGTTATTCTACTGGGGGGAGGCAAATGTTAAAATGAACAATTTTTTTATCAACATAGAAAATGAAGTCTAGTTCATTAAGGAATGAATAAAGAGCATGTGGTTCATATATACAATGAAATATTATTCAACCATAAAAATGAATGAAATTAGGTCATTTGTAGAGAAATGGATGGACCTAGAGACTGTTATACAGAGTGCAGTCAGAAAAACAAATAGTGTATATTAACTCATACATGTGGAATCTAGCAAAATGGTACAGATGATCTTATTTACAAAACAGAAATAGAGACACAGATGTAGAAAACAAACGTATGGACATCAAGGGGGAAAAGGAGGGGTGGGATGAATTGGGAGATTGGGATTGACATATATACACTATTGATACTAGATATAAAATATATAGCAAATGAGAAGCTGGAATCAGGATTGCTGGGAGAAATATCAATAACCTCACATATACAGATGACACCACCCTAATGGCAGAAAGTAAAGAGGAACTAAAGAGCCTCTTGATGAAGGTGAAAGACAATAGTGAAAAAGCTGGCTTAAAACTCAATATGCAAAAAACTAACATCATGGTATCTGGTCCCATCACTTCATGGCAAATAGATGGGGAAACAATGGAAACAGTGGCAGACTTTATTTTTGGGGGCTCCAAAATCACTGCAGATGGTGACTCCAGCTATGAAATTGAAAGATGCTTGCTCCTTGGAAGGAAAGCTATGAAAAACCTAGACAGCATATTAAAAAGCAAATCACTTTGCCGACAAAACTCTATCTAGTCAAAGCTATGGTTTTTCCAGTAGTCATGTATGGATATGAGAGTTGGACCATAAAGAAGGCTGAGCACTGAAGAATTGATGTTTTCAAACTGTGGTGCTGGAGAAGACTCTTGAGAGTCCCTTGGACTGCAAGAATATCAACCCAGTCAATCTTAAAGGAAATCAACCCTGAATATTCATCGGAAGAAATGATGCTGAAGTTGAAGCTCCAATACTTTGGCCACTTGATGTGAAGAGCCGACTCGTGGGAAAAGACCCTGATGTTGGGAAAGATTGAGGGCAGGAGGAGAAGGGGCCCACAAAGGATGAGATGGTTGGATGGCATCACTGACTCAATGGAGATGAGTTTGAGCAAAGTCGGGGAGATAGTGAAGGACAAGGAAGTCTGGTGTGCTGCAGTCCAAAGGATTTCAAAGAGTGGGACACAACTGAGAGACTGAACAACAACAAATGAGAACCTGCTGTGTAGCTCAGGGAACTCTACTCAATGTTCTGTAGTGGCCTAAATGGGAAGAAAATATAAAAAGAGGGATATATGTATACATACAGCTGATTCACTTTGCTATACAGCAGAAACTAACAAACTGTAAAGCAACTATATTCTAATAAAAATTATTCTTAAAAAAGAAAGAAAATAAAGCCTAGGAATGCCATCTTACAGAATCTTATGGAGAAATCCAGCATTCTTATATGTGAGTAATCTGTATGCCCACCCTCTCCAACCATTTTTATTTTTGCATAAATGGATGTGTGTGTGTTTGCTATGTCACTTCAGTCATGTCAGAATGTTTGCAAACCTATGGACTGTAGCCCTAAAGGCTCCTCAGTCCATAGGATTCTCCAGGCAAGCATACTGGAGTGGGTTGCCATGCCCTCCTCCAGGGGATCTTCCCAACCCAGGATGGAAACTTTGTCTCTTACATCTTCTGCATAGCAGGTGGATTCATTACCATTAGCACCACCTGGGAAGCCCAAATAAATGGATATTTTCACATCTAAAGAGGAAATAACAGAAGAGTTTTGAGCAGGTGGGAAACAGAATGACAAATATTTGATGAAGAGCTATCCACTCTGGAGGGTTGGTAGGTTAGTTAGCTTGAGAGGATACATGTGGATACTAGTTAGGAGGTGGGTGGGACAGTAATCTAGAACTATTAGGAATGAGACCATAGATGAAGGCAGGATATAACTGAAAGAAAAAAAAATTACCAATGTTATTGATTGACTGAGTTTGAAGGATAAATGAGAAGGCAGTGGGAATGACCTTGAGTCCCTATAGCTGAAAATTCCCACTTAAAATATCCCTATTTGTCTCAGTTACGTCTTCCAGATAAGAGAAATGGCAAATGGCATTCTATTCTGAAATTCTCCAAAATCAGCCAGTCTGAACCATGGTGCTAGAACTGTCACTGTGAAAGACTTTGTGTGGCCTTGTGTTCATAGAAGGGAGGATGGCTGAGAATTATTGTTTAGAGCTCCTTTGTGCTCCCCACAACCCAGCAGTAATTTATCATGTGTGCTCAGCTGCCAGCTGGTTTGTTTGTTTTCCATAGAAATCTTCTATCTGCTACACTGGACCAAAAACAGCCTCAAAAAAGTCCCTTCTGCAGGGCAAAACACATTCATGACCAACTAAATACCAGAATAAAAAAACAAAATGCCAAGGTGCTATAAGAAAAATATTCACCCTCTCTTGGACAATGTTCCCCGACTCTGACCCTGTGACCACTATTCCCTGTATCCATCCAATCTGGATTGTTTCCTGTGTCAGAAACCGCTGGGAGTCCACCCAGTCTCCATCTTCTCCCACCAAGCTGCCCTTCCCTACTAATGAAACACCTGTAGTCTAACTAAAAGATTATATTTCCCAGCTTCCCTTGGAGCTAATATACGTCAAAGAAACTGACTCTGATGTGGAGTGTGACATTTTTGTTCTTCTCTTTCTTAACTCCTGAAAGTCAGAGGAGAAGACAGGAGTTCCAGCAGCACCTTAGACCAAGAGATGACATGAGAAATGGCAACCACATGCTGATAAGATTGGTAGGGAGCACTGAAGACAGGGCTATTGCTGTAATAACTTTGGGCCACCTACCATTGGGTATCTATTACCAGACATGTCAGTTCATGGAATCTACCTCTTTTGAAAGGGCTGCTTCCTGGATTTGGAAACTGGATCTCAGAGAGGGTTAAGCAATTTGCCAAGAGGCTCACCTCCTTTCAGTGACTCAAACTCAGTTCCAGACTGTCCAAGGCTTTCTGCATCAGAAGGACTTGACAAAAGGTCCTAAAGGTAGCTTTCGCCTGCAGAGCACCATGGATCTGTTTCAGTTTAGTTCTCCTCTATCCTTATGCCCTGAGTTCCCTCTAGAGGGGGTTTATCACCATACCCAGGTGCTTCTCAACAAACTTCAAATGTCTCTTCTACCCTATGAGAAAGATAAATACACCTTACCACCAAGAGGCAAGAAGCTGTGAACAGTATTATAGATATATAGTTCTATGATCAAGCTTTAGAAACCAAGGCAGACCTTCTCCATCCACATCAGAAAAACAGGAATGCTGAACTGTCTGCTTGGAAGGGAGATGAAGAGATGACATCACTAGCCTGTCCCTTTGACAGGGCCCTGAGGGCCTCTCACTTGTCCTTAGAAAAAGCCACAGCAACAGCAAATTGATTGCCACACACCTGGTGATCTAGCCAAAAGCAAGGACTGCAGCCCAAGTTCCAAATACCAGACTCTGAAATCGTCATCCTCACTAAGGGAATACTTTCATCTTCAAACCTTTACTGTGTTGTTTTATACAAGGCATTCTCTGTACTTGTTGGTTGTGGTTATAAAACAATTATTCAGAGATCTTACATTTGTGTTTATTTTGTATTTCATACTTCTCCCCAATCCCATGTTTTTCTCTCCCCAAAATGTTCCATTAAAAAAAAAAAAATCTGTTGGAAGCGTATATGTTAAAAAGGAAGAGTGGGAGAGGGAGAAGAAAGAGGAGGAGGAGAAAGGAAAGGGTATTGAAAGAAAGAAACTTATAAACCATACCACCAAGAAATGGGAAGCTGTAAACAGTGTTATGTCTACACAGCTCTGTGACCTTTGAAAACTAAAAGCTCTTTGAGAGTGAAGATCAAGGTAAATGTGGTCTGGAGGAAATAATATTGGGCCCACATGAAATGTACGCCAAAAATAGCAGGCCTATGCTTCTTGCACTACTGTAAATGTGCTCTAGAAACATTCAGAAGTTCTCAGAATATAGAGTACTCTTGAGGGGGTTGGTACCAGCCCTTCTAAGGATTTTTACTTTCCTGGCTCAAAGGATGGTAATTCCTTAAGGGCAAAACAAATTTAGCTAGAAACCACCTGAGGGAAAATTCTGAGGTTCCTTCCTGTGGAAGGTCTATCTGGGTTAAAACTGCCCGGTGGGCAGAATGATGTGAGGAAAAACAAATTGAATCAGTGTGTAACCTGAAGATTATTTTTTAAGGGACTACCCTGGTGGTCCAGTGGTTAAGACTGAGCTTCCAATGCAGGGGCCAGGGTTCAGCCCCTCGTCAGGAAAGTAAGATCTCACATGCCATGTGGTGCAGCCAAAAAAGAGAAAAGACTGTTTTTTCAATCCTCGTTGGTTTACTCCTAAGATATTTTTGGAGTATCTGAGTTGTTGCAAGGCACTGTGGCTGGTACTACGGTACCACCATGAAAGGGCTGGGGCCATCCTCAGTCCTCTGAGACTGTTGGTGTTGAAATTTAACCAATTTCTACATCATGAAGTATAGAAATTTTACTCTGTCCCATGTATGACATAATCTTAAATATTTCCTCTACATACATTTAGAACCACATCAGACAGTGTTGTAATTTTTGCTTCAATCATCAAACATAATTGAGAAGACTCAGGAGTGGCCAGGCATACAGAGGGAGACTGAGAGGGGCTTTGCATGCTCATCACCATCCCAGGTTCCTACAAATTTATCTGCTAAAATGACATATTTTTGAAATACATAATTTTTGTGTGTGAACCTGTCATTGGGAAAAAATGATAAGGAAAACTATTATTAAAAATGCATTCAGAGGCTGGTCAAAGTGAGAAAATCAAAACCCAGCCCTGGGACCTGACTCAGCCAGGCCTCCAATCCTTACCTCACTCCCTCACTACTTCACACTTTACACAGCTATGGGGAAAGGATGGTGTTTCATGGTCCCACTCAGCCTGCAGGAAGGGCAGGAGACAAATAGCTTCCATTTCATAAAAGACAGATATTAGAAGTTTGAGGGTGGTTCGACCCTGAGTTCAGACATTAGGAAGCAGTCTCAGACCATAAATCTTTTCTTGGGGAATAGCTGTCACTGATCCCCAAGAACCTGACCTCTTCCTGCTGAAGTTCAGGGAGAGGGGTTCTGCTCTCTATCGCTTTCATAATGTTGATGAAAATGAGTAGCCGTGCAGCACTG
The DNA here is from genome assembly GCF_054371585.1 of Giraffa tippelskirchi. NCBI lineage: Eukaryota > Metazoa > Chordata > Mammalia > Artiodactyla > Giraffidae > Giraffa > Giraffa tippelskirchi. The sequence continues at coordinate 156,643,542 of NC_137275.1, forward strand.
TGTTCTTTCTCTATACTTCTAAATAGTCTTTAGCAGTAGGGAAGCCTAGGATACCCAGCTCTGTGAGTGTGGAGGTGGGGGAGCTGTCAGGATGACAGCTCTACCTTGTTCACTTTCTGCGCCAAAAGAAAAGCATCTCCCAGTGACCAGTCTTTGCTATCTCAATATTAACAAGCCTGCAAGCATTTCTTATGAATGATGCTGGGCTCCAGCCCTACTCCCATTTGTGCCAAGAACTGTAGAAGATCTGGGAATTTACCCTACTTGCAAGCTCTCAAACATCCTACCACAGTTTCATAGATGTGGGCAGAAGACACAAGATCCAATGATCAGAGATATAGAACTTTACCCCTCACTGCACAGCAAGCAGCACGAGCTCCATGCTCGAATTCTTTCCCTAAGCCACAGTCTTACGAGGGAGTGTAAAGCAGCCCAAGTGGATATCATGCATTAGGTTTACATCACAGCTAAGGCAGTGCAGTCATAGGAATCCCCTGGTCTTACAAAGGGGCTGCTAGCAAACCTGCCCAATCTCTGCCCAGATGGAGACATTTTTATTGCACTGGCCAGGAAAAAACACTGACCTCTGCCCCAGAGGAAGATACTATTTATATTCTCTAAGGCTGCTTCCTATGCAAATACCCTTGAAAACATAGCCCATAACAAGAGCTGTTACAAGACAAGCGTAAATGCAAAGAACCAATGAAGAACTCTCTCCCAACAATCCTTTGCATACTCTCTCATGACACCATATTAGTTTGCTTCCTAATCTTAATTTCAGTTTGAAAGTAAAACTCACTCTGATTATGTGATGAATGTCTGTCTCTTCAAAAAAACCGCAAGATAATGAAAGCTGTGACTTGCTGTTTTCCTTCCATCAAGCCTAGCTCCTGGTTTAAGTCCAGCACAGTGTACATACTCAATGGATCAATGGGTAGCCTAACTAGAGGCAACTGGCAAAATGCAAATGCCCAGTTTCACATTAGCCTGTAACATAAAGGTAGAGGGGCTTTAAGTATGGATGTGGAACTTGCCTCATTACCTGGCAAAGTCTGCACAATCCTGGCTTTCTCCCTTGCTTTTTGATGTTCTCTCCATCGATGTATCAAAGCACAAAACAATCTTTTTGAGGGTTATATTGGAAACTTATTCATCTCTAATTTGAGCAAACCTTCATCTAATTAAACAACTTAGGTTTAATATGCTAATACAGAGGACAGTTTTTAAAAAAGCATAATTACAAAGGGACTTCAAGAGGATAATTACAAAGGAGAAATGTTCAATCTGAATAAAATTTCTATTTTGTTTAATTACTGAAACCCACTCCTAATGAGGGTCTGTGATCATCTGTATTTAAGTATTGTATGCCACGAGGGTCTCTTCAAGGCATCAGAGAAAATAGGACTGAGTTATTGGTGAGGCATTGTCTCCATTGCTTATTCAGGCATGCAAATTCTGGGGCTTCTAGGCTGCAAGGCATAACCTAATCCTGAACTAGGGTCCCTGAGGAGACTGGCCCGACCCCCCGACCACTGCAGTCAACAACACAACTGCCCTGCCTTGTTTCTATAAACTGAGCTAATTCCCAGTCTTCTGGCTGCAGAGTTTTTCTACTCAGTCCCCAAAGACCACACCAGACTGGGTACTGGGGAAATGAACTTTCCGGCAAGCCTGACTCGGTGCTATATGTCAATATTTCTCAAAGTATCATCTGATCCTTGGACTGACCTGATGGCTCTAAACACATGTAAAAAAAAGACAAGTTAATTGTTTGGATCTCAGATTGACGCTCAACTCAAGAAACTTCCAGTATTGACTGCATCAAAGAGGTCCTTTCTCTGACATAAATTGTAGCAATATCTTTTTCAGTCCGTCTCCCAGAATAATGGAAATATACACAAAAATAAACAAATGGAACCTACTTAAACTCAAAAGCTTTTGCACAGCAAAGGAAACAATAAATAAAATGAAGAGATGACCCACAGATTGTGAGAAAATATTTGCAAACGATGTGACAGACAAGGGATTAAGTCTCCAAAATTTACAAACAGCTCAGCTCATGATGTTTAACAGCATCAAAGCAAACAACCCAATCAAAAAATGGGCAAGAGACACAGATAGACATTTCTCCAAAGAAGACATACAGATGGCCAAGAAGCACACGAAAAGATGTTCAACATTGCTAATTATTGGAGAAATGTAAATCAAAACTACAATGAGATATAACCTAACACTGGTCAGAATGGCTACCATCAAAAAATCAACAAGCAATAAATGCTGGAGAGGACGTGGAGAGAAGGGAACCCTCCTACACTGTTGGTGAGAATGTAAATTGGTACAGCTACTATGGAGATCTAGAACTACAGCTCCCATATGACCCTGCAGTCCCACTCCTGGGCATGTATCTGGAGAAAAACATGATCCAAAAGGATGCATGCACCCCAGTGTTCACTGTTGCACAATTTACAGTAGCCAAGACATGGAAGCAATCTAAATGTCCATCAACAAAGAAATGGATACAGAAGATGTGGTACATATATACAATGGAATATTACTCAGCCATTAAAAAGAATGAAATAATGCCATTTGCAGCAACATAGCTGGACCCAGAGATTGTCATATTGAGTGAAGTAAGACAGATAAGGAAAAATATTGTATGACATCCCTTATATGTGGAATCTAAAAAGAAATGATACAAACTTACAAAACACACAGAGACTCACAGACTTAGAGAATGAACTTATGGTTGTCAGCAGGGAAGGAAGAGGGGAAGGGATAGCTAGGAAGTTTGGGATGGATTTGTGCTGAACTGCTATATTTGAAATGGATAACCCATAAGGACCTACTGTATAGCACAGGCAACTGTGGTCAATGTTATATGGAGCCTGGATGGGAGGGGAGTTTGGGGGAGAATGGGAGAATGGATACATGTATATGAATGGTTGAGACTCCTCTGTTCATCTGAAACTATCACAACGTTGTTAACTGGGCTTTCCTGGTGGCTCAGATAGTAAAGAATCCACTTGCAATACAGGAGGCCCAGGTTTGATCCCTGGGTTGGAAAAATCCCTTGGGGAAGGGAGCAGCTACCCGCTCTAGTATTCTTGCCTGGAGAATCCCATGGACAGAGTAGCCTGGCAGGCTACAGTCCATAGGGTCACAAAGAGTCAGACATGACTGAGCACACACAGAAGATGCCCCAAGGCAGCCACCCCTGTCCCAACCACTCCACACTGATGAGCAGAATCAAGCTGCCTGCAGTCCCCTGGTGTGGCCCCAGACAACAGCGCAGGACAAGAAGCACAGATGGGATGGGCCAACAGCGCCTATTCACAGCACATCCACCACACTCTCCTCTTAGGACATGGAACCAACTGCCAGACAGATACAGCTCCAGGAGGAAGCAGAGGAAAGGTCCTGATAAGGACCAGTGGAATCAGTATGACTCTGGCTTCACAGAGATTCTGAAAATACACTCTTTTTACTTCTGTGCAGTAAGATTCCCTGACACAGCTTTTCTTTAATTCCACTGTCATTCAAACCACCAGCTTAAAACTTAGGCTTAGAAAGGAAAAAGTCCTTAGGTTTCCTTCCCTATCTTGCTTCCTGCAGGGTCTCCTTTTCAGATGAGCACTCATGAAGACCTGCACCGGTGAGCTAGAGGCCAGAGATTTCAAAGTCAGAAAACACTGGTTTCAAACTGACTGTGCTTATTTCTATTTATGCGACCTAAAGCAAGCCACTTTACCTTTCCGAGCCTCCATTTCCCCTTCTGTAAGATGGGAATGACTCATAGGTTTGCCATGAAAATTCACTGGAATAATGCATGTGAAGAAACTTAGCCAACACCTTGCTGACACACAGCAAATGTGATGTTTATGCACACACAGGCACATGTGCACATACACAACACTCATGCTCACTCCGTAAGTCCCTTTCATTTGATTATGTGACCACCAAGCTGGTTCATTCAGACCTATTCATGCCCCTCTTGGATTAGTGTCTCAGACTCCCAAGACACTGGAGAGAGAGCAGGCAAATTTGAGCCCCAGAGTGTGTGTGTGCATGCTAAGTCACTTCAGTCGTGTCCGACTCTTTACGACCCTATGGACTGTAGCCTGCCAGGCTCCTCTGTCCATGGAGATTCTCCAGGCAAAAATACTGGAGTGAGTTGCCATGCCCTCTTCCAGGGGATCTTCCTGACCCAGGGCTCAAACTTGCATCTCTTACATCTCCTGCATTGGCAGGCAGGTTCTTTACCACTAGTACTACCTGGGAAGCCGATGAGATCCCGCAGAACTGTACTTTTTCTTTCTCACACAGAACTAGGCTAAGGTGATAAGACTGACTGTCTAACCAACAGGCCAGAGCTGATGAACCCAGGTGAAGAACTCCCTTCCTCCTGGAGGAAGAAATGGCAATCCACTCCAGTATTCTTGCCTGGAAAATCCCATGGATGGAGGAGCCTGGCAGGCTATAGTCCATGGGGTTGCAAAGAGTCAGATATGACTAAGTGACTTCACTTTCACTTTCTTATCATGTCTATACTCTACCCAGTTTCCCCTCAATGGTAACACCTCACAAATCATAATACAGTATCACAGCGAGGGTGTTGCCATTAAGGATAGATGATCTCTCCATCCCCACAAGGATATCTCAAGTCGCCATTTTATAGCCACATCTACCTCCCTCACCACCACCCCGCCCCCCGCATCCTCTCCTTAAACCCTGGAAACCATTAATCTGTTACCCATTTCTATAATTCTGTCATTTCAAGAATGTTATATACACGGAAGCAAATAGTATATAACCTGTAAGAATGACTTTTCTCACTCAACAAAATTCTCTAGAGATTTATATAAATTGTTACACATATCAATAGCTCACTCTTTTGGTGCTGAGTAATATTCCATTATAAACATGTCCCTCTTCTTGTTCAACCAACCAATCAGCTACTGAAGGACAGATGGATTATTTCTAGAGACTATCATGAATATAGCTACCACTTACATTTATGTAGAGAGTTTTATGTGAACCCAAATTATAATTTCTCTGAGATAAATACACAAGTGTCACTGCTAGGTTGTACAGTAATTATATATTTAATTGCATTAAAAATTACCAAACAGTTTTCCAGGGTGGTCACACCATTTTATATTTCCATCAGCACTAATTCAGCAATGCATTAGTGACCCAGTTTATCTGCATACTCATCAGTGACTACTTTTTATCTTAGCCACTATGAGAGGTATGTAGTAATATACCACTATGGTTTTAATTGGCATTTCTCTAATGGCTGATGACATTGAACATCCTTTCACATGCTCGCTGCCATCTGCATATCTTCTCTGGTGAAATGTCTATTCATGTCTTTTGCTCATTTTCTAAATGGATTGTTTGGGGCTTTTTACTGCATATAGTTTTTTATTAAGTAATTTGAGTTAAGTGTAGTGAACACCTTGAATGGTTTCTCTGAGTAGGATCATTATGTATGCCATCAAACACACCAGTATACATACATACATACACACACACACACAAATGCACACTCACAATCAAAAATGTGTCTATAAATAAATCAATGAGCCTTCTTTTCTTGTAAGGATCTTAAATGAGTTCAGAGCGGTTACCAAAACATATACTGCCCAAGGTTCTTAAGCTATTGTAAACTTGGATCTCTCAGTGAATCTGATGAATATAAAAGATCCTCTCTCCACAAAAACACACGTCCATACAGAATTTGCCTCCAATTTTATGAGATTCCTGGGTTGATGAAGACAGCAATGAACCCTGGGTGAAGAAAACCTAATTTAGCAGAATGCCTAAGTGGTTGACTGAAAGTAGCTTTGAAGAACTCCATGCTCACTTGGAAATTATAGCTTCAGAGCAGGTTTAAGACTTCCAGCAGTGGATGTCAATCTCTGAAAGTCAAAATCACACTCAGATGCCTGGGCCCACCTCCAGGTCTGACCCATGAAGTCTGTCAGGGAACCTGGAAGTCTGTATTTCACACAGCTCACAGGCAAGGACTGAGAAGCCCAGGTGGAGTCAACAACCTCAGCATCCATCCTCCTTCACTAACAGGCAAAATGCCTACCTTATTTAAAGTACCGGGGGAAGGAGACTATACAATCTTCAGAGTGTAATTCCCTCCGCAGTGAAAAAGGAATTTTCCCTTTAGACTCTGACCTAAATATGCCCAGGAGTCCCTTCTCTCCTATTCTCAGGACAAATGCATCTTTAAAGCACCACCAAGGAAACTTCCAAATCCTTAAGACTGTTATGGAGGCAGCTCTCCAGGTTTCTCTATCCGGAATCAAATCCCTGCAGGATGCTTTCAGCTTTTCCCCATCATGTTCCCTTTACACAGTGAGCATTTTGGTTTCTCTCCTCCATGTCCTATCCTGTAATAATCCTGTCTGCTGGTTAGAAGCTGCACATATCAGTGAGGTGCGATGTTTACTTATACAGACCAGTGGAGTGGTCTGTGCAGGTAGGTCCTACCTAGCTGCACAGATGAATGGCATGTGCTGTTCACCTGTACAAATCAGTGAGATGGGCCGTCCACATGTACAGATCAATGGGGTGTGCTAACTGACCTGTCCAGAGCACTGAAGTGTGCTGGTTTACCTGCAGAGATTAGCAGGTGCCCTGGTTTTCCCTGCACAGAGCAGTGGGTGCACTGGCTTAGCATCTACAGTCATTAGGAAGTTCTAAAGGCCAAATCCCAGCTAGCCTCATATTCCAGTTTTGCCCTTAACTAGTTGAGAATCCTTGGGTATGTTTCTTAACCTCTCTGAACCCAGTTTCTTTATGTGTTAAATGAGAACAATAAAATACCACCACCCTCACACAGAAGGTGAGGAGATTGGCTGAGACAATACATGTAGTTAGGTCCCTGGCACGAAAGGGCTATTTCGTAACCATTCACTCCCCTTCTTTTCCATGGATATTGACTTAATGGTGTTGTTCCACCTGGAGTGAGGTTGCCCTACTGAGCTCTGGGTAGGTTAACCTTCCCCTTGGCCTCTTTCCCCACAAAGAGACTTTCTGCATTACTCACGCCTTCTTACTTCCCCAATGCCACAGAGTCCCTGCAGTGCAACACTGGGCCCTCCTCTTCCATCGTGGTGAGCTCCATACCCCCATGGCACAGGTCAGGAGCAATTTGGCATCTTGGCCTTCTGTTAATGAATTTTCCAGCTGAACAAAGAACAAAGGCTCCAGAGTTGGGCAACAAGGTGGTGGTGTACTTACAGCTTAATCATGCCACTCCCAACTGGCAACATCTGCTGCCACCCCTTTGGCACAAGGGAGTTATTTCCCCTAACAGAGCCCAAAGTAGAATTTTGAAACAACAGAGCCAGACTGCTCCAGAAAGCAGAGATGACTCATGCAAGCAGATCCCCCAAGGGACCCCAAGAAGCTCCAGCCACCCATTCATGTGTTATGCCCTCCTCTGGCAATATTCTCCTCAACCTAAATGCACAATAAGGTTTCCTCTCCTCTACTCGCGTGGAGAGCTTTCTCCAGCTGAGTACAAGGCCTCCTCCACACTCCCTAACCGCTGTGATATCTCTCACATGACAAACCCCTGAAGGTGGCTTGAGTGCCTCAAGGCTTGGACTCTGGTACCTGCCTGCCTGAGTCAAACCAAGCTCTGCCCCTTTCTAGCCAGGTGACTTAGGAAAAAAACACTTAACCTTCTCGTGCCTCCGTTTCCTCACCTCTACAGTGATGAGAGTAATGAAATGAGAGTAATACCTACCTCACAGATTTTTTTCTCAGGATGAAGCGGCTAATGAGGTGAAGCACTTAGAAGAGCCCCAGCATCTAATAAAGCACCACATGCATGCTTGCATGCTAAGTCACTTCAATCGTGTCCGACTCTATGATCCTATGACTGTAACCCACCAGGCTCCTCTTTCCATGGGATTCTCCAGGCAAGAATACTGGAGTGGGTTGCCATGTTCTTCTCCAGAGGATCCCTTCTCCAAGGGATCTTCCTGACCTGGGGATCAGCCCACATCTCTTAAATCTCCTGAACTGGCAGACGGGTTCTTTACCACTGGTACCACCTGAGAAGTCCCGCCACTTGCATACTAGTGGTTTACTACTGCTGTTGTTGTTCAGTCTCTCAAAATCATGTCCGACTCTGCAACTCCATGGACTGCAGCATGCCAGGTTTCCCTATCCTTCACCATCTCCCTTGCTCAAACTCATGTCCATTGAGTCAGTGATGCCATCCAACCATCTCATTCTCTGTGCCCCCCTTCTCCTCCTGCCCTCCATCTTTGCCACCATCAGGATCTTTTCTAATGAGTCTTTGCTGTTTACTACTACAGTATGTTATTACCAGGAACTTGATGCCATAAAAGGGTCCGTGATGAGAAGAGCAGTCCCTGGACCAGGCTGCAGCTGCCGTTTCAGGTTCATCTAATTCCAGGCCAGCCATTCTGAAGATTCTGGGAAAATTATTTCCTCTCGCCACCCACCTAATCCAAGGAATCTATCTTCAGTTAGAGGAGAGCTTACGGGCAGAAAATCATTTCTGCAGAGCCAGCTAGCCCTTATCTACATCCTGCTCCCGAGTGAGTCAAAGACCCAAAGGCAGTAACGATTCTCTTCGCTCAGTTCCACTGAATATCCTAGGTCCTGCCTTGGTATTTTCCCAGGAACTGGGGCTAGTATATCCCTGCCCAGAGCAATCACCCACTCTAGGCATTTCTTTATCTGCTGCTACCCTCTCCATTTTGCTGCCTGCCAATAGAGCAGAAAAATTACAAGCTCTGGAGTGAGAGCGCGCCGAGCTTCAAATGCTGATGGTGTTGCTTCTCTGTGCCTCAGTCTCCTTCTCTGTAAAATGCATATAAACAATAGTCCCTACATCATGCATTCATTACAGAAACTAAATGAAACATTGTATGCAAACACTGCAGGTAAAGCACAGTGCCTGGCACACTAGTGGATACATGGCTCATGCTGGCTGTTTTTAAATTCTTTCCTCCAACATTTCTCAGTCCCATCTACACAGAAGCACCTAGATTTTTATGCCAATAGGAGGCAGGATCAATCATACCCCATATGTACTCCACCAAAACACACACACACACACACACACACACACACACACACACACTCCACTGCCCAGGACAGCCTGTGGACCAGTTGAACAGCAGGATGACCCCACAGAGAAATAACACTGAAGAAGGTGCTCAGGGAACCCAGACCTCCTCCTTCCTCTGCTCCTGACTGTTTGGAGCCGGTGTTTCTGGGGCTGTGGAGGGGGAGGTGGTCCCTTGCTGATGGGCTCTCATGATAGGGGCTATATCTCATGTACCCTTCGCAGGAGTGCACAGTGCACTGTGCCTTAGATCAGCTGTTGTTTTCCGATTTCTTCAGTGCCCACCTGCTGTCTAAGCTAATTTAATAGCCTCCACACCCCTGGGGAGCCGGATGTTCACAGGAATGAGGAGGCGGCTCAGAGACAACCCAAGTGAGGAAAGTTAGCACAGATACAGCCATACGTTCAGGCATTAAATAAAATAAGCACATAGATTACAAACCCTGGAGATACTTCTGCTAACATCCGATTAGCAAACATGCCCCTGTAGGGAAAATCTGCCTTTCCGTGCTTTCCTGTAAAGCAATCCATAACATTAGTGAGGAAATTCAAGGCACTGCTCTCTGTGTGCCTGTGGCCTGAGCTCTGTGTTCCTGACTGGGAATTGGAGGGTATAGGAGGGGTGTGTGTGTGTGTGTGCACGCACACGCGTGTGCATGCTTACATGCGCACACATGTTCCTGTTGAGTGGAAGATGCTGATGGGCAGTAGAAATAAAAGATGCATGAAAAACTGTAATTCTACTTTGTAAGCTATGCAGCATCCTCCAGCACTAGTACCTCTTTCTACCACCCACCCATGGAGATATTTATCACATGAATATCCAGGAGCCTATCTCTGGGATATAAAATAGATGATGTGGAGGAAATTTTAAATGGCTGGTCTGGCCATAAAAAATCCTTCCTGCCACTGACGTGAGATTCATGATCATTCCAATTGTCTTCCTTGGGGCAAATATGCATCAGTCTGAGGCTCCATTTTATATTTCCTTGTGACTTTTCTCAAGTCCTTTAGATAAGTATATTAAGCTCAGTTGTCTATGATGTGTCTCAGTGGGGCCCCTCTTCTTCTGTCTGAGAGGAACCTTAAATCTAGCTCCTCTGCTCAGCTATTTCTTCCTCCCTGGATCCTATGGCAGTGGCTATCTCTCCACCTCTTTGGGCCACTTGCTGACATGGCTTATTTGACTCTTCTTCTGTACGTGCTTCATCTCACCACTCAGACTGTGAGTTCACGGAAAGCAAAGGCGATGCTGTGAACCACTCTCCCTTAGCATCAGCACAGGCCAGGACACCGTGCTGATGCTCAGTGAATCCAGTGTCCAGTGCAATGACTAGCTCCTGTTACTCTTGTCCTGGTGCTTTTATTTCTAGAAAAATCATTAACAATCCTCTGTATTAGGGAGTTGAAAATGTATCTCTCATCTTAACACAGTGCCCTCCCTTTCCAAGATACCTCAGTGACCAACCCATCCACCCAGTCATCCCCATCAGAAGCCAGCTGTCACCCTTGAGGCCTCCTGATAACTCAGAAGAATAGCCTAGGTTATACTATCCGTCATGGATGAGAAGGGTGCTGATACATATTTCATTTAAGAAGTCTAACTACAGCCCATGGGGCATAATTAGCCACAAGTCCCTACCTAACTGCAAGAGGACAGGAGAATGCAGCCACCAGAGAGAATTTTCAGTGACCACCATTTGCTCAACATGTTTGTTATATGTCCCTCCACTCCCAACTCCCCATCCCTGACAAGTCTGTCATCAGTGCCTACCCACTGTATCTTGCCTCTTTTAGAAAATATGACTGTTTCTCCCCATCCTCAAAGACATTGCTTATTTCAAGCCCTCATCATCATTGCCTTCAGTGTGGACCTCAGCTGTAAGCTCCTCTCTTTACAGCAGACACAGTCATCTTTTTGTGTCTAATGATGTCAGCCCCCCACTTAAAATATCTCAACAAAGCCCTTTACATACAGAATTCCTCTCTTAGCAAGGAGATCAAACCAGTCTATCCTGAGGGAAATCAACCCTGAATATTTCACTGGAAGGACTGATGCTGTTGCTGAAGCTCTAATACTTTGGTCACCAGATGCAAAGAGCTGACTCATTGGGAAAGACTCTGATGCTGGGAAAGATTGAGGGCAGGAGGAGAAGGGGATGACAGAGGATGAGATAGTTGGAAGGCATCACAGACTCACTGGACATGAGTTTAAGCAAACTCCAGGAGACAGTGAAGGACAGAGGTGCCTGGTGTCCTGCAATTCATGGGGTCACAAAGAGTCAGACATGACTTAGTGACTGAACAACAATTTCTCATAGCATGACCCATATGCTCACCTCACAGCAGCTCTGCCTACCTGTCCAATCTCATCTCACAAAGGTCAAGAGGAGGCTGAAATTCAGCCCAACACATTTGCCAAGCCTTGATCTCTGGTGATTGGCTGCATTTTTTGGAGAAGGGGGTGCCCATCTCTCCCTAGGCAACTTTTTCTAATTCAGACAAACATACTATGCTTCCCAGGCTACATTTGTTTTTTTTATTATTATTATTCCACACAAAGTCTGTATTGGCTAGTGATATAAACCACTAATAGTTCACCAAATTTAGCAATCCATTTCTCACCTCCAGGCACTGACACATGCTACCACTCTGCCAGCAACGCCCACCCCATCTCATACTCCTACTGACCTGCTATGTCTCTTAATCCTTAAGAACCCTTCTCAGACACAACCTCAGATAGTTCCAATTAGAAGTAATCATTTCCTCCTTGTCTCAATTTGCATTCCTCTAAGAGAAAGCCCTGAAACAAGGATTGGGCACCTGGGATGATCCCAGGAAGTACAAGTAGAGAAATGACGAAAGTGAGGCAATTAAATGAGAAAACCCCATAAAATACGTTAATGGATTGGTTATTGCTGTTGACAACTGGGGAGCTCATTCCCCAGCTCATTCCCACTGGGGAGCCTTTGAGGAACCATGAAAAATAGCTCACCAAGAAACACAGAAGCTGAAGTATTTAACCTTTGACTCCTGCTCCACGTTGCTTGAGGGTTGTCCTTGGATGAGAACACAAAGTCTACAACACTTTTTGGCTCTCCTGAATGGGTTGAGTAAGTTCCATGTTACTGGACAACGTCATCAAGTAAAGATGCAGGCATGTAAGGTGGCTCTTGGTTCTTTTACCTCGGGCAATCAGCTCCGCACTCTGAATTATCCTTCCTTTCCCATCAGAAATGGCTTGAGTTTACAGTTGAGTGGTCTTTTCAGCCTGCTCCTTGCCTGAAGTTTAATGACTCAGAGTCTTCATTTTGAACTAAGTCTTTTCATTTCAGTTCAAGTTAATGCAATTCCTTTAAAAATGTATGTTTCTTATGTATCAAATTATCTTCCACTCTACAGAGCAAATGACATATCCACACTTCCTTCTGAGATAATTCCTTTTCTATCTTGTGCCAAGTGAACATTAGACCCTGAAGAGTCTCAGAAGCTCTGTTTTCAAATGAAGAACAAAGAACATCTAATAGGCACATCAGGATTCTAAGAAGTCTTGTTTACCCGAGGTCTATAAAACACACAATTAAGTAATTATTTTTACCCTAAGACAATGTTTTATGTCCCTAAGTTGTTCCTTGCCCTGAGATCACTTCTTACTTTGAAGTCTTTTTGCTGGATTTTAGCCTTCTTTTCTTCTAAATTCCACTTGAAGACCTAACAGCTCCTTTTTAAGCTCATCTCTTACTATCTCTGGCTTACACATTGTGAAAAGAAACCAGTTGGCACTTTCAATTATCTTCCTGAAAATCTCCTTACCCAAATCTACCAGTTTAGTAGGTTTATTTTCTATTTTTCACATGACTGCAGATAGCAGTGTTCTCAAACTTCTCACCACTACACACTATAGGTTGGTTTTCTTTTCTCCATCCTCTAATATCAACTCCCTGCTATCCTTCAAGCCTTTACTACTAGTCTCCTTGAGATCCTCAAGCCTCTGCCAGTCTCAAAACCAATATCATGCAAACGACATGGAATAAAGGATTGATTACACAGAGGAGACCTTACACAACTGCAGGAGAAATTAGTGAAGTATGAGTCCAGGAGAGGATGGCTGGAGGATCAGAGAAACATCATTAATAGAGATCACAAAAAAGAGAATAGTGAAGAAGTCTGCACAGGGCTGTTGGCTCTATTATCTGGGGGGTGGAGATGAAGTTGCTATGTATAGGTCAGCAGGGCTAGCAGTTAGAAAAGCTGGCTATGAAGGGGGGAGAGAAGAGGAAAGGACAAACTTGAACCCACAGGTCCAACTAAACCCATATGTGTGTCTCATCTCCTCTACCTCAAAGACTCAATTCCCTCAACACAAAGATGCACACATACCTGGTTCAAGAGGCAGAAGGCAAGATTCTATGGGAGCTGGAGGATATGAAAACTCAGCTGTCACCCCATGCCAGCAGGTGAGTGGAAGATCGGTGACGACCTGCATGAGCACCTGGGGCTCTGCCTGGACCTCTCGAGCACACCTGCTGCTGTTTTGATTCTACCTTTCAATCCTCATATAGATTTTTCTTATAGTTCACCCTAACCCACAACCATGCCAGGAAGGAAATACAGGAACCATAGATCCAGTTTAGCTGAATTGACAAAGAATAAAATTACCACAAAGTCTCTTAGCTCATGGTTCCTGTCTAAAAGAAATACTTAATAAAGCTAAATATTTATTCATATTCTTATCACCCAGCCCAAAGCTTAACACATAGCCATGACTTGTCTTTTAAAACAGTGGTCCCCAATCTTTCAGGCATCAAGGACCAGTTTTGTGGAGACAATTTTTCCACAGATGGAAGCGGGTAAGAGGGAATGTTCAGGTGGTAATGCTGGCAATGGGGTGATGGTGCAGGTGGCAATGTGAGTGACGGTTCAGTGGATAATGCAAGCTATGGTGAGTGATGGGCAGTGGTAGATGAAGCTTTGCTCTATCTCCCACTGCTCACCTCCTGTTGTGTGGCCCAGTTTCAGGGATTGGGGACCCCTGCTCTAAAATATTTCCCCCAACTCAAATTGTCTTTCTTTTCATAAAGAAACAAGAATCTTCTGAACCACCCTAATATTTGGTTAATTTCCCTCTCTGTGGGATAGTTCATTGCTTAGCACTAAAGCCTGCTATATACTACTTAACTCCAGAAGACAGCAGCATTAAAATTCATTCAGACTTAGTAGTAAGAAGAAAGATGATCTCAAGGTGTTACCATTTTCAATGGAGCCTGAGTGAGAGGGCAGGGTCCAAGCTTGAACACTTTCTCCTCATTAGCACTTCAGTTCCTGCACTCAGCTCGGAGCCCCACCTCGATGACCCTGCCCAGACAAGGGGAACTGAGTGATGAGGTGATAATGAGGAGAAAATGTCCTGCCCTGTTCTGGGTCTGGCTAGTACAAAGCCGGACCACAGGGATGAGATTGTACCTGGCTCTTTTAAGATCTTCCCTCATTTGGGAAGCAGCATGATGAAAATTCATCATCATAATGAAGAAGAGGCTGCAGCAACAATGACCAAAGTGAAGAGTGTAGGTAAAAATGTACTGGCCTGGGCTCACAGGATAAACTCAGATTCTTTTTCTTAAATATTTTTTAACTTTCAATTTTATATTGGATTCTACCCAATTAACAATGTTGTGATGGTTTCGGGGGACAGCAAAGGGACTCAACAATACATATACATGTATTCATTCTCCCTCAAACTTCTCTCCCATCCAGGCTGCCACATTACATTGAGCAGGTTCCCTGCGCTATACAGTGGGACTGTGTTAATTATCCATGTTAAAGATAGCAGCATATACATGTCGATCCCAAACTCCCTAACTATCTCTCCTCTGATTTTCACCCCCTGGTGACCATAACTAAATGTGGGTTCTTATTATGATGTCTTTAGTTTTATTTTAAAATTGGTATAAGTCTTCTAGCATTGCTTTCTGCTACTTAACAACACTGGCTTCACGATTCTATTAATATTGGGAAGGAAGGAGAGAAGAAGGAAGGAAGAAAAAGAGGAAGACAAGATTCTTCCCAGGAGATAAAAAGATCTTTTCATACCCTGAGCCATCAAGAGGCCCAGTTTCATGTTATTTAAGCTCTGTTCCACAGTGATTTTTCAGAAGGAAAGTTCACAATTGCTCTTTTGACAACACATTCTCCTAGGCAAGCGGAATGCCTGCAGTATGTAAATACTTTCTTAGGCCTCAAGCCCAAAATGGGGGGCAGGGGGGCGGGGGCAACTTAACTTTTTCCAAGGTGGCTCCCTGTCACAATATAGCAGTTCTGATAGTGAAGAAGAGGGGAGAATGAAACTTTGGTGTGCAGATAGCAGTCTCCGATACAGACCTCAGGAAGACTTTCAGAAAGACTCCCTGATTTGCATTTCTCTAATAATGAGTGATGTTGAGCATCTTTTCATGTGTTTGTTAGCCATCTGTATGTCTTCTTTGGAGAAATGTCTGTTTAGTTCTTTGGCCCATTTTTTGATTGGGTCATTTATTTTTCGGGAATTCAGCTGCAGAAGTTGCTTGTATATTTTTGAGATTAATTGTTTGTCTGTTGCTTCATTTGCTATTATTTTCTCCCATTCTGAAGGCTGTCTTTTCACCTTGTTTATAGTTTCCTTTGTTGTGCAAAAGCTTTTAATTTTAATTAGGTCCCATTAGAGAAATGCAAATCAAAACCACAATGAGGTATCATTTCACACCAGTCAGAATGGCTGCTATCCAAAAGTCTACAAGCAATAAATGCTGGAGAGGGTGTGGAGAAAAGGGAACCCTCTTACACTGTTGGTGGGAATGCAAACTAGTACAGCCACTATGGAGAACAGTGTGGAGATTCCTTAAAAAACTGGGAATAGAACTGCCATATGACCCAGCAATCCCACTGCTGGGCATATACACCGAGGAAACCAGAATTGAAAGAGACGCGTGTACCCCAATGTTCATCGCAGCACTGTTTACAATAGCCAGGACATGGAAGCAACCTAGATGTCCATCAGCAGATGAATGGATAAGGAAGCTGTGGTACATATACACAATGGAATATTACTCAGCCATTAAAAAAAATACATTTGAATCGGTTCTACTGAGATGGATGAAACTGGAGCCCATTATACAGAGTGAAGTGAGCCAGAAAGAAAAACAACAATACAGTATACTAATGCATATATATGGAATCTGAAAGATGGTAACGATAACCCTATATGCGGGACAGAATGAGAGACACAGATGCATGGAACAATTTTATGGACTCTGAGGGAGAAGGTGAGGGTGGGCCGTTCTGGGAGAATGGCATTGAGACATGTGTATTGTCATATGTGAAACAGAGCACCATTCCATGTTCGATGCATGTGACAAGGGCTCGGGGCCGGGGCAGTGGGATGATCCAGAGGGATGGGAGGGGGAGGGAGGTGGGTGGGGGGTTCGGGAAGGGGAACACATGTAAACCCATGGCTGATTCTTGTCAATGTATGGCAAAAACTATTACAATATTGTAAAGTAATTAGCCCCCAAGTAAAATAAATAAATTTATAAAAAAAAAAAAAAAAAAAAAAAAAAGAAAGACTCCCTGGTGTTTTTCAGGTGTAATAGGGACCCTCCACGGATACTGCCTCTAGGCCAGTTTCTGGTTCTATTATACCTTAATTTCTCCCACCATTCTTACTGGCACCTTCTTATTATTCTCTTTCTCTGTCTCCTTTCCACTACCTCAGGCTTCCTCTCCTTTATTTCCAAAGTGTTCATGCCTTATTTGGCCTCTCAGCAATCAAATGGGGCAGAAACATGATGATGACTCAATTTTTAGATGAGAAAATCAAGGCTCAAAGAAGACAAAGGACTTGCCCAAGGTCATTCCTCTAGTTTGTAGCAGAATCAAGACCAGAGAAACCAGGACTTTGGACTCCTAAGACCTCTGTTCTTCCAACCCTTTTGACGGGATCCCCATTCATTACTGAGTGTACATGTGAAGCCACATATTAAAGGAAGGACACACATTTCTCAAGCCCACAATTTAGCACTGATCTGTGGCTTTTTGTGTCTTGGACATGGTATCCTCTAATACTATAAAACATATGTCTCTGGGTTCATAAGTTGTGCTATTAAAGAGTTATGACCCCATGGATTGTCCATAAGAATAGCTCAATCTCAAAGCTCTAGCAAAATTCCCAGATATCTCTAAAAGGATTTTTTTTTTCTGTTTGGACAAATAGTGTATCTACTGTGAGTGCTTCACTAATTAATTTATTTGTTCACTGATTGTGTTGGCCTCTACCATACCCAAGTTTCAATATTCAGAAATACAAGAAGCTGCTGCTGCTAAGTCGCTTCAGTCATGTCCGACTCTGTGCGACCCCATAGACGGCAGCCCCACCAGGCTCCGCCATCCCTGGGATTCTCCAGGCAAGAATACTGGAGTGGGTTGCCATTTCCTTCTCCAGTGCATTAAAGGGAAAAGTGAAAGTGAAGTCGCTCAGTCGTCGGACTCTTAGCGACCCCATGGACTGTAGCCTACCAGGCTCCTCCGTCCATGGGATTTTCCAGGCAAGAGTACTGGAGTGGGGTGCCATTGCCTTCTCCGAAATACAAGAAGAAACAAAATGAATAGTAAGTCATGGTCTGGCTCTCAAGGAGTTATAGTTGGGAACATAGTTGGAAAGATGTCTAAACAGACAAACTAATTCTTATACGAGCCATGATGGAGTAAGTGTTCTGGATGCCAGAGAAGATTTCAGATGATAAAGCAAATATTTCCGTAGAGTGTCACTAGAAAAGTCCTCACTGAAGTAATGGAATCTGAATGGAGTCTTGACTGATGGTTGAGATTCTGGTAGACAGAGATGTAGGACAGATTCCTGCAAGCATCTCTGATAAAAAAAATAACTAAAAAGAGCCTCTAGTCAGGGCAAATAGCAGCTCTCGGCATCTATTTCATGTAAAACTTGAAACTATCTACTATCAATATGAAAGATTGTGAATAAATTGTGGCATAGTTATAAAATAAATAAAATATATCCCAATTGTCAAAGAAAAAGGATTCCTGCAAGCAGAGAGAATAGCATAATCAATGACCAGAATTTTTAAAAAAAGAAAAGCAAAGCAAACACTGCCATCTGGTAGTGGCATTAGAGTATTGGGAATACAGTTGGAAAGTGGAGCCATAATATAGAAAGTCTTGAATGCTAGAGTCCAAGGTTCAGAAGTTTTCCCAAACATAACAGGAAGCCATTAACAATTTTTGAATAGGGTGATGAAGCCACTAGAGGAAAAAGCCAAGAAGATAGAAACAGAGACCAATATGATTCCTGCAAGTGTGACCCTATAAATTCTAGCAACTATATAATGAGGTTGTGATGGTTAATTTTATGTATTAACTCGACTGGGTTAAGAGATGCCCAGCTAACTGGTAAAACGTTATTTCTGGGTGACTGTTTCCAGAAGAGATTAGCATTTGAATAGATGGGCTCACTGATTGGGGATCATCCAGCCAGTTGAGGGCCTGAATAGAACAATAAAAAGGGAGAGGAAGGGTGAATTTGCTCTCTACTTGAGCTGGACATCCATCTTCTTTTGCCCTTGAACATTAGTTCTCCTGGTTTTTAGTCCTTCAGGAGATCACAGGATTTCTCAGCCTTCATAATCACGAGTCAGTTTTTCAGAAAAAAAAAAAAAAACTTTCTGTATATCTATATAAATCTTATTGGTTCTATTTCTCTGGAGAATTCTGACTAATAAAAATTGTAAATGGAGAAAAAGTGTAAAATACAGCAATGCTGAAAGTGCTACCTAGAGAAAGCCAGATAATCAAGCAGATTTACCCTGGAAAATCTACCATTATCCAGGGTCCAGGGCCTGATATTCTCTGCTTCACAAACTCAGCAATCTGGATCTCATCAGAGTATAACAGTGGGCTAGATTCAGGAAAACCAAAATACCATTTATTAATTCACAGTTAAAAAAAAAAAAAAGTCCACCTGAATAGATCAAAAATTTCAGTTGTAAACCATAAGACCAGCTGAAGCAAAATCATTAGCAACATTATGAAACTTTACAGAATTTCTAGAAACTCAGAGACAGTGAATTAAGCTCAGAGTCTCTATAGGTAAGTGTGTGATGAGTTGCTTCAGTCGTGTCCGACTCTGCAACCCTATAGACTGTAGCCCACCAGGCTCCTCTGTCCATGGGATTCTCCAGGCAAGAATACTGGGGTGGGTTGCCATGCCCTTCTCCAGGGGATCTTTCCAACCCAGGGATTGAACCCATGTATCTTACTTAGTCTCCTGAATTGGCAGGCAGGTTACCACTAGCACCACCTGGGAAGCCCCTACAGCCATGAAGAAAACCCAAGTGCCAACACTGGGCCACTCATAGGTCAGTCCCACTGGCAGTGGACACAGCTCCACAGCTCCCCTGGTGGACACAGAGCATGAGACACTGAGCGCCGTATGTCAACCACAAGATTTTACTCTTAGGAGCTTTGCTGCTATTTCGTGTTTGTGGTTAAGTTACTAAGTCATTTCTGACTCTTGTGACCCCATGGACTATAGCCCACTGGGCTCCTCTCTCCATGGGATTTCCCAGGCAAGAATTCTGGAGTGGGTTGCTATTTCCTTCTCCAGGGGATCTTCCTGACCCAGGGATCAAACCCACATTTCCTGCATTGCAGGTGGATTCTTTACAGCTGAACCACCAGGGAAGCCCACTTGTTGCTATCACTACTCCTGAAAGCCCAATAACTTCCTGCTATTTCCTCTGGAAACGTGGGTTCTGAGTGTGGCCTTCTTCTTTATGTGGACCATTTCCCTCATGGAACTTTGTTTATAGGTCCTACCTCAGCCTCAGCAGTGGCCTGGAAGACAAGTTTTCTTGCCTCAACTGTTGGAAGGTCCAAATCTAAGATAGAAAAATCACTAAAATAGATGACAGGAGTCCAAAAGATGTAGTGTGAACATGATTATGACAAGTACTCCCTGCAAAGCTAGGACCTGGAGACAGACTTATTTCGCACTATAAAAATGTTTTTGTTCAACATTTATTTGGCAGAACCAACGAAATTATGTAAAGCAATCATCCTTCAATTAAAAAATAAATAAATTTTAAAAAAGAAAAGGGTTTGTTCAACATGAAGTTAGAGAAAGGGAAGTTATCAATGTATACAGGCCTTGAATTTTTCCATAATCCTAACTTTTAGGTTCTAATAACCTGTTGAATTCAGTGCCACACTGTATTCATTCAGTGAGGTATAACTGGCATTCCCTGGTTTGCCCCATAGCATGCATGCCCCACAGTGCTGTGGGAAGGGACACCTCAGCCTGTTTCAATGACATCACTCTCTTCCTTTCTTCTTTCCCTCCCAAGTCTGCCTCCCAGGCTGTGTCTGTTCTTTTCCTTTTGCAATCCACAGAGCTAGTATAATCTTTCAGAATTTGGCCCAAAGAGAAGAAAGAGCATTTTTCCTATTAGCATATAGATCTCCGGGGCAAAGAACTTGAGATCACCTTCCACATGCCAGAATGAGTCCAATTTTGACACCTGTTCTCCCAAAGCACCAGTAATAACCTCACCTCCCAGCAAAAGCTATAACTTTAATAGGAAACAGGTCACACATCAGACACCAGTATTGCCAGAACATGCAAACACACACGTACACTCTATCACCAATAACTCATAAAAGAAAATGAAATCTCCCACAGTATCCCCCCACTAGTTCCTCCACGGAATTCCCTGGGGAAGAGGGGAGGGGAGTGTCTAAACACCCTCTACACTCCAGATGCAATGTGCAGTGCTTTTTGGTTGCCATGGATATCGTCTTGATCCACTGAGTAATTGGGACACATTTATCTCATTACTGAAACACAGCTGGAGGATAGGTGATAAAGGGGTGGCAGCAAATGTACACATTTGAAGTCACACAAACTTGGGTTCCAGTCCTGGCTCCATCTTTACTGGCTATATGACATTAGACAGTTACTTCTAGCTCAGTCTCAGTTTTTTCCTCTGTAGAATGGGAATGAGATTCCTACCTCACAGAGCTGTTTTGAGGATTAAATAATGGAATATATGCACTGCACCTCTTATCATAGCCAGCAAATGTTAACTACCTCTAGCACTGTAATTATTGGTTTTATTATCTTCACTCTTACTATGGAACCAAAGGGTCGTATTAGCTCAAGGTTGAAAACAGAAACAGTCCCTCATGTCCACCTGTGAGTTCATTTCTAATAAATGGAAAAGCTACATTCTTGTCACCAGGATCATGGAAGCATTCAAATTCTGCTAAACATAATGAATAGCCTGCAAGGACAGGTGTCAGCTCACAGAGGAAAAAAGCAGAGCTGCCTCTTAGGAACCCTGTGTGTAGTTTCACCTCTTCTCATCCCCACTCATTGCTCCCCCATCTCTCCTTATGCAGACACTCACCTGCTCATTACAAGCAATTTGAGGGGTTTGTGGGGTGGAGCAGATAACTTTCTGTGCAGAAACAGTGACTGTACTTATGCACTGCTCTGTAGAAAGTGAAATTGCATGGCTGGGAGAATCCTATCATCATTCCACCCCCTAATGGGAGAGATTGTCTGCAGGAAGATGAAATTAAATTGTAAGCTCTATTGACCTCAACAACAGGTGCCATTTGGGCAAACCCAAAGGGGGCCATTGAATTGTCAAAAAGATTTAACTCTTCCTGACACTGCAGCACTGGTTGATAGCTTCTCACCAATTCTGCTGCCAGAAATGTCACCACTGGAGGTCCATTCCACTGGGTTCTTGCCCTGAAATCCTTTAAAAAATGTTAATCCCTGGGGAGAGGAAGCAGACAACTCAATCATGCTAAGGTGTTAGTGTAGAGCCTGGGTCCCAATCCTGGCTGAGTTCTTTGGCCAAGTTTCCTCATCTGGAAAATAGAGGAATGCTGAGAATGACAACTGCCTCCTAGGGTTTGGGGGAGATAAAATGAGACTTATAGGGAAGACAGCATAGGACCTCACACTGTGTTTCACAATTCATTCATCACTGAAGGAATCTTTATTGAGCTTCCTCTCTGGCAAACACTCACGTGCTTGGGAAACACAGAGCCCTTGAATACCCTACATCAATTACTCTGGGTTGGGCCACAACTCATCCACCTCCACCATGGAACCAATCCCTGGGTCAAGCTAATATGAATTCAATTTCTCCCAACAAGAAGTACCCGAGGGGAGATACCATTAAGTGGTGGAAGGGGCAGATACAAGAGAAGGTCAGGGAAAGAGGAGGTAAAAGTTCTGAGAGCCAAATTTTGAATAATTTGTAGTTTTACCTCCCTCAGCTGGAGGCCTTCCTCCAGGAGATGGGTGAGGAGAGCACTGAGGGTTAACAAGGATAAGTAACAACCATGGGGACAAGTAGTAGTCTACACCGAAGAGTCACACACCAGCCACAGACCCTAAAATTCCAGTTTAAAGCAACTCACCTCTGTTCCATTCAGCAGGCGATGAATTGCAGGCATTTGCACTTCTGTGGTACCTTTCAGCCAGAGCCTCTAAGCCCTTTTCAAACACAAATCTGTTCAGCCTCATAACGTCTCTGAGAGTTGGCAAAGGGATAGCGGGATCACTTCCCTCCTTACCTCAAGGGCAGCCTCTTGGGCGGTGGGAGGCAGAGGGGAGGAGGCAGAGGCTGTTTAACAGTCACTTAACCAGGCATCTTGACAGCTCAGAGGAGAAGCAGCCACTTGGGATCAGACGTTTCTGGGACACTTGTTCTGAGGCGTGGAATTACAGAAATACCTGGGTATCCACTTCTGCCTTTGGGGCTTTAGCTTTTTCCTCATTTAGGCTGATAGTGTCTGGGGATTTGGCAGACAGTGAGAGTGCCTACACAATGTCTCCCTCACTTCCTCCTTGTAACAGAACCCCAATTTTTGTCTAGGGTGAAACCATGATTCATGTAAGCCAAATTAGCAATCCTCTTCCCATTCCCCCCAGCTTTCCTTGCAGTAATGAATAACTGCATAACTCAGGTTTGGCCAATGAGATGGAAGGAGAAATCTGCTGGGGATAAATGTGTCAGAATTCGCCAGGGTAACAAACTCTACCTTGGTGACCTAACACAGCAAAGATTTATTTTTCTCTCACATTATAATTCTAATGCAGTTGGTGGGGAAATTGTTCGTCACTCACTGAGGATTCCAGGCTCCTGAAGACTCCATCCTGTTAGAATGAAACAGTCTAAAATGGTGGCCTCCAAGGTCACCATGAAAGAGACAGGAAAGGCTGGAGTTGGGGACACTGATCTCAACTACCTATGCTGGGAAATTATACACACCACTTTCTCTCACATCGGCCACACAAAGCTATGTGACATTAGCGTGAGGGAGGCCTGAAACTACAGGATTACACACAGAATATTTGGTGATACTATGCCACAGAGGTGACTGCATGACAAAGACAACCTCTAATGACACTTCACATACCGCTGTATCCTTGCAGGAAGCCCACTTAACAAACGGCAATCCAGAATGTCTCTCATTTGAAGCTTAAACTGCCTAATGAGGTTGCGTTCACGTCAGCTTGGCATCAGTGAATCTACAGAATAGGCTAGCTGCGTGGATGATACTGAGAACTATAAGTATGGCGTGTATGACCAAGCCACCCAAGATGGCTGTTCTCTTGCTCTCCGCACATCACCTACCAGACCAGTACCTGCTTCCCCTACCTTCCTCATAGGCCTGACCTTCCTACATACTTGTCCCTGACCCAACTGGTGACTGTTCTAACCTTTACATCAGAACTATTCTAACCTTTAGATCAGAACATCTGATATGAACCTGATGCACAAAGTTCCATCCTTAAGGAGCTTATGATGTCATCCCCTCCATGGGCCACCCCCAACAGCCAGGTGTGAGCAGTGCAACTTCCACCCTGGTGGCCGAAGATATGCAGCCCAGTGCCACTGGGAGGTTTCACTGCCGAAGGAAGGCAAGAATCTTCGGTCTTTAGAAACCCCTATGTATGGGGCTGAGTAAGCATCAGGACGAGACTGGCAGTTTTGGGGAAGGCCCTCAGACCTGGCCCAGGTGAAGGTCTTCCTGGAAACCTGCAGTTCCCCTCCTCCACCTCCCTGCTGGCTCAGGGCAGGTGGCGTGCCTCAGCCGTGAGGCCCTTCGCATCTGCCAGTGTTCTGGTGGATGTCTCGGTGCTGCCTACTCACTTCTCAGGGCTTGTGGAGTCCAGGAGCCAAGTCTGCTTCATGTCTGGGTCACCGCCTGCTGCCATGATCCAGCCAAATAGTGTTCTCCTTGAGGTGTCGGCCAGTCAGCACCTACATTCTCTGGAATCTTCTGAGAGATTCCTGCAACCTTGAGAGATTTTTGCAGGCACTTCTCTCCTGGTCTTGCTCCTCCGTCAGGAAAAAGGGTGCCTAATAAACACATTTCTGCTTTAAAAAAAAAAAGAAGAAGAACCTCTCCACGCGGTAGCTTATCAGAGAGGGCGGTGAGGGGCTGTGAAGGGCGTGAGGTGCGTGAGGGGCGTGTCCCCGGCTAGTTTCCCAGGTGAGCAATGAGCCAACCTGACGTCAATTCCCCCTATAACTGGTTACGTCACAACCCCGCCCCACCCTTGTTACAAAGCCTGCTGCCATGTTCGGCCCGCTAACCTCCACTGCTCATAGTGGAATGTCGCTCCAGGACCTTGCTTCAGACATGTAAGTCCCCCAACTCATTAAACCACTGATGTCTCCGTCGCTGCCTCCGGGCCCTTTGTTTGGTCTTGACTGGGCGAGCACAGATCTGGCAGGCCCGCAGGGTGCATGCCAACAACTGGCGGAGTGGCCAAGAAACAGGAAACGCCTGTGAGCTCCCAAATGTCTGGAAATGAGGGCGGGGAATGGGGGCCTGAAAGTTGCAGGAGAAATCCCGGGGTGGCCATCCACTAGTCTGTGGGATCCTGTGGGGGCTGTCGTTGATGAATGGGGTCCACCAAGAGTGTATAGAGAACTCATAGATAGCCTAAGACTTTTTGAGAGATACTGGCCGCTGTTACAGTGGGGGAAAAATGCCCGCAGCTGTGAGCTGGCTGTTGCTTTTTTCTTTTTAATTGGCGTATAGTCGATTTACAATGTTGTGTTAGTTTCTGATATAGAGCAAAGTGATTCAGTTACACGTATATATTCTTTTTCATATTCTTATCCACTGTGGTGTATTACAAGATAGTGAATGTATTTCCCTGTGCTATCCAGTAGGTTCTTGTTGTTTATCTATCTTGTATATAGCAGTTTTTATCTGTTAATCTCAAACCCCTAATTTATCCTTCCCCACCCTTTCTCCTTTGGTAATGTAAGTTTGTTTTCTATGTCTGTAAGTCTGTTTCTGTTTTGTAAATAAGGGTCATTTGTATATTTTAGATCCCACATAAAAGTGATATATATGATGTATGGTAGTCAGTCTTGCTCTGTCTGACTTCACTGAATATGATAGTCTGTAAGTTCATCCATGTTGCTACAAATGGCGTTATTCTTTTTTGTGGCTGAGTAATATTCCTTGTATGTATATGTGTGTGTATAATATATATTACATGTATTTTTTACATTCATCTATTGATGGACATTTTGGTTGCTACATGTCTTGGCCATTTGTAAATAGTGCTGCTATGAACACTGGGGTGCATGTGTTTTTTTGAATAATAGTTTTGTCTAAATATATGCCCAGGAGTGGGATTGCTGAATCATATGATAATTTCTATTTTTGATTTTCTGGGGAACCTCTCTACTATTTTCCATAATGACTCCACCAGATTACATTCCCACCAATGGTATAGAAGGAGTCCCTTTTCTACATACACTCTCTAGCATTTGTTACCTGTCAATTCCCCCTATAACTGGTAATCTCACCACACTACCACCACCTCCAGCACGTTCTTCTGGCCATCCTCTGCTCACAGTGGGATGTTGTTCCAGGACCTTGCTTCAGACAGGTAAGCTGGCCAGGGTGAGGTGGTACCTCACTGTAGTTTTGATTTCTATTTCTCTAATAATTAGCAATGGTGAGCATCATTTCATGTGCTTATTGACCACCTGTATGTCTTTGGAGAAATGTCTATTTAGGTCTTCTGCCCATTTTTTGATTGGGTTGTTTGGTTTTTTCATTATTGAGTTGTATGAGCTGTTTGCATATTTTGGACATCAAGCTACTGTTGATTACATTGTTTGCAAATATTTTCTCCCAGTCCATAGGTTGTCTTTTCATTTTGTTTATGGTTTTCTTTGCTGTGCCAAAGGTTATAAGTTTGATTATGTCCCATTTGTGTTTTTTTGCTTTTATTTCTATTGTCTTGGGAGACTGACCAAAGAAAGCATTGCTACAATTTATGTCAGAGAATGTTTTGCCTGTGTTTATAGGAATTTTATAGTGTCCTATCTTATAGTTAAGTCTTTAAGCCATTTTGAGTTTATTTTTGTATATAGGGTGAAGATGTGTTCTAATTTCACTGATTTACATGCCACTGTCCAGCTTTCCCAACACCACTTGCTGAAGAGGCTGTTATTCTCCAATGTATATTCTTGCCTCCTTTGTCAAAGATTAATCAACCATAGTGTGTGGGTTTATTTGTGTTTTCTATTCTGTCTCATTGATCCATATGTGTTTTGTGCAAATACTATGCTGTTTTGATTACTGTAGCTTTGTGGTACTGTCTGAAGTCTGGGAGTGTTATGTCTCCAACATCCTTTGTTTTACTCATGGTGACTTGGAAATTATGAAATTTTTTTTGTGGTTCTATATAAATTTTAGAATTTATTCTAGTTCTGTGAAAAATGTCATGGGTAATTTGGTGATTGCATTAAATCTGTAGATTGCTTTGGGTAGTATTGGCCATTGGTTTTTATATTTAAAAAGGCCACAGAGGCTTAGCTAAATAGCTGATACAAAGGTCAACTTGAATACTGATTCTTGTTCCTCTAAAATGAAGCATGTGAATGTGAGTGAATAATATGTACTATGTACTACTTTCTATTACTATTATTTTTTAAACTGAATGGGCAATTCAGAAACTGAAAGAAAAAAAAAAACAACCTAAATATGGCCAGGATGAGACTCTTTAGATATTCAAAACTGGTTTTTGCATATGTCTTTAGAGAAAGTAAGTGATCTACCTGGGCCCTCAGGAATTTTAATCCCCAAGTTTAAAAAACAACAACAGAGGGCTTCTAGACTCTAGCAGGAAAACGGAGAGATCTGTGTCTACATAAATACACATGTGTCTATGTGTATCTTATAAATATGAGATGTTTCTGCCTCCAAATGGCACTGTAAGGTTGGTGTGGTGACTCAAGGATGAAAGAGCAGATAAAACCAAGAAGGGTCTTAGAATTCAGGAACAGAAAAACCAGGCCCTTATTGTCCTTCCCTCCCCCCATGTTGTAACTATTAATGGATTTCAGGTCCTCCTGAGTAGTATAACCTGTCTCCCCTCCTACCCCATAGGGAGAAGATATTTGCCTTACTCTTCCCTGCCCCCACCCAGTATATGTGCCTCATCCAATCAGCAAATGACCCGCAAGACCCGTATCCCACTCCTTGTACCCTGGGTATAAAAGTGGACTAAGGACCCCTGTTCAACATCGGTTCTCCCTTGAGCTGGCCCACTGTTCTAAGAGTGTCTGCCACTCTAATAAATTTTATTTCCCTCTCATTCTGTCTCATGTCTGGAAATTCTTTTCCAACCCACACCTGGACCACGACAGTTGGTTTGTGGATAAGCTCTGCTTAAGTGGCTGAAAAGAAATTAAAAGTTTATATAAATTCTCAGAAATATAAAAGAATTCTAAAAAATATAAAATTCTCAGAAATAAAGAAGAAAATAAAAGAAAGTGTCCCAAGTGAATTTCAGGTTCACATGATCTGGGACATATTCGATACTGAATCATTACCTGGTATTGAAGCTACTTAAGCTTATTGGTTTGATTTAATAAAGATATATCTTTTGAGTCATCAGTGTTAAGTATAATACTTCTGTTGGACCTAGGTTTCCTAGAGGTCAGATAGGACCTTATTATATTTGTTGCAAATCTGTCAGCAAAGAAAGTAACTTGATAGGATGAACCTTTCAGTAAGTGAGATAAGAACCTTTAGGTAAACTCTATTGGAGTAATTATGTTTGGGGAATATCTACCAGATTTTGGTAACTTGAAAGTAAGCTAAGTTAAATAAAGTTCATTGACTATCTGAGTCATTTCAAATGGATAGAATTTTGGAACATTAATTGCTGCATGGGTCTAAGTTTATCTACTTTTGCTTCTTAGGAGAGGAAGACTAAGTGTAAGTTTTCCTATCAGAAAATTCTGGTATGACAAACAGTTCACAATTACTTGCTTCTTAGTTTTTGCCAGAGGTTAAGATTTCTAAAGATTAAATTAAAATCAGTCATAATTCTAGTTATTGTAAGCAATTTTCTTTATTGATTATATTGCAATCAAGTGTTTAGCCTTGCCTTTTTACATCTTTTGTCATTTATAGACGGTCATACTCTGATACTTCTGCAAAAGTGCTTCATCTTCAAGAAGATTCATAGGAAGGTCTTTTTGACAAGTACAGGTCTCTGATAAACTTAAGATCATACCACTGAACTGGGTAAGAAATTAAAGAATCCTAATGGAAAACCTGATGGCTTCATAAAAAATTTAAAAGATTGATTATTGAGTGAACTGCTGAATATCGGAATAATTTTTATGGTTTTTGTCTGGAATATTACTTGTTTTGAACTCTATTTTCCACATAGAAAGAAACCCTTCCCTTCAAGTTAGTTGTGATTTATAGCAATTTGGTAAACTACCCCTGTGGGTGGAATTGAACCACTTTTCTTTTCTCTCTGCCTGGCCTCTCTGAAAATTGGAGACTCCTGGATTCTGAGCAGCCTTATCAGGTAAATGGGGAAGACTCTCTCCTGGCAAGTGCAGGAATCTTGATGTTTTCCTGACTTCTAGAAGAGAGAAATTCACTGAAGTGGAGCCTGATGGCACAACTTTGCCGTGGTTTCCCTGGCCTTGAGAGATCTTTTGGGAATTCAGTCTGAGATTCCCTCTGGGGAGTCCCACCACAGCCTTTGTGGTCAATTGACCAGACTGACTTTGCAAACAAATTAGTCTCGATTTGACTGTGGTTGGTGAAGATGAGGGTAATTTGGGGAAGAAAAATATATTTCAGTGAATATTAAATTCTGTTTCTGCTAATTGAGGTCTGTATTTATGAGAGTTATTGTGCTAGCTGTTCTTTTGTCCTGATGTTCAGGATGGAAAGAAAATTATCTAGTGAAGTTGTCGCAGAGTATAACTAACTACTCATGATATATCACTGCTTGCTTTTAAGGCTGCTGCTAAAAGCAGATGTACAATGTTAGTGTAATAATTCGGTATAAGTGATAAAATGTGTAGCCTATAAAATGTTTCCCCATTAACATACCTCTGATCCTGTTCAAAATATCTAACCAGTTTTCCCCCAAGGTATATAGCTAGGCAAACCAAAAGGAGGCCTAGCACCAAGGGACACAATCTGGACTCAGGACAAGCAGCATTCCCCCTTCGAGGGATATATGCTTTGGGGGAAATGATGGAAAAATCTTCATATATGGAGGTATATGGGGTACATTCTGGCTAATATATGGTTAAACTTAAACTTTACTGACCAGAGTGGCCTGTTTTGTGGCCTATCAAACATTCATTATACATCTGCTCTGGCCATTGTGGAGGAGAATGCATTTGAACGTCAAAGTGGAGTAGCTGTGGTTCTGACATCCAAGGTAACACTAGGTGGCCATTGTAGAGGGTGATTTTGGACGTGCTCCTGTGTTACAGAAAACTTGAGTTTTCTGAACTGTATTGCAGACCAGGACAAAAACTACAAGCAAGTGTGGTATTATCTCAGGATGCAGGTACTGCTTGTATTTTGCTTAATGGTGAAGATCTCCTCTCTGTTGTGCCTATTAGATGTGTTACATTTCATTCCTAGTGTGAGCAGAAAAAAATTTGTTTGAGGACTGAGCCGAATTGCTATGTCTACAGTGAGATGCTGTTGTCATCCTCCTCTGGACTTCCGTGAAAAACTGACCTGATTAGTGACTATATGGGGACTGTTGACCATGGGGGGATTAGACTCTCACCATCTTCTTATCACACATGCCAGTACATCAGAAGGACCCATGTCAGTAAACATTATTGTACAACTGACTGCCCATAAGCCCCACTGGGCTATGCTGTGTGGAATGGAATAGGCTGACATTTGGACACACAAGTCCAACTACTGGGATTAACAAATTTTTGTTTGGAAAGACCTAATGGAGAAGGGCATGGCAACCCACTCCAGTATTCTTGCCTGGAGAATCCTTATGGACAGAGGAGCCTGGTGGGCTGCAGTCCTTGGTATCTCAAAGAGGCGGACACGACTGAGCAACTAAGCATAGCCTAGTGGGTGCGCACCTAATGGCATGCATCATAGCATAAGGCAGTAGATCTGTACTGTGACTGGTGACTCCTGGCTAAGCCAACAGAATGCTTCTTTTAGAGCTGGGGCCTCCCCACTGCCACCATGGGGTTGGCTTTGAGCTTGTGAAAGCCTGGGGTGGCCCTACCTTCCTTATAAACTGGACAAGATGCTGCCACCATTGACTCCCTCTCCATTGACCCAAGAAGTGCTTACCTCCAGAATCTGCCCACATCCTGGCAAATGACTGTTCTTAGCATATTGGGGATCTTTCAGTTTATACTTTTGCTGCTGGCATCTGTACTGTATTTGTGATACCTGATTTCAGTGCCCC
Source organism: Giraffa tippelskirchi (assembly GCF_054371585.1). Taxonomy (NCBI): domain Eukaryota; kingdom Metazoa; phylum Chordata; class Mammalia; order Artiodactyla; family Giraffidae; genus Giraffa; species Giraffa tippelskirchi. Next base: position 156,674,483 of record NC_137275.1, read on the forward strand.
TCTACATACCTGACCCCAGGTGTACTGCAGAAGAGGAATGGACCAAGATTGTAAGGGTTATGCAGGGTATGTAGGAGTCGAGTATATTATCAGGCCACCAAAGATGTCTGTTCTCTTGCTCTCTGTCCATCCCCTGCCTGACTAGTGCCTGCTTCACCCACACTCAACTCACAGGACTGACCTTCCTACATACTTGCTCCAGGCCCAGTTGGTGATTGTTATAACCTTTAAATGGGAACATCTCCATTATGGAAGAGCTTATAAGAGGGGCAGTGAGGGGCATGTCCCTCTGTTAATCTCAACTACCTGGTAACCAGTGAGCCAACCTGATGTCAGCTCCCCTGTAACTGGTAACCTCCCCCTCCCCTGGGAGCACAGACTGGTGCCATATCCTGCCAGCTGTCCACCTTACACAGTGGAGTGTCAATTCAGGACCTCAACTGTAAGATTCCCCACTCTGTTAAAACACTGATGTCTCTGTTGCTGCCTCTGGGCTCTTTCTTTGTTCTTGAAGCTGGCAAGCACAGGGTTTGTAGGCTGTGGGGTGCAGCCCAACATGGCACCATGGGAAAAGGCTAGTTACTTCTTTCTCAGCAAAAAAGGCATATCATTCTCATGCCTGCCTCTGTGCTGTGCTTGGAGGCTCAGAGTAATAAAATGGAGTATATTATTTCTTGAAGTTCCCCTGAGATTATGAAGAAATCAGGAAGGATTTTCAAAAATCAGCCTGCTGTTGTTACACCTTCTCAGTGCACACTGATTATTAATTCCTTCCATAGAACCTCTGAGACCAGAGACCTCTTCAATAAGAATTCTGGGGGAAAATGGAATCAATGACAACTTTAAAGGTTATTTCAAAAAAATTAAGTCTTTGATGAAAAGGAACAAAAGAAAAAGAAAAAAGAAAAAAACTAGAATTTTTGGATGCCTAGTTGTTTGGAATCATAAAACATGGGGAAAACCTGCTTTCAAATAAAATTTGTCAAGTTCACCTCCTTCATGGGAACACTTTAAAAGGCCCAGCAGCACCCCTGTTGGCCATGTCCTCTTTCAGGCCTTAAAGAGGCCCCCCTTTGTGAATTCCTGCCAATCATCTCGATCACTAATGGTTTCTCCCTAATCTGAGCTGTAATTTGATATGTCAGGAGTGTGAAGAACAATTAACCACTGGAGTATTGCATAACTTCAGAAGTCCCTTGAGATGAAATGTATGCAAATGATAGTGTCTATTATTGGTCTGATAACCATTCTTTAATTCCAACTTGAAAGAGGAGAGATTTCCAGACATTGTGATGCATTAGATCCAACAAAATATTCAAACTAACTTTATATCACTTGGGTGGTAATTTATCTTCTCTGCCTGGAGCAGAAAGAGGTTTCAGTGCAGTAGTAATGAATTTATGTCATTTCTCCAAAGTCGGTTTCTTTCAGCTGGAGCACGAACATTCAAAACTGTGCAGTCTTTTAGCGTGAGTGGCTCTGGGCATGGATTTGTTCAAAGGATCCTGAGATGAAGGTTGCCATTTCCTCAAAACTAACTGTTGTGGGGGAAACAAGTCACAGTTCACGGAAATAGAAGCTATTTCTTTTATTTATCTATTTATGGCTGTGCGGGGTCTTCATTGCTGTACGTTGGCTTTCTCTAGTTTTGGCGAGCATTGTGGTGCTCAGGCTTCTCATTGTGGTGATTTCTCTTGTTGTGGAGCAATGGACTCTAGACACACAGGCTTCAGTAGTTGCAGCAAGCGGGCTCAGTAGTTGTGGCATGCAGGCTTAGTTGCTTCGCAGCATGTGGAATCTTCCCAGGCCAGGGATCTAACCCGTGTCCCCTGCACTGGCAGGCAGATTCTTATCCACTGCACCACCAGGGAAGTCCCCAGAATCCATTTCTAGATGTCAATAATATGCAGTGAGAAGCAGAGGAATAAGAGAGGAGAAAAGGGATGGGAAACAAATGAGTAAGCTAGTGAAACATGATGGGGAAGCTAAAGAGAAAGAGAGCACTCCTTATCACATCCCTCTGCTTTTCTCAGGTTTGCTTTCCACCTCACTGCCTCCTAGAAACAGATTCCTCCAAAACCTGCTGAGAAAAGGCGAGAGAGTCACGTGGGCCCTGGTGGGATAATGCTTGTTTTATTTGAATAAGAAGGAAACTGTGTTAATAAACGCCTGTGACGTTTAATGATGTGCCTTTCATTTTGAACACATCATTGCTCGATATTGAATGCATCCATTTTGATCATAAACACCAGGACCACGGAACTCTAGCTTTCATCCATATATAAATAAATAATAGGGACTTATTCTGCACTCTGAGCAAGGGGGAGGATTGCAACTCCCCTGCATGCGTTTGCATCTTATGAACCCTGCTCAGCCGCATGGCCTCCCATTCGTCTCTCTGGAAATCCAATTTCCTTCTTGCAGGTTCGTCTGCCAGTTTTCTAATTTTCACATCAAACTGCATATTACTCATTGTCAGCTGGCTGTTCTGGAAGAATCGTTAGAGACTTAAACCCTTTACCAGTATTTGCAGTCCAGCCACAGGCATCACACTTTCCAAAAGAGTGCTACCACCCCCAAAAGGGTCAGAATTTCAAACCTGAATTTCTAGGCCCAGGCCAGGCCCAGTGAGAATAACATTATACTTTTTGAAAGATAAATCCAAATTCTTTAATACAGCAAAATGGTCCCTCCCCGCATATCCAGGAATGTGTGATTCATTTCTCCATCCCCAGCACTTAGCATACAATAGACCAATAAATCATTGATAAAAAAATAAAATGAATAAACAGTTAAATGAATGTTATATTTTTAAACAAACACATATTTCTGAAAGATTACTTATATATGTTACATATATTACAAATACACCAAATCAAACTTTATTGCTTCTTGCATAAATTTTTATTTAACCCATTTATGCTAACCAAAAATATTTATTTTTAAAAGGATGACTAATTATGCTTTAAATGGTAGCCTTAATTGATATAATTAATTTTAATTTATATGAAGTTGGATCCTTAACAAGTCAACAGGCACAGATCCTTCCCAGATCTGCAGATTCCAAGTCTGTATATTTGGCTCCAAGGTCCTTGTTTATCCACACACTTCCAAATTCTCAGGGTGATAAAGAGTCTTACATACATTTTTCTCTTTAGGGCTGGGGATCATCATGGAAAGGGATCTTTTGGGCTGATTGCAGCCAGAGAGTAAAGAGTTTGGGCTAGAAATTCTCCTCTCTGCTGCTGCTGCTGCTAAGTCGCTTCAGTCGTGTCCGACTCTGTGCGACCCCATAGATGGCAGCCCACCAGGCTCCCCCGTCCCTGGGATTCTCCAGGCAAGAACACTGGAGTGGGTTGTCATTTCCTTCTCCAATGCATGAAAGTGAAAAGTGAAAGTGAAGTCGCTCAGTCGTGTCTGACTCTTAGCGACCCCATGGACTGCAGCCTACCAGGCTCCTCCATCCATGGGATTTTCCAGGCAACAGTATTGGAGTGGGGTGCCATTGCCTTCTCCGATTCTCCTCTCTGGGAGTCTCCAAATGTGAGGCATGACCACCATATTCAGAGGAGGGGCAGGAAGCTGTAGGAACCTACCTGCCTTCTAGAAACCCCATTCCATGGACATTTCCCCAGTTCCTAGAAACTTCCCCCAGAACGTTCTAGGTGCTCCTCAGGTATAAGCTCTAAAGGACCAGAGAAAAGGTTGCCTTTTCCCTACAGTTTTCTGGGAGATGAACTATAAAGGAAATGTTTCATTCCTTCATGGAATCAAACCTCAAAAGCCTAATGTTCACAAGTCAAGGCAACTCCTGACCCTGAATGCCATACTGGAAGAGAAGAAATAGTGCAAAGGACATTACTGAAATATGGATGGTAGAGTAGATGAAAGTATCAATATTGTTGTTCAGTCACTAAGTCATGTCTGATTCCTTGTGACCCCATGAACTGCAGCACGCCAGGCTTCCCTGTCCTTCACTATCTCCCAGAGTTTCTCAAACTCATGTCCATTGAGTCAGTGATGCCATCCAACCATCTTGTCCTCTGTTGCCCCCTTCTCTTGCCCTCAATCTTTTCCAGCATCAGGGTCTTTTCTAATGAGTCATCTCTTCACATCAGGTGGCCAAAGTATTGGAGTTTCAGCTTCAGCATCAGTCTTTACAATGAATATTCAGGGTTGATTTCCTTTAGGATTGACTGCTTTGATCTCCTTGCTGGCTGAAGGACTCTCAAGAGTCTCTTTCAGTACCACAGTTTGAAACGATCAGTTCTTCAGCATTCAGCCTTCATTATGGTCCAACTCTCACATGCATACATGCCTACTGGAGAAACTATAGCATTGACTATATGGACCTTTGTTGGCAATCAGTGTTAACCTTACTAAAATTTAAGTGTACTTGGTTATGAAAAGAAAAAATCTTAATTCTCAGGAAGCCTACACATGCACATGAAGCATTCAAAAGTACAGAGCTTTGATGTATGTGACAGCCTCAAATGATTAAGAATATTATATATTATGAATAGAAAACAGAAAATATAAATACATAGAGTGTGAGCACAAATAATAATGCAAATGGTATAAAATGTTAATAGGTGAATCTGGTAAACGGTATTTGATAATCTTTGCATTATTCTTGCAACTTTTATATAAATTTGAAATTACTTCTAAGTTAAAAAAGTTTAAAGTAAATATTTTAAGCCCACTAGCATAGATGAAATCAAGCTAGACCCTTTAAATATGACCAGGCCAGAGCCAGAGGCTGGGGATCATAAAGAGGAAATAAATGTTCCACCAAAGCAAGAGTCTACAAACTTTGTAGAGAGCCAGATACAGTGATAAATACTTAGCTTCTGTGGTCCTGACAGACTCTGTCACAACTACTTAACTCTGCCGTCATGATGGTAAAGCAGTAACAGGCAACATATAAATAAATGGTCATGACTGTGTTCCAATAACACTTTATTTATAAAAACAGACTGTGGGCTGGATTTGGCCTAGGGACCACAGTTTGCTGCCCCTGAAGTAGATAATTGGGCGTATGGAATCTGACTTACTCCCATTACATTGGTGTTCCCTGGTGGGAAGCATCCTTGCCTGGCTCCTTGTGGTAGGCTCCACCTTTAACCCCTGCCACTCTGGAGAACCCTCGGCATGGTCTGGTCACAATGACTGACATCAGTAATCTCCACTCCCTTCAGGAGAAATCACAGAGGGAAGCCCTCTCTTCCACGGGCAATCACAAGACAGCTAGAATACAGATGATAACCTCCACATTCATGAGGGAGTCAGATAGGAACATCATTACAAATGCTGGTCTGGAAGCGGAGGGAGAACTGCTCCTCCATATGCACAGTGGGGAAGACTTCTCCTCTGAAACCACAATCCAAAACTGTACAGTGAATGTTTGGTTTGCTTTATTTGAAGAAAAACAAGTTTCTACTTCAGTCCATGGTCCTGATCTGCAAATGGTCACGTGATGGGTACCACATCAAGACCTGGAGAATAAGAGCAACAGTGAGGGCTGGGGAGAAGAGAAGGGAGAGAAGAACTTGGAGTGAATACAGTTAAAATTCCTTTGGCTGCTGCATCCACTGTCACTGGGTTGTAACCCTGAAGTCCTCCTGCTGGTCCCCTCGGTGCTGTCACAGTTATCTGGCTTCTGCCCCATTTCATTACACTTCCTGTGCTGGGTTATAGGTTCCCATGGAGAAGACAATGCACCTGCCCCACCACAAGCTGTCAGAGCACCCAGCGAGGGACAGAGACTTGCTGAAGCTCAGCCAAACCTAGTCACTAACACAGAGCCACCAACCGCCCGCAGACCAGCTGTCTCTCCTGTCCCAGAGCACTTCTTCAAGCTTATGGTGCCTGTCCTGGGCCCCAGGGTCCCGGCTTCTTTAGAAGCAATTTTATTTGGAAGGCAATGAACCTCCAGGAAATGCAAAAAAAGCAAGCAAACAAGGCAAAAGGCTGGAGCATCTAGTGTAGCTGACTTTGGAGATGAGTAGAAGCAGGGAGGTGGAGGTCAGTCCCCGGGGAGTTCTCTTGGACCAAGTCCCCTCCCTCTTTCTTACCTTTATCTTTCAGATTCCACATAGAATTGACAGAGCACCCATCATGGGCTTAGCAGACACAGAGATGATGAGGACAGAGAGAGCCCTACCCCATGAAGCTGACCTCTGGTGTGGGGTCCAAACAGTAAACAGGCAATTACATTAGAGCAAGCAGTGGTTCTCAAACTGAATGAGCACCGGGATAACCTGGAGGCTTGTGAAAGCACAGATTTCAGGGTCCCACCCCAGAGTTTTTTGTTTCAGTGAGTGTGGGAAGGGAGGCCTGAAATTCTACATTTCTAACAAATATCCAGATTAGGCTGATGCTGCCCAAGGGCCAGACTCTAAGGACGATCGTGTTATAGTGTGATTAGTGTCAGGAAGGTGAAAGCATAGGGTGTGATAGCAGAATGTAAGTGGGGGGCAGAGGGGATCCTGCCCAGACTCAGGTTAGGAAAGGCTTGAGCAGGAATAAGCCAGGTGAGATGAATTCCAGGCAGAGGGAAAAGCATATGCAAAGGAATGAGAGCAAGACTGGGGTGGGGTAAAATTAATTTAATATGGCTGTAATTCAGACCAAGAGGGGCTCTGGTGAGAAGAGTATTACGGAAGCAGTATCTTCTTCTATTAGAATTTACCAAAATATCTGGTGGAAGCATGTTGTAAAAATAGGAAAAGCAAATGTGCATTTCTGTACGAGCCTAGGCATCTCTTCTGCAAAAATAAATAAATTACAAATCAGAAACCTTAGACTATGGGGATGGTGCTTTCTTCACTCCTGAGATTCAGAATGTGGTACTAATTCTCCTCCCTTTGAAAATGACCCAGACTAGCTTCTCAATTTTAATAGAAACTGATGCTATGTGATGTTTGAGGTTGGACCATAAAAAGAATAGCTTTTATGGGCGGGGGGGGGGTACTCTTTCTCTTGAATCACTCTAAGGAAAGCCAGCTGCCATGCTGTCAGGACACTCAAACATCCTGTGAAGAGGTCCCCATGGGGGGATAAACATGGGCCTCTCACCAACAACCAGCCCCAACTTGCTAGGCATGAGTAATAACCTTAGATGTGACTCTCCAGTTCCAGTCAAACCTTCAGACGACAGCAGCCCTGGCTGACAGCTTGATGGCAATTTCATCAGTGATCCAAGTCAGAAAATACTCCCACATTCCTGATCCATATTACTTGTTAAGATAACAAATGTTTATTGCTGTGTTAAGTCACTGGGGTTTGTTTTGTTCTTGTTCAGTCACTCAGTCGTGTCTAACTCTTTGTGACACCAGGCTTCCCTGTCCTTCACTGCCTTCTGGAGTTTGCTCAAACCCTATATGAGCTATTGAATCATGTATATTGAGTCAGTGATGCTATCCAACCATCTCATCCTCTGTCACCCCCTTCTCCTCCTGCCTTCTGTCTTTCCCATCATCAGAGTCTTTTTCAAGGAGTCAGCTCTTCACATCAGGTGGCCAAAGAACTCGAGCTTCAGCTTCAGCATCAGTCCTTCCAATGAGAATTCAAGGTTGAATTCTTTTAGGATAGACTGGTTTGATCTCCTTACTGTCCAAGGGACTCCCCTAAGTCCTCTCCAGCAATATGGTTCAAAAGCATCAATTCTTCAGCACTCATCATTTTTTATGGTCCAACTCTCACATCCATACTTGACTACTGGAAAAACCATAGCTTTGACTATACAGAACTTTGTCAGCAAAGTGATGTCTTTTCTCTTTAATTATACTGTCTAGGTTTGTCATAGCTTTTCTTCCAAGGAGCAAGGGTCTTTTAATTTCTTAGCTGCAGTCACCGTCCACAGTGATTTCGGAGCCCAAGAAAATAAAGTCTATCACTCTTTCCATTGTTTCTCCATCTATTTGTCATGAAGTGGTGGAACCAGATGCTGTGATCTTAGTTTTTTGAATGTTGAGTTTTTTGTTTTTTTTTTTGAATGTTGAGTTTTAAGCCAACTTTTTTACTCTCCTCTTTCACTTTTTCTGTTATCCAACAGATGTTGGCATTTTATCTCTGGCTCCTATGCCTTTTCTAAATCCAGCTTGTACATCTGTAAGTTCTCAGTTCGTGTACTGTTGAAGCCTAGCTTGAAGAATTTTGAGCATTACCTTGTTAGAATGTGAGATGAGTGCAAATGTGTGGTAGTTTGAACATTCTTTGGCATGGCCCTACTTTGGGATTAGAATTAAAACTGACCATTTCAGTCTTCTGACCACTGCTGAGTTTTCCCAATTTGCTGGCCTATTGAGTGCAGCACTTTCACAGCATCATTTTATAGGATTTGAAACAGCTCAGCTGGAATTCCATCACCTCCACTAGCTTTGTTCGTAATAATGCTTCCTGAGGCCCACTTGACTTCACACTCCAGGGTGTATGACTCTAGGTGAGTGATCACACTGTTGTGGTTAGCCAGGTCATTAAGGCCGTTTTTGTACAGTCCTTCTTTGTATTCTTGCTTCTCCATCTTCCCTATTGAACTCTATGGGGAAAATTATGAACAACTAGAAGTTAGAAAAGGAAATGGCAACCCACTCCAGTATTCAGCTGGGGAATCCAATGGACAGAGGAGGCTAGCAAGCTACAGTCCATGAGGTTGCAAAGGGCTGGACATGATTTAGCTACTGAGCACGAGCATTAAGAGATATTAAAGAAAACCTAAATGCATGGAGAGAACTATACCACATTCATAAATGTGAAGACAATATTGTCGAGATGTTGATCCTCCTCAGGTTGGTCTATATATTTAATACAGTTCCAGTCACAAACCCTAAAAGATTTTCCTTGGAGCTTGATAAGCTGATTATAACACTTATAAGGAAGAATATGGCCCAAGGGTTATCAGAACCTTTCTAGAAAAAAAAGCCAAAGAAAGTCTTGCACTAGCAGATATTAAGACTGAATGAGTACCTGGCTTAAAGCCAGTTTAATTTGAGTGTGTCTCAATTCTTCTGCCAAGAATTCCAAGCTCTTGCCATAGGATGTGAATCTTGAAGGATCTAGCTTTGGTTGCTGGAGGCAACCATTTTATAACCCTGAGAAGAGAAGCTGGTTGAGAATGCCCTCTACAGAGGAGAATGTGAGCCCAAAGGTGAGGAAAGAGAAGTCATTTAGAACTGCTCCTAAAGCCAGGTCTACCTCTAAGTTTTCACTTATATAAACAACAAACAGAAATTTTCTCTTGGGTTTAAACAAGTTTGGATAGTTTTCCAGTAGTTGAAACAAGATTCTGACTGATATTCACCCACTTGTCAAATAACCTGTAATGCCATCATTAAAGATTCATTTAATGCATCTACTTCTTCACACTTTCATCCAGTGCAGTTTTGGATGAAAGTTAGTTTTCTGGTCCTACTATCTGGGGGTCAAATCTGGCTCATTCTCTGTTTCTGTAAATAAAGTTTTATTGGAACACAGCCATGCTCATTCATTTACACATGACCATGGCTGCTTTTGGGCTTCCCTGGTAGCTCAGCTGGTAAAGAATCCTCCTGCAATGCAAGAGACCCCCATTTGATTCCTGAGCTGGGAAGGTCCCTTCAAGAAGGGATAGGCTACCCACTCCAGTATTCTTGGGTGTCTCTGGTGGCTCCGATAAAGGTGAAGTATCCACCTGCAATGTGGGAGACTTGGTTTCGATCCCTGGGTTGGGAAGATCCCCTGGAGGAGGGCAAGTATTCTTGCCTGAAAAATCCCCATGGACAGAGGAGCCTGGTGGGCTATAGTCCATGGGGTCACAAAAAGTCAGACAAGACTGAGCACAGCACAGCCATGGCTGGTTTTGTGCTGAAAAATGGCAGACTCGGGCAGTTATGACAGAGATCATATGGCTAAAATATTTACTATCCAGCCCTTCATAGAAATATGTGTATACCCTAGTCCCTCTGATGTCCTGCTCAATACAGTGTTTTAGAGTTGTCTTGCCTATTGAAATTTAGCCTGCCCAGTCCTGCATTCTGAAGAGCTAGAGGACTATATAATATGAAAAAAATTAGTTCCTGAGGGTGACTATTGAAACATCTCTTGTAATCTTTTAAAATGAATGCCCAGTAGTGTGAGCTAATTCAACAATTGTCTGTCCTTTCGGGTTGGATTTCTTTAGAGCAAAGTCTCTGAACTGTGTCCCTGGATCCCCACTCATTCCCTGCTGCCTGCCTACTTCCACCCTAATCTATTCCTAGTTAGCTGCCACTGCTCATTTTCCTTGAATCTAATGACTCTGAGGCAGGAAGGGTCACTAACAGGATAGAGAGGGCAATTTGTCAGCCTTCCTATCTATCCCATGGGGAATTGCCCAAAAGTGGGGAGAATACTGCTCAGCACAAAATATGACTCAGGAATGACCAGATAGAGCTTCAAGATCAAACATCCCATCCTGTTTGTCTGATGAGACTGGGGTGCACAAATCAGTCCATGTCCCCAGTATATGGATGGCAGGAACTGATGAAAAACCCGTGGTTGAAGATTTTCCTTTCTTTTTCCAAAGCTTAGTCAGCCATGCACCCCCAGGCACCTCTCCCTTCCCCAGCATTCAGTACCAGCTTTAATACGAGGAAATTTCATGTGGTCAAGATGAGTTTTTAAGCACAGGAAAGGATATTCAGGAGTTACTTTATATATATATATATATATACATATATATATATATATACACACACACACACACATATATATATATATATACATATATCATTAAATTTATTCAACTTAATTAAACCTAATTCTTCCTTAGGCTTTAACGTTCAACTTAGAAGAGTCATTATTTTATACATAATCTTAGCAATGCTGGGAAGCACTTTTAGGAGACTTTGGTTAAACCTGGATCCATTTACAAACTTATTTGAGCATTAAACATTTTAAATAGTGTTTATAAATTTAATATATTCTATTTTGTTAAATTATTTTTATTTTTGTTAAAGTAACTCTGCACATGATATCACAAATAATACAAAAAGGCTTATAATAATAATAATTTTTTTAAAAGATAGTTTCCTTGCCCCACTGCTCCCTCTCTGCTTTTCCAAAGGCAGCTACTCTTGACCCTTTCAGCCATTCTTTTGGAATTACACTTCTCCACATTTCTAAATAATATGCATCTCCTGGTAACTTTCGGAGAAGGCAATGACACCCCACTCCAGTACTCTTGCCTGGAAAATCCCATGGACGGAGGAGCCTGGTAGGCTGCAGTCCATGGGGTCACTAAGAGTTGGACACGACTGAGCGACTTCACTTTCACTTTTCACTTTCATGCATTGGAGAAGGAAATGGCAACCCACTCCAGTGTTCTTGCCTGGAGAATCCCAGGGACGGGGGAGCCTGGTGGGCTGCCGTCTATGGGGTCGCACAGAGTCGGACACGACTGAAGCGACTTAGCAGCAGCAGCAGCCTGGTAACTTTTGTCTGCTCAATGTGACTCATTTCTCCTGACCTGTAATAACTGAGGAGGATTGTGCTGTCTCTTGCCACCATCCTCTTTTGTTTCTCCAGGCCGCTGTCTCATTACAGTTATATCAAGATCTTTGGTTGAGGCAAGTCTCAGTGGTCACAATATTTGTCTATATAAATGTTATTCTAAGCTAAGCACTGTATGGCACTATGATTCTTATTTCTTATTTTGTTTTCCTTAAGTTAGCAATTGTTTGCTTTTTTTAATAAAAGTTTGCCTGGAGTTTTTTTTTTTTTTGGTACACTCTGCTAATTTGTCCCATAATTTTCACAAATCTCTCAGTACGGTATTTCATAAATTTTATTGTGCCAGGATCTAACACTGCTGTTTTTTTCCCACTCTGGAGACTGCCCTTCAGCAGAAATTCATCTTCCTTCTACCTGGGCTGGTCCAGGCCTACCATATATTGTCACCTGTGACTTCTCTTTAATGTCATCTAATAAATTCCCTATGTCTTCTCATGAGTAAGATCCCTGCTTCCTGGATCTCATGTCTCCCTCCTTCTTGGTTTATTTCCGTTTTGTTGGATCATATCCTTTAGTAGTTCAGCTGATAGAGAAAGACAGTATGATGGCTGGTGATGTAGTGATGACGATCTGTCTACATCTGGAGTCTTACTTATATAATCTCGATGTAGTCTTTACCTGGGACTCCCTGACACCTCCCTTCACTACTGTCTTGGAGATTACCTCCACCTGCATCCGTGTGCTGCACCCCAGTTTCCTTATCCCTGTATACTTTATGTAACATTTTAGAAGTATCTCCTCCTATTAAAATCCTGTTGTTGTTGTTGTCCAGTCACTAAGGCATGCCTGACTCTTTGCGACCCCATGGACTGCAGCATGTCAGGTTTCCTGTCATTCATCATCTCCTGAAGTTTGCTCAAACTCATGGCCGTTGAGTCAGTGACATCATCCAACCATCTCATCCTCTGTTGTTCCTTCTTCTTATGCCCTCAGTCTTTCCCAGCATCAGGGTCTTTTCCCGTAAGTCAGCTCTTCACATCAAGTGGCCGAAGTATTGGAGCTTCAGCTTCAGCATCAGCCATTCCAATGAATATTCAGGGTTGATCTCCCTTAAGATTGACTGGTTTGATCTCCTTGTTGTCCAAGGGACTCTCAAAAGTCTTCTCCTCCACCACAGTTAAAAAGCATCAATTCTTCAGCACTCAGCCTTCTTTAAGGTCCAACTCTCGTGTCTGTACATGATCGTTGGAAAAAACATAGCTTTGACTATATGGACCTTTGTCAACAAAGTGATGTTTCTGCTTTTTAATATGCTCTCTAGGTTTGTCACAGCTTTTCTTCTAAGGACCAAGTATCTTTTAATTTCATGGCTGCAGTGACCTGGCTCCAAAATCACTGTGGAGCCCAAGAAAATAAAGTCTGTCACTGTTTTCATTTTTTTCCCCATCTGTTTGCCATGAAGTGATAGGACTGGATGCCATGATCTTAGTTTTCTCAATGTTAAGTTTTAAGCCAGCTTTTTCACTCTCCTCTTTCACCTTTATCAAGAGGCTCTTTAGTTCTCTTTGTTTTCCGCCATTAGGTTAACATCATCTACATAATCATTATTAAATATTCCACACTCTAATATAGAGCTGAGTGACGTGCTTTCTCACCCTAAAAGAACTCAAAATATAGGAACTCAAAATTCCCAGTTATTTCTCAATAGGGTGAACTAATTCCCTTGTTTTGATAATGTACATCCTCCACTAGCTTCCTGAGCATGTGTGCATTAGAGCTAAATGTTTTGATATTTCTGTTCCTAAAAATACGATTTTTCTACCCTTACATCTAATTGTCATTTGTATGGGTAGGAAAGTATAGGTTGGAAATTATTCCACTCCAAATTTTGAAGTCATTGTTGAGGTGTCTTGTAGTTCCCATTTTATGGTTTTTGCAAAGTTTCATCCCATTTCAAATATTAATTCTAGGAACTTTATTTCTTCCTAGCAGCTACCTATCTCCACAATTGAATTTTGATATTCTACAGTGCTGTGGCTTGATGTGTATTATTTTCAAATATCATGCTGGGAACCTGATGAGTTCTTTTAATAGAACTGTCTTACAGATCTGGAAGTTTTTCTTAATTATTTCTTTGATTAACTCAGTTAAGTTTTTATATTTTATTTCCATTTCTCTCTTTCTAGAAATCCCATTATTTGGATGTTTCTTGTCCCAAATTTGTCCTTTATTATTTTTATCTTCTTCCATCTCTATCATTTTGCTAATTAACTGGAGGAATTCTTCATCTTTATTTCCTAATTCTTTGGTTTTCTTTCACTTGTGCTGTCATGTTTTTCATTTCCAAGAGCTCTATTTTGTTCCCTGAATGTTACTCTTATCCCACCTTGTTCTTCTTTCATGGCTGCAATATCTGTGCTTATTTCTGATTATTATGTAAGTTTCCTTCCCCTGTGTAGTCTCTGCTCCTACTCACTAGTTTGTCAGTTTTGATCTCTGTCTTCAGTGTTAAAGCATTTTCTCAGATATCTGGCAAACCTTGTTTCTCTGCTCATGTGTAAAGTGAATAAAAGAGAAAACTGGAAGTCCTGAGGATATGGGTGGGGTCTGTCAACTTTGAGCTTCATTTAAATGGTTCTAGCTGGGCTGTTAATGAGGAATCCCTGGTGCTGCTATCTCTAGGGGTCTTTCCTCTTGAATTTGTGTGATTTCCCAATTTTCTGACTGATAGAGGCTTAGTGCTCAGTGGTTCTTGGAAGTGAATGGGAAAGACTGGGATGGAGACTGGGGAAGTAGTGATGTTGTGAGGGTCTTAGCACTCAGCATGCCACACACATATATTCATTTCCTCGCCTTTCTTCAGCACAGTGCTCATACTGTCACTTAAGGCTTGGTGTCCTCCAGCCTGGAGACCCTCTGATTCTGCTCAGAGAAGAAACCTCCACATTTATTCTGCCAGGGATGGGGAGAGGCACTCCCCTAGAGGCTTTCAGAGCTGAGGCTGGGGGTAAGATCTAGGGTTCCAACTACTTTTAGCCAGTGCTCCTTTTTTGGCCGCTATGTCCCACCTCCCTCCCCAGTTTCTGCTCTGAGTCTTTTGAGAGTTCTGTGGTTTAGATCAGGACATTGTTGGCAATCTCCATTTCAGGTTTAAGATTCAGGTTTTGTACATCTGCTGAGTAATTTAAGGGTCATCATCTGTTTTTTAGCTTCCAAAATTTATTGCCATTGTCTTCTTGCCTTTTCTCTCCATCCTTTTGGGCTTCTATGTTTAAAAAAAAAAAAAAAAAGATGATCACTTTGCTATTGTTTTAGTGGAGCTTCAAGTAAGAGGGAAGTTGTGTGAGTATTATATCCACCTATATGAGCATCCTATAGCCTTTTCAAGCCTATCAATTGTCTGACTTAGCTTATAAAACTAACTACTTAATCCTTGTAAAGCTATCAGTCAAACTCAACCCTTGTAAAGCTATCAACCAAACTCATAAATTCAGTGAATCTTAATTTTACATGTTCCAATACTATTTATAAAGTAACTTAAACTTAAGATCATAAATTTAAATAAATTAACTGAAGCATATATATGAAATTAGAATTACCAGACATGCCTTTATTCTAACAGATTAATTATTTTTAACTTTTGCAAATAACAAAATATTCACAGATTCCTTAATGTAAAAATAATAATGTATATTTAGCTTTCTTTAAAAATTCTGTTCTTAATTATGTATCTGAGGTTAAAAGAAGCTAGTTATAAAATCCCAAACTATTTTGAGATTATCTTTCCAAATATTTTTGGACTTGCCATCTCTTCGTGCTGTGATTTAAGAAGTACAGAAAAGTTCCTCGTGGGTGGCATGATGGCTAAATTTTTGCTACAACACTGATGGGACACTTAGATTCCCAATTGTCTATGGCAGGGACCATTTCACAATTCTTTCATCTCTTCAGCAAATTTACTACGTCTACTCAAGCTTCTATATTGATTGAATTTTGCATTTCTTTAGCTTTTAGAAAATTTAAATTGTTTTCATGTGTATCCCTGAAAACCTTTGAATTGGAGAGAATTCTAGGTCTTTTCACCTTCTCCCAGTTAGGGCTAAGCTTCTTTTAGGAAATAAAATGACCTCCAATTATCCTCTTGATCTCCTTGTTGATTACCACATCTGGGGTTATTCTGTGGACATAATTAAAGGAAAAATCTAGAGGAGCTAAGGCAAAACCAAGCTTTAAAATAAAAACCAAAGTGTCTGCGGAGATTTGATCTCTGTCGCATACTTTCTTCACACATAATCCCTGGGGGTTCTATTACTGAATGTAAAATGTACTTGGCTGGGCTGTGAATCCACTGGGTCTTTCCCTGGAGGAATGTGGGAACACATGAAGGGAGGCAAATGTGCCTGATTGTAGGGCTCTCACTCAACACAGACCAAATGTGCTCACGGAGCCAAACAGAAGAAAAATTGAAACCACCTCTCATGTCATCTTCATGTGAGACTCAAAGGAGCTTGATGGAAATTAGCTTTATGGATGGCCAGAGGTGGTCAGAAAAGAGCAAGGCTGCCAAGACAGATTTTGAACACCAAGAATGTGCTAGTGATGTTTGCTGGAAGACTGAAGACCCCAGGGAACACTGATACCACCTTTTCTATTTACTGAGGGAAAAAAAAATAAAAGATCTGGCAAAACTAACCTCAGTCTTTCTACTATAATTTATGGAGTTACTTTAAGTTATGACTGTTTAACTATCAAATGCACAAACATTTCCTCTGAGGACAGCTGATTCCCAGTAACTGTGTTTGTGTCTACTTATGCCCACACTTCATCTAACAACCCAGCAACTGCTTCAAAACCTTTAATATATATCTTCTCTGCATTGTGCTTTTTGCTTTCTCATAATTTTGGTTTATCCCAACTTCACCTGGTTAATTGATCCTTCTTGGTTTGGAGATGGATGCTTTCCGCCTTAGATCTTTTCCATTTCAAATTCCTAGGGGTTTTTTCCACTGTCCCTGTTCTTTCCTATTGAAACAGAGTTTCTAGCCCCACACCACCTCATGGACCACTGGCCAGCCAATGTTTTACCTGCCCTTGGGTCAGATCCCCCACTCCTGGTCCAATCAGCTGTAGCAGAGGTGGCTCAGTGGTAAAGAATCCACCTGCCAAACAGAGGATGCAGGTTTGATCCCTGGGTGGGGAAGATCACCTGGAGAAGGAAATGGCAACCTAGTATTCTTGCCTGGGAAATCCCATGAACAGAGGAGCCTGGCAGGCTACAGTCCATGGGAGTCACAAAGAGTGGGACACAACTTAGTGACTAAACAACAAACATGGTACTAAGGTAGGGCAGTTTCTTTTAGAAAGAGCTATGAATATGCCAGAAATCATGATGGACATTTCTGGTACACCTGGCTTAGAGACCAAGGAAGGACAAACTCATTTCTTGCCTCTCTCCTTGTCCTTAAGAAGAGCATTCAAAAGACTAGGAAATGGTATCTTTGGGAGCATCTCTAGATGAACCAGAAACAAAGACTTCTTTGTGTGCCTTTAATTATCCCAGGGAAGGACGTTTGGGGCTCAAGCCTTTCAATGAGATACCTCTTGCATTTGAAAATACTTGTTTAATTAGAAATTTAGGCCAATGTCCATCTTTGTATTTCTTGTTGCTACTCTTTTTTAAAAAAAAAATTTATGAAGTATAGTTGATTTTCAATGTTGTGTTAATTTTTTTCTGTACAGCAGAGCAACTCAGTTATACATTTATATTCTTTTCCATTATAGTTTTTCACAAGACACTGAATATAGTTCCCTGTGCTATGCAGTAGGACCTTGTTGTTTATCCATCCTATATATAAAAGTTTACCTCTGCTAATCCCATTCCTTCCCTCCCCTAATCCATCCCCGCTTGGCAACCGCAAGTCTATTCTCTATATCTGTGAGTTTGTTTTTGTTTCATAGATATGTTGATTTGTATCACATTTTAGATTCCACATAATTGATATATGGAATGATATCATATGATATTTATCCTTATCTTTCTGATTTACTTTTGCTTAGTATGATAATCTCAAGGTCCATCCATGTTGCTGCAAATGGTATTATTTTAGTCTTTCGATGGCTGAGTAATATCCATTGTATATGTATGTGTATACACATACACACGCCACATCTTCTTGTCCATTCATCTGTCGGTGGACAATTAGGTTGTTTCCATGTCTTGGTTATTGTACATAGTGCTGCTATGAATATTGGGGTGCATGTATCTTTTTGAATTATAGTTTTGTCTGGTTATATGCCAAGGAGTGCGAGTGCTGGATCATAACACAACTCTATTTTTAGTGTTTTGAGGAAACTCCATACTGCTTTCCATAGTGGTCTCACCAACTTACATGTCCACCAACAGTATAAGAGGGCTCCTTTTTCTCTACACCCTCTCCAGCATTTGTTGTTTGTAGACTTTTTTTTAATGATGGCCATTCTGAGTGATGTGAAATGGTACCCTCATTGTAGTTTTGATTTCAATTTCTGTAATAATTAGCTATGTTGAACATCTTTTCGTGTGCTGATTGGTCATCTGTATGTATGCCTTGGAGAAGTGTCTATTTAGGTCTTCTGTTACATTTTGATTGTGTTTTTTTTGTTGTTGTTGTTAAGTTGTATGTGCTGTTTGTATATTTTGGAAATTAAGCTCTTGTTTGTCACATCCTTTGCAAATATTTTCTCCCATTCCTAGGTTGTCTTATCATTTTGTTTATGGTTTCCTTTGCTGTGCAAAAGTTTGTAAATCTGATTAGGTTCCATTTGTTTATTTTTTGCATTTATTTCTATCACCTAGGGAGATGACCTTAGAAAAGTGAAAGTGAAGTCGCTCAGTCGTGGGGTTGACTCTTTGCAACCCCATGGACTGTAGCCTACCATGCTCCTCCATCCATGGGGTTTTCCAGGCAAGAGTACTGGAGTGGGTTGCCATTTCTTTCTCCAGGGTATCTTCCCGACCCAGGGATCGAACCCAGGTCTCCTGCATTGTAGGCAGATGCTTTACCACCTGAGCCACCAGGGAAGTCCAGGGAAGACCTAAGAAAACACCGGTACAATTTATGTTGGAGAATATTTTGCCTATGTTTTCTTCTAGGAGTTTTATGGTGTCATAACTTATGTTTTAATCTTTAAGTCACTTTGAGTTTATTTTTGTCCATGGTGTGAGGGTGTGTTCTAACTTTACTGATTTATACGTGGCTGTCCAACTTTTCTAGTGCCACTGATAGCTTACGGTGAATGGTGTCAGATTCGTGATCTCCAAAGAAGATGTAACTTGGGACCAGGGACCAGCCTTGATCACTCAAGAGCTTTTGTGTAGCAGAGTTTTATTAAAGTATAAAAAGGGACAGAGAAAGCTTCTGACATAGACATCAGAAGGGGGACGGAGAATGTCCCCCTCGCTAGTGTTAGCAAGGGAGTTATATACTTTTTAATTAGTTATTATAATAAATCAAAGGAATGTCTCAAGTTTGTGAAAATTTTACCAGACTCACTCCCATAATTTACATTTTAAGATAACAGGATTAGCCAGAAGGTTTTCAGGAAGGAGAAACTGTCCTCAAGCACTATACATTGTTGTTATATAATCCTTAGTACAAAGTTTAAACTGAGTTGTTTGTTGAGTAATTAGTTCCGGGCTTAAAGACGAGTTAACTCTTTGCATCAGGTGACCAAAGTATTGGAATTTTAGCTTCAACATCAGTCCTTCCAATGAACACCCAGGACTGATCTCCTTTAGGATGGATTGGTTGGATCTCCTTGCAGTCCAAGGGACTCTCAAGAGTCTTCTCCAACACCACAGTTCAAAAGCATCAATTCTTCGGCGCTCAGCTTTCTTTACAGTCCAACTCTCACATCCATACATGACCACTGGAAAAACCATAGCCTTGACTAGATGGACCTTTGTTGGCAAAGTAAAGAAGAAAAACGTTTTATGTGACTAAGACTAAGGAATGTGGAGGAAAAAAAAAGATGTTTGTCCTTTCCTCCTCCTTGAGAATTCCAGACCCCTATTTCCGCTTCCAGAGCCCCAGACCCCTTTCTCCTCCTCAGGGACCCTGGACTTCTTATTCACTTGCCTAGGAATTGACTCTCTCACCACTTGCTGAGGAGACTCTTTTTCCCATTTTATATTCTTGTCTCCTTTGTCAAAGATTAATTAACCATAGATATCTGGATTTTTTTTTCTGGGCTTTCTATTCTGTTCCATTTATCCATATGTCTTATTTTTGTGCCAATACCACACTGTTTTGATTACTGTAAGCTTTGTAGTATTGTCTGAAATCTGGGAGGATTATGCCTCCTGCTTTGTTCTTTTTGTCAAGATTACTTTGGAAATTCTGCATCTTTTATGGTTCCACATAAATTTTAGGATTATTTGTACCAGTTCTGTGAAAAATTCCATGGGTAATTTGATAGGGATCACAATAAAGCTGTGGATTATTTTGAGTAGTATTGCCATGTTAACAATATTAATTCTTCCAATTCAAGAACATGGTATATATCTTTCCATTTCTTTGAATCATCTTTAATTTCCTTCATTAATGTTTTGTAGTTCTCACCATATAAGTCTTTCACTTCCTTTGTCTGGTTTATTTCTAAGTATTTTTTGATAACAATTTTAAAAGGGATTGTTAGATTATGTGCCCTTTCTGATCTTTCACTGTTACTGTAAAGAAACGCAATAGATTTCTGTATGTCGATCCTGTATCTTGCTACATTTCTGAATTCATTTATCAGTTCTAATAGTTTTCATGTGGAGTCTTTAGAGTTTTCTCTAAAGAAATTAGTATTATATTAGCTGACAATATATATGGTTTGTTATAATAGCTTTTCTTATGTTGAGATATGTTCCCTCTGTACCTACTTTCGTAAGGATTTTTTATCATGATTGGATGTTAAATTTTATCAAATGCTTTTTCTGCATCTATTTAGATGATTGTATGGTTTTTGTCCTTTTTGTGTGTTGTTAGGTTCAGTTTGCTAATATTTTGCTGAGAATTTTTGCATCTACATTCATCAAAGACATTGACCTGTAACTTTCTCTTTTAATAGTGTCTTGGTTTTTGCTATTGGGGTGATTGTGGCTTCACAGAATGTCTTTGATTGTGTTCCTTCCTCTTAAATCTTTTGTAATAGTTTCAGGGTGATCATTATAAGTTCTTTGTATATTTGGTAGACTTCCCCAGTGAAGCCATCTGGTCCTGGACTTTTGTTTGTAGGGAATTTTTTTTTCATTATTATTACAGACTATATTTCATTTTTAGTGATTGGTCTATTCAAGTTATCTATTTCTTCTTGATTCAGTTTTGATGGACTATAAATTTCTAGCAAGTCGTCCATTTCTTATAGATTGTCCAATTTGTTGGCATGTAATTGTTTATAATATCTTCTTATTGCTTTTTATATTTCTGCAGTATCATTTCTGTTTTCTCCTTCTTTATTTCTTATTTTGTTTATTTGGGTCTTCTCTCTTTTCTTCTTTATAAGCCTGGCCAGAGGTTTGTCAACTTTGTTTACCCCTTCAAAGAACCAGCTCTTGATTTTATTGATTTTTTTCTATTTTTTAAAAATCTGTTTTATTTCCTCTCTGATCTCTATTATCTCCTTCCTTCTGCTGAATTTAGGTTTTGTTTATTCTTTTTCTAATTCTTCTTGTTGTTAATCTTAAGGGCTTGGAACATACTCTGCTTAGAATGGCTCTGGAAATACCGTGGGAATGAAGATGGGCCAGAGGACAAAGGGAAGGGTCCTGCTTAAGGTTTGTTTCAGTTTTAAAGGAGAGAGGAAACAGGACCTTAAAGTTTCACTCTAAATTAATGTAACCAAGCTTCCCATGGTGGGAGTTAGCAGGATTCAGGCCAGAAGTGTGGCCAGAGTTAACTGCTGAGCTGTTCGCTGATACATTCTCTCATGGCCTCTCCAAAAATCCAGTAGGTGAGCAGTGAAGGTCATGGCTGTAATGGACGTAAGCATGAGTCGTGACCAAGTTAAATATCACCATAAATCTATTAATGACATATCTCCCCTCTGCTGTTTGAACTAAAGGATGGGTTCCAGGTGGCACTAGTGGTAAAGAACTCACCTGTCAATGCAGGAGATGTAAGAAATGTGGGTTCGATGCCTGGGTCGTGAAGATCCCCTGCAGGAGGAAATGGCAACCGACTCCAGTATTCTTGCCTGAAGAATCCCATGGACAGAAGAGCCTCACGGGCTATAGTTCATTGAGTTGCAAAGAGTCAAACACAACTGAGCACACACACATAGCATGGCATGATGAGACTAGAGCTTGTGCCCCTAAGTCTCTGGACCAAGTTAGATAAGTTCTCCTGGCTCTGGCTCTTGACCCAAGATGGGCACACTGGGCTGCTGATAGGCTCCCTTGCAGCATGTCTTCCCTCCAGCAGACATTAGAACTCCTGTGGTTTTCTCCAAGTACTTCAGTCATTCTTTCACCTGACCTTCTAGTATTCCCAGGCCCAGTGAAGAACAGAGGATAGAATCCCTCCCATGTCTTCCAGCCCATCTTACTACCACTATCCACAAGAAAAGATTTGTAGATAGAAGAAAAGATTTTGGATAGAAGTCCAAAAAGATTTAAAATCCTGTTACTGCTGAGTCTTCATTGAGATACAAATGGCACCAACCTGGTTATTCCTTCATTAGCTCACCACACTGCACTGCCTTGGGTGTCAATCTAGTTTAATGTCTCCCATCAGCCATAGGGAAGGACACTTGGGGTTAAACACAGACCCAGTATTCCCTCAGGGTTTGGGGCTCATGTGTACATCTCAGTGATCTCCTCCCCTAAAATAATAATAAAAACAATAATAACTCAGAGGAAGAGAGAGATTACTCTTTACTACAGTCTTACATTGAGGCAGATGCTATGCCAAGCTTTGACATCATATTTTACTTAATTCTCACAACAACCCAATAATCTAAATAGTATCTCCATTTTAAAGAGACACAAAGATGGTAATAAGTTTGCCCAAGGTTACAGAACAAGAAAAGAGTGAAACCAAGATTCAATCTCAGGTTTATCTGCCTCCAAAATACCTTCATCTTTGTAAAAATAATATATTCTTGTTAAAATATCCATGCCCTAGGAAAGGATAAAGAAGACAGTGGAAAAATCACATGTAATTCCATTACTCAGATATAATCACTTTTAACGTTTGGCATATTTCTTTTTAGATCTTTCCCCATGCATCCACATAGCGCACACATACATGAAGCATATATATCAGTTCATATATCAAAGAACTCTTGAGCATCTGCTATGTTGTAGATACTGTTCTACCTGCAGGGGTACTCCCAAGTCCCCATCCTAGAGGAGCTTACATTATAGTGGGGGAATCAGAAAATAAATGAATAAGTGAGTAAGTTTGAACTATACTGTATACTAGCATGTATGTCATATATGGCTGTGTAGGTTGTATACTACTGACCTCTGGGGGAGCTAATTACATTGTCACTGAGGTGACGGATCTCCTCAAGAGTTGGGCACAACTCCTAACCCACACATAATGGATACTGATATGAGACATAAAGCAGCATAAAGGAGAAATATTATGTTATGAATGAGAGGTCAGAGAATACTTCTTTGATTAAGGAATATTTGAGAATTACCTAAAAAGAACAAGCTCAGTAGGAATCTGAGAGAAGAAAGGAAATAGCAAATGCACAAATCCTAATGCACAAGTTTTCTGGGCATGATCAAGGAACAGACAAGAGGCTAGGATAGGTGGAAAGCAGAGATTAAGAGGAAAAGGGTGGGAGATGAGGTCAGAGAGGCAGCAGGGGCCAGATGACAGGGTCTTGTGAATATGATAAGGACTTTAGATTTTATCCTTTGTGATAAAAGCCAATGGGGAGTTGTAAGTAGAGTTGAATGTCCTAAAAGAATGAGTATGTTTGTTTTACAGGGAAAGTGAAAGAGGAGGCAGTGCAATCATGTAGAATTATATTGGTAGCTTAGACTAGATGAGAGCTGTGGAGTGATGAGAAATATTTAGGAAGAAATATTCAGATTCAGGAAGTGTTCTGAGATGTTGCTGGCATTTGGAGCAGATTTCAGATAGTAAGATTTACTCATGCTTTGCTGTGGAATATTAGAGAAACCTAGGAGTCCAGATGACCTGAGTGGATAGAGGAATGTTTTATGGGTTGTAGAACATAAGAGGAGCAGGTCCAGGGAAAAGCAAAGGTTCTATTTGGGGAATTTAGTTTTCAGATGCCTCTTTTTTTATTTTATTTTTCTTTTTGGAAAACATTTTTTAATTTAATTTTTTTTAAACCAAAAATAGTTTGTGTTAGGGTATAGCTGATTAAGAATGTTGTGGTAGTTTCAAGTGAACCCTGAAGGGACTCAGCCATATGATACATGTATCCATTCTCCCCCAAACCCCCCTCCCATCCAGGCTGGCACATAACATTGAGCAGAGTTCCATGTGCTATACAGTAGGTCCTTGTTGGTTATCCATTTTAAACATAGCAGTGTGTACATGACCTTCCCAAAGTCCTTAACTATACTTTCCCCCCGGCAAAACCATGAATTCATTTTCTAAGTCTGTGAATCTCTGTTTTATAATAAGTTCATTTGTATCATTTCTTTTTAGATTCCACATATAAGGGATGTCATATGATATTTCTTCGTCTGACCTACTTCACTCAGTATGACACTCTCTAGGTCCATCCATGTTGCTACAATTGGACTTACTTCCTTTTTTTAATGGCTGAGTGATATTCCGTTGTATATATGTAGCACATCTTCTTTATCCATTTCTCTGTTGATGGACAACTAGATTGTTTCCCTGTCTTGGCTATTGTAGACAGTGCTGCAGTGAACACTGTGGTGCATATCTTTCTGGGCCATGTTTTTCTCTGGATATATGCCCAGGAGAGGGATTGCAGGGTTATATGGTAGCTCTATTTTTAGTTTTTTAAGGAACCTCCATACTGTTCTCTTGGAGAAGGCAATGGCAACCCACTCCAGGACTCTTGCCTTGAAAATCCCATGGACAGAGGAGCCTGGTAGGCTGCAGTCCATGGGGTCGCGAAGAGTCAGACACGACGGAGCAACTTAGCAGCAGCAGCAGCATACTGTTCTCCATAGTGGGTATAGCAACTTACATTCCCATCAACAGTGCAGGAGGGTTCCCTTCTCTCCACACCAACTCCAATGTTTGTTGTCTGTGGATTTTTTGAAGACAGCCAGACTGACTGGTGTGAGGTAATATCTCATTGTAGTTTTGATTTGCATATCTCTAATAACTAGTGATGTTGAACATCTTTTCATGTGCCTATTGGCCGTCTGTTTGTCCTCTTTAGAGAAATATCTATTCAGGTCTTCTGCTCATTTTTTGGAGTGAGTTGTTTGTTTTGATGCTATTAAGCATCATGAGCTGTTTGTAAATTTTGGAAACTAATTGCTTGTCAGTACATGATTTGCAAATATTTTCTCCCAGTCTGTGGGTTGTCTTTTTGTTTTTGTTGTTCCCTTTGCTTTGCAAAAGCTTTTGAGTTTATGTAGGTCGCATTTGTTTATTTTGGTTTTTTTCCCCCCATTATTCTGGGAGATGGATTGAAAAAAGATGTTGCTGTGATTTATGACAGAGAGTGTTCTGCCTATGTTTTCCTCTGAGAGTGTTATAGTATCCAGAGTAACATTTAGGTCTTTAACACATGTTGAGCTTATTTTTGTGTATGGAGTTAAATAATGATCTAATTTCATGTTTGTACATGTGGCTGACCAGTTTTCCCAGCACAATTAGTCGAAGAGACTGTCTTCCCAAGATTGTGTAGTCTTGCCTCCTTTGTGAAGTCACTACAGGTGCATGGGCTCATTTTTGGGTTTTTTATCCTGTTCCATTAATCTATATTTCTAACAGCCAGTACCATACTGTTTTGATGACTGTAGTTTTGTAATATAGTCTGAAGTCAGGGAGCTTGATTTCTCCAGCTCTGTTTTCCTTTTTCAGAATTGCTTTGGCTATTTGGAGTCTTTTGTATCTCCATACAAATTTTGAGATTTTTTTTTTTTTCTAGTTCTGTGAAAAATGATGTTGGTAATTTGATAGACATTGTGTTGAATCTGTAGATTGTTTTGGGTGGTATAGTCAGTTTGACAATATTGATTCTTCCAATCCATAAATGTGTGGTATATCTTTCCATTTATGTCTTCTTTAATTTCTTTCATCAGCATCTTACAGTTTTTGGAGTACAGGTCTTTCATATCCATCAGTAGATTTATTCCTAGGTATTTTATTATTTTTGTTACAATGGTAATTGGAATTGCTTCTTGAATTTATCTTTCTGGCCTTTCATTGTCAGTGTATAGAAATGCAACAGATTTCTGTTTATTAATTTTGTAACCTGCAACTTTACCAAATTCATTGAGTTCTAGTAGTTTTCTGGTAGCATCTTTAGTATCTTCTGTGTATAGTAGTATCATGTCATCTGCAAACAGTGACAGTTTAACTTCTTTTCCAATTTGGATTACCTTCTTTTTCTTCTCTGATTGCTGTAGCTAGGACTTCCAAAACTATGTTGAATAAAAGTGGTGAGAATGGACATCATTATCTTGCTCCTAACCTTAGAAAGATTTCAGCTTTTCACCATTGAGTTTGATGCTATCTGTAGGTTTGTCATATATGGCCTTTATTACATTGAGGTATGTATCCTCTATGCCCACTTTCTGGGGAGCTTTTATTATAAATGGGTGCTGAATTTTGTCAAAAGCCTTTTCTGCATCTATTGAGATGATCATATGGTTTTTAATTCTTCAGTTTGTTGATATGGTGTATCATATTGATTGATTTGAAGATGTCGAAAAATCCTTGCATCCCTAGGATGAATCCTACTTGATCATGATGTATGATCTTTTAAATGTATTGTTGCATAGAGATTGCTAGTATTTTGTTGAGCAGTTTTGCATCTATGTTCATCAGTAATATTGGCCTGTAACTTTCTTTTTTTGTGATATCTTTGTCTGGTTTTGGTAGCAGGGTAATGGTGGCCTCATAAAATGAGTTGGGAAGTTTTCCTTCCTCTGTGATTTTTTGGAACAGTTTCGGAAGGATAGGTGTTAACTCTTTTCTAAATGTTTGATAAAATTTGCCTGTGAATCCTTCAGGCCCTGGATTTTTGTTTCTTGGGAGATTTTTTTAATCACAGTTTCAATTTAAGTGCTTGTGATTGGTCTGTTCATACTTTCTATTTCTTCCCAGTTCAGTCTAGGGAGACTGTACATTTCTAAGAGTTTGTCCATTTCTTCCAGGTTGTCTTTTATTGGCATACAGTTGTTCATATTAGTCTTTTATGATTCTTGGATTTTCTGTGGAGTCAGTTGTAACTTTTTTTTTCATTTCTAATTTTACTGATTTGAATCCTCTCCCTTTTCTTTCTTGATGAGTCTAGGTAAAGGTTTATCCATCTTGTTTATCTTTTCAAAGAACCAGCTTTTAGTTTCATTGATCCTTGCAACTGTTTTCTTTGTCTCTATTTCATTAAATTTTGCTCTGATCTTTATGATTTCCTTCCTTCTACTAGCTTAGGGCTTTTTGTTTTTCTTTATCTAGTTGTTCTAGGTATAAGGTTAGGTTGTTTATTTGAGTTTTTTCTCATTTCTTCAGGTAAGATTGTATTGCTATAAACTTCCCTCTTAGAACTGCTTTTGCTGCATCTCATAAGTTTTGGACTATTGTGCTTTCATTTTTCACTTGTCTTGAGATACTTTTTTTAAATTTCATCTTTGATTTCTTCAGTGATCCAATGGTTGCTTAGTGGCATATTGTTTAGCCACCACATGTTTGTGTTTCTTAAAGTTTTTTCCTTGTAGTTTGTTTCTAATCTCATTGCATTGTGATCAGAAAAGATGCTTGATATGATTTTGATTTCTTAAATTTACCAAGACTAGACTTGGCACCAGCATGTGAGCAGTCCTGGAGAATGTTTTGTGTGCACTTGAGAAAAATCTGTAGTCTGTTGCATTTGGATGAAATGCTCTATAATTATCAATTAAGTCCAATTCCCTAAAGCGTCATTTAAGGCCTGTGGTTCCTTGATTTTCTGTCTGGATGATATGTCCATCGATGAAAGTGGGGTATTAAAGTCCCCCACTATTATTATGTTACTGTCAATTTCTCCCTTTATGGTTGTTAGTATTTGATTACATATTGAGGTGCTTCTATGTTGGCTGCATATATATTCTTCTTGGATTGAATCCACGATCATTATGTAGTGTCCTTCTTTGTCTCTTACAACAATCTTTGTTTTAAAGTCTATTTGTCGGATGTGGCTATTGCTACTCCAGTTTTCTTATGATTTCCATTTGTGTGAAATACCTTCTGCCATCCCCTTACTTTCAGTCTGTAAGTGTCCACAGGTGTGAAGTAGGTCTCTTGTTCAGTTAAGTTCAGTCACTCAGTCATGTCTGACTCTTTGCGACCCCATAAATCGCAGCACGCCAGGCCTCCCTGTCCATCACCAACTCCCGGAGTTTACTCAAACTCATGTCCATCGAGTCGGTGATGCCATCCAGCCATCACATCCTCTGTCATCCCCTTCTCCTCCTGCCCCCAATCCTTCCCAGCATCAGGGTCTTTTTCAGTGAGTCAACTCTTCGCATGAGGTGGCCAAAGTATTGGAGTTTTAGCTTCAACATCATCCTTCTGATGAACACCCAGGACTGATCTCCTTTAGGATGGACTGGCTGGATCTCCTTGCAGTCCAAGGGACTCTCAAGAGTCTTCTCCAACACCACCGTTCAAAAGCATCAATTCTTCATCACTCAGGTTTCTTCACAGCCCAACTCTCACATCCATACATGACTACTGGAAAAACTATAGCCCTGACTAGATGGGCCTTTGTTGGCAAAGTAATGTCTCTGCTTTTTAATATGCTGTCTAGGTTGGTCATGACTTTCCTTCCAAAGAGTAAGCGTCTTTTAATTTCATGGCTCCAATCACCATCTGCAGTGATTTTGGAGCCCAGAAAAATAAAGTCTGACACTGTTTCCACTGTTTCCCCATCTATTTCCCATGAAGTGATGACATGAGATACCATGATCTTAGTTTTCTGAATGTTGAGCTTTAAGCCAACTTTTTCACTCTCCTCTTTCACTTTCATCAAGAGGCTCTTTAGTTCCTCTTCACTTTCTGCCATAAGGGTGGTGTTTCTGCATATCTGAAGTTATTGATATTTCTCCTGGCAATCTTGATTCCAGCTTGTGCTTCCTCCAGCCCAGTGTTTCTCATGATGTACTCTGCATATAAGTTAAATAAGCATGGTGACAATATACAGCCTTGGCATACTCCTTTTCCTATTTGGAACCAGTCTGTTGTTCCATGTCCAGTTCTAACTGTTGCTTCCTGACCTGCATACAGGTTTCTCAAGAGGCATGTCAGGTGGTCTGGTATTCCCATCTCTTTCAGAATTTTCCACAGTTTATTGTGATCCACACAGTCAAAGGCTTTGGCATAGTCAATAAAGCAGAAATAGATGTTTTTTCTGCAATTCTCTTGCTTTTTGATGATCCAGCACATGTTGGCAATTTGATCTCTGATTCCTCTGCCTTTTCTAAATCCAGCTTGAACACCTGGAAGTTCACGGTTTACATATTGCTGAAGCCTGGCTTGGAGAATTTTGAGCACTACTTTACTAGCGTGTGAAATGAGTGCAATTGTGTGGTAGTTTGAGTATTCCTTGGCATAGCCTTTCTTTGGGATTGGAATGAAAACTGACTTTTTCCAGTCCTGTGGCCACTGCTGAGTTTTCTAAATTTCCTAGAATATTGAGTGCAGCACTTTCACAGCTCATCTTTGAGGATTTGAAATAGCTCAGCTGGAATTCCATCACCTCCACTAGCTTTGTTCATAGTGATGCTTTCTAAGGCCCACTTGACTTCACATTCCAGGATGTCTGGCTCTAGGTGAGTGATCACACCATCGTGATTATCTGGGTCGTGAAGATCTTTTTTGTACAGTTCTTCTGTGTATTCTTGCCACCTCTTCTTAATATCTTCTGCTTCTGTTAGGTCCATACCATTTCTGTCCTTTATCGAGCCTATCTTTGCATGAAATGTTCCTTTGGTATCTCTAATTTTCTTGAAGAGATCTCTAGTCTTTCCCAATCTGTTGTTTTCCTCTATTTCTTTGCATTGATCGCTGAGGAAGGATTTCTTATCTCTCCTTGCTATTCTTTGGAACTCTGCATTCAGATGAGAATATCTTTCCTTTTCTCCTTTGCTTTTCGCTTCTCTTCTCTTCCCAGCTATCTGTAAGGCCTCCTCAGACAGCCATTTTGCTTTTTTGCATTTCTTTTCCATGGAGATGGTCTTGATCCCTGTCTCCTGTACAATGTCACGAACCTCCGTCCATAGTTCATCAGGCACTCTGTCTATCAGATCTAGTCCCTTAAATCTATTTCTCACTTGCACTGTATAATCATAAGGGATTTGATTTAGGTCATACATGAATGGGCTAGTGGTTTTCCCTTCTGTCTTCAATTTAAGTCTGAATTTGGCAATAAGGTGTTCATGATCTGAGCCACAGTCCGCTCCTGGTCTTGTTTTTGCTGACTGTATAGAGCTTCCTGTGTTTGGCTGCAAAGAATATAATCGGTCTGATTTCGGTGTTGACCATCTGGTGATGTCCATGTGTACAGTCTTCTCTTGTGTTGTTGGAAGAGGGTATTTGCTATGATCAGTGCATTCTCTTGGCAAAACTCTATTAGCCTTTGCCCTGTGTCATTCTGTACTCCAAGGCCAAATTTGCCTGTTACGCCAGGTGTTTCTTGACTTCATACTTTTGCATTCCAGTCCCATATAATGAAAAGGACATCTTTTTTGGGTGTTAGTTCTAAAAGGTCTTGTAGGTCTTCATAGAACCATTCAACTTCAGCTTATTCAGCGTTACTGGTTGGGACATAGGCTTGGATTACCGTGATATTGATTGGTTTGCCTTGGAAACGAACAGAGATCATTCTGTCATTTTTGAGATTGCATCCAAGTACTGCATTTTGGACTCTTTTGTTGACCATGATGGCTACTCCATTTCTTCTAAGGGATTACTGGCCACAGTAGTAGATATAATGGTCATCTGATTTAAATTCACTCATTCGAGTCCATTTTAGTTCGCTGACTGCTAGAATGTCGACATTCACTCTTGCCATCTCCTGTTTGACCACTTCTAATTTGCCTTGATTCATGGACCTAACATTCCAGGTTCCTATGCAATATTGCTCTTTACAGCATCAGACCTTGCTTCTATCACCAGTCACATCCACAACTGGGTACTGTTTTTGCTTTGGCTCCATCCCTTCATTCTTTCTGGAGTTATTTTTCCACTGATCTCCAGTAGAATGTTGGGCACCTACGGACCTGGAGAGTTCCTCTTTCAGTATCCTAACACTTGGCCTTTTTATACTGTTCATTTAGTTGTTTTTCTGGAGATTTATCTTATTCCTTCATCTGGAACATAATCCTATTTCTTTTCATTTTGGGAAGTTTTCTGTGATTGTGGTATTAGTTCCGGCTGATGAGATTGTAGTTCTTATTTCTTTTGTCTGCCTTCTGGTGGATAAGCATAAAAGGCTTGTGCAAGCTTCCAGATGGGAGGGACTGACTGTGGGGAAAACTGGGTCTTATTCTGGTGGGCTGCTGCTAAGTCGCTTCAGTCATGTCTGACTCTGTGCAATCCCATAGACGGCAGCCCGCCAGGCTCCCCTGTCCCTGGGATTCTCCAGGCAAGAACACTGGAGTGGGTTGCCATTTCCTTATCCAATGCATGAAAGTGAAAAGTGAAAGTGAAGTCGCTCAGTCATGTCTGACTCTTCGTGACCCCATGGATTGCAGCCTACCAGGCTCCTCTGTCCACAGGGCTGTGCTTAATAAAACTTTAATCCAATTATCTGCTGACAGGTGGGGCTGTGCTCCCTCCCTGTTAGTTGTTTAGCTGAGGTGACCCAGCCCTGAAGTCTATAGGCTTCTACAGTAGGCCTATTAGTAAACTCCAAGAGGACATTTGCTGAGATGCCTCTCCCATGACTGCTGCTGGTAGTGCCCCTGTCCCCGTGGCAGGCCACCTCCAACCCATGCCTCTGTAGGAGACCCTCAAACACTCACAGGTTGGTCTGCCCTCAGTCTCCTGTTGTGTCACTTTTCCTTTCTCCTGAGTCCTGGCAGGCACAAAATTTTGTTTGTACCCTCCAAGAGTCTGTTTCCCCCGGTCCTATGGACTCTGTAATCCAATCATCCTGCCTTCCAAGTCAGATTCCCTGGGGGTTCCCAGTCCTTGGCTGGATTTTCAGGCTGAGGAGCCTGATGTGGGGCCTCAAACCTTCACAACAGTGCAGGAACTTCTTTGGTATTATTGTTCTCCAGTTTGTGAGTCACCCACCTGGTAGGTATAGGATTTGATTTTATCATAATAGTACCCCTCCTACTGTGCTGTGTTGAGACTGGAATTATCATTTTGAAATTCATTTTATATAGTTGATATTTAAACCATAGACCTGGATGAAATCACTTATAGAAAGTATAGAAAAGAGAAAAATTTCTAGTACTAAACCCTAGAGCAAAACAATATAAAAGTACAATAAAAAGTGAGGAAAATTAGGGGAATCTGAAAGTTCATCCAAGAAAGAACCACCAGAGAGGTGAGGGAAAACCAGGAGGGATTGCTGTTCTAGAAGCCAAATAAAGGAAGTGTTGTTAACAGTGGTGATCAACTGGAACAGGGCTGCTGAAAGGTTAAATATGAAGAGAGGAAATTCAGCATTTGATTGATGAAGTAGAGCCAGATTTGGGACTGATGACTTCACAAGAGTAGGATCAAAAAAATGGTCAGAAATTTAAGAAAGGAGTAGAAGGGACATAGAGGCAAATAAAATGTTTCAAAAAGTCTTGCTATGAAGGGAACCAGAGACATGACATGCTAACTGGTAGGAGATGGAGAAGTCAAGAAATTTTTGATTTTTTTTTTTTTTTTTAGTTTTTTGGATAAGTCAGAGTATGGCACATCTTTAAGGTGATGGTAATAATCCAGAGGAAAAGGGGAAAGGATAATGGTAAAAGAGGACAGAATGACTGGACCCATGCCCTTGAGGAGGTAGAATGAACAGGATTCTTTACACAAGTAGAGCAGTGCATCTTTTCTAAGATAATAAACCTTTATTAACTGCAATTTTGTTGTTGTTTTAGTTCCTAAGTCATGTCTGACTCTTTGTGACCCCATAGACAGTAGCCCACTAGGTTCCTCTGTCCATGAGATTTTCCTGGCATGAATACTAGAGTAGGTTGCCATTTCCTTCTTTCAGTTCAGTTCAGTGGTTCAGTCACGTCCGGCTCTTTGCGACCCCATGAACCGCAGCACGCCAGGCCTTCCTGTCCGTCACCAACTCCCGGAGTCCACCCAAACCCATGTCCATCGAGTCAGTGATGCCATTCAACCATCTCATCTTATGTCGTCCCCTTCTCATCCTGCCCTCAATCTTTCCCAGCATCAGGGTCTTTTCAAATGAGTCAGCTCTTCACATCAGGTGGCCAAAGTATTGGAGTTTCAGCTTCAACATCAGTCCTTCCAATGAACACCCAGGACTGATCTTTAGGATGGACTGGTTGGATCTCCTTGCAGTCCATTGGACTCTCAAGAGTCTTCTCCAACACAACAGTTCAAAAGCATCAATTCTTTGGTGCTCAGCTTTCTTTATAGTCCAGCTCTCACATCCATACATGACCACTGGAAAAACCATAGCCTTGACTAGACGGACCTTTGTTGGCAAAGTAATGTCTCTGCTTGTAATAGAAAGTAACATACAGATATCAGTAATGAGCTTATAGTGTACCTGCATACATGTTAAATCACTTCAGTCATATCTGACTCTTTGTGACCCTATGGACTGTAGCCCTCAGGCTCCTCTGTCCATGGGATTCTCCAGGCAAGAATACTGAAGTGGATTGCTATGCCCTCATTCAGGGGATCTTCCGAACCCACGTATTGAACCCATGTCTCTTTTAGTCTCCTGCACTGGCAGGCGGGTTCTTTACCACTAGTGCCACCTGGGACATGCTGTATTAAAATCTTAATTGACTCTAATAAAATGATATTACTTCATAAATAAACATAGATCAATACCATGGTCTCAGAGTATTTCAGAGCCTACCTCTTCCATAATTTACTTTATCAATTTCTTCTTCTTGGACATTTAGGTTTTTTCCAATTGTTCACAGTTAGAAACAATGACAAAAGAGGCCCCTAACCTCTGGTACACTGACTGCATGCTTCATCCTAAGCCTTCCCCTGACCAGACTCAAAGTGAAAGTCGCTCAGTCATGTTCGACTCTTTGCAACCCCATGGATTCTACAGTCCATGAAATTCTACAGGCCAGAATACTGGAATGGGTAGCCTTTCCCTTCTCCAGGGGCTCTTCCCAACCCAGGGATCGAACCCAGGCCTCCTGCATTGCAGGCAGGTTCTTTACCAGCTGAGCCACAAGGGAAGCCCAAGAATACTAGAGTGGGTAGCCTATCCCTTCTCCAGGGGATCTTCCTGACCCAGGAATTGAACTGGGGTCTCCTGCATTGCAGGTGGATTCTTTACCAACTGAGCTATCAGGGAAGCCCTGCCCAGGCTCAATCCCCACTCTAAGATCAGAACTTTGCTATATATTCAAGATCTAGAGCATGTCACTTCCACCACCCAGAGAGATGTGCCCATTGTCTGGCAGACAGAGCCCAGGAGAGTTGAAACTGACACTGCTTCTGCCCCCTCTGGGACTCACAAGTGCTAATAAATTTGAAGAGTGCCACAGAGCAGTGGCTCAGATGATAAAAGAATCTGCCTGCAATGCAGGAGACCTGGGTTCAACCCCTGGGTCGGGAATATTTCCTGGAAAAGGGAATAGCACTCCCCCTCCCCCGCCCCCAGTATTCTTGCCTGAAGAACCCCATGGACAGAGGAGCCTGTCAAGCTACAGTCCATGGGGTCGCAAAGAATCGGACATGATTGAACGACTTACACATACGCACACACATACAGAGCCATAGCCTTCAGCCCCAGAAGTTCTGAAAATGTTTTAGGCCTAGTTATGTTAAACATTTTCTTTTAAGAAAAAGATTTAGAAATGGGAAAAGTGAAGATACAGCAGACTGAATAGCTTGCTCTAAATTTCTCAGCAAAGCAAAAATACAAGCAGGGAATTCCACTGGGGTCTGTATGACTCTAAGAACCCCTTCCTTTCTCCCTTTCATTGTACTCTCTGTCTCACAAATTCCTGCCACCATCACTAGCCCTTCTCAACCTTCCCCAGGCCTAACAGCAACACAGCCCCTTCCTGGGAACAGAGTCCATCCT
Organism: Giraffa tippelskirchi; assembly: GCF_054371585.1. NCBI lineage: Eukaryota > Metazoa > Chordata > Mammalia > Artiodactyla > Giraffidae > Giraffa > Giraffa tippelskirchi. The sequence continues at coordinate 156,709,346 of NC_137275.1, forward strand.
GAACCAAACTTCCATGTCCCTTAGAGTCAAGGCTAAGGTCCTTCCAGCTTTATCTCTGATCTTCCTTTCATAAGCTCTTTGAAGTCACACAGGCACTTCCCAGCCCCCAGTATGCCCTGACATTTCTTTTCTCCTTTTCTTTATTCATGTCCTTCCCACATCTGGATGTCCTTCATTGACCTCCACATTCTAGGATCCCACCCACTCTTCAAGATCTGGCTCAGATGCCACCTCCTGTAGGAAGTTTTGCCAAGTGTGGCTGGGCTTGCCCACCTCACAATCCCTGGAGTGCTTTAACTGTCTCTGTTTTGTGAACTTAACACTATCTTGTTTAGAGATCATTTTTACATTTATCATATCTCTTCTACTATCAGACTTGAAACTCCTAGAGGAAAGAGATCATGTCTAAATCATCTAAGTAGCTCTTTGAGCAACAGGCCCAGTACTGGCATAAAGTAAGCCCTTGTTAAAGGCTTGAAGTACAGGTGAATGGATGGGTAAATGATTCCCTAGCTACCCCTGGCTTAAAAAAAACTGTTTTGATGAATGCATTTTGTTCTATTTAAACTCTAGAACCTGTCCTCGCTGACATGGTTATGTATAGCTGTCACTAAGTGCCTTGAAACTCTTCATTCAATACCTTTCCACCTCTGCTGCTGTTAGTAACCCAATTCTTCAAGTCCACCTCCATCCTTTCCCCTTAAAGCTCTTACTCTAGTTTCCCATTATTATTTCTCTCAGATATTCCTAGCTGAGAAGTCAGTTAATAGGTACTTAACATATTTATAGTCTTTGCCATGGGGAGCTGCATTTTAATAGGACCTTCAAAAAGCAGAAAGTATATAGACTTCTAATAATGAAATTTTACACACCATAATAGAAGGTAGGGAGAAAACCTGTGTAATTGCCTACTCCATGACTTCAGGCTAGCCCAGTGGCCAGGCTTCCTACAAGGGAGTAGGAATTATCCTGAGAACTCTGCACCCCTGAATCCCAGCCCCATCCTGACTCAGGAACTGAAAGCAGGACATTCCAGCACTCATGCCTCCACTGATAGTCACCTTTGACTGTGCCAAAAATCTCAGCCGGCATCAACTTAGCACCATGGAGGTCATAGTTCTCTCATTGCCCTCAAAATTTAAAGAACAAACTACTATATATAAAAAATAAATAGGATATAAGGATATATTGTACAGTATAGAGAATATAGCCAATATTTAATAATAACTTTAAGTAGAGAATAACCTCAAAAATTTTGAATCCCTATGTTCCATATCCAAAGCTAATATAATACTGTAAATCAACTATGAAAGTGAAAGTGTTAACCACTTTCAGTCATGTCCGACTCTTTGCAACCCTATGGACTGTAGCCCACCAGGCTCCTCTGTCCAAGGAATTGTCCAGGTAAGGATACTGGAGTGGGTTGCCATTCCCTTCTCCAGGGGATCTTCCCAATCCAGGGATCAAACCTGGATCTCCTGCATTGGAGGCAGATTCTCTACCACCTGAGCCACCAGGGCAGTTAAAGTGCACTATCATGGCCTCATGTCTGCTCTAACTAGAGGTCTAGAAGCCAAGAGCAGAGCTGGGCCCCTTCCCACACTCCCACCAGGAAGCAGGCAGTCACTCACCTGCCTTCCTAAGCCCTGACCCCAGAAGAAAGACTTCAAAGGGTCCTTATTGAGCTTCCTGGGCCTGGGAGGGGGCAGAGAAAACAGATGGGGAGACATGAGTGGCAGATGGGGAGACCCCTCACAACTGAGCCCCATCCTGTCTCCAGGGAAGTAGTCCCTCTTACCTGAGCCAAGCCAGTCTTCCTAGCATCCTACTGTGGCAGTCAGAGGCCCAAGAGAAATCTTTTGAGGACTTTCTCTGAACTGATCTTTAGCTTCAGTGAGAATACTAAAAAAATAAAAATAAAAAAATATTTGGTTCTGGCTCTAAGGAAGCCATTAAAGTGCTAATAATGAATGGAAAGCAAGGGGCTGGGTTTTGAACCTAGTTTCATCATTATAGCTCTGTGACCTTGAGCAAAATGCCCAACTTTTATTAGCCTTCATTTCCTATAAAATGGTCATAAAACAATACCTATTTCATTGACAAAAGATAAGAAATGTAAGGCACCTAGTACAGTGCCTGGACTCATAGTGTGAATTCCCGCAATGTTAACAGCTGTTCAGGAGATTGTGGTAGGGCTACTCAAGACATTAGACATGGTATTTAGGCAATGGAAAGAAGGAGAGAGAAGTCTCATTCCTAACACACATATACCACCACTAACACCCTACTTTTGAATTTGCAGCCTTACCCTTGTCCCTGAGAGCTGGCCCCAGCTACCAGATACCTGCTGCTCTCTGGTCTGGCATTCAAGACCCTCCAAAGCATGCCTTTGGTTTCTATTCTTATCTCTCAACTTCCTTCAAACGGCTTATGCTCTGGCCTTACCTGACCATGCCCCCACTGTAACCTTTCCTGTCCCCAAATCCTTGACTGTCTGCGCCACCACCAGTGTTGACATCCTCCACCTCATTGAAGCCTTAAATCCAAAAGCCTCTCTGATCTCCAAGTTAGGATAAAACTTGGCCACCTCTTAGCTTCCATAGCACCTTTAAGATTAAGGCTCTCTATTTTCTCAAATCATCCTTTAAAATGCAAGCACATCAAAGGCATAACAACTTTTCTGCCAAGCTTAGAAACTCTGGGCATAATAATACACTGAGAAGGGATGCAGGACACAATTAAGCCACCCTGAGCCTTGTGCTTTATTCCCAAGACAGCAGGCTCAAGCCTTCAGTGAATAGTTTCTGGTTACCTGGGGCTTTGCTTGTCTTTCTCTCGTCCTTGAAGCAGAGCTCTTTCTATCTAAACTGTAGATCAGTTCCTCAGCCTGGTTGTCCTAAAACCCACAGGATGCTCCTCTCACTTTCTTGCTTTACTTTTCTAGCTTTAAAACTGCTCCCCAAATCTGCTTCATTTGCTGTTCTCACCAGTCTCCATGTTTCTCAGATTTTTAAAAACATATTCTGTATTTGATATTAGTCAACCCCATAGCCATCCTTGGGCACCTCTCTGATCAAGCCCCACGTCCAGACTACTAGCTCTTATGTTAACTCCTGCAGAGCTCTTTGCCTCAGGCTTTTGTCAAAGGAAGCCCCAGGCAACTCTTCCCTAAACTTCCTAGGGTCTTGTCTGTCATCTACATCACTGAGTGTCTCCTCGAAAAGCCCCACATGAGATATTTCTTTGAGATGTTACTGCTAAGAAAAGCTCTTCTGCCTCCCCTGAAGAACGTTCCCTAATTCTCTCTGATCATAAGGACTATGTAACAGTTCTTGTCCTAGTTTGGGTTTTTAGTTGCTAAGAGCTTGGCATCAGGTTTGAGGCCAAACTAAACGAATCCGGCTCTCTGTACAATCCAGGGCTCCTTCCTATGGGGTTACCTCTTGATGTTTAGAACAGTTCAGCCTGTTTTGTTTGGGTATTTGATTATTTCTTTGAGCTTCCCTGGGTGCAGATTCTATCTGTTCCCCCTCTCTGTCACTGGAGGGTCTTCAGCCACCTCAAAACAAAGTCTTCCTGTCCTCTACCTCCTGGCTACTAGATTTTTTTGTCTTGAGTTCTATTCTTCTGAAAGGCAACATGAGAACTTAGGGAATTTTATTATAGTATTTGAGATGGGAATGCAAAGAAAGAATTAGAAATTTACTTTCCCCCCTTTTTAAAGAAAATCAGTTTTTTATCACAAGTCCACATGATCATAATTAAGAATAGTTCTCTATGTCTTGTTAAAAAGCTAAACACAGGGGCTTCCCTGGTGGCTCAGTGGTAAAGAATCCGCCTGCCAATGCAGGAGACACGGATTGGATCCCTGGTCTGGGAAGATCCTACATGTAATGGAGCAACTAAACCTGTGTGCCACAACTGAGCCTGTGCTCTGGAGCCTGGGAATTGGAATTAGAAAGCTCAAGCACGCCAGAGCCCATGCTCCACAAGAGAAGCCACGGCAACGAGAGGCCCGAGCACAGCAACAAAGACCAAGCACAGCCAAAACTAAATAATTTTTTTTTTTTTTAAAAAAAGCAAAACACAGCAAATAATTCTCCACTTCACTACTCCCTTCTCCCAGAGACAACACTTTTTACCTCTTTTAGTTGATTCTTTTGGTATAACTTTAAATAATCTGCTTATAGATTATTTCTGCTATTGTATTATTCTGTGGTTTCTTTGGTTTTTAAGTTTTAGGTATTATTTACTGACTTGAGGAAAATCTCATTTGCTACCACAACTATCACCAGCTCTCACCAACCTCCACACACCATTTCTTATCTACCTCTATTCCCAGTAAGTCATATGGTAATTTTTGTTAGACTGATTTTAGTTAAATTATTATGATTATATGAGGACTACAGCTGAACTACGTAGCATATTACAGTTACTTTTCGTCCTCAGCACAACTTTTTGTTTTTTTCCTGGATTTAATATTTGTATTGTTTGTTTTTCCATATTCTTGCTTTTTATGGTCGTGACACTAATTCAGATCTGCTCCCAAGCTGTGTATCTCTTTCCTCAATATCTTGTTCAGTCACTCAGTCATGTTCAACTCTTTGCAACCCCATGGACTACAGCATGCCAGGCTTCCCTGTCCATCACCAACACCCTGAGCTTGCTCAAACTCATGTCCATTGAGTCAATGATGTCATCCAACCACCTTGTCCTCTGTAGTCCCCTTGTCCTTCTGCCTTCAATCTTTCCCAGCATCAGGGAATTTTCCAGTGAGTCAGGCCCGAGTATTGGAGCTTCAGCTTCAGCATCAGTCCTTTCAATGAATATTCAGGATTGATTTCCTTTAGGATTGACTGATTTGCTCTCCTTGCAGTCCAAGCGACTCTCAAGAGTCTTCTCCAATACCACAGTGCAAAAGCATCAATTCTTCAGCGCTTAGCCTTCTCTGATCCAACTCTCACATCCATACATGACTACTGGAAAAACCATAGCTTTGACCATACAGACTTTTGTCGGCAAAGTAATGTCTCTGCTTTTTAATATGCTGTCTAGGTTTGTCATAGCTTTTCTTCAAAGGAGCAAGTGTCTTTTAATTTCATGGCTGCAGTCACCATCTGCAGTGATTTTGGAGCCCCCCAAAATAAAACGTCTGTCACTTTTCCCACTGGCTCCCCATCTATTTTGCCATGAAGTGATGGGACTGGATGCCATGATCTTAGTTTTTTGAATATTGAGTTTTAAACCAGCTTTTTCACTCTCCTCTTTCACTTTCATCAAGAGGCTCTTGAGTTCCTCTTCACTTTCTGCCATACGGATGGTATCATCTGCATATCTGAGGTTATTGATATTTCTCCCAGCAGTCTTGATTCCAGCTTGTGCTTCATCCAGTCTGGAATTTGGCATGATGTACTCTGCATATAAGTTAAATAAGGAGGGTGACAATATACAGCCTTCCTCAACACCCACAAGTACATTAAGAATTTGGTTGTTTTCATCCAGAGCCTTTGACCTATTCAAGCCTGTATTGGTTGATCTCTAGATCTGCTACACAGTGGGAAAACAACTCCATAGTAGCAAAGGGAAGAATCTGTTATTTGGACCTGTAAGAGCTAGAGCCATGGGAGAAGGTCACCCAGAGAAAGTCAAAGTCTTAGGTAGAATACAGCCTCTGTCCAGCTGAAGCCCAGCAGGGAGAAAACATGGGAAACAAATATTACCATCTCACTTTCTTCATCGTGATCTTCTGCCAGCATCTCTATTGGTCAATGTAATTTAGTCATTAAGTTTTGTCTGACTCTTTTGAGCCCACGGACTGGGGCCTGCCAGGCTTCTCTGTCCATGGGACTTCCCAGTCAAGAATAGGAGAGTGAGTTGCCATTCGTTCTCCAGAGATCTTCCCAATCCAGGAATTGAACCTGGGCCTCCTGCATTGCAGGTGAATTCTTTATCAACTGAGCCACCAGGGGAGCCCTCTATTGGTCAAGTACATGTGTGCGTGCTCAGTCACTTCAGTCATATCCGACTCTTTGTGAGCCTATGGACTATAGCCTGCCATGCTACTCTGTCCTTGGGGATTCTCTAGGCAAGAATACTGGGGTGGGTTGCCATAACCTCCTCCAGGGGATCTTCCCGACCCAGGGGTCAAATCTACATCTCTTATGGCTCCTGCATTGGTAGGCAGGTTCTTTACTACTAGCGTCACCTGGGAAGCCCCTATTGCTCAAGTCCAGTTGCACATCAGTGGCAAGAGAGCTCAGGTCATGTAGTCCATAGTGGTCAGTCTCTTGTGGATAAATGGAGAATAAACTGAAGAAGCAAACAAAGAATACTAGCAAACCTTGTCTTTCTCTTTTTGGCTAACTCCGTTATTTCTATAGAACCCATTCTCCAGTTACTTTATTAGAAAGGGCACAATAGAGGTAAATTACCTAAGTTTTTGTAAGTCTGAAAAATATCTTTCTATATCAAACTAAATTGATAGTTTGGTTTTATATTCAAGATTGGAAATAATTTTTCTTTTTACTCTCTTGTACTTTAGGTCCTGTTATTGCTATTGAGAAGTTTCCTGTCATTCTAATTGTTGACTGTATAAAATATTGAAGCTTCAAGTCAGTTTTTGTACCCACAATTCTGAAATTCTAGAATAATTTTTGTGTGTCTTTTTTTTCTCTCAACACTGAGTGTTGGGTACTCAGTCTGCCCGTACAATTTAAAATTCCTGTTTATAAGTTATAGACAATTTTCTAGAATTGTTTTCCTATTGATTTCTTCACCTCTGTTTTCTCTTTCTGGAACTCCCATTGTTTGAGTGCTTAAATTCCAGGCCTGGTTCTTTCTTTTCTTGTTTTTTTCTTTCCTTTATATTGTTCTTTTATTTATTTATTTTTTTTCTTAGAGAGATTTACTTAAATTTATGCCAATTTTCAAGAACTTTTTTCGGTTCTTTGAAAGTTCCTTTTTGTAGCATCTTGTTCTTATTTTCCTGAGGCTATTCGTGGTAGTTTTCATTGGGGAGTGAGAGGTTTGTTTTTAACTTTATCTTGTTGTCACTCAGTCGCCAAGTCATGTCTGACTCTGTGACCCTGTGGACTGCAGCATGCCAGGCTTCCCTGTCCCTCACCATCTCCTGGAGTTTGCCCAAGTTCATCTCCATTGAATCAGTGATGCCATCCAACCATCTTATCCTCTGTTGCCCTCTTTACTTCTGCCTTCAGTCTTTCCCAGCATCAGGGTCTTTTCCAATGAGTTGGCTCTTCACCTCAGGTGGCAAAAGTATTGGAGTTTCAGCATCAGTCCTTCCAATGAGTATTCAGGGTTGATTTCTTTTAAGACTAGTTTGACATCTTTGCTGACCAAGGAACTCTCAAGAGTCTTCTCCAACACCACAGTTTGAAAGCATCAATTCTTCTATGCTCTGACTTAATGGTCCAGCTCTCACATCTATACATGACTACTGGAAAGATCATAACCTTGACTATATGGACCTTTGTCGGTAAAGTGATGCATTTGCTTTTTAACACACTGTTTAGGTTTCTCATAACTCTCCTGCCAAGAAGCAATCATCTTTTAATTTCATGGCTGCAGTCACTATTTGAAGTGATTTTAGAGCCCAAGAAGAGGAAACCTATCACCGCTTCCATGTTTTCCCTTTCTATTTGCCATGAAGTGATGGGACTGAATGCCAGGATCTTAGTCATTTGAATATTGAGTTTTAAGCTGGCTTTTTCACTCTCCTTATTCACCCTCATCAAGAGGCTCTTTAGTTCCTCTTTGCTTTCTGCCATTAGAGTGGTATCATCCACATACCTGAGGTTGTTGATATTTCTCTTTGCAATCTTGATTTCAGCTTGCAACTCAACCAGCCCAGCATCTCGCATGATGTACACTGCATAGAAGTTAAATAAACATGGTGATAATAAACAGCCTTGTTGTACTCCTTTCTCAATCCTGAACCTGTCAGTTGTTCCATGTCCAGTTCTAACTGTTGCTTCTTGACCTGCATACATGTTTTTCAGGAGACAGATAAGATGGTCTGGTATTCCCATCTCTTTAAGAGTTTTCCACAGTTTGTTATGATCCACACAGTCAAAGGCTTTAGTGTAGTCAGTAAAACACAGGTAGATGTTTTTCTGGAACACCCTTGCTTTCTCTATGACCCAGAAAATGTTGACAATTTGATCTCTGGTTCCTCTGCCTTTTCTAAACCCAGCTTGAACATCTGGAAGTTCTCGATTCACATAATGCTGAAGACTAGCATGCAGGATTTTGAGCATAACCTTACTAGCATGGGAGATGGGTGCAACTGTCTGGTGGTTTGGACATTCTTTAGTACTGCCCTTCTTGGGAATTGGGATGAGGATTGATCTTTTCCAGTCCTGTGGCCACTGCTGGGTTTTCCAAATTTACTGACATATTGAGTGCAGCACTTTGATAGCATCATCTTTTAGAATTTTAAATAGGTCTGCTGGAATTCCATCACCTCCATTAGCTTTATTGACAGCAGTGCTTCCTATGGCCCACTTGACTTCACACTCCAGAATGTCTTGCTCTGGGTGACTGACCACAGCATCGTGGTTATCTGGGTCATTAAGACGTTTTTTGTACATTTCTTCTGTGTAGTCTTTCCATCTCTTCCTGATCTCTTCTGCTTCTATTAGATCTTTACCAATTCTGTCCATTATTGTGCCCATCTTTGGATGAAATATTCCTTTGATATTTCCAATTTTCTCTAGTCTTTCTCCTTCTGTTGTTTTCCTCTATTCCTTTGCACTCTTCACTGAAGAAGGCCTTTTTGTCTCTCCTCACTATTCTCTGGAGCTCTGCATTTAGTTGGGTGTACCTTTCCTTTTCTCCCTTGCTTTTTGCTTCTTTTCTTTCTTCAGCTATTTGTAAAGCCTCCTCAGACAACCACTTCGCCTTCTTGCTTTTCTTTTTCTTTTGGATGGTTTTGTTTGCTGCTTCCTGTACAATATTGAACCTCTGTTCATAGTTCTTCAGGCAGTCTGTTTATTGATCTAATCCCTTGAATCTATTCATCACCTCCACTGTATATTCAGAGGGGATTTAAGTCATACCTGACTGGCTGAGTGGTTTTTTTCACTTTTTTTAGTTTAAGCCTGAATTTTGCTATGAGAAGTTGATGATCTGAGCCACAGTTAGCTCCAGGTCTTGCTTTTGCTCATTGTATACAGCTTCTCCTTCTTCGGCTACCAAGACTGTAATCAATCTGATGTCAGTATTGGCCATTTGCTGATGTCCACGTGTAAAATCATCTTTTGTGTTCTTGGTAAATGGTGTTTGCTACAACTAGTGCATTCTCTTGGCAGAATTCTGTTAGCCTTTACCCTGCTTCATTTTGTATTCCAAGGCCAAACTTGCCTGTTACTCCAGGTATCTCTTAACTTCCTACTTTTGCATTCCAATCCCCTATGATGAAAAGAATGTCTTTTTTTGCTGTTAATTTTAGAAGGTCTTGTAGGTCTTCACAGAACCATTCAACTTCAGCTTCTTTGGCATCAGTGGTTGGAGCACAGACTTGAATTACATTGTGCTGAATGATTTGCCTTGGCAATGAACCAAGATCATTCTTTTATTTTTGAGGTTGCACCCAAGTACTGCATTTTGGACTCTTATTGATTATGAGGGCTACTTCATTTCTTCTATGGGGTTTTTGCCCTCAGTAGTAGATAAAATGGTCATCTGAATTATATAATGGTTATCTGAATTCACCTATTCCCATCCATTTTAGTTCACTGATTCTAAGATTTTGATGTTTGCTCTTGCTATTTCTTGCTTGATCATGTCCAATTTATTTTGATTCATGGACCTAACATTCCAGGTTCCTATGCAATACTATTCTTTACAACATCAGATTTTACTTTCATCACCAGACACGTCCACAACTGCGTGTCATTTCTGCTTTGGCCCAGCCACTTCATTATTTCTGGAGCTATTAGTAGTTGCCCTCTCCTCTTCCCCAGTAGCATATTAGACACCCTCCAACCTGGGGGGCTCATTTTTCAGTGTAATATCTTTTGGCCTATTTATACAGTTCATGCGATTCTAGCAGCAAGTATCCTGGGATCATTTGCCATTCCCTCCTCCAGTGGACTACATTTTGGCCTTATGGTGAACCAGATAGGCATGCTCTGGTGTTCCCTCACACACGCACGGGCGTGTGCATGTGCACATGTGCTCACACACACACACACATAGAAAACAAAAACAATTTGAAAGCTGAGTGTACAAGGGAAGGGACTGGCAACTCTGGGCTTTCCTGTTGGGTTAAATGTCTTGGCCATTTGCGGAGAAATCTCCAGTGTCATAATCTTGAGCTCTCCTTGGTTGGGTTAGAGTTTACTCTCCTGTCTGTAGAACTTGAGTTTCCAGCATGTTGAGAACTAAGTGAAGGAATAAGGCAGAGTCTTACTCAGTGTGTCATGTCTACTTAATCCCCTTGTTCCCAACATGTTTCTGTTCTCAGTGATGCCTCTTGTCCTCTAGCCCACCATTCTGTTTTATGCTCTTCAGAAATCATACTTCCAATCTTTCTTTGGGACAGAAACGAGACTGTCTGTCTACAAGAAACTGGAAAAGGGTCTCCTTAATCTCTGAGCAGTTATCCTATTCTTAGTTCTGCCTTCACCTATACTTCTACACAAACATGGAATCACCAATTTCTGAGTCTTTGAGGGGAATTCTGGAGTGTTCATTGCATTCTTAATTTTTACATAAACAATTTTTCTACTTTTACTCCACCCACATCCCTACTTTTAGATGTACATGGAATCATTCCTTTCTGAGCCTTGTGGGAATAGAAAGATTCTGTATGTTAAGTTGCATTTCTTCTTGGCTTTCCCCTACTGCCAGCTTAGGACTCAGCTCCTTCAAGTCTACCAAATATTTGGCCATCCTTTGGCTTTCTAGTGTCTAATTTTAATATTATCTTCTCTCTCAACTTCTTTGTCATTATTATTTTTTGTCATTAAAGAAAACATTTTACTGTAATTTTAGTAAGCTTTAGGGTTAAGATAGAGGTAAAAGTATATGTTTCTTTCTTCCATCTTCATCTTAGAGGTAACTGCTTCTTAATGGTGGGATCAGAAAAGCATAGAGTTTAACTAAACTTGCATTTATGCACTTATGCATTTTTTTGTACACAGGGCAGAATCAGAGGAGGCATTCACACTGGATTGTTTGTTTCATACGATTCACCACAAATTTATCAAGAGCACACAAGTAACTTTATGAGCTTTATGCCATAGATTTAGATTCTGTTTTTCAGTTCTCTTCCATGTATTTATCTCCCCTCCTTGAAACAACTCTGTGAAACAGACAAGGCAAGTGTTACTATCCCCATTTGACAACAGAGGAAAGTAAAGCTCATAGGAATTGAATGACTTATCCCAGGTCTTGGACTACCATAGCTGATGCTTTTCCTTTGGTCCATGCTTTTTCCAAGTGTCAACATCCATTTTCTGCAAAGTTCCCAGATTGGCCCATGATGGTCTACACTGGGACCAGCTGTGGTAGATTAAAGAATCATAAGATTCCTGGACCCCAACTCCAAGAGATTATGATGTACATGTAAGGTTTGGAGTGTAAACCAAGTATCTATTTTTAAATAGCCCCCTAGATGATACTGGCATGTAGACTGATGGGGAACCATTGCCCTAAGGGACCTGGAAGTGGTCTGGTGGGGTCCCCTAGGCTTCAAGGCGTAGATGATTAAATGCCAATTTCCAGAAAGTAACAATTTAGCCATCCAGATAGCAGTCATTCCAGGATGCCACAGTCAAAGCTAATAGCTTCTTCCCTTCCGCTCCTCCCCGTTGCCCTCTGTAGAGCTCACTTCTGCTCTCATTACCTGTCCTGCCTATTCACATAATGGAGATTCCCTTGCCAGCTCCCTCCACGGCTCCATTTCAGCTTGTGAGACTTCAGGGACTCAACTCCCTGAAAAAATTAAATTGAAAAACTTCCTCCTTGATAACTTAGGACCTCTTGTGGAACTCAGCTCTCTTAGGAGCCAGAGGGCAAGAATATTAACCATTCTGCTCGTTATCTGATTGGCAGCCCCACAGATGTTATCCCCAGCTCTCAGGTGGCCTCCAAGCTGGAAAATATAAAATCCAAGTTCCTTTGGGTCAGAGAGGGAGCATCTAGGCATCAAAATGCACGTATATGCATATGAATGCACAGTTGTGCACAGTGGAAGAGGTTTCTCTTCTAGACTCTGAAGGTCCTTGAGCTGGAGAAGTTTAAAGAATGACAGACAGAAGAAAGGAGCTATATCACAAGAGGCTCAGTGGTCAATTCAGCACTGAGTGAAAGAAGACACAGCCCATTGGCAGGCCAAGGAGAGAGCACCATGGGCATCTAAGCCAGGGAGACAGAGTACCCTTCTGGGAAAGAGTTGCCCGAAGGAAGGAATTGGATGCATGTGTATTGTATGTGCATGTGCTTAGTCAGTCCTGTCCAACTGTTTGTGACCCCATAGACTATAGCCTCCCAGGCTGCTCTGTCCAGGGATTCTCCAGGCAAGAATACTGGAGTGGGTACCTGTTCCCTTCTCCAGGGGATCTTCCTGACCCAGGGATTGAACCCTGGTCTCCTGTATCACAGGTGGATTCTATACCATCTGAGCGACCAGAGCATGAATATGTAAGTAACTTAGCTATTTGAGTGGAGGAACAATTTTGACTATGGGGTGAAGTCCTTACAGTGAACCAGATAGGTATGCCCAGAGTACCTACCACTTCCAAAACCCCTTTTAAGGGGTTCCTTCTACATATATCATTTTGTTGGTAGCATGAACTCAAACTCCTGGCCCAGCAAATGGCCTGGAAGGCAAAGCTGACCCAGAGGTGGTCAATAGAGGCTAAGGGACTATATGAGCCGGCCTGGAACAAGAGCACTTGAACAAGGGTGATTAAATCAATCTGATTCTTCAAGAAATGTGCTTAATTTATTCATCAAATACTCTTTGAGTGCCAACTGTGTGTAGATATCTTATTTTTAAATTTATTTAACAAATGCTTCTACTGAACATAGTCTGTGCTAGACACTAATACAAGTACTTTACAAATATTAATCTATTTAATTCTTAAAACAACCCAATAAATGCATTGCTATTTTTGTCCACATTTTGAAGGTCAGAAAAAAGCAAGGCACAGAATGCCTAAGTAACTTGCCCGAAGGCTACACATTTATGAAGTGGTAGAGCCACTAGAGATAAACAGAAAAACCAAAATCCATGTCCTCATAAAACTTATTTTCTAGTAATGATTTTGGTCTGGACCTTTGCAGAGAATCAGTGGTATTGGGAGCAGAAGCTAATAAAAATCACAGGCCAACAGCAAGACCAAATGGCAGCAGAGGCCTTGGAAGGAAGGGTCAGGGAGCGGCTTGCTGATGATAGAAAAAGTTAAAAGCCAGTGAACTGAGGGTGGGGGCACAATACGATAAACAGGTCCCAAGAAAAACATTTCTGTTGCCAGTCACATTCATTTCCATGAGGCCAGATTCTTCCTGGAGCCCTGTGAGGCCTAGCCACGTAACAGTTTTGCATCTTCTTACCTCTGCAAAAAGACCACCAGTGCTGAAGTAATATGAGTGAATTTTTGTTCTTCACATCCTTCAGAGTCTCCAACAGCCAGCCTTGTGGCACCCTAACCCCTCGTGAGAGCAAGGACTGCTATAAACAAAACCCAAAAAGGCAGTGTATACAAAAACAGTCTCCTTGGGAGGTTAAGAGCATGAAGTTGCACTACTCTGGGGACCAGAGAGCCACAAAAGGAGGGATGAAGGGCAGGATGACAATTCCTCCTGCTTTGGAGAAGTGCAGGGCTGGAGTAGGGTGTTGGTGGGAGTCACCCTCAGTTAAGAATGGCAGTGGCTGTCCTGGCCCTGTGATCCCCAACTTTGGCCCGTGCTGGGGCCAGCATCACCTCACTACATCTTTAGCATTACAACAGTGGCAGCATCCACACTGCTTTCTGGGTATGATGTGGGACAGCTTCGGCATCGTCAGTAGCTACAGAAACCTGCAGGCAGTGACACCTGAGGAACTGACATTCCTAAGGTTATACTGGAGAAGAGACAGAACAAAATGACAGTCACCATGGGAAACCAAGAAGATTTATTTATGAGTGCATCTGAGATATCCCTTGGGACTCTAAAAAATAATTGGGTAGGAGACTGGAACATTGCAATAGCATCTTGTAGTTAAAAGTAATGCATAATGTGATGTGAAGTCACTCAGTCATGTCCGACTCTTGCGACCCCATGGACTGTAGCCTACCAGGCTTCTCTGTCCATGGGATTTTCCAGGCAAGAGTACTGGAGTGGGTTGCCATTTCCTTCTTCAGGGGATCTTCCCGACCCAGGGATTGAACCCAGGTCTCCCGCATTGCAAGCAGACGCTTTACCCTCTGAGCCACCAGGGAAAAGGAATACCAGTTTTAATTTTTTCATTGGGAATCTGTTTAAACCTTCAAGCTGATGAGACCATGGCAAAATGAGTACTTTTTTTTTTTTTAATTTTCCTTGGTCTCCTCTCAGTCAGAGCTGTTCTATACAGGGAAGGCTCTGTTTACTAAGGCTGTGCCAAATCTCATTTGTCTTTATTCTCACCTCCGCTGTCAGTCAGGAAGCCACATTTTAGCTTTGAGTCAACAGTGATGCTGGAAGGGAACACTCAACAGGAAGCTTCAGCAGCTCTGATGCAGGTCGGAAGACTTTCCTGGCAATGGCTGGCTCACTGGAATGTGCTCCATTAGGCAGAAGAGCCGGCAGTAGTTGTAGAATCATAAGCACTTCAGAGCTGGAAGGGTCCGTGGGGATGGCCTAATTCCCTCACATCACAGATGGGGGAACTGATGAGAATTTTATGTGACCCTCTGCAGGGGTTTCACATTGTGCTGCTCTTCCCCCACATCAAGACTTACCAGCTTCTGTCACTCTCCCCAAGAAGAGTGCCAACCCTCCCAGCCCCCTGAGCAAATGAGCCTTGTGATCTCATCTCTTTCCTCCAGTTAAGTAGGGTAATACCTGGAAAGCCTATGTATACCAATGTGAGTTAAAGGTGTTGATGGTCTTCAACACATCAAGGTCCCAGAAGTTGGAAGACTGACGATCAAGATGAAGATAAAGATGGTGATGATGGTAAAGAAGATCAGTAATAGCAGCAGCAGTTCCCACTTTTTGAACAGGGCAATATGCCAAATACCTTATATACATTCATGCAACACTTAGCAGCACTCTTTTTTTATTATTATTTTTTAAAATTTTGGCTGTGTTGGGTCTTCGCTGTGGCAGGCGGGCTCTTTGTGGTGGTGCAGGGGCTTCTCACTGTGGTGCGTGGACTGTCTTATTGCAACCCAAGGGCTTCTCTAGTTGTGGACATGGGCTCTAGAGTGCATGGGCTCAGTAGTTGTGGCATGCAGGCTCTAGAGTGCGCAGCTCTCTAGTTGCAGCTCAGGCTTAGTTGCCCCACGGCATGTGGGATCTTAGTTCGCTGAACAGGGATCACACCTGCATCCCTTGCATTGGAAGATGGATTCTTCACCACTGCACTAGCAGGGAAGTCCCACTATCAGTCTCAAGAAATGGATTTTATTATTCTCATTGTACTGATGGAGAAACTGACGTCCAAATGTCAAGAGATACATACCAAGTCACAAAGTTATTAAGGGGCAGAGGGAAGACCTGTACTCATATCATCACTCCTTACCTTTGGTTAGACACTGCTCAATAATAACCTCTTTCTTACCTCAGAAGGGAAGGGAGTTCAGATGTGCAACAGACTGTTCCTCATTGAGCTAGAAGAGTGTTTTCTATCTCAGTTCTCTGTGACTGGTTCCCACTGACCTTTCTATTGCCTGGGGGGAAAACTTGGCAAGTCAAAATTATACTTAAATTGCAAAAATATTGGTGTCTTACTCAGTGAGGAGAGAAAACCAGGAGGCAGAGGAGGCCTAGAGAGTCCATCTTGAGGAAAATCAAACCAAACACATTTCTCATCCTATTCATTTTCTAACCTATTTAAATAGGATTCTAATTGCATAAAACAACTAATTTTGTTCATTATGTTTCAATTAAACTAATCTGAAACTCAGGATAGTGGCACTGCTGTTGAATGGCCATATTAAAGATGAAACATAATCTCTCTTGACTCCATTTCCTTTGACAAAATAAAGTTCAGCTACTATTGAGCTTGCAATAAAAGGTCTCTTTTATAAATGGCAACAAAGGGTGCAAATTTATGAACAGCAGTTTTTATTATCATCAACAGCCATTTCCTTTGTTACCAAAATATGCAGAAATGATTATGGAGACCTTTTATTCATTGTGGCTTTGATTTTGGGGAGCAGGGGAAGCTGGAGATAAACAGTTTCATAATCATATCACATTAAAGTCACACATGGAGAGTCCATAGGGGGTTGCCCCAAAGCCTTGATGCAGGACATTCTATGGACTAAGCAGACATTTCAATTTCCAGCTTTGTAGGCTTCAATCTCTACCCTAGAGCCCAAATCTCTGTTTCAGGGTAAACAAGAAATGCTTCTACCTACACGGCCTGTTCATGCCATTTTGTGGCCTCAAGGAAGAATCGGTTTCTTTTCTTTTGAATCATGGAGGCAAGGAACAGTCTGTCTAGGTAGCATGAGCTGGCCTTGGCGAACGAGCTTTCCCACCTTCTGGTGACACCTGGCCCTTTCCATGAATAGCCAGAATGGCATGACGCCACCGTTTCCTTCTTCAGGGACCTGCTGTGCTCACAGTTAGCCACAGTTGGCAGAGTGTCCTTCCCTGGTAAGCAATACTGTGACTTTCAAGCCTGGTGATGTTAATTCAGTGCCCAAGCTAAGACAAATGTCATCAATCCCTAGCCCAGTGAGTGCACACGTCAGAATGGCATTCAGTGAGGGCCTGTGACATGCAGAGCATCATAGGGAATATGGAGATGAGTAAGGCCCTGTACATAGTGAGAACTACCCAGCGAGCAGTGGATATAAAATAAGTGAGCCACACAGATGGTAAAGAATCTGCCTGCAATGCAGGAGACACGGGTTCGATCCCTGGGTCAGCAGGGTCCCCTGGAGAAGGGAATGGCAACCCACTCCAGTATTCTTGCCTGGACAGAGAAGCCTGGTGGGCTACAGTCCATGGGCTCACAAAGAGTTGAACATGACTGAGCAACTTAACACTTAACACACTTCCTTATCCAAAATTCCTGGGGCTAGATTTACTGTTCGTAAGTGCAGAATTTTCAGGATTTTTAGAAAGGCAATTTCATGCCAATTATCATATACTGCCTAACACTCAACACAAATTTTCTACTGTGATATGTTTGAATATTCAGACCAAATGAGTTAAAGAATATAGAACAGTATTATGGACTCTATGGGAGTGGGCGAGGGCGGGATGATATGGGAGAATGGCATTGAAGCATGTAAATTATCATATGTGAAATGAATCGCCAGTCCAGGTTCGATGCATGATACAGGGCGCTTGGGGCTGGTGCACCAGGATGACCCAGAGGGATGGGATGGGGAGGGAGGTGGGAGGGGGGTTCTGGAAGGGGAAAACATGTACACCCATGGTGGATTCATGTCAATGTATGGCAAAACAAATACAATATTGTAAAGTTTAAAAAATAGATAAATTAATTTAAAATTAAAAAAAAAAGAATATAAACAGCCTCAAATCAGTTCAGGTTAGGTCACATTTGCTTCTAAATAATTTATGAGTTATAAGAAATCTTCTGGGAGCAAAAGAACACTTGCCCAGGGGAGGAGAACACCCCCAGAAGGGAAGGGGGAGAAGACCAGTTCGTCCATGGTACTCCTGGAAGGGAACAGGTGCAGTGAATGAGAGAGGTGACCTCCACTGGAACTCCTGGGACTTCTACCAGGAGGGTGAGAGAGGCCCATCGCTGAGTGTGGTGTCAGGGGTTTATCTGTCTCCAAAGACCTGCTGCAGAAGGGCTGTGTCCTAGCATTCCTGGGGACTACTGAAGCTGAGGGCCACACTCCCCCAACCCCCAGTCTCCTGGCCCTGATCTTCAAGGGCAGTTCTGCTAGGGAGCCAGGGTGTACCTTCCTACTTTGTCCTCTGCCTTCCACTGAAAGGGTTCACAGCACCACAATCACAAACCTGGTGAATCGACAGGAGGCAGGTCTCCATTTGGCCAAGTGTATCAAGTATAGTAAATAATATGTTCAGAAGAATTCTTCATACTCAATATTTTCTCATGAAAATTTTTCTTATGCTTCTTAGTCTCCAGGAGCTGCAGCAGAAGCAAATGGAACATTTTTTTAAAGTGCTATAATATATGAAGGCAAAATAACACTAGTCAAGCAAATCTAGGTATTTAATTCTAGAATTAGGTAGTAGTAATGGCTGTACACTGTTGTGAATATACTATAAACCACTGGATTGTACATTTTAAAAGAGTGAATTTTATGCCATATGGATTATATATTAAAAAAAAAATAAGTTAATTGGGTGAAATGACTTTCACCTCCATCCTACTCTGAGGACCACACCCTAAATCTTATCAACACAATCTCAACTACAGAAATCTTACACTAATACCTCTGAATGCCTTCTCTCACCCTCCCTCCTGCTATATCTGTTTAGCTATTGTTTTAGTTCCCTGCTTAGTGGTTTAAACAACAAAATTTCAGCAGGGCTGATCCCTTCAAGAGGTTTAGTTGTTGTTCTTCAGCTGCTACTCTTTGCAACCCCATGAACTGCAGCAGGCTTGCCTGCCCTTCATTATTTTCCAGAGTTTGTTAAAAATGCCATTTATCCATCCATCTCATCCTCTGTCACACCCTTCTCTTGCCCTTAATCCTTCCCATCAGGTGTTTTCCAATGAGTTGGCTCTTCCCATCAGGTGACCAAAGTATTGGAGCATCAGCATCAGTCCTTCCAATGAATATTCAGGGTTGATTTCCTTTAGGACTGACTGCTTTGATCTCCTTGCTGTCCAAGGGAGTCTAAAGAGTCTTCTCCAGCCCCATACTTGGAAAGCATCAATACTTTGGTGCTTAGCCTTCTTTATGGTCCATTTCTCAAATCTGTACATGACTACTGAAAAAACTTTAGCTTTGACTATGTAGACTTTTGTCCGTCAAGTGATGTCTCTGGTTTTTAATATGCTGTCTAGATTTGTCATAGCTTTTCTTCCAAGGAGAAGTGTCTTTTAATTTCATGGCTGTCGTCACCATCTGCAGTGATTTTGGAGCTCAAGAAAATAAAATCTGCCATTGTTTCCATTTTTTCCCCCTTCTATTTGCTATGAAGTGATGGGAACAGATGCCATGATCTTAGTTTTTTGAATGCTGAGTTTAAAGCCAGCTTTTTCACTCTCCTTTTTCACCTTCATCAAAAGGCTCTTTAGTTCCTCTTTGCTTTTTGCCATTATGGTGTTATCATCTGCATATCTGAGGTTGTTATTTCTTCCAACAATTTTGATTCCAGCTTGTGATTCATCCAGCCTGGCATTTCACATGATGTAATCTGCATAGAAGTTAAAGAAGCAGGGCTACAATATACAGCCTTGTCATAGACCTTTCCTAAGTTTGAACCAGTCCATTGTTCAATGTCCAGTTCTGTTGCTTCTTGACCTGCATACAGGTTTCTCAGGAGGCAGGTAAGGTGGTCTGGTATTCCCATTTCTTTTAGAATTTTCCAATTTGCTGTGATCCATAGTCAAATGCTTTAGCAGAGGTTTCAGAGAATATTTCCTTGCCTTTTCCACCTTCCAAAAGCCATCTGCAAACCTTGCCTTCTGAGCCTGTGATGTTGTCTGTCACCCATTGTGTGGGCCCACAAAACACACTATTCTTGGCACTGCCGTCAGTCCCACCTCAGCCATGGGAACCCAAGGAATTGGCCCAGATGTCCCTCAGAAAGCCATCAGCACAGATCCATAGGCACAGATCTGCATACCAGGTACCAGTAGTCACATAGTTACTCAACTGGACACGTCACGGGAGCTAAACATTCACTAGAGGCCCTAGCCTGGCACATGGCCCCAGTGTCCACAGCTGCTAACTCCAGACCCACCTCACCCACAGGAACACCCACAGGAACATTTATCTTCTTGGATGTCCCACAGGCACTGAACTTACAAAGGCACTAACAGCATAAATCCACCAACATCACAAAGCCATGAGACAGGGCTCAGATTCAGCCCTGCCTCCACATTTGGGGCAACTGCTTGCTTGTTCCCAGTAGTTGCAGAGGTGGAGCCCTGCCCACGGTGAGCTTGCTGAGGAGGCGGCGGCTGTGGTGGGGCCCTGGCCTTCTCTTCACATGTGCGTGGTAACAACGGGTCTTCTGTGGTGGACCTGGGCTCCATTTTGCACACTCCTCCCAGTTTTGGTCTGGGCCACACCCTAGGCCCTTCGGGCTGTCTCTGTGCAGCCAACCCCAGCTTTCTCCCCACATTTGACCACTGAAGCTGTTCAGCACCCAGCCCCCACATAAACCAGTAGATATGCTCTTGCTGATGGATGGCTCCTATGTAGCAGTACTCAGTGGTTCCTCTCTCAGTGGAAGTGCTCCCAACACACCTACCCCACCTTGCAGCTCAGAAACAGATCAGGGGCTTCTACTCCAACAACTGGGAGCAGACCCTGCCTGCCACAACAGGGCTGTGATGCCAAAGAGGAGGCCCTGCTCAACATCCAGTGCAGGCTCTGCTCACTACCACACCTATCACACACCCAATCAAGGGAATAATTATCAGCACACACTGAGGACAGTCGAAGCAGTGAGTGCAGGGTAAAGCACAGAGGTGGGTCAGAAGCAGGTATGCTGGTATCTCTCCATTCTGCCTCCTGCAAGCTACTTGCTATACTCTCCTCTGAAGCTCCCTGTCTGACCCAGCTCATCTCCCCACAGATGAAGGGGGCTCCTTCATCTGTGAAGGCAAGCAAAGTGAATTAAAAGTTGCTCAGTCATGTCTGACTCTTTGCGACACCATGGACTGTAGCATGCCAGGCTCCTCTGTCCATGGACTTCTCCAATCCAGAATACTGGAGTGGGTAGCTGTTTGCTTCTCCAGACAATCTTCTCAACCCAGGGATTGAACCCAGGTCTCCCACATTGCAGGGGGATTCTGTACTGTCTGAGCCACCAGGGAAGCCCAAGAATACTGGCGTGGGTAGACTATCCTATCTCCAGCAGATCTTTCGGACCCAGGAATCATACCGGGGTCTCCTGCATTGCAGGCAGATTCTTTACCAGCTGAGCTACAAGGGAACCTCTTCTCATTCACAGCTCCCTCCCAGGGGCACAGATCCCATCCTAGTTTTGTTGTTGTTGTTTTTACTTTTATCCTACCCAGTTACATCTTGGTCTTTCTCATGTTTCGGTTGTATGAAATCTTCTGCCAGAGCTGCGTGGTTATTCTGTGAGAATTTTTCCATGTGTAAATGTAATTTTGATCTATTTGTTGAAAGAGACAAGCTCCACATCCATCTATTCTGCCATCTTGATCTCCTCTCACACATTTGAATATTATAGGTTTGTCATCTGAAACCATGTGAAATGCTCTCATGAACAACACTGGTGTCCTCCTAATGAACAACTATATGATCTGGGACTTACAACATTTTCTCTCTATTGATCCCTCTGCCTTTTTGGAATACTGTCTTCCGTTGATGTCTGCGACATTACAACATCCTGGTTTCCCATTTCTTGGCCCGTTTCACTGCTCATTCACAACTCAACTGTGTGTAGCTCTTTCCCAGGGTTTTTTTCATTTCTTTTCACATCTTGTTCTTCTCTCATGCAATATGTTCTCTCCCTGAGTTACTTGACCACCATTCCGCTTCTTGTTGTTGTGTAGTCACTCAGTCGTGTCTGACTCTTTGCAAGCCATGGACTGCAGCACACCAGCCTTCCTTGTCCTTCACTATCTCCTGGAGCTTGCTTAACTCATTTCCACTGAGTCAGTGATGCCATCCAACTGTCTCGTCCTCTGTCATCCCCTTCTCCTCCTACCTTCAATTTTTCCCAGCATCAGGGTCTTTTCAAATCAATCAGCTCTTCACATCAGGTGGTCAAAATATTAGAGCTTCAACTTCAGTATCAGTCCTTCCAATGAATAGTCAGGATTGATTTCCTTTAGGATTGACTGTTTTGATCTCCCTGCAGTCCAAGGGACTCTCAACAGTCTTCTCCAGTATCACAGTTCAAAAGCATCAATTCTTCAGTGCTCAGCCTTCTTTATGGTCCAACTATCACCACCATACATTACTACTGGAAAAACCATAGCTTTGACTAGACAGACCTTTGTAAGCAAAGTAAAGTCTCTGCTTTTTAATACACTGTCTAGGTTTGTCATAGCTTTCTTCCAAGGAGCGAGCATCTTTTTACTTCATGGCTGCAGTACCATCTGCAGTGATTTTTGGAGCCCAAGAAAATAAAGTCTCTCACTGTTTCCATTGTTTCCCCATCAATTTGCCATGAAGTGATGGGACTGGATGCCATGATCTCAGTTTTTTGAATTTTGAGATTAACCTAGCTTTTTCACTCACCTCTTTCACCTTCATCAAGAGGCTCTATGGTTCTTCTTTGCTTTCTGCCATTAGGGTAGAGTTATCTGCATATCAGAGGTTATTGATATTTCTGCTGGCAATCTTGATTCCAGCTTGTGCTTCATCCAGCCCAGCATTTCACATGATTCACTCTACATATAAGTTAAATAAGCAGGGTGACAATATACAGCCTTGAAGTACTCCTTTCCCAATTTTGAACCAGTCCATTGTTGCATGTCCAGTTGTACCTGTTGCTTCTTGACCTGAATATAGGTTTCTTAGGAGGCAGGTAAGGTGGTCTGGTATTCCCATCTCTTTAAAAATTTTCCACAGTTTATTGTGACCTACACATTCAAAGGCTTTTTAGCATTGTCAATAAAGCAGAAGTAGATGTTCTTCTAGAATTCTCTTGTTTTTTCTATGATCTAATGGATGTTGGCAAGTTGATCTCTGGTTCTTCTGCCTTTTCTAAATCCAGCTTGAAAATCTGGAATTTCTCAGTTCATGTACTGTTGAAGCCTAGCTTGGAGAATTTGGAGCATTACTTTGCTAGTGTGTGAGATGAGTGCATTTGCACAGAAGTTTGAACATTCTTTGGCATTGACCTTCTTTGGGATTGGAATGAAAACTGAGCATTTCCAGTCCTAGGGCCACTGCTGAGTTTTCCAAATTTGCTGGCATACTGAGTGTAGCACTTTGACAGCATCATCTTTTAGGATTTGAAATAACTCAGCTGGAATTGCATCACCTCCATTAGTTTTTTGGTGTGATGCTTCCTAAGGTCCACTTGACTTCACTCTCCAAGATGTGTGGTTCTGGGTGAGTGATCACAACATCATGGCTATCTGGGTCATTAATATCTTTTTTTTTTTTAATAATTCTTCTGTGTATTCTTGCCAGCTGATCTTCATATCTTCTGCTTCTGTTAGGCCCATACCATTTCTGTCCTTTATTGTGCCCATCTTTGCATGAAATGTTCCCTAGGTATCTCTAATTTTCTTGAAGAGATCTCTAGTCTTTCCCATTCTGTTGTTTTCCTCTATTTCTTTGCATTGTTCACTTAGGAAGGCTTTCTTATCTCTCCTTGCTTTCTTTGGAACTCTGCATTCAGATGGGTGTATCTTTCCTTTTCTCCTCTGCCTTTTCCTTCTCTTCTTCCTTAGACGACCATTTTGCCTTTCTTTTTCTTGGGGATGGTTTTGATCACTGCCTCCTGTACAATTTTACAAACCTCCATCTGTAGTTCTTCAGACAGTCTGTTTATTAGATCTAATCCCTTGAATCTATTTGTCACTTCCACTGTTTAATTGTAAGGGATTTGATTTAGGTCATACCTGAATGGCCTCGTAATTTTCTCTACTTTCTTCAATTTGATTCTGAGTTTTGCAATAAGGAGTTCATGATCTGAGCCACAGTCAGCTCCCAGTCTTGTTTTTGCTGACTATATACAGCTTCTCCATCTTTGGCTACAAAGAATATAGTCAATATGATTTTGGTGTTGACCATCTGTTGATAGCTATGTGTAGAGTTGTCACTTCAGTTGTTGGAAGAGAGTATTTGCTATGATCAGTGAGTTCTCTTGACAAAGCTCTCTTAGCCTTTGCCTTGCTTCATTACGTACTCCAAGGCTAAACTTGCCTGTTACTCTAGGTATCTCTTGACTTCCTTACTTTTGCATTCCAGTCCCCTGTGATGAAAAGGACATCTTTTTTTTGGTGTTAGTTCTAGGTCTTGTGGGTCTTCATAGAACCATTCAACTTCAGCTGTTTCAGCATTAGTGGTTGGGGCATAGACTTGGATTATTATGGTACTGGATGGTTTGTGTTGGAAAGGAACAGATCATTCTGTCATTTTTGAGATTGTATTTTGGACTCTTTTGTTGACTATGAGGGCTACTCCACTTCTTCTAAGGGATTCTTGCCCGTCAGTAGTAGATATAATGGTCATCTGAACTAAATTTTCCCATTCTTGTCCATTTTAGTCCATTGATTCCTAAAATGTTGATATTCACTCTTGCTGTCTCCTGTTTGACCACTTCCAATTTACTTTGATTCATGGACCTAACATTCCAGGTTCCTATGCAAAATTGTTCTTCACCGCTTCGGACTTTACTTTCACCACCAGACACATCCACAACAGGGCGTTGTTTCTGCTTTGGCTCAGCCTCTTCATTCCTTCTGGAGCTATCACTCCACTCTTCTCCAGTAGCATATTGGGCAACTACCGACCTGGGGAGTTCGTCTTTCAGTGTCATATCTTTTTGTCTTTCATGGGGTTCTCAAGGCAAGAATGCTTAAGTGGTTTGCCATTCCCTTCTCCAGTGGACCATGTTTTGTGAGAACTCTCCACCATGAGCTGTCCATCACACACGGCATGACTCTTAGTTTCACTGAGTTAGACAAGGTTTCGATCTGTGTGATCAGTTTGGTTACTTTTCTGTGACTGTGGTTTTCATTCTGTTTGCCCTCTGATAGATGAAGATAAGAGGTTTGTGGAAGCTTCCTGGTGGGAGGGACTGGCTGTGAGTAAAACTGGGTGTTGGTCTGGTGGGCAAGGCCATGCTTAGTAAATCTTTAATCCAATTTTCTGCTGATGGGTGGGGCTGTGTTCCCTCCCTGTAGTTTGGCCTGAGGCCAAACTATGGTAGGGATAATGGCAGTAATGGTGACCTCCATCAAAAGGACTTATGCCAGCACTCTGCAGCTCCCAGGACTGTTGTAGCCAGTGCCACTGACCCAGCAGCAGACCACTGTCAACCCACACCTCCACCAGAGACTCCTGGACATTCACAGGCAAGTCTGGCTCAGTCTCTTGTGGGGTCACTGCTCCTTTCTCCTGAGTCCTGGTGCACACAAGGTTTTGTTGTGCCTTCCAAGTCTGTTTCCCTGGAGGTTCTCTGTCCTATTGCTGGATGCCCAGGTTGGGAAATCTCTTGTGGGCCCTAAAGCTTTTGCAACACTGTGAGAACTTCTTTGGTATAATTGTTCTCTAGTTTGTAAGTCATCTACTTGGCAGTTTATAGTGGAGCTAATGGTGACCTCCTCCAAGAGGACTTAAGGCCACACGCTGCACCTCCAGGTCTGCTGCAGCCAGAGGCCCTGTCCCCAAGGCAGGTCACTGCTGACGCGTGCCTCTGCAGGAGACACTCAAAGGCAGGTCTGGCTCAATCTCTTGGGGGGATCACTGATCCTTTCCCTTGGTCCTTGTGTGCCAACATTTTGTTTGCACCCTCTGAGCGTCTTTGGTGGTCTGAGATTTGATTTTAAAATGCAACTGCATCCCTCCTATGGTGGGATCCAACATTCTGCCAATGGTTGTTTAGCAACTAGTTGTGATTTTGGTGTTCTGGCAGAAGATGAGTGCACATCCTTCTACTCCACCATCTTGAAAGCACTTCTTGTTGCATGCCACTAGATTTTATTTATTTGAGGCAAGTTTATCAATGTGATACTGTTGTTATTGTCTACTAAAAAAGATGCACAACTTGACAGTTGCGAGTTAAGTTTTACTTGTGGCAAAATGAGGACTGCAGCCAGGGAGGCAGCAAACAGACAGCTCTGAGAGATTGCTCCCAGGAGGTAGTGGGGGGAAGGTCAATATATAAGGTTCTGGTGAAGGGGGAGTTCAATGCAATCAAGCACTTACTTTATAAGAGGTTTTCTCCTAGGATCTGATGTCACCGTGAATGGATTTAGTGCTGTTTTAGATATGAGAAGATACAGGGATTGATTGGGATCATAAAATGTGTTCCTAAAAACATACAACTCTCTCTCTAAAGACCTGTCCCACCAGATTCCCTGGAGCAGAGTGCCTCACTCCACTGTGAACTCCCTCAGGGGGTGTTGAAGGTCAACAGCTACAGCAGCACAGGGTTCAATCTCCACAGAGGCAGATGGTAAATACCCTTGTTTAGCTGTTCGCAAATGCTCTTGGCAAGTGCCAACTTGAGGTTGACATTATTCAGTCCCTCGGTCAAGTCCAAATCTTTGCTGCCCCTTGCATTACAGCACACTAGGCTTCCCTCTCCTTTACAATCTCCCAGAGTTTGCTCAAACTCCTGTCCATTGAGTTGGTGATGCCATCCAACCATCTCATCCTATGTCACCCCCCCCTTTCCTCCTGCCCTCAATCTTTACTGGCATCAGGGTCTTTTCCAATGAGTCAGTTCTTCGCATCAGGTGGGCAAAGCATTGGGAGTTTCAGCTTCAGCCATCAGCATCAGTCCTTCCAATGAATATTCAGGATTGATTTCCTTTAGGATTGACTGGTTTGATCTCCTTGCTGTCCAAGAGTCTTCTCCAGCACCACAATTTGAAAGCATCAATTCTTTGGTCCTCAGCCTTTTTTTTTGGTCCAACTCTCCTACCTTAAAATGACTATTGGAAAAACCATAGCTTTGACTAGATGGACCTTCGTCAGCAAAGAGATGTCTCTGCTTTTTAATACACTGTCTGGAATTGTCACAGCTTTTCCTCCAAGGAGCAAGCATCTTTTAATTTCATGGCTGCAGTCACCATCAGCAATGATTTTGGAGCCTAAAGAAATAAAGTCTGTCATTGTTTCCATTCTGTCTCCATCAATTTGCCATGAAGTGATGGGACCACATGCCATGATCTTAGTCATTTGGATATTGAGTTTTAAGCCTGCTTTTTTACTCTCCTCTTTCACCTTCATCAAGAGGCTCTTTAGTTCCTCTTCACTTTCTGTGATTAGGGTGATGTTATCTGTATATCTAAGTTTATTGATTTTTCTCCAGGCAAACTTGACTCCAGCTTGTACTTCATCCAACCTGGCATTTTGCATAATGTACTCTGAATAGAAGTTAAACAAGCATGGTGACAATATACAGCCTTGATGTACTCCTTTCCCAGTTTTGAACCAGTCCGTTGTCCCATGTCTGGTTCTAACTGATGCTTCTTGACCTGCATACAGGTTTCTCAGGATGCAGGTGTTGTGGTATTCCCTTTTCATTCAGGATTTTCCACGTTTGTTGTGATCCACACAATCAAAGGCTTTAGAGTAGTCAATGAAGCAGAAGTAGATGTTTTGCTGGAATTCCCTTGCTTTTTCTGTGATCCAATGATATGGGCAATTTGATCTCTGTTCTTCTCCTTTGTCTAAATCCTGCTTGTACATCTGGAAGTTCTTGGTTCATGTATTGTTGAAGCCTTGCTTGAAAGTTTTTGAGCATGACCTTGCTAGCACGTGAAATGAATGCAATCATGTGACAGTTTAAGAATTCTTTCACATTGCCCTTCTTTGGGATTGGAATGAAAACTTTTCTAGTCCTGTGGGCACTGCTGAGTTTTACAAATTTGCTACCATATTGAATGCAGCACTTCAACAGCATCAACTTTTAGAATTTGAAATAGCTCAGCTGGAATTCCATCACCTCCACTAAATTTATTCGTAATAATGCTTCCTAAGGCCCACTTGACTTCACACTCTAGGATGTCTGGCTCTAGGTGAGTGATCAGAAATTTGTGGTTATCTGGGTCACTGAGACCTTTTTTGTATAGTTCTTCTGTGCATTCTTGCCACCTGTTCTTAATATCTTCTGCTTCTGTTAGTTCCATACCATTCTGTCCTTTATTGTGCCCATCTTTGCATGAAATGTTCCCTTGGTATCTCTAATTTTCTTGAAGAGGTCTCTAGTCTTTTCCATTCTAGTGTTTTTTCTATTTCTTTGTATTGTTCACTTAAGTAGGCTTTCTTATCTCTCTTTGCTGTTCTTTGGAACTCTGCATTCAGATGGGGCTATCTTTCCTTTTCTCCTTTGTCTTTCACTTCTCTTCTTTTCTCAGGTATTAGTAAGGCCTCCTCAGACAACCATTTTGCCTTGTTGCATTTGTTTTTCTTGGGGATGTTCTTGATCACTGCCTCCTGTACAATGTCACAAACCTCTGTCCATAGTTCTTCAGGCACTCTGCCTATCAGATCTAATCCCTTGAATTTATTTGTCAGTCTTCCCTACTTTCTTCAATTTAAGTGTAAATTTTGCAATAAGGAGTTCATGATCTGAGCCATAATCAGCTTCCAGTCTCGTTTTTGTTGACTATGCAGAGATTCTCCATTTTCAGCTGCAAAGAATAAAATCAATCTGATTTCAGTATTGACTATTTGGTGATGTCCATGTGTAGAGTCATCTTTTGTGTTGTTGGAAGGTGTTTGCTATGACAAGTGCGTTCTCTTGGCAAAATTCTGTTAGCCTTTGCCCTGCTTCATTTTGTACACTGAGGCCAAACTTGATTTTCACTCCAGGTCCTCTTGACTTTCGAGTTTTGCTTTCTGGCCCCCTATGAGGAAAAGGACATCTTTTTTTGTTGTTAGTTTTAGAAGGTCTTGTAGGTCTTCATTGAACCATTCACCTGCATCTTCTTTAGCATTAGCAGTTGGGGCATAGACTTGGATTACTGTGGTGTTGAATGGTTTGCCTTGCAAACAAATCACGATCATTATGTTGTTTTTGAGGTTACACCTAATACTGCATTTTGGACTCTTGTTGACTATGAGGGCTACTCCATTTTTTCTAAGGAATTCTTCCCACAGTAGTAGATACAATGGTCATCTGAATTAAATATCTGTTTACCTCTTGTCTACATTCCTTGCTTAGTGGTTTGAAACAGCAGTCACAGAGTTTCAACAGGGATGCTCCCTTGTAGAGGTTTTGTTCTTGTTGCTGATGTTCAGTTGCTTAGTTGTGTCCAACTCTTTGTAACCCCTGGGTGGACTGACTGCAGCACCCCAGGCTTTCTTGTCCTTCACTATCTCCTGGAGTTTGCTCAAATTCATGTCCTTTGACTCGATGATTCCATCCAGCCACGTTATCCTGTCACCCTCTTCTCCTCCTGCCCTCAATCATTACCAGCATCAGGGTCTTTACCAAAGAGTCAGCTCTTTGCATCAGGTGGCCAAAGTTTTGGAGCTTCAGCTTCAGCATCAGTCCTTCCAATGAATATTCAGTGTTGATTTCCTTTAGGATTTACTGGTTGGATCTCCTTGCTGTCAAGGGACTCTTAAGAGTCTTCTCCAGCACCACAGTTTGAAAGCATCAATTCTTCGGTACTCAGCCTACTTTATAACTACTGGAAAAACCATAACTTTGACTAGATGGATCTTTGTCAGCACAGTGATGTCTCTGTACTTTAATATGCCATCTAGGTTTGTCACAGCTTTTCTTCCAAGGAGCAAGTATCTTTTAATTTCATGGCTGCAGAAAACATCTGGAGTCATTTTGGAGTCCAAGGAAATAAAATGCCACTGTTTCTATTTTCTCCCCCATCTATTTGCCATGAAGTAATGGAAATGGATGCCATAATCTTAGTTTTTTGATGTTGAGTTTTAAGCCAGCTTTTTCACTCTCCTCTTTCACTTTCATCAAGAGGCTCTTTAGTTTCTCTTCACTTTCTGCCATAAGGGTGGTATCATCTGTACATCTGAGGTTGTTACTATTTCTCCAGGTAATCTTGATTCTATCTTGTGCTTTATACAGCATGACATTTTGCATGAGGTACTCTGCATATAAGTTAAATAAGCAGGGTGACAATAAACTGCCTTGTCGTATTCCATTCTTAAATTTGAACCAGTCTGTTGTTCCATGTCTGGTTCTAACTGTTGCTTCTTGACCTGCATACAGGTTTCTCAGGAGGCAGGTAAGGTGGTCTGGTATTCACATCTCTTTTAGAATTTTCAGTTTTTTGTGATCCATAGTCAAATGCTTTAGCAGAGGTTTCAGAGGAGAATATTTCCTTGCCTTTTCCACCTTCCAAAAGCCATCTGCAAACTTTGCCTTCTGAGCCTGTGATGTTGTCTGTCACCCATTGTGTGGGCCCACAAAACACACTATTCTTGGCCCCTCCATCAGTCCCACCTCAGCCATGGGAACCCAAGGAATTGGCCCAGATGTCCCTCAGAAAGCCATCAGCACAGATCCACAGGCACAGATCTGCGTACCAGGTACCAGCAGTCACATAGTCACTCAACTGGACATGTCATGGGAGCTAAACGTTCACTAGAGGCTGCAGCCTGGCACATGGCCCCAGTGTCCACAGCTGCTAACTCCAGACCCACCTCACCCACAGGAACACCCACAGGAACATTTATCTTCTTGGATTTCCCACAGGCACTGAACTTACAAAGGCACTAACAGCATAAATCCACCAACATCACAAAGCCATGAGACAGGGCTCAGATTCAGCCCTGCCTCCACATTTGGGGCAACTGCTTGCTTGTTCCCAGTAGTTGCAGAGGTGGAGCCCTGCCCACGGTGAGCTTGCTGAGGAGGCGGCGGCTGTGGTGGGGCCCTGGCCCTCTCTTCACATGTGCGTGGTAACAACGGGTCTTCTGTGGTGGACCTGGGCTCCATTTTGCACACTCCTCCCAGTTTTGGTCTGGGCCACACCCTAGCCCCTTCGGGCTGTCTCTGTGCAGCCAACCCCACCCCTCTCACCAGGTGTCCACTGAAGCCTGACTTTTAGCACCCAGCCGCCACTGGCACCAGCAGATGAGCTCTTGCTGATGGGACACCTCCTGTGGAGGAATACTCACTGGCTCCTCTACCAGCATATGTGCTCCCATCCCATTTACCCCAACCAGCAGCTCAGAAATAGATCAGGGAGCACCTACTCCAACAACTGGGAGCAGAAGGGTCTGTGATGCCAAACAAGGCTGTGATGCCAAAGAGGAGGTCCTGCTCAACATCCAGTGCAGGCTCTGGTCACTACCACACCAGTCACACCCCCAATCAAGGGGATAATGGCCAGTGCACACTGAGGACAGTCGAGGCAGTGAGTGCAGGGTAGAGCACAGAGTTGGGTCAGAACCATGTATCCTGCCTCCTGCACACTAGTTGCTGCACTCTCCTCTGAAGCTTCCTTTCTGTCCCCACTGATCTCTCCCCATTGTGAAGGAGGCTCCCAGAGTGGGGGAACCCCTCCACTTTCACAGCTCCCTCCCAGAAGCACAGATGCTCTCCTGACTTTTTTTTTTAACCATTTTTCCCACCTAGTTACATGGTAATCTTTCTTCTGTTTTGGTTGTATGAAATCTTCTGCCAGCATTCAGTGGGTATTCTGTGAGAATTGTTCCACATGTAGATGTAATTTTGATCAATTTGTGGGAAGTGGTGAGCTCCACATCCATCTACTCCGCCGTCTTGATCTCCTCTCACCCATTTGAATATTACTAGGCTTCTCATCTGAAACCATGTGAAATGCTTTCATGAAAGACACCAGTGTTTTCCTAATGAACAACTACGTGATCTGGGACTCTGTAGCATTTTCTCTCTGTTGACCCGTCTCCTTTTTGCAATACCATCTTCTGTTGATGTCCATGACATCACAGCATCCTGGTTTCCCATTTCTTGGCCCCTTTCGGTGCTCATTCACAACTCAGCTGTGTGTAGCTCTTTCCCAGGGTTCTTGGTTTCTTTTCACATCTTGCTCTCATCTCATTCAGCATGTTCTCTCCCAAGTTACTTGACCACCGTTCCAATAGATTTTATTTAAGGCAAGTTTATTGAGGTGATACTTACACATAGTAATTATCTACCTTTTGTGTTCAGTTCTGTGAATTTTGACATACAGTCCTATTACCACTGCCTCAGTCAAGATAAAGAATATTGCCATCACCCCCAAAAAGCTTCCTCAAGCTGAGCCTCTGTTGTCAGTTTCCTCCTTCACTTTCAGTCCTTGGCAACCAGAGATCTCTTTTCTGATCCTATAGTTTTGCCTTTACCAGATGGTAAATTTCATATTATTTTCAAAGAAAATGAAGATGATGACTTCCTTACTTATATCTCTAGTGCTAATTTGTCTTTGAGCTTCAGAGTCATCTATGCAGTGTTATTTGATTGTGTCAAGTTTAGAATCCTCTCTTTTCTTCATGCATCGAGGTCAAGTGATTCAAAAGCTACTTAACCTCTCTGAACCTTAGTTTCCCTCCATGAAAGAGGCAAGTATTTCCTTTGCTGATTTTTTGGGGAGACTAAGATAAATGCCACTAAGACACCTACCAGGCAGTGTATAACAATAGATGCTCAGTACATCATTAATATCATTGATGAACTTCCATTTCTTCAAGTGGACCTGTACCTTCTGAGGATGGAGCATGGCATTTCTGAGTCTCCAGCGCACTTGCTGGACAGTTCAGGCTCCTCAGAGGCCACTCAGTGCTGTATGTCTCAACAATATACTGGGTGAGAGAATTCAAGATACTTCCCATGATGCACATATGAATTCAGAAGCAGTTTGTTGTAAAATCGAGTCTTTTCAACCAACCAGTTACTCATGTAATGAGTATATCTCAGAATTTCTAGTTTGCTTCAAGTTTTGGGGGCTGATTAGTATGTAAAATGAAAACTGTTTCATTTCAGATCCTTTTTACTTAAAGGCAAAAATAAAACACAATGTTATCTTGCAGCATATGCTCCTCTAGTAAGATTACTCATAAGACCTCCAGGTCATTTACAGGAACAAACATGTTTCAGCCTTGCTTCACATTGGACGGGTACAGGGAGAAGTGGCAAATCCATTCACTCCTATGTGTTTTTGTATTCTGCGTCTTCACATTTTCATATGCCATTACCCAGGTGCAATTTATAATGCATCTGTGAAGTCATGTGATATTTTAGTAGATACTTCTTTTCAATTTCTCTTTAGATGAACTAAACAAAAGTACTTTAATAAAAGTAAATTGACAAGAATCACATTGTTCTCATTTCAAACACACATAAAGGAACTAAAAGGTTGTGAAATATGCCAGGCAGTTTTACTAATCCTCTAACCTCCAGAGAAAGGGCTTATAATTAGAATTACATTAGAATTGTCACAGCCAGCGATTTTTTTTTTAATACTGGAGGACTTCAACTGATTTCACGCTACATGTGCACACTAAAAATGCAGTTAGTGTAACGCAAAGAAATTAAAATTACAATTGAGGTGTCACACAGTAAGCGAAAAAGCTTTACTGATTTGTCTGGTCAGAGAGCTAATAACGACTTCATGTGGAATGCAGTGAAACAAAGGTGTCTTTCTCAAGAGCCAGAGTGTATTTGTGGCCGACACTATTTTGCTTAGGCCATATACAGCTGTACTTGATTATAGGAACATTAGTTAAGTGAGACGATAAAAAACAGCTGTATTTGAGATCACATAGGACTCTGCACATTTTCTCCCTGTGGCAACCAATCAGAAATCTTGCTGACAGGCAAACTTGTACAAAACGAATGATCCTATTTAGATTAATTCCTCTTAATGCCTTACACAGGCCTACTTTCCTGGCATATCGTGGAGAGAGCAAGTCAGTTCCATTCAAAATGTGGAGATAGAAAAGGCAAGCTTGATTACTTGATAAAATATATGACTATACTGGCAGAAAATGTGGAGTGCTCAGTCCTTGTAAAAATATGGCTGATGGGCTCTTCCCCAGCTCAGAGTTCAGCCACGAGGCACTCTGGAAAACGGAACGTCAGCCAGCTTGAGGTCTGCAGAGCTGAGCTTCAGCTGTGGCTGTCATGATGCTTCAGTTCTCTACTCTCTACCCGGTAACACGATACATCCACAAATTTTGCCATGAAACTCTGAAATGCCCTCTAATCCCTGGCTCTGGGTCACAGGATGTTATCCAACATCAGACCTAAAATTCGCTCATTTGGTTGGCCTCTCTGCCTCTGCCAGTGACCAGAGATCAAATCTGGGCTAGTCCACTAGGTCCAATGGGCTGATGGAGACACGTGGAGCAGACGTGTGAGCCGGCCCAAGCCAAGGTCAGCACAGTTGCACAGCCAAGCCCAGCCTTGATCAGCCAATCTGCAGGCTCATAAGCAAAAGCAGTGCGTCTCGCCACAGGGCACTGAGATTTTGCAGTTGTTGGTTATGCTGTATCACCATGGCCACAGTTAACTGGAGCATCACTGTGTGACCGTGGGCAAGCCCTCTCCCTGCCTCTCCTCCACTCCCATCTGCAAGTGATGGGAGGGATTGGAGGATCCATAAAGCCCCTTCCAGTGAAGCTGAGGACCAAGAGACCCACGATGAAAAGAGTTCGAGACTCCAGATGCTCAGGTTTCCTCCAGGCCCACAGGAGGAGCTGAGGAAAACACTTCAGCAGGCGCCGCGAGCAGGCAGAGGAGACTTTCTCCCCAGCGGTACAGCCATAAACGACTGGCAGTGCATCCACAGTTATGGACAAAGTCAATGAGGGAAGAAGGGTCTGAAGCTGGGGCCCCAGAATGTTTTCACAGTCAGCTCACAAACAAAGCTTGTTTTCTATAGGTTTAAACCTAGACAAATAAGCAAGTTAGAAGACAGGATTGGAGAAAATGGAAATCTTTATTTTTAAACACTAGTACATTTTCAAGCTGTTTTAAAAAGGAAAAATCATATTACCTCAAAACTATGCATCGAGGCATATTTATTTTTAACTCTAATCTTACAAACACATAATGAAAGAAACATTTTTATAAATATCTACTCAGAATATGTATTATGAAAAAAAAAGTGTTTAAAAATAACAGCCCCAGATCTCCCTCTTTAAATATATAAAATTCCCAGACAATTCATAAGGATTCTTTCTCAAGAGCCAAAAATTTCACAGAGGCCAACAATTCAGTTCTCATCAGACACAATCCAAAGTAAAAGGGATATAAAAAAATGTAAAAGTTTTGTACAAGGGAAATACAGATAGCACACGGGTAAATTTCATTACCATACATGCCATTTGTGTTTTAAAAATGTTTTATAAAAACTGCCATTTAAAACAAATAAGTGAGAGTCCTTCCCTGACTGTGGAACATCTATGTTATCACCCTCCCACCTGGGCCTGGAGGCCCCTACTTGCTCAGGAGAGCGGTCTCTGTTTGTTCTTAGGCCTAAAAGCCACGTGTGGGGATCCACCTCCTCTGGCAGTGGCTTTTTTTTGGTGAGTGATTTCCTTCACTTAGAAAAATTCTTTGGGATCAAAGGAGACAACTGCTAACAAGTGAAAGCAAGACTACGAGACAGCTTCAGACTGTGGTGTCCAATTAATAATGTGTATTTTGTGGTTCTGGTGACCACACTCTGGGGAGCCTGATTTTCCACTGTCAGAGACACTGCCTGTCACCTACCCCAGTGAAACACACGGCACAGCCCCAGGCTGTCCTTCCTCGGTCCTCTTCTGCCCAAGTCATTCTGCGGGTGCAGAGCAATGTAGGTAGACTATTGCCTCTTCTGACACTTCTTCTGGAAAGAGCTCTTTAAGAAAGTGCGGTAGACGGGGTCATCCACATATTCATTCTTGAATCTGGAGCTCAGCACTCTCTGTCTCTTTTTCTCCCCTTGGATTATGTCTGTTCCATAAAACGTGTCTTCAAATCGCATATCAGAAGCTGTGGACTAAGAACAGCCAGTGTTACTCTGCAGAAGAGCAGGCACTTGACATCACAGGAACAGACAAAGGCCTAGCTCAGTCAGGGGTAGGGAGGGTGCCCAGGCCCCTTAGGAGAAGGCCACACCCAGGGGCCATGAAGTGCCTCCCCACCCCCATCTACTTCCATTTAGCCTCATTTTCTTCAGGATCTCCAGCCCTAGGGGACTTTCCTCAACACAAGCAGAACTAAAGTCTTCTCATTTAAATCTCCCTGACTATTCATGCCCCTGCCCGACCAGGTATGCGACTGACTTGTCGACAGTCGGCTCTAATTCACTCCTATTCCTATTTACCTCTGGGTCTCTGTTCCCACCACTTCCCTGCAACTGTCCTGGTTCCTAGGACACTCCTCTACCCTAAATGTATATGATTACTCTGTCACCTCACTCTTGCATGAAGTCTCTGTCATTTCGTAAGTCCTCTTCCTCGTCCTCTGGCTGCTCTCTGTTCATGTGTCAGGGGCTCCCCTTAACTATTTGCTCAACTCTGATGGCCCTGAGGCTTTGCGTGTGGACTTTTCCTCTCCACATATGCTCCCCGGGCCTACCTAGCCATACTCACACCTTCAATTTTGACATCCATTCTAAAGACGCTCACATCTCTTACTCCAGTTCATACCTCCCCCTGTATTCAAGCCTGCATGTCCAACTACCCAGCAGGTGTCTCAGAATGTTTATCCTGGAGGCACTTTGAATATTCCTATCCTAGAGTGAACAAGTCTTCTTTCTCCATTGCTGTCCTTCCTAAATTCAATAAATGGCAGCACTACCCCCATCAAATCTAACTACATTGATCAGAAACCTAAAGGTCTTTGTAAACTTCCCCTTGTCCCCATCCTGTCCAGGACCCCTCCTACATGGACCTTGAAGCCCTCCATCCTTTCTTCTTTAACCCTACTGACCCCATGGTGCAGGCCCTCACACTTCCTCTGCTAAACCACTGTAACAGTGCTGCACCCTAGTCCATTTCTCACAGAACTACTAGAAGAAATGTCTCTAAAATCGCTAATTACATGACACCCCTGCTTATGGTCTTTCAATAGCCTCACTGCCTTCAAGATGACATCTATACTTTCTAGGCTGGATGTACATCAGTTCAGTTCAGTTCAGTCGCTCAGTTGTGTCCGACTCTGCAACCCCATGAATCGCAGCATGCTAGGCCTCCCTGTCCATCACCAACTCCGGAGTTTACCCAAACCCATGTCCACTGAGTCGGTGATGCCATTCAGCCATCTCATCCTCTGTCATCCCCTTCTCCTCCTGCCCCCAATCCTTCCCAGCATTAGGGTCCTTTCCAATGAGTCAACTCTTCGCATGAGGTGGCCAAAGTATTGGAGTTTCAGCTTCAACATCAGTCCTTCCAATGAACACCCAGGACTGATCTCCTTTAGGATGGACTGGTTGGATCTCCTTGCAGTCCAAGGGACTCTCAAGGGTCTTACTCCTACCCTATGCTTGGATTAAACTGACTTATTTGCAATTCCTGGTCACACTTAATTGTCTCCAGCCTCTGTCTTTAAATGTACTGTTTCCTTTGCACAAAAGATATCCTATCTTCTCTATGACTGACAAAAATGAGGTTCCTTCTTTTGGATTCCTGGAACACATTACGTGTTAATGTAGTAGAATGAAGGCATGGGCCAAGATGAGGGGTAGGTGTTGCCCCATCAGGGGTTCCTTGGACCCATTGAAGGTGAGAATATTAGGGACTATAAACTGAATTTTGCATGTGCTGCCAACACCAAACAATGTACTTTGCCACAGTCACTGCTCAGTAAGTGTTAGCTAGGCAAAGGAATGTGGGCTTTTTCTGTTATGCTCCAGTAAAGTTTACTTTTTTTAAAAAAATTTACAACATTGTGTTAGTTTCAGGTGTACAGCTAAGTGATTCAGTTATACATATACATATACCCATTCTTTTTCCATATAGGTCATTACAGAATATTGAGTAGAATTCCCTGTGCTATACAGTAGGTCCTAGTTGATCATCTATTTTATATGTAGTAGGTGTGTATATGTTAATTCCAAACTCCTAATTTATCCTTTGGTAACCATACTTTTGTTTCTGAAGTCTGTCTGTTTCTGTTTTGTAAATAAGTTCATTTGAATTATCTTATAAGTAATATCATATGATATTTGTCTTCTTACTATTATAATCTCTAGGTCCATCCATATTACTACAAATGAATTATTTCATTCTTTCTATGAGTGACGTTCCAGTATATATATATATATATATATACATACATACACACACCACATCTTCTTTATCCATTCCTCTGCTGATGGGCATTTAGCTTCCATGACTTGGCTACTGTAAAGAGTGCTGCAGTGAACACTGGGGTGCGTGCATCTTTCGGGATTACAGTTTTCTGTAGGAGTAGGAATGCTGGGTCATATGGTAGCTCTATCTTATGTTTTTTTAAGGAACTTCCGTACTGTTCATATAGTGGTTGTACTGATTTACATTCCCACTAACAGTGTAGGAGGGTTCCCTTTTCTTTATACCCTCTCCAGCATTGATTGTAGATTTTTTGATGATGACCCTTCCGACCTTTGTGAGGTGGTACCTCACTCAGATGTGTCAAGGGGTGTGTTTAGAGGTGGCTATGAGGTCAGTATAAATTTAGGCAGTCTGTCTGCTGATGGGTGGGGCTGTGCTCCCCCTTGCTGGTTGTTTGGCTTGAGGCCTCTCAGCACTGGAGCCCGCGGGCTGTTAGGTGGGGCCAGATCTTGGTGCTAAAAGTGCAACCTCCAAGAGAGCTCGCAGCAATCAATATTCCCCGGGGCCTCCGCCACCAGTGTCCTTGCCCCCATAGTGAGCCACAGCGGACCCCCTCCTCTCCAGAAGACCCTCCAAGACCCACAGGTAGGCCTAGTCCAGGCTCCTACGAGTTACTGCTTTGCCCTGGGTCCCAGTGCATGTGAAGTCTTGTGTGCACCCCAAGAGTGGAGTCTGTTTGCCCCAGTCCTGTAAAGCTTCTGCCCTCAAGCCCCACCAGCCTTCAAAGCCAAATCCTCTGGCATCCTCCTCCTGATGCCAGACTGTTAGGCTGGGAAGCCTGACCTGGGGCTCTGGACTCCCGCTCCATCTTGTTGTGGCTTTGTCTCTGGATGTAATTGGTAGGTTCCAGTCTATTTTGCTGATGGTTGTTCAGCACTTAGTTGTGATTTTGGTGTTTTTATGACAGGACATGAGCTGAAGTCCTTCTACTCTACTGTCTTGTCTGGAATCGAGGGGCTACTTTTAGTTTGGATGCTTCTGTCTCCTTCCTCAGAGTGTGCTGGCTCTTATACCCTTCACGTGGGATGTGCCAATAATTTGGCCACCCAAGGCAAACAGCCAATCGTGAGAAAAGATCCTGACACAGGGAAAGACTGAAGGCAAAAGGAGAAGGGGATGACAGAGAATGAGGTGGTTGGACGGCATCAACGACTTAATGGACATGGATTTGGGCAAATTTCGGGAGATAGTGAAGGACAGGGAAGGCTGGCGTGTTGCAGTCCATGGGGTTGCAAAGAGTCAGACATGACTTGGTGACTGAACAATAACAACAAAGGTTTGGCAGCCCACACTCACTCCAAGTACACCAGGGTAGCAATTGGCACCAGCTTGTGGGTCTCCTCGCAACAGCCCCTGAGACCCCGCGACAGCAGTAGCTCCCTGGATGGCAGAGAGAGTGACTGGCGTCTGCTCCCAGCTCTCTCAGTGGTCCATGCCCACCTCTGAAGCTCACAATGGTGGTGCTGGCTTGTGCCTACCCCTGGAATTTGTAGGTGGTATCCTGCTGCCTGAGAGCACGCGCAGGGAAAGGAGTTCCATTGGCAGTTCCTGCCCCTCTTCTTGTGTGGCCCTCAATAGTGGGTCCTCGCCTTTCTGAGGGCCCAGGCTTCTTCCATGTGCAGCCTCAGTTGCAATATTCCAGCCTCTACAGATTGTCTCCGTGTAGCCAACCCCACTCCTCTCCCTGGGTATGACCTCTGAAGCCCAAGCTTTAGCACCCAGCCCCTGCCTGGCCCAGCACGTAAGCATCTACTGCCGGGGAGTGTGGGTCACTCTCTGTTTTGCCCTCCAGAAGCTGGTTGCTGCGCTCTCCTCCGAGGCTCTGAAGCTTTGCACCTGTCCAATGAGGGGACCTTTCCTCCTTCACAGCTCCCTCCCTGGGGCACAGGTCCTGTCCCTACTCCTTTCTCTTTTTTTTTTCTTCCATCCTAACCGGTTATGTGGAGGTTTCCTTGCCCTTTTGGAAGTCTGAGGTCTTCTGCCAGTATTCAGTAGATGTTCTGTGCAAACCATTCCACATATAGGTGTGTTCTGGACATATCTGTGGGAGGAGGTGAGCTCCATGTCCTACTCCTCTGCCATCTTGATTCCTCCTTCCCATGAAGCTTACTTTAAAGCACTATTTTTCCTTCCTAATTCCTATTTTTGCCCCTTGAATGTGTTCCCAACTGGTTTTTATTGAGATGCCACCAATGTACAGAATACCTCATTATGTCATGGAGGCCTCCTTCCCTGGTGGTGACAGAGACAGAGCCTAGATTTGAAGGCTTGAAAACAGGTGATCAGTCATGAAGAAGAGACAAACAATGGAATAAAGAAGCTGGAAAACTAAAAACAGGTGCTGGTTAAAAGCTGAGCATGTTCCCTGCCAGTTCGTGAGACAGTCCTCCAGGGTGACAGGCTCCCTCTGTGGCTTCCCCAGATGCTACCCAGCTTCACCCAGGAAGCAAAGTAAGAGATTGTGGATGGGCTGGGCACTGTCTGTCGGAAGAAAACAGTTTTGGTTCATTCATTCTTGGCAAAGCATTTCCTCTGAGTAATCTTTCCATTTTATAAGTGCTAAAGTTAAAGAAGAAAATGAAACATCTACGAAAGTGTTGCCACTGTGTGAAGACAGCAAAAGTCAACCTCTCAGATTAATAATAAAACCGATTTACCAGCAGCGCCAGTTAATTATGCACCATTGCTATGGTTATTCTGAGAGACAATAAAAGGTAATGGGGCCGCTTCTGAAGTTAGTGGGAAGGAACCCAGCACAATCACCGAGGTGGACTGCTGACTCTCTTCAAAAATTTCTCCCCAAGTCAGCATGTGTCTGGGTGAGGAGAAGTCATTAAAACATGAAGGCCTCCCAGTGAGGGCTGCAACCTGCCCTTCCTTAAAACAACAACAAAAACCCCTCTAATTATAAAGTATCTTCCATCAACAAGTTTTCCAATTAGATTTGTTTCATCAAGTGGAAAAAAAATAGCATTCAGAGACAGGCTAGCCAAGGGCCAGAGGGTTATACACAAACCTGAAGGAAAAGCTGGTTTGCTATGAGAGAAGCACGTTAAGTCTTTGATTCAGTAAAATCAGAGGTGGCAAACTGGATTTAGTGACTGTGAGCAAACTAGATTTTGTCCCTGAAGAGGTTTTCCACTAAGCTCATAACAGGTTAGATTAAGAATATCTATGTGATTTATATATTTTTAATTTAAAATTTTTTCTCTGAAAATTAAAAATAAAAGTTCAATTTGGTGTGACTGCTCTGAGAAATGGATCTTAGAAAACTCAGAAGCTGTGCTCAAGTAAAGCTACATGGGAAAGCACACTGACATTAGAGCCAAATCTACTGTGGAACAAAGAGATTGTGATGAGAGCAGCTTTCTTTTAATGTGATTAAGAAATTGTATTTGAAATCTACAAGACCCAGCTGGTAGGATGCTTAATCATACATGAATTAGAAAATCAAAGACCTGAGGGTCTTTCAGAGGGCTCCCTACTCCATTTCTCAACCTCTAAATCTCCAGATGATTTGAAAAAAGAAAAAGGAAAGGGAAGGGGATGGAGAATCCATGGAAAATAGGAGCAACAGGATGAGAGGCAGTCATCTCGAGCAACCTGGAAAGTTGTTCTTAAAAGATTTCAAGACCTAGAACACTGACAAATTATCCAGGGTTTTAGGTCTCTTTTAAGGTTTTATAGATGTCTTTAGGCATACTTTATTTTCCCTTTCCCTGCTGTTTATTATCTGAGAGTTAACCTATTTTCAGGCGTGTGGTTCCCTACATGTCACGTTTCTTCACTGGGTGGGGAGCACTGTCACTCGTCTCTTGATTGTTTTACTGTGAAGGACCTTCCCCTCAGGATGCAGCTAAGAAGAAACTCAGTTTACACTTGATGTGGTATACTCGGGATCCCACCTGACAGGAGAGGGGCTGAATATACAGGTGAACATTTAAGGAAACACATGGTTTTTCCAAACTAATCTAGGATAACTCTGTCATTGCCTAAAAGTATATTATTAGCATGCAATGAAAACAAAGGATGTCATTTATTCAGAAAAAAATTCATTTTAGTCAGAAAAAGCCCCTCATTTAAATTTCCTACTTTAGTGTCTATCATTTCACAAATGCACTAGATATAATTCTAAATGAGTAAAACTGGCTTCATTTCAGGGTCCAGAAAATATTTTATGATACAATAGTGAACACTAAGTTATTGTGAATTATATTTTTTAACAACTTCAATTTTGATTATTTGTCCATGGTTGTCTCTTAATGGTATGTACAGGGCTTGAAACTAATAATGCTATCTTTAAAAAAAACAAAAACAAAAACCACTTTAATATTCCCACAACTAGTATTTGGGCTTTGTTTATTCCTTCTTTTATAAAAGTGAAAGTTTCATTTAATTATGAATTGAGACAACCATTAATGAGCTTCAGAGAGAGAGAAGTTGATCAATACAGTTGACCTTGAAAACATGGGTTTGAACTGCATGGGTCCACTTATACACAAATTTTTTTCAATAGTAAACCTGATGGTACTATACGATCCATAGCTGGTTGAATTCATGGATGTGGAACCATGAACACAAAGGGTCTGACTATACAAGCCATATGTGGGTGTCTGGGGAGTCAGCACCCCAACTCCCCACACTGTTCAAGGCTGCATTGTATATGATAAGGCTACAGCAAACTAGATGTTCGCTATACTGAGTCTCCATTAATCTCCTACGGAAAGCCTTCTTTTAACATGGCTTCCACTAACAAGATTGTAAATGTCTTGATGGTATCTTTATATGTTCCCAGTTCTCTTGCACAGAATATGTACTCAATGACTTTTTGTATGCCAACAGATGTTAACATAAAGAAGCATCATTTGACCTCATTAGAAAGAAAAATGAGGACGTTGCACTGGTTTCCCTGTTTCTGACCAAATATATTTGCTTTGGATTAAATAGATTTCAATAAGGGAAAAGACGCATTGGCTTCCTAAAAAATCAGGCCAAAGGCCTGAATGTGTTTCCGCTGGGCTCAGGAAACAGTGCTAGAGGCGGGATTCACAGGGCAGACCCCTCAGAGAGATTATCCAGTACTTACAAATCGAGCTTTCACTCTCTTAGGTAACTCTTCATCTAAAGTGTAGATGTCCTCTCTCTTCATTGCTATCTGGGATCCATCTTCAAATTCAACCTAATGAAAAATAAGGCATTGAGCATGGTATATTTTTAAAAAAGCAAGAAGCATTCACCATTTTCTTCAGGGTTCCAATTAGCTACACACACACACAAAAAAAAAGAGAAAAAGGATTCAAACAGAACAAACAAGAGAACTAGCCAACAGTCAAGGAAGGGAGAA
This sequence comes from Giraffa tippelskirchi, assembly GCF_054371585.1. Classification (NCBI taxonomy): domain Eukaryota; kingdom Metazoa; phylum Chordata; class Mammalia; order Artiodactyla; family Giraffidae; genus Giraffa; species Giraffa tippelskirchi. The sequence goes on from NC_137275.1 coordinate 156,752,942, forward strand.
AAGCTCTTTCCATTATCAGATCAAGAACAAAGCATGTTTCAAACAGGCCAAAATTCTTGAAAGTGAGTGTCCTGGAATATGTGATATGAAAACTTTATGCCCCCAAAGCAGGAAGGAAAAAAGGAAAAGAACTGCTGCTCAGATGATTTCTCGGAACATGAGACTGCGGCCAGTTTCGCATTAAGACTGGTGGAGCCTGTCGGTGCTCTTTGTTTCTTTAAGATGCTCTGATGACTTAAGAGGGAGGACTGTTTCTCTTTGAGAAAAAAGTGATGACATATTTTACTCTTATTATCTTCCCAGATAAAATAATTTCTCAAGTTCTTATAGAGCTTTAACTTTTCAAAACTCACTTTTGTTAAATTCAACCAAAAGGCCAAAAAAATCACACGTTCCCCTCAAACTCATGTGTCAACCATGTCAATGTGTGAAGACACATAACCATTTAAATGAAAATGTTTAAAACTTGTTTTCCCAAGCTATTCAAATGGAAGTAAGTATTTTCATTATCTATTTTTTTTTCAATATTTTATGCTGTTTTGTTAGAGAAAAAGTAAGTGACGTTGAATAACAGAAACGTAATCTGGGGAACTTCATTAAACACCCTATTCAAAGTGATCCTGATCTAGGCTTAATCCCACATGAACTCTCCCAGAAGAAAACAACAAAAGGGATGCAATCGAGGTAGAATATCTAATTCTACTATGTTCTTAACTCTGAACCATTTATGGTATTTTTCAAGTTTCTAAATTGCCTGTCTGAATTCTTTTAAGAAATAAATATATGCTTGCAATTCTAGTTAAAAGGGTGAGTTAAACCATGTAGCTGTGCTATGTTAATAAAAACAATCTGCTGAAGTTTAAAAAACTACTCAAGATAAAATATATAATTAAACTTTGTATGATCCATGTACTGCTCCCATTTGACTGAGCTCAAACAATGGGGCAGAATTAGGTCTTGGTCACAGGGGCCCTCTCCCTGCTACTTCCCAGAAGGCTGAGATGGGAAGGCTTTTCTTCCTGGCCTTGTTTCAACAGAATGGTTTCTTTAACATTTAATTAGGCCAAGGTGTCCTCCCATTTATACAGTTTGATCGCATAGCTAGAACTACCTGTGCCTACCTTTCTTCTGTTGCCAATCATTTGAGAATTCTAAAAGAGAAAAAGTCAGTTTTAAAATAGAGGAATTATGGTATGGTGACCAACCATCCCAGTTTGTCCAGGCATGAGGGGTCTCACAGGATGCAAGATTTTCAGTGCTAAAATCCAGGACAGTCCCTCAAAGGCTGGGATGGTTGTTCACCACAGTTTGGACAGAGCAGAGAGTAAGTTCTGGCTCTTCCCTTTACCAGCTCTGTGCACTTGGACAAATTATCAAATTCACTGAGCCTTTTCTCCCCTCATTTGTAAAGTAGGATTCAAACACCCTATCTTGGAGAGTTACTGTGAGGACCCCCAAATGCATATACCTAGGATACTTGCTGCTGCTAAGTCGCTTCAGTCATGTCCGACTCTGTGACCCCATAGACGGCAGCCCACCAGGCTCCCCTGTCCCTGGAATTCTCCAGGCAAGAACACTGGAGTGGGTTGCCATTTCCTTCTCCAATGCATGAAAGGAAAAGGGAAAGTGAAGTTGCTCACTCGTGTCCGACTCTTAGCGACCCCATGGACTGCAGCCTACCAGGCTCTGCCATCCATGGGATTTTCCAGGCAAGAGTACTGGAGTGGGTTGCCATTGCCTTCTCCAACCTAGGATACTTAGCACTGTGCAATAGGTATTTTCGTTCTATTTTTATAAATGTCTTTGCTTAGTCAATGGTGAGGCTGAATAATTAGACACAAAACACAAAATGACCTCAAAAGGCCACTTGGTTTAATGAGGAATTTTAAACTACTTGTACTTGAGAGACAATTTTAATATTAGTCTTAACTTTTTCATTGAGTCTATAAATATGCTCACTGTTCTATGTTGATCGGCCATCATAAATTCAACTGAAGTTAACACACTGATTACTAATTAGCCAGAATTTCAACATGTCCTCATTATGATACTTTTCATGTAGCTAATAGCTTTGCTACATGTAAGATGCTTCACTTTTGCATGTATTGTTTAATTAAATTTAATTATTTTCTTTTGAATGATGTAGTAAAGCTCTTTTCTAGGAGACTCCAATATTACCAGCCTGTCTTGTAATTTTTGCCTGATTTTGGACATTCTGATATAAAATGCTCCAACACCTAACCTGCTGTAAATGACCTCAAACTGCAACTTAACACTGTCACCAATATAGAGGGGAAAATGGCCTTTGAGTGCACACACACTCAAGTGTGCATATGCGTGCACACATGCACATGCGTGTACACACACACACACACAGGATATGTATATCCTCCCCTCCTCACTCCCCTTGGCTTTTTCTACAGCTTAAAAAATGTCCTTCCCTAAGTTTTCCAAATGTCTTTGAACACTGCTAATTACACTGTGCTCCAGTTTTTGGTGCAGTCTTTTAATGTTCTTTTCCATTTAAGCCCAAGCTCCTTATCAGTCTTTGAACAATTTCTCTGAGGAAAGTGGAAGTCTTATCATTCTCAAGCTGTTTTTAACTTAACAGGCCTGAACCTTCTTGCTTTTTCTCCTTTTACTTCAATCTTCCTGTTTTTACACTATTGCTTGAGAATGTTGATTTCTGCCATCACATTACTAGAAGTACTATGATGTATTGGTTCTAATAAATCTGTTCCTTTTTTAAGTCTTTCTGAAGGAACAGAAATGCACATGTGCCATCCATGTTGTTTTTCTTATTAGAGCTTAACTCATCCTCATTTCTAACAGGGATATAGTTCATTTTTTAATTGTGTAAGTGTTAGTCACTCAGTCGTGTCTGACTCTGTGACTCCACAGACTGTAGCCTGCCAGGCTCTTCTGTCCATGGAATTCTCCAGGCAAAAACAGTGGAGTAGGTTGCCATTTCCTTCTCCAGGGCATATTCCCAACCCATGGATCAAACCCCAGTCTCCTGAAATGCCGGAATCTTCTTTACTGTCTGAGCCAGCAGGGAAGACCTTTTAATTGTATACAGATATTTAAATAATATATACAGTTGTTCACTGAACAGACTTCCCAACTGACAACTGTACTTTTCATCACAAAAGAATCCTATAAAGAAACCTGCCTGCCAATGCAGGAGACCTAAGAGATGCAGGTTTGATCCCTGGGTCAGGAAGATCCCCTGGAGGAGAGTATGGCAACCCACTCCAGTATTCTTGCTTGGAGAATCCGTATGGACAGAGGAGGCTGGGCGGGCTACAGTCCACTGGATTGCAAAGAGTCAGACACGACTGAAGCAACTTAGCACGCACGCACACCTGGGTGCACAAATGGCTCCATCTGTGCTGAGGCACCACTGGTTTGCTGCTGCTGCTAAGTCACGTCAGTCGTGTCCGACTCTGTGCGACCCCATAGACGGCAGCCCACCAGGCTCCCCCATCCCTGGGATTCTCCAGGCAAGAACACTGGAGTGGGTTGCCATTTCCTTCTCCAATGCATGAAAGTGAAAAGTGAAAGTGAAGTCGCTCAGTCGTGTCTGACTCTTCGCGACCCCATGGGCTGCAGCCTACCAGGCTCCTCTGTCCATGGGGTTTCCCAGGCAAGAGTACTGGAGTGGGGTGCCACTGCCTTCTCCACCACTGGTTTAGGTTTGCTGAAATGTCAACAGGGATGACGTCTGTCAGGGAAAAGCCACCCATTCAGGGGCTGCTGGGTGATGAACAGCCATCACTGACTTGGCTTAGTTAGATAATCCAGCCACTTATTCTTTTCCCATATAACAGAAACACAAGAAAGCAGCCTACCATCCAGTTGGTCATCTTTTTGACCTAACTATATTCCTGACTATTAATCCATTCATCAAATGTTATTAGTTTCCCAGTATTGAACTTTATTATTCCCAGAATAAAACTCTATTATCTGGGTCATCAGTCTTTGAAACTTTGCCTTTTTTATAAAACAGCAGGTGTTCTAAATTCATGTAGCCTCTTGACCCGCACACTGGATACACCACCTGCCCTCTGGCTTCTCCTGTCCGTCTCAGCAAGCATCACACGCAGGGAAGCACTCACCTGGTACATGTGGGCAACATTTGATCCGAGATATTTGGCCCCGTAGAGTTTGCCATCAGGCCACTTGACTTGGACGACTTCTCCCTCAGCAGGAGGGCCTAGTTTCACACAGTCTCGGCTCTGCAGAATAAATGGAATCGGGCTTTTCAAGGCAAATGTCTAAGTGACTGCATTTAGAACTTAGCAAATGATGAACTCCTGACAATTAAAAGGAGTTATTGCCTCTGTGTTTTATGGATTATGATCTTGCATGGGTGTTCAGGGGAAGAGTTATGAGCCAAAGGAGCACTTGAAGATTCAGCCTAGATCATAAAGTTGCAAAGGAACCACCAAAATCCAAGAAGGAAGAAACATCGGCATTTACATTTGCTATCTGACAGAGAATTGTTCAGAGGATAAGTAAAATGTGCATAGAAACTGCTTTGGCTGAAAAATAGACTGGTTAATGATTTGTAACACCTGACATTTATACAGCATCTTGCAGTCAACATGCTTTAACATATATCTCATCTGATCCCCACAATCATTCCATGAAGTAGGCAGAGACTATGAATTGCCCCCAATTTACTGACAAGGAAACTGAGCCTCCGAGCAGGCTCTGGAGAAGTGAAGCTATGTAAGAGACAAAGAACTGAGGACACTGGGGCCAGAAGAGAAGCAGACCATCATTGGAGTTGGTAGGTCTTGAAGAAGCAGCAAGGGAAAAGTGCCAGGAACACCCCACAGTGTGTCAGGTGAGGCTGGGAGGGTGGTATCCTGTTTAGCAGCCCTTGTCTGAAGAACCCTGGACCTTCCTCAACAGGCCTTCTTCTGCCTGCATCTCCCATTCACTGACTAGCCCCTCCTTTCATGCGTGATCATGGGGACACCTATGACCAGTCTTCTTACTTTACTTCTTCCACTCTACTCCACCTCCTCCTCAGGCAGCAGCTCTTGAGTAAATTCCCCAGTAGTTCATCCTGGAAGATCCTTTTTTGTGGGGCATGGAGTTAGTTTACAGATACAGTTTGCAAACTTAAATTTGTATGTATTGAGTATGACAATAAAATTTTAATACAAAGGAATTAAATACTTGACTACTTTGATAAACTTTCTGCACATTTAACAATTCATGTTTTGCTAATCCTGGTATTTTACTGATGAGGCCAATCTCACTGACTGAAATGCACACTTGACCAGTCAAGTTATAAATGCAGACTGGGCATGATCCTGTGGTTTAAATGAGAGGCACACACAGGAAATATTTAGTGGTCTATGATTAGAAACCCACCATATATTACTTTCCATTATTAACAGAAAGTTTGCTTCATATAGGAGTGGTCCTTTTACTGGGCTTCCTTGGTGGTTCAGATGGCAAAGAATCTGCCTGCAAGGTGGGAGACCTGGGTTCGATTCCTGGGTTATTGCTGGATTCAAGAGTATACGTGGCAAGTAAGTATACTTTCTCACTGCAGATTATGCTTCCACTTAAAGCTATAGGCAAACAAACAAAGAAGAGGCTCTGCAGAGTTGATAGTCTGCATCAAACTTAGTCAAATGAAAATAAGTTTCTCATTGGCTTGCATAATATTTGACCTCAGGCAATGCAGGATTGAAAAGGTAAGATGAACTGTATTCTGTATAAGCCCCCAGGGTTATCATACCACTTTTCATCTCCCTTCCCTTCCCGAGATGCACCTGGTACTGAGAACATTGGAAGGTGCCGCTAGCTTCTAAATAGACATTGTCTGGTCTCCTGGGTTAGGAAGCTACATCAGCTCTGGGATAACTCTGAGCTAAAACCCAGATGCTTTGGTGATGGGGGCAGGGGGAGAACAAGAGTATGTTTCTTCCTTCATCTAAAGATTTTTTCCATGTGGAGGAAGCACTATTGGGGGTAATAACTCCTGGCTTTTTTTTTTAATTCACTTTTTAAAATTTAATTCTTATTGGAGTATAGTTGATTTACAGTGTATTAGTTTCAGGTACACAGCAAAATGAATCAGTTTTATAATACACACACACACACACATACCTATATCTACTCTTTTTAGATTCTTTTCCCATATAGGCCATAACAGAGTATTGAGTTCCCTGTACTATACAGTACGTCCTTATCAGTCATTTATTTTTATATACAGTAGTCTATATATGTCAATCCCAATCTCCCAATTTATCCCTCCCCTGCCAAAGCAATCTACGGATTCAATGCAATCCCTATCAAATTACCAATGGCATTTTTCACAGAATTAGGACAATTTTACAATTTGTATGGAAACACAGAAGACCCTGAATAGCCAAAGCACTCTTAAGGAAGAAAAGCAGAGCTGGAGGAATCTGGAGGCTGGTAACTTCTGTTTTGCCCCTCACTTTCTTTCTTTCTGTGGAGCTGCTCTACTGGCAGAAGACTCGCTTTTTGCTCTGCTCCTTCCACGGAGGGAATGGGTGGTGTCCTGCACCACAGGTCACCAGAAGGGCTAATTCTCAGGTCCAGTATATTAGGAGAATCCTTTGCCCAGATGTAAGCCACACTCTCCAGCATCTGCCTTATTACAAATAAAGGAGGTATTTTAAGTTTTCAAACACTGACTTCCTTCTCTAACTGCTTGCCCTCAGGCCCTTTCAATTGGCCCTTCTTCAATCCCAACAGAGGCAAGTCAAGGCCTCAATGGTTATGAAGCCACAGTCCCACCTACTCACCCACCACAAGCCACCTCCAAGCGGGGAAGTTATGCCCTTAGTTTTACAGATTTGACCTTCAACACAGTTTTACTAGCCTTTAGAATAACTATCCCAAACCAATCCTGAGCTGCAATTCCCAGTACCCTATCACCAATGTGTTGCCAATGGCCACAGAGATATGGCCTGAGCAATGTATAAAGGATACTCAAGGCATTTATCATAAACATACAACCCTGTTAGTAAACTAAATGTATGCAACCTTAGAGTGAGGAACAATTCTTTTTTGAAAAGGTGTCCGAAACTAAATGTATGAGATACAGTTTGTTTCTTACTGTTGGCAAACACTTGAATCACAGCAAGTCTTAATTTGGCACAAAGCACCTGACCTCAAAGAGCCCCTTCCAGCTCAGCTTCCACCTAACTGCTATGTTTCAGTCACAGTCACTTCACTCTCTCATGTCAAAATCTAGGGAAGACAATCCTGCTTGCTTTCTCAATTTCTTGCTTTCAGAACTCTTTTTCCTTTATTCATAGTAGAAGAATAAAGAAGAATAACCAACCAAATTGAACTTAAGGCTGCACATAAGAACACAAGAACATAAGGCTGTTTTGAGAGTTTTCCTTCCCCCTTCACCACCAGGCGGCACTATTCTCCGTCATGATGTGGAGCTTCCCAACCCTTGCTAGGTCCTTTAGGTGGAAGAGGATATACTTAGACTTGCATATAACTTCATTTAGTGAGTAGCATTATTTACACCCCAGCTACCGTCCAAATGGGCTTAAAGCAGCTCACAGTAAAACACAAAAGAGTTTATTTCTGTAACACCTAGTCTCCTCCATAGAGAAATGGTCTCAGATGTTGAGTCTGCCAGAAACTGCCTATGACTACATGGTGTATATAAAGCATTTAAAGAGGAATGGGATTAGGAGTATGCGGACTGATGAAAAGAAGTTAAAAAGTGTGATATTTATGCTTCCCTGACTCCTCCAGTGCAGAAACTGCTGGATGTTCCTCCAAACTGTCACAGTCACTAATCTGATATCTATTAACTGACCACCTGTGTGAGACACTAGAGGAGTCAGTGGTGTCCAGCTCTTCAAGGTAGAGACAGACAGAGGGTGTCATGCCCATGCCTGGAGGCCTGTCACACTGAGCCCCACTGCTGTAGGGTGGGGCTCAGGAGTCCCTGCAAGGGCTGGAATCCATGTGGAGTGCGTGAGCTTCGGCCACCAGAACAGAATTTGTATTTGATTTATAGATTGGGTTTCTGAGTAAGACTTCATGCAGGGAAAAAAAAAAAAAGGTTTCTGTTAAAAATAAAAGGTCCCTGCTGTGCGTGAGGAATCAAACAAAGCAGAGCTTCTCCAAGTGTGATCTGAACCACTGGGGACACACATTACAATTGGAGGTTCCAGTTGCCACTGCCCACCACTCTACGTGACTTGGATGTTTTTTTTAAGCATTATAGAATGGACCTCCTGATGCAGTTCTTAGTGTGTTGCTGGAACAAGTGAACACCTCTGCTGGAGAAGTATATGCATTAGAAACCTTGAGTAATGCATTTTTTCCATCTGCTGTCTAGACTCTCAGAAGAAGTCTGCCTTCACCTGCCTTTGCTGTACTGCCTCCAGGGATGTGTGAACTCTCCTAAAATCTGCCAGTTCTCTGTCCACAGGGACACTGGTGTCTGGAGCTGTCAGTCAGCCTGTAGCTAGATTACTACACAAGTGAAGTGAAAATGAAAGACAGAAGTAGTCATCACACTCAAGAGTGGACTTTTGCCTATGATTAGAGGATGGAGATGAGCCACAATTCCAGTGACAGGACGGTGTCATATCACATTCTTGCCAAAGTGATGCCAAACCCCTGTACTTTCTCTACTAACAAAAGGGAAAAGCCCAATGGCCAGTCTGATTATCAGAATTCCAAAGTCACTGTGTTTTTGGAACTCCTACTAGGACCTTTAAAAGGGACCTCTAGAGGCAGCAGCTGTCCTTGCATGCTGCCTACCACTCTCTCCCCCACTCCCCGCCTCTACTCTAGTAAGTATAATCCAAGACAGAGCAAGCAGCCCCATCTACCAGTCTGATTACACCAGATGAAGACATGGTACATGAAGTCCCAGTAATTCATTAGCACATAGTTTGGAACCTCAGACAATCCCCCATGCAGAAAATGCTTAAATAACCGAGAGTAAACTGATGCCAGCAGCTGCATTGAGGGATAATCACCAGCTCATTACTGGACTTGGGCAGGGATTAACAAAATGATAGGCATGTGATCATCAACCTGGCTATCTGTCATTGGTTTGGCTCCTCAGCCTCTGAAACCCCTTCTCCCTTTCGAAGTCTCAGTGGAAGGCAGAGCTCACGTGCCATTACAAATGCTGAAAGATGCCAGATACGCCCTGGCCCAGCATCCCTGGCAGCAGGTTCAGACTGGGCCAGGCCAATGTTGGCTCCATCTGCCCAGGATGTAGCACCTGTGACCAGAGATGCAGAGAAACAGTAGAGGCAGATGCTCTCAAAGGTAGCAGCAGCTCACGTGTGTTGATGGCAGAGCCCTGCTCCAGGGCCCCGGAAGGGGAGGTGACCTGGTCCTATTCACCCCCCAGCTGAGCAGCCTCCCTTTCTCACCTACTGTTTGACCTTGTTTTTCTGAATTCTTGGATATTCTGTGAGTGTCCTAGTATCTTTCCACTAAGTTTCTGTAGTGCCTAAATCACTTACAGTAAGTTTTTTGTTTGTTTGGTTTTGGCTGCACTGTGCAGCTTGCAGGATCTTAGTTCCATGACTGGGGATTGAACCCAGGCCTGGCAATCAAAAGTGAAGAAGCCTAACCACTGGACTACCAGGGAATCTCTGAGTTCCAGTTAGTTTTTGTTGCTTGCCACTAATGACCTTGACAGATAAGGAATGACAGGTTTGGGTGGTGGCAGTTCCTTCCTCACAACGTGGGGAAAGATCCTTTGATTTAACAGTGGAATATAAAAATGGAAGGTTTCCCACACCACCTAATCCTCATTCAAAGGACCTATGAGGAAAATCATCCCTCAAAAAGGAAGGGAACATATTCATGGCACCACCCACCTGTTTACAAGACATGGCCCTAGATGATTCGTGACTGCCCCCAAGTTGTATTTTCTTGGGCTCCAAAATCACTGCGGACAGTGACTGCAGCCGTGAAATTAAAAGATGCTTGCTCCTCAGAAGAAAAGCTATGACAAACCCAGGCAGTGTATTAAAAAGCAGAGGCATCACTTTGCCAACAAAAGTCCATTTAGTCAAAGCTATGGCTTTTCCAGTAGTCATGTATGGATGTGCGAGTTGGACCATAAAGAAGGCTGAGCACTGAAGAACTGATGCTTTCAAACTGTGCTGCTGGAGAAAATTCTTGAGAGCCCCATGGACTGCAAGGAGATCAAACCAGTCAATCCTAAAGAAAATCAATTCTGAATATTCATTGGAAGGACTGATGCTGAAGCTCCAATACTTTGGCCACCTGATGCGAAGAACTGACTCATTAGAAAAGACCCTGATGCTGTGAAAGATTGAAGGCAGGAGGAGAAGGGGATGCAGAGGATGAGATGGTTGGATGGTATCACGGACTCAATAGACATGAGTTTGAGCAAACTCCAGGTAGATAGTGAAGGACAGAGAAGCCTGGCATACTGCAGTCCATGGGATTGCAAAGAGTTGGACACAACTTAGCAACTAAACAACAATAACCAAGTTTCCAATGTACTCTGCAGTCTGAAGATGTGCTCTCTGCAGTGGTAGCCCTTTAGAGGGGGTTCTCAAGGAGATGACTTCCAAAGGGACGTATCATATTATGTGGATTAAATTTTGCACTGCTTGTTGTATATAAGTCACAATAATTTACTAACAACTGTCACTCTAATAACAAAGATAGAAAATGTTTTAAAATTATTTTTCTTTTTTTTCCCCCACTGGAACAGTTTTAAGTAGTTTATTTAGCTAGGCATAGACTTGACAAACATTAGTATGATTTTTGTAGTTTCCAAATAACTTTTGTTCTGAGCTTCTACTCTATATCCTTTGCGGAAATTATAGATTTTTTATTTTAAAGATAGAAAAACAAACTTAAAACGACCCATATTTTCATCACCTAGATATAAATCCTTTTAATATGTGGATTCTTCTCTATGCTTCCATGCATTAAAAAAAAAAAAAAATTCAGACCTCCTGTACAGATAAAATGTCTCCCCTCATAGCCACAGCCTTTATTTTCTTTCATGTGAGAGCACAGCTGCCCTCTCCCTAAAGAGGCAGACCTGGCTGCAGCTGTGAAGACCTCACAGTGCAGGTCCCACTATGGTCCTCACACATCCCACAGCACTTGAGGGGGAAGGGTCTTTCTACCATGGTAAAACAGACAAAACATAAAACTTGCCACTTTAACCATTTTCAAGTATACATTTTAGTGGACTTAAGTATATTCACAATGTTGTACAATCTTCACCACCCTCCTTCCCAGATTTTCATCATCCCAAACTGAAACTCTGCACCCATTAAACAATAACTCCACCTCCTGCAGATGAACCTAGGGCCTACTATATAGAATGAAGTAAGTCAGAAAGAGAAAAACAAATATATTAATGCATATTTATGGAATCAAGAAGGATGGTACTGATGAACCTATTCAGAGACCAGCAACAGAGATGCAGACATAGAGAACAGACTCGTGGACAAGGGTCGGGAAGAGGAGGGAGAGGGTGAGATGAATGGAGAGAGGAGCATGGAAGCATATACACTGCTGCTGCTGCTGCTAAGTCGCTTCAGTCGTGTCCGACTCTGTGCGACCCCACAGATGGCAGCCCACCTGGCTCCACCGTCCCTGGGATTCTCCAGGCAAGAATACTGGAGTGGGTTGCCATTTCCTTCTCCAGTGCATGAAAGGGAAAAGTGAAAGTGAAGTCGCTCAGTCGTGTCCGACTCTTAGCGACCCCATGGACTATATAGCCTACCAGGCTCCTCCATCCATGGGATTTTCCAGGCAAGAGTACTGGAGTGGGGTGCCATTGCCTTCTCCGGCATATACACTAACATATGTAAATAGATAGCCAATGGAAATTTGCTGTATGACTCAGGGAACTCAAACTGAGGCGATGTAATAACCTAGAGGGATGGGGTGGAGAAGGGACATATGTACAGCTATGGTTAATTCATGTTGATGTATGACGGAAATCAAACCAATGTTGTAAAGCAATCATCAATCAATTACAAATAAATAAATATAAAAAAATAGCTCTCCATTTCCTGTCCCCCAGTCCCTGGTAACCACCATTGGAAAGCTTTCCTGATTTGGAACCAGTCTGTTGTTCCATGTCCAGTTCTCACTGTTGCTTCTTGACCTGCATACAGATTTCTCAGGAGGCTGGCATATTGAGTGCAACACTTTCACAGCATCATCTTTTAGGATTTGAAATAGAATCTGGCTATTTGTAAGCACCTCGTAAGTGAAATCACATATTTTCCCTTTTACGTACTTGGATAATTTTGTACCTTGCTATTGATCACCTATAATTAAGAGGATCTTCTTAGTTATTAATTATCCTTTAAAAACTCCATTTTACTGAATATATGCAACATTTATGGATATTCCACAATTAATTTAAGCACTCTCCTGTTGTGAGAGATATAGGTCATTCCATTTTTCTCATACCATCTATAATACTATTGTATATTTTTCTCCATAAATCTTTGTCCAAATTACTGTTTTCTTAGAATAGACTTGTAGAACCAGAATGACTTTGGTGAAAAGGTATATAAACTATAAAGTTAAATTCATCAGCTTTGAAAAATTCACCATCAGACTTACTTCTCTAGTGCAATAAGTCTATTTTTAGCCACTCAGCAAAATTCTGCTTCAGTCAGTCCAAGGTGGAGTCCAGGCTAAATGTCCTCCCAGTCTCTCCTCTCAGCCACACTGAGAACCAACGCTCAGGAAGATTCTCTCCCAGCACAGCCCATACATCCTGTGTATAAAGGAAGAACTGATTCCACGCTGGTTCCTTTGACTATACCCCCTTCACAGTGGCAGCCTTCCAACAGACCTCTTCTCTGTGTTCTGTACTAGTTGTGAAACACTGTCATTTCAGCCTGTGAGGCAATGAATTCAAGCCAACCTACTTCTACACTGACACTCATCATTCTGGGAAAATTCCATGTCTGATGCCCAGTTTTCCTGTGTAAGAGATTTTTAAGTCTTTTATAAGGGACATACATGGACACATGTACACACACCCTTTCTGTAGACTGATACTCTGGTTATCTCTTGGTGTGATGCCTCCTTATTCCCTCAAACAGCCAAATTCCTTTCCAGCAGCCACACTTCTCCACTGCCCATCTTAACCACTCCACTTAACCACACCCATCTTCTAAAAGACAGTATCTTCTTTACACAAAGAACAGTATTGACACTTATTTGGTAAACTTCTGGGGGCCAATTAGTTGGTTAGTACACACTTCCCCTTTTGCTATAAGCCAAGAGTGAAAACAATTCCTGGTAAAAGTTCTGAGGCCCCAGAGATGGAGGAGATTTTATTCTTCCAAAAGTTACTATAGCATTAAGCCTCAGAAGGTACAGTGCTAATAGAAGTCACATTTTTGTTATTAGAACTAGGTGAGATGCTGGTATGAAAAAGCTTCTAAAATCATAGAAAATACACAGCTAAGCAATTTCTTTTGGAATTATCTTTCTGGCTCTTTTGAAGGGAGGAAGCATAAGAAAAGTCAGTAACTAGAATCACGGGTGACACTGGGGAGCTGACCTGACTGCAAAGGCCTGTGAGAGGGACACGGGGAGCAGCCAGAATGTGTGGGGCTAAGCAAGCCGGCTCTGAAGTGCTGGCCAGGGGTTTTCTGTATCCCTGGAATTGGAGAGTATGAATGAAACCGTAATTTAGTCTCTTCTCCCTGCCTTGGAGAGAGGCCTCTCCTCCCTCCCTTCCTGCCTCTTCTCCCTCTCTGGCATACACTGTGTCTCCTGGTGCCTGGCACTGACTCGGCATTGGAAGGCAGAGACAAAAACAGTCCTCTCAGAGTGCTTTCTTTCAAAGAATTCAGAATCCAGATGGGGACTCAAATATATACATGAATACCTACAATATGATGTACTGTATGTGATCATAGGTGAATGGGCAGAGAAGTAGGGACACTGTGTTCATGACTCAGGCTCCCATGACATCAACTGTGTCAAGGCCCTTCTCCTCATGATTAACCTAATTCCTCAGGCCTTCCCCTCAGTGGTATATCCCCGGCCACATGAGTGAATGAGTCAGAGAATCCCCCTTCAGGACTCTCTTGCACTTATCTGGCTTGGTCTATGTGAATGCTGTAAGCTGGGCAGAGAGCAGTGATGTAGCCCTTAGAGGCAGACACCAGATGGAGCTGGCAGCTCCCCCAGCACTTTGTGGGGATCACTGATGGAGGCTGTGGTATAGCAGCTTGATTTTATTGGGGCTCCATAGCTGGTCAGGCTATCACACTGTTGAGGGATGCGTGTGGCCAGACCAAAAGCACAGAGCTGTAGCCTGACCCTTTCTCTACCCCGACCCTTTCTCTACCCCTCAGGAGTGTTCTCAAATCCCACCAATGATCCCTGGGCTGAGTCCCCCTCAAACCAGGAATCAATGCAGGAAATCCTTCCAGTTCAACTCCTAAAAGCTCCATATATATAAACTACTTGAAAATGGGGTCAGTATGTTGAAATCTTTCTGATACTTCTTCTGCAATCCTCCTTTTATAAAGGTATGGAAGATATTACTGGGAATTTTGTGCTTACGGACTCTCTTGACCAATGAGTTGACTGAAAATTACTAGCCTTCACCACCAATAATAATAACTACCACCATAATCATGAAGACTACCTGAGTGTTTAAGTGCTGGTGTGTGCGTGCGTGTTCAGTCACTCAGTTGTGTCTGACTCTTTGTGACCCCATGGACTGCAGCCCTCCAGGCTCTTCTGTCCAGGTAGTTTTTCAGGCAAGAATAGTGAGTGGGTTGCCATTTCCTAATCTAGATTATGTGCTGGACACCATGCTGCTTCACATAATATGTTTCAAAAATTACAACCCGTGCATTTACTATTATCTCCATTTTATGGATAAGGTAGCTGGTGTCAACTTCCTTGCCCTGGATTGCATGGGTGGTTATGGAGCAGAGATGAACACTAGGTCTGTCTGCTACACATCCAGCTCTTCTTGCCTTGAAGACTCAAGCCAACACCTAGCCCACTCCTGGGCTGGCTGCATCCTCCTGCTGTGCTCCCTGCAGGCACTAATGCAGAAGCACCCCAGAACTGAACTCCTCATACTCAAAAAAGGTGGGCAATTCCCATCTCTAGGGGACAGGTCTTTCACCCTTTTTATATTAATAGTTGTGGGCAGAAGCTAAATACATGAGGGGAACAAAATATTTTATCATGTCAATAAAAATTATATTGCAAAACCAAGAAATGGAGGGCTTGAGGTCAATTTCTCTGTGTTGCTGTTGTTCAGTGTCTAAGTCATATCCGACTCTTTGTGACTCCCATGGACTGTAGCCCACCAGGCTCCTCTGTTCATGAGATTCTTGCAGGCAAGAATACTGGAGTGGGTTGCTATTCCCTTCTCCAGGGGATCTTCCTGACCCAGGGATCGAACCCAAGTCTCCTGCATCCCGCAGGCAGATACTTTACCACCAAGCCACCTGAGAAGCCCTGAATTTCTCTGTAGTGGTTTCTAAAAATAGATGTCAGTTCTAAACGCTGAAAACAAAGGGATGAAAGGAAGGATAAGGGTAAGTGTTGTGGGGAAAGAAGGCTGTCCTGTGCTCACATCTCATGCTGGGGGCTCTGCTCATCCATGCTGGCTTCTGCCCACTCTCCGCTGCCCCGCAGACTGCGCTACTCCCCAGAGCACCCACCTGGGCCCACAGACACGACTGGCAGTCTTGCGGTCATGCTGCCTAGTATCAAAGAAGAGCTGCTACTGTGCAAGACCAACTTTATGTCCTGGCTTCCTCAGCAATAAAATGGAGATAATAATACAACCTTGCAGAGCTGATAGGCAAATGAGAGCTAATAAATATTTAAAATGAGAGAAAAACAAAGCACAGTAGCTGGCAGCTGGTGAGTCAGAAGTGATCTGTCACTGGATTTACTTCACAACAGGGAACATGGAGTATGCTAGGGAGAGGACAAAAAGCCTTGGGAGAAGGTGATTCTTGGCATTTGAAATCATGAAAAAGGATGCACTGAGAAGCCAAGAGCCTACTATCAAAGATGATTAGACAATGTTAGCCTCGTTGAAATCCAAAAAACCCAGTAGAGGAGGAAAGCAGGTGTCATCTCCCAGACAGGCAAAGAAAGCAGCATAGTGTTCTGCCCCCGCTCACACAGCTAGTAAGTAGACAAGTGGGGCGACCTTGCACTCAACACGTAATTTTCAATCATCTCTTATGTTCTAGGAATAGTGGAATTGGTAGTGAGAAAAATAGTTGTTTTTTTTTCTTAAACCTCATGCAACTCTTCAGTGGAAAATGCAGGCGTTAAACTAAAATAATAATAAAGGTAAGTGTAAGAATTATATCATAGAACTCACAGGGTAAAGCAAAAGCGTTTAACTGAGGGATTATTGCCACATTACATGGTTATTATATCCCAGAGACACCCCAAGAGGCGGGAGAACTAAGATGAAATTTTGACACAAGATTCTGAAAGAATCCAGATAAGGAAAATCAGGAAACACAAGTTATGATATAAAGTTTCTCAGAAGGGTTCAGATCTTTTTAAAGAAATAACTTTTTTTTCTGATTATAAAAATAAAACATGCTTATATGGAAAATATAAGAAGGGGATAAAATTGAAAATCATAATCACCTATGATTACACTCTCCAGAGATAATCAGTAACATTTTGATGCATTTCCTTTGAGAATTTTTCCTTTGCATATTTATATTTTTGTATATAATTGGGATCATGCTGTATACACAATTTTTGAGCCTGATTTCTCCATTTATTACACAGTGCCATTAAATAACCTTTGAAAACATGATTTTTAATAGCAGCATAAATAATTCATTTAACCTTAGCTGCACTGGTAAGTGTTCAATGTCCACATTAAAGCAACAATGAGTTGTCAAGCTTGCATCACCAGTTTGAGTTTCGGGCACTGTGTTCATACACTCAAGACCAGAATTTGAGTGGAATGCTGTCCTAAAAAAAATTTCATCCTGAAAGTGTCCTGAAGGAAGAACATCCTGAAAACCACTTTATATTTATTAAATCATTCATTCCTTCCCACAACAAATATGTATTAAGTCACAAAGGCAGGAAGACTATTTTGTTTGAATTTGAGAAGACTCATGAGGAACCTGATAGCATGTAAAAGCTGCCAGAAAGAGAGGATGAAGGGTATTCAGTTTTGATCTAAAGGTTAAGAACTGGCTGGATCTTGGGGGTGTTTCAGAGGCACCATTTAGACTCCACACAAAGAAGCTCATGCCTCCTAATAGTTACAGCAGCAAACTGGTAGTGAGTCCCTGCAGCTTGGAAGTATTCAATACCAGACTTGAGAACTACTGTACAGGGGTTAAGGTCATGCATACTTGCTGCAGAGCCTGGAGTCTGAGGGAGTCACAGAGAAGGGTTAGGTTGGTTTAGAGGCTACAGTGGGAGGGGATTGCACACTTAGCCATTAGCTTGTCTTACTTAGGCAGCAGTCCTGAATTGAGCCAGGGTTACTCAGAACTTTTAGACAAGAGACCTGCTGTCTAAGATTTTCTCATTGAACAGTCTGTCCATGTTTCACTGGAAGTTACAGGCAGAGCTAGGATTATGGTTCCTAAATTTCTCAAGCCCTTGTCTAGTGCCATTCTTCCTTCACCAAAGTGCTGGGAACAGAGAATGCAAAAAACAAGAAGAAAAATCTGACATAGATGGAAAATAATCTTTTCCTTTAATCTAATCCCAGTCACTCTCTGGCTACACTGGCTGCTGCTGCTGCTAAGTTGTTTCAGTCGTGTCCGACTCTGTGCGACCCCATAGACGGCAGCCCACCAGGCTGGGATTCTCCAGGCAAGAGTACTGGAGTGGGCTGCCATTACCTTCTCCGGCTACACTCCTAGAGGTCCTTATATAATAATATCAGCTTCCTCTATGGCCAAAAATAGGGAGCATCAACACCCCAAGGAGAGGACCCATTTATGTAGCACTGTCTCATTCTCTGGTGGACACACAGAAGGTCTGTTCTAATGTAACAGCTAGGGAGCTCGCAAGCAGGTAAAGCAAAAGCATGGAAGTGATAAAAGAGGAGTGAGACCTCCACCTACTGCTGTGGAAAAGGCTTTGATGAAGCTTCGGAGGTTCAGTGTACAACTGCAAAAAGACACTGTGGTGTATAAAAATATGTCAAGGATTGATTACTCTTGTGGTGTGGCCGAAAAAGATCTTGGCCTTTGAGTCTCCAAATGACACTACGTTATACAAGTGGCATGCCGCGTTGTCAACTGGGGCCATGTGCCCAAACAAAAGGCCTCGCCCAAGCTGGCCCAGCAAGGGCTCACACACATGACCACACAGGTAGCTGTTCACCAAGGGCTGGGCTTGGGACAGGGGCCTGTGTGTGTGTAAATGAGTGGACCGCTAGGCCAGGGAACACTCTAATGCTCACAAAGATGATTATAATTGACCGAACGTGTTTCTTCCCGTGCCAGAATCAGAAGAAGACTATAAGATTTTCCAGGCCAATGTCTCATTTTAAAGAAATGGGTTGAATAGTAAAATGACTTGCCTAGAGTCACAACTCACTGAGAGCTGACTATTATTTAGTTTAACCTGGCATTTCACAGCTCAGTTGTGCAAGATTTTGAGCAAATGAGTAACACCTGGGGAGGATTTTAAACAGAGGATTTAAAAGGATAACCAGGAAGGGGTGAAGACAAACTTAAGGATTTGTGAGAATATGATTTGTCAAAAAATGTCAACCTATGTTAAATTCAGAACCAGAAGAATCCTAAAATGAATATATGTTCAAATGAAGTAATCCAGAATTTCCTCCAAGTTGCAAATATGCCTGAACATAGCAATAAAATATGAACAGCTCATTCTATAAACGTTTCCCATGGAACCTACCACTTCAATGTCTGTTAATTTAACATGTCCTTCTCAGATTTAATGCAAATGCGTAAACTTACACAATCATGTTCATAACAGACTGTCTTATGAAGAACAGGATGTATGTAATTACTACCAGCCTATTTCCACAGAGGCCAGTCTGTCACAAATTGTAGACAGATAAATAAGATGGCTGAGGAGAGGATAACGAATCAATCGATGTACTCAACACTATTACCCTTAAAGAGAAGTCAGAAATTTCAGAAATTCCCCAAATGATGCTTATGTTGTCAAAAGACTGTCAAGTCAAAATCATCTCAATGTGAAATTAAGGAGAATTTTGCAGTTTGTAGGTTCCAGGAAAAAAATAAAAATTATATATAGATAACATGCTATTGTCAGATGCATCAAAACCAGAGCTTTTAATCCAAAGGGTTAAAAACACATTAGAGGAGGGCAGCAAATTTAGCTTTTACTGATCACACTCAAGCCTGGAATGCCTGGTTCAGAATTACACTGAGGATTATGTTGTGCCCTTTTTCTGATAGTTAATGAACCTTTGAAGTAGGAACCTCTCTGCTCTTTTCACGCTGGATATTAATCTTTATTTGAAGCCTGAATTTTGCTAATATCTGACTTGCTTAATGAAAACTAAGCAGTCAGCCAATTAATATTTCAATTATGATATGGTCTTTTTTTCCCATCTCCCTCCAAAAAACAAGGTTTTGTTAGCATCCTCAGTTACTTTCCTTGAAACAGACACCCACAGTTTTGAATTGATGTAGCTTGGCATATACTGGCAACTGCGAACCAAAAACATGGCAAAAGGAGACTCCCAGGATACATGGGCATCTGTAAAGGGGGATCAGTGGAGGTGATGCTGGAACCAGAACAGCTGAACCTGGCTTTTATAGGTTAAACTAAGAAGGGAGAAAGAAGACCTTAGGGATGATACTATAGAAAAAGAGACATGAAGACAGAGGAAGATAAGGAGTAAAAGGAGATGGCTTTGCCAGCAACTGGTCCATCATAACTACCAATCAGCAGTAACTACCTAACAGTAAAGCTAGGATGTGATTCCTAGCTTCTATCAAGTCAATATGATGCCAGATGCATTCGAATAAAGATCTACATGCTCATACACACACGTAAGGATTGTATATACACCTTTAAAACCCTGGAAGGATACATAAGCAGCAGGAGGGACTGCACCCAGATGGGCACTGCTAAGGAGGCTTGTACTGTTCATCTCACAACCACCTATATTTCTTGAAGTTTAGCCAACCATGGGAATATAAGGCAAAACACTGGGCACACGTGATGGTTAAATCTTCGCTGCTAATTCTTATTATTACTGCTAAGCACAACATTTCGTCTACCAAAGTAAGTCATTGATCCTTTCCCTTTAAGAATGGTATATAAATATCAAAAGCGAGGATGCTCAGGACACGGAAGATTCACCTCCTTCAGAAAATGAGAAGGATTCCCAGAGGTCTCAGTGAAAGAGCCCTGGGGAGGGAACATGGAAGAAGAAAGAAAGAAAGTGAAGTCACTCAGTCGTGTCCAACTCTTTGCAACCCCATGGACTGTAGCCTACCAGGCTCCTCATCCATGGGATTTTCCAGGAAGTAGTACTGGAGTGGGTTGCCATTTCCTTCTCCAGGGGATCTTCCCGACCCAGGGATCAAACCCAGGTCTCCCGCATTGTAGACAAATGCTTTACCGTCTGAGCCACCAGAGAAGTCCTGAGCCACGTAGAAGAAGAGGGGAAGTAAAAGTCCCAGAGGGGAGCCTGCAGGCTATGTGTACAGAAATGGGGCTGGGGCCGTGGGCAGAGGGTTGGGGAGTATGAGTCAAGTCATGGAAATGAGTGCTGAGGAGAACTTGGAGTAAGGGAAGTTAGGATGAGCTGTAGAGTAAGGCCAAGACTACAGATGTGCGATGATGCTCCATTTAAATGTTTGTGTGTCAAGATGGAAGCCCATAAAAGGTGAACAGGACTCATCAGTTTGCGTGGCCATACTGTCACACTGAAGAATTACTTGGTCAAATACTATTTTATCAAATGGGTTAGAGTTAGGTAGTAGTGTGTATGTTGTGATATGTCCACTTAGAGATGAAAATGAAGTGAAAGCCATTTCTGAAATATGTGATATCTGTTGTGCACTGTGACATGGAGTCTTTCACTCAGTGTCCCTTCAGCTCTGTGGGAGACAAAACAAAACAAAGCAACCCTATGCTTTGCAGCCCCAGGACCCTGGAATGGCTGTAAATGCAGTTGACTGCTCAAGATGGGAAAAGTGGGGAAGAAGAGAGGAAACCTCAGCATAGCCAACGGTAGACTCATAATCTTGTTTCTGAAACTTGGGCTTCCTTCCACTCGGCTAAGCAAGCTGGATCCTACAAGGCATGCTGACATCTTGACACCTCTTTCTTCCTCAGCCCCAGTATGGATCTACCACTGACTCCATCCGATTTCACCTCCTAAATGTATTTTAGATCCTTCCACTGCTCCCTAGTTCAAATCACATCACTTCTGCTCTGATCCACTGTCATGCTCTCCAAACTGGTCCCCCAGCATACACCGTAGCCTACTCCCCAATTCATCTTCTCCACCACAGCCAAACAAAATGCTTCATAACAAATTTTCTCCTGTTGACTTCTCCTTGGGACCATCAGTGGCTTCCCCCTGCTCTTGGAATAAAGATCTAACCCTATAAGATAGTCTTCAAGGTGTAGCCTCATCTGCCCCTTTCTTTCTTCTCCAGACCTCCCATCTGCCTCCCCCAGCAGACGCACCCGCCTTCTTTCAGCAACCTGAGCAGGGTGCTCCTTCCTGCCAACAACAGCCTTTGCACATGCTTTTCTGGGACACCATCCTCTGCCACAGTAACGCATCCTGTAGATCTCAGCTCAGGTCACACTGATCACACCTCTATAGAAGGTTTTTGTTGTTACCTGTTCTTAGGGGATTACATTCCTATTGCTCCAGGACTTCTCTCAATTTGAAGTACATTTTTATTAGTGTGACAGTCATATGTTACTCTTTCCCACTAGATTATAAATTCTATGAGAGCAAAAACCATTTCAATTTTATTTCTCACGATCATATTTCCAGGGCCCAGCACAATGCCTGGCATGTAGCAGGGGCTCACAGGAAGCAATATGTTTAGTGAGGCTCCACTTACTGAAGCATAAGATATCCGTTGGCTGGAGAATCCATAAATCACCCATGCAGGGACCCAGACGTGGCTTATTAAAGGCCTGGCACTGCAAGGGTTCCTTTTTCTACAAGAGGAAGGGCCTCCTGAGGAAGCATCAGCCTTCCACACTGATCTGAGATTCTCACTCTTGAAGAAGAAAGAGGATCTGTGCATCACACACACTGCTTCTCAGCCTCATTAGACTTCTCCTGCAGGGAACCCACTGCCTACTCTCAGATACCAGTTAGATGTTTGCCCTTGCAACTTCCTGCAAACAAAAACAAAAACACAAACAAAACCCTGTAGAAACATTACTTGTCATGACACGGGGCAGAATTTTAACATAAATATAGAAAAGGTATTTCACTAATATTGAAATACACTTTGAAACTGTAAATAAAATATTAAATTTCATATCAGTTCTCTTATAGTCTCTATTTTAAAAGGGCTTTAGATACTGGCTGCCTAGAATGCAATGAACACAGCCTGATGTGTTTTGAGCTAGTCACTATTTTTATGGTATAAATCAGATAAACCGCTTTAGAAGATTCAATGTTATCTGTTATTCCCTCAAGAAAGAGAATATCATATTTAATAGAATCATTCAGTCAGATTATTTTTAATGAAAGGCTAAAAATGGTAAATATCAGGCTTGTTTTAAAAACAATAAGTATAATCTTATACCTATACTACTGGAAATACGTGTAACTTTACTCCCTCATTTTAACTGAATTGTTAGCCATTAGTCTGCAAAAGGCATCTTTTTCAGGCACAGATCATAGCAGCATCAATTATGAAAATTTCCAAGTAGTAGAAAACCCTACTTGGATCTGAAAAGCCATGTATAAAACATTATTTAACATATTGCACCATTATAACATTTAGAAAAAGTTAAAATATTCTTTATGTTTAATGGCACTGGATAAAATACCTAAGCATAGAAGACATGCAAACATAATATCTTCCATTTCATAGAAGCTAAGAAATCAGATGGTGCAAGGCAGGTATCTGCAGAAACACATACAACCGACAAAGACTACAGCAGGTCACAGCTTCCAGATTTTTTACTCACTTCTTAACAGAGAACCTTTTCTGACTATGGGAAAGATTAGAAATGGAAAGAAAAATCAGACTCTCTTCTCTCTCCACATTTTGTCTTCTCCCTTTACACACACAGCCTGACCTCAAAATATAATTCATTTAATGAAACAAAAGCAAGATTTATTACTGGTTCTCTCTTACTCATGAAAATCAGCTAACCACTTTCAAACAAATTATGAAAAGGAAATAATAAAATGAAGGCAGTGCTAGAAAATAAATAGAAAGTACTGACTTCTTCTGGATATACTTATCAGACAATAATCTACGTTCACTTTGTGACCAAAATAATTTAAACCCCATGGTCAAATAGGAACATAAACTCTGTTGATTTACGAGCCCAATATCTTCTGGGATGTGTCACCAATTTATGTGTTACGTCCCAGTGTGTCTGCACCTGGGGTTGGATAGAGGTGAGAGATAATGTAAAAAGGCTTGTAAACAGGCAGCTCCTTGTTGACTACGTGTCTCAGGAAGCTCTCTGTGTTAGCTATATATTTCAGAAACTACATGAAGAACATTGTGCCTACAAATGTGCTACAGGAAGAGTCAACTCTGGAAAATTTAAGGCACTTATGAAATATGCATGATTATACCACACTCAGGCTTACAGTATGTAGGTTTGAGATCAAAATGAAGTGGGAGCAAAGATTTAAAAGTTTGGAACCATGCAATCAAGGCAGCTAGTGGGCCATTTTCATGAAGAGTCAACAATGAACACCGACATTCTGATGCTATGATGTGAACCCACAGTGACCTCTGGCCATGTGTTTATTAAAAGGAATAAAGAATTCCCACTATGTTCATATTTTCAATTAAATGGAGGTTGATTCAGCTCTACTCTGAGATTCAAAAATGATGTCACTGATATTCACAGTCTGGAGGCGAGCATTCATGGTCGGAGCCTGCTCAGACCATTGGTGACTTTTCCCAGCAGTCCTGCTCTCAAGCACACACAGGTACCAGCAGCTGCACTGATGCCATGGGTCCCTCAGCCCTCTCTTCGTGACAGATTCCTCACTCTCACGGCACTGTAACAGTACATAACAATTCACTTCATCTGAATCAGTGGTTTCTAATTTTTTCAGGGGTAGAGACCTTCTTCTTTAAAGAAATCTTAGGTGGAAACCAAACACTGAAGGCTTGGGTTTTCCCAGGAACTGGTGCCAAAGCACAGCCCTGCTCTAAGGATAGATGTTCTTTACCTGGAAAGGACATGAAACTTAACAGTATGAATTTGAACTTAAATTTTAAAACAATTCTTGACATTGACTGTGGATTTTAAAATAAGATACTGTCTAAAGTATGACTTAAAAAAACAAATTTAATACTTGAATATGTGATGATTATTAATTTATCTACTCTTTAATTTAACAACTATTTATTAGCCACTTGCTATAAACCAGACTCTGTACTGAGAACTAGGTACATAACAGTAACTCAAACAGACGTGGTCCTTGTTTTCAAGAAGCTCAGAGTTTAATGGTATCATATATCAACTGAGATAAGCCTTATGACAAACAAGTTCAGGTTAAGATGGAAAATCTGGAGTTTAATTTCTTCTTTAAGTAAGCACTTCTTCATTAATTTCCCTTTCATTACTAACAAAAAAAAATTTCCTTCGTTTTTCCCTTCCTTCCTTCTTTCTTTCTTTGGAAAAATAAAACATGTCCTGGTGTGAAGTATGACCTTGGACTAATCTAAAGTATGTCAAGTATTTTCTTAGGTCTAAGCTCATTAACCATATTTCAGTTGTCTTTGCAGATGGAACCACTCTTTTATCTAGCTCTTTCTACTCTTCTTTTCCTACAGGTATAGAAATTACCTTGAAACTAAATTTTTGAAGGCTTATTCAATACATATTTCCAAAATGCTCCTGACATTAAGTAGATGTGCAAATGTGCCACCCATGTGGCTTTCTAGAAGTTCAGAATATTAAAAAAAAAACAACTAATTTCCCTTTCTATTGTGCAATTTTGAGAAAATTAAGTAAAAGAGAAAAACAATGCTTTTTTGAGCATCTACTACATGTCAAGTACTTCACTAAGATGATTATAAACATTCTCTCAATTAACCCTTACAACTAATTCATTAAGTTAGGTTGTATGGTTTTCATTTTACAGAACTTGGACTCTGACCACACACCACACACAAAAATTAACACAAAATGGATCATAGCTTTGAATATAAGACCTAAAACTATAAAACTTCCAGAAGAGAACATAAGAGAAAAATCTCTGTGGCCTTGAGTTCAGCAAATACTTCTTAAAATATGACAACAAAAGCAAGATCCATAAAGAACAAATTGATACATGAAGCTTCATTAAAATTTAAAACTTTTGTTCTTCAAACAGTATTAATAAAGTGAGGACAAGATATAAACTCAGGAGAAAATATTTGTAAATCATATATCTGACAAAGAATTCATACACAGAATATTTTAAACACTTTAAACACAATTTAAAAAATAAGTGAAATATCTAAAAAGGCTTTTCAACAAAGGTGATGTAGGATTAGCTAATAAGCACTTGAAAAGATGCTAAAAATCACTAGTCATCAAAGAAATAAAAATTAAAATCACACTGAGATACTACCACACACCCACAAGGATGGTTATTATCTAAAAGACTGATGATACAATGTACCAATGCAAAATGGTACAGTCATCTCAGAAAACAGTTTGGTAGACTGGCTTTATAAAAAGCCAATCATATATTTACCATATAACTCCGTAATTTCACTCCTAGATGTTTATCCCAGAGAAATAAAAACACATGTTTACACAAAGACTTGAAAGCAAAGGTTCATAGAAGCATTATTTGTAACAGCCTCAAACCAGAGATAATCTAATCAACTGGATTTAAAACCATCAACTGGCAAATGGCTAAACAAAGTGTTATAGTCATTCTGTGGAATATTATTCAGACTGAGAGAAAAAAATGCTAAATATCCAGGAAAGGACTTGTACCTAAAATTCACAAAGAACTTTTACAAGTCAGTAAACCAGCTTATCTCTCTTCCCCTGATGTGACTTCCTTCAATCTCTGGTCCATCATCAATTACTTCCATTTCTGAACTTGCATTCAATAACCTTCACTGGGTAATTTTCTTATAACATCTTTTAGATCAGCTCCTAGTTAGGGTGAGAGGATATAAAGAGCATCAGTGATGAAAATATAACAAAAATGGGCTGGGATGGGGTGTGAATTCCCAAAGCTGAGGTGGCCTCATAACAAGAGGTGTCTCTTCATCAACTTGGTCTCTACCACTGGAATGTCTCTGTGGCCACTTGACTGGAAAATCCAGGAGCTTCCCAAGAGGTAAAATTTTCATTATATGCAGATGACATGATACTAAATACAGAAAACCCTAAACATTGCACACAAAAGCTACTAGAACTGATAAACGAATTCATCAAGGAAAGCAGGTTATAAGATTAACATATAGAAATCAGTTGCATTTCTTTACACTAACAATGAAATATCAGAAAGAGAATGATTTTAAAATTCCTTTAAAAATCACATCCAAAAAAACTGAGATACTTAGGAATAAACCTGATCAAGGAGATGAAAGACATATACCAAGAACTACAAAATATTAATAACAGAAACTGAAGATAATTCCAAACAATGAAAAGATACCCTATGCTCTTGGATTGGAAGAATCAATATTGTTAAAATGGTCATGCTACCCAAAGCAACGCAGAGTTCATGCAATCCCTATCGAATTATCCATATTTTTCACAGAACTAGAAAAAAAAATGTTGACTTATAGGGAACCATAAAAGACCTAGAATTGTCAAAGAAATCTTGAGGAAAAAGAAAGCAAGAGGCACAACGGTCCCAAACTACAGACACTACTACAAAGCTACAGTAGTCAAAACAGTGAGGTATTGGCACATAAACAGACATATGGATGAATGGAAAAGAACAGAGAGCCCAGAAATAAACCCATCTACAATCAATTAATTTTTGACAAAGGAGGCGAGATTCCTTAAAAAACTGGAAATAGAACTGCCATATGACCCAGCAATCCCACTGCTGGGCATACACAGTGAGGAAACCAGAATTGGGAGAGACACATGTACCCCAGTGTTCATCGCAGCACTGTTTATAATAGCCAGGGCATGGAAGCAACCTAGATGTCCATTGGCAGACGAATGGATATGAAAGCTGTGGTACATATACACAATGGAATATTACTCAGCCTTTAAAAAGAATACATTTGAATCAATTCTAATGAGGTGGATGAAACTGGAGCCTATTATACAAAGTGAAGTAAGCCAGAACAAAAAACACCAATACAGTATACTAACGCATATATATGGAATTTAGAAAGATGGTAACCGATGACCCTATATGTGAGACAGCAAAAGAGACAGGGATGTATAGAACAGTCTTTTGGACTCTGTGGGAGAAGGCGAGGGTGGGATGATTTGAGAGAATAGCATTGAAACCTGTATATTATCATATGTGAAATAGATCACCAGTCCAGGTTCGATGCATGAGACAGGGTGCTCAGGGCTGGTGCACTGGGATGACCCTGAGGGATGGGATAGGAAGGGAGTTGGGAGGGGGGTTCAGGATGGGGGACACGCGTACACCCATGGCTGATTCATGTCAATGTATGGCAAAACTCACTACAATATTGTAAAGTAATTAGCCTCCAATCAAAATAAATAAATTAAAAAAAAATAATCAAATAAAAATTGAATAATTAAAAAGGTCCTTTTATAAATGCTGTGTAGAATAATATGCAAAAAGTTGTTCTTGCTAGTATTAGATAATATACCAGTGAATATGAAAAATTAACCTTCGCTAGGTAGCAAAGCACTAGGTCATCACAGCAGTCATTTAAGTCTCTCCACCTTCTAAAAGAGCTGACAAGGAGCTGAGTGTCATCTGTTGTGTGCACTTAGCACAGATTTTATGTGGACAGGGCAGTATGAGAGATGGGGGCATGACAGAAAAAGGAAGACGTTTCCATGCTTGATGAAAAGTATACAAAATATCTATATATGTATATAATATATATACACAATCAACAAAAGATAGTCTCTCTGGCAAGTGGTGTTGGGTAAGTTAGGGCTCCCCTGGTGGCTCACTGGTAAAGAACATGCTTGTCAATGCTGGAGATTCAAAAGATGCAGGTTTGATCCCTGGGTAGGAATATCCACTGGAGCAGCAAATGGCAACCCATTCCAGTATTCTTGACTGGACAATTCCAGCGATAAAGGAGCCTGGTGGGTACAGTCCATGGAGTCATAATTTGCAGAGTCCCATGTGAATCAATGAAATGAGAACACACCTTCACCTCATACACAAACATAAGCTCAAAATGGCTTAAAGACTTAAATATAAAAGAGGGCACCATAAAAATCCCAGAAGAGAACACAGGCAAAACATTCTCTGACATAAATCAAAGCAATATTTTTTAGGCCTGTCTCCCGAGGCAACAGAAATAAAAGCAAAAATAAACTAACGGGACACAATCAAACTTATTAGCTTTTGCACCACAAAGGAAACTACAGTAAAAATGAAAAAACAACCTATGGACTGGGAGAAACATCTGTAAATGATGTGACCAACAGGGCTTAATTTCCAAAATATATGAACAGCTTATACAATATCAAAAAAACAAACAACTCAATCAAAAAATGTGTGTAAGATCTAAATAGACATTTCTCCAAAGACAACATCAGGTGGCCAACAGGCACATGAAAATATGCTCATCTTCACCAACAAGTAGAGAAATGAAAATCTAAACTATAACAAGGTATCCCCTCACAGCAATTAGAATGGCCATTATTTAAAAAATCTACAAATGACAAATGTTAGTGAGTATAGAAAAAAGGGAACCCTCCTATGCTGTTGGTGGGAGTGTAAATTGGTGAAGTCACTATGGAAAACAGCATGGAAATTCCTTTAAAAACAGAAAAAACAAAACTATAATTCAAAAGATACAAGTACCCCTATGTTCATAGCAGCACTATTCACAATAGTCAAGGCATGGAAATAACCTAAATGTCCATTAACAGATGAATGGAAAAAGAAGATGCAATATACATATAATTCAACACTACTCAGCCATAAAAAAGAAGGAAATAATGCCACTTGCAGCAACATGGATGAACCCAGAGATTATTACACTAAGTGAAGTAAATCAGAAAGAAAAACACCATATGATATCACTCGTATGTGGAATCTAAAATATGACACAAATTAACTTATTTACACAATAGAAATGGACTCGAAGACATAGAGAATAGACTTATGGTTGCCAAGAGGGAAGCAAGTGTGGAACAGATGGATTGGGAATTAGGGATTAGCAGACACAAACTATTATATATAGAATGGATAAACAACAAGGTCCTATTGTATATCACAGGGAACTGTGTTCAGTATCCTATGATAAACCATAATGGAAAAAATATAGAAAAGAATGTATATCTATGTATCTATCTATATACTGAATCACTTTGCTGTACAGCAGAAATTAATACCACATTGTAAGTCACCTATACTTCAATAAATTTTTTTAAAAACTTGAAAAATCCGTGAGCTTCCCAGAATCCCATGGTATAGAATGTTTCTGATAACAATTTTTTTTTTTAGTGTTTCAAACCCACTTCGGTACTTTATTTTGCCTCCAAAATACCCAGGATCACTTCTTCACCTATGCTTATACATCCTGAATCCTCTATGGTACCTAAAATAGCACTGAATATATAGGTCAAAAAGAATGATGATTGGATATTCCCAAACACGGGTAGATTTGGATCATGGTGACTGCCACCCTTGGGATTAAACCCTGAATTGAGATGTGACGTGCTAAGTTGCTTCAGTTGTGTCCAACTCTTTGTAACTCTATGACAGGCTCCTCTGTCTATGGGATTCTCCAGGCAAGAATACTGGAGTGGGTTGCCATTTCCTTCTTCAGGGGATCTTCCTGACCCAGGGATTGAACCCGTGTCTCTCATGTCTCCTGCACTGGCAGGAGGGTTCTTTACCACTAGCACCACCTGGGAAGCCCATTGAGAAGAGATGATAAAGTCCTGGAAATTAATAACACTGCCCTCAAGTTCAAGGTAGTTATTGTGATTTTGTTAGAGTGAAGATGAGATGCCATATACCTTTACGTTCCCTTGGAAAGACAAGGATGGGAAAGAAACACCAAAAATTGTCTCCTGGGAAGAAGTTCCTCAAACCAATCACCTTGAGATATTGCCAAAAGAGAAATACCGCCAAGTGAAGGAGGTATGTATCTGAAGAAAAACATAATTAACTAGTTGCCCTTTGTCAATCTCTTGAGTGGAGTATCAGGGCAATGATGTGCTTTTCTTCAGAGGTTCACCAATGCTAAATGGAAACTGTCAGTATGATGGCCACATACAATTTATAAAAGACAAAGGGAATCCAGCGCAAATAAGGACTTCAACATTTCCTTAGCATGCCCGGGCTTTAAGGCAAAAAGCCACCCAAGAATTACATAAGAGAATAAAATTCTAGGGATTGGTAAGTACCCACCTCCACCAACTTGAGACAGTTCATGAAACTTATGAAACTAATGAGAGCCTCAGTGAAGAGCACACAGTTTAGAGTTGAAGGATGAGGTTCTTTAGTTTTTCTTAGTCAACTCCTAGCCAATATACTAATATTATTCCCTCTTGGTTGGTAGAGAATTCTTTCTATTTACTTATATATCAGTTAAAATGTATTTATATACATATTTTATTTAATAGATTACCCAATGTAAATTGTATTTATATAAAGGCACAGTAACATGTCTTGTAAATATTGTACTGCTATATGTGTTGTTTGCTTTTTGAAGACATTTGAAATAGAATTTGAACTACTAAATTAATGTTAGATTTATCGGCATTATGGGCATTGAGTGATTTAAAAAAATTATAACATTTGTGAGAACTTTATGTATTAAATCTATCAACACAGTCAAGATGTACAAGGGAATTTGATTACTTAAATGTAAAATGGTGAGAATTTGATCGGTTCATTTATACATTATAAAATATGAATCAAGGAACAAATGATTTTGTTCTAAATGTTTATGTAAAAAAATCATTATATACATAAATAAGAAAATTTGTTAGCTGAATTTGAAGGCTTAAAAAAAGTAAGTTTTAAGCTGAATGTTGATTAAAATCAAAGTAATAACAGATTTTTTTTCTTTTACATGTATAAAAGGCAAGGATGTAAAAATCAATAGGAACTTGGCAGACTCTCAACTCTACAGCCAAGAAAGAGAAGCAAGGGTGTCCCTCTCGAGCAGTTAAATGCCCCATGGGCCACACCTATAGAATAAAACCAATAAAAGTCCCTGGAGCCTTTTCTGGCAAATTTCCATTCATTCTAGAAGAACCAGGACTGGTGGATGACAATTCAGTCAGTTCAGTTCAGTTCAGTCGCTCAGTCGTGTCCGACTCTCTGCGACCCCATGAATTGCAGCACGCCAGGCCTCTCTGTCCATCACCAACTCCCAGAGTCTATCCAAACCCATGTTCATCGAGTCGGTGATGCCATCCAACCATCTCATCCTCTGTCGTCCCCTTCTCCTCCCGCCCCCAATCCTACCCAGCATCAGGGTCTTTTCCAATGAGTCAACTCTTCGCATGAGGTGGCCAAAGTATTGGAGTTTCAGCTTCAACATCAGACCTTCCAATGAACACCCAGGATTTATCTCTTTTAGGATGGATTGATTGGATCTCCTTGCTGTCCAAGGGACTCGCAAGAGTCTTCTCCAACACCACAGTTCAAAAGCATCAATTCTGAGGCACTCAGCTTTCTTCACCGTCCAACTCTCACATCCATACATGACCACTGGAAAAACCATAGCCTTGACTAGACGGACTTTTGTTGGCAAAGTAATGCCTCTGCTTTTAAATATGCTATCTAGGTTGGCCATAGCCTTCCTTCCAAGGAGTAAGCTTCTTTTAATTTCATGGCTGCAGTCACCATCAGCAGTGATTCTGGAGCCCAAAAAAGTAAAGTCTGACACTGTTTCCACTGTTCCCCCATCTATTTCCCATGGAGTGATGGGACCAGATACCATGATCTTAGTTTTCTGAACGTTGAGCTTTAAGCCAACTTTTTCACTCTCCTCCTTCACCTTCATCAAGAGGCTCTTCAGTTCTTCTTCACTCTCTGCCATAAGGGTGGTGTCATCCGCATATCTGAGGTTATTGATATTTCTCCCGGCAATCTTGATTCCAGCTTGTGTTTCTTCCAGCCCAGCATTTCTCCTGATGTACTCTGCATATAAGTTAAATAAGCAGGGTGACAATATACAGCCTTGACGTACTCCTTTTCCTATTTGGAACCAGTCTGTTGTTTCATGTCCAGTTCTAACTGTTGCTTCCTGACCTGCATACAGGTTTCTCAAGAGACAGGTCAGATGGTGTGGTATTCCCATCTCTTTCAGAATTTTCCACAATTAGTCTGGAGCATACATAACACAGATGGTCTGGGGTGGGGTATGCCTTTCACCTAACTTAAAAATCCAGGTTACTTTAAACTCTATGTGCCAATAGGAATTAAAAAACACTTTCCAGGACCCTATAGCACAGAGTATTCAGGAAAACTTTTTTCTTAAGTTTCTCACTCCTCCACCCCAATGTATTCCTTTGCCTCCTCAGCATCCAGAGTTACCCTATACCTACACTTGCCAAGTGGGGACCTGTGAGGGTGCTGAACCCTGAGCAGTTAGGTACAGGCTCTTCTACGACAGTGATGGTAAGTCACAGAGAGCATGGAGGCAACAAACAGTGGAATGCAGGGGACCAGCCTGCATTCTGGACCTGACTCTTGTCACCCCTAGTTTGGGGAGTTCACACAAATCAAAAGGGTTTTGTAACCTGGCAAGTATCACATCTATGAACTGAGCACAAACTTAACTCTAGAGCACGGTTTGTCATGAAAAGTCAATAAATATTAATAGCACTTTAAACATGCTGAAAAATACATGTATAAATGCAAAGAATTAGGTTATTATAAAGTCTAAAGACATCAGGACTGCTTTTTACAAGTGGAAAAAATAAGCTGAAATTTCACCTGTACAGACACTCATTTAAATAAAGTTGGAACAAAGTTCTAAGTATACATCTTCTAACCAAATTTCATCAAGACCAGAAAAGAGCAGCATCAACTAGATGGGGGAGGAAAAAGACATTTAGCTCATTTAGTCCTTTCAATAATCTCAGAAGGTATAAATTATTCCCTTTTTAGTGGGGAAAGTTTGAGCAACTTGTCTATAACTGAGGAAAAAATTAGCTTTAAGAATTTTGGTTTCCACTGTTCAGCCCACTGAAACTAAAGGCCATGACAATCCATCCCTCGTATCTTGAAGAGTATAGTTCTCGTGCTTTTTTCACATTTCAACGGATGCTGAAAAATGTAGCAAGTCCTCATGGAAATTTCAGTGATGGACTCTTGCTGTCAAATTTCTAAATGGTCCTGTATCTCTTCTCAAGCCCAGTGGTGAATGTTAAGTGCTGGTCCTAAAACCATCCAGATCACACTGCACCATCCTCCTTGCCTGAAATGAGTTCCAAGTGCAGACGAAAAGAAGCAGCCATCATTCTACTGTCATCATGGGCATGCCAGAGGATCCCAAGTTTTGGCAAAGGTGAACAAGGGGCCCTGGAATCACCTTGCTCATTGAATTCTCTTCAGTGGGCAACTTTTGTTCCCATCAAAATAGTAGGAGACAAAAAAAAATTCATCAGGAAGTGTGTCACAATTTCATAGGCTGACAGATGGAGGCATGTAGCCATACACCCTTTATTACTTCCCCTGACAGCTACAGGTTGCATGCTGAGTTTAACGGGACTGATACACACATTCTGCAGGTGTACTGTTGAGAGAAAATATTTGGGACATTTTTCTGGCTATCACAGAAATAAAGCACCTAGGTCTGGAAAGAAATTTTCAGGTAATCCAAAAAATGTTTCTCCCTACAGTTTCAAACACTCCCTCTAGTCACATAACCCTAGCAAAGGCATTTTAATGCACAGTGAATTTATTTTCAAACATGAATAGACCAGCCTGCATTAAATGTTTCTCTTCTGGAGGGATGATAAAGTGATTCAAAAAATAAGGGAATGCATTTCTTTACTAAAGCATCAGGCTTCATAAAGGACTATATTTATATGTAAATAAACACTTTGGGATAATTAAACTTGATGTTCTAGATTTTATTCTTATAGTTAAGAAACTAAAATTGTGTTGTACCTTTATGGCAGTTCTAGCTGGCAAGTATCCACAGCTTAGAGTCTAGCTCTTCACTAGCCAGTCACACTGACATTGAGTTGCATTTGATGAAAGGGCCTTCCCAGCGGCACTAACACTCCGTAAGCACATTGAGCAGATTAGAGAGCTTTCAGACAAACAGAAGAAAAAATCATTTTCTACCCCCAGTTTCAGGCGGCACAGGTATATCATCTAACAAAAACGAGGTTTCTCTGAGGAATATGGACTATGTTTCCACCCAAATAACTACTCTGCCATGATCTGCAAGATGCTGAGACAGAAACAAAGCTGGTCACATTTTTCTTATCTCCTGATTATCTCCACATTAGGGTACCAAGCGGGGTTCCCACCTCCCAGAAGACAGCTCTCATGTCGATGGATAGCAAAAGTGGAAGTGGGATGATCATAAGAATTAATCCACATGGGCTGAAAAATGGTGATATAAACATATTTACATAATATCATATATAGGAATAAATATAATATGTGAAAATATTTACAACATACTTACACATTATGTTTTGAAATATAACATCAAATTCCCCATATCAAACTGAAGTCTAGTTGACATACTACGAGGGCATTTAATCAGGCAGCTTTCATTAATATTAGTGGGAAACACAGACCCCAAACAATCCCCGGAAATCCTTTAAATTTAAAAAGCTTGCTTCATAAAATCCATGACATCGTCTTTTGGAAACCTGGATGATGACCAGGACAGAGCACATAGCTAGTGGAGTTGATCTACAGAGTGCTGCAAACCAGACAAACAGTGTGGCTGCCTCACAGAAAGGGACGTTACATTCTGCCTCCGACTCAGAGCTTCTGGCAACACAAGGTGAGCAGTCTCCTGAAACACACCAGGACAACCTATTTGTGATGTTTAATTTTATGCATCAACTTGGCAGGGCCATGGGTGCCCACATGTTTGGTATTTGGTCAAACATTATTCTAGGTGAGTCTCTGAGGATGTTATTGGATGACTTTAGTGCTTGAATTGATATTCAAAGCAGACGATCCTCCCTAGGACTCATCCAGTCAGAGAACAAAAAGGCTGACCCTTTCCCAAATAAGGGGGAATTCCTCCTGTCTCACTGGCTTTGAGCTGGGACTCAGCTTTTTCCTGACTTTGGACTTGATGCTCTTCCTGGGTCTTGAGCCTCTGCTATCTCCAGTCTGCTGACTACAGATCCTGGGACTTCTTGGCTTCCATTATCAAATGAGCCAATGCCTTATAAGAAATCATATATATTACATATACTTACTTGTAATATAGTAAACACACACAAGCCTCTTATTTAAGGGTCTATTTCTCCCAAGAACTTTAATACTATATTATAAGGAAAAATAAAATCTTCTCTATGGAGCAACCAAATAAAGACTTCTGGGGATGTCTCTTTCAGCACTAAGAGAACAAAGCAGAAGAGGCCACAGCAGCCAACAAGCAGTGACATTATGAGAAAGTGTGTATAACTTGAAAATACAGCATCACTAAAATGTTCCTACTTGGTTGGTCTAAGAGGCCTGGAACAGGTAACCAAAAATGTACCAGATGGGAAAGTGTGGTGGGGAGTTATTGAGGGAGGAAAGGCTGGATCAAAGAGAGAAGACCTGCTCAAAGATGAGTTGCTTCTTCTCTGAAAAAATTATCATTCCATGCAAATTCATACAGCAGCCCATGCTCCAATCTATGCTAACTCATACCACTGTGAGCACTGCTGCTCCCTCCAAGGCTAGAGCTGGGGACACACACACACGTACACACACACACCAACTGCTAAACCTCAGCCCTTATCATGTATGCTAAGTAATAGCTAATCGAGTTGTAAAGAATTTCTGCTTTTTTATTCTTGTTGATTTAAATGCCAAGGTGTTTCTGAACTACTTCACAAATTTTTGTTCTCACAACACCCACAAATACTTCAAACCAAACTTGATTGGGTTCACAGAGAGTAGGGGCTAAAGGTATCAAAGGAAAGACTTGTGGATTCAGAAAACTCCCAGGATCACAGCCACTCTTTTCCAATGCACAAGCTGAAGACATTCCCAGAAAGCTTACAACTGACTGGGTGTGTGGAGGCTCATGATGTGAAAGGAAATTTAGGATTCACTACATACTATCATGGATAAAGACCTCTTTGCTCAGGTTTGGGGATGAGTGCTCACAACTCTTTTGTTCCATCCCCTGCAGGCTCCCCAGCAAAGTTTTCTGTCTTTGGCCAGCTCAGTATTGTCAGCCTGCACGAAAGGAGGCAGATTCTGAGATAATTGTGTAACCTGGGCAGGTCTGACAAGCACCGAGGGGCTTGAGTTGTCTGTGTATTTCAGTACCTCTCTTGCCCTCTCCCACTTTGAAAGTCCTTTTTCTTCCCAGGGGTTAAGAACAGAGGCTCTGGAGCCAAACTCCGGGACTGAACACTCTTTCTGATACGTACTAGCCGCATATCACTGTGAGAAAGTTGTTTACTGCTTTGTGACTCAGTTTTCTCAGCAGCCAAATGTGGGAAACAGTAGTAACTAGCATGCAAGGCTGTGAGGATGAAATGATTCCTGTGTGTCAAGCTCCTGAAGCTGTCCTGACACGTGACGCATCTCCATCAGTGCCAGCCCTAACTGACCCTGTGGGGTCTCGGACTCAGTCTCCTGATCCCCGCAGGTGGGAAGTTGCTTCGGGCTTATCTATAGCATTTATCGTGCTGTCTAAAAAGCACCCATTTACCAGCCCACCTCCCTCCAGACTGAAAAGGAATCACACCTTCTTTTTCACTATCTTTGCCAGCACCCGGTGCAATGCTTAGTACACAGCAGATACTGTATCTTGGGAATGCATGCTTGAAGGGAGGGCCTAGGTTAGCAAGGCGAGCGTGTGACCTAGCGGCTGCTGCTTATGAAGAGCAACATCAGTGCACCAAAGCTCCAGGGAGAATTCTGCAAAAAAACCCACAATTCACCCTTAGGGTATAGGATCAAGTCCTGGGATTTTTAATTTCTTTAAATTCATTTGCTTTGAAATCTTCCAAATAAAGTAACTTTTGTTTACATACTTGTCCCTCTTAAAGGCATAGAGAAGTAAGCTTAACAAAGAGCTGACTGAATCAATTTCTGCCCCAGGAGACCAAAATTCTAGAAATGTTTATGAGCAATCTCAAAAGGTTACATTTAATTATCAGTTATGCAAAATACATACTTATTACTCTTAAAGAGTAACATCTTTCCAAATACAAAGGCAAAGGATGGCAGACTGAGGACAAGGCAGAAGTTACAACTACATTATTGAGGCCTGGGTCCTCAAGTGGATACTTGCCGTAAATAAACAAGAGATAACAAGATGGCTGGAAAACTAACCCTGATCTCAGTTAACTGATTTGATCTCAGTTTCAAAACACCTTCTGCTGAAACTGCTTTTCTTGTGAAACATCCTGCTCAAAAGCAAGTCCCTGAGACACATTTGGAGTTCCTCTGGACAAGACCCAAGGTGTTCACTGAGGGGACAGAGGAAGGAGACAGACAGACAGACACGCATGGGTCCCCTTTCAAACCACAGTTAAGAAACTCAATAAAAGAGCCTTTTGCTTGTGTGATTTTTGTTATTCCCATATGAAACATACACAGATGTTTCTGTCAGATTACAGATGTCACTGTCAGGTCAGATTAATAAAAGCCATATTCTCCAGCCAAGCATAAAGAAAAACAAGTAATAAAGGAATTCAAATATACAAACTCCATAAGTGATAAGAACAGGTGAATTCACATTTTGTTTCTGGTCACATACGCTTCTCATTCAGTTAAAAGAATCTGGGAAGATGAGTCTAAATTCACCTACTATTTAGAATAATGATGGCTAAGGAAGCTCCTAGAAAACAACACTTCTAAGGATTGTGGTGGGGAAAGAGAACACCTGAATTGAATATTAAATGAAATGAGCTACACCAAGAACCAAGATAAACATTCCTGAGAGGTTCAGCCAGGTTAGTTATGCAAAAAAACAAGCTGGGTAACAGGCACCCAGAGCCTTACTCACCACAATATCCTCAGGGAAGGTGTCCCTGCTGAAGGAGCCGTCATCAAACACGACCTCATAGAAGGTCTGCGCCGTCACGGCGATAACCCTGCAGCTGTAGTACCGGGTGTTCCGATGCTTCGTGATGACCGTCTGCCCCACAGAGATGCCCTTCTCACCAACCTTGGATTTCTAAGAATGGAGCAGAGAAAGAGGAGAGAAAAGAAACAGGAGAGAGGACAGAAAATAGAAGAAATATTTATTTAGAAGATAATCATTAGTATGATCATGATATATACTTTTAATTTTTAGACCTTTTATTGGGGGATGATTTCAAACTTAAAAGTTGTAAGAATATGAAAACAAAAACATAAACATACTCTTTGACCCTTTATTCAAGATTCATCTCGGTTATTTATTGCTATTTTTAACATTTTATCATTTCGCATGTTTTTGCACATTCTCTATCTTACATGTGTGTATATATAAATATATTTTTATATATGCATATTAAAGTATGTATGTTGTTGTTTTAGTTGGTAAGTCATGTCCGACTCTTTGTGACCCCAGGGACTGTAGCCCAACAGGAGCCTCCATCCAAGAGGTTTTCCAGGCTAGAATACTGGAGTGGGTTGCCATTTCCTTCTATATATGTATATTAAAGTGTATATATATATTAAAAATTGGGTGTGTGTATGCATGTATGCTCAAACCATAAATCATGGGCTCTTATACCTAAATACATCAGTTTGTATTTTATACAGGGATTTTCCTTTACATAACCACAGCACAGTTACTAACTTTAATAAATTTAACATGGATACCACCCTTTAACTGATGACACATATTCCAATTTTGTCAACTGAGCGAATAATGATCTTTATGTGCCCCCATTCTTTATGTACAGGATCCAGTCTCGAGTCAGGTACTGCATTTAGCTGCCAAGTCCTTTTGGCCCCCTGTAACCTGTAACATTTCCACAGCCTCTCTTTGTCTTTTATTATCATGATACTTTTGAAGGATCCAGCTCTCCCTGCCCCTGTTTTTTCAACAGAGCATCTGGCTGATGTTTCCTCCTGATTAGAGTCTGGTATACATTCCTGGCCAGAATACCACACAGACGACGCTGTCATCTTCTCAAGAAACCACATCTGGAGGCACATGTTTATCTGCCTTTCAATAGTGATATTAACTTTGATCCTGGTCAAAGAGCAGTCCAATTTTTCCACTTTGTAATTACTACCTTTCCCTTCTAGCTAATAAGCAATCTGTGGGAGAGCCTTTAACAGCACACAGATATCCTGCTCCTCCACACTTCTGCTTAGATTTAGCATCCACTGATGAATCTTGCTTGATCCAGTTTTACTATGATGGGGATGATATGCTGACTTTTCCTGCTCCAGTACTCCCCTCCACATTTACTCGTTGGCACTTGGCAGTTATTAAGCAAAAACCTCCTACTCTCCCCACATCCATCCATCCATCCGTCATCAGTATGGGATTATTACCTCCTCCTTCACAACTGTTTATAATTCATACTATAATCAATTATTTTGGTGCTCAGATTATCCCAGATTTGGGCAGTAGAAGCCTCTTCAATCGGAGAAGGCAATGGCACCCCACTCCAGTACTCTTGCCTGGAAAATCCCATGGACGGAGGAGCCTGGTAGGCTACAGTCCACGGGGTCGCTACGAGTCGGACGACTGAGCAACTTCACTTTCACTTTTCCCTTTAATGCACTGGAGAAGGAAACGGCAACCTACTCCAGTATTCTTGCCTGGAGAATCCCAGGGACGGCGGAGCCTGGTGGGCTGCTGTCTATGGGGTCGCACAGAGTCGGACACGACTGAAGTGACTTAGCAGCAGCAGCAGCAGCCTCTTCAATCTGTTTCCTATGTCCCTTAAGACATCCTTTTATTTTTTAGCAGTTTCTTCCTTTCTGGCCTCATAAGAGTCTCAAGATCATCTTGCCTCAGCCCTGGAATTAGCATTTCCCTGAGGAACGTGGTTCATTTTTGTGGGCAGTGATATTAGAGGATAAGATCCATGTGCTTAGGTGTGCTTATTACTACAAAGGCATCTTTGCTTCTTGACCCTTTCAGAAGTCAGAGCAAAGAAATGTGTGGATGTGTATAAATATATATACATACAGGTACACACACACACACACACACTTTCATACATACAGGTATACATGTACATACATATAACCACGGAAAACCAGGGACTAGGTCTCAGAGTATACACCATGCTATGAAGTAGAGGACTTCAGGATAAACGTTGTGGGCAAATGCTTGGCAGAATGCTAGGCTCATGCTAAGTACTCCAGACATTTTACCTTGCTGTATTTGGGGCTTGTATTTGTTTGCAATTTATTTTTCAGAATAAGGCTGTTGCTCCCCTGTTAGGAACTCACACAAACCTCATTCCTGCCAGGTACAGAGGGGAGTCACCATCTTACAAGGAGGTCTGCTCAGTCCCTTTTACTCCCTATCTCCAAGTCTCATTCATCAACCTGACTCTTGATGCCACAAGCTCTGCCTCACTGGGGGGCTCCTGAATCAAGCACTTGGGAAGGTCCAGCACCTTTGCTAAATGGGCCCTAGAAGGCACAGTCTCATAATCCCCAAGATACCAACATTAGTCTGACATGTCATCCATAACCTACAGAAAGCCAGGATTCATTAACCCAGTGTCTTCTGGCAGGGGTATTTATAATATCACTAGGAAATAAAGTGTCAATTCAGAATCTTGGTTTAATTAGAGGCTTTACTTCTTTTTTCCTTGAATTTCAAAAAAGGCTGAAACACCTTGAAGGAAACAGATAAAGTGCTATGCTTAAACATTTCCTTCTGGAAACCAAAGAAGAAATGCCCAGAGAGTCACTGACTCACTGGTTCCTCAACAGTCATGTGCTGCTATTCAGGGGACACCAAGCACCTCCCCTGGTGCTGTGGACTCCAACCAAAACCACTAAGACTTGATTCCCATTCCCCGGAATAGGCCCACACAGGTATGTGCTGTGAATTCATATTACAGGTGGCAGGACTCAAGACTAATGATATTCTAGCACACCATCTATGGCATGTCTTCATACTCACAGGCAGAATTAGGGAACCAGTAAGGGCGTTAGCAAAAGCCTAGAAGCAGGAAACCGTCTACTCTGTTCTGGGAACTGCAAGAGATCCTGCCTTGTATGGGGGGGGGGGGCGGGGAAGCAGGAGAAAGAAGAGCTTAGAAATGGCCTGGGGCCCAGAGGTCAGGCTATGGGGGAGAGAGGGAAGTAGGGCAGGTCTCACACCATTCTAAGGAGTCTGGACATTACCCTGTGGGCCTAAGGGAGCCACTGAGAGGTTTAAGTACAGCAGAAAAATGATCCGGGTCCATGTGACTCCAGGGGGAGAAGGGGCATCTCCAGGTGGGAGATGAGGGCCTGGAGTACAGAACTACAGACAAAGATGCTCATGGTTTGGACAGAAGGCTAACTCTCCCAGGTGTGTTCCTAAAGGTCCCCTCTTTGCAGAGTGAGCTCTGCCATCTAGTTTCTCACATGTCTAACCAAATAAAAGGAAATTTTTCTTCCTTGAAATCATTCCCTACTGATTGCTAGGTTGGCTGGAAAATTTTTCTCTGACTTTAGGTGTAGTTAGGTGTGTAAACATTTTGCCAAAGCACAAGAGGAAGGAGCCTGTAGTGATTTAAACACACTGTGCTTGAAGCAAAAATCTTTAACAGCTGGGCCACAGTACTTTACATATGCCAAAATAACTCCCTAGTTTCCTACTTCATTCCTCTGTCCAACCATTTTAAACATATCTAACCTTTCAAAGCACGAGAGCAACTTAGATGTAATAATAAATTTGAGTGAAGGCACAGTTTGTAGAATTCTGGAACTTCGAAATTAAGCCTATGGCTGCTTCCCAAGATTGTACTGGTTCTAACTGCCTCTAGGAGGCGAAGTTCACAACCTGGGTGACTGAACCCAGTGGTTCTGAGTGACCTGGATTAAGGCCAAAGGGGGCTTTATGTTGGCAGCGTCTTTTTTTCAAACGCTGTCCCTCTTTGTCAAACGGCCTTAAAAACATTCATAGTCAGAATGGCATGTAGTGTATTTTACTATGATGTTAGTTTCTTCGTGCATGCATATTTTATTGAAATTGCAACTCATCCTCCAAGGAAAGAATGTTTTGGATTTGAATTATAAGCTCAGCTTCATACTAACTATGTGATCATAGGGATGTTACATAACCTTTGTCAGCCTCAGTTTGCTCATCTGCAGAAGGAACAGTAATACTTACATTAAAGGTCTGCTATAAATATGAAGTACATAAAATGTCTAGACCCACAAGCAATTGGTTCTCAGCAACTGTTCAGTGGCTTCATTTTAAGAAGAGACTATATATGAGACCCTAGCCCCAGGTAAATAAACCACTCTTCTCTATAGTACCCCAGTAACTGGCATGCACACAGCAGTACCCTGGTTTCTCATGACAAGGCTCAATCCAGCTCTAAATCATCACTGCCCTGCTC
Organism: Giraffa tippelskirchi; assembly: GCF_054371585.1. NCBI lineage: Eukaryota > Metazoa > Chordata > Mammalia > Artiodactyla > Giraffidae > Giraffa > Giraffa tippelskirchi. The sequence goes on from NC_137275.1 coordinate 156,795,935, forward strand.
TTCACCTCATCCTCTTATGACTCCAATTCTTGTCAAATGGGGGCACATGGCTATGGTCCTTAGGAAGGAAGGCATAAATAATGGGGTCTCCTCCCTCCACCCGCAAGACTCTCAAAGCCTTTGTTTACAACTCTCTTAAGGCTCTGGTCAAATGTCATTTCACTGACTATCCCTCCTGTAACAGGGCAAAATCCATGGGTCAGTGCCAGGACCAATTTGTCTTTTTATCCATGGCATGCAACACTGTTGCTGCCAGATAAACAATGAATGAATGAATGGAAAAATAAATGGACAGGAAAAAAAACTAAATATATGATCTATGAGAACAGGTACAGACATATTTTTTTTTAAATGGGAGAAGATTGATTCTAATTACTCACTGGCCAGAAAAGAGCAAAAAGAAACAAAGGGGAGTTTTAGGAAGAAATTCCTCTTTGTTAGGGTAGCTAGGCATGTGTGTGGGTAAGGGGTGGTAATAAAGGTTTATGGTGAAATTCACAGGGTCTGGGTAGTGGAAGCAGCCAGTCAAGGGTGAAGAAAAATGATAGAGAAAAGGTTGATTCTAGACCACAACTATTTTTTTTTCCTGCTAGGACATGAAATTTATGCAAACTGGCTAGCTGGAAAGATGGCCAGCATACAAATTAAATAAACTGCCTTCATCTAAATAAAAAATTTTATAAGCCTCAAGCATGACCATTTCATGGGAAGTATTAAAGAAAATGGATTTTTTTCATAATGCTATTTTGATATGATTTCTGATTTATTTTTGCAGGAAAAATTTATTGACAAGCATATCCTATAACTGATTATACATACTCAAAAATACTTCCTGTCAGAAAAGCCTAAGAATCTATTGATGTTAACAATGTCATTTCTCATCAGAGAAGACAGTCATTATGCAAGGGGCTCCATCAGATTATGGTTTTTGAAGATTTACTGCACAGGCTAAGATTGTTAAAGTCAAATTTTCTTTAACATACACTATGCAGAAATGAACAGTGCTTTAACTGGAAAAAAAAACTCAACTTCTCATTTTAAAAAGATAGAAACAGTTCAAAATTCTAGGGATGTGAAAAGAAAATGTTAACTAAGAAATTGTTATAGACATTTTACAAAAGCATCGAAGAGTCACTGGGACAAAAAACACAGATATGTTACCAACACATGTCCATACTCATGAGTTAATTAAACTCTCGCAATAACTCTGTAGTTGTTAATTCTCACTAAATAGATGAAGTCACTGAGGTACAGGTCGAGTCACTTTTCCAAGGTCTCAAAGCTGGTGAGAGGCTGAAGTGGGGCCCAGAACCAGGTGCTCTCCCATCACGAGTGCATGCGTCGGTATCATCAACCAGGGAAACACACGTGGAAAGACATCCGAGGAGAAATAAAACCAACCAGGAAGTGACAGGAAAGGAATTCGAGCAGTTGCCTAAAGAAGCTACATTTCCTTCTGTTCTTTTCTAACTTATTTATTGACTGCCTCTTCTGTTCTACATACCATTTGAGACACTTTGTTTAATCTCCCCAGTATAATCAGAGTCAAATAAGCTACTTTGATTTGGAGCCTATCTGGAGATGAAAAATGCAGAACATATAATTGCATATGCACTCACATATATACACTGCAACAAATTGCAAAAATGCTCACAAACCTTCACTCCTTCCTGTTTACACACATCCTCTGAAATGTGACTTTGCAGTTCTTCCCACCAAAGGCTGGAGTCTACCTCCTCAACCCTCAGATCTGAGCTAGTCTTCTGGCTTAACCGGCTTTGGCCAAAAGAATACAACAGAAGTAATGGTATGCATATTCAAAGCCTCTTCACATGCCTGCCCTCTCCCCAGGGGCCACAAATTCTGTCCTGTGAAGAAACTTGAGTTATCCTCCTGCTGGCAGATGAGAGACCACCCTGACCAGAGATGAGGCCCAACACATATGAGAGAACCCAGCCAAAAGAAGACAAGCAGTTCTTCAGCTGACCACAGATGGATGAGGCAACCAGTCTGAAACAGAAGAACTACCCAGCTGAGTCCAGCCTTCACTGATGACAGCTGATGCTGGGAAAGATCAAGGGCATGAGGAAACAGGGACAAAAGAGGATGAGATGGTTGGATGGCATCATCAACTCAATGGACATGAGTTTGAGTGAACTCCAGGAGATAGTGAAGGACAGGGAAGCCTGGCATGCTGCAGTCCATGGGGTTGCAAAGAGTCAGAAACGACTGAACAACAAAAAAAAGCAGAATCAGTAGGCTAAAGAGTTGTTGTTTAAAGCCACTAAGTTTTGTGATGGTTTGTTACACACACAACTAAGAAAAAAGAATACATTGACACTTGAACAACGTCAAGGTTAGAGGTGCTGATCCCCTCACACACAGTTGAAAACTCACATATAACTTTACAGTAAGCACTCATATCTACAGATTTGACCAATTATGGATTGTATAGAATTCAATATGTATTTATGGAAAAAAAATCCATGTATAAGTGGACCCACGCAGAATCAAATCTACTAAGAAAATAGTATACTAAATGGTTGGCTATATATAACACTAGATAATGGGATTTTATCTGTTTGGTTCTTTACATTTTATCTGTTTGGTTCTTTCTCTTTGTAGTTTCCATTATATACAGTTGTCCCTTGAACAACACAGGGGTTAGGGGCACCCCCTAACACACCCTGCACCCCTGCACATTCAAAAATCTGCATATTGTTCTCTCTGCCTCAAAAATGAAGGAATTAATACATGACTCAACCAAGAGCAGGAAGCTGTAACAGTTTGGACAGAATGAGGACTCTTGATGCCATATACTGTGATCTCTAACCAAACACAAACTTTTCTCCACATTTAGTTAATTTAAAGATCTATAAAATGAAAATACAGGTATTATACTTATTGAAAAAAAATCCACATATAAGTGGACCTGCACAATTCAAACTCATTTTGTTCAAGAGTCAATTGTATTTCTTTAATAATTATCACCACAGCCTTCTGATCATCTGAACCAGGCCTAAGGGAGCCAGGAGGCCCCATATACACATGTGCCCAGAAGGCCACTGAGAATGGAGTGTTTGCTGCCATGGACCCCCTCGGTTAACTTGTGAACCTATGGATTCCTACTCAGAATAATGTTTTTAAATGCATAAAATAAAACACAAGATTATCTTCCCCTCAAATTACACTGAAATAATACTGAAAAAACAAATTTGTGATATAATATATATACTTCTTTAACAATGTATTAAATACTAATACCTAGTGGCAGGTCTAGTAACAACTATTAATATCCTAATTTCAAAGATGCAATGGGCATAAGTAATATTTTGAGATCTCTCTCCCAAAGGTAATGTGATTTCCACTGTGGACAGAGTCACAGAAACTGCTAATGCCACCTCTGCCTATGCTCAAAACTGACAGAATCATTAATTGGAGCTAGAATTTAGAAAGAAATTTTCAATTTTTCCCCTCATGCTCTCACAGACCAATTTCTCAATACTAAACTGTTCAAAGGATTTTATCTATTTAAAGGCACAGCACTCAACCTTTTAACAACAGCTCACAACAATGTTATTTATATATGCTGCTTGTATAAACTGTCAATAAATGGACACAGCAGTAAAATGAAACTCCATGAAGACATCTCTGTGAAGACTGAAGTTATGGACCCTAAAATGAGTAATTTTGGGGTGACCTAAACTGGACCAGGAATCTAACTTAAGTACTGACATTGGAATATATACTATATTCTCCAATATTCAATATCATGTCTCCTCAGTGAGTTTCTGACAGAGAGCAGAGAGAAGTTAGTTCAAATATGATCTTTGCAGTGATAGCTTGGCAAGGAGTCCTATGTGGTAGAGGAAGGAAGATTTCTATCCTTGGCAAGAAGAGTCTTCTCTTATTGGACCTGGGAAGGCGGATGTGTGTTCATACCCTGAAGGAGGGTCACCCACCATCCATGTGATGAGATGAGTCATGGGCAGGGATGTCATCTTAGGAAAATCCCTGAGTTTGTCATCCATCTGTATAATGATGGTAATAAAGGGTGCAAATCCAAATAAAATAGTATATGTGGAGGTGCACATAGGTACCTCTCATAGGTACATCCATCATTCAATCAGTAAGACTGGAGATTTGAAGGAAAAAGCTTAGCAACTTATTCCATCAACAGGCCAAAATGCACATTTCCATGTATATCCAATAACCCTTTTACCTTCTCAACTTTATTATTACTCCTAATTTCTAGGAATTAATAACATGTGAGATGTTATTATATTTTTTCAAGGTATCCATTTTATAAAAAGTCCTACAGGTATCAGAGTAATACATTAATACAAACTATTATTCTTTCAACAAACTTACACAGCAAAAATCACTCATCTAAATATGCCTTGTAATAATGAAAGGTTTCTTTGTAAAATTACAAGAGCTAGGTAAAAATATTTTACCCAGAAAAACTTAAATCCCTGGAGCTTCATGAAGAAATAATTGCTTTTATAGCACAAATGCACATGTAGGCTCATAAAAATGTCACAAGTATTTAATTTTCGATATGTCTGTTTGTTCACGTGTACTTGATTTCTCATGGGTTTTTAAGTACAAACATATAATACAGTGGGAAATGGTGGTAAGCAGTTTCCCAGCAGATTTAAGGCCTTATTCAGTTTAACGTCTGTATAACTAACAGGCTGTGGAAGAAACTGAGGGGAAAGAAAAACATGAATTATTTTCCATTTGAGTCATTAGCTCACCTCAGAGGTGGTAGTCTTGTTCAGGAGCTAAGTGAAGGGGAGTGGGATGGGAGAAACATATTCAGGGGCTTCACTGTGTTAATGTAGGAAACTCTCAACAGGCAGGCCAACACCTGCTTTCCATTCTGAATAGTTTCAGTAACGTACTTTATAAAGAGCAGAGAGGAAAGTTCCCATCAGTTGGACTGGTGGAGCTGGAGGTGGAGCATCCACCGCTGAGATGGAATCTGATGTGAGCTCTTGATAAGTCATTTCCAATCTCATTAGCTGCTAGAGAGTATGTGAGTCCCTGGATGCCTGGCGCCAGAAGCTCTGCCTTGGGCTTTTATATTTCAGATGCTCTTCAGGCTTCTTAGGTCTAACTGTAAAACTGGGGGGTTGGAGAGGGGACTATAGATTCAACAAACTCTCAATCATTCATAGCAGGCTATGTGTGTGTTTAAATTTTATGTGAAAATGCAAAGAACCTAAAATATACAAACAATGTTGGAATGAATTATAATTTTGGAGAAATGAGGAGACAAAGTATTCATTCATTTATAAGGTACTGTACTTTTAAAAAATGACCTCAGATAGGGCATTTACAACGGAGACAAGCAAGGGACATGGGGCATTACTACACAGTTCTCCTACCGATAAGGATTTTTGGATCTCAATTACAGTGGGTAACTGGGTTAAAAATAGCTAAAAGAGATGAAAAGATTTTCTTAACAAGGTGACCTAAAGCAAAACAGATTAATTAAAGGGCTTAATAATTGTTCTATGTCACCAAGAAGCAAGCCTGGGTAAATAATGAAGCCATGTAAGCTAATTCAAGCCATGATCTCAAACTGGAAAAGTGTAGCCAAATCAGCACCGTCTCAATGACACACCACGTGCTCTGACTTTGGAGACAGGTAAGTTCTGGAAGTTTAATGACTGCTGAACCTCTGTGAAGTTCCATTTCATCATCTGTAGAATGGATACAACTAGAAAAACCTGCAACAGAGGGTTACTGTGTGGACCAAAAGAGACAATGCACTACTGGTGAAAGCGTTCAATAAACTATAAAAGGCATTACACCAATATTAGCTACTATTAATTTTATTTACCTCATCTATCTCGATATGCTGCTCTCAATGAAAAACGACAGTCACCTTGAACACAAGAGAAAATCAGGGTGGCATAGTCAATTCTGACTCTATACAGGCACACTACTTCCATAAGCATCAGAGAGAAAGGGAGGGAGAGAGAGAAAGAGGGAGAGAGAGGCTGAGAATGAACACATGCAAGCTTCCTAAGCTTCCTTGAAAATCGCAGGAGAAACAGCCAGAGGAGCAGTGGAGAAGTCAGCCAAAAGCTTCCTACCGCTCATCACAACCGCAGCAGGAGCAGTGCAGATTCTGCCACGTGGGCTCAAGGATGTTAATCAAAGGGGACAAATACACAAAGCCTTTAACATCCACTATTAATTAAGCAAGCTGATATCCATCTGTCAGTCTGTCAAGTGTTAATTAAATGTCTCTCTGTGCCCAGCACTGTGCTTGAAAGAGTGCTGTGTGGGCTCCAGTGGAGGCAGGAAGGGGAGAGGAAGGACTGAGAGGCTCCTAGGCAGCAACCTTCCCTTCCCAGCCCCCTGCCTATAGCCCTCCAACAACATCTAATGCTAACCTCTGGTTCCTGCAGCCTCAGCCAAAGCTGCTTCTTAGCATCTATTAAGGATGCTCTTCTTTTCTCTAAATACATGATAAAGACACAAGACAATAGATTTTAAGGTATAGTTAAAACTTGTCTAATGTGAGGGTTTGCAAATTTTTAATTTTCTTCCAATTGCTGAGAAATATATGAGAATATGGGGACAAACCTGACTAAAAGGCCTACATAAAACTCAAGGAGAGACAAACACAATGGAAAATAACTCATAAGGACCTTCAATGCCCACAAAGAAATGAGGTTTCACTTCTCCCTCCCTTTTGCCCCAAGAAAAAGCTTCTGAGTGCCAGGTCAGCCCAGTAATGGCTGAAAGAAAAATTAAAAGAATATTTTATTGAAAAAAAATTGTAGAAAAAGAAATCTCTTATGTTCCTTCATATACTACTCTATAATTTCACAGATCCCCTACACCCAGTGTGGGAGAAGAAGACAGAGAGATGCACGCAATCTCATGGTGAAAACAAAGTCAACTTCAGATCAGGAATGGTCAAGAAACCATCCCTTTTACCCAGAAAGGGAGGAAGTATTGATTTGCATGTGAAAAACATCTCAGATCCCAAGATGGCTACCAACACTCTGTGGAAGGGTGGGACAAAGAGATGGGGTAGCCCCAGGCTGACTGGCTTCCTGCCAAGAGATCTCAAGAGGCCTTTCTAGTTAATTTAGAGCTTTATACATCATGTTTGGTGAATGTGGACAAAGAACACAGACCTACAGAGTAGCCCTTTAGATAAAAAATGATGGAACTTATTTAAGTGCCTTTTCCACTGCTTGCAGTTAAGTCTCATTAAACTATAGTTTCATTACACTGTGTCAGTATCTATGGATTTCATTATGACTATGGCATCTAATTACTGTTTTCTACATGAAGGAATTGAAAATCCTGCCTCTTATGCTTTACAAGATGTTGGAATGTCAAATTCTCTTTGCTGTTGTGTGCCTGCTGACATATTCCATTTATATTTCTCTACTGTATCCAGGGTGCTTGACTGTAATACCAATGTTAAAATATGGGATTAGTGTCATTACTTAATTTTCTTAACAAGCTATCAGACAATAATGCATGCCCTAATTATTTTTTTTTAAAGGAGTATTAAATTGCTGAAAAGCTTAAAATTTCCTGAGAAATAATTCTGTGAAAAGCTAAGCAAGTGTTTCATATAGAAACACACCTTACCTATGCTAAAAAATGTAACCAGATAAGCGGTTCTTAGAGTGCAAGACTTGATTTCCCTCAGTATGTGTGGTCCATGAAGTTGTCAAGTATCAACGGTCCCATGTAAACAGTCCTCCCTGCACTTGCCCCTCCTGCAGTAGACTGGCTGACTGCTCCCTGGTCCGACGATGCACTTCGGGGGAGGGGCTGGGGATAAGACGGCCAAGTAGACAATACAACATGACAAGTACTTCCTGGGGGTTCTGATGAGTCTGCTTTAGTGATAAACACCAAACTCCTGTAACCAAGATGCAGATTTTTCCTGAGTTTTTCTTTTTCAAGTCAGGATTATTTTGCAGTTTTACAAAGCTAAATAAAAAGTTCAGGCAAAATTTTCCTTTCCACATTTTTGAGAGAGAAGAAGTTAGCCAAGGCTGTTGAACAAGAGATCTCCTGGAAATCAGGGCTCCTCCACACAGGGTGACTGCTAACACTCATATCAATACACTTAAGGCCTCAGTAGCCAACACTGCTTCAGAGTTATTTCAGGGGCTCTTTGGGCCCTTAGGAGCAAGCACTGTCTATTTATAAAATAAATAAGGCATCCCATACAACCTATGTCCTAACATTTTTCAAATGCCTTTCGATGCTTCCAGGAAATTTGAAATAATGTTTGTTTGTTTTTTAACCCAACCAGATTAAAGGATAAAGGACAAGAAATCAGAGTCTGGAGAAATGCTATACTTAAAGGCAGAGATATTGTTCTGAGTCACTGGGAATTGACTCTGCTTTCTGCCCCCAGATGACAGTGTGGCCTGTTGATCAGGAGTCTGATTCAAGAGCCAGGTGCTCGCACATTTTTCCTTAAATGGAAAGGCCCAGACTGTTAAGAGTAAATCCTTCCAGAATGGAAATGTAAACCCCTTACACAGAGCAACTATGTGGTAGCAAACTATAGTTCTGCTTCAATACAGCAGCAGCCAGTCACATGTAGATGCTGTCACAACGGGGCAGCCCACTAGGGAACGGTGTGCCGGAGAGGTGCCACACCGAGACACTCGGCCTTTCTCTGCCTGCATGGTCTCCCCCTTCTGATTAGCTTCTGTTCCGTTGACTGAATTAAAATCAGAATCTGCAATGGAGGCATCTGTTATCTCTTCCTGCAAATTCAAAACTCCCCCTGAAACACTTTAATTAGCATCAGAAATGGGTCTGGAATCTCTGCAGCTGGTGCCCTAGCGGGGACTGGCACAAAGACCCTTATCAAGTGACTAGACTCTGAAAAGGGACTGGAAAATGGAGGGACAGAAGGGTAAGCTAAAGATGGCTCCATGGCGGCAGAAGAGCGTTTGCCTGGGACCATGAAGTCACTGTGGGGAGCTTGTGGGGCGAGTGTTAGTGGAATTTTTCTCTATGCCCCACAACCAGGCCCAGCAGAAGGTATGACGTCCCTCCAACAGACTCCCTGGGTCTCCCTAACTACACCAGGTATGATGGAAAGACAATGGAAACCCAGAGCCTGAGACTGTGCTCCAGAGCCTCTGAAGCACTTCTTCTACTGACTGGAAGCCTGAAGGAGAAGAGCTCCATGATCACTGACCTTGCCCTTCCCCAGAAAATGTCTACAGAACTAGCAGCAGGAAATTACAATGAGGGTTATTAATAAAATACAGAAGTTTGAAGTGGGATGTTTAATTTTCTTGATAAAATTAAGAAAAACACTGTATTCACTGGTTTTACCTAATAAAGTGAGCAAGGGAAAAATTGGTTCCAACTGCAAATGCCTAAAATGTCTGTGTTAAATATTTCTTCTCCCAGGCAAATCTGGCCTTAACTTTCTGTCATCTAGGATACACGGATTGAGAGCTCAACAAAACACTACTACTGATAAAAGAGATTTCTTTTTGAAAGGTATGTCTGATTTAGAAAGATTGAACACACTCACTCCTAAATCACTATATTATTTGTTTGTTTTTTTGAACCCTTGCTAAGAATTTTTTATACCAGACCTTTGCTTTGGTCAGAATGCTTTCTGCTATTCAATAACAGCACAAATTCAGAAGGACGTTTCAAAAACAACGTACATAGAAGAAACAAACCATATACAAATATCAGATTATTATGCACAAGTCTAAGAAGAGTTTGTTATTTGGTCATAACAAACTTTACTAACTGAACAGAAAGGGGGTTAGCAATACCTCAACTGTTACAGAAAAAACAACAATCATCAAACAATCATTAACATTGTCAGTTAATCACAAAAACACGCAGATCAGGGTGACGAACAGGGTTTATGGAAATGAAAACATTCAGATCATTGTTAGATGAGTGTTAGTGTTAGTTGCTCAGTCGTGTCCAACTCTTTGAGACCCCATGGACTACAGCCCAACAGGCTCCTCTGTCCATGGGATTCTCCAAGCAAGAATACTGTAGTGAGTTGCCATTTCCTTCTCCAAGATGAGTGTTAACTACAATAAATTCTGGTTCTCTTTCTTAAAAGCATGAATGGGACAGAGTCAAGCCATAGGATGGCGCTCCAAACTTAAGGAGGGAAAAGAAAAAACCAAAAGATGATGGACTCATACCATGGGTTGAATCAAGAGACAACCAGATGATTGAGAATTAATCACAAGTTAGAGTTTGGTTTCCTTTCACTGTGGCCTTCCAGTGCCAGCTCCAATGCAGTTGACACATCAACTTAGCAAACTCAAACTTTCTCTTTTAGAACCAGCACAAATGTTACCTCCTCTGTGAATGCCACCTGACTGCCCCAGATAGAATTACTAACTTCCTTCCAAGGACTCTCAAAACATTTCACTCGTATCTTTATTTAGCCTATCTTATTAGGGAATAGAGCACGGCAGCTAAGAGCCTTGCTTCTGCATCAGAGTGCTTGGTTTTGACTCTGCATGGTCACAGTGTGACAGAAGCACCAAGAAGAAAATTATAGTCAACTGGTACCTGCTGGATCTGTAAAAGGCTAGAACCCATGATGATGTCCAAAAGCATCATTGGGAATTCACAGTGGGAGTGAGTGTTTGAGGTCTCTCCATATCAATCCATAATCAACCTGAAACACTGCAGACCCTTTTTATAATTAATGAATTCATATAAAAGTGTTCCTGATTTCTTAATATTTTTTTATCATTTGGTGTTTTCTCAATAACCAATACTGTAAGTATAATATGCTATGCAATATTTTAGGGTTTAGAATTTAGGGGCCTTGCAATATTTAGGGGCCTTGCAATATTTTAGGGTTTAGAATTTAGGGGCCTTGATCACCCAATGCTCCACATACTGGCAAGGTGAGAACTGTTTCTGCACACCAAGGAAGGTATTATTGTTAGTGATGACAGATATTCTCACCCCACTACCACCCAAAGGTTAGTTACACAAGCATGGATTAACCAGAAGGGCTGCCTTGTTCCAAGTCCTTCACCAAATCCTGGGCAATGCAGGTGTTCCCTCCTGTCCTGAGCCATGCACAGTGATGGCAGGGAAGGAGTTAGTGAAGCTTGCCTGTGCTGCTGACCTGAAGACAGAAGCCAGCAAGTGTTGAGCAAGGATTCAAGTTCTATAACAAAGATGAATACTACATAGAATAGAACATGAAGGTGAGCTAAAGAGAAAAGAGAACCTTTCAGAGTGGGAGGGGCCAATACAGAAGCCAACATAACCACTACTTTCCAATGTCCACACCAAGAATACTGCCTTGAAAAAAGGTGCCCATGCAAAATATGTAACATGCACTTGATAAAAGATGCTCAATAAATACTACCTCTCTTTTGTCCACTAAGCTCATTCTCTAGCATTAGAGAGCTATTTCAACAAATTTATACCAAACAGCTTCTATGGATGGCTGAGTACTAATTTAAAAGATAAAACACTGGTTAAATCTACTAAATATAATGATCTAGCTAAAATAATAGAAAAAAATGAAAAAATACACCAAACAGCAGGAAAAAAAATTTGACCCCTAAGACATTTTCTCTACTCAAATTCTTCCTCTTTTTTTGAATAAGTGTCTATCTCCACATTAGCAGCCAAAACTTAGAAAATGATAAAGGAAATAAATTTCTCAAATGTCTTTGATAGGAAAGGGTATTAAGATAAAAACAATGTACCTTGTATAGGACTGTATTAGAGGCACTTTGCTTTTTACAATGTATTAATGCATAAAGTACAAGGAATTCTGGAGCTCCAATACTGTATACATAGAACAAACACTATAATCTAATATGAAGGTTTATTGAAGTAATTTGCTTGGAAAAAATCTGTGCATGCCATCTTTCTCAGCTCTGCTGCCTTTCGTTATTCAGCCATCTCTTCCACTGGACACCTGTCTAGTTAACTCAGGTGTGAGGAGACAGTCAGTGGCTGTACTTTGCAGGAAGTCTAAAATTTGTGAGTAGTTCATTGTTTGCTTTGAATAAGAAATGCTTCCAAAGCTACCAGTTTCAAAACCATTTTTACCATTTATTGTGTTCTCTGTCTTTTCCTTACAAACATCTGTTAAACATGCATGTAAGTGGGTTAGGAATACATCCAATGGAACCTTCAGAAATAGAGCCCAGAAAGAGGCCACAGTGGATGATGGCAAAGGATGGTCAAGTATCACAACACTACTGACATTATCACATGTGCACATACACAAGCACACACGAATAAAACCTCATATTTGCAAGAAAGCAGGTACCAGTCAAAAAAAATATATGTTTGACAAAAATACTGAAAACTCTATACTAAAATTTAGGTTATAATAACAGGGACCAGAGACAGGGGTAGGGGTGGGGGACTAGTGGTTCACTTACTATAACATGGTCCTTTCTATTTCAAGAATTTGAAAGCTGGTCTCCTTGGTGGTCCATTGGTTAAGAACCCACCTGTCGATGCAGGGGACAAGGGTTCAACCCCTGGTCCAGGAAGATTCCATGTGCCACAGAGCAACTAGGCCCGGTTGCATAACTACTGAGCTCACATGCTACAACTACTGAAGCCCACGCACCTTAGAGCCTAAGCAGCAATGAAGACCCAGTACAGCCATAAGTAAATAATAATAAAGAATTTGAAAGCTACCTATTTTCCCAAATACTATCATTCTAACCACAGAGTATGCTTATTGTCCAATGGAAAAGTACATTATAATAAATCAGATGAAATTTTTGTACCATTATCCAGAGTGATTTTATATCCAAAGATCAAAAACATTGAATAAGCTAGTATATTTAAAGTAATTTATGGCATTAAAGGAGAAGTAGAATTTACTTTAAAATGGTCCTTTTGGATGCAAAAAGCAAACAATGGAAGAAGCAAAAAAAAAAAAAAAGTAAAACTGGTGTACTGAAGCAACTGTAGTTTTATACTTCATTTCACCTAAATCGGTCAGGCATCCTCTACTCTCAGAAATGCCTGTGATGGGTTGCCAAGTTAGCCTGGACTTCATCTTATGAGTTTTTTTACTGCTATGATTCAGCAGTTGCCTATTACTACCAAACAATCTCAGCATGGTCGAGAACACAGACAAACTACACTTCTGACTCTGGGGAGTGTATCCCCTGGCATTCACAGCTTACACAAAGAGAGATACTTGAGTGAAGTTCAATTTTTTTACGCTTGAAAAAGGAAAGCACATTTAATGCAATTAGGGTAATTACAATGCTCTTAACCAAAGTTGCCAGATTCTATGGATTCCCTCAAGTTAGTTGTCAAACATTTTTGGGAGGAATCCATACCTGGAGTCTAATTAAGAATAATGGAAAAGTATTAGCTACCAGGAATGTATTTCAGAAATCCAGTGTTCAAAGTGCTTCCCCCTAGAGAATTTTGCAAAGGCAATTTATGAACACTAAAATGTTTTCCTCATAGAGAAACCCCACCACATGTAATGCTGTAAATTATATGATTTCCCCCCCACCCTTTACAAAGTATACCAAGTTCTAAAGTGATCTGTAGGGAAGAGTAGTTTCTAAATCACCTCAAAGTCAAATATTTTCTCTTTCATCATCATTTATGAAACACATTAGTAACATAAACCTGACTGAACCAAACGCATCAGAGTTAAGATGAATGAGGTCCTGATTAAACACCTGGATCTCTTTAATAGCAACTTCAATATAATCATCAGTAACCACAGAGCTCTGGAATATTAAAAAGGGAATATATGATCCCAAGCAAAGGTTCAAATGAACACCTCTAGCGCCACTTGAGGTTTGGGGTGTGGAATTCAACGAACAGTAGACTATGGGCTGAAAACATATTTACATTCCAGCACCTGTTGCTCATTAACTGAAACTATTTGGGCAAAAAACTGAACCTCTCTGAACTTGGGCTTCCTATCCTTGAAGTGAGGATAGTATTACTCATGTGGCCCAGTTCACAAAGGACTGTAGCAGCAACAGCGGCAGTGGAAGCAATGAAAAAGAGAAAGCAGTAATCAACTTTCATTTTCTGAGGGCTTACAGTGTGAGGTGAACTGAAAACCACACGATAAGATGGGCATGCCATTGTAGACAAGGAAGCCGAGGCTCAGCGAGAAGAACTCATACAAGGCTGTACATGTGCTCCTGGCAGAATGTAAGTGTGAACAGCAACAACTCTGACTCCAGAGGCTGTGACCTGGTTCACATTTCAAAATGTGTCCTCATGTGTCGTCTGATGAGGTAACGTTAGCAACTGCACTGTAAATGGCAAAGTGCCAGTAATGCAATGTGTTATTGTTGTAATTTTTTAAAGTTGCTAAAGTGGGTTTTCTGCTGAGTACATGTACTATGCTTAGCAAGAGCCCATCAACTCAAGAAATTAAGGAAAAAACACAAATGAATATGTAACTTGAGGCCTACGACAATGGAAAATAACTTTAAATTAGACGTGACAGTTTGTGATGTCATTTTCTACATTTGCACATTCACATGCATCCACACAAAGGCCCAACCCACAAACATCAAGTATTTCTCAAGACACCAGAAGAAGCTGCTGGAATCAAAAAGCTGAGAGATGTGTTGTATAGGGGTCATGGCTCCCCAGCCCATGGTAATGACCTGGAAGGCTGCTCACAGGAGGTGATTAGAGACATGGGACAAGCATGTGAGGCTGCAAATAGTCTGTGGCCAAGCTTCCTGAGACCGGCAGCACATTAGTGAAGCTGAGGGTCAATAGGATGCTTCAGCCTCCTCATTGACAGCCACAGACAATGATGGTGATCAGGAAAGCTAACCAAGGCAGAGCAACCATCTCTGCACTATCTGAACTATTCTAAGCCTTTGAAACAGTGGAAAAAATCCATTCACCAAGGACAGGTAAACTGAATTACAGTTAAATTCACATGTTAGTTTGTTGCAAACACTCTTTTCCTAGAAACAGGTTCAATCCTGAGTGAAATGGAAAAGGCAGAAAATCTGACGTGTGTACTTCTCTTCTCCATTTCTGCTTTCCTGAGCTTGTCCTTATTCCTGCTGGTGCCTCTGTGCTGCCTCTAGCTTATCCCATCTCAGGCAGCACGTCCTTAAATGCTTGTGACCACCCTCCCCCTCCCCTTACTATGTTACTGCTCTTTGTTTTTTTCTAGAAAAGAGGAAATAAACCCCCAAGACCACAGTGTACAGGTGTCTGGATTAAACACTGCAGGATCTCAAGAGATGTTTTCACATCAGTCTCTTCCCAGAAATGCTCTCCCCCTCATTCTGGATATGTGCAGTGCATAATCTGTACAACCATACTCAGCAGCCCTGTATACAGACCCCAAACTAGAACAGCCACAAAGAGTTTTATCCATTCATCTGTTCATTCACTCATTCAACTCATAAATATGTGCTGCATCTAGCATGTGCCAGACACTAATGGGTCTTGGACAAATACTAGTAAATAATAACGTATAATCCCTGCCCTCAAGAGACTTACAGTCTAGACATATCATCAATGAGTAACATTGACGCTAACAAGTATGCTAGACTTGGGGGATATACAGCAGGGGATTCACATGCAGGCTTGGCATCAGCAAAGGGAGAGCAGGCCTTACCACATTTGGGTTGACCTTATGTCGGAAGCACGTGATGTTCACCACATATGGCCAATCGTCAGGCTCCATCAGCACCCCAGCAGCATGAGCACACGTGACGTGGAAGGAGGCCGGGCAACGCCCGTAGGAACACTGGATGCAGGCTCCAGAGACCTTCTTAACCCGGTGTCTGCAGAACATGCATTTCTGGAGGATTAAAACAAAGAAGACTGTCAATTCAAGCTCTGTTAACTCAGCGAATTTCCACATTTCACAGCATGACAACTTTTAGAGAGGAAGAAAACTGATGACATCAGCAAAGCCTGATCTTCAGGAGCCCTAGTAATGAGATTGACTGTGGCAATACAAGCCACATACCTTCAAGGAAACATGCCAGTATGGCCACATCCTACAAGACATATGCTGAAACACTCCTTGTGGTTAGGAAAGCCAAGCCCTTCTGCACATGCTTCTCCATGCATAGAGCTGAGGGAAAGGCTCCCTGGTTGTCTCTGTAAATCATCCATGAACACTGAAGCTACTTCTCTTTTACCGCCTGCATGGTGGGCTTTTCTGTACATCAGACAGGCACATATTCTCCTAAATTAGATGAGGTCTTCAAAAATACTCAAATAGCACACAGATGGGCTAAGGTTTCTATTTACAAGGAAATGTAAAGTGTTAAATGGGCCAATGTGGAAACTACGGGCTCAAGTGTTTAATAATCCAAATCTGAACCCTTCATGACTGAAACAAAAATATGCCTCCCAAAGTGAGAAAATTGAAAATCACCCCAAAGGGCATAATTTTGTTGAATATCTATAGCTGACTATGCCTGGGAAAGAAAGAATGGAAATAAAAACAGCAATAATAATTACCACAATCTGAAAATTAAATTGCATACAATTAGCCCTAAACGTTATCACTACATTTGTTATGAGAGATGGAAAAAAAATCAAACAGCTTCACTAAATGCAAGATTTGTGAACTAATACTTGACGATTAGGAAAAAAGAGTTGTAGAACAATGTAGGGTCAGGTTCAGAAAGCAAAAGAAACAGAATGATCAAAAAGCTCAACATTTCTTTCCTAAGGATAAAGTAAGCCTGCAAGCTGACCAAACGTTGGTGAAAATGCTTTTCTTTCATAGGTATGTTTTCCTTCCTGAGACAAAAAAAGATACGTGTACTCAAGGCCCTTAGAGGACTGTAATATTTTATCACCAACTTGCATGAACCAGTGTGTGCTAAACTTCTAACTCTTCTTTGCCCTCACATCTGATCAGCATCTTCAGTCTTATAGATTCTGCACCTTCATCTTACTCTGATTTCACTCTACTCATCTACAAGAACTGCCACGATCTTGGTCCATGGTGTCTTGCCAAGTGTAATAATGGCCTCCAACTGGATCTCTTCATCTTTTACTTCATGTCATTTTGATTCATCTTCCCAAAGAACTAAAATAAGAACCCATTATAATATGAATAAAAGCATTATTTAACATCTTGATATCTCTTTGGCAAATTTGTGGTATTAGGTTCAGTATATTCCTGGTAATTCTTAGTGTTCTGGTATCTTTGTTCTCAACTCCAACCATTCAAAATATGATGACAGGTAAAGCAGCAAGGCCTCATATCAGGAACCCCAGGCATAATCAGATAATCTTTTAAGAGCCTAATCATACCACAATGAGGTCAGTGTTTGAATAAATTCAGATATTGACAGATGTATGAAAGGAGAAATTGTTTCCTATTTTACTAATTAAATAGAATCAAGAATAAGGAAGAGTTTTATGACTTAGCTAATTCAGTTCAGTTCAGTCGCTCAGTTGTGTCCGACTCTTTGTGACCCCATGAATCACAGCATGCCAGGCCTCCCTGTCCATCACCAACTCTTGGAGTTTACCCAAACTCATGCTAATTAATGAATTGATAACTCCAAGCTTCTCAGCCTCTTCTACAATTAACTTTCTCAATAAACAGCCACTCCAGAAAGAAGGAAGGAGACAGAGAGTATATATTTAAGCTCAGTAATAACTCAATCCTTGGAATTTTGTAAGGGAAATGTCTCCTTTCCCAGGAAGACTGGATGGGGCCATTTCTAAGGATAGATCCATGATCCCTAGAAAGTCAACCAACTGCAGACTATTGTAATATCATGCTTTAGAAGATGTTTATTTCATGGAGTTGAGAAGTTTGACCTAAACATTAAAGAAGTTCTCGCAGAGACTGAGAATTCCACAAAACTTGGTAGGGGAGCCATTTTGTATGTTGTAGCACAGTCTACATAGTACTTCCGAACACCAGTTTCACTTTTGTTGTTCAGTCGCTCAGTGGTGTCCGACTCTTTGTGACCCCATGGTCTGCAGCACTCCAGGCTTCCCTGTCCTTCACCATCTCCCAGAGTTTGCTCAAACTCATGTCCTTTGAGTCGGTGATGCTATCCAACCATCTCATCCTCTGTCGTCCCCTTCTCCTCCTGTCCTCAATCTTTCCCAGCATCAGGGTCTTTTCCAATGAGTCAGCTCTTCACATCAGGTAGCCAAAGTATTGGAGTTTCAGCTTCAGCATCAGTCCTTCCAATGAATATTCAGGATTGATTTCCTTTAGGATTTACTGGTTTGATCTCCTTGTAGTCCAAGGGACTCTCAAGAGCCTTCTCCAACATCACAGTTTCACTCGCTTGCTACTAAACCAACTGTTCTTTACTCTGGCTGAAGCATCTGTGGCAATTTGACACCTACACTGCTGGGCTATGGAATTTAATTCAATAGGGTAAAGACGAGGACACATAAGACACTTCCTAGAATGTTGCAAATTAGAATAAAACTAAGTACTATGAAAGAAGTAGAAACAAAATGCTATATGGAACTAGAATGATCATTGCAACAAGGGTATGCTTGGGGGCAACAGAAGGAAGAAAGCTTTAAAGAAATGCAACGCTGACTACCTCAAGGTGGCAGACTTAGTCCCTGCTATAAACTCAGTTCCAAAACCTAAATAAATAAAGAGATAGGAAAAAGAATGAAACCACAACGGCACTAACTAACAAAAAGGGGAGCACTTAATTCCAGGGACGAGAGCCTCAGTAAAAACTATTACTAGGTATCTCTGAGGAGGCAGTTCTGGCAAGGCCAATGCCAAGAGTAGAAGCAAATAATTAAAATAATTCAATTTATTAAAAATTTAAATAGTTAAAATTTTTCCCAATGGGTAAAAAAAAAAAAAAAGACAAGTGACCCACTGCCAAGCCAGCTCCATGGTCCACCCTGCCCCCACTCATCACCAGCAGGTGATGTAAACTGATCTGATCTTGAACCCGAGTCCTGTGACCTGAGCTGTCATTTGCCAGTAGGACAAGTGGATTCCCATTTGGGCTAAGAGAAAAAAAATGAATCAAGTAACGGGAAACAGAAGATTAGTTAAAAGAGATATAGTACATATTATGATAGAGATTCCAAACTATATCCCATCAACTAAAAAACAAAAACAGTAACTAGCTACAGTTCTAAAATTAAAAATATTACTGTTAAAAAAACAAGATGTGCTGAATTCTGGAATGGATCCCAATGAAGATCAAATTAGCAACTGAAAGATGGAGCCCAGAGATTGTACAGAACACAGAAGAAAAGATCAAAAAGAAGGAAAATGAAACACAAATGCTAAGAAGTATGGAAAAGAGATCCAGATGTTCTACTGTCTCTCTAAGAGGCATTCTAGATGAACAGAAAAAGAGAAAATAACAGAAAAAATCCTGACCTGAAAAAAGGCCCAACAAGCAGGATTGATTTTTTTTAAATAACCTAAACACATCTTAGATTTCCAAATAAAAAGAGAAAATTCCCAAATCTTCCAAAGAATAAAAGAGAAAAATCAGATTACCATCAGATCTCTAGTCTGCAACAGTAAGTGCTAAAAGACAATGAAACAATGTTTTCCAATTTACAGAGGAAAATTAAATTAGGTCTACATCCAGCCTGATTTTCAAACAAACATGAGGGCAAACAGATTTTTTTTTTCCATAGTCAAGGATTGGAAGTATGCAAGAAGAACTAAAGATTAACCAAGAAGCTAAATATGTGGATAAATCTAAATGAATATGGACCTTATAAACAATAATAGTAATGTCCTCTGGGTTTGAAATACAAAGAGAATTTGAATAGATGACGACTGTAGCATGTATGGCAGAAGTGGTAAAAATGAAGTTAAATAAACATTAAATGTTCTAATGTTCTTGAACTGACTGGAAAAAGAGTAAAAGTGCCAAAAGTGAAAAAAAGAGAAAAGGAAAAATAATAAATTCAAACAAAGACATGAAAAGAAAGAAACAGAAACAGAGAATGGGTGGAAGCAAAGGAAAAAGCACCCTGGAAATTCGCAGAACTAAACCCAATCATTCAGTATGTTAAGTGTAAACAGACTAAATTTTATCTTATAGACTAGGGTAGTGAACTTTCGTAAAGTGCCAGATAAATATTTTAGGCTTGTGTGCCAGACAGTGTCAGTTGCAACTACTCAGCTCTGCACTGTGTAGTTCAACTGAACAATGTGGGGATTAGGGACACCTACCCAACTTTTGCACAGTCAAAAATCAAGTAACTTTTGACTCACCCAAAACTGAACGAATAATAACTTACTGAAGCCTTAATGATAACATTCAGTTCATTTCAGTTGCTCAGTCGTGTCCGACTCTTTGCGACCCCATGAATCGCTAACATAAATAGTCAATTAACACCTATCTTGTATGTTATATGTTTATATATTCTTAAAATAAACTAGAGAAAACATTAAAATACTCATAAAGAAGACAAAATATGTTTACAGTACTGTACTCTATTTATCCATACTTAAGATTATGTCATCTGTTAATAAGATGAATTGTCAGTACCTACACCAAATTGTCTCCTATGATATGAAACACTGTAGATGTTAATCGTATCACTAACACTAAGCAACAAAAATTAAAAGACAATATTTAAAAAATTCATATTTATTTACAAGTATAATTCATGCATTAATAATGAAGCAGTAATATGATTGCTTTATGACAGCCTAGTGTAATGGGTGGAGTTTGTGTTTGGTCTGTGTTTGTGTAACATATAATATGTATGGTCTGTGTTTGTGTAACATATGATAAATTTTAACTTTTTATAATAGATTTCTGTATATTTAATGGTAGTAAATGATAAAATAGACTAGTATCTACTAGTATCTGTGATAGTTTATGCATTCGCTGCTGCTGCTGGTAAGTCACTTCAGTCGTGTCCGACTCTGTGCGACCCCATAGACGGCAGCCCACCAGGCTCCGCTGTCCCTGGGATTCTCCAGGCAAGAATACTGGAGTGGGTTGCCATTTCCTTCTCCAGTGCATGAAAGGGAAAAGTGAAAGTGAAGTCGCTCAGTTGTGTCCGACTCTTAGCGACCCCACGGACTGTAGCCCACCAGGCTCCTCCGTCCATGGGATTTTCCAGGCAAGAGTACTTGAGTAGGGTGCCATTGCCTACTCAGACATACCTAACATTTCCTTAATTTTTTCCCATATTTGTAAACTAAGTGGTTCATCTGCAAGTTTTTTCAAATTGACACAAATGTCCAAAAATTTTTCCAATACATGTACTGAAAAAAATTCCACAGATACATGGACTATGCAATTCAAACCCATGTTGTTCAAGGGTCAGCTGTAGTGTAAAACCAGCCACAGATAATCCACAAATGATGAGCATGGTAGTGTTCCAATAAAGTTATATTTACAACAAGCACAGGCCCTAGTGTCTGACCCCTGCAATAGGCCAATGGCACATATTTGAAGTGAGCTGTGAAATGACAGAATTATTATTTAAGTAAGATTATTCTAAAAGCAAGGTGGATAAAGAACAGATTGGTGGAGCAAGATACTGTTATGAAACCACAGGATGATAAGGACTTGGACTAGGCAAGTGGCTATTAAGAGGAAGCTAAATGTTAAGTGTTTTTCACTCTTATCCTTTGTTGACAGAGATTCTATATCCTCCTTTAAATAGAGCTATTCACTCAAGGCCAGGGCTGGACACTCTGTCTGCTGTGGGAAAGAACCTTTCTATCATCTGCTTAAGTCTTGAAATAGAAGAAGGTTGAGGTGACACCAATTTCTAGAGGGATGGGGATTGAAAAGAACTTGTGAACAGTAAGCAAGATTGCTGGGCACTTAAAAGCACAGAGGGTTTGGAAAGACAGGGCCATTCTTCCTGCAGTTCCTGTCTGAGGTGGCAGTGACCCACTGGGAAAGGAATGAGGAGCCAATTTCTGGAAAACAATTAATAAGAGGTTTGAGAAATCCAACGGCCTAGCCTAGAGGGCCATCACTTGGGGTGCTCCTGAACAAGTGGAGGAGGTGCTGATGTCCAAGGGAGACCGACACAGCATAGCAGCCAAGTGCTGACACAGAGGACCCTAGAGAGTGACAATGATAAGGTGTCATCCGCCTTTATGGTTTTCTAGTAAGGATGCCTGGGGCATAAGAGCTCCTCAATGTTTGTTGAATTCAACTAAATCTAAGCAAGTACATTTTGATCAAGTTATAAACTTGCTCACCTGTTTCCTCATCAGCGAAAAAAGATTCCACACATAACTATGCCACCAGAGATGTCACAGGACTTCAGAATCACTGAGAGACCTGCCTAAAACACAGATCATGGGCCCCACCCTCAGAGTTTCAGTGTATCTGGGCTGGGGCTATTGAATTTGCATTTCTGACAAGTTGCCACTGATACTGATGCTGCTGACCCAGGGATCAAACACTGGGTTGGAGGGTTAAAGGGTTAAGGGGTGCTGATTATTCTGAGAGCCTCTAGTATAAGGAAATTCAGGAAGTACAATATTTTTTCATCTATTCTGCTGTGTCAAGGGTTGAGAGAATCCTCAAGCGAGTATGATTTATAGAGCACTGTACTTTCTTGGGGGACTGGATTTCCATACTTATTCCAATGGCATAGTCTATTAAGGCTCCTAATGGGTTGAGGAATTAATGAAGTATCTGGCAATGAGGCTTTGTGTATCATTAGATTCTTAGCGTGCACAGCCTGGCAAAGGGCATCAAAAAATGATGAGCTGTGAAGGAGTTAGAGGTTCAAAGCACATCCCCTTCCCTTTTTTTAAAATATGATTTGTAATATGATTTCATTGTTGTTTTGTCAATTTTGTGATCCTTTTTCTTCCATAAATAAGCCTCCAAAAGAGGCACAAATACTTCTAATTAGTATTTCCTAATCAAGCAAGTAACAAGCTGATATTACCTAATTTCTTTTTTCTTTTGCTTTCCAAAGATACTTTTTCCAGGTAACTCCATGGCAAGCTAACATTTCCAGTTCCAACAGGGAATCAAGCTGGACACAATGGATGTCGCTATTGTTGCAGGCCAGTCAGAAGACTGAGGTTGAAACTTTGATTGTACTTCACATCCTTACATATATATTTTAAAACAGAAACTTTCTTTTCTTTTTATTCTACCTGTAAAATGTATGCTCTGCTCATTAGTACTCATTAAGTCAATCACTCATGTGCCAATAACGGCCAGCACTGGGGGAACACTGTATAATGAAGCCTAAGATCTACAGCAAGGAGCTTGCAATCCAGGGGAGGAGACAGACAAGTAAACAACTCAGTTCAGTTCAGTCGCTCAGTCGCGTCCGACTCTTTGTGATCCCATGAATCGCAGCACGCAAGGCCTCCCTGTCCATCATCAACTCCCGGAGTCCACCCAAACCCATGTCCATCGAGTCGGTGATGCCATCCAGCCATCTCATCCTCTGTCATCCCCTTCTCCTCCTGCCCCCAATCCTTCCCAGCATTAGGGTACTTTCCAATGAGTCAACTGTTCGCATGAGGTGGCCAAAGTATTGGAGTTTCAGCATCAGCATCAGTCCTTCCAATGAACACCCAGGACTGATCTCCTTTAGGATGGACTGGTTGGATCTCCTTGCAGTCCAAGGGACTCTCAAGAGTCTTCTCCAACACCACAGTTCAAAAGCATCAATTCTTCGGCGCTCAGCTTTCTTCACAGCCCAACTCTCACATCCATACATGACTACTGGAAAAACCATAGCCTTGACTATGTGGACCTTTGTTGGCAGAGTAATGTCTCTGCTTTTCAAGAAGGAAAAGCAGAAAGTAAGAGCTGTCATAAGAAAGCAAGATTCAGAAGGGGCAGAGAGAGGAGTAGATTGTTACTGAGAGAAATCAGTTTACCCAGAGAACTAAAGAGTGGCTGGGGAAGGAGGGAGTGGGGAAGGTTGAAAATCGAGGTGTCCACAGTGAACTCACACTGCAGGCGTGGGCTGCTATAGTGAGGGGCAGCAATTCATATGCAGTCTCATGCCTCTTGGGCCGAACAGAATTGTTGTGCTTTCAGCAGTCTAAGGATGTTATTAATACAACCGGCAGACATTATGAAATGATACAGTAAAACTCAATTCTGAATACTCGTGCATCAGCTCATAACATGGCGACTACTCTGCCTCTCCACACTCTCATCAAGAAAAGTTATTTCTACTCTTCAAGTTTAGAACATTAAAATAAATGGCTCACAATTTGTCAAGTGTGTTGAATTAAATCCTTATTTATGATATGTATCAGAAGCCATTTATCTCATTGCTTTTAGTTTGTTGACATTCACCTCACAAAAAGTGAGATGCTAAGAAAAAGTCAAGAGCAGGCAAGAGGTGAAAGGGCAGAAGGTGAGGTCCGCCAGACCAAGAGATGGAGCTAGAAAAGCAGGCAGAGGTGGTGGGGATCAGACAGAGGTTGCACTCACTGAAAATAAGCAAGGGAGGCATTGTTGGCTCCAGGAAATATTAAGTAAGAATCACAAAAGGATTGCCAGAGGGAAGGATAGGGGGAAAGGATAGTTAGTGAGTTTGAGATGGACATGTACACACTGCTATATTTAAAATGGATAACCAACAAGGACCTACTGTACAGCATAGGGATCTCTGTTTCAGTGTTATGTGACATCTTGTATGGGAGGGGAGTCTGGGGGGAGAATGGATACATGTATGGCTGAGCCCCTTCTCTGTTCACCTGAAACTATCACAGCATTGTTAATTGGCTATATCCTAATACAAAATTAAAAGTTAAAAAAAAAAGTCACCAAGTCCAGGCACCACTGGATCAGTTCCTCAGGCTGGCTCCTGGAAACTTGTAACAAAGTACAAAGCGGGTTTCTCCCAAGTGAGTTCCCTGCAATTAATTTCAGAGGCTTGGTGCAATGCTTCTGCAGTAGGTCAGATGCTGCCTTGGAGGGTGTGGAGGATGTGCTGCATGCTGGCTGAGCCTGCAGTGGCAGCAGGGACATGGGGTCCCCCACATGGCTCTGAGAAACTGTCCAATGGGTTTCAGAGAATTGGAGAAATCAGCAAGAGCGGGTGGACTTTGAGCTCGCCTTGAAAGACCAGCAGGTTTCAGCCAGTCCACATGCAGTAGGATGGAGAAGAGGGGAGGATGTTCTAGACAAATGTAACAAAACTAAGAGGTGGGGAGAATATGAAGCAAAACTGAGTTGAGAAGTGTGAGCACAGCTAAAGGATGACAGGCTGGAAAGGCACAATCTCGGAGGGTCTTGGACGGTACCCTGACATAAACTGCACTGTTACTTGCCAAGGTGAGAGAATGATTGTGGCTTAATAATGGAAGCTACTTTTTAGATGGAAAATAGGACTACTAGTTTTTACAGTTCTCCGTGTGGCTTTAGCAACCAAGCAAGTCTCCAGACCAGCCCACCCAGGAAGTCTGAATGACCCTGGCCACTGAGAATGCCTGTTGCCCAGGCATGACTCTTCACCCATCTTTCACTTGTTGGGGGTTAGACAAATCTTACTTGTCTTGTTATCAAGGGCACCTGGCACACATACAGACTAAATCTGGGGAGTGCCTTGACCAAACACCACACTCTCCTGTCTTCCCTACGTGGACAGTTTTTCACAGTAATTAGAAGCACACACCAGGAAGTCAGACAGGCCTAGTTTTGAATCTAGCTCAGCATAGGCACAAGGGCTAGTCACAAGAACAACAAAAATAACATGGCCTGAACAAACTGAAGTGGAGGGATGAGAAGTCATGCCCCTGAAGGTCTCCTGCCCTTTTACCCACCACCCCTGCAACAGAAAACAGAGCTTCCCCTTTGCACTTACTACCTGGGCGGTGCAGAAAAGCCAGACCTATAAGCAGCATTTGCAAGTAAATTAAATATTAAAGGTAACATCACAATCTCATGTTGAAAGAGGCACTTCACTGATAGTATAAAGCAGCATTTGCTGAATCACAGAATAGGCAATGTTATCTATTCTGAGAAAAATCAATCACTTATCATTTCTACTTCTCTAACAGTCTGTTTGGGCTCCATACTTTAAGTTTATTTCAGATTTAAAGGGCAAAGAGGGCATACAATTATAGCATATAAAGAGCTTTAGAACAAATCTTATTCTGAGTACTTATTAAGTGTCACTAAACATCTTTCAGCTGACGGGCAGGGAAAGCAAGCCTCCTAAACCAGAAAATCAACATTGTGTAAGTACTTTCGTATTTGCATTTCTATTTCTTTTCATGTTAATATGAAAGAGCACCTGTTTCCTAGAGGAAATTTCATTATTTGAAATTATTGTTTACAAGAGATCAGACAGAAATTCTTACTCTCCTTGAATAAAGCATTTAATTGAACTCAAAATTACTGAATTATATCCTTAAAAAAAAAAAAGGCACTGCTCTTTCTGGTGCAACGGGGTCCTGCTTAGTCACTGATGTGTCCTCACCACCCTATAAAAATCTACACAAATTTGTGAGGTTGCCTATGACTTAGGAGAATCTTTTTAGATCACCTTGAATTAATGCTGGAAATGGTAATAAATTAATCATTTAATTCTGTGTTAAATCTAAAAAAGAAACACAAATTTCCTGTTTGACACAGTTTAGGAAGGCTGGTTTTTATAAGCTTCCTGCTGTTCCAAGGACAGACAAAAAAAAAAAAAAAAACTTTATTTATTATGAATATCAGATATGACTTGCTATTGGCATTATCAAATCAAGGACTAGGACATATTTTCTATTTATTTCTGGCTTTGAGCCTGAAGGCCTAAAGATATCTGACAGAAAAAAAAACAGAATAAATCAAAGATAAAGACTAATTATCCTTCGCAATATTTGTTTTGAGACAGTGCAAACATTCAACACTATGAAAGGTTGCAGGGTTGTTTTGTTCAAGGTTTTTGTGAGAGAGGTGTGTGTATGTTTCTGAAATGCCTGTTTTCTGTATATTTACTGAAATTGTGTTCATTGGTGAGGTCTGAGAGGAAACAGTAAAGTCATCTTCCATTCACTAATCTGCAATGAAGGAATTGGGTCCCACGAGCCATCTCTCATCTGACTTCCCACAGGCACTTTTTAACAGTTTAAGTGAACCTTTATCTACACTCCTGCTGAATATACTTATCTTGGTGAATGGTATTTATTTCAACAGTTGGGAAAAGGAAAAATAAAGAGATCTCATGATTTTTCTTTGATCACTACATAAGGCAAGATGCTGGGGTATACTTTCTGCCCTGAACACCAGAAGCTGCCCCAACGCCCCTAACACATCTGACCCTTGTTAGGAACTGTCACCCAAGAACTGTTCTGTCTGTGGCCTGCCCCAACCTCTTTGCCTCTAGTCTTTCAATTATAGCAGCAGCAGACCACAGTGAGAAAATTTATGCTTAGGTTAAAATACCCCAGAACCATGTCTCCAAATAAAACTGAGGAAGGAAGTGGTGATGAAGAGCTATTAGGTCAACGTGGAGTAGACGTGTCACAGGTGGCCTTTCAAAGACCCTCTCCCTCTCTGGTGTGGAAAACTGCAGCTCTGAAAAGAGCCAGGTCAAGGTATAGCCCCCTGTGTGAACACTGTCCCTCCCGAGCCCATCTCCTCTTCTGCTTCTGGATGAGAAATTGCCTCGCAGTGATTAGACAAATGTGGGGTTTCATTCTCAAGTGGTTGAAGGAATAATGGACAAAAAGCAGTAAAACAGGCTCTGGTCAAAGGTTTAGGACTGAATCCTAACCTTGCACCCACTGTGGCCTTGTACTGATTTACTAACCAGGATATTGCTTCTGGATTATTTAGACAGACTTCCTCTAAAGTGTCAGTCGCACAGTCATGTCTGACTCTTTGAGATCCCATGGTCTGTAGCCTGCCAGGCTCCTCTACCTAGGAAATTCTCCAGGAAAGAATATTGGAGTGGGTAGCCATTCTTTTCTCCAGAAGATCCTCCTGACTCAGAGACCAAACCCAGGTCTCCTGCATTATAAGTGGATTCTTTACCATCGGAGCCACCAGGGAAGCCCAGACTTCCTCTGAGGACTAGTAAATGGTCAATATTTTTTTCAGTGACCTATTTGCGGGTAATCTCTTCAAGCTTAGCTGTTTTACTGCTCTAGTAAAGAGGACAACAACCATTCCTCATGAAGCTATTCTCAGGATTCAAAGGAATAACATATACAAAAGATCTCTCAGTCCCCAGGACATAGTAAGAGCTAAGCAAGGCTACCCCATCTGTTCCCAAACCTTACTACTCTTGAACCCCAGCCCAAAGCTTCACATTCTAAAGACAACTGAGCCTCTTCCTTCACCCAGATAGCAGGGACCGCAGGGCATAAAGTTCCTCAACTGCCCTGTCCTCCCCTTCATCTTCAGATCCAGAGTTTCAAAATACTGATGCTCACAATAGTTTCGACACTATATAACTACAGATTTGCCACATCTTATTATTTAACGCACTGATTAAAAAAAATCACATTATCATATTACAAACTAACTGAAATATTTTAATGTGTACTTCAATATTATTGCTTCCTCTGAAATCCTATGTATTTTTAATATTTTAAAACATTTTTCTGAAGAAATATCCACAATCTTTACCAAAAACTGCCAAAAAAGCCCATGAAACAAGAGTTAAGGACCCTTGACCTAGAACAATTTAAAATGCCCAAAATCATCATGACTGAGCACAGTGATTATAATCACCACATATTTCAGTGAATAAGCAAAAATGGAAAACATCATAATTATTGGAATTCTATGTTTTTCTTTTTGTTGTTGTTTTACTGTTTTTACAGTAATAAAAAATAATAATAGGAAAAAGAGTTCAACTTTTTTTTTGTCTCCTAACATTTCAAAATCAGAACTGGCAGATTTGCTCCCACAGTGAACCTAAGGCACTGTGACACTGTGTACAACCTTCAGTTTCCCTGTCTTTGCAACTAACCATGAATGGGTCATAAAAAGGTATACAGTTGCAACAGAGGAATAAAGTAATTCTAATCATGCAGGCTGTCTTCATGAAAATAACATAACTTATCTACATTATCTACAATAGTTTTGTCATGAAAGATTGGCAGAACAACTTCAAACAGGTATTAGACTGGCCCAGCAATTAACTCTTCAGCCAAAGTGTGGGAACATTAACTTGAATGTTAACTTGAATGTACTCTGAAAAGCACGTTGCAATTCAAAGTAAACATTTTTCAGATGTGGGCCACATCTTGCTTATTCTTGGCATGGCTTTTATAATGAGCTTTTCATTTTCCCTCTATTTCTTAATGGAATTTTCTCAATATTTAAAAATTCCATTTCTGTGAGATCCTTTTAAACAGAACAGTGAATTACCAAAGCAGATGTGTGAAAGAACTCTGAGACATTTACTGCTTCTATTACGGCTCCCTGGCAATCATAAAACCAAAGTGTGGTCATCTTCTGTCATTCACGTTACTTTTTTAAAAGATGAGGATAATCCAGTTCATCCTGAAATTCATACCTCCATTTCCTTCCTTTGTATGAAGAGAGAGCTCCTCAACTGCTCCATGCAACAAGATCCCATCGAGCTTCAGGGAGTAAAAGATAAACCGCTTTTGTCTAATGGTATATACACATAAATTACAGTGCTACAGTTTTCAGACCAAAGTGGTACTTTCCAAAGGTAAATTATTAAAAAAAAAAAAATTCTTTGGAACCCCCTTCAATTGACTCTGGTCAAATTAATGCAAAATGAGGAAGCACAAAGAATAGTTCAAGGCCTCTAGTTTTCTTGTACTAAAGGTAAGATTTGGGGCTCGTAATGCCTGCTGTTATCTGAGCAAGTTTCAGGCTCACACCCGTCCCGCTCCCTGTGAGAGGAGAGGCACTGAGGGAGACTGCAGTTTGAGCTCCAGTTCCCCCACTAGGAGATGGGATACCTAGGTGAGTTTTCACATGCCTCTGAGCCTGTTTCTACAGCTGTGTTTCACAGGATTATTGTGGGAATTAAGGAGGTAATGGATACAAATGTGCTCTCTGAACACAAAAGGCTTTGTAACATGGCCATTGTTACTATTCCCTTTAAAAGATGAGGGGGGAAAAAGAAAAAAGAAATAGTAGAATGTAATAATGTATCGGTTCCTCTCCCGGTTCCCACAGCAAAAGGCACAAAAGCTTGAATGTGTGATGCAAATAGGCAGAAAAGCAGATCGCACCAGTGATCAGGGGATTACAGCACTGAGGAACAAAAAGAGTAATTTTTAAACAAATCGCCACAGAAGATGTAGCACCATTTGCTGAGTCTGTGGCTCAGCCCTGTGTCAGGACAAACATCGACAACTCTTCTCAAACCAGTCTGCACTGAGTTCTCTGTTCAGCCTCTCACAGCAGCATGTGACTGTTTTTTCCTGCCAATGTCTTCCCAGCTGTGAAACAACATGCTGATTCTTCAATCCTGGCTTCTCATTTCAATGGTAAGTGTGATGACTACAGCTTAACTCTTTATCACCAGAAGGTGCTTTTCAGATTTATGGGGTGGGTGGTGGGAGGCACAGAATCATCTTACAAGATCGAGGGTTTTCATCCAGGACTTGAAGTATATTCTTCATTTTTTTCTGCAACAGCCATGTTTAGTTAACAGTTTTTTAAATCATGTATCTATTCAGTAGTCATTAAAATATAAGAAACTAGACACCTAGACTCACAGACCCTTCTTCAAATACAGGGAGCATATATTTCTTCCTGAAGGAAAACTTTTTTTTAAATGACCTTACATTTTTTAGGAAAACAAACAGAACTCAACAACATCTGCATCAGAGGGGTAGGAAATTCATTCTATTCTATTACTAGACTTGTGTGAAGTTTGGTAAAACTTCACAGTTTTCCTATTCCTCTTAAGTGAATTCTGACCTCTACTTTGGACTTACATTGGGTTAAAACCATCCCTATGGAAGTGACAAACTGCATGATTCCATTGAAAACTACCCAAGAACCCACAGGGAAGAGTCACCTGTTCAGGTTCCCTTGAAATATTCACAAACTCAGCAGAGGATTAGACTAAAAACAGAGCCCCCAAGCAGCAGAGCTTTCAGTTTTTTCCTCATGTTTTAAGCTCTATGACAGTCTTTTCACAACTCAGCCCACCTGCTCATAAAAATGCTTCTATGTCCTCCCAGAATTATAGCTTATCTTGCAAACTTTTACCTAATGCATAAGAAGAGGAGGTACTGCTAATTCTTTCCCTTGCAGGTCAAGTGTAGTTATCAGTAGCCATATAAAATCATGATGCTAGGTTAATATCATGGTGTGTGCCTATTTTTTTGGAAGTGACAGTAGGGCACACTGGGTATGAATCATAGGAAACACGAACCCTTTACCACTAAGTCAAAGAAAAATACACTTAGGAACTTATATCTGTTGGGGGAAAGTGGACACACCACACATCTCAAAGTCAAGTGAAAATGGTCCACTGTACTGAACCTCCTGTGGTACAGTTGAAGAGAACACCATAAGAAAGTCCTTTCCAAAGCCATTCTCCATTTGACCTCACCAGACATTAATGCAAAGAAAGCTTAACTCTTCTGAAAACATTTTAAACCTGATCAAATTAAAAGCAGCACCCGAGGGATTATTTTTTCCTAGCAAGAACCCACAAGCAATTTACTTGACTAGAGGAAAAATGCAAAGAAATCCTTTATCACAAAATAGCTTCTTGAATCTTTCCACCAATAAACCTTCCATCCATCCAAGAATGCCTATCCTTCCTGCTGATAACAGGCTGTGGAGATAAATTTTTTTTTTCTATAAAACCCCAAATGATGTTTTCAAATAAAATAAAAATAAAACTACTACATGCCACTGTCAAGAAATGGTCCTAAGAAGAGGTAAATGTCATTTTAAAGGCTGTGTGTTAAAATATTAAGTAGAAAGAATCTACTTGTCAAGTTCCTACAGAAAACTCCAGAGGTTGTAAGTACATCTATCAAATTTTCATCTACCTTGGGGCTGACCTACTGGGGAAACCATAGAAAGCCTGGCCTTGTGCTATAAGGGAGCTGGAGGTTTAGAGTTCTGGACAATAATGGGGTCACTATCAAGTACAAAGATGGGGTATGACAGAGTTTCTGCAGTGATTACCCAGTGAAGGCATACTGGTGATGGCAGCTGCATTCTGCTTTAAGCCACAGTTCAAACCAAGGAAATGAACTCATGTGATGGACCAGCAAACTCCCTTGTGAGAATTCTGACCTCTCACTCCAAACCTAGCAATGCAGCACCCATCAAATATTAGCAAAAGAAAGACCAAGCCAGCAAAACATGGGAAGCATTTTTTTTAAAGTCTCATTTAAATAGCTTCCATATCCTACCCTTTGGGAATTGTATTAGGTAACTTTATTTTAACAAGGAAAATTTAGTTTTAAGGAGCTTATGGGAACATTTAACTTGGACTGGAAAGGTTATTTGCTCAGTGTTAGGCTAAAAGCCAAAATCCACTTTTAGCCAGAGAAGATTTTAATATTATACCTCACAAGAGTATTGTGTCATGTGAGCGGACGGCAGAGATAAGCAATGTAGCAAAGTTATGACTTCCCCCAAAGACTCATTAAAATGCATTATTAAGTAGGAAAAAAGTTTAGAAAATCCAAAAGGAACCCGTCTGTATTATCTCAGAAACTGTACAAATTCTTTCCAACTTATCACTTCTTTCACTCTGCCTCCTCTACAAATACCACTCAGTAAATACTGTGAAGAACTCGATTCTGATGCAAAAGAGGATGAAAAATGCCTTAAAGAGCAACTATGATGCTCTGCATATGATTTTTTCTTTAATGTGTTACAAAGGAATATATGATGAATTCCAGGGACTATAAAAAATAATAAACTTTGTGAAGGGGCCATGATATTTTTTAAGTTATTCAACCCACAAAATAAAGTGTGTTAAATTAGAAACATTATTTTGAAGAAAAATAGTAACTTTTTCCCACTTTAATTTTTATAATCTGAAATTTTAACAACTCCAATATTTTTCTTTTTCCTTTCTGTTTTGGTTTTTAACTCATGTCAAATTGTTTTCCCTACATTAATTCTTGAAAAATTTATGCCACCTCTTCTATTAAAATAATAATAATAATGACTTCATTTAAGTCAAGCACACGAGCTTTAGGAAGCTCACATGTATCTACTTTCTTATCCTTCCTGCAAGAATGTGGAAGCACACTTGCAAAGGCATTCCAAGCTGCTATGGAAACGACATTCTTTTTTCACAATAACAGTCCTCCCAGCTGAGAACTGCTGGCACGCAAACTCCCAATCCAAACCCATTGACAGCTTGTGGAGTGGACAGATGAGGCGTGGAAAATATTTTAAATTAGTTCATTTATCTTGCTGAGACACAAGAAGTGGCAACAAATTTCTCACATAGAAGAAAGGCTAGAGAAAGACAATGCAACCCTAGCAACGTGTAGCAAATTCAGTCCATTAAGTCAAACCCTTCAGAATATTCCATACTGCCTAATAATAGCCACATCTCATATTCTGAGGGACTTTTTTTTTTTTTTAACAATCAAAAGATCCAGAAGAATGGCTAGAAATCATCAACTGCTTCTGACTTTTTGATGGACTCAAATTTTGTAAGTCAAATAGTTTTTCACTGATCCCAGGTAGATGTGGGGCCAATATTAATTCTGCTTAATGAATCTAGAAAATTGCAATAAAGCACTGAAAGCTCTTAAAGAGGGCTCAAAAGCGGCACACCTTAGGATGAGCTAGGCAAAAGTGATTTAAGGAGACAATGTGAACCGTCCCTGAAAGTGAACAGACAGAACGGCCTTGGTTCTAAAGGTCCCCATTCCATGGCTGACACCCAGGAACTTCTAGCTTCGTGGTTCCCTCCCACCTGAGTCTCTGCCACTGCTCCATTTCCACAGCTTCAAGAGTCCCTCCAAAAAGGATAGGCCAGGGGCTTCAGGCCTGGAAGTAAAAGCAAGTAGATACAGGCACCAAACACTGGTCCTGGGATCGGCTGCACCAGCATCACTGGGAATCAGGGGATTGTGTTAAAAATAAGGGCCCATCCTCCCTATAACTGGATCTTCCAATTCATAGGTCTGGAAAAGAGCCCAGAAACCTGTATTTTTCATACACACTCCCAAGCCAGAGAAGGAAATCACTGTAATATTCCCAATCCTTCTGGAACTAGAAGCAAATAATTTTTGAAAATCTATGTGCTCCCCTTCATAATTTTAAGTAGACACAAAAAATTTCTCATTGTAACTTTAAGTTGTGAAAGTTACAATTCTGTGAATTAAACACTGACATTTAGAAATAAAACGCACACCTCTAAATACTATGGTGATTTGATCCTTCCATCAACCATTTAAAAAAATAAAAGAACAGGCTCATTCTGAACAGATTTTATAGCATTACTTATTCTCTTTAAACTTATATTACCTCTATTCCACTTTCCCCACAGAATTTTATCTGAAGACAAGATACATTTATGTTCAAAACCCTTTTATTGACCACTCCACCATAATTCTGCAGGAAAAAAATGCATATTAATTGAAGTTTAATTTTTTAAAATTTCCTATGACAGGCTTTAAGTTTAAAAAATCTGATTGAATAATTACACTTATTTTCAGTTTATAGCTGATTAGAGCTACATATACTACAATGTGGTAATTACTAAAGTAAAAAAGTAAAATTTTATTGGATATTTAGTTCCTAACCAGGCCTACAGATGAAGACTTTTTACGTTAGCTTGTATAAATATGGATAATATCACACACTGCTAGTGATACACTGCCAGTGTCATTTTTAATTATATTTTTCTTTAAAAAATTTCACCTTAATAAGTGGATATGACTGGAGGAGTTTTGTTGCAGCAGTGTTTCTCAGTTCTTATGAACTCTTGCTTAGCTAGCATTCGTCACTATCAGCTGACTTCCTCTGGGGAGTCCTTCAATTTTGTCAAAAGCAGAGAAAGGGAGCTAGCTACCCGAGTTGCAAATAAGTACTTGTTACCCAGTCATTACATTCATTCCCTTTATCAAATTTGCTAAGACCAGTGTTCTACACCATTCCTCTGTTTAGCATGCCAGAGGTCTCTCAACACAAGCGAAGTACCATAGTTTAAGATCAGAGACGGATAGGAGCCGAGGAAGAGATGGACTGTAAGAAGGACAGAAGACTCTGCAGATGTGTAGGTGGCAGGGCCTACAGGTCTATTCTGGAGCAGATCAACTTCAAATTAAAGTGTGAATTATCCCTGTACGTGTTTTTAAAAAGGACACGTGGGGATGTGGGCACCTGCCAGGTGATCTTGCAGGTCATGATCCCAGGGGTCTTCTGGTACAGCTATAGAGTTATCCAAGGTGAAGAGCACCCTGCAGCAGCTCAGTGAGGAGCAAGGGCTGAGAGGACAGGGCCCAGAGCAGCGTTTACTTCCCCAGGGCGGCATGGAGGCTGGCTCAGGGAGGGAGCAGAGCTGAGAAGTAGGGTGAGTGTCTCTCTCATAGCAGCCTATTGGAAAGTACATTCTCCCAACTTTCCCATCTCCCCCAGCCTCACTTCCACTGAGAAACACAGCACAGATTGTGGATGAAATTGTTCCCATCTGTGACAGAGGCATATTTACTTAACAGAGTGATAACTACTCTGATGCCAGGGTTGCAGCAATCAATGTATGTAAGAGGACACACAACCAAAAATCCCGTGTGACCTAACTCAGAAATTCACAATTAGGGCCAGTGGAGTTTTGAAATACAGGAAAAAAAAAAATATCTACCAGTTTTTAAAACTTTTCTGCTTGTTCTTGGGTTCAAATGTACTAGATGTGAATAATGTTTCTAAACGAAAAGTATTAAAAGAAAGAAAAACAGAAAAAAAAACAAGTTCCGTCACTGCACGCTCTATTCACTTCAGGAGGGGTTAATATATAAGCCCGGTGGGGAGTACGTTTTCTATAAATGCTAAAATTATCTCACCATGCAGTCTGAAAAGAAAAACACAATAGAAAACAAGTGTTTAAGCCCACACTCCTATGAGCAGAGGAGGAAGTGGGACCATAACCCTAAGTTCTGCCTGTCTGCCTCTAGCAGCTTTCACTATGATGCCATCTTCAAACAAAACTAAATGTCATCCGAGGACCCGGAGCTGCTGGAGGGTCAGCCACCAGGAGTCCACATTTTACAGTGTAAAAGTCGGGTTAAGCATCGGACCAGAAAGAGCCTACCGTCCCTTCCTTTTTGGTTGTTCCCCTTAGTTCTCTTTAAACAACTAGACTTTATTAGAAACAACTTTCAGCACAGCCTCACTGGCTCTCTTGGAACCAGAAAAGGAAAAGGTAAGAAAAACCCTGGAATAGGAATTTTAGAACTGAAAGGATCTTTTATCTTAGAAATAAAGAAACTGAGGTCTGAAGCAGATGCGCCTGGCCAAGGTCACACACACAGGGCCAAGAAGTCCCCAAAGACAGGGCTCTCTTCACCACACAGCTCAGAGCTCTGCCCTCCACAGCTCCTGCCCCACTGCCTTCTCTCTCTTCGCTGACCCTCTTCCTTCTAGCTTCAGGGACCTTGAATATACCACTCCCTTAATCTGCATAACTCCCCCTCACTATCCCTGGCTTCATCTTGGCTACACCTAATCACCTTCAGTTCTTAAATGCCATCCCTTTGGGATCATCCATTTTTTATTCTCCAAGTTAGGTTAGTCTCCATATGGACATTCTCAAGGTACTACACCTCTTCTAAGTAGTCATTCTTTAACATATCTCTCTTCTTAGACCTAAGAGCTGCAAGAATATTGAAACCAATATGTTCTGGTTCATCTTTATACATCCTTATGTATAAGCCCTTATAAGTAACTGCTTAGGACCTGGAAGATGGTAAACACTCATTAAATATTTGTAAATAAAGTTAATAAGTATTTACTACATTTCAGAAACTACTCTGAAGGTAATATATATTCTATTCATTATTTACTTAATTTATTCCTCTAAACTCCATGAGATAGGCAATAGTAATATTCCTATTTTACAGATGTAGAAACTGAGGCACAGGGCAGTTCAGGAACTTCACCAAAATCACACAGCTCTTAAGGGTTGTGGCCCTCGGGATCACTTATGGTGGTTGCTTTATAAAGGGTCATAGAGACCTGCATAACAACTTAACATTTGGAACAATTTTTAAAGAACAAGCTATGAGCACAGTGGGCCCTGATACAGGACACTGTGTAAGCATTTTCCCAAAGCATATGGTAACAGACTCTGTATTAATCATCTTTCATGCTCCATCGGCAACAATCTCCAAAGCTTCATGAAATGTTTGTTCCTTGTGCGCGCTGCATGATGGCTGTGACTGCTGCAGACCTTTAATCTGGGCCCCAGGCTGGAGGGGCGCCCCTGCCTGAACCACACCGGTCTCACAGATGGGAACGGAGGAATGGTGGCACCACACAGAGGCTCCAAGAGTTTTAGCCAGCAGCAGCCTGGGTCATTACCACTCACAGTAAATTAAAAGCCCCAAGCTCATTTTCTTCTTCCCCCATGTTCTCCAGCACATTAGAAGCAACCATCTACCTTCGTTCAGATCCTCATCTTCACCAAAATGTTCCATGGCAGCAAACACCTCATCCCTCAGAGCCTTGCCCCCTCGAGACACTTGCTTACAGGGATCTGAAGGTGATCATCTGAGTAGCTCTTTGACATGGCAAGGCAAGTGCTATCAGTTGAATCCTTCCTACAATTCTCTGCAGCTTTTTAGTCTTCTCTTCTTAAAATGCTTTTACTCATTCAATCTTCTCCAAAACGAAAACTCTCTTGAGGATCTGAACCCAAACACTCATAGAGATACAGTGGACAGACCTCTCCTATCTTTCCTCTGAGAGAAGGGATGATGTGGAAGGAAGACAGACAGTCCCCAACTTTACTGTTTAAATGCTACCGTCCTGTCTCAAAAAGAACTTAATTTCCATTTGCCTCAGGCACTTTACATGCAGTGATTCATGATTTGTTATGTCTCTGGATGTTAGATATGATTATCTCATTTTATAGGTAGCAAATAATATTAGACACCTGGAGACTAAATTCCTTGCCGAAGGTTTCATAGCCAACAGCAGAACTAGGACAAGATCCCTCCGGATGTTCTGCCCTTTGCTGAGAAATGCTCATCTAGGCTTTCTGACGATCTTGCACTAAAAAGTTAAGACAAAGCCAGAGTAAACATCAACTCCTCTCTCCCCTGACATACACAAATGCATACATCCACAGACACTAAATTTATTTTACATGTGTATGTGTTTTATAAAACACACACATACACAAACACACACACAAAACACCAACTCAGAATGGGGGTCGGGGGGCAGGGGGAATGTTCCTGAACTGTTGAGGACATGCTGGCTGTTGAACTGAGAGAACTCTACTTATCTGATAAATTATTAAATACTGTGCACACTCCTTCAGGAAAATAAACAATAGGGAACTCCAGGTCTCATCCCTGCCTGAGACTGAATCCTAACAATGGCTAGGAATATAAATATTAAATAACAAAGGAGCCCTTAACGTTTGGTGCTCTATTTTTATCATTTCTCCTAACTGACACTTTCCTTTTATTGCACACCACTTGATCATTCATTCACTCTGTTGAGCAACAGACATAAGATCCTATTGTCAGTTCTCTGTTTTGCTACTGCAAATCCTTGGCAAAATTGCCCATTTCATTTTTATTCCCTATAGATATTCCTGCCCTCAAGGAAGTAGCTGTAAAGCAGTGCAAATTCGAGCAGAGCATGACAACCCAGTAGTCTAGAGATGAAGCGTCAAGGCAGCAGTCAATGCAGGCTGCAGAAGCGAGGCAGACTCTCATAGGGCAAGGACAGCCTGCATCTTTGGGAGGCTCCCTGGGGCCCACAGGCAGGAAGCAGTCAGAGCTCTGGCTCCACAAATGGCTATACAAAAAGTACTATCCTTTCCATCATCACCCGCAGAGAGGCCCTGGAAGATCCAGTGAGTTGCTCTAAATGAGATGCCTCAGGTGTCACAGGGCTTCCCTGGTGGCCCAATGGTAAAGAATCCACCTGCCAATGCAGGAGACATGGATTCAATCCCTGGGTTAGGGAGATCCTCTGGAGAATGAAATGGCAACCCACTCCAGCATTCTTGCCTGGGAAATCCTATGGACAGAGGAGCCTGGTGGGCTACAGTCCATGGGATCACAACGAGTTGGATATGACTTAATGACTGACACGCACGCTAGTGTCTTATCTGGATCCGAGTATCAGTGACAATGCCTGACTGGGCTCTCCTCCTGACTGACTCCTCCTGAATCTCACCTGCCAGGGAGGCCAAAATGAAACTTGGTGAGCATACACTAGTCCTAATGGGATGTTGGTCTGAGTCCCTCCCTTTGTGCCATTCTAGTGGGTGAGGCTGGAGGGAAACCTCATAACCTGAACATTCATTCATCACTTAAACCCTTCCTGGATATGGACTGTGGCCCCACATGAAGCCCTGGTGATACAAAGCAGAAGAGGTCACCATCTCT
Source organism: Giraffa tippelskirchi (assembly GCF_054371585.1). NCBI lineage: Eukaryota > Metazoa > Chordata > Mammalia > Artiodactyla > Giraffidae > Giraffa > Giraffa tippelskirchi. The sequence continues at coordinate 156,835,374 of NC_137275.1, forward strand.
GCCCTGGAGGAGTCACAGAATCTCCAGAAGGAGGTCTCAGGAATATTGCTTTGACAACTCCATCCTCAGAGCCACCGTGATGCCATTCACAGGAAATAGCCCAGACCAAATGGAAGTCACCTGGTGTCTTCCACTCAAATACCTTCCCCCCCTAGCCCCCACCCCCACCCCCCGCAAATCCTTTTAGCCAGCAATTGGCTCTCTAGGTTCCTTCTCACATGCAATTTCTCAAGAAGTGTGAGAAATGTAGGATGTTCAGCCTGTCCCTTGAGTTTCTGAGGGAACATATGCGATTCCTTACTAGCACCCGGCCTACCTTTGACTGTTTGCCCCTCTGAACTTATCTCCAGGGCTTCATATGCTTGTTTTGCAGATGCTGGAAACCCAAAGGATTCCTTCCATCAATAAGAGATCTGTCTGCATCCTGCTCTATGCAGAGCAGTTATTCTACTTCCCAGATTTCCCCAGCAGCGCTGCAGGCTCTGGACCCATGGGGTATTTAGTGTTTTTCATCAAAAATGCCAGGTGTGACTCTGGCATTTATGGCTGCCAACATCTTCAGAGTGGATGGTTGCCAGAGACACACTCTTGGAGATGCTTTCAGTAGTGCTGCCTGTGACCCCTGATGAGGGCCTCTGATCCCTTCCAGCTTACCCACCTGGAGGACATGTGCTCCGGCTGCCCTCTGCTGCTCCTTGCCTGCAGTGAGCTCGCTATGCTGTGTGCGGCACAAGTAGGAACATTTCCCTTACGTTATTTAAGATGCTATGGGTGCCAAGCTCGCCAAATCTATAAATTTTAGGAAATTGCATCCTGTTAGACGAAGTCCTTTCCTTAGCACTTTAGTCACCCAGTTATTCTTCAATTTCTTTCCTACAAACACTTGGCCCAGGTCCCGAAGTTCATCCCATATCTATATGTCTCCTCAGCACATAAAAGAGATTCAGGAAAGGAGAAGGAACAATAAAATTTAAGGTTTACTGGCAGCACTAAGTGAAGTAATCCCCCTATGTGTACACTTTTCTCACAGGAAGACCACTTACTCAACCTTTCCATTCACCTGCCTGATGAGATCCATACAAATATTTTAAGAGGGTAATTTGGAAGACATACAACGGTACAAGTTGTTCAAGCTGGAGCATTAGTCTCCGTCGTTTGCCTTAGGTTTGCCTTGAATGTTAGTTCACTTACACAAGTGAATAACTAACTGCCTATTTATTAATCAGATCAACCAAGACTCATTTAAACTACTTACTAACAGTCCTCTTATATATTAGCAGTCTTCAATTGTTTTGCTTACAATTTCTCCAAGAGTTTTGGAAAACTATATCTCTCCTTGCGTGTGTTAAAGTTAACCCTTATAAATTTTATCTTTTAAGATTGGAGGAAAAAAGTAAAGGATACTCTTTTCCAACATAGAATTCCAAGATACAATTATACATGTGCTTTAAATATATTTTTGTCAAACTTTGGGACTGCATATTAAGCTGAATTTGTGTGAAATGTCAGCAATATAAATGATCAAAAGACAAAGGGGGTTCTCATCCTCATTACCAAACAGATTCAATTTCTATTGGAAAAAGACTGAATTCACTTTTTAAAATAAATACATTAATATGCATCCCTATACCAAACACCTCATTTCTAAATTCTAAGAGGTAATTATGAGTACATTAGGGTAAAATATAGGTCCAACTACATAATGCCTTAAACATAACAAATACATTTTCTGGCTCACATAACAGTACTGGGCTGGAAAACAGTTCAATGAGGTAACAATCTTCACAGTCATTTAGGAACAATAGCGCTTGCCATCTCAACATTTGGGTTCTGGGGTCTCTCTCTGGGTTAACTCCTTTCCAGAAAAAAAGTGAGAAGGAGGACAGACAGGAGTATTCAGAAGTCAAGCATGGGAGTCACTGATCACTTTCCTCCCATACCTTTGGCTGAGCTCCTCCCTGCTCAGGCAGCTGGGTGACGTGGACTAGATGGGGCCCCAGGAAGTGAAGACTATGGATTTCAGTGAGTAGCTAGTAGATAAGGTCACAAGTTTTGCAATACATTTATGGCCCAAGCAAAATAAAGTGCTGTTTGTTCTCTTCAGTATTTATATCTAATCTACCTTTGCTTTGCTCTCTGAACACTCGGTCTTAGAATCTGTCCCTCTGTTTACCCACCTGAGAGCAATGCATTTATTCTGTAAAGCAAAAGGGGCGGGTGTGGGAGGAAAGAGAGCCAGCAGCTCCTCCCAAGCTTCTCTCTGCTCCACACCTAGATGAGGAAAGAGCATATACAAAAACAGGATCTGAACTTTTATCCTCTCAGAACTATCCATGCATTGTTCCTCTGAGACAGTCGTCACATTACCCTAGGGTACGTGGACTCCAATCTGAGAACTGCAGATGTAAAAAGCATCAGAAAACATACAGAACACAGAATTTTAAAGTGCAAAGTACTAGTGCATTTTACAGAGGTGAAAACTGAGCTAGAGAGATGTCCAAAAAGTCACTCTTAAAGAAGTTAATGCACATACTCTTTACTCAGCGAATTTATTTTCTCCTTTGGTGTAAATGGGTATTTCTAAGAACTAACAGAGCAGGCCTAAGACTGCTATCCTTTGAAAGTTTTGACAAGGTTGGCCCCTGGCAAGAGTCTGAAAACTTGAATTTCCAAAGAGTTCCCACTGTTTCCTGAAAAGAAAGGCTCATAATGCCTAAACTGCACAGTAACAACCTAAATGCTTGTTTCCCTTTGGGAGCCTGGGACTCATGCTAGGCAGCGAGTCCCATTGTGATCAGTTCTGAGTAAAAATTCTGGGCACCAATTCTCTAACCAGCCTCTCTGGTTGGCAACATTTTACATGTGTTGTCACAACTTGTTTTGGGGGAATTAAGGAGTCCTGTGTGACTCCACTGGACAAGAACTCTGGAAGCTTGCTGCTGATTTTCTAAAGTCTCCAGCTCTTGTGCCTTTTTCTTTTGCTGAGTCTGTTTAGCGTCCTTCTACTGTAATCACAGCTGTGAGAATAACTACAAGCTGAGTCCAGTGAGTTTTCCCGGTGAATCACTGAACTCACATGGAAATCACAATTGACAAACAAGAATACATTGATTTCTGGGATTCCTTTGGTGGTCCAGGGGTTAAGAATCCACCTTCCAATGCAAAGGACGTGGGTTCGATCCTTGGTCAAGGAACTAGGATCCCACAGGCTACAGAGGAATTAAGCCCATGCACCACAAGTACTGAGCCCATGCACCTCAACTAGGGAGCCCACCTGCCACAACTAAGGCCCAACGCAGCCAAATACATAATTTTTTTAAAAGAAGACATTGATTTCAGGACACTAAGAAAACAGGAAGCAATGAAAGAAATTTCAATATATTTTAAATTTATTTTTTGGATATGGAAACTTCAGACAAAGGTGAAGGCAATTGTACTAGACTTAAGCTAAATACTTTTCAAATGACAAATGAAAATAAATTAAAATATAGATCTTGGTCTTAGTTAGCAAATAAAACAAAGATTGCAGAAAATTACTACTAAAGACATCACAAGGGAAGCTTCACGTTAAACTATTAAGGGGAAGATAAATATGGAATTCTGAATGTTAAACAGGAAAAAAATGTGTCCAGAATTGAAACTATAAAGAAAAAAGAAAAGATGTCTCAGGGTGTTTCTGTCGAAGGCAAAGGGAGGAAACCCCTGGATACTCTCTGCTCTAAGCTAGTCCCATATCCCTCCTACAAGGGCCACTAAACAAAAAGTCATAAAAAAGACCAAGGTGTTCAAATAATGTTTTACCTAATTTTATATTTTACTTTATTTCCTTTGATTTTTACAAGTAATATGAAGCTTCTTGTATTTAGAAAGCTCCAAATTACACAAATATATGTAAAAAATTACTTTCTTTAATCACCCAATATCCTTCTAGCCACCAGCAATCACAATATGGCATTCAAGTCATTTCCCTGTTCATTAAAAAAATAATAATTGGGAACATTCTGTATGTACAATTTCTCTTAAATTTCTTCCTCATCAAAGCATGGTTTAGGAAAAATTATTAGTAACATGAATTAAATATGCAAGTTGAAGAACTTTATTTTTTTCCCTTTAACTGTATTGAAGATACTCACACATCTCTGAACCCAAGTATCTGCTCGGAACCTGAGAAACCCAAGGTGAGAACATGGCCACGTGCTGCCCTAGATCAGGATGAAATGTGACCAAGACACAGAAATGAACACTGTGTACAGATGCTTTCTCCCTAGAGTGACTGGTCTGGCTGAAAATGTGGACCACGCGCTGTGTTGCCTTGATGAGCTGACTTCTCACACAGCTGGGGTCCTGGACACTGATGAAAGACGCAGGAGTTGTGATGCAGGTTAAAGGTGTTTCTCTGAGTCACAGAGCATTAGTTTCTCCATTTTGTACTTTGCTCCACATCACATTCCAGAGGCAGTACAGGCAGCACAGTGGGTGTTATCCTATTAAGGAGGAGGACTTAGGACTTTAAATAGGAGAACTCCTCCTATTAAGGAGTTCTACTGTTTAGCAGCTGGACAAGCTCAAATGATCAAACTCCTCTTAGCCTCAGTTTTATCAAATATAAAATGGGAAAAATTATACCAACCTCAAAGACTTATTGGAGTATCACCCAGCAATGCCTGGCACAGAGCAGCCAAAATGAAAAAGCACATTCAACACAAGAACATTAGTATATCTTGCCAACCACTAAACTACATAGTAAGCTATGTATTTCATGTTTATTATATTTTAGCACATGTGCAGGGGGTGGGGGTGAGGACAGCTTTTAATTACCTCCAAAGCAACGCAAATCAAACCACAAAGACTAATCTAAGAGCTATGCAAACAGCTTGATGAATTCACAGATTGTAGGTGCGCCACTCTGAATGCTAACAACCTGTCTTCCTACAGCATGTGCAACAGCATGGGCTTCAACACCAGGTCCATTCTCAACATCTGTCAGCTCAGTTTCCACATCTGTTTTCAAAAACATGTATCACTAAGACGGAACTTTGATGAATGAGTGATAGTTGCCCCAAAATTCAAAATGTGTTCAGCTGCTTTGATGTGCTGCAGGAAGGCAGGAGTCAGGCTGGGAGATACAAAGCTGATTCCCCAGGAAACAAGCCTCTGGCCTCTGCTGTGATGCAGGATTAACAGCTCAACTTTTGAGAGTCCTTTTAAAAAGCCTCCATGCTTCGGGAGGTGACCTCGGGATATACCAAAACCATTAACTTGATGCACCTTGGGAAGATTTCGATTCTAGTCACTATTTGTGAAACTGTAGTAGAATATATGCTAGACTCAACTGCAAAAGGAGAGAAATTTCAGCGTAGGGAAAGTACACTGGTCAAAAGAAGTAGCTTTATCCACACATTAGGGAAACAAACAAAACTTAAAATAACTGCAAAGTCCTAAAGTTCCAGGGGAAAATGACAGGTGACATTTTATCTTAGGAAAAATCCATGGATTGACACCAGCAGGAACTCAGGCTATTGTCTCCCCATCCTAGAGATGACACTGACTATTCCTATCTAGGATGAGTACAGCATCTTAAACAAGATTTTGTGGGGTAGGGGAGGCAGGGGCCTATGCAACTTTCCAATTCCTATTGAACTGCTGTTTTCACAGGGAGACTTCATTATCATTGTTGGTGTAGTTCTGTGCCTAGATTTCTAGCCTACTCTAACAAGAGAGTACCAGAAAAACATCTATTTCTGCTTCATTGACTATGCCAAAGCCTTTGACTGTGTGGATCACAATAAACTGTGGAAAATTCTGAAGGAGATGGGAATACCAGACCACCTGACCTGCCTCTTGAGAAACCTGTATGCAGGTCAGGAAGCAACAGTTAGAACTGAACATGGAACAACAGACTGGTTCCACATAGGAAAAGGAGTACGTCAAGGCTGTATATTGTCACCATGCTTATTTAACTTATATGCAGAGTACATCATGAGAAATGCCGGGCTGGAGGAAGCACAAGCTGGAATCAAGATTGCCGGGAGAAATATCAATAACCTCAGATAAGCAGATGATACCACCCTTATGGCAGAAAGTGAAGAAGAACTAAAGAGCCTCTTGATGAAAGTGAAAGTGGAGAGTGAAAAAGTTGGCTTAAAGCTCAACATTCAGAAAACTAAGATCATGGCATCCAGTCCCATCACTTCATGGCAGATAGATGGGGAAACAGTGGAAACAGTGGCTGACTTGATTTTTCTGGGCTCCAAAATCACTGCTGATGGTGACTGCAGCCATGAAATTAAAAGACGCTTACTCCTTGGAAGGAAAGTTATGACCAACCTAGACAGCATATTAAAAAGCAGAGACATTACTTTGCCAACAAAGGTCCGTCTAGTCAAGGCTATGGTTTTTCCAGTAGTCATGTATGGATGTGAGAGTTGGACTATAAAGAAAGCTGAGCGCCAAAGAATTGATGCTTTTGAACTGTGGTGTTGGAGAAGACTCTTGAGAGTCCCTTGGACTGCAAGGACATCCAACCAGTCCATCCTAAAGGAGATCAGGCCTGGGTGTTCACTGGAAGGACTGATGCTGAAGCTGAAACTCCAATACTTTGGCCACCTGATGTGAAGAGCTGACTTATTGGAAAAGACCCTGATGCTGGGAAAGATTGAGGGCAGGAGGAGAAGGGGACGACAGAGGATGAGATGGCTGGATGGCATCACTGACTTGATGGACATGGGTTTGGGTGGACTTAGGGAGTTAGTGATGGACAGTGAGGCCTGGCGTGCTGCAGTCCATGGGGTCGCAAAGAGTCGGACATGACTGAGCGACTGAACTGAACTGAAAAGATTCAATGTAAGTTTCAAAAGTCTAACATGCCATACATTAATGAATTTTAGTGCAAATATAAGAGCTTTAGAGTGATACAGATCAATTAAGTCCCAGTTCAACAATTTCCCTTATGTATATCTTACATGAATAGTCATATATCTCGATTTCCTTAAAACCATCTGAATTTCTAGTAAAAAATGGGCTGCAATAATGCTGAGCATAAAATGTTATGAAAGCAAGAACTTCGGGCTTTCATTGTTGCTGTTTTTACTGTTGTTTCATTAGAGTAGGGTGCCCTCAAAGGGCCTGGGCAAAGAGGGGGCTGAAATCCTAAATGCATACAGAACTGCTGAGGACCACAAGGGTGATGCATATTATAGCAGGGGCACAGCACCCAGCGCAGGGCATATACACGATAAACATCTGTTCCCTCCTGCAGGCTGTGTTGCTACTGTACCTTTCCATGAGTGGGGACAGGTGAGAACTGACTTATTTTAACACCAACAAGACAAATCATTGCACCCAAGACTTAATTTATCCCCCAAATAAAAATCTTTCAAAAAGACTAAATAAAATATATAAGAGAAAGGTTATCTCTTTTGTTTCTCCACCATCTAGCTTCCTCATAAGCAAGGTCAAACCAACTTAACAGGTCAGTTGAATCTTTTTTTAAAGTATTAAAAAACTCAGCATACACAGAAAAAATGATAACTAATTCACTATATGCAAAAAGGAATTAAGCCCTGTGATCTGCTTGCAGGACACTGACAAGGCACCTGGATGCCGAATTGTTTGGCAGATGATCTGCTCCTTTTTTATATCACGCTCACCCGTCACAGATGGGGTGCCTTCCTCCAGGGTCTACTTGAAGAAAAAAATTGTTTCACATCCTTTCTTCGCTCAAGAAAGAGGGAATTCTTTTCACCACTTCATATATAAAAACGGAAGGAGAACATCATTCTCATGGATGCAAATCACCCATTCACCATATATGGTATACGATTTTGTCAGATGTCCTAAGACCTTTGTTAGCTCCCAAATTCATAAGAAGCCACAGAGCACATACCTTTCATGTACATGTGTTCTGACAAACAGAGGCAACAAGCTGCCTCTACATGTCGATGACAGACAGTCAGGTAGGCTCACTTGCTAATGCCTTAGATAGCAGCCACAGAAGGCTCAGCAAAACAACTAACTACAATGATTTGGGCTTTTAAAGTTATTCTCAAATAATTAAAATTACAAATAGTAGACAGGTAAAATGTTCATGTTGCATACCTGGCATACTTCAAAAGAACCAAAATTGTTTTATAATAAAAAGGAAATAATTATTTATATGTGGAATCTTTAAAAAAATAATTCAAATGAACTTATTTACAAAATAGAAACTGATTCACAGACTTAGAAAACAAACTTACGGTTAGTGGGGGGGAAGGTAGGGGAGGAGGAATATACTGGGAGTTTGGCATTGACATGTACACACTGCTACATTTAAAATAAAATGCCTTTCCATGAAAAAAAAGAAAATAGAGATAAAAAAGAAATTTATGAAAACATTTTTAAAAACCAATAAACCTAAAACAACAACAACAATGCAGACTTTTCCAAGACTTGCTCGCAAGCATAAAAATAAAGTGGTCAAACTTTAATTGTAGAAAAATTTTCAAAACCAAAATTTTCATTCTGGTCAAGTTTCAAGAATGACTGATAGAAAAAATTGCTTACACATTAAAGATTCAGATGTTAGGAAATAAACCCAACAATGACAACTTTCTCTGCTGTATAAAGTAAGCCACACTACAATCTTTTCATTTGAAGGCAAGATTAGTTTGCAGTTCTACAGACAGTGAATTCCTGTCTAGAGCTGTCTTCTTTAGAAGCTGTCAGTGTTAAAATGCTGTTTCTGGTTAACAAAACCCATGTGCCCACATCACTGTGAGTTAGATTTCTGAGACACCTGCCACTAGTGAAATTTATTTAGACGGTAGATTTACGTGTCTCTAACGCACCTCTTGGAGGCTTTTAGATGTCTCTGGCATACCAACTGTTTGTCAAAGCTTTACAACACATCTGACACCAGGAAAGAGTGAACTGGAGGCTGACGGGCCCTGCAAGGCTAATGACACTGTGCAAGGATATTTTTAAACTTAATTTAAGAATACTTCCCTCATTCCCTTGCAACCTATTTCTCTCAAGAACTTAAATAACCCAGACATCCCTTTATACCACTGCACACATTTGAAGTTCTCTGAAATGGAAAATAAAACAAAACAAAAATCAGATAATATACCTGAACTGAGAAGATGTTTTTCATGGAAAATCCTGGAAACAATTAACTTCTGCATGAAAGTGTTTGTTTTCAGCCTTTCAGAAGATCAGAGAGCTACCTGACTCCAAGGGGAATACAACTCAGCAGGAAAGAACATAGGAATTGGGTCTGGAGGCCAGAGTAGCACGGCTCTTCCACTATTAACTGGTGGCGCAGTGCTGAAAAATCTGCCTGCCAGTGAGGAGATATGGGTTTGATCCCTGGGTTGGGAAGATCCCCTGGAGAAGGAAATGGCAAACCACTCCAGAATTCTTGCCTGGAAAACCTCACAGACAGAGGAGCCTGGTGGGCTGCAGTCCATGCAGTCACAAAGAGTCAGATACGACTTGGCGACTAAAACAACAATAACCACCTTAAACCTCTGATTTCTCATCTATTAAATACAACTTGACATCATCACTTCATGAGTTAACTATGGAAATGTATTCTGTGCCAGCCATTGTGCAAATGTATTATAACAAATATCTCATTTAATCCTCAATCAGATAATGATTATGATGAAGCAGCATAAACTAAAATTAACACCTTTTCAGGAATGATTCTGGGACTAAGATTTCAGCCATGGAAATAGCTACCTGAGATCAGTACTTTCTGAATTGAGGGAGATCTATGCGAAAAGCCTTCAGAGGGGAAGGCAGGAACACTTTCTGTTGCCTGAGTTATGGGTCGTCCTGGACTCCAGCTCTCACTTCCCCAAACATACCCCTTCCTACATTGCCCACATTCTTTCATTTCCTCTCCCCCAGTTTTCTTTGCCACACTTCCCCTCACCCTGTGGTAATGATAAATCTGTGGTAATGATAAATACCATGGATTTATCATTAATCAATCCAGTAACATTTAAAATATGGTTTATACTTACAATATGGCAACCCACTCCAGTATTGCCTGGAAAATTTCACACACAGAGGACATGTAATAAAAGTCACCCTTTAATGTGTACATTTCCACAAATTTCAACAAAAGAACACAGTCATGCAACCTCTGCCACAATCAAGACATACAACAGTTCCACAGACACAAACCATTTCCTTGTGCCCTCTGCAGTCAACCTCTCCACCAGGCATTGTCACTGCCACTAATCTGGTTTCTACCCTCAAAGGTTTATTTTCCACCAGACTGCAATATGAATGGAGTTATATAGTATGGAGCCTTTTGAGCCAGTCTTCTTCTACCTACATAATGCATTTAAAAGTCACCCACGTTGACTGATCCTATTGAGAAGTATCACACTGTATAGATGTACCATGGTTTGATAATTCAATCACCAGTTGAAAAGCAATGAGTTGTTTCCAGATTTTTGATGATTATGAAAAAGCCACTATAACTATTACTTACAGGATTTTGTGTGAACGTAAATTTTCACTCCTGAGATAAAGTCCTAGCAGTGTGGGCTTTCTGGATGGTATGGTAAATTGTAGGTTTCATTTAACAAGAAATAACAAGACTGTTTCCCAACATGGCTTTACCATTTTGCATTCCCACCAGCAATGGAGGAGGGTTCTAGTTGTTATACATCAACATTGGTATTGTTTTATTGATTTTAACTACTCCATAGATATGTAGTAGCATCATATTATGGTTTTATTTGCTTTGCCTAATGGATAATGTCATCAAGCATTTTGTCCTCTGGTGAAGAGTAAGACCAAATCTTTGCACAGTTTTTCTTTCATATCTTTTAAAAATTTTATTTATTTTTTAATTGAAGGATAACTGCTTTACAGAATTTTGTTGGTTTCTGCCAAACATCAATATGAATCAGCCATAGGTATACATACATCCCTTCCTTCTTGAACCTCCCTCCCATAAATTTTTACACAATTTTAATAGATGTTTTATGTCAAGGGTAAAGAGTTCTTTATACTTTCACATATGTTATAAACCACAATGCATTGCTATTATTTTTGTCCTACCCCCCTTTTAACCACTTCTGCAGAACTACACTTCCTTCTAATAAAATGACAGCTATAAATGTGATAAAGTTACATAGAACTAAGTGCATATATTATACCAATGTCAATTTCTCATTTTGATATTGTTTTACAGTTATATATCATGCAACCGATAAGGGAAGCTGGATGAAGGACACACAAGAATCTCTATATTATCTTTACAACTTACAGTGAATCTGTAATTATTTAAAAATAAAGAAGTTTTTTTAAATTAAACATTTGTGAACTTCACTATCACCTGTAATATTTTATGTATGATAAAATGTTCCAAGTGATAAAAATAAACAATATCATTTATTTACCAATTTACTAAGTACATATGCATTATTATTTTATTCTTGTTTCACTGTTACTGTAATGGTATTACTAAGGTAATATACTTATAATAACAACAATAAGAAGGAACATTTATTGAGTACTTACTATGGCCAGGCACTGGGCAAAGTACGCTAGATACCTTATCTTGATACTCACAACAATGAAAGAAAGTACTATTACTGTGATCCCAATTTTACAAGCTGTTACTGAGAATGCGAAGAGGGAGAGAAAAGCTTCCGACAGAAACTAGGGGAACATAAACATTCAAGAGATGGACAGAGGAAGAGGAACCTGCAAAGAAACCTGAGACCTAAAGGCCAAAGAGAGAGAAGGAAAACCAAGGACAGCTGTCATGGAATCAAGGACAGGCTGCCAAGGAGGAGGATATGTTCTCAAGTAACTGGTATGTGGCAGAGCTGAGACAGGAACCCATGCTGTCGGGCCCAATATTCATATGCTTTATTATTGCATTTAGATGCTTTTACACTTGCAGCAAATGGCACAACTGAGGACCACTCAGGACTACCTTTAGGCAATTGAGGTGGTTAAGTTCTATTAAAAAAAAAAAAAAAAAACCTTTAAAAATGCAGCCTGGAAAGTTTCTGAGTAAATGACAGGTGCCAAGAGTGTGAAGCATCATGAATGCTGGTAGGTTCATAAGAAGAACCAGAGGAAAGAAAGGAAAAACGTGACTACCCTTAAGAGAGGGTTGATATTTTTATAAAACAGATTTATGTTCCATACGTATATACTATGCTACTGAAACACTCTCAAGTATAACACAGTAAGGTGAGGCACCATATCCTTCCAAGCTGTTTCCTCCATAGAAAAGAGTCAAGAATCATTACTGCCTTAAGTTAAATGTGATTACTGCTGTGGACTGGCACAAGGCTAGAGATGATTTCATTTTGTATTTTATACACTTCAGTTAAAAAAAATTTTTTTTTGATGACAGACATTGCTTTTATAACTAAAATAACCTTATAGGATGTATATATTAAAATTCTAACATTAAATCAACAGGTCAAAGTTCAGTAGTACAGTTTAGCCTTATCTGTTGTGAAGATGCCTTGTGCTTCACATGTCTCAGGCTGATAACCTGAACTCTGAGCTTGGCCTGTCATTTTCTTGGAACGTCTCTGAGAAAAATAGAATGTGATTAAGATGAACGCATCACACACGTGCCTGTTTGCTTTCCCTGGTGCAGGTGGGCTGTCACCCTCTGCATGCACAGCGAGCTTAGGTTAAAAGGCTGTCGTGTCTTATCTATGCAGAATGTACACCGTGGTGGTGTTAGGTGCCACAGCTACAGGGCAGGGCTCCCCAAATCAGCGTGTGGCAAAGAACGCCGAGACAGTAACACCGTCACAGATGGGAAAGGGAGACTCAATGGTTCTAGGGCTATCACTAAGATAAATGGAATTCTGAAATTAAACGGTGATTGCCCCTGTCAAAATGAGAAGCCTGAAAATGCACATATGTTAGCTTCTGGCTCTTTAGGGAAAAGGACTGATTTTTGTGTCACTTGCTTCTTCATTTTCTAATTATAAAAAGGGATTCTTAGAGAAATGGTACCTGAGAATAAGAAGTATTTAAATTTGATTGTTGTTTCTAAAAACATTTGAGCCACTGATCTCCCCACCCCCTCAGTTCTAAGTTGACCTGCCAACTAAAATGTTCTGTAATGTTACATTATTATTTGAAAAATACTTATAAATTGCTTTGATAGACATAAGAAAATAGCAAAGGATAATTTTCTCTGGATGGCCTCTTCCTAGAGAAATTTTAAAGCAAATTTCTCCAGCAGTAGTGTTTATGCCTTTTACTATGTACTATAAACAAAGTAACAACAACAAAAACTTAACACTTCAATTCTCCTTTTAAAAAATACAAGACATTGTGGTCTTTTGAACAGTACATATTGTTAAGAATGTTTCACTACTACGACTGTTTCATAATTCATAAGGTATTTCATTTTGTTGTAAGCTATGAATAATTTGAAGCTTTATGTTAACAATATACCACCATTTAAAATTTTTTAAGATACTTATTATTTCTAAAATGATCTCAAACTAATATCATAATATCTAAAAAAAAACTCTTTTGATATTTTTACCTCTTTTTTAGAAATTATCTACACTAGAGAAGTATCCTGACATTAGGAGATAGGAATGCTTACTACACCTCTCTGTAAAAGAAATACCTTAGAAGAATGTGTTAACCTACCCCTTTCCATCTGCCTTATGAAACTACCAAAAAAAAAAAAATGACATCCTCGGAAGATCTATCAATATATCTAAATCCTTCCAGAATGCAAACCTCACGAGACAGATGACCCTGTCCATCTCATGTTACCTGTTACCAAGCACCAGACACTATGATCACCTCAATAAGTGTTTTTTAACAAAAGACTGATAAATGAAAGAAATGCCCATTATTCCACAATTTTCCTCAAAACCTTTAAAATGACAATAAGGTGGAATCCCCAAATTAAGTAATGAAAGATGATTTTATTACATTTCAAGTGTATGCTTGCGGTACAAATTATTCTAAGTAGATTCTCACAACTGTAAAGAAAGCTGTTGAGTATTCAGTGCCCCAAATCAACAGCTGTCAAAAATAAAGCCGTGATATCACTGAAGCTGGAGAAAGGCAACTGAATAGATCTGTGGATAGTGATTTTTTTTCTTTTAACTACAGTGGCTGACTTATTACATTTCTCACCACTTAGAGTTTTTAGAATTAAATGTGGGTCAACAATCATTAAACACATCAACAAGTGACACTCATTGAAATAAATCATACCAAACGGCTAGCATATTATAAGCTGCTGTGACACTACCACTGCTTTCATAAATAAAAAATGAGAATTAAACTTTCATAGTAAAATATTTCACCAGACTAGATTGCGAATTTTGACACAGTCAATTTATCATTGTAAAAATCAGACGATGCTCAGTCGGCTCTGGTCAGAAAGCTCATTAGTCTACTAAAATTATACCTTTGCCAGGATGTCATGATTCTTTTACTGAGAAATATCTGCCATTTAGTGAAAAGATTTCACAATATTTTTTTGCTTTGTCCAAAGAAAGTAAGTGTTTAAAACTGATGAATTTTAAAAAATCAATTATGAACAGATGGCTGTAAGAAAAAAAATCTTGCAAGTTTTCATTAAACTTAAGCACAATTCCTATAATTAAGCTATCTGTTTTTTCCATTTATTTAAAGTAAAATATTTTGCTCCTAAAGAAAGGTGGAGTATATTCTATATTCTGAACAGAAAAAAAAAAAATTCCATGATTTAAAATTTGATCCTAAAAAACTATTACTGAAAAGATGCTTTTAAACTAAAATTAAACTGAAATTAAAACTCAAAGCCATTCTGAAATGAACACCTCCTGAGCCTGTGCAAACCCTTGTGACTCTTACTGCAAATCCCCTTTCACATGTAGGCACTCATCCTACAATCCCCATACAAACTATGTCTTTACTGGTTGCCGGATACATTTATCTTTTTTTTTTTTGGAAGTTTTTAAATTAGTTTATTTATCTATTTTTTAACTTTACAATATTGTATTTGTTTTGCCATACATTGACATGAATCCACCATGGGTGTACATGTGTTCCCCTTCCAGAACCCCGCTCCCACCTCCCTCCCCATCCCATCCCTCCGGGTCATCTCGGTGCAACAGCCTTGAGCACCCTGTATCATGCATCGAACCTGGACTGGCGATTCATTTCACATATGATAATTTACATGCTTCAATGCCATTCTCCCATATCATCCTGCCCTCGCCCTCTCTCATAGAATCCATAATACTGTTCTATATATCTGTGTCTCTTTTGCTGTCTCACATACAGGGTTATCTTTACCGCACATTTATCTTTCATGAGAATGCTCATCTTTTTGCAAATCAAACTTTTTCATTTCTATAGGTTTTTCTTCCATTTTCAATGTTCTTCCTTTCTTTCACTCTGAGAGAAGACATAAATGGAACTCGCAAGGCTGACACTGTCTTACCTGATTATTATTCTCCAGAAAGAGTACAGTAAGCCCTCTACATATGAACCATAAAGTTTCAAACTTTCAAAGATGTGAACATGCATGCTGTAAGCCAGCTGCTGTACTGTACTACTGTACTTTTCAAGGTACTACTGTAAGATTAAAAATCTTTTCATTTTTTGTTTTTCTACATACATATTATTTGTGTGAAAAGTATTATAAACCTATTATAGTAAAGTACTATCCAGCAGATTGTGTTAGCTGGGTACCTAGGGTAACTTTGTTAGACTTACAAACATACTAGATTTACAAATGTGTGCTCAGAACAGAACTTGTTTGTATGTAGGGGACTTAGTGTATAGAGAGGTAGATACAATATTATCATAAACTGAATTCACATCCATACAAAGCATAGCTGCTCAGCCAGTTCAGCTCAGTTGCTCAGTTGAGTTCGACTCTTTGCGACCCCATGGACTGCAGCATGCCAGACATCCCTGTCCATCACTGCTCCCAGAGTCTGCTCAAACTCATGCCCACTGAGTCGGTGATACCATCCACCCATCTCATCCTCTGTTGTCCCCTTCTCCCTCCACCTTCAATCTTTCCCAGCATCAGGGTCTTTTCCAAAGAGTCAGCTCTTCGCATTAGGTAGCCAAAGTATTGGAGCTTCAGCTTCAACATCAGTCCTTCCAATGAATATTCAGGACTCATTTCCGTTAGGATTGACTGGTTTGATCTCCTTGCAGTCCAAAGGACTCCTAAGAGTCTTCTCCAACACCACAGCTCAAAAACATCAATTCTTTGGCACTTAGCTTTCTTTGTGGTCCAACTCTCACATCCATACATGACTACTGGAAAAATCATAGCTTTGACTAGATGGACTTTTGTTGGCAAAGTAATGTCTCTGCTTTTTAATATGCTGTCTAGGTTTGTCATAGCTTTTCTTCTAAGGAGCATCTTTTAGTTTCATGGCTGCAGTCACCATCTGCAATGATTTTGGAGCTCAAGAAAATAAAGTCTGTCACTTTTTCCACTGTTTACCCATCTATTTGCCATGAAGTGATCACACTGGATGCCATGATTTTAGTTTTTTGAATGTTGAGTTTTAAGCTTGCTTTTTCACTCTTCTCTTTCACTTTTATCAAAAGGCTCTTTAGTTCTTCTTCATTTTCTGCCATAAGGGTGGTGTCATCTGTATATCTGAGGTTATTGACACTGTTTCTGAATTACTAACCAGTAATAGTTACTGAACTTCATCTGACAACCTAGGAGCAGCTGGTAAATATTTACATACCCACGAGAAGTAGAATTCTAGCATATGTTTCTCCTGTGTTCCACCTAGTTGGAATACATGGACCTCAAATCAAATATGCCCAAATATACTTCCGCCTCAACCCCATGACCTTCTGGTAAGAACAAGCCCTGTGCACAGGATGACCAGTCTCCCAGCTGCTTATCCAGAACCCTAGCCTCCTCCACACCTAGTCCAAGCCAACCCCACCTACAATCAATTCATTCATCTCCATCTCAGCTTCATACTTAAATCATCTTTCACATGATCACTGAAACTGGCCTCTCTGGCCCCAGTCCTGCTCTCTCGAACATATTCTCCCCACCAGAAGCAGAATACCCATCTGAAACACAAATGTGATCTATTACTTCACTTCTTAATCAGCATTAAAAGTTCTTCAATGTGTTCAGGCAAATGTACAAAATCCAGTAGGAATAAAATGTGAGCCAGATATACAATATTTAATGTTTTAGAAGCCACATTAAAAATACAAGTGAGACTCTGCTTCTATCACATGACTTACTTCTGTGTGTAATTTCCCTTTACCTCTCCTTAAAGGACAGGTGTGATGGCATTTTGGACCCACCCAGATAATCCCAAAATAACCTCATTTCAAAATCCTTAAATCACATCTGGAAATCCCTTTTCCAAATAAGGTATGACATTTTACATGTTCCAGGGGTTAAGACCTAATATCTTTGGGTGAACATTATTCAGCTTACTACAGTAGGTGATAAATAATACATGCTGAATAAATTAACAATTTATTTAAAAAAAAACAGGTGAGGAAGAGGAGAATGAGGGGTTATTCTTCAATAAGTACAGAGCTTCTGCTTGGGAAGACGAAAATGTTCTGGAGATAGAGGGGCATGGTGGTTGTACAACAATATGAATATACTTAATGCCATGTATACCACAGAGCTATACACCTAAAGATAGTTAAAATGATATGTGTTATGTTGAAAAAAGTTAAAGTATTAGTCGCTCAGTCGTGTCCAACTCTTTGCAAGAATACTTGAGTGGGTTGCCATTCCCTTCTCCAGGGGATCTTCCTGACCCAGGGATCAAACCAGGGTTTCCTGCTTGGCAGGCAGATTCTTTACCATCTGAGCCAACAGGGAAGCTCTACATGTTATGTTGAAAAGTGAAAGTGAAGTTGCTTAGTCGTGTCCGACTCTTTGCGACCCCATGGTACATAGCCTGTCAGGCTCCTCCATCCATGGGATTTTCTAGGCAAGAATACTAGAGTGGGTTGCCATTTCCTTCTTCAGAGTATCTTCCTGACCCAGGGATCAAACCCGGGTCTCCCTCATTACAGGCAAAGTCTTTACTGTCTGAGCTACCAGGGGACACATGTTATGTTAAGTGTATGTAATTGCAATAAAAAGGCAAATGAAATGAATTTTACTAACACAAACTAACAAATGGATCTTAACAAATCCAAACTATTATCATTTTAACATATAACCAATATAAAAATAATTATTAATGAGATATTTCACATTCTCTTTTTTCATACTAAGTCTTTGAAATCTGCTGTGTATTTACACACATCTCAATTTGGACACTAAATTTTCAAGGGTGTTTGAAATGTAAAATGTGGACCTCCCAAAACTACAGTTGTATTTCATGTGCTCATGCTGCTTTCGTTTTTTAACTTTTAAATTAAATACAATCTAACGTTCAGTTCTTCTGTAACACTAACCATGTTCTAAGTGTCCAGTAGCTGCCAGTGGCCAGAGGCCACTATATTGGACAGCACGGTGCTACATCATCTGAGGCTTCCCCTTCTCGAGACTCATCTTTCCCTCCTCACACCTCACACTCTGGCTCTGCTGAAATGTCATTTCCTAGACCTTACAATTCCCTCCCACTTCCAGGGTACCAAATATCCTGTTCCTTCTCCTGACCTCTTCTTCAGTACACTTCTTCTCATCCTTTAGTGCTCAAACGACACATTATGAGGCACTGCTTCTTCCAGCAAGTTTTTCCACACCTCTTGACCGGCAACCCTTGTGCACCAAATTCAGTGAGGTCCTTCACCACATTCTGGACTTTTACTACAAAAGCTTTTCGTGCTGCTTTGTAATCACTTGTTGAATTTTCAATAACTTCCCATTATCCTGTAATATCTATAAAAGGAGAAATGATGTACATTTACCACCTAACCGCACAGCAAGTCCTAAAGAGATATTTACTGGACAGATGAATAAACAAATGAGAGCGCAGCAGGAACCTACTTCCTCCTTATAAATATTTATCTGCTCTGATTCTGATTGGCTAAAAGGTAGTTCACAGAGACTTAGGCAGCAAGGGGTTGCATCAACTACCATAAGCAGTGACTAACTTTTGAGTGTAGCAACATGCCAGGTCCTTCACTATCTCATGTCATCCTCACAACCACCCTGGTTTACAGACAAGATTCCGAGAGGTTAAACTGTATGGCCAAGGTTGCTTAAGTGGTGGACGTGGAACTCAAAACAATCTCAGCCCAGAGCCTACATGTTCAATCTCAACGTAACAGAGGCTGAGAATCGCATGATCCAAATGGTAATACAGATAAATGCACAGAACCGTTGATATTTAAATCAATAAATGCAAACTGGGCTGGTACCTGTATTTATGAGCTCATCTTAGAAAATGACATTCCTAAATTGTGGGAACATGCCTAAAATAGACCACACTGCTGCTGCTGCTGCTAAGTTGCTTCAGTCGTGTCCGACTCTGTGCGACCCCATGGACGGCAGCCCACCCGGCTCCCCTGTCCCTGGGATTCTCCAGGCAAGAATACTGGAGTGGGTTGTCATTTCCTTCTCCAATGCATGAAAGTGAAAAGTGAAAGTGAAGTCACTCAGTCGTGTCCCACTCCTACCGACCCCATGGACTGCAGTCTACCAGGCTCCTCCGTCCATGGGGTTTTCCAGGCAAGAGTACTGGAGTGGGTTGCCATTGCCTTCTCCATAGACCACACTGACTTACATTAAATTAATGACAAGTGTGAAAAGATTGTCACTTTACATAAGAAGCATTTTATAACTTTTCGTTAATTTTTAAGAGCCCCTTCCAAAGGAATAAATAATTTATACTAAAATAGTGGAAAAATAAATAATAATGGATCCACTGCTTTACAATAATGACTGTACTTTTCAAAATCTATAACCTCTCTTCTGTTAATCACTGTTGATCAAGCAAAACCCTATGGGTTGTTGAAAGCCATCCAGCGGCTATCTCAGTTTGGCAAGCATTTGTAGGTATTGATCCAGTTGATGCTGGAGTGAAAGGGGTGACTCCATCTCTGGAATCCTGACCCCAACTCACTCACTCAATTAAAAGATCCATCAGTAATCACTACTCACACAGACAAGATCAGGGAAAAAATGGAGCATTCAGCAATGTAAGTCAAACAATAAGATGACTCTCTCACAATACTCTTTAATCATGAATTATCTGAAGTTCTACCTATCTATTTAATAATGTTTTTAAAATTAGTCCTCAGGAAAAAAATGAGTTCAAAACTGAAAAATTTAAAGGCTCCAATCAATTTCCTTTTGCCTCACAGTTGTCTTTCAACAGATAAAGAAAAATCCATAGTAACAAGATAACATTTCATGCATTTACACATTTTCTCCTATAGACATCTACAGCCTTCAGAAAGTATATTATTTGTAGTCATGCCCATCTGACATTTTCCATTTTACTCAAAAGATTTTATGGTTTGGTATTACAGCAATATACAAATTTGACAGCTTGCAATAGGATCTAGTCCCTGTAGCAAATCATTCTGACAGTTAAGTACTATGGAGCTACTAATGTACTTTTTTTTTTACACTACACTTATTTAACAATCTTACAAAGTTGGAGACATGCATATGTTGAAATCCTAAAGAATGTTCTTAATGAGGTAATAAATTTTATACTGAGCATATTAAATAACAGGACCCTACACACCACACCACAATTTTGTCATTTGTAGTATCACTTATTCCCCTTTCAGTAATTCACTATTATAAGCAAATTTTTCCTCAACTGCATTTTAAACAATAAACTTGCTCATCATTGTCAATGTTTATTATCTTCTTAGAATTTCTCTTCATCTTTAAAAATAACAGAAGACGTGAATAAGTCAGTACATGAGTTTATGTGAAACATAATGACTTTTACTGATTGCCTTTACAACACATTTTTTTTCTTTTAAAGTGATGAAAGATAACCAATATGTCTGTGCATTCCCCAAACTGCACTAACAGAGGCTCTGTCGAATGCAACTATGATTTCCTCTAGAAAGAAAGTGAAGCTGCTTTCTCACACTGCTGTAACATTCACTAAATAGGACTCAGAGTGATCTTACAGCGCAAGAGGCAGACCCCATCAGTAATTCTATTTTTAGTATTTGATGCATCTGATAACATAAGCCAGTTAGCAAGAGAATAGTGTCTTCCTTTAGGAAATAGGAAAGCTGAATGTATTTTTTTTTTTACATCCTTGATTCAACTCTTCAGATGGAATACCACAGTGAAACTACTCTATTTTCAGAATTGATGTACCTTTCAAAACTATAATCTTTGGCTTTCAAGTTCACTATTATTTGCCTTCAGGTACAAATTTTAAAGTGTATAGAGGCTTCTAAGCAGAACAGTTGGCCTCAGCCATATACTGAAAGGCTTGGAGCTCCATCATCACTGCAGTATAAATTCCTTTTCAAAATAATGTTCTTCACTCAGAGAACACTTGTGCCTGTGCTTGGTTCACTTGTCAACTACAAGTCGGAGGTCATCGAACGCCTGGGGGCAACTTCAGCTTTTCAAAAATCATTTCTCCCTCTATTTGGCTGCAGACATAAAATTTCAAAACCCACAGGAATGTCTACAGACATAGAGACCAGAGGTAGTCACTATGCTGCTGTGAGAAAGGTGCATGGTCAACAAATACCACCAAGTTCTCTATGCAATGACAGCACATGAGATTTGCTTTGATACATGCAACTGAATATTTCAATAATGTCATAAGACTTCTATTTGAGAACTTTCTCTCCAAAAGGGAAAACCATTTTAAAACTAATTGTTACATTTTGGGTCTGCTGCAATTTTCCAAGAGTTCTTATAATCCACAAACTTGCCTTGTTTTATTTATATAAATTCTATGAATATTTAATTAATTCAATCTTCAAGAAGTGATTGATGTGTGTAATAGACATTCATAGTTAAATATGTAACAAATACCATAATTTTGTGCTGATTTACTCCCTTTTTTATTAAATGTTCTTCCCTTAAATTTTATAATCAGATTTAAGATTGGTGATCTGTTTCCTGACCATGTTGCTGCCTTCTGTGTGATCATACTATAAAAGCATTGCCCTCTCTAATTTCCTGTTCTTAACTGTTCCTGGTAATTTTTACCTTATATTTTCTATAATGAAAAAAAAATTTTTAAAGACTTTCTTACTTCATTTGTGTTTTATATCTATCTACTTCCTTTTTTGTTGTCATCTTCTTTGCACAATTTTGCAAAGATTTAATTATGACCAGAAATTCAATTATGACTGTGGCCAACCAATCATATTAGTAGAGAAAACAAGACAGAAGGAAATAAGAAAAGGAAATGATCGAGTAAATTCTAAAATCTATACCATGTGGGAGCAGTTTTTCCTTCTTGTCCTCAGGCATACCAATCATTTGTGACTTCAAACCAACCCCAAGAGTGGCTACCCTGAGCACACATTCAAGTGGAGAGTAGGAGACATCCCCGGCATCCACTCCATTCTTTTCCCTACCAGGTGCCAAAGCTCTGACATCCTCTGGATAAGCAGAGAAGGTACCGGAGGACATGGGCAAGGGGGTTGGGAACGATAGTACTCATCACAAGGATAATTTTTCCCAAATTGAAAGTCGTTTCTAACCAAAGGAATTCGTTCTAAATGAGTAGATAAGAAAATACTCATTAATCTAGAAGCTGTGTTAATAATGAGAAGAATGCTTAAGTTGACAGAGAAAATGGTTCTCCGTTTTGAACATGGCTTGGATACACAGACTATTCAGGTAACATTCAGCCACTTCTTTCCTGTTAAACGGGTTATTCTGCTTAATAACCTGGTGCTTCCAGAAAGCCACCTGTAGCATTTTTAAGATGGTACAGCCATTACTTTATTAGCCTCTGAGACAATTATTCTATACAGAAGTTAAATATTGCTCAAAAAAGAAAAGGGCTGCGGGACAAACTAATTGGATAAATACCACTGTAGCCAAATATATTTTTGTGCTATTTTGGTTAAAAATAATAATGAATTTCATTAAAGCATTTAAATTAACAGCCACATAAATAAAATACAATGTCTTGAAAATAACTCCAGTGCCATCCATTTAATTATGTGACTTGAAAGAGGCCACACCTGTGATATTAGCAAACAAGGTGGCTGGATGAGATAAAGGTTCTTCACAAAACACACACTATTTTAGGATCAACATAATCCACTGAAGAGCACTGAAAGAGTTGTTTTCCATTCGCTGTCTCCTTTTTTTAATGGTCATTATAAGAGGAAAAATCTGCTATAGCAAACAAATCCTTTCTTACATTCTCTACAAGAATCTTCCTACACAAATAATTGTACAGAGGAGTATTTCAAAAACCACAAGTTGAATCTATGAATAAATAAAAGGCTAACAACAATATTACCAAAATATACAAATATTTTTGCATAAACTCCAATATTCTGTATTCTAAAAAGACAACTACTAATAAGCATTTTTTATATATAGCTTTCATACTTCAGAAGACATTTTAAACTCGTTTGCCATAAACTGTTCTTTAAGCCTCTTACAGTTGCTAGCCCTTACTAGTGTTGCTTATTACTGATACAGAAAAACACTAACTTGCCCCAAGGGAAGAGCAGCTCTTTTTATATGGCTAAATGAAAACCTGAAAACTAAAAACCACCCTCTGGAATTCGGCACTTTAAACGCACAGCAGGCAGCACTTTTTCTGCCCTGCTGTCAGTGACAGCCCTCCTTGGGTGAGAGCACCCCAGCATGCATCACATCTCTGTCTGTCTATCTGTCTCTCCCACACACACACAAAGACACATACACAGACACACCTACACCCCTCTCTAAAACTGGGCCAGGTTCTGATTAGGCACTTTCTCAACAAGGTGATTTAGCAGCATCTGGATGAGAAATTGGAACAGCAGCACCACCTAGTGGGCACTGGAGAGAGGCTCAGCGTTCCCCTGCCGCTGCTTCAGTCAGGTCTCTCCAGGTTTCAATCCCCAGCTGACCACAGGTTCCAAGATCAGAATGCTCAGACAACAGGGAAAGTGCTCCATGGGTATTCAGAGACTCTCCAATTACTGCTAGGCTCCGTGGCCTAATCATATGTACCCACTGATGCAGATAAGGTAACCAGTGCCTTGTTTTAAAGCGGCATGTGGAAGAGATGTGTGTATGAATTTAGCACCATGACTTTTAAAGGATTTTTCCTTTTTTTAAAAAAAAATAAAGGACAAGTCATTTCATATTGTCTGATCAAACCCTTCAGCCA
Organism: Giraffa tippelskirchi; assembly: GCF_054371585.1. Lineage (NCBI taxonomy): Eukaryota > Metazoa > Chordata > Mammalia > Artiodactyla > Giraffidae > Giraffa > Giraffa tippelskirchi. Next base: position 156,859,619 of record NC_137275.1, read on the forward strand.
CAATAATTTTATGTCAGAAGCACAAAAAGTAAAATTTTGCTGCTTTTTAATTCATTTCATGAATATTTATTCAGTAACTACCATATGTGTGCACATACACACACACATTTCACAAAATTTTAATCTCTATGATACTTGATTAGTAATCAAGGCTGTTCTCACTGTTATATTTAAAATGGATGACCAACAAGGACTTAATACATAGCACATGGGACTCTGCTCAATGTTATGTGCTAGCCTGGATGGAAGGGAAATTTGGGAGAGAATGGATACATGTATGTTTATGGCTGAGTCCCTTCACTGTTCACCTGAAATGACCCAGATAACCACAATGGTATGGTCGCTCATCTAGAGCCAGACATTCTGAAGTGTGAAGTCAAGTGGGCCTTAGGAAACATTACTACAAACAAAGCTAGTGGAGGTGATGGAATTCCAACTGAGCTATTTCAAAGTGTAAAAGATGATGTTTGTTAACATGCTGCACTCAATATGCCAGCAAATTTGGAAAACACAGCAGTGGCCACAGGACTGGAAAAGGTCAGTTTTCATTCCAATCCCAAAGAAAGGCAATGGCAAAGGGTGTTCAAACTACTGTACAATTGCTCTCATTTCACATGCTAGCAAGGTAATGCTCAACATCCTTCAAGCTAGGCTTCAACAGTACGTGAACTGAGAAATTCCAGATGTACAAGCTAGATTTAGAAAAGGCAGAGGAACCAGAGATTAAATTACCAACATTCGTTGGATCATAGAAAAAGCAACGGGATTCCAGAAAAACATCTGTTTCATTGACTATACTAAAGCCTTTGACTATGTAGATCACAAAAAACTGTGGAAAATTCTTAAAGAAATGGATTTTGAATACCAGACCACCTTACTGGTCCCCCGAGAAACCTGTATTAAGAAGCTACAGTTATTCCAGACATGGAATAACAAACTGGTTCAAAATTGGGAAAGTGGTACATCAAGTTTTTATACTGTTACTCTGCTTATTTAATTTCTATGCAGAGTATATCATGTGAAATGCTGGGCTGGATGACTCATTTCCAAAGAGCCGACTCATTGGAAAAGACCTTGATTCTGGGAAAGATTGCAAACAGGAGAAGAGGAAGGTGACAAGAAGTTAACGGGTGAGAGAGGATAAGATGGTGACAGAGGATAAGACTCAATGAACATGAGTTTGAGCAAACTCCGGGAGATAGTGAAGGACAGGGAAGCCAGGCATGCGGCAGATCATGGGGTCACAAAGAGTTGGACATGACTTGGAGATTGAACAGCAATAACACAACATTGTTAATTGGCTATAATCCAATTCAAATAAAAAGTTTAAAGTTTGGGGGAAAAAGGTAATCAAGGTTGCTCAATTTCTATAAGAACTGCTGCTGCTGCTGCTGCTAACTCACTTCAGTCGTGTCCGACTCTGTGTGACCCCTTGGACGGCAGCCTACCAGGCTCCTCTGTCCCTGGGATTCTCCAGGCAAGAATACTGGAGTGGGTTGCCATTTCCTTCTCTGTCTATAAGAACTAAATTGGATCATAAAATTAATAATTGTATGGTAGCAAATATACATATAGGTTGCCAAATGTTATTGCATTATTCACAAATAAGAAATTCAAACAATCAGCCAAAAAAAAAAAATCTCTGGGGACGCTTTTTAAAAGTAATTAAGTATTTCCATTCTGTCAGACTGCCACTTACTCTTTCAACAAAGATACTATCTTTCTGAAAATGACAAAAATTTTCTCTTCATGTGTATGTCTTCTCTATGGACCAGGGTGTTCTCATATGGGGGTGATTTTACCTCCCAGGATATATCTGGCATTGCTTACTTTCTTTCTAGTTTTGTTGAGAAGTAATTGACACACATCACTGTCCAAGTTTAAGGCATACTGCATGATGGTTTGATTTACATATATTGTGAATGAATACCACAGTATGTCTAGCTAACATCCATCTTCTCACATAGATATAACAAAAAGAAATTTAAGAAGGGAAAAAAATTATTCCTGTGATGAGAACTCATAGGATTTATTCTCTCAGGAACTTTCCTACACAATACACAGAAGTCTCAGCTATAGTTATGATGTTGTCCATTACATCCACAGTGCTTATTTACCTTATAACTAGAAGTTTATACTTTTTGGCTTCACCTGTTTGGTCAGGGATGCTGCGATCTATGATACACATGACAGCCATCCACAACAATTAACTTACCTAAAAGATCAACAGAGCCAAAACCAAAAAAGCCCAGTCTAGACTATGAGAAAACAGGAACAAAGTCTTACTCAAAAATGTACACTAAGTATTTGGTAAGGTCAGGTAATAACTGTTTGGTGAAATACACTGATACCAACATCTAATTTCTATCCCCCACCCCTCATCTGTGTGAATAAGACGACAGATTCACAATCTAGCATCCAGATAAGGGCTGGCTATAGCTTCAGAAAAAATGTGAAACTGACACTAGCAGACACACATACATTCACTAAACAGAAGAAGTAAAATACTCCATCTAGACTTAGGTCAGCCGAGATGAAATACTACATGAAACTACTGCTCTTACTTCTAGCTGGATGTACACGCATTAGATTAATTAAACTTCAAAAGAATATGCAACATACACGATCAAGGTGGCAACCTTTGCCATTTTTGGAGGCCATCATCAGATTTCAGATTTCTAGATACAGTTTCTTGACTGGCACTGAAATGATCCATGCTGGCCCTCCCTGTTGTTCCATTAAAACCCCTCTGAGACTGGTACTGGTGACAACAGATCACTAAGGACAATCTGTAGACAAGAGTAGCCGGTACATAGGTCCTTAAAGGGAAGCATCAAGAGCAGTGACCACTTATTCCAAGGGGCATTAAACTGATAACAGAAACCATCTTTTAGAAGAGAAACCCAAAGGTGGGTGTTACATGTACTGCTGGAATTTCTACAAATACATATTACCTATAAATCAGAAAAAAATTAAAATATAAGACATTCGTTAGTATTTGCCACACTAAGCATTACATTTTGTAGTATGTAATGAACTCAACATTTTTCTTTATAATGCGCCTTACAATCCTAATTCTGGCAATTTTTTTATTTCTTTCCTATTGGTAGGTTGTTTTTCCCCCAATGAAAAATATTTTTTATAATTTTTAATGGACAAAACTAATGCATTCTATTCTAATCATAAAGACCCACACAATATCCACAGATAGAATATGTATCAATTGAATAATGAAAACAAGTTTATATAAGTAAAAAGCATAGATGAAAAGCATTTTGCACATAAAATGTAATGCGATATAGGATTTATTGTATTTTTTTCTGTACCAATTTTTCAACCTTTGGGGTGTTAAAATTTTTGCATTCAAACTGCACTTATAAACAGTGTCAGCACAGTAAGACAAAAGAGAGAACAAAGTAAAGGCTACAAGTGAGATTTACTGAAATCAAGTAGAAACACAGCAGTCTGCACAGTCACAGAAGTCACTACTTCTACCTCTCATGTCAAGGTTAGTTTTTCTTTTTAAACTAGTGATCGAGATATAAGGTTGCAAACATTTTCCTTTGGAAGTTCATGAGTTGAACAACCTTACTCTCTTCTGATAGTACCATGAGCTTTTAAGGGTCATTTAAATGCCCCAGTTATTTCCATCTCATTCTCAAAACTTCCATTACCACACTCTGATCATGTTGGCAGATATCTCAAATCTGCCAACATAAATCATCGGGCCTAGAAAGGGCCACATATTTTCTAGCTATGTGAAATTCTTAATGGAGCTTAGTGGAAAATAACAGTGTTCACTGAAAGACAGTAGAATAGATTCTAAGTTCCTGAGACAGAAGTCCAGAGACAAAACATCCTGCTACCCAGTGGGGGAGAGACTACTAGTAACAAAGCAAGAAACATTCAGGTAGAGAGTTACAGCTCAGTGTCTGAAACAGTGGAAAGACCCCAAGTTAGAAATAACAGGACTGACTGAAGAAATTGTAGGGCATTAGGAAAAATTCTCATTAAATATGAAATATTAAGAGCGTGAACTAGTAACTTGTTGGCTCACAATTTAACAGAACTCCAAGATAACTTTAGTGTTGAGGACATTAAAGGCCTACCTTTTCATGAAAAAAGAAAAAAAACAAAACAAAAACAATCTAACAAAGAGAAACAATGAGAAGATAATCATCCAGAGAGTTGGGCAAATTAAATGAACTTTATCTGTTGGAGAGAAAATTCATCGGGAATAATCAAAGTTTCTCTGCAAGTCTCTTCTTGGTGAAGAGATGATGAAATCAAGTTAGACTCATTTTTCTAAGTCAAGGCCAACCAAAGACAGGCAAGAGAGAGAAAGACTAAGCAATTCAAACAGAGATATTTGGATAGCTTGGGTCAGTTACTAACAAACTTCACCGATAGCCTCGAGATTGAAAAGTCACATTAATTCATGAAATGCAGTATTCCTTTGCCTCACTGAGACATAAGTCGTAGAAAGCTATATGCATACTTACAATACAAAAGAAGAAGAATATGTACAGATAAGTAATTTAGGCTAAAAGGATAAAAAATGTAGAATAATTCAATGAAGCTAAAAAAAAGTATGTGCATGAATAGAAATATTCAGAACTTGAAATTAACACTAATTTATGAGGGAAAAAAAAAGTATTGACACTCACCAATTTTAACCTCTGTAAAGGTATTCTGCCTACATCTATCTGTGTCCTTTCTGGGACATTAGTAAACCGGACTTCTGGGACTGCAACGGCGCACATGACATGGGCCCACCTACAGGAAAGGAGACAGAAATGTGAACAAATGTTCCCTAAACTTAACACAGCCTGTACTTCCACCAGGAGGTGACAATTCACACGCAAGGAAACACACAGATGAGAAAGAAAGCCCAGAGCACCTATGTCCACCACAAACAGACTCTCTGAATTTTAAAGCTATTGGATGATACCTGGATAGGTTCAGTGCCACAGCTGCCCACCACGGTGACATGAAGAACTAGGTGAAGACCAAAGAATACTATCATTGTATTTACATGTTTCTACATATGACCTGAAAAATACTGAGATGCACGTCTGCTATTTCACTTGACACTGAATTATAGAGGTGTTTAATATAATTAATATGGGGCAAAAGATTAGTTCAATTAATAAAAGGTATGAAAATGAAATGAGTATACCATATAATCTTTTTACATAATTCTGATGTCATGAAGCAAACCAGAACAAATAGCAAAATTCTCTAGAAGAATTAATACAGATTAAGTCTTTCATTAAATTGTTTCTTATTGCAATCCTGCTATAATCAAAGGAACCAAGAGATAAGGGGAAATGAAATTTAACTTGTTCCCTTGTTTCCTACTAAAACCCTTGTGCTCAGTTCAGTTCAGTTACTCAGTCATGTCCGACTCTTTGCGACCCCATGGACTGCAGAATGCCAGGCTTCCCTGTCCATCACCAACTTCTGGAGGTTACTCAAAAACCGTGTGTATCTCCTTTCAAATTCTGAATCACTCCAGAAAAATGACAACATCCTCATTAACACTATTAAGTTTCTCATAAATCTTATGTCTCAAACAAACATAAAGACTTGAGGTTTAAAGAGATTTTGAAAGAATTATCAAATTTGTCAACTTATTTTTAAGTCAAAGCATGTTATTTCACTCAAATAACATAAGACTCCATCCTTATAAATATCAACCCCAACAGGGCACTCTTTCATATCTAAATAAACACTATAATTTATAGCAAACATTACTTCTTTTTGTCCTAGTCCAAGGGAAGGAAGAGAAGTCCTTATTGCCTCCATCTTTACAGGAACTGCCTAAATCATCTGGCAGTCTGCACCACTCATGTAACAGTCCCAGAACCAGTCAATAGTTTTGAGCATAGTGTCAATCACATTAACCAAGACTAAGAGATGAACATCCAAAATCGAGCAAATACACAGTCTCTTAGACTAAACTTTACCAACACAGAAATGATAAATGCCTTTATTCTCCCTTATACAATCAGAAACATGTATGCATGCACATGATTACATGACATTATATTACTCCAGGAGACTCAACTCCAGTGTCCATGGGGCCAGGCAGGATGAAACCAAATAAACATATACTGGTAAATCATGGTAACCTAGAGAGTGCCTACTCTCTTTAGGCCAGGTTCTCATCCTGACTGGTTATTATCATACAGAGATGCACAATCATTTATCAAGTAAAGATGAAAATCTGGATTTTTATATAACTCTCAACTTTTAAAATCTGAATTAAATTCATAAAATGGTGTCAGTCAAATAAAACATATCTTGGGGCTGGATGTGGTTCTCAAGTACAATAATACAACCTATACCTAAATCATTTCTACAAGTTTCTATTTTATAGGAACCTATAATTTGCTTTGGCCCTATCTTAAATGATTAAATTGGGTCATAAAGATAAAAGTCATGCAAAAATACATTTCAGCTACTGCCATAGAAACATTACCTGTCTTTTTTGTTCACTCATGAGTCTCCATATTTTCCAACTGTCCCCTTTAAACTGTAAAATCAATCTTCTCTCCCTGTGTTTCTATTTTAGAATATACACTTTCTTGTTAATTTACTGGTGTTAAAAGTAAATGATTTTGTTCTAATACTATGATTATAATTGACTTTATTTATCTGAAGATAACATTTCATTGTTTTCAGGCATATTCTGCTTTTATTACAACAAACAGTATTCATCAGATTAAAAACAAGAATTCCAATGACACGAGAATACAGGCCGTCTTCAAACTCTGTTAGTGAAAGAGGGGTTACTCCTTATGATGTCAAAGACAGAACAGAAGCAGACTGAGAACACCTTCACACAGCAGAGGTGAATGTGCTGTCAGTAATGGTTTCTGGAAACATGTACAAAATCTCCACCTTGCACCTGAACAGCAAGAGCTGTGGAACAGGGCGGGAGGGAGCTTCAAGGAGAAGGGGACATATGTATACTTATGGTTGATTTATGCTGTTTTATGGCAGAAACAAACACAACATTGTAAAGCAATTATCCTCCAATTAAAAATTATTTTAAAAAAGATCAAACATTTTAACTTATTAATAAAAACAAAGCTGTGGAACAACGTGTACAACAATGAGAAGCAAAGCACACTATTAACCCAGAGGTTCAACACTCAACAGAGGAGAAGGAAATGATGAAATTTGGCACAATTAACGCACTACTTACTTATTGTTCTTGGTTTCCTTAAGAGCACCCCCTCTCAAATTGCAGAGACAGCACTCCTAGGGCAGAAACAAATGTCACACAATTATTAGAGCCATGTAATAAAAGTCAGCACTATTTACCTAAATATCCCCATACAGTCTAGACTTTTATTTTAAAATTAAAACTATCAGGAACTTCATGAAGGACTCTCTTAACAGTGCAAGAAGGGAGAGGAAACAGAGATGGGAAGGTGAGAGACACCCAAAAGTGTTCTGGGTGTGTGTATCCCCTGGAGGGAACTGTCATCCCAGCATCAAGAACGCCATTGCTGGGGGAAGCTGTGACGCAGAAACTGGTGTGTGGAGAGGTAGGTACTAGAATCCTACAACAGAGGCACACACATACAGCTTGATTCCCTTGAGTTCTGGGAATCCATTCCTGTATACAGAATGGCTAACAAACATAGTGGCAGGTTTTGTACTAATATAGGAATAAGCAGGAAGCTCTTTATAAGAACACTCTTCACAAAAGTATCACTTGGGTCTTTCTGTGGGCAAATACTGTTGAAAAAATTATTCTGATAAATGCAGGATTTCCAGAAAAACAGAAAACAGTGCCATAAAATGTATTCCTTTATCTTCCCCACATTAACTATATTTTTGGCACTTCTTAAAAATAATTTTATTTATTTATTTTTGGCTGCACTGGGTCTTTATTGTGGCAAGCTAGGACTACTCTCTAGTTGTGGTGCATGGGCTTCTCACTGCTGCGGCTTCTCTTGTTGCAGAACACGGGCCTAGACCATGCTGGCTTCAGTAGTTACTGCACATGCACTCAGTAGTTGCAGCCACTGGGCTCTAGCACACAGGCTCAACAGTCGTGGCACATGGGCTTAACTGCTCTGTGTCATGTGGGATCTTCCTGGACCAGGGATCAAACTCATGTCACCTGAATTGGGAGGTGGATTCTTTACCATTTTTTTTTTTTATCAAGAAAAGCCCTCTATTTTTGGCATTTTAGATTTTATGTGTCTTAGATTGGCACATACTTTTCACTCCAAGATGACTCTCTTTACAGAATAAAGATATACTTATCACTTCTCATTACTATTTTATGAAAAACTGATTTTATGAAACAATTTTATGAAAACATGGCCAAAAAGTAATACAATGCCTTCTGCTGACCTAGAATTTTTAACTAAATATCTAAGCAACTTTTTTATTTTCAACCTCAAGCTTGTACTCCCAGTTTACTGCACTAGTATTCTTTTTTTTTCAATAGTTACAGGTTATTTGGTGGGTTTTTTTTTCCTTCAAGCTGTCTATATAAAATTTCTTTATCTATTCTCCCAGGTGATCTCCTTTAAATGATTTTGACAGCTTTGCCCAAACCTGTGAAGATTAGATCCCTCTAACTTATCTAATAATAATGGGGTGTCAAACTCTGCAGCATTTATTTTTCTGAGAATAACACCAAAACTACAGAGGAGGATCAACATATCTATAGAACTCTTAATAGGGAGCAAAAAGAAAAGAAAGAAAATACCAGAAATGTTCAATGGTTTTATTGGTCTGGTAAGTCTCTACACATTGATTTGAAATTTCCCTGGTGATAATTAAAGGTCCACAGTAGCAAAAGCTGCCCTGTGGACATCCATTTGAATCCATCACAAACCTAGCTCAAGAATCTGATGGAGAACATTCTCTAGTGCAAAGCCATATTCCAGGGGCCTTTCAAAGAACTGGTTTTGATGAAACACACAATGAAAGGAAAATTTCACAATCAAAATATTGAAAATGAAAAACAGAATAATTTGAATTATTCAATAACATCCAAATTATTCAGTAACTATTTCATAAAATGTTTTTGACTTTCAGTATTTTTCCAGTAATTTAACACACTTTCTACAGAGAGAGAATGAAAATAAAAACAAAACACAAGGTCAGATACTTTCATTCAATATAAAAAGATATGAGTATGAAGTGGGAATGTGGGAAAGGAGATTTGTAGACTGTAAGGAGTACAGACAATGAGAGAATTAAGTTGTCTGATTAATGAAACTAGTAGCGAGAAGCCTAAAGGGACGAGTTGGCAGAGTTAAAAATAGCAAAGCAGCATGGAGGCTGCTCCATACACCTGATTAGGATCATGAACAGGTACATGTGCTGCAGAGCACAACTACAACAGGAAGAATATCCTATAAAGTAGAACCTGTAGACTCAAGACGTTAAGTGGAGTTGAGAAGACTCTCACCTGCCACAACATGAAACTTGTTCTTTTTATACCTCCCTCTCACAAAATCAAAGTCCTTGGTTCGCCTAACCTCTTAGCAGCATTCAACATAGCTGACTGTACCCGAAACAGTTTCTTCCTATGGTTTCTATGACCGGACACTCTCCTCATTGTCCTCCATCTCAAGTTGATCCTTAGCTTTCTTTTACAGGCATCTCTTTCATGCTCCTTAAACACTGTAATTTCTGTAGTAGGGCCTATTCACTCTTCTCTCACTCTTCTCTCCATACATGTTTGCTGGGCATCTGATCCACTACCTTGATTCTCAGAAGGTCACTGACTCAAACATTTAACTTCTGTCATGTCTGACAGTCCACAGTAATCTCAAACATATGTGCAAGACTGAACGCATGTCTTCTTCCCAAGCCCATACTCCTTCAGCTTCCCAGTAGTGGCATCAACCAGCTATTCTAGCTCAGACTAGAAGGTACAATCTTCCTCTCATATGAGATTGAATCAATTGAATTCTGTAAATCCCACCTTCCATGAGTTTCCCTCTAAAATGAACACATCCTTGACATTTCAACATAAATGCTGATTCCTCAAGGAGGGGTCTCCTAATCCCTTGCTCAGTTACTTCCCTTTTGTTACTGTTAACTATTTGTTGAATTTCTTCTGCTGTCTTACTAAACTGTTAGCTCAGTGAGTGCTGGTAGAAATTTGTTAGACGACTCTTTATAACAACACCCAATAGAGAGAGCACTCTCCATAAGAATTTGTTAAATAAACGAGAAAATACGGCAAAAGAGGCAGAGCAAAAATCCTGAAAATCATCAAAGCATCACAAAACTGCAAAGACTGTGTTCACATACTGGTGGGAGTACTAAGGAAAGAAAACTTCAGGCTCCATTGGCTTAACATGGAGTTAAGAAACAGTGATTCAACACAGAGTTATTTTTGCCATGATTTGCTTGAGTAGAAATCATTTCTTAGTAAAGGACAAAAAAAAATCTGTGGCCAAGTAAAGCTATTTTGATCCACATGATATTATGATACCATGGTTTCTGTTTAATTCACTTAATTTGAAAAAAATAACTAGGAAAGAATAAAATCATATCCAGTTATACCATTTTTCTTTTTTTGACTCACTATTCCTCACATAGGGCAAACAAGCTGGTCTGGTAGAAACACAAAGATGTCAACTTGTCAAGTCATTCATTTGTAAATTAATTTGAACTAGGGCTTCCCTGATAGCTCAGTTGGTAAAGAATCTGCCTGCAATGCAGGAAACCCAGGCTGGATTCCTTGGGTTGGCAAGATCCACTGGAGAAGGGATAGGCTACCCACTCCAGTATTCTTGGTCTTCCCTCCTTATTCAGCTGGTAAAGAAAACGCCTGCAATGCAGGAGACCTGGGTTCGATCTCTGGGTTGGCAAGATCCCCTGGAGAAGGGAAAGGCTACCCACTCCAGTATTCTGGCCTAGAGAATTCCATGGGGTCGCAAAGAGTTGGACACGACTGAGCAATTTTCACTTCTACTTTGTTTACTCCTATTTATCCTTCAGGTTTCTGCCAAAATATCATTTCCTCCAGGAAGCCTTCCTTGCTTCTCCTCCAAGAGCAGCCTATGCCTATGTTAATAGCTCAGCAGAAGACAATATCAGACAGGTCAATTTTTAACCTTTCTTTTCTTTGTTTAAATAATACTTTATTATCAGAAAAGAAAACTGGTCAGTCTAAAATTAAATAGGTTAACCATTGCTTGAAAATCAGCTTGAGTTTTCTTAAGAATCTCTACAATGTCTGATATACAGAAAGGTTGGCACCGACCAAATATACTAATTGTATTAAGTATTGAACATCTTCAAATGCAATGAAAGAATTGAATGAGGAAGTAGGAAGTGATAGTGTCCATCAGGACATTAAGTCATTGAATTGGTTACCAATAATGAAAAGTCTTCTATTAGAAGAATGGAGACTATATTAAAGGCCTAATTCATTTCAAAAAACATGCCAGAAACCATGTACTTTACCTCCCTTATTTAACAAGAACTTATTAAGTCACTAATTTCACAGGAAACTAAGAATCAAGAGATTGAATTACGTACCTAAAAATTATCCAGTCCAGGATGATTTACACTTTTCTGTAAATGGCCAGATATTTACTAACTTGGGCTTTGTATAACTGTGAAGTTATTGCAAGTAAACTCTGCCACTATAGGACAATATGTAATCAAATGGGTGTGGTGGTATCCCAATTACAATGTTATTTAGAAAAGTAGGCAGTGAGCTGGACTGAATTCACAGGTTGTATTTTCCAACCCCTAGTGTTAGTTACTCAAACGTGTGAGGCTCTGTGACGCCATGGATTGTAGATCACCAAGCTCCTCTATCTGTGAAACTCCCCAGGTAAGGATACTGGTCTGGGTTGCCATTTTCTTCTCTAGGGGATCTTCCTTACCCAGAGATCAAACCCATGTCTTCTGCATTGCAGCTCAGGTTCTATATCATCTGAGCCACCAGGGAAGCCCAACTAGCAAAAAGAGCAACTGAGTTTAAGCTCAGGCTTTCTTGACCACATGTCCACACTCCTTCTCTCCAGTATCTTCTGCCCTATGTACAAGTCAAGGCACAAGACATCAAAGTAGAGAGCCGAAATAAATAGGAGAACTGTGCTTGCCCTGCTGCTGCTGCTAAGTCGCTTCAGTCGTGTCCGACTCTGTGCGACCCCATAGACAGCAGCCCACCAGGCTCCGCCATCCCTGGGATTCTCCAGGCAAGAATACTGGAGTGGGTTGCCATTTCCTTTTCCAGTGCATGAAAGGGAAAAGTAAAAGTGAAGTTGCTTAGTCATGTCCAACTCTTAGCGACCCCATGGACTGTAGCCTACCAGGCTCCTCCATCCATGGGGAAGCTCACAACTGAGAAGGGAGAAGACCTGTTTGTACTTAACCAAACTGTGAAGAAAATAAAGGCAAAGGGCATAACCAACTCCCCATTTCCTAATTGCTATAAATAAGATTTCATTTTACTAATCACCTCAAAAGAACTCATATCATAAAAAACTGTTATCAAGCAGCATATATTACATAATGATCTGTGTTCCCATTTGTTTTACTAATGTAGCTAATAATCAAACTTCTCATTGGTATGAGAATAAATTGGTAAATTTATCTCCACTTCACCTTCAAAAATGATACCATTTTACGCAAAAGCAATATTTTAGTTAGTCTGTGCCATCAAACTTCAGGCTAAATGAATCTAATTTAACTGAGAAGAAGAATAGTTAAACTAGAGAGCCAGCCACATCCTGGTGTTTAACAAAATGCAGATGGCCAAGGTTCAAATCATAGTTCTACCATTTACTACTGGTATGACCTCTGGCTAGTTACTTACCTACTTCCTCTGCTTTACATATTTCACCTATAAAAGAGGAAAAAATACTACTTCCCTAAATGAGTTAATAAATGTAATGCATTTCATAAACACACAATAGCAGTGGTCAACTGTGTGAAAGGTTAATTGTGGTTCCAGGCTACTTAAATATAATATTGCCAGTAGATGATCTAGGTATAGTAATTTAGCAGGGAATAAAATATGGATTTGTCATTAATAATTCTCTTGCAATATAAAATGCAAAAAGAAGAACTGGAGAGAAAACTCTCCCATAACCCCAAATTCAGGCCGCTGCTCTAAACCAAAGGGAAATTTCCCATATTTTTAAAAGATGCCAACTCAGCTGTGGAAACCAGACAAATAAATGCTAGAGCCCTTAATAGTGCCCAGAAAACAGACACTGTTGAAAGCAAGGTCCTGATCCCACCTCCAAACACCTGACATAAGAGTGGACTGAATCAAACAAAAGATAGAATACAGCTCAGACCCTACTCAGGTACAATCAGGTTGACTTCACTTCTACTCTAAAAGTCTGACAAAGGGGCACCCTCTTTCTAGAAATATTTACTTCATTTGCTACAGACAAAATATTCACCACACAATCAAAAAGGGTACAAGGTGTACTAAAAGCAAGAAAATACAACAAGATCAAGAAAGTAATCAATAAAATCAGAAGAGAGACAAACAAGATATTAGAACTACTGGATGGGGTTGAAAAAGAGTCAGACACAACTTAGCAACTAAACAGCAGCAACAAAGAGAAAATAACAACCTATTCAATTTACTCATAATTGGATTCCAAAAAGAAGAGGGCAGTGAGAATAGATGAAAAAATATATATACTTGGAGAGATAATGGCAGAGAACTTTCCAAAGCTGATAAAAGACATCCACAGAATCAAGATGCCTAGCAAACTGCAAGCAGATGAATACAAAGGAAACATACCTAAATACTTAACAGTCAAAACTCTGAAAACCAAATATGAAGAACATATCTTAAAAGCAGAAGAAAAAAAAGACATATTCAGTAAACAAGCATATGAATTCCATCTGAAATCTAACCAGAAACATTGGCAGCAAATGGCAATGAAACAATATCCATAAAATATTGAAAGAAAAAAGCTGGCAAACTAGAATTCTATTTCCACGGAAAATATCCTTTGAAAATAAAGATAAAAATAATCTCATAGAGACAAAAATCTAAGAGGATTTGTCTCCTAAGAATTCACACTATACAACTGCTAAAAAAAAAAAAAATCTTCCAAATGAAGGAAAATGACACCAGGCTGAACCAGAAGTGGCAGGAAGGAATGAAGAACACCTAAAATGGGTTAATATAAAATAAATTATGCTCAAAAACAGAACTAGTAAAATAAATTGTAGGCAAATATATTGATGAATTTAGGATAAACGGCTTGTTAATATAAAATTTAAAAAAACAAAAGGCAGGTAGAAGAGATAAATTTTGACTTTATCAAAGTTTTAAAATTATAAAGGATAAAATACTAAATAAACATAAAACAATTAAAAATTTTCCAATATAAAACAAAGATTATTATCCAAAAAATAATTTTTAAAAAACTACCCTTTTGAAAAACAGGCAAAAGATTCAAAGAATCTTCATTGCCAATAAATACACAAAAGGATACCCAATTTCAAGAATAAAGGAAATGAGAAATTAAATAATGAGCATTAGCCTCAGATTTTTAAATCAGGAAATCCATAGTTTTGGGGGTATGTGAGTTGTAACAGCGACTTTGGAAAAGAATTTGGCATTATCAATCAAAGTTTTAAGTCCACATAAATTATGACAAGCAAGCCACCTTCTTGGAATCTACCTTAGGTAAACATTTATATCTATGCAGAAGTAGAAATGTACAATGACTATTATTTCATTTCTGTTAATAATAGAGAAAACAGTTACCTCTGGGAGGAGCTGGAATGGTCAGTTACTTAGATTTATTTGTAATGTCTGAATTTTTTAATTAGCTTCAGGTTTAAAATTTAAAATAGTGATGAACAACATATGGCAAATCCAACAATTACTTAGTACTTAGTTATTAAAAGTTATACAATGTAATATTAAATGAAAACACTAAGACATTAAATATACTGTGACACCATTTGGGTCTCTCAAGAGCAACAAAATACAATATTAGTTTATGCACAGAAAATATCTGAAAGGCTGAATGACAAAACAGTATGGGTAGTTTTTTATTAACAATGAGATTTGATAATTTGAGAGTGATGGGAATGGGAAACTTTCCTAACAATACTTACTACTTTTACATTAAAAAGAAAAAAAAGAAAACCCACAGACACACAAAGAAATTAAAACTTTTTCCATCAAATATGTGTAATTTAAAATTCCCTACTTTTTTTCTTTTTTTTTTACTTAAATGAATATTTTAAATGGGCATCTATTATTTCTACTAGGCTTTTAGTGTACCCAAACTTCTTTTCAACCTAACCTGAAAAGATACTAAAATTGTTTAGCCTTGCAAAACAAAATAAATAAATACAATTCCACAGTGAATGCTCACTGACAGCCCTGTTTTAGCTAACGTTTATCACCATGGCTTTCCTAGGAACAATAACACCCATTGTAAAATGATTCACTATTATACAGATACAGATATATTGCCAGTCAACTAATGTTTCCTGAAACAAAACCAAAAAAGGCTGAAATTTCTGTTGCAAAATGATTACTCCAATAGTGGCTGCTCCTCCTGCCTCCCAAGTACAGCACTGAAAAAGCTCTTCTGTTGTGTACCCCACACAAGAGCAGTTAAAAGCTGGATGAAAAAGTATAGCTTCAGATCATATTCTGATGTTGCACCTTTCCTGCTTAGATCCTTTTCCCTCACCTAATACCATTCACAAAATCCCCTTTTAGCAATACCAAGGTACTTTTAAATTTTGGTTTCATAAAAAAATCACCGCTGAGATGAACAGAGAGTGTATCAATTTATAATATGGAGTGGCTTCTGTACAGCTCAGTTATTAAACCATGAAAAAGAGTGTTTATAATCAAAGTGCTGACACAACAATGGTGGGAAGGGCACTGTTAGAATATGACTATCACAGTCGTTCATTATTTGTCCTAGAGGGAAATCATGTTCCAATAGCTCTTCTATAAAACATCAGTTAAAGAAATGCCAATACCAACATTCTCAAGCTGCCTCGTAAGGAACTCTCATTTTAGCTGACATATCCATAAGTGACACTAAAGCCAATTTTCAGTTCTATAGAAAAATTACAAGACTGAAGTACCTTCCCACACCCTTATTTATCTGACATGTTCATAACAGAAGTACAAAACCATAAAATAGGGCTGTCTAAGCTGGGAAAACAAAGAGTAATTAATCACATTAACGGAAAACTAGCTTACAAAATGCTGATCAACAAAACATGGAAGAACTATTTCTGAAGATGGGGCTCATTTATCAGGGTTGGAGAGAGGTTGGTATCTCATGTAGGACAGGGCTGGCATGAATTCTGAGTGATTAGGAAATTGAATGAATGAAATGAATGAATGAAAAACTTTCTTGCAGTAATCTCCTGAAAGGAAATTTCACAGGCTCCAATGAATTTTATACAAACAAGTGAGTTTCCCAACTTAGATGCTCACACCTAATTTGTATTATAAGTGAAAACATAATCAACAAATATTGGTTAATCTCCATGTTATGTCCTAGACACTGGGCAAAAGCTATGAAAGATACACTCTGGCTGGAAGAGCACGCACACCAAATCAGTAGATTATTTATATGGTAGAGGATGTTAAGCATCATGAGAGTGGGCCATGGAGTTCTCTAGGGAAAGGTGTTGGCAGCAGACAGCCTTTTCTAATAGGAAAGGTTGTTAGTAAGTAACAGGAAGAAAATCTGATAAAGCTACATTGTGCTCAGTCACTCAGTCATATCTGACTCTGTGATCCCATGGACTGTAGCCTGCCAGGCTCCTCTGTCCGTGGAATTTTCCAGGCAAAGATAGTAAAGCAGATTGTCATTTCCTCCTCCAGGGGATCTTTCTGACTTAGGATTGAACTCACATCTTCTGCATTGGCAGGCAAATTCTTTACCATTGCACCACCTAGGAAGCCCTTCAAAAGCTTCACAGGCCTTGATAAAAGGCAGTAGCTTGAAGCCACTGGACAGTCTCAGTACGGCAAGGACATAACCTGACTTACATGTTAACTGTTAAATGTTAATATGTTAAATGTTAACTTACATGTTAAATCCCAACTGCTGTGTTGACAGCAGACAATAGTGGTTCAAGGGTAGAAGTGAGAAGAGAAGCTAGCAGATTACCACCATATCCAGGAAGAGTTAATGAGTAGATTAAGTTTGTATTATGTCAGCTGAGGTGACTAAGAAGTGGCCAGGATTCAAGATTCATTTTAAAAGTAGACAAGATAAGATTTACTGTCAGACAGATGTGGAGTGTGAGAAAAAGAAAGCATCAAGTCTAACTCTAAAGTTTTTGGCCTCAGCAGCTAGAAGGTCTGGAAATGAGGAAGGCTACAGAAGAAGATCTGGAATTCAGTTCAGGATAGGGTGAATTTGAGCTGATGGACATGTGACAGGAGATGCTGTCATAAAGTTGGCCATGTAGATGAGACTGAGCTGGACATAGAAATGTCCAAGCCACCAATGACTAGATGCTGTTTATAACTATTAAAGCTATGAGATGGGATGAGATGACCAGATGGATTAGTGTGGAAAAGAAGCCCACATTTTGAACTCTGGGGAGTGAGAGGAAGTGATCAGTGAAGAGGAAAAGCAGGAGGGCAGGATCCTACAGGTCAACTGAAGACTGCTTCAAACAGGAAGCAGTGGTCAACAGAAGTGTCAAAGGAAACACAGGGCAAAATCTATGACTGAAATAAATTTAAGAAAGAAATGGGGGAGAAGAATTGGAGAGAGTGAATAAAGATAAGCCTTTCAGGAGTTTTACTGTATTTACAGAGGCATAGAGAAATAGGGTGGAGCTAGTAGGAAGAAAGAGAGGGCTTTTTGGTTTACATGAAGATGGAAAAAATAACAGCTTGTGTGGATGATAATGAGAATCATCTGGAGAAGAGATGTGGGTGAGAAAGGGTAAATTACTGGAATTATGATCCTGTGTATAAAAGAGGGGATGCTGTCAGAGAGAAGCAGAGATGTTATAGATATGAAGCAGGTTGAAACCTTAAGGTCTCTACTGCTGTCTTCCCATTTCTCTATGAATATGAAGAGACTTGATGAGGTGAGGGTGAGGATGGACGAAATATGAAGATATGAACCAGTCAGCCAAGAGAGGGGTAGAGAGAATGGATGATGAGAATGCAACATGAATTACCCACACCAGTGAAGACCTACCTCCAATTACAACTGAAAGCAAGAGCAATCTGCATATTGGGTGTTTCTTCATAGCCATTCAGCTACGGGGTGCAGGTACAGAGTAGAGAGTTGAATTTACCAGGGCTGAGTTATACCAAGGTAGAGTAACAAAGTCATAGAGTGGCAAGAGAGCTGAGAGTATGTGCAAAGAAACATAGCAGGCTAAACGGAAGTAACGATAGGACAGGAGGGAGAGACTGCGAAAAACTGAGAGCTTCACTGAATCATGTGTCACAGTGAGGTGAAAGGATTACTGGAGGCCCGGAACCAGAGGATGTGGGCTAGAGACACAGAAGGTAGTCAGAGAAAGCTGACACTGAAAATACAACATACCTAGTGGAATGCCGCACAGTTAAGAGTGTTTCAAAAGGCTGTCTATTATACACCCTTTAGTTCTCTATTACTGCAATAACAAATTACCTCAAACGCAATGACTTAAAACAACACAAAGTTCAGTAGGTCAGAATTCCAAAATGGGTCTCACTGGGCTAGAATCAAGGTGTCAGCCAGGTCACTCCCTTCTGGAAGCTCTCGGGGAGAATCTGTTTCTTTGCCCTCTCCAGCTTTAAAGGGAGCCTGTGTGCCTGGTCCTTGGCCCTCCTTCTCTACCTCTAAAGCCAGCCAGAGCAGGCCAAGCACTTCTCACATCACATCACTCTTCCCTTTTCTGTCCCCCTCTTCCTCACTTATAGGACCCTTCTGACTACACGGCATGCACCCAGGTAAACAGAATAATATCCCTATGGTAAAGTCAGTTGGTCAGCAACCTTAATGCCATCTGCTTCCATAATTCCCTTTTCATGCAGTGTAACATACAGGATCCAGGGATTAGGATGTGGACACGCTGGGAGGGGACAAGGATCTCACTACATTTTAACTATTAAAATACAAGCATATAGCCATTTGTACGAAAGGACAATTATGGAAGAACTCTACGTTTCAAATTACATCCTTTCCATCTTTTTTCTTTCTGATGCCAATTCCTTACCACAGTGTAAAAATTACCTTGAAGTTTGCAGAGCACCTATCTGATAGAAGACTAGGCACACAATGGTGAAATGTTAGGAAGAAGTCCTCCAATAATTTAAGACTGGCCAAAGTAATCTACATGGAACTTCACGGTATTTACATAATAGTATTTCCAGGATCCTGAGTAAAGTACTTAAAATTATACAACACTTGGCTTTCAAGTAAAAATCCAGCTGGTTTATTCTTTCTTCCCACCACGACTTTCAGTAACAAATAGCAAAATACATCATTCCTTCATCCTGCCACTGGACTAGTTTTTGCCATTCATGAGAAATGCGTGCAAGGCATTTTTCCCGCTCCATGCTTCCTGAGGATCTCTTTCCTCATTGCTAAGGAGATGCACTGTGCAGCCCAGTGACCTCGGGGCATGCACATCCTGGTGTGCAGTACAGTATGCTATGCTCCCCATAATGTCAGTCATTATTCTTCTTGACTTTACTTGTACTCTCTGGTTGAAGCACTTAAGATTAATGAGGCATTTGTTCTCAATCAAGAAGCTATTTATGAATATAGTTCCAGTTACAATAAGCTATGTAGACTTCTCTTTCTCTATATTACCGGGCGGGTGGGGGGGTTGGTAGGGAGGGACAGTGTTTATTGAGCAAAAGGGAGAAGAATGAACAGGAAGGGGGGGAAAAAAGATTGTTGACTTTTTTAGTCTATAAGCAGTCCCTAACAGAAAAGCCTCCACATCATAACTATGGTGTCAAGAAAATTGATATCCTCCAACGTGCTGTTCTGTTCGGTTAAAGTAAAATAATTATTACCACTCTGGCCTTTGTGAGCCAAGGTTTAAGTCTGCAGCTGTTCAGAATAATCTGGCTCCCTCGGAGGCAGAAGGTGATTCTGAACTCATATGTGCTAGCTCGAATGTGAGAGTGTGGTTTGGCTAGCAGCTTCCAGAGACACCTCACTGGAGAGGAGCAATGGCACAAGCGAATACTTGGCTACACAGAGCCATGGTCTCTAACAAGAACGCAGCCTTCCTTTTCTTTTTTTTCCCCCACTGTTTTTACTATGTGTGAGGATCAAAGACAGCCTCTCACCACGTGGTCTTGACAGTAGTCCATGAAATGAAAAAATAAAAATAAAAAAAGCATAAAACATATCACAGGGTGCAGGAGTGTTGCCATGATCTCTCAAGGCCATAAGCCAATAAGATCTAAAAATCAATGGCTCCAATCTACAAAGCTACTTCAGAGTTCTTTGTTAAAGAAAAATGTCAACTCAGTTGTCACCTGGGAAACTAGATCCAGGAAATCATTCAACTCTCGAAAATGGCCTCCAGGCTGAAACTAGAGTCAATATGAAAGAGTCAGGGCACTGCTCTGCTCAACTGCCCAGTAACACTAATTATTCCATACTAAGTATATGATCAAATAAATACACTATTAGTGTTGACTTTATTTTCCAAGTAAACAAACTGAAATCATTCAAATACATGGTTCAAAATTAGGTCAGTTATTCAGCCTTCTTTCCACTCTAAAAACAAGCAACTGAGGAAAAAAAAAAAGATTCTGGGCCTGGAAATCTAGAGGCATGAGTACTGCCATGAGTCTGGACTCTCTTACCATATAGAATGGAAAGCCTGGGCAAAGGACTTACTCTCTCAAACCCCTGACTTAGTATCTGTAAAATGAGACTTCTGAGATAGACGAAGAAATGTATAGTCTCTGTCAGCATTAAGTTTTTTGGAAGCTAGGAAAATTGGAAGCTAGTATCCTTGCTACTTAGAGTAGATTATATTTAAATCAACAACTATTCTGAGTTAGTAAATCAAAAAATTTTAAATGGAACTACTTTTTTTTTTAAACACAAGACTTCTAAGAGCCAAATGATTGGCAATTCTAACATCTATTATCAGTACCAACATTTTATCTTTATTTGGCAGTGCTGTGTGGCATGTGGGATCTTAGTTTCCCAACCAGGGATTGAACCCATGTTCCCTGCGTTGGGAGCATGGAGTCAATCACTGGACTGTCAGGTTAAGTTCCTACAACACTAATCTTATCTAAGGAGTTGGACAGGAGAAATAATGGTTGTATTATGGAATACGGTAAGATAATTCTCAACTACATATATTTTCTTTAATGATCACTACCCTAAGAGAACTCCCATGTCAGAGAGAAAGAAAAGAAAGCACTGCCTTCAGATTTAACAGGGGGACTTCATGGGTCCCAAAGATGAGTTACCAACTTTCCAAGAAGTTAATCATTTTTACCTGAGCCTTAATAGTTGAGATTTAAGACTATGGTATATTCCAAGATTAAGAATTCAGATAAATAAATACTTTTGAACAAGTGAAACAGACTTTTTTTTTAGTTCACAAGCTTTAGCAACATTATGGGGTGGGTGGTTTAAAGACCATTACCTCAGGTACTTCCATATTTTAACTTTGTGATTATGACTCACGAAGAGAAAACACTTCACTTTCTTTCAAAAGCCAAAACAACAGCTATGTCTAAGCCTTGGAGGGATGAATGGCAACCATTACTCAGTCTATAGATGCCACTTATTTACAGTCAAGCAATAAGAATAAATAAAGACACTAAAATGTTTTTAATCACTGTAATTGCATATTCCACTCTTTGTAAGAGGAAAGAAAATGCTAATACCAAATAATCATCAAGGTACAGCTTGCTCATATCTTTTAGTCCATTAAAAAACAAATAAATAAGCAAAATAAAGTGAATAGATAATGTGACCAAGGTGAAAACTTATTTCATATTTACTTTTTTGATTTCTTAAAACCATTTTGAAGAAAAAAAAGCAGAATGCTATCTATGCTTGTTATACATATACCATGCAACTTTGTTATTGTATGGAGAATAATAAATGCTCTCAAATAAATAATAAATGTGTGACAAGCATACCCAGAAATACTGTACAAGAAGGTCTTAGTGATCCGGATAACCACGATGGTGTGATCACTCACCTAGAGCCAGACATCCTGGAGGGTGAAGTCAATTGAGCCTTAAGAAGCACTGCCACGAACAAAGCTAGTGAGGGTGATGGAATCCCAGATAAGCTATTTCAAATCCTAAAAAATGATGCTGCTGAAGTGCTGCACTCAATGTGCCAGCAAATTTGGAAACTCAGCAGTGACCATAGCACTGGAAAAGGTCAGTTTTCATTCCAATCCCAAGAACGGCAAGGCCAAAGAATATTCAATCCGCCATACAGTAGAGGTCATTTCACATGTTAGCAAGGTAATGCTCAAAATCCTTCAAGCTAGGCTTCAACAGGACATGAACCAAGAACTTCCAGGTGTACAAGCTTGATTTAGAAAAGGCAGAGGAACCAGAGATCAAATTGCCAACATCCACTGGATCACAGAAAAAGTAAGGGAATTTCAGAAAAACATCTACTTCTGCTTCACTGACTACAATAAAGCTTTTGACTGTCTGGATTACAATAATCTATGGAAAATTATTAAAGACATAGGTATAACAGACCACCTTACCTGTCTCCTGAGAAACCTGTATACAGATCAAGAAGCAATAGTTAGAACCAGACATGGAACAAAAGACTGGTTCAAAATTGGGAGGGGAGTACATCAAGGCTGTATATTGTCACCTACTTATTTAATTTATATGCAGAGTATACCAAGCAAAATTCTTGGCTGGGTGAAGCACAAGATGGAGTCAAGATTGCATGACAAAGGTCCACAGAGTCAAGGCTATGGTTTTTCCATTGGTCATGTACAGAGGTAAGAGTTAGACCATTAAGAAGACTGAGCCCTGAAGAAGTGATGCTTTTGAACTGTGGTGTTGGAGAGGACTCTTGAGAGTCCCTTGGACAGCAAAGAGATCAAACCAGTCCATCCTAAAGGATATTATTTGATATTCATTGGAAGGACTGATGCTGAAGCTGAAGTTCCAGTACCTTAGCTACCTGACGCGAAGAGCCAACTCACTGGAAAAGACCCTGATGCTGGGAAAGATTGAGGGCAGGAGGAGGAGGAGGTGACAGAGGATGAGATGGTTGGATGACGTCACCGACTCAATGGACATGGGTTTGAGTAAACTCCAGGAGACACTGAAGGACAGGGAAGCCCAGAGTACATCCTGGATAGGGAAGCCCTAATTATATAGGGTTGCAAAGAATTGGACATGACTAAATGACTAAACAATAGCAACCTAGTTTATTATTTCACTATAAAGAATTTTTTTAAGTGTTTTTTTTTAACTTGTTCATTTCAAAATCTATCTTTTCATAGTATGGCAATATCTATTCAAGGATATAATATGCAACTGTGTATTCTGCTGTATTATGTTCAAATAAAAATATTTAAATGAATTCTTCTAAATTAAGAGTAAAGGGATATATTGAAATAAAAAGAAATCCAGAGGATAATGCATATTGCCATGGATTCCTGAACATCAGGTAGATAAAATTACAGTACGGCCTTGAAGTCATTTTTTTTAAAAAATGAAAGTTTCCTTGAGCATATAAAAATTACACTGATACAGCCAATAATTGCCAATGTCACTTCTACTCCTGTACTTTTCTGTAACTCATCACCTCTGACCAGGTTAAGAAGTACAGAAATAAATTTAGATTTCATGAAGGTGCCCAATTCGTAAGGAAACTAATTAAAGCAAAATGGAAATACAAAACAACACAGAATCAAAGGATTTCAGGGTCAGAAGAGGCCTTAGATAGTTGTCTCTAATCGAACCTTCTCATTACATTGCTTTTAAATCTTCCTCTAATTAAGATTTTAGATTACAGGTATGTGAGCTACTATGTCTACCCTGCCTTGCCCTGAAAGAATTATATAAGGTAATTTAAAAAGCTCCCTAGTAAGACATAGCACAAAAGACACTGGAAGTTTTCACTGACATTGAAAAACTATAGCACTGGCTAAAAGCTACCATGGAGAGAAGATTGACAACTCACGATTTGTCAAAGTCATAAACCTGAGTATGACACAACTTTCCATGATATAAATTATCAATCTTCCCATGCAATTTCCACTCCCATTTACACCACTAAAACAAAACCTCACATTCCCCCTACCTCAAAAGAAACACCCAAATTTCCTGGAGAGAAACAACCACCAAAGAGCTATACTATCCCTAAAGTTTAACCTCTTAACCTGCTTATATTTTGTTCTTTAGAATTCAATAATACAAATCCTTTAGAAGATAGCATAGAAAAATCCTTCTGTGGTTATTAGCATACTACCTCTTAATACTTTAGAGAGTATTAAGCACATGAATTATTACTGTTTAGGATAAAAGTATTCAGGTTATCAGTTCAATCCATATATTTAAGTAACATCCTCCTTCATAATTAGAAGTGAAGCTCTAACACAGAGCTTTCCACAGTGAAGCTCTAACACAGAGTGAAGCTCTAATACAGAGTTTCACAGAAATACTCAGAATTAAAAACAATTTTTCAAAGTAGGAATAAAAAAGAAAATGGTGGAGGGAAAAAACTTGAAAGAAAGCAATACATATTCAACATTTTTACAGCGTGAATATTATATTATGTTTTTAATTAGCAGTAACTTAGTCATTATAAAATGGAAACTGATAAACAGATTAGACATAAACTCTAGTGATTTAGGTCAAAAGTAATTAGATACAAATTAAGACTCAAAATAACTAGAAACACATTCCAGAATCAGGGTGTTGACATTCAACACCTAAAAACAGAACTTGGTAATGTTTAGAATATGCTCTAAAATGCTACTATAATGAAGGAGTACAAACTGCTCCAAAATGAATCACATAGTCACAAAAGAGCTGGAAACAAAACAGAGCTGAAAATAAAACATTCTAATAAAGCTGGGTTATAAGCTTAACATTTATTACATAATTGTAACATTTATTACATAAATGCATGTATAGCTTTCATACAGGTCTATTTATCTGAGCAGTACTGAAATAAGACAAACAGGCACAGAGCAATGATATTTAATTAGAACTATGAGAGCTTATGTCACAAAAGACAGGTATTTGGGGAATTTCTCAACTGTTTCATTTCGTTTCACTTGAATTTGGGCATAGAGCCAGGATTCTAAAATTCAAGTTAGGGTGTAATTCAAAATTTGTAAGTCATCTCTTTCTCTACTACATACAGTTAAGGCTGCAATATAGCCTTTTGTTTCTCATTTTAATTGATATAAGTGGATAAAGTAAAAAAAAAAAAGTAGCAAAATCAAATACACTCAGGACTAAACCAAGACTTCTAGAAATGGTGAGAACGCTGAAAATCGCAGATAAGTTCAGAAATGATCCAACACTACACCAGGTATCAGGAGTATTATAGAGAAATGAGACAAAGTTCTGGTCTTCAGTTACTGAAAAGCTAGCAGGGCAGTTTGGCCCACAGTGACTTCCACTCCTTAGAATTGGTAAATAAAAAGACAGCTGGTCTGTGAACACTAATTCCAGCCTTGTGCACATCCGCAACTACCAAGGCCACCTACCTGTTAATGTATGACTTCAGTTAGTTAGCTAGTTATTCATTTATTTATGGCCTGGATTTGCTGAAATAAACCTTATGGTGCCTTTACTTCAAAAGTATAAATAATTGATACTTACTTATATGATATAGTT
Organism: Giraffa tippelskirchi; assembly: GCF_054371585.1. Classification (NCBI taxonomy): domain Eukaryota; kingdom Metazoa; phylum Chordata; class Mammalia; order Artiodactyla; family Giraffidae; genus Giraffa; species Giraffa tippelskirchi. The sequence goes on from NC_137275.1 coordinate 156,885,420, forward strand.
ACTATTATAGTTTCCCTCTTTTTTTCCTGTTTTACTGAATATAATTGACTTATTGTATAAGTTTAAGTTGTACAATGTGATAACATGATATATCTCTATATTGAGAAATCATTACCATAATAAGGTTAGTTATCATATCCATCACCTCACATTAAATACCTTTGTGTGTGTGTGTACGTGTGGTGAGAACATTTAAGATCTACTTTCTTGGCAACTTTCAAGTATCTAATAAAGCACTGTTAACTATAGTCACCATGCTGTACATTACACCCTCAGAATGTATTTGTAACTGAAGTGTGTACTCTTTGACACCTTCACTCATTCCCCGCATTCCCCCAGCCCATGGCAATTACCAATCTATGCTCTGTATGAGTTCAGGTTTGTATTTCTGTTGTTGTTGCTTTGCTTTTTTTTTTATTCCACATGTAAATGAAAGCTTACAGTATTTGTCTTTTTCTGACTTATTCCACTTATCGTAACACCCTCCAGGTTCACCCAAGTTGTAACAAAACAAGAGAATTTCCTTCCTTTTTTATGGCTGAATAACAATCATTGTACACATGTGTGCATGTGTGAATGTGTTCATATGTGTGTGTATAGATACACTTTTCTTTATCCATTTACCCATTAACAGGTGCTCTTTTTAATCTTTAATTTTTATTTTTTGATCTTTAAAAAATAGAACTACCTCATATGATTCTAATACACACCTTATGAAAATAAATATAAGGTGTTTCAGGTACCCTCTTCTTACCTATAAGATTTTCAAAGCAATAATCATTAAAGGAAATATAATTAACTGAAACAATCACATTTGCTGTGTAAACATATATCTCAAGCAAAATATGCTACTGGAGTCTTTTGTATTCATGATGAATAAGCCGTACTTTCACAAACTATGTTTAAAACAGAAAATCCCAGGAAACACTTAGTAATCAGTTAGTGAAATAAAAGCCAGCATTGAAATATCATTTGACTTCAGCCATACTGTTAGATTTCCATTAGGTTCTTTTAGAGCTTCCATCCAAAAGGAGGTCCAGTGCTCCTCTGGAACCTAAAACTGACAGTGTGAGATAGATTCCTAAGAAGACAAGTCTAAGTGTACTTCCCAAATGCAATCAATCCAGCCACAAAATTCAAAGAATCATACTTAAGTGTTTAGTAAAACGTAAATATTGCAACACTCAATGCCATACTAAATAAGGGTGTTAAAGCTAAAATATTATCAGTTACTTCTCTGCAATGCTTAAAATGAAATTCAATTATTTCTCAAGAGGAAAATTTAGAAATAGAGCTTCATGGACAAAGTTCACTCAAAATGGATAAACTGAAAAATAATAATAATAATAATTGGCCCACTGTGAATTTAGATCATTTCCAATTAGAGCTAAGAAATTATGTAGGTCTAAAAAAATCAATGCAAAGTTGTATTCAAGAGCTCCTGTCTTTATCGCAAATTAAGAGAGATTTACATGGTGTCAATATTAAAATACAAAAGGCACACTGTATTTTCTCAGAGCACAGAGAGGTTAAGATTAATAGAAAGATGCTTTAAATCAGTTGCAGAGAGTGATTAATCTAAGTATTTCCTTCTGAAGACATGCTAAAGGAAAACGACATAATTGATAAGAAGCAGCCTTGGAATCAGGGTGGCTGACTGAGGCCTAGCCCTGGCTCTGCCATGCAAAGGACAATGGTACCTTGGGGTAACAGGACTGCTCGGTGTGTGAGCATGGGAGCCAAGCAGTAACTGCAGATGGAACAGAGAATTCTTCATGCCTTGGTGAACTGAATCAGAGTAGCTCTAAATTCTAAATCTACACTTCAGGGTGAATGAGGAAACATCATCAATAAAACTAACTCTACAAGACTTTGCTTTGGCTCATATAATAGGAATAGAACCAGCATGGTAAACAAGAGCTGAATATATATATTACAGCAGGACTTCCTGGCTGTTTTAAAAATGCTGTGCAGTTATACAGTTTTTGTTATAATGATCAACCAAACGAAGTATCAAAATGTTATCTGGGGCCACTAATGGAAAGAATTCTTAAGTTGTAGATATTACCTCTAACATCACATAAATCATATTATTTAGACTATAAAGATGGTCCATATTTTTCCCTGCTTTCCCCTTACTATCCAAAGTGAATGCCAGCAATAAAATCATACAGAAAGTCATTTTTACAGATGCCTTTAATTTATAGTTACCATATGTCTATTTCTACACTGAGAGCTAAACATATATAATCATGACATAAATTTTCATCATGCAAAGCATGGTCCTTACATTGAGCCTCAGGGTTTTAACTTTGGCTGCAAGGAAATCTAATCCATTGTCATTAGAGATCACTAAGGAATAAAGCAAAGGCTACTATTATAATTAAAATGAAGCTGAGCATCTGTTTTGAGATCAAGAATACAGTCTTGAGATATGACCGGTCTCCACCTTCAACAATGTTCTGATACCTCTTGAAAGAGAATTTCTAAGAAAAATTAAGGTAACACATAATCAAACTGTAAAATGAGTGAATTGGTAGATTAATGGAATGGAGTGCAACGCTTGGGTGTAGCTAAAGTTTTTAGTGTCTTCAGGGAAAACAGTTTAGGTTAAGGGAAATCTGTGTTTCCCAAACAGGGAATAATTTGTTGTAGTTTCTGTCTCAAGTTCACAGCAATGCTTAGCACAGAACACTTTAAAATTTGCTCAAGTATGAATGTATAAATGAATAAACAGGGAAGAGCTCATGCTAGTGGAATAGTTGTGAATGAGCATGGTTTCCTCAGAGGTCCCTAGAGATTCCCATCTTCACTGTCACTCAGAATACTTATTTTCTAGAACTGCAAAACCGAGCTGGGAAAGAACGTGAAGCAGTACTTTGGACATGCTCTAATAAACTGCTAGTCTCTGTAGGTTCCTGAGCAGAGGGTGATGCCTAGAAATGTATTTAGCATTTCCACAGTGGATATAGAGATACTCAGTAGGATGATTTGGAAAGAGAAGACTAGAAAAACAGGCAAGTGTGGAACTGCACACAAAAGTACATGTACCACTAGATTTAAACAGACCCACAATGGATGGAATGAATAAGCCACTTACTGCTGTCCATGCATTTCTTTTGCACCGGGCACATAGCCATCCATCACAGATCTCATGAGAAGGGATTCCATAACAACCTACAAAATAATAGTATGGACCCATTAAATAAGCCTTTTGTATTTTGACAATATGACACATTTTAGCTCTCAATAAATAAAATCAGAGCAACAGCCTACCATACCATTTTTGATTCTCATTGCTTAGGACAAAACATAAACAAGGCTGGCTCAGAGACACTTCTGGTTCTCACACCTTATACCTAACAGGATATCACTGCCAGGAAGCATGAGAGTATGCATCTTAACAGTTACCAGTGCTCACACCAGTTATCATAAAGAATACTAATGATAATACTTGAATGGGCAATAATAAAATTTCTAAACTTTCAGGTCTAGTCCTTTACTCATATAAAACATATTTCAAAGTAACCTGCAATTCATGAAGCAAAGTTTGGAAAAGTTTTAAAATGGTACAGTAAATAAACTTTGACATAATATTTCTGAACATAAAGTTATATGCATAGAATTAATGTAATTTAAAACTATACTTCAAAAATTATATTTAATTAGCTTTAATTTCAGTGATAGGGACAAAGGATACACAAGAGATATGTTCAATTTTATTTGTCTATTCAGTACATGCCTGACTCAACAATTTAAAGAGATGGCTGATGATGTAAAAACATGATATATGTAGCAATTATATGGTTCCAACAAACATGTGTTACCCTGGCTTCCTGAAAAAAACAGGGCTTTGAAAGATTTAAATGAGTATAATTAAAAGAATTTTTAATATCAAATTTCTATAAAATTTAACTTGGGAAGGGAAAATAACAGAAATGTAATTACCCAAAGAAAAGCCTGTAATAGTTAACCAAGATCATAAAATGTTTAGTTCAAGCACATGTTCATAAAATATTATGGCTAAGTTGCACAGTTAGTGCATTCTGGAGTCAAGATTAAATCCTAACTTGTTTGTAAAATGATGCTGTGCCTCTCATATACATATAACCGTGTAGAGTGAAGACGTGTGTGTGTATGTGTGTATTGAGTGTCTTACAGATTGATGAAGTAAATAAGAAGTTTTATATAATTATATTTCAAACACATGTTCAAATCCCTTGGGGAAGCTGAAAGTATCTAATAAATAAATGCTTGATAGCCAGGCAATTTCAACCTTAATATAAGACTGGTATTACTGTGGGGTAAATACAGAAGGTAATACATATATTATAAATCATTCATACCATACTGACAGACTCACACCATACACAGGAATGTTAATAAAACATGTGACTTGGTAAGAGCTTGAATATTAAAATGCTTTAAAATATAATTGCAATGTATAACAGATCCATTTTATACATTTTAGAGGGTTTAGATAATAGATTAATCTATAAAAATGTATTTGCCACTAAAGCAATTATATAAAAATAACAAATTGAGATAGGTATAGAGCCTAACCATCTCAGTCCTGGGGGAAAACTACTCGAAGGACTGTTTCCCCCGAAAGGCAATGAAGATCTCCCTCCTCTTACAAAGAATAAAATTTTAACTCAGTAATTAAATTTAACAGCAATTCCCCAAATCACCAAAAGAATACTCATTCTTTTTAAAACTTACAAAAGAAAATAGTGATGAATCAACCTAAGAGACTAAAATTAAGGTTTTATAAACTGTATCTTATGTAAAATTCAAGCATGTGAAAGGAGTCCCATGATGACTCCACATGGGGACCCCAAACAAACAAACTATCAGACCTGTTCTCCACTGATACCACATAAAATAGAAGAAAGGACGATTACACCTTTCATACTTTCATTAGAAGAAATATGATGAAGAATGATCTAATCATTAATGATCCCACCAGTTCATGGTGATAGATTTGACAGGGTGCAAACGGGTGAGAAAGAAAGACTATGTGAAGCACTAAAAAGCCAGTGATTAATGACTGATAGACTCATTTACTTGCATGAACCCGTACGCGGCACTTTGCACAGGAAATCAGAAGGCTTGTTCCATCCTCTTCCAGGAAGGCGTTAGGTGGAGAATATTCTATATTTTCTTCACTATAAATAAAACACATCTCTGGAATGAGGGGCTTAGTCTTTCCTCCTGAAGTCACCACTTCATCTAATTTTGTCTCCCATCTAGAATCATTTTCTTCATTGCTGCTATCTGGCTGAAAAACACAATATTTGCAAATGAGCAAAAAACACAGAGAAGAGCTCAGATCACTTGCTTTGGACACATCCACAAACAGCTATTTCATTTACTGATTTTCCACTTCTGCATTGTTTCTTCTTGTCCTTGTCCCCCAACTATCAGCTCGGCTCTCCAGGTTCCCATCCAGAAGCTAAGCTGAAGGAACAAGAGGAGATTCTGTACATCCACTGTTACAGAAAGGAATGAGCTACAAAAATTATGTTCTTATAGACAAAGTTCATGAGAACCAATGATCCTTCCGATGAACTTTTCTTGCTTCTTTATTTGTATTAGGTTAATAGATCAGATTTCATTTACTGAAGAATCTTACCTAGTTACACCTGAAGGAGAATCTTCAAAGACCTCAGTTTTAATTTGTATGACAATATTTAGAGAGTTTTTGAAGTCTTTTGTCTCATCACAAAGTTTTAAAACATCAAGACAGAAAGATCTAGCAAATGACATTAGATAACAAGGCATAGTATGCAAACAAAATTGTCATCTCTCATCAAAAGATAAGATATTCAGTGTTTATTTGAATATAATTAATGAACTATCTTATCCCCAGAGACCTTATGTTAATAAATTTCCCCAAATCTTATACTTTTAGTTGGAATTTTTTTAATCATTAGGGAAATATGCAGGTAGATTATGATACAGAAATAAGAATAAAAACAAAGGTAAATTTTTTGAGAAAACATAGAAATTTAATGATAAATGGGAAATAAAAATAAAGTTAATCACTCCCTAATGTTACATTCAAAGATGAATGAATGAACTACTTCCTCTATTTACCAAGTTCTGAGAATGTGGCACGTTACACATTTTTATGCTCTGAAATGTCTGAACAAAATTATTTCATGTGGAACTTTAAGAACAATGTAATCTTGAATAAAATATTTGATTCTATTAGTGAAAATATAACCCAGAACAAAATAATCACATCAATGTACTTTATAATATATTGCATCATAAAATGGACCTATTAGTTCTACCCTTACCAGATTCCTAAAGATCATTTTGTTTGTGTTAGTGCTGAAGAATGTGGCCCTCTGTGATCTAAGATGCTTTTGGCATAACATATATGACATGACATCTGAAAATAATACCATGAATAGCTGGCTGATGGGGATGAACTGGACAATTTGGTTTGCATTGAGTCCTGCTGTGTCTTTTGCATGTTATACATGGAAAGATGAAGACAGATATTTCAAATGTGGGCCCAGAGCTGACATTTATATGATTGAGAGTAATATTTTCAAACATAAAGCAGAGACTAGGTCTAAGTTCTCTCTCTGCAAGCTTCTACTATTTTGAATCTTTAAGGTCTGTGTTTCTTGGTGAAGTGGGTAGAAAGAAAGGTTGGAATTAACCGTTGACTGAAATAAATTAAGACATTCAAAAATGATAAAGCACTGTTAAAGAAAAGTCTCTCAAGGGGCACGCAGGAATTCTGTTTGCTGCTCTATGATGGTTATTAGCTACAGAAGAACTAATGTCTTCTTCATCATGTGCATACTAACTGTACAAGGATTCACCTGTGTTTTTACAGCCACACAGAAAGTGCTGCAGTGAAAGGAAACGTGGGCAGGGACCCTCCCGCCAGCTACCTTGTAGTAGGGCATAAGCAGGGCACAGATGGCGCAGTGTGGCTCCATTCTGCCCATGGCTGTGTTATACTCTTGCTCGGCCACAAAGTTTGGGGACTTCGTCTGCCAAAGGTGAACCAGAGGCTTTGCCCAAGACTCGGTTTCTTCCACTTCCTCCTCAATTGATGGAACCTCAGGCAACTCTGAAAGAAAGGGCATGAAAACACAGTGAGTAGGATCAGTTCAGTTCAGTTCAGTCACTCAGTTGTGTCTGACTCTTTGTGACCCTGTGAACTGCAGCATGCCAGGCCTCCCTGTCCATCACCAACTGCCGGAGTCTATCCAAACCCATGTCCATTGAGTCAGTAATGCCATCCAACCATCTCATCCTCTGCCATCCCCTTCTGCTCCTGCCCTCAATCTTTCCCAGTATCAGGGTCTTTTGAAATGAGTCAGCTCTTCACATGAGGTGGCCAAAGTATTGGATTTCAGCTTCAACATCAGTCCTTCCAATGAACACCCAGGACTGATCTCCTTTAGGATGGACTGGCTGGATCTCCTTGCAGTCCAAGGGACTCTCAAGAGTCTTCTCCAACACCACAGCTCAAAAGCATCAATTCTTCAGCACTCAGCTTTCTTTATAGTCCAACTCTCACATCCATACCAGAGAAGGCAATGGCAACCCACTCCAGTACTCTTGCCTGGAAAATTCCATGGACAGCAGAGCCTGGTAGGCTGTAGTCCATGGGATCATGAAGAGTCAGACACGACTGAGTGACTTAACTTTCACTTTTCACTTTCATGAACTGGAGAAGGAAATGGCAACCAACTCCAGTATTCTTGCCTGGAGAATCCCAGGGATGTGAGCCTGTTAGGCTTCCGTCTATGGGGTTGCACAAAGTTGGACATGACAGATGTGACTTAGCAGTAGCAGCACATCCATACATGACCACTGGAAAAACCACAGCCTTGACTAGACAGACCTTTGTTGACAAAGTAATGTCTCTACTTTTTAATATGCTGTCTAGGTTGGTCATAGCTTTCCTTCCAAGGAGTAAGTGTCTTTTAATTTCATGGCTGCAATCACCATCAGCAGTGATTTTGGAGCACAAAAAATAAAGTCAGCCACTGTTTCCACTATTTCTCCATCTATTTGCCATGAAGCGATGGTACTGGATGCTATGATGTTAGTTTTCTGAATGTTAAGCTTTAAGCCAACTTTTTCACTCTCCTCTTTCACTTTCATCAAGAGGCTCTTTAGTTCTTCTTCACTTTCTGCCATAAGGGTGGTGTCATCTGCATATCTGAGGTTATTGATATTTCTCCCGGCAATCTTGATTCCAGCTTGTGCTTCCTCCAGCCCAGTGTTTCTCATGATGTACTCTGCATATAAATTAAATAAGCACGGTGACAATATACAGCCTTGACATACTCCTTTTCCTATTTGGAACCAGTCTGTTGTTCCATGTCTAGTTCTAACTGTTGCTTCCTGACCTGCATACAGTTTTCTCAAGAGATAGGTCAGGTGGTCTGGTATTCCTCTCTCCTTCAGAATTTTCCACAGTTTATTGTGATCCACACAGTCAAAGGCTTTGGCATAGTCAATAAAACAGAAATAGATGTTTTTCTGGAACTCTCTTGCTTTTTCGATGATCCAGTGGATGTTGGCAATTTGACTTGTGAAGTCAAGTGAGCCTTAGGAAGCATCACTACGAACAAAGCTAGTGGAAGTGACAGAATTCCAGTTGAACTATTTCAAATCCTAAAAGATGATGCTGTGAAAGTGCTGCACTAAGTATGTCAACAAATTTGGAAAACTCAGCAGTGGCCACAGGACTGGAAAAGGTCAATTTTCATTCCAATCCCAAAGAAAGGCAATGCCAAAGAATGCTCAAACTACCGCACAATTGCACTCATCTCACACGCTAGTAAAGTGATGATCAAAATCTCCAAGCCAGACTTTAGCAATACATGAATCGTGAGCAGGGTACTCAGGCGAAAACAAACTTGATCATAAAAGACGCACACATTCCAAAGTACCTGTGATATTAATGTCGGAGTGGAAACCAGAAACGAAATTGGCATCCTCCTCATAATCGAGCATTACCTCTGATCTGACAGCCAGACAAACCAACTCCCTTTCCACACTTTCCCCATCCCCACCCCTCCTCTGAACTCCACGACTTCCTATTTCTCGTGCTACCCCAATACCTCCCAGGGTAAGAGTTAACATGTGCAAGGTTATCTTCCAGCTAGCACAGGAATTCACTAGCCACTATTTGCCTTACCAATATTTTTAGTTCCCTGGCCTAACACAGCAGATGATTTAATTTAAAATTATTAATTTTATTTCATTTAATTAAATTTTATTTATATTTCATGACAAATACCATTTACAGACTATTATGTGCCAAGCAATATAGTACCATTACATGGATATAAAAGACAATCCCTATGCCAAATCTCATTTGTTCAATATGATTACCCAGAGGGTCAAATCTCTTTAAGTATGTGCATCTGTTAACATGAAAGGGGCAGAGATCCATTCTACAAAAATGTCATTTTACAAAATTTTATAGAAGGCCAGAAAAATATAGAAAGATATAATAGGTTAGGAGAAAAAAATCCCTCGTGCTTATAGCAGAGGACAGTATATCAAAACAATGGCAGCAACCACAGCTACATCTAGTACTTAATGTTCACAGCTATGATACACTCTAAACTTCCTCTCCAGCAGCTGTCTCAGTGCTACTAATAAATACTGTAAAGCAATGTCTTCAAGTCCCAGAAGGGGTATTCCCATGATCTAAAGAGCTCCTGCCCTTGCCCTGGTGACATACCTGTGTTAAAAAAAAGTCAAAGTGGATTTGCTGAAGTGGGAAAATAGGAAGGGCTAAATGAGGCTGAAAATAACTCCAAAAATATCAAATGCCAACTGAAGCAAAAAGGAATGATCCTATTCCTGTTTCTGTAGTGGAAGTGGTGGTAGTATTATCCTTATTATTACTATTATATACAATAGAAATGCTTAACATTCAGTCAGGGACAATATTTAAAACAAAAGAAAAGCTAAGAACCTTTGCCTACATTTGAAATAAAAGTAATCTGATGTTAAATGTTTCCACCTCTGTCTCCTTATATTATACAATAGAAGACTTACTGTGAAGAGTAAACTTTGACAAATCAAAGATGGGAGTAAAAGTTAACTAGGAACTTGAAATAACATTGTATTTAATGACTAATATACACGAAACATGAGAGCTAAACAAACAAGCAAAATCCTTGTGCTTGAATAACTTGGATTCCACTTATTGCTTCACAATAAATTTATCACATCACTTGTTTTATTATAAAAGACTGAAACTAACAAGATGGATGATGCTCTTATTCACTCAGTTAGACATAGTTTTTTTAATTTTATTTTTTTAATTTATTTATTTTAATTGGAGGCTAATTACTTTACAATATTGTAGTGGTTTTGCCATACACTGCCAAGAATCAGCCACAGGTGTATATGTATTCCCCATCCTGAACCCCCCTCCCATCTCCCTCCTCATCTCATCCCTCTGGGTCATCACAGTGCATCAGCCCTGAGCACCCTGTCTCATGCATTGAACCTGGACTGGCGATCTATTACACATATGAAAATATACATGTTTCAATGCTATTCTCTCAAATCATCCTACGCTCGCCTTCTCCCACCGAGTCCAAAAGACTGTTCTATACATCTGTGTCTCTTTTGCTGTCTTACATATAGGGTTATCGTTACCATCTTTCTAAATTCCATATATATGCGTTAGTATACTGTACTGGTTTTTTTATTTCTGGTTTACTTTACTCTGTATAATAGGCTCCAGTTTCATCCACCTCATTAGAACTGATTCAAATGTACTCTTTTTAATACCTGAGTAATATTCCATTGTGTATATCTACCACAGCTTTCTTATCCATTCATCCGCTGATGGGCATCTAGGCTGCTCCCATGTCCTGGCTATTATAAACAGTGCTGTGATGAACATTGGGGTACACGTGCTTCTTTCAATTCTGGTTTCCTCAGTGTGTATGCCCAGCAGTGGGATTGCCGAGTCATATGGCAGTTCTATTTCCAGTTTTTTGAGGAATCTCCACACTGTTCTCCATAGTGGCTGTACTAGTTTGCATTCCCACCAACAGTGTAAGAAGGTTCCCTTTTCTCCACACCCTCTCCAGCATTTATTGTTTGTAGACTTTTGGATAGCAGCCATTCTGACCAGCATGAAATGGTACCTCATTGTGGTTTTGATTTGCATTTCTCTGATAATGAGTGATGTCAAGCATCTTTTCATGTGTTTGTTAGCCATCTGTGTTTTCTTTGGAGAAATGTCTGTTTAGTTCTTTGGCCCACTTTTTGATTGGGTTGTTTATTTTTCTGGAATTGAGCTGCAGGAGTTGCTTGTATATTTTTGAGATTAATTCTCTGTCAGTTGCTTAATTTGCTATTATTTTCTCCCATTCTGAAGGCTGTCTTTTCACCTTGCTTATAGTTTCCTTCGTTATGCAAAAGCTTTTAAGTTTAATTAGGTCCCATTTGTTTATTTTTGCTTTTATTTCCATTACTCTGGGAGGTGGGTCATAGAGGATCCTGCTGTGATTTACGTCGGAGAATGTTTTACCTATGTTTTCCTCTAGGAGTTTTATAGTTTCTGGTCTTAAGTTTAGATCTTTAATCCATTTTGAGTCAGTGGACATAGTTGATGTGATGAGTTCTCAAAATAGTTTTAGGGATGAAGACAATACTATTTAATTCCTAAAAGCCTAGTGAAAGTGAACAAGAAGTAGGAGAAAAGAACAATTCTCAACAATGGAGCCAGAGAGCATGAGTGTGTGTGCCACAGTCTCTGGCAAGACTTGATCTAGGACAGCCTGACACACCTTGAGCTTGTCCTCAAACCTCAAACTGACCTGGAGCATTGGTCAGTTTTTGGAGCACCCTGATCCACAGCTGTCCATCTCCCAAATGAGGTCATACTCTGGCCCAAAGAGCATTTGTCTTCTGTTTGGATGCTTTCCGGGCCAGAGTATGCAGGGAACACCATAACCATGGAATCTTGCAAACTAAAAGCTGCCTGGCAGTGACAGTATGCAGCCCCCAATACAGGAACTGTCAGTTCAGAGACTTCGTTTTTGTTTGTTTGTTTGTTTGTTTGTTTAAGGCCACTCCATGAGGCTTGCGGGATCTTAGTTCATCGACCAGGGATTGGACCCAAGGACCCAGGAACCCGCAGTGAAAGCACCAAGTCCTAACCACTGGACCACCAGAGAACTCCTCAGAGACCTTACTTGAAATTCAAACTCTGATTCAGAAGGGCTGTGGCTTTCTGTAAAGTAGATTCTCATATGGTGATCACTGCCTTCTCACCTACTTCAGGCTTCTTTTTTCTTTTAATATTGAAATGAAATAGAGAAGGTAAAATTTCTTTTTAAGCTCCAAAGTATTAAAATTCTTTATAAACTCTACAATGATATGTAATACATATATTATGTACAAATCCATCCAATCATCTTATTTTCATATGATCTGTTTGTCAACTCTATCCTGCAATATTTTATGGGGGAGGGGAAGAGACTACATTTAATCATAAGTACATGATGATGACTATACAAATTTTAACTTAGTTTTAAAAGTCAAACACATTGGCACATTCTTGAAGGTAAGTATTTTATATTCCTGAAATTACCTCATCAAATTATTCATCCCTCTTCTATCTCCAAGAATTCTTGTCTACCTTTGAACCATAGCATTGTTCAAGCATAGACTAACCTTGATAACTGCCTTTCCCAGACTCATGATATTCATAAATATTCTGGGGAGGAAAGTCTTAAATATTTGGGGGGGTAAAAGAACCTTCAGGATATTTAAATACTCTCATCATTACACAATTCCAAATGAAAATCTTCCCTTTCAGTCTCTAAACACCGCTCCTACTTCTGGTCTCTTTTTAGTGCACCTTCATCCACTTGCTTTTTAAAAAAGACACTTCTTATCTTCCAATATACAGAAGTGGGAGAATGTTTTTTCCATAGTGGTTTTTAAATATTCTGATCATTTGGCATCGTACGCCTAGGAATTTCCTCTCCTGCTCCTCATCTTCAACTATAGTTGACTAATGAACCTCCAAAGTTACACTGTGATCTCAATGGTATATATTAATATTTACCTCACTATATGATGCACTATAAGATGTCAGGCAATGAAAATAGACCGTACAGTTTCACAGGTTTTTAGATTTTTAAAATATCAAATTACTTCTCACAACAACTTCACAAAAGATGAGGACAGGGCAGATATTAAACATACAAGGACATGGACACTATACACATTTAATGAATCCAGTGTTTTTTATTACTATAATTACCGCTTTTTTAATATATGCATATATTCCAGCATAGCAACATTCAGAAGCTCTGAGTCTCATCTTGAAAGCCACAGTTTGCTGTACAAACAAAAAGAGTAGGGCAAAGGAAAGATCCCATGGTGCCAATGCATCAAAGTTTGCGAAATCTGTGAAAATGTTACCAGCATAAGAGTCTTTTCTTTCCCAACTATATTCTCAACAAGAACAAAAGAAGAGCTAACAGAGGAACGGCAGCTCTCAGAGCAAGGTCTATGTACTCCAGGAGATACGCAGCACAATTTCATGTGGTCTGTACAGTCAAATATACTTGCACAATAACAGAACATGTTATTTGCCTATGTCACCCTGTTGATATTTTTAATGGTGACACAAGAACAATAAAGGGTAAAACTGTTGGTGCCTTAGCTTGAGTTAAGACAGGGGCTCCAATGCAGTAATTATATACTCAATTATCTCAAATTTGCAGTTGAGGGTGAGGGAGTTCTCATAACAATGCCTTGATGAAGAAAAAATATGTTTATAAATTTTATTAAATTTGTGATAAAATGGGGTGTATGCATAAAGTACTTCTGCTGTATACTATAGCTCAATGGTTATCGTGGGAAAAGGTAATGGACAAATAATTGATTCACACGATAAATGACCTGCCTTTTTCATGGAATACCATTTTTACTTGAACAAATGATTAACAGACAAACTATGGTAATTCAGATTTGGGTATCTGGGAGGAATTTTCATGAAAGTGAACAAAGAAAGCTGTCATCTTAATTTGAAAAAAAAAAAACAAACTACTGATAATATTTTTTGACAATGGTGAAATTCAAGCTTCTAAGTCAGAATTATAACTTCCAAAAATGTGTATCCACTTTTGTGAGCTTGACAGCTTCCCAATAATTAAAGCTATTTCTGATGGAATTGATGGTGATAATAACAAATATACCTTTTTTATAGTATAAAAAGACCTATATGACACAGATCTTTGTTTATCAATATATGACATTATAAAATCACACATGTGTAGAAGAGCCAAAGTGCAAGATAGATCAATAAATTTTCAGTTTAATAGAGAACAAAAGGTTCACTGATGGGATTCAGATTGCATGTTGCAACTAGTCTTTTAACAAAACACCTTGTGTCAAATTTTGTGTAGTGTCAAATTAGAATATACATATTAAAATGGTGGGTGGTCCTAAGATGGCAGAGGAATAGGACAGGGAGACCACTTTCTCCTCCACAAATTCATAGAAAGACCATTTGAACGCTGAGAAAATACCACAAAACAACTTCTGAATGCAGGCGGAGGACACCAGGCACCCAGAAATGCAGCCCTTGTCTTCGAAAGGAGGTAGGACAAAATATAAAAGATAAAAATAGAGACAAAAGAGTTAGGGACGGAGACCCGTCCCGGGGAGGGATTCCAAAAGAGAAGTTTCCAAACACAAGGAAACCCTTTCACCAGCGGGGCTATGGGGAGTTTTGGAATCTCAGAGGGCAACATAACCAGGAGGAAAAAATAAATAAAGAAAACCCACAAATTATGCGCCTAACTGCAACTCCAAGCAGAGAAGTAGCCCAGATGCTAGTATCAGCCACCAGCAAGCGGGGGCTGAACTGGGAAGTGCAGGTGGCATTGCTCAGGGTAAGCACCAGGCCTGAATGTCCTGAGGGCAATCTGAGGGATCTAAGGTGAGATAGCAACCCAAACCCTGGGATTGCCAGAGAGAAAAAAAAAAAGAGGAGAGAGAGAGAGAGAGAACATTCCTGCTCTAACCTAAGGTACTGCCAGCCGGCTCAAAGAACAAAGGACTGATTGACTACCAGAGGAGAGCCAGCAGGCAGCAGACTGGCCCATCCCGGGCTCAAAGGACAAAGGACTGAGTGAATACCAGAGGAGAGCTAGCAGGCAGCGTACTGGCCTATCCCCCACCGGAGGCAGCGAGGCAGGCGGGAGACAGCCAGTGGCAGAAGGCAAGGGGCAAACTTGGCCCCAGAGACAGCATCCCCTACCAAACTGCCAGCATGCTCCCAGTTGCTAACCAATTCTTCCTGGGATCCTGGATGGTTGACATCCGCTAGGAGAGTCGCAGCCAGAGGTCAGCTCCCCAGAGAAGACACACTGCGCACCTGAGACGGCGCCCCGCTGCACACCCAGGAAACCAAGCAGCTGGGATGGGGGAGGTGATAAGACGCACCGCCCAACTGGGGAGAGTGCGCTTGCCAAGAACCTGGTCGCCTGAGCTGCTCGGACCTGGAAGGGAACAAAACGCAGGCCCAACCGAGACTGTGCCTTTGTGGAGTACCCGAGAACCTGAACCTGAGCAGCTTAGATCTGGAAAGTGAACGCAAACTAGGGCCCGCCTTAGACAGTTCCCCTGCAGAGCAACCTGGAGCCTGAGCAGTGTAGACCGGGAAAGCACACACGCCATGAGTGGGGGCAACCCCAGTGTGGCCCAGACAGACACTGCGAGCACTCCCCATACATGCCAGTGATATTTGTTTGAAGTGTTCCTCCCTCCCTGGAGCACAATTGAACAAGTGAGCCTAAATGAATGACCACCTTTGTTCACCCCCTTGTGTCAGGGTGGAAGTTAGATAATGAAAAGACTTGCAAACAGAGGAAGCCAAAATAAACAAAGAAGAGGGAACCACCTTGGAAGTGACAGGTGCAACAGATTAAAACCCTGTAGTTAGCATTGTCTACATTGGAAAGGACCTGTAGACCTTGAGAAGAAGTATAAGCTGGAACAAGGGACTATCTAAAACTGAACTGACCCACACTGCTCTCAACAGGTCCAGAGAAATTCCTAGATATATTTCATAATTAATAAAGATCAATCACAAAGAACAAATATTAAAAGCAGGAAGGGAAAAACAACAAATAACACCCAAGGGAATTCCCATAAGGATAACAGCTGATCTTTCAATAAAATCTCTTCAGGCCAGAAAGGAATGGCAGGACATACTTAAAGTGATGAAAGAGAAAAACCTACAACCCAGATTACTGTACCCAGCAAGGATCTCATTCAAATATGAAGGAGAAATCAAAAGCTTTACAGACAAGCAAAAGCTCAGAGAATTCAGCACCACCAAACCAGCTCTGCAACAAATGCTAAAGGATCTTCTCTAGACAGGAAACACAGAAAAGGTTTATAAACTTGAACCTAAAACAACAAAATAAATGGCAATGGGATCATACTTATCAATAATTACCTTAAATGTAAACGAGTTGAATGTTCCAACCAAAAGACAAAGACTGGCTGAATGGATACAAAAACAAGACTCCTATATATGCTGTCTATAAGAGACCCACCTCAAACCTAGAGACACATACAGACTGAAAGTGAAGGGCTGGAAAAAGATATTTCACGCAAATGGAGGCCAAAAGAAAGCAAGAGTAGCAATAGTCATATCAGATGAAATAGACTTTAAAGTACAGGCTGTGAAAAGAGACAAAGAAGGACACTACATAATGATCAAAGGATCAATCCAAGAAGAAAAAATAACAATTATATATGCACCCAACATAGGAGCACCACAATATGTAAGGCAAATACTAACAAGTATGAAAGGGGAAATTAACAATAACACAATAATAGTGGGAGACTTTAGTACCCCACTCACACCTATGGATACATCAACTAAATGGAAAATTAGCAAGGAAACACAAACTTTAAATGATACAATGGACCAGTTAGACCTAATTCATACCTATAGGACATTTCACCCTAAGACAATGAATTTCACCTTTTTTCGCAAGTGCACACGGAACCTTCTCCAGGATAGATCACATCGTGGGCCATAAATCTAGCCTTCGTAAATTCAAAAAAATTGAAATCATCTCAAGCATCTTTTCTGACCACAATGCAGTAAGATTAGATGTCAACTACAGGGGAAAAACTATTAAGAATACAAACATATGGAGGCTAAACAACACACTTCTGAATAACCAACAAATCAAAGAAGAATTCAAAAAAGAAATCAAACTATGCATAGCAACAAATGAAAATGAGAACACAACAACCCAAAACCTATGGGATTCAGTAAGAGCAGTGCTTAGGAGAAGGTTCATAGCAATATAAGCCCATCTCAAGACACAGGAGAGAAATCAAATAAATAACCTAACTTTCACCTAAAGCAACTAGAAAAAGAAGAAATGAAGCACCCGAGGGTTAGTAGAAGGAAAGAAATCATAAAAATTAGGGCAGAAATAAATAAAAAAGAAACAAAGGAGACCATAGCCAAAATCAACAAAGCTAAAAGCTGGTTCTTTGAGAAGATAAATAAAATAAGCAAACCTTTAGCCAGACTCATCAAAAAAAAAAAAAAAAAGGAGAGAATCAAATCAACAAAATTAGAAATGAAAATGGAAAAATCACAACAGACAACACAGAAATACAAAGGATCATAAGAGACTACTATCGGCAACTATATGCCAATAAAATGGACAACTTGGAAGAAATGGACAAATTCTTAGAAAAATATAACTTTCCAAAACTGAGCCAGGAAGAAACAGAAAATCTTAACAGACCCATCACAAGCAGAGAAATCGAAACTGTAATCAGAAATCTTCCAAAAAACAAAAGCCCAAGACCAGACGGCTTCACAGCTGAATTCTACCAAAAATTTAGAGAAGACTTAACACCTATCCTACTCAAACTATTCCAGAAAATTGCAGAGGAAGGTAAACTTCCAAACTCATTCTATGAGGCCACCATCACCCTAATACCAAAACCAGACAAAGATGCCACAAAAATAGAAAACTACAGGCCAATATCACTGATGGACATAGATGCAAAAAATCCTTAACAAAATGCTAGCAAACAGAAACCAACAACATATTAAAAAGATCATACATCATGACCGAGTAGGCTTTATCCCAGGGATGCAAAGATTCTTCAATATTCGCAAATCTATCAATGTGATACACTACATTAACAAATTGAAAGATAAAAACCATATGATTATCTCAATAGATGCAGAGAAAGCCTTTGATAAAATTCAACATCCATTTATGATTAAAAAAAACCCCAGAAAGCAGACATAGAAGGAACATACCTCAACATAATAAAAGCCATATATGATAAAGCAACCACAAACATTATCCTCAATGGTGAAGAATTGAAAGCACTTCCCCTAAAGTCAGGAACAAGACAAGGATGCCCACTCTCACCACTACTGTTCAACATAGTTTTGGAAGTTTTAGCCACAGCAATCAGAGAAGAAAAAGTAATAAAAGGAATCCAGATTGGAAAAGAAGTAAAACTCTCACTGTTTACAGATGACATGATCCTCTACACAGAAAACCCTAAAGACACCACCAGAAAATTACTAGAGGTAATCAATGAATATAGTAAAGTTGCAGGATATAAAATTAACACACAGAAATCCCTTGCATTCCTATACATTAACAATGAGAAAACAGAAAGAGAAATTAAGGAAACAATTCCGTTCACCATTGCAACAAAAAGAATAAAATACTAAGGAATAAATCTGTCTAAAGAAACAAAAGATCTATATATAGAAAACTATAAAACACTGATGAAAGAAATCAAAGAGGACACAAATAGATGGAGAAATACACTGTTCATGGATCGGAAGAATCAATATAGTGAAAATGAGTATACTACCCAAGGCAATCTATAGATTCAATGCAATCCCTATCAAGCTACCAACAGTATTTTTCACAGAACTAGAACAAATAATTTCACAATTTGTATGGAAATATGAAAAACCTCAAATAGTCAAACCAATCTTGAGAAAGAAGAATGGAACTGGAGGAATCAACCTGCCTGACTTCACGCTATACTACAAAGCCACAGTCATCAAGGCAGTACAATGCTGGCACAAAGACAGAAATATAGATCAGTGGAACAAAATAGAAAGCCCAGAGATAAATCCATCCACCTATGGGCACCTTATCTTTGACAAAGGAGGCAAGAATATACAATGGAGGAAAGACAACCTCTTTAACAAGTGATGCTGGGAAAACTGGTCAACCACTTGTAAAAGAATGAAACTAGAACACTTCCTAACACCATACACAAAAATAAACTCAAAATGGATTAAAGATCTAAACCTAAGACCAGAAACTATAAAACTCCTACAGGAAAACATAGGCAAAACACTCTCTGACATAAATCACAGAAGGATCCTCTATGACCCACCTCCCAGAGTAATGGAAATAAAAGCAAAAATAAACAAATGGCACCTAATTAAACTTAAAAGCTTTTGCACACGAAGGAAACTATAAGCAAGGTGAAAAGACAGCCTTCAGAATGGGAGAAATTAATAGCAAATTAAGCAACTGACTAAGAATTAATCTCAAAAATATACAAGCAACTCCTGCAGCTCAATTCCAGAAAAGTAAACAACCCAATCAAAAAGTGGGCCAAAGAACTAAACAGACATTTCTCCAAAGACATACAGATGGCTAACAAACACATGAAAAGATGCTCAATGTCACTCATTATCAGAGAAATGCAAATCAAAACCACAATGAGGTACCATCTCATGCCGGTCAGAATGGCTGCTATCCAAAAGTCTACAAACAATAAATGCTGGAGAGGGTGCAGAGAAAAAGGAACCCTCTTACACTGTTGGTGACAATGCAAACTAGTACAGCCACTATGGAGAACAGTGTGGAGATTCCTTAAAAAACTGGAAATAGAAACTGCTATATGACCCAGCAATCCCACTGCTGGGCATGCATATCGAGGAAACCAGAATTGAAAGAGACATGTGTACCCCAATGTTCATTGCAGCACTGTTTACAATAGCCAGGACATGGAAGCAACCTAGATGTCCATCAGCAGATGAATGGATAAGATACCTGTGGTACATTTACACAATGGAATATTACTCAGCTATTAAAAAGAATGCATTTGAATCAGTTCTAATGAGGTGGATGAAACTGGAGCCTGTTATACAGAGCGAAGTAAGTCAGGAAAAAAAAAAAAACCAATACATTATATTAACGCATATATATGGAATTTAGAAAGATGGTAATGATGACCCTATATGCGAGACAGCAAAAGAATCACAGATGTAAAGAACAGACTTTTGGACTCTGTGGGAGAAGGTGAGCGTGGGATGATTTGAGAGAATAGCATTGAAACATGTATATTATCACATGTGAAACAGATCCCCAGTCCAGGATCGATGCATGAGACAGGGTGCTCAAGGCTGGTGCACTGGGATGATCCTGAGGGATAGGATAGGGAGGGAGGTGGGAGGGAGGGTCAGGATGGGGAAAACATGTATACTCATGGCTGATTCATGTGAATGTAAGGCAAAAACCACCACAATATTGTAAAGTAATTAGCCTACAATTAAAATAAATAAAAATAAAAAAAATTGGTACTAAAATACTGCACTCGTTCCAACCATGTATCTCTGGCAAGCTGGACTTCCTTCAATATAGTTCAACCAGAACGATGCCCAATAGACTCAATGCAAAAGCAGACATGAGAATCCAATTTTCATTAAACTCAATGTTAACGAGTTCTGCAAAAAATGTAAAACAATGCTATTCTTTTCTTTATTTTTATGGTTTGGGAAAAGTGTTATTTTTTACGAAAACAAATTCTTATGCACTTATTATTGCTACTTTAAATATTTCCCTGTTTTCAGTTCAGTCACTCAGTCATGTCCGACTCTTTGCGACCCCATGAACCACAGCACACCAGGCCTCCCTGTCCATCACCAACTCCCGGAGCTTACCCAAAATCATCTCCATCGAGTTGGTGATGCCATCCAGCCATCTCATCCTCTGTTGTCCCCTTCTCCTCCTGCCCCCAATCCTTCCCAGCATTAGGGTCTTTTCCAATGAGTCAGCTCTTCACATGAGGTGGCCAAAGTATTGGAGTTCCAGCTTCAACATCAGTCCTTCCAATGAACACGCAGGACTGATCTCCATTAAGATGGACTGGTTGGATCTCTTTGCAGTCCAAGGGACTCTCAAGAGTCTTCTCCAACACCACAGTTCAAAAGCATCAATTCTGCGGTGCTCAGCTTTCTTCACAGTCCAACTCTCACATCCATACATGACTACTGGAAAAACCATAGCCTTGACTAGACGGACCTTTGTTGACATAGTGATGTCTCTGCTTTTTAATATGCTATCTAGGTTGTTCATAACTTTCCTTCCAAGGAGTAAGCATCTTTTAATTTCATGGCTGCAATCACCATCTGCAGTGATTTTGGAGCCCAAAAAAATAAAGTCTGACACTGTTTCCAATGTTTCCCCATCCATTTCCCATGAAGTGATGGGACCAGATGCCATGATCTTCGTTTTCTGAATGTTGAGCTTTAAGCCAACTTTTTCACTCCCCTCTCTCACTTTCATCAAGAGGCTTTTTAGTTCCCTGTTTTAACCTTCAGCAAATAAGTACCATTAAGACAAATCTATAGGGAGGGAAAGGGGCTGGGATTGGGAGAGAAGGGAAGGGGAAGGGAGGGGAGGACGTTACAGAAAGGAAAGGAGCTGAAACTTTTTTGGGGTCCTCAACATGTTTGTATGCATAAGTTGTCCTGAGAAAACGACTGAGAATCACTGAAATATATATGTGCATTTTCACCCAAAAGTCATCACAGTCATTGTTGAGCAAAACAGCACTAATAAAGCTGGTGTAGACTGTGTTCTCACAGGCAAGCAAGAATGTCATAAACTACTTTCCTCAACTAACAAGTAACACTAAAGCAAAAACAAAACAACCAAATACTGCAAGAAGGCCTTTTCTCCCTTTTCTTTCATTAAGGTTTGCAAGGTTTGCAAGCTACAGCAGGAAAAAAAAAATTCTATGCCAACAACGGTTGGTTATCTTTTTTCTTGATAAGTCTCTTACCTAACAGCAGAAATCTAGATTTCTAGACTATTTTGTTTACAGAAGCATGCCCATTACTCTGTAGCAAGTACAGTAGAGTTAAGACAATCATGCCCCTAAACACAGAGCAGCTCCTTAAATCTACATTAGCTCTTCTAAATTCACAGAAACAGGTTACAAAACAGCTCCAGACACCATGTTGTCAGGAATGTTCTGAATACAGAAACATAAGGTGAAAACACTGCTATCATACAAGCTGCACCTTCAGTAGTTGCTTTGAAAGTTTTCAATCGCAACATCACCAAAAAAACAATCAGTTGTTTTATTCTATAGAACTTGCCTGCCTACAGACCAAGCATCAAACTCCTGGATCATATGCACAATATCCCAAATCTGTTGATTTTAGTAGTATTAAAAATGTTGTTATACCTAGGAAACCAAGCTTTGCCTCCAACTTTGAATATTTCTGAAATAAGAAAGCTCTTGGAAAAGGGCAGTGGGAATAGATATGCATACAGAACCCAACAAGAGTCCTTAAGAAGAAATAACAGTTAAACCATGGTATCCTATCTATACATATGACAGCTGGGTACTGAGAGGTCAACCACAACTTTGCCTCTATAGTTACTTGCAGATAAATCACAGTAAAGAGCCCCTCACAGGCAGCCTGCTTACAGCTTCCCTCAGTCTTCCAATGTGTTTTAAATACTTCTCCAAAATGATCCTCTCCCTGCTTACTATTCAGATCATACTCATTGTGATATTGCAATATAAAAAGAAACATATATTCAGTCTTTGTCCTGGTTTCTGGCATACAGCTTCTAAAACCCTTGGAATATTCTGAATGATATGGGTAAGAGGAACATCACTGGTTAAAATACCTGGTCTTAGTCCCTAGTTCCTGACACAAGAGTTTCTAAGACCTTTGGAAACACAGAACTGAAAAGTGTCTTCTGCCTGCTAATGAGATAACAGGAGGCACCTAGATAGTTTCAGGATGAAGGCTGGTCACCAGAAAGAAAAGACCAATGCATGACTACAGAGTCAATTCATGACTACAGTGTTAGCACTTTAGCCCCACCTCTGACTTCAAGGGAGGGGCTGGAAACTCAGTCAATCGCCAATAGACCCTGATGGAATCAATCATTTAAACATAACGGGGCATCCACAAAAACCCTAAAACAACAGGGTTTAGACCGAGTCCAGGGTCAATGTACCTGCAGAGGAAACAAAAGTTCTGCATACACCTACCCACTTCCTACCTTGCCCTGTTCATCCCTTCTTTTTGGCTGTTTTCCTGACTTCTATGAGCCACTCTAGCAAATTAGCAAACCTGAGGAGGGAGTTGTGGGAAGCCCCCAGACTTTATAGCCTATTGGTCAGGTGTAAGGACTTGCAATTGGCATCTGAAGTGGGGACAACCCATGAGACTGGACTGACTCCTTAATTTGTGAGGTGCTATGCTAACTCTGAGTCTTTCGTCTCAGAAAGGAATTAAATTAAATTGTAGAACATCCACCTGATAGCTAATGAATTGCCTGGTTTGAGAAAAGTAAGCCACATCTTTGCTGTCAGAAGTATTCTCATTTGCAGGATCTACCCTCTCCTCAAGACCATGAAAATTCTATTTTTCTAAAGATCAATCAGTCTCAAGGTATAATTAAAAATGTGTCTTGTCCATATGTAACTATGAAGTCTGAAAGTCAGTAGTACATCCCATGCTGACCCAGAGACTCCACAGCAGTAACAAAGGTGAATGTGTGCCAAGTTGCTTCAGTCTTGTCTGACTCTGTGTGACCTGAGGGACTGTAGCCCACCAGGCTCCCCTGTGCATGGGATTCTCCAGGCAAGAATACTAGAGTGGGCTGCCATGCTCTTCTTCTGGGGATCTTCCCGACCCAGGGTTTGAACCCACATCTCTTATATCTCCTTCATTGGCAGGTGGGTTCTTTACCACTAGTACCACTTGGGAAGCCCAACAAAGGTACTACAGGGGAAATATTCAATCCTGCAGAGCATATGAAGAGGAGGAGGAGGTTCCCAGAAAGTTGGGAGCTCAGGGAATTTCCGAAAACTTTCTGGTGGGACTTCCTGGGTGGTCCTGTGGTTTAAAGTCCACAATGCAGAGGACATGGGTTTGATCTTTGGTTGGGGAACTAAGATCCCACATGCGGCTGGGCAAGGAAGCACGTGCTCCGCAACTACTGAGCCCGTACACTCTAGAGCCTGTGCTCCACAAAAAGAGAAGCCACCGCATTTTCAGCAATTAGAGAAAGCTTGCACACCACAACAAAGCCCCAGTGCAGCAAAAAAAACAAACAAACTGGTTCTGAAAAGAAAGTCAGGCTTGCTGCAATGCACTTTAGGATCTTAAAATGTTCAGAGAATCTTCTTAAAATTTCTACTTATACTAATCTGAAGGCATACCCTATTGTTTAGACAGCAACTTTCCCCTTCAATTAATAAAACTGCCCAAAGGGCAGTGAAGGCCCGACTAAGAAGTGACCTCAGGGATTATTATAGATGTATACTTTAAAGTTTAATGATTAAGCGTTTATTTCGTTTACTTTCTATATAAAGCACTTTATATTGCTTATCATATAAAAGCATATGTTTTTTTAAAGCTTATATAAGATTGAAACTATAAAATATTTTAAGATATTAGTTTAAGTGATCACAAAATTAAATCTATTACAAATACTGTACAGTTAAAGTAATAAATTAGAAAAGAAATGTAATAAAGGCTCTGACTTTGCAGCCTACAACAGTTGATATTCAACTATTCTCAGTTAAGCCTGGCTACAAGAATAGCTGTCTGGTCCAAAAAATTAAAATAAATTAACACAGTGTTTCACTCATGTAATCTATGCAGTCTTAATGTTTGGTTATAAGTCTAAACCTCAATTTCTTCATCTGCAATATATGAGCTACCAGCAGTACAGCAGCTGCTCATTAGTAAGTGAGACCTAGGGCTTCCATAGATTATAGTTCCTTTCCTTCTAGGTCTCCAGAAAATTTCTGCAAAGATCATCCAGTAAATTACTTAAAATGTATGCCTAACAAGTTAACTTTTAACATGACAAGACAGGTTGGGACAGAAAGAGCCAATCTAGACACATACCCAGTTATCTTTAATATAAAAATATTTCAAGATTTATCCTTTCAGGGGAAAAAAAAAGTCTTTATTCTCCCATTCTGTCAAAAACATCACTGAGTATATTTATGATAATAAAAAAAATTAGTCTTGAATAAGAAACACAGATGCATCAGTTCAGTTCAGTTCAGTCGCTCAATCGTGTCTGACTCTTTGCGACCCCATGAATTGCAGCACACCAGGCCTCTCTGTCCATCGCCAACTCCCGGAGTCTACCCAAACCCATGTCCATTGAGTCGGTGATGCCATCCAACCATCTCATCCTCTGTCGTCCCCTTCTCCTCCCGCCCCCAATCCTACCCAGCATTAGGGTCTTTTCCAATGAGTCAACCCTTCACATGAGGTGGCCAAAGTATTGGAGTTTCAGCTTCAACATCAGACCTTCCAATGAACACCCAGGATTGATCTCTTTTAGGATGGACTGGTTGGATCTCTTTGCAGTCCAAGGGACTCTCAAGAGTCTTCTCCAACACCACAGTTCAAAAGCATCAATTCTGCGGTGCTCAGCTTTCTTCACCGTCCAACTCTCACATCCATACATGACCACTGGAAAAACCATAGCCTTGACTAGACGGACTTTTGTTGGCAAAGTAATGTCTCTGCTTTTAAATATGCTATCTAGGTTGGCCATAACCTTCCTTCCAAGGAGTAAGCGTCTTTTAATTTCATGGCTGCAGTCACCATCAGCAGTGATTCTGGAGCCCAAAAAAGTAGTCTGACACTGTTTCCACTGTTTTCCCATCTATTTCCCATGGAGTGATGGGACCAGATGCCATGATCTTAGTTTTCTGAACGTTGAGCTTCAAGCCAAATTTTTCACTCTCCTCCTTCACCTTCATCAAGAGGCTCTTTAGTTCCTCTTCACTTTCTGCCATAAGGGTGGTGTCATCTGCATATCTGAGGTTATTGATATTTCTCCCAGCAATCTTGATTCCAGCTTGTGTTTCTTCCAGCCCAGCGTTTCTCCTGATGTACCCTGCATATAAGTTAAAGAAGCAGGGTGACAATATACAGCCTTGACGTACTCCTTTTCCTATTTGGAACCAGTCTGTTGTTCCATGTCCAGTTCTAACTGTTGCTTCCTGACCTGCATACAGGTTTCTCAAGAGACAGGTCAGATGGTCTGGTATTCCCATCTCTTTCAGAATTTTCTACAGTTTATTGTGATCCACACAGTCAAAGGCTTTGGCATAGTCAATAAAGCAGAAATAGATGTTTTTCTGGAACTCTCTTGCCTTTTTTATACACAGATGCATAGAACAGTCTTATGGACTCTGAGGGAGAAGGTGAGGGTGGGACGTTCTGGGAGAATAGCATTGAAACATGTATATTATCATATGTGAAACAGAACACCATTCCATGTTCGATGCATGAGACAAATGCTCAGGGCTGGGGCAATGGGATGACCCAGAGGGATGGGATGGGGAGGGAGGTGGGAGTGGGGTCCAGGAAGGGGAACACATGTAAACCCATGGCTGATTCATGTCAATGTATGGCAAAAACTACTACAATATTGTAAAGTAATTAGCCCCCAACTAAAATAAATAAATTTATTTAAAAAAAAAATTACTGTCTTTTACAAAAGTATTCAAAAGTAAGTGCTCATTTTAAAATATGTAAATAAAATTATGGCATGACCATATTATGTCAGCATTGAAGAGGTGTTTTTGAAGAATATTAATGGATATGATATAATATGAATATATACACTATAACATATAATATTAAGTGATATAAATATTACATTAACAGATGAAAAATCAGCACACAAAACCAAATATTGGGGATGATGTCAGTTCTGTAAGAAATATGTTTAAAAATCTGGAATAAAGGAAAAGGAAGACAAGTTTTTACAGTTATAAAAATATGCAGTTTTTAAAGCTGAAAAAATACTGCAGTCAGAAAATATTAGGTAGTTCCTATGAACCGGGGGAAACCTTAGTTTACAAGCATACATATGTTGGATTTACTCTCTCCACAGAACAGTCTTTCTGAACAACTTTTGCTGAGTAAGTGCAAGTGGAGTTCTCAACAGAAAAACATTTGGGCCACTGTGCAAAGGCCAGGAGTTGCTGACGGGACCCAGCAAATAAGAAAAGCCATTGACACTGCTCCAGCACAATTTCCCTCTATGAGTCCCCACAATGATTCTGCTGCTGGGGTTTTGCTCCAGTAATGTGTTTTGGCTCATATAGCACTATTCTCTGCTATGAAGAGCACGACAGCATCTGTTATCTTTCAGGTACTTGAGCAAAATCTCAGTCCTGGGAGGCATTATATACGGTTTCAGATGTCCTGGAGGAAATTGTGGGAGAAAAGGGTGAGAGGAGAGGAACCAGGCATGAATGAGCCAAGAAATTCAAAGTTGGAAACTATTGCTCCCATACAAACTATTGTAAAATTTGAGTGCAAACCATATTCGATGATTTTATGAATTGCTAAACTTCAAAGGTTTCTGAAGTTGTGTTCAAAAGTACAAAATAGAAAAAAAATTACAAGTCTTTTAGGTCTAATTTTACTGGGAAGAGATGACATTATGAGAAATTTAATTCTGTATTACAGTACTCGAAAAATGCTAATGTAATACTGGATAACAGAGAATTCCACTGTTTAAGGCCAAAAGCCCTTAAAAGAGGAGACATAGTTTTACTCTTTGTTCATACCCTCACAATAACTAAGATGTCAAAATCATTTCAAAAGGATACATCCCAACCCATTCAATATACTACTTTAAACAGCCATAATATTCCAAAGCACACTCCTTCAAAACTCCTAATACACGAAAGTACTCTGATACTTACAGCACACTTTTCAATCTTGAAAATACTTGTCAATGATACTTACTGTACCTCTGGGGAGGCAGGTTTCAAGGAGAACTTTGGCATTACCACCATTACTTAAATTTCTGAAAGAACACTAGTTCATATTTCATATATGCATATATTCTCACAACACAGACGGATAACAAGGAGCATTGTCAATGATCTACTCCATCAATAAAGAAGGCTGGTTCTTATCAGAAAAATTTATATGTGTTCACTTCAACTTCTTTTATCAGTACTGGGGCTATTATTGGAGAGTTGCTAGTGTGATAATGTAGAAAGAATGCAAATTTGGGAATCAAGCAGAATTTAAAGCCTGTTTTCTACCAATTTCCAGCCTTATGACCTTAAGAAGTAAATTAGTGTCTCTGAGCTTCAGTTTCCTCACCAGAAAAAATGATAACACCACCTATCTTAAAGAATTATAAATAATAATTGCTAATAATGTACATAATAGAAAGCAGCATACTCAATTGTCATATCACGGTGAGGATGTTGTTCAGTCGCTCAGTCGTGTCCAACTCTGCAACTCCATGGATTGCAGCGTGCCAGGCTTCCCTGTCCTTCACCATCTCGTGGAGCCTGCTCATGTCCACTGAGTCGGTGATGCCATCCAACCATCTCGTCCTCTGTCGTCCCCTTTTCCTCCTGCCTTCAATCTTTCCCAACATCAGGGTCTTTTCGAATGAGCTGGCTCTTCACATCAGGTGACCAAAGTTTCAGCTTCAGCTTGAGTCTTTCCAATGAATATTCAGGACTGATTTCCTTTAGGATTCACTGGTTTTATCTCCTTGCAGTCCAAGGGACTCTCAAGAGTCTTCTCCAACACCACAGTTCGAAAGCATCAATTCTTCAGCACACAGCCTTATATGGCCCAACTCTCACATCCATACATGACTACTGGAAAAACCATAGCTTTGACTAGATGGACCTTTGTTGGCAAAGTAATGTCTCTGCTTTTTAATATGCTGTCTAAGTGTGTCATAGCTTTTCTTCCAAGGAGTAAGCATCTTTTAATTTCATGGCTGCAGTCACCATCTGCAGTGATTTTGGAGCCCAAGAAAATAAAGTCTCTTACTGTTTCCTGTTTCCTCATCTATTTGTAATGAAGTGATGGGGCTGGATGCCATGATCTTAGTTTTCTGAACGTTGAGTTTTAAGCCAGCTTTTTCACTCTCCTCTTTCACCCTCATCAAGAGGCTCTTTAGTTCCTCTTTGCTTTCTGCCGTAAGGGTGGTGTCATCTGCATATCTGAGGTTATTGATATTTTGAAAACTCCTTTTAAGAAAGCTCACATTATCTTTGTAAAACTAGCAGCCAACATGGCACCAAAAGGAATTTATTCTGAGCATCAAATAAAAGATAGGTGAAAGAGAGCTTGTGAAACTCATTTTGTACTGGACAATATGACAAATGCTAGAGATAAGAAACAAAAATAAACAGTCCCTTGCCTTCAAGGAGTTCAAAACTTCCCACGGGTGAAAGCTCTGGTTTCTTAAACTATTTCATTAACAACACCTGTTTAAAAATGGCCAAAACAAAATCACAAAGAACAACTAGCATATGTTGCAGTTTACCTGCCAATACATAAAGAAAATTTAAAAATCAAAAAGGTTCTCTTAGCTAAAAGCCAACATTGGTCATCTATATTAAGCACAGCAGAATCCTTGTACATTTTAACCCAAGAATTAACAGGGTATCACCTGGCAGATCACATAAAACAGTTGCTAAGGAGACAGAGAACTTTGTGCAGAGCAGCCACAATGCCAGAAACTAGAGAAACAGGGCGTAGGCTACACAAGAGGATGTTTGGAAACAAGAAGAGGACAAGGTAGCAAGCATTCATTCTGTAGTTTAATGTCCAAAACCATCAGCTTTTGGTTCTTCTTGCTGTTCCTCAAATATGCCACACTAACTGCCTTCCTCGGGGCGTTTGTACTCACTGTTCTCTCCCGCGAAGATTCTTACTCCAGATCCTTGGTTAACTCACTTAAAGGCATTATAAAGTATATTTCCTCAAGAAAAGACCTTAAGAACTATAGAAACAGTTGCTGCTGCTGCTGCTAAGTCGCTTCAGTCGTGTCCGACTCAGTGCGACCCTACAGACGGCAGCCCACCAGGCTCCGCCGTCCCTAGGATTCTCCAGGTAAGAATACTGGAGTGGGTTGCCATTTCCTTCTCCAGTGCATGAAAGGGAAAAGTTAAAGTGAAGTCACTCAGTCGTGTCCGACTCTTAGCGACCCCATGGACTATAGCCTACCAGGCTCCTCTGTCCATGGGATTTTCCAGGCAAGAGTACTGGAGTGGGGTGCCATTGCCTTCTCCAGAAACAGTTGAGTAATACTCAAAATGTTAATACATCATCACAAACCTTTTTGCCTTTGGTTTCTACTTTTTTGTTAGCAAAACAAAAAACCCTACACTTTTCAATCTTGAGAATGTTTACCCATAACAAAACAAAACCAAACATCAATAGTAAAACAATGGAACATCAGTGTAGAATTAAGAGGCTCATATGATATGTACTTAGAAAAAAGCCACCTCATCATTTCCCTAAAGCTGGAAACATAGAACCAGAAAAAAGAAAATGAATAAAACAATGTCATATAGAATTTAAATGATGATAAAGTGAGCCACTTTCTAAGAACTCACTGGGAGCCTTACACATATTACTTAACAACCCTCTCCGCAGCGAAAACTCTTTTTTCTAAAATCCATGACAATGGTCCCCAAATGTCAGCCTGCAGAAATGACAGCCCAGAACTAAGTTTTTAACAGTCAGAGACAAAACAGAGCAAATGAAAATCATAAGTAATTACAAAATTAAATTTTTAAAGCTACATTAATTTTTTAAACTTCACGTTTATTCTCAATACTCATAGTTTCATAACCAAACAAAAGATTGTTAGGAGAATAGGAAACAGGAGTCCAAAATGGCGGTGGCTAAAAGACAAGGAAGAGAAAAGCCCGCGAAAATAGAACAAAGGAAGGTCTGAGGACCTGAGTGAGAACTTCAAGTAGAACAGCACTCCTGGCTAAGCCCAATTTCCATAGGGCAGGCCCAGGGGGAGAAAAAAAAAACATACAAAAAGAGGAGCCAAAGCGCTCTCTCTCTCTCTCTGTTTCCCTCTCTCTCTCTCTCTCTCTCTCTCTCTCTCACTCTCCCTCTCTCTTTCTCTCTCCCGTGCGCTGGCACGCTCCCCCACTCTCTTCTCTTTGCATCATTGGGTCAGCATGCCCTCACGCTTCGAGGATGGATTCTCCTGCTATTATCTAAATAAAATAGAGCTGTAACACTAATTTGTCTAAGAGCTATAACATGGTCTGTCCAAGACCCGAGATCTGTGACCCACTGAGGGCTTTAATGTCCATCGCTCCAAATCTTTGTTGTGACGAGACAAGAACCAAGGAGCATACACTTGCCTGACAAGATGAAACTAAAAATGTAGAAAATGCAGAACAAAATACAGGGTAATTCAATGGCCTGTATCATTAAGACATCATTGTCTCCAAGGAAAGGGGGTTGTGTACAAGTTTAAGCAAACACAAAGTTATATATGAAGATAAAGGAAAATCAAATATCAGCAATTTCATACATTTCAACCTAATACAATAACTCATTTTTCTAAAGAAGGGAATGAACCACACAATTATACGATCAAAGGCTGTTCCTCAGATATTTTCTACAAGACTTTAAGAGTAACAAGGCACACATGAATTCAAATAAATTAGCCATGACTATCATTTTACAGTACTAATGCTGTCAGCATTTACAGACACCTGATCATAAGACTTCATAACAACCATTAGTTTCAAGACTGACTGAGAAATATAGAAAGCAACCATGTAACATAAGTTAAAAAGCCAGCATGGTTTTGTCTAATTCAATCAAACCCTTACCAAGCCACTAGCATAAGGGCAAGGTGTTTTTTATTTTTATTCCCTATATTGCAGAAAAAGTCAGGGCCCTTGGGACTCCAATGGAATTCACTAACAGAAATCAAGTAATACAGAGAATGCCCATATATTATACAGCTGAGTGCTAGATAAAATATCCATTAAATCTGAGTGCCAACAATATCTACTGTTTTATGTCCACATAATGCAGAAAACACTGGCTGTGACCTAGCAACAAACATCCCAATACAACCCGCTTAAAAATCTGCTGAAGTTGCTGTTTTATTGCTTAAACAGAAATATAACTATGCTTATTATGAAAGTATAGCATTACCTCAAGCTAATAAGAACTGATGGAACAAAGAAGAGATCATTATGTACAAATTAATAACATTTGGAGCATGACATGCAACAATCGTAAAGCAACATTTGTTTTTCAAAACTAGCAGACAAAAAGATTTTTTTTACAGAGGGGAAACACTGTTGATATGGAATACTCCTATACTGCACTATTTTGCTTTACCATGAAAGCACAGCATGAAACAATGGGACTACACAGTATCCTCCCCATATTTTATATATTATATTATATATATATATTAGAATGCTGGACCTTATAGTTGACTTAAAATATTATGTTGGTTTCTTCCTATTATATTTTGATAGAATTAAAGAACTTCAGAGTTTGAATGAAATTCTGGGATCACTAATCCAACGATTTCCTCATATATATATATATATATATATATATATGAGGAAACACGATGAGCCTTAGGTTACATGACTTAGTTCTCCATGGTCATACGGTCATTAACAGCCAGAAACACTAGAAAGCAAATCTCAGATTGCTAACCATAAACTAAGTCAGGTATTATCTGGCAAAGCAAACAAATTAACATTTTTGGTATTAAAACTAATTTTAATCTGATAATTAAAATAACATTTTAAAACTGTGAATCAATAAAAGACATCATTATATTTGGTCAATATATCCACGTAAATCTTTGAAATAATTTTTTTTTAACAAAATGAAGATTGGCAAACCTATACTGGGGGTTTCCCTGTGGCACAGTCACTAAAAAATCTGCCTCCAATGCAGGATATTGCCTGCAACGCAAGAGATGCGGGTTCGATCCCTGGGTCAGCAAGATTCCCTGGTGGAGTAAATGGCAACCCACTCCAGTATTCTTGCCTAGGAAATCGCGTGAACAAACGAGACTGGTGGGCTACAGTCCATGGGGCCCCAAGAGTCAGACATTACTTAGTAGTAACTAAACCACCACCAAACCTATACTAATGCTCTTAGAAAGCAGGGAGTTACAGCATGCCAGGGGCAGAAGGGCATAATCTTCTTCCAAAATATCTGTCTGCCAAAGATAAAGCATAACAGCCAATGCTAAATAATGTTCCTTATTTGACAGACAATTGCAAAGCACCCAAAAGCTAGCTTTTGCACCAACAGTACTAACAGCTACTGTATGACACAGTGTGAAGTTCATAAAATATCCAGGAAATATCAGGATACCCCAGAAGAAGATAAAAATCTCTAATAAAGTGAAAACATGTTCTTGGAAAAACATGTTGAGGACCAATTTATCATTCAATTGCATTATAAACACAAGTGTTTTCACAAAATGAGTGTGAAACCAAAAAGCACTTGAGGAAGTAATCAAATTTTGTCAGATGTGAGTTCCTGAGATTTTCCTTACTTAAATGTACTTAAATGTACACATTTTATTCTTCACAATAACTGAAAATCCAGCTTAAATGTGTTACATTATGGTCCAACATCAAGAATAATCTCTAGTTAATGCAGCAGTTTCCACCTCTTCCAGCTCTATATTTAAATATTTAATCCATTACTAAATGAATTATAATATTAACATAGACAGACTCTCTGAAAAAATAAATTGCTGTAACACTGCCTGAAATACACTTTTAATCTAACCCTCAAGGCATGCCGACAATACAGAGATAGGGATCAGGGTCTAAGCTGTCTTTAATTTCAAAGAGATCCTTAACAGCTCATTACAGGACTGCACTTGCTGAACTGATTTAGGAAGAGTCGTCCAGACAGTTCAGATTAGAGAAATTCAGACCACAACCAGTTTTAATCTGAATCTTGTCAGTATTCAAATGTGTAGGTGGGGTCACCTCTGCACTGAGTAAACACAGTATAGATGGGTATCTGCATCTTTTCAATCTTTCTGTATAAAATTACAGTTGAAGAGTTACAAATAAAAATTTGGTCCAAGGGTGATGAGCTCAACATATCACCATGTTACTTCAGGATATTTGAAATGTCAAAAATCCATTCATGTACCTGTAGGTTAAAGGCCCTAATTACTCAAAGCCAAGGCTCATATTTTACACAAAAGGAAATTGAGGCCAGAGAGAAGACTTGACAGAAGTTAAAAAACTTCTAAGGGACAGTCAGAGCTCCAGTCAGCATCTACTGTCTTTTAGTCAGCTAAACTCCTTCTCAGAGTGGGTTCAAAAGATTTTGTAATTGTTTCTGCTTTTGATGCTCTAGAGGCATATTTACTTTAAATTTCTGATTGGAATAGCAGGCATAAATATGACAGCAGTCCTATGTTAAGAAGTGTTAGAGTACCTTTCTCTTATCCTATCCTCTTTACCCACCCAAGCCAAGACCCAGGCAGCAGGATCTCTTGTCCTCTGCCTGGGGCCATGGTGAGTTTTGGTTTTTAGTTTTTCCCTAGTACACCCTTCACTAAGGGCTTAGGCTTTTAAGAGTCCAGTTTTATGTGTCTGGGGGATCCTATGAGGTCTTAGCTCTGACTTCCCAGCCTCCACTCTAGTCCTGGCATACTGCCCCCAAAGAGTGCAACATTCACTCTCTCCTACCCACTGGAATGTCCTTTCACCCTGAATCCCCTCCGGATTTCCCTTATTTCTTGAAAGCTCGGTTATCACCCTTCTTCTGCTCCTCCTAATCATATTACAATGAGGACAACAAACATCCATTATGTGCCAAACACATGAATGCCTTACCCATGTTCTTTTAACCCTCCCAAGAGCTCCATGTGGGAGGTGCCGCTGTAATCCCTACTTGTAAGCACAGCATGGAGGGTCACACAGCTAACGCAACTCTAGAGTTGGTCGACTATGATCACAGACATGGCAAAATACAACCCTTCATGTGATTTTTGCCTCTCTGTGCAAGTATAGATGTAGACGGCCTAATTTATCAATTATTTCTGAGTGTTATGTAACTGGTGAATTATCTGGTAATCCAGTTCATCACATTCATATTCTGTCTCTTTAAAATATATTTTTGCCCAAATATAATGTGTTTATTATAAAAGTTTGAAAAGTTATCAGCATACAGAAGAGAACTAAAATCACTAATAACAATCTTGTATATTTTCTTATAAACTTTCAACTTAACTTTCTAAATCTTCAGTAGAATCTTCATAGACAGCATGAGTATGTCAACTCAAATCACCACCAACAGACGTGGAGATTACTGCATCTGCCACGGCCACATTCATAAGCTCTCCTGGTATTTGTGAGCTTTGTCCTTTACAGTTGCTTTAGAAACAACATTAGCCTTATCACTTCACCAAGTGGATTATGTGTACAATAAGTACAAAAGCAGTGAATATACTGTAAGTCAAAAGTATGGAAAGTTGGAAAATTTATGTTGCAAACAGTAGTAAAAAAAAAAAAATTAAGTGGAAAATAAACACATATATGATACCCAAAAATTGTAAATAATTATACTTCAGTTTTTTGTTTTTTTTTAATGCATACATGTGTGCAGGAAGGGAACTTCAAAGACCAAACAAGGAACCACGAAGGGTAAGGCAGAGGGATGGATATTAATAAAATGCATGGTCAGAATATGGACATCAATATACAATGCTTATTAGCCTAACATCAGTTTAGGAAAAGCCCTGAGTTTATGTCAGCACAAAGGGGTGCTGATGAAAACTCTAGTCAGAAAAAGCATGCATGAGTGAAAAGGAATTGAATAAAAATGCCTTTAAACTGGGAAGGAAATACACATAAGTGCACACACAGGCACACACATGCTCATCTACATACATACTGAGATGCTAGCTAAGCAACTGTCCCAATGGGGTATCATTCTTCTGAGGGCCTTCAGGTCCCCAAAGCACTGACCACATCTATATGCCATGTCAGCTTCACATTAACTTTGAGGACCTGATTGAGTCAGGTGACGTCCCCAGCTAATTAAAACAGTATGTTTTTCTATCTACTTATATAGAGAATATTTCCTGGACAAGAATTTCGGCTTTCCTTTTCACATGACAGCATATATTACATCACAGTATTTCACAATACTTTATAATGGTTGATTTCAAGGTTACTAATCACCTGGGACTTCCTGCTTTTGGACCCACAGGTGGGTTAAGCCACACGCTCACCTTGGACCCAGAGTGCAGAGACAAGAGGAAAGGAGTGAGAGTGAGGAGACAGACACACAGACAAATAATGAAACACAATGTAAGGTGACAAGCCATACGCTAGAGCTAAGTAAGCACAGATGGAATAGGAAAGTAGAAGAGAAGTAAGAGAAATGAGGAAAAAGTGCTAAGAAACACGTGAGAATGGTGCCAAGATGGAAAAGGGCATCACAGGTAAAGCAATAGTTCAAGGAAGTGCATGGAAGCATAAAGCAGCACAGATACTCAGAAGGGAAAAAAAAAAAGTTATATGAATGGATGGAAAATAGGTTCCATATTGAATAGCTGAGGGAAATGAAGGCAGTAAGAAGTCAGTAGTGGATTATGAGCAGCGTTCAAGTCATTTATCCTGTATCAAAGCTGTAACATTAAAGGAAATGTGTGAGATTTGAGCTGGCATCTTTAGCAACCCAAGAAAAACATCACCGTGGCAGATTTCTGAGTTGCCCTCCCAGCCCCACCCCCAGGGTCCATCCTCACTCTCAGTGTCTTCTGAGGCCAGGCTAGAGCACTGTTCTCTGAGCTGCCTGAGTCACCCATGCTGCAGACACACACCCCTCTTCCTACAGACATTCAACCATAAAGCTCTGAGATCAGACTACAGGAATATACCATTATCAGTCCTGTTATATCACAAGGGGAGAATGGGTACATATCCAGAATGTTTCAAAACTAAAACCACCCAGCCAAGCCCTTCTCTTTCAAGGCTGTTTCAATTCAACATTGTATAACTAGCTTAAAAAGCAGGAAAACACAGAGACTATCAATCCATGTTTCAGGATCACCTTGTGCAGCTGCCTGACTTAAGGAAAAAGGTAAAAGAAAAATACTTCAGTTAAAAGAAAACTAGAGACAGATTAGTGACTGCTTTTAAACTATAAATAATACATATGTGGTATACATTTAAGATAATTTTTCACCACTCCCCTCAAAACGAACAAAATTAAATACTAGTTCTATGTAAAATTTTTGCATTCTAAAACATCATTCCTTTCTTAGGTATCCCCCTCTGTTCAGGCCCTCATGTTTTTCTGCTAAGTATGGAAAAGCTTCTTCTACGAAAGAAGAGGATGAGAGTCGGGAAATCCTTGCTGATCCTGTAATTACTGGATCTGCCACCAATTAGGATGATTTCTTCAGTTTCAGGCCATTTGAGTATCAAAGAACCACTGCGTTGTCTTTTGAAAGGCACAGCTGAGAGGGGACTCTTATCTCTCAGCTGCCCATAAGCTCCCAGAGGTGCTGGGTCAGTATCCTTCCCCTCTGCTGCTTTTCTGAAGTCAAATGTCAGCCTCACCAAAGAAAGGTTCATACACCAACAAGGAACACTGCTATTTGGGAGATGTAATTTCTCATATGCTCCAACCTAGATCTACTCATGCTCCTGCCTGGCATACATACCTACTTCTGTAAGAGGAGTGCAGAAAGAGTCCAATAGTTAGGGTAGGAAATTTCCAAAAGCAGCTAGATTTATAGTTGTGTGCTCATGAGCACTCATCACACTCTTCATCACTTTCTAATAATGACACTCCCAGTTGTACAAGACACAAAGGGAGATGGCTAAGGGAAAAACATTCAAGTGCCCGAAAAATAATTTGCCCCAGGACACAGAATACTCACTATAATTCTCTGATTTTTCCTTTCAATTCTCAGAAACCCCCAGAGGACCCCAGGAGCTCTTAACATATAAAAATAGAGGGTGAAACTGCTGCAAAAGCTGCAATCACCAGTGTATCAGCAAGATATTTAACCTCAGACCTTTGAGATCTCCCTGTTAAACCAATCCAGTTAGAAATTTTGCAAGCTATAGTGATCAAAATCGGAACTGCTTTCCATGGAGAAACTCTGGACCAATATATGATGATTCACATGGAAATAAACTTCCCAGGAAGATAAAGAAATAGGAGAAGGCAGTTTTCCTTATGTATCAGGACACCACATTCCCTTCCAAGAAGCTCTGCTGTTGCTATAGGCTATAATGGGGAAGGGTCATGAAAATTCATGAGTAATGCACAGTGAATATTAATTACTTCATACAGAACAATTCTTTATTTTGACAATAAGGAGAAAATGGTTTGTGTTGGGTACAATAAAGTTGGAGAAAGAAAAACTAAACATGATGACATATGGAAATAAAGGCAAATGTGTTTAATTACTTTTATTATTCAAGGCAGAATTCCATCCTGAACTGGTGTTATAGACACTGCTACTATCATTATCTGATCCCTACACTGATTAACTTTTTTTTTCCTAACTAAACATGAGGTATAAAAGAAGACAGTGAATAAAAGGGAAAACATCTGCTAAGGATATGTACTCTGATAAACTGGATTTAAACTAGATGGAAGTCTGAACCCAAGATTCACGTTATTCCCTTGACAGCATCCCCATAGACAAGGACCTTAATTAACAGTTTCTACCAGTAAAGGATAACATCTCAAAGAAGGGCTTTTTACAGAACACCCGCTTCAACTGATCCTTTTAGAGATAAAAAAAAAAAGGCCTTATGAAGCTATGAGACACTTGGAAGGAATAAACAGTTGGTCTGACTGAAGAAAAAGAAAAAAAACGTTTTTGGGAAAAGAGAGAAAGAAAGGTAAAGAGGGCAACTAGGTAAACCACACAGACAAATGTTACATCTAAGAATAGTAGCTGGTTGTAAATAAAATGACTTCATGCCAAGCCTCGTTAGTATAGTCAATGAGGAAGGATGTTCCATGACACACCGGGTGTAACAGGATACAGAAGTACTGCATGTAATTTCGTGACTCAGATGGTGTTAATAAATTTAAAGGAGTCAAGTTAAAATCAGAGGCAATGCAAAGAAATACAAAGTATGTTAATTCCATGATTTGATACTCTGAGAGAAAGGACCTCAACTTCTTCTGGAGGGTCTTAAGGCAAATGTCAGAAACAACCAATTTATCCATCAAATAAAAAAGGAAGACTTTAACACTGCTTAATTATGTGAAGCAAGTATGCATCCCTAAAATCTAAGTTCTAAATAAACTGTGTTACTTAGTTAGGATCTCCTTAAAGTATATAATTTGCCACTTGGTCAGATCTCTTCTCTACCAGGCAGTTTTTTTTAGAAAAGTTTGTTACAACAAACTGGCAGAATAAATTCTGACTATTATACAGTTTACATGGAATAGATACTGAAAAACAACCCAAGCTCACCTTCATCACTCGTTGCCTGCTGCTTCACCAGGGTCATTGGGGATCTTGCTGGAGGCTTACTAAGTGGGTGGCGCCAACTTTTAGCGGTTTTGGTTTCACCTTCTGTTCTCTGGTTACAGAACATGAATAGGGGAGAAATACTCACCATTAAAGACTTGTTTTAAAACAAAAAAACTATCATTACAATGACTTACCACAAATAAATTATGAAGAACTCTTGTACTTATTTTACCACCTGAGAAATTAAGTTTGTTAAATTTAAATGGCAAAGTCAAAAGAAATAGGAGCCATTCTGTTAGTAATTTTACTGACAGAAGAATCACTGAACTATCCTTCCATTTCATATTAAAGCACTATCTGTAGTGCAGGGTACGCTTTGCAAACCTATAATAAACTTGGATGTTAGAGAGTTTTCAAAAGTCCTTTAAAGATAATTTAAATTAAGGATTATATATTCGTAACAATCCAGGACCATGGCATTTGGTCACATGTGACTGTGCAGCAGGTTATTTTGCTTTCTGTCTCCAGGAGGCAATGCAGCCAAAGTGAACCTGTACTCTTCCTTCCACTGGAAAATGAATCCTCACTTCTCTGAGGACCAAATAGGAAATCAAAAGTTGTTGTTTAATATGGCATATAACTGTCATCCTGAAACCACTAAAATTCTATTTAAAATCTTTTGTCATGAGCTGCCTGGACTACATTTTTCTTTCAAAGGTAGAGGAAAAAGTCATTTGCATCCTGACATCTTTCAGAGAGACTCTATTTACAAGCTTTCTCATCCATACAATCAAAAAAAAAAAAAGTGGCAGAGTTGCTGGTTAGAGAAAGAGTTCAAATTCAGTGGGTTTGCATCAGTGGTTGATGCAAAAGAAAGGAGTCTCATAATTTCTCTAAAAGCTGAAGAAGCAGCGCCCGGAAGGAAAGAAACTATGCTGACATCTGACACATAAACAGGCTTATGAGAAAATGTGTGACAACATTCTAATCAAAGCAGGATTCACAAAGTAACGATAGAGGATGAGATTTGCCTGCTATTTATAATAGCTAAAAATGAATGTGAGAAATTATAATTTAGTCAAAAATAAGAAATATTTATTAAGCCCTTACTATGTGCTACACTGCTCTAAGAGTAAGCTAGAGCAGGAAAAAATTCTACCAGGTCCCTGCTTCCAAGGAGTGCAATATAGATGGGGCAGGCCAGAGGCAATAAACAAGTAAAAAGTAAATACTGGGTTGCTGTTATTGTTTCAGTTGCTCAGCCATGTCTGACTCTTTGCGACCCTGTGGACTGTAGCCCGCCAAGTTCTTCTATCTATGGGATTTCCCAGGCAAGAATATTGGAGTGGGTTGCCATTTCCTTTTCCAGGGGATCTTTCCTACCTACGGATCAAACCAGCATCTCCTGCTTGGCAGGCGGATTCTTTTACCACTGAGACACCATGGAAGCCCATAAATATCAGGTACTATTAAGTAAATATACAGTATTAACGAAAAAAAAAAGCATGACAAAGAATAGAAAGAGATGGGGAGGAGGTTATTTTGTGTGGGATCATCAGAGAAGGCCTTTCTGATGTGAAGACATCTGAGTGGAGTCTTGAGAGCAATGAGAAAGCAGCACATTTAGCTCTCTGGGAGAGGAGCATTTTGGACAGCAGGAACAGCATGTAATGTGTGAACATGTTTGGTTCACTTAATGTTTCCTGAGAAGGATGACTAAAGCTGACTGCTATCAGCAAGCACACAGTATTACACTCAATACTAAGAAACACTGGTCACACTACACAAAAATGAACCAGGTCTGTATGACTTAGAAGGACTTAGAAGTCTGACAAAATGGGATGAGAAAAGAACACCACACAGCTATTTCTGACAAGTGCAAACCAAGTCCTCAGCCCTCAACAACAGCACTTGCCTTCCTGGGCAGTCAGGCTTTGTTCAGTGAAATGATAAAGATGAAGGTTAACAGTAAGGGGACAGAAAAGTTATTTTCAGTTCCATTCTAGTTTAAAGAATTAGACCAAATATAAACAGGCATTTGATTTATTCACCAGTCTAGAATCCCAGTATCTGTCCAGCTACAAATAATCCCTACATGAAACTAAGCTGTAAATTTTGTTTACTGGTATGTGAATACTATGTTCAAATTTCTCAGCCACCTTTTCAAATAAATTAGATCATAACTTTCTGTTTCTCAGGTGTTTCTGAGAAATATTTTATAGTTCAGTAGGATAATCATGCATAAAAAATGATAAAAAGTTATTGGGGGAAATTAGGAAATTATCTACATTTTATTGGACATTTTAAAACTACTTATAAATAGGGCATTCCAAATTGATGACTTTATTTACGCTCTCTTGCTACTCAAAGATACAAAAGTCTTCTTCTGAGCTAAAATGAGCAGGAGCAATCCAGAACTGGGTCTGTTCAACAGCCAGCACAATTTATTCAGCTCAAACATTTGAGGCTTCCCTTATTTGTCCACCTGAACTCCTTAATCAAGTTGTTCAGGTCAAAAGAGGTTACCAAATCATGACAGTCAAAACAAACAATTGTAGCTTGGCTGATATACTCACAATCAGTTTATGCTGAAAGCATATGATATTAACATCATACAAGAACATAGGAGAAACAGGGAGGCCTTCTGCAAAGGGTTAGAATGAGGAAGTTGGAAATCAAGAGGGATCTTGAGTTTTTCAAATGGCAGAAGGCCTGGTCCCAGCATGGGTAGACAGAAGGTTCAGCCTGGTCCTAGATTCAGAGTCCATGAGACAAGAGTCAGGGAAAAGCATAACCAGAAGAGCCCTAATGTTAAAATAGAGGTTGAGAGAAGCCTAGGACCCAGAGGTATTAAGTACCGGCATAAAGAGGTGAGAGTCTTGCAGGTGAATTATTTCCAGTCTGGCTAATATTGCAGGTGACAGAACCATTCTATGTCTTGACTATATCAATGTCAGTATCACTGTGCTAGCCTATCCTAGTTTTCCAAGGAGGTTCGGGAAAATGGGTATATAAGATCTTGCCACACTACTTCTTACCACTGCATATAAATCTACAAAGATCTCAAAACAAAGGGTTTAATGTTAGAAAAACTAAAAAAGAAAGAAAATTAAACCCCAAACACATGGCCAAAAGTTCCATGTTCTCTGAATTATCACCAGGTTAGCCAGAACTCGCAGAAAGCTTACCTCCCAGTCATTGAAGGAAATAGATTAAGACCTACAAATGTGAGATGCTATTTCCATCCTACAGCAAGATTTCCATGCATAGCATGCTGTTTTCAGAAAGAGCCTTGACAACACAATAAATATGGTAAAAACTGACACTGTCACATACACTGGGGACTTTGAAGCCGTTTCTCTTGCCACTGGGGACCGCTGGGACTTCCCCAGGTTCAAGGCCACTCCCACGGCTTTCCACATCACTCTCTTCTCCCTCAGTCAAAGCACTGCTACTCTCTGCCACAGAGGAGTATGACTCAGGTGACTTTGGCCATGGAAGCTTGCGTGGCTCTGATTCCTCGGATGTCACTTGGCCACTAAATACGGACTCATCAGCCTCACTGGGATCTGAAGGTGGAATTGCAGCACAAGTTTGGTCAGCCTCAGCTTTGATTTTCTCTGCTACAGATGTGTTTAGGCAGATGTTTCCTAAGGAGTAAAACAAGAGCCTGTTAATAAATGTTACAATATATTATTGCTAAGAATTGTTAAACTGTTCTCAACTAAATGTCTATCATCAACCATCCCCTTCTAAATTTCCACTGAAGACCAGAGTGGGAAAGGTCACCAAAGCACTATGCAGCCTTTGTAGTTGCTAAGGCAGCAAAATAATATATTTACTGACAAAATAAGGGATTAAAAAGAGGTTCCACTGTAAACCAGTGTCCAAAGCCATGGCAATAACAATATTTACCTAAGCAATAGCAATTTGAGATCTTCCTAAAAAATAAGAATTTAATTCCAATATATGTTACTGATGAAACATTCCAACTCAGAGGATGTAAAACTGTACAAGTCCATGTAAAACACATGTAAAACTGTGCAGGTCCAATAAGTACAAGGACAGCACAGA
The DNA here is from genome assembly GCF_054371585.1 of Giraffa tippelskirchi. Lineage (NCBI taxonomy): Eukaryota > Metazoa > Chordata > Mammalia > Artiodactyla > Giraffidae > Giraffa > Giraffa tippelskirchi. The sequence continues at coordinate 156,929,111 of NC_137275.1, forward strand.
AACAAAAGTAATATCACCCATACTTCACTTCTACAGCTTGCTCCCTCTCTTATGCATACACAAGTGTACATCATTTTATCCACCTATCACATAGTAGCTCAAACTCTGCACCATGACAAATCTTCTATTAAATGCTCTGTCAGGTCTTAAAACACATAAATCAAAATGCAAGAAACTAGGCAGCAACAGAACAAATAAAGCTGCGTACCCTTGGCTTAAACCACTCAGTAGTTTGTAATTAATTTAACCCAGTTTACTTAAAAAAAAAAAAAAAAAACTATGGTGAGTATGGTGAGGGACAACAAAGAAATATCTGTACACATTACATAACTAGGGATTCCTTGGTGGCTCAGAGGTAAAGAATCTGCCTGCCAATGCAGAAGATGAAGGTTCAACCACTGGCTTGGAAAAATTCCCTAGAGAAGGAAATGGCAACCTACTCCAGTATTCTTGCCTGAGAAATCCCAGGACAGAGGAGCCTGGTGGGCTACAGTTTACAGGACTGCAAAAGAGTTGGATACAACTTAGCGACTGAGCACGTGTATAGTGCATAACTAGTCTCTGCACTTCCCTACCTTCTTCACTTTCTATCTTCCATGCATTCATCACAAATCAGTTCGGATATCACCTACTCCCAGAAACCTTGCCAGTTCAGCCTCCTGTCTATTTTGGGTCTTTCCTTGATATGCCATCTCTATAGTGGTACTTGGCAAACTAGATAGGAATTACATATTTATTTGTCTAGATATCCAATTAAATAAAAAATCACTGGGAAAATGTCCATGATTTAAACTCTATTAACACAGACATTTTAAGTGCAAAAGGAAATAAGAATGGAGAAGAAGTCAAGGACTTATTAATTAGAACAATGATCAGGACTTTTCTTTTACTCTAAGTGGAATAACAACAAGAAAATGGTAGGGCCAAGACCTAAGCTGAGTCTTTTAAAAGGATCACTACAATTGCCAAATGGAGAACTGACTAGTAGAGGTGACTAGAGTGGACACTGGAAAAACAGGAAGGAGGCACCTTCTACAACAGTCCAGACAAAGGTAACACATCTTGAGTGAAGAGAAAGCAGGGGGATGTCTGGATTTGGGAGAGCCCCACAATAGAAAGAATAGATGAGGGGAACGAGAGTGAGACAGGAATTACCAACAAGCTCTATTAGAAAAAGGGCAAAATCTCCCACAAGTATTAAAGAGGCAAAGCATAAAAACAGTTTCAAAGAAATATACTACAAAAAAGAGGAAAAGCAAATCAGTTGCGATTTATAGATGATGGCTTTGGCACAGAGAAACAGCCAGGGGACTATATATGCCATTTCATAGGACTGAATGATTTTTGATGTTACTTTGTAAAACCTTAATCTTTATTTTCTTCTTAAAATTAACTTGAAAGCTAAGAATCTGCAAAGAATTATCTATAATTGGTTTTCTCTATTCCATGTGAATTTAAGAGATTTCCAAAAATGTATTATATATTGTTAATTGAGTTGCACCAAAAAAAATTTTTTCTTTTTCCATTTTAGAATCTTCTTTTTTATTAAATGAAATAGTTACCACTGGCTGTTTGTCTTAAAATTTCATTACCTGGAACAGTGGTACTTCTGGCTTTTATAACACTCCCTTGGCCTTCTAGTTGAGTTACCTCATAGCTTTAGATAGCTTATTGGTTAAGCTCTGTGGAAAAGTAAGATATCTGTCCTCGAAAACGCAGACTTAAGGAAGATCAGCAACCATCTACTACTAATACGTGAAACATAATCAGCTAGTTTCTCACCCGAGAATCTGATATTATCTGTCAAATTATGATCCAGCTGCATCCTGCTAACAGAGGCCTCTTTCTCTGAAGGTGCTTCTGTGTTTGCTAGTTTCACTGCTTCTTCTGGCTTTCCATGATCCTTGAGATCATCTGGATCCGGGTCAGGAGTGAGTTCCTCTGCCCCACCAACTGTAGCTGACAGTTTCTCATCCTCCTCATTCTTAGGCCTCTTAGAGTGAGAACTAGTACACTGGAAGCTATTAACAAGAAAAGCTGTAGTCAGAACACAATGTGGGCAGAGGACAGCAAAAAATATATACATAAGCATTATTTTCACATATTGAAAAAACAGAATAAAAAACTGGTTTTTAATCGCAATATACAAAGATAATCTTCACGATTAATAGATCAAATTTGAAATTGAAATGTTAGTAATAGTTTTAATAACAATTTACTTAAAATTAAAACAACTCTAAATAATTGATTATTAAAACATTATTGGGGAAAAAGTCACCGTTAAAACTTTATATGGAGAAGGATATGGCAACTCACTCCAGTATTCTTGCCTGGAGAATCCCATGGACAGAGAGCCTGGTGTCTCCCCAGTCCATGGGGTCTCAAAGAGTCAGACAAGACTGAGCGACTAAACAACAACAACAAAACTTTATAACAATATTAAAAGAAAGCTTAACATAAAAAATAAAGTGAAAAATCAAGACATGGGGATAAAATCAAACATTATTTAGATAATGAAGAAAGAAAAAGGAAACCAGGTGATTCCATAAAGCTGTCGTTAAAATTGTAGTAGATTATTTACATTCCAAGGTGACCTGGTGACTGTATTTCTCTGAGTTTCATATAATTCTGAAATATGCATGAAAATCATTAAGATTAAATGTCAAATTATCATTAGCTAAAGAAATTAAGAGAGGAAGAAGGCTAACCACATGTATTTAACATCTTATATCAATGTACTATTTATTTTCAGAGTGGACACCATTTTTATACTTTCCACTTCTAGTATTTTTCAGCAAGTCACTTCATAGCTTTATTGTAGATGTCTTCTGTATATGACACATTTCTAACACTTTCACTTGAGAATAGCTATAACTCAAACTAAATCAACATGTATTTCAAAGTATGTACACACACACACACACACACACACACAACATTAGTGTTATCCTATAGGAAGTCCCTATAAGATAAAGGGAGTAGCCAGGGATAACATGGCTTCGGTAAATTTGCTAGAAGTAACAGTACTGATATTATCATCACTTTTACTGAAACCCATGCAGTGGTCTATGTGGAATATTACATTATGATATCATAGCACACATAAAATTAAAAGGTTGACATCTCTGAGATTTCAATAAATCATTCCCTTCATTAGATTTCCTTAGATACAGTATACTACTTAAGGGAGATCAGCAAACTCAATGATCAAGCCACAAAGGTGAGCATAATAAGCCCCTCAACATTAGGCTTTCTAACTGGGTAAGTCAAGACCACTGATTATTTTAACCTACTGAAAGACACTTCACATCTGTTCGATGTCATATCTATGTTTGATGTCAACCAACAAGGACCACTGTGATTAGTAACTAACAGACCAGATTATACACCTAAATTAGAGTGTTGTGTTTTCTGTCCATTAAAGAATAATTCTTAAGACATTCTATTGGCCACTGAACTCAAGATTGACTACTGTCTCCTGCAGCGAATTTTTTTTTGGCAGTGTGGATTAGCACCTTTACTCTCCAAATCAGTGTTTCCCAAACTTTTCAGAGTGCGACCCACAGTGAGTTATACACTTCAGATGATAACACAATGCACACATACACCAATGCTCACACATGTCATGAATTAATACTTACCATCACCTCATGGGAAGGACTACGATACATTTTACTCTCTTTAACTTTCTAATTTTAAAATGCTGTTCCTAATCTATTAAATTGATTTGAAAAGTGATAGTTTGAAAATTCCTGCTGTAGACTATAGGGTGAAGTAAGAACATCTGGGTTGCAATTCTGCTACTAATTCTGTGTCTCAAGTATATCTCTTATAAAATGCTGGTTTGATTCCATGTTCTTAAGGTTCCTCCACTCACTAGCATTCTAAAATAGCAGAAAATAAATTGTCAGGGGAAAAATAAGAGAGAGAGAGACAGAGAGAGAATCAGAAAATAGATATCAGAAGTGTGGGCAAAGATTTAAAATTACAGTGTTTTCTGGTTAGTAGCTAAAAACTGGAAAGAAGCTATAGGTCCAACTACAGGAGATTAGATAAAATATATGCAGGCATTAAAAATTTTGTAGGAAATCATTCAATTACATGAAAAAACACAAAACTGGTCAAATTACTAATAGAGCATGGCCCCAATTTTGGAAAGGTATATAATATTATATAATAAATAAGAAATATATATGTAAAGGATATATACAAAATGTTAACACTGGTTATCTCTGGATTGTGAGGTAATGGGTGATTTGGGATTCCTTCATTATTCTTTTCCTTATTTTACAAATTTTCTCCAATGCACAAATATTACTTTTACAATCTGAAAGAAAAACAATGAGTAATATTGGAGAGTAAAAATACAACACAAACCTGGAAAATAAGAACCTTTTTAGGTTGCCTGAGGACCTGAGCGACAAAACACACTCCCTGTTTAATGTGTTTTAAGATAGCAAGATGACCACGACAGGCCTAAAGGCTTTTGAGATGGCCCTGGCCACAAAAATGGAATGTAGGATACATTACACAGAGACAACCAAGTTACAGAAACACCACATGCTCTGACTGACATCTTGTGAAAGCACAAAGCCGAGGGTGTATAATGCAGCAAAATATAGGCTCCCCATTGAGAAAAGTAATATGAGATGTTTGACAAATGAAGAAGAGAACTACCAAAAGCCAAAATCAGTAGCCAAATTAAAAAGTTGGAAACTGAGTTATTGAAGCTAACAAAAATAAGGAGATGAGTAGAGAGCACCCATAAGACTTTAAATACATTCGTGTAAGGGGTTTAGAAGTTCTACAACTGTTCTATTTCTCATGCACTGCAATACAACAGACCTCTCTTTTTACATTCTATTTATTTATTGCACTTCCAAAGAATTACAAATACTTTGCCTCAAATTTTCAGTAAGCTAGTAAATAAACATACAATGAATAAACAGAAGAAAAGTAAATAGTCTCTAAGAACGTTATGCTCAAGGACCCATTTTAACTGAATAACCACAAGTGGGATGGGGTAGGGGCAGGATCATTACCTCCTGGATGCCTTTCTTACTTTCCTCCTCCTCTGCAGCCATGCTTTTACTTCAGGGGTGGATTCTGGAGTAGGCTTTGTGTGATCAATGGTGTATATATCCTTTCCTTGTTTCCAAAGCTGGTACCTGTCTGGTTGAAATTTCCTCACAAAGATGTCCATAGAAATTTTCACCATGTCTTTCCTGCAAGTGCACTGAAACACAATGGGGTTGGAGTGCTTTAGACGTTTTGCTAACTACATAAAGTCACACTGAGCTGTTCTTTGCGTGTACCATACATGAATACTTCGTCACTACATAATTAAAAATAATGTTTTATATTTTTAAACATTCAGTGAGTAACAAACTCAATTTCTCCTGAATGGAGGTGACAATCTGTATATTCACATCTATAAATGAGAGTAAGATGTTAAAATGCATTGTATAGTTCTTGGAAACTGTATCAAGAACAACTGAAAGGAAAGAGCACACATTTGAAAGCATACCTGCAAAGAAGGAATACCCTCCCAGCACAAGGATGCATTGCTGCACTGAATATTATAAAAACGAAAATCTAGGTCGGCAATGAATAAAAGTAGCTAATAAATGTGTGGTTAGAATAATTTAACCAATAGATCGAAATAAGTTTTCTCCAAGACACATATTAATCACCTTAATGTTTATTAACAAATACACTCTCACAAAGTAACCAATAATTAGGAGCAAATAAACAGTCTCTTCTACATCATATCACATGAAACACTCAGCATCATCTCTACAATCATATCCATTAGGAAGAACAGTATTAAGGTAAGAAGTTCAAAGAAAAGATTATTTTGAAAAAAAAAAGATTATTTTGAACCCACTAGAACTTCGGTTCTCATGAATACATAGTTAGCAGTCATTAGAAAGTTTCCTGTAAAGACCTCACACAGGTTAAAGTGTGTCCAGACTAATACTCCAGGCAGGTAGAATTCAAACAGTGAAACAGAGGTAGTCTCAAAGATGTAACTAACATACCTTAATCATCCCTAACACATCTGGCAATAGACTGGTTGACTCAATAACAGCCTTGAAACAGTAAATCTTTCAATACTTTGGGAAAACAATTATCATCTCTATGAAAATTAATTTAAAATTTTTTAATAACCCCCAGTCCAAAACTTCCTCCACAGAGTTTCAGTCTTGACTTGAAAGTTCAAGAAAAAGGAAAAAACAAAACAGTTCAGGACATGGCTAATAGTCTAATATGCTGAAAAGCAACTTCTCCAACTTCCAACAAAAATTCTGTTGTTATATATGTTATGATAATCCTTCTGTTCTGCTATATTCACAGTCAACATTTCCTAATCCCTCCCTTCCCTTCGACCCCTAGAAATCCAGTCTGTCATCATCTACAATTAGCTCTTCACCCACCTGCATAAATCGTTTTACCAGGTCACCTTCACTGTCAGACTCTGAAACTTAGTATAACAAAGCTAACTAATTTCCCTGCCTGCAGTCTCTCGGCGCTCCAATTCATCTTTATAACTGTCACTTTAATCTCCCTCAAATATCTCATAATCTTTCATTTCTGAGTTCAATATGGTCTAGTATTCTGCTCTGTCTTTAAAATAAAGTCTAATGTTCTGCGCCTGGCATTCAAGGCCTCTTAAGCTTTATCTCCACTAGTGAGATATCCAGGTTTCTCTTCCACTGCAAGTCAAATGAATATTCCTATTCAACCACAAAGCAGAGTCACCATGAGCCTCCTTACCTCAGTACTTCTGATCCTACCAAAAAGCCTTCCAGCTCACCATTCTGCCATCCAAAGAAAATTCATCCTAAATACTGAATGCAAATTGTACCAATTATCCTTCTGAATGGAGCACTATTTATCTACATCACTGCTTTCTATTATTAGTTAAGTACAGGCAGACTTCATTCTATTATACTTTGCTTTATCGCACTTTGCTCTAACATGCTTTGCAGATAAAGTGCTTTTTACAAATTGAAGGTTTGTGGCAACTATGCATCAAGTCGATCAATTTTTCCTATAGCATTTTCCAACAGCAGTCGCTCTCTTCATATCTCTGTGTCACATTTTGGTAATTCTCAACATTTCAAACTTTTTCATTATTAGAGTGATCTGTCATCAGTGATTATTGGTGTTACTATTGCAAAAAGAATAAAACTTGCTGAAGGCTCAAATGATGGTTAACTTTTTTTTTAGCAATAGAATATTTTCTAATTAAAATATATACTTTTTTTCTAGACATAGAACCATTGCACATAATAGACTGCAATATAGTGTAAACATAACTTTTATATGCATTGGGGAACCAAATAATTTGTGTGACTCGCTTTTTGTGGGGAAAGGAACTGAATCCCCAATCTCTGAGGCATGCCTGTAAAGAGAGAGTTTTGAGTCATTTTTAAGTCTTCCTGGCTCAGAAATATGGAAAATGAAGATCATTAGATATTTGAAGATATTCCGCTTTAAGATGCAACCTTTCACTAAAGGAAGAAATGAAATTTAGACTCACCTGCAGAAACTCTCTTATTTGATTACAGTGTTACTAATATTTGCCTTGTGAAAAAAAAGAGTGGACAATATAGATACTATAAGTTGCCTTGGCATTGAAGAATTTTGTATTACATTTTAATTTCCTATCCCTCTCTCCTGGAAGTCTTGAATTTGGTACACATACAACACGATCCATTGCTCAACCGATTCTCTGACTCAGTACAAGAATTTATGTCCTAAGTTATAGAAACAGAGAACAAATTAATGGTTGCCAGGGTTAAGGGAAGAAATGACAGTGAGAGGGAAGCAGGGGAGTTCAGGTATAGAAGGCAATGTGAGGGATCCTTGCAGTGGTGGAAATATTCTGTATCTTGACTCTATCATTGTCAATGTCCTCTTTTCCTGTATTGTACTATAGTTTTGCAAGAAATTACCATCAGCGTAACAGGGTAAAGGATATACAGGATCCATGTGTCTTATTTTTAGCAACTGGATGTGAATCTACAATCATCTAAAAATAAAATGTTTAAGAAAAAAATAAACTCCAAGACTTCCTTAAAAACATACATATATATGTTTAACCTTCAATTTTAAATATTCAGAAATGCAGGCATAAAATACCCAAAATAATGCAAGGGAACCATGCCAGAGTCAAAAATAGTTGAAGTAAACTTTAAAAGCACACAGAAAATCTACTTTTGTCAGTGGTGACAATTAACACATTCATCTAAAGCCCTAAAGATTAGATGAGAACATTTAATAGAATGTGCAATGTGACTTTACTAGCATCTAAGAATGGAAGACAATAACAATCCCATTTAGGAACAAAGAAATTATAGACTACATATCGGTACAAAAAACAATAACAGGTAATAACTCTCAAGCAAGCTATTTTGGATATGAATTCAAAACACTAATAGAAATGGCTTTTCTTACTGTTTAAGAGTATACCTACTGTTTATGCAATATGTAATGTATACAATGCGAAGTTCATATTTAAAGGGAGTTGTCAGGAGTCTATAAGTACAGAACTCTTCCATATTTCACTACCCTAAGACTTGTTACACAGAATCATGATTATTCGTTCCTGTCTCCCAGGAAGTTGAATTCATGCTGTTATTTATACTGAAAACCAGCAATGTAATTTCAAGATGAAAATGTTTCTAAAAATCAGCAACTTTCTAAGGCAGCAAATACTAAGCTAGTCATCTGATTGTAGAATTGGAAATTTCATATAGCCACAATATATGATTAATAAAATAAGAAGCTGAGGCTTAATAAAAAAACACAAACTAAGGTATTACTTGAACATATTTTCTTTGTGACACACAGTATGGCTAGTGGGGGGGGGGCTTTCATGTGCAAATATCTGATAAGGAAGACTTTGAAGGTATGCAAACATCTGAAATTATTCTGCTTTCCAGTCTATTTATAACAATTAAATGGTAATTAAGAAGGAACTGAGGAAAGGGACTTCCCTGGTGGCCCAGTGGCTAAGATTTCTCACTTCCAATGCTGGGGGCCCCAGACTGATTCCTGGTCAGGGAACTGGATGCCACATGCCACAACTAAGAGTTTGCATGCCGCAACAAAGACACAGGGCAGCAAAATAAGTAAATAAAAAATAAATATTAAACAACAAAAAAGGTACTAAGGCAAGAATAACTTAAAATAAGATAACAAACCTGGTAAGCCACTTGATGTGGCTGTTATGGGTTAAGTTGTATCTGCCCTCCACCCCCAGAAGGTATGTTGAAGTTCTAATCCCAGTACATCAAAATACAGACCTACTTTGGAGACAGGGTTAAGGCAGAAGTAATTACATATGGTGTTACTGAGTAGAGTGGGCGCTTAATCCAGTAGGACTAGTGCTCTTATCAGTAAAGAAGAGACACAGACATGCAGGGAAGAAGGCCATTTAAAGATGGAGGCACAGATAGAGTAATGCATCTATAAGGCAAGAGCCTCTGAGGATTAACTCTGCCACCAGGAAGAAGCCTGGGAGGATCTCAGAGAGAGGAGAGAACTACGGGTGCCTTGATTCTGGACTTTGGGCCTCCAGAACCCTGAGGCAATAAATTTCTGTTGTTGTAAGTCACCCAGTTGTTGGCTCTATTACAGCAGTCCAAGGGAACTAATACAAATTTTTGGAACTAGGAAGTGCAGCACTTCTACAACAAACAGCTTAAAATGTGGAGTGGCTTTGGGGAGGAGAAGAGTAGAGAAAGCTTTCATCATCATAGACTATATGTGCTAAATGTGCTTCTGGCAAGGTCTCGGAGGTAAATGAGGAGTAAGGTATTGGACACTGGAGGAACAGTGATCCCTATTGTGAAAAGTGTTATGTTGGGTGAAAAGTAGAACTGAAAAATTACAAACTTGGAAATGTAGTTGAGATTTCCAATGAAAGTATGGAAGGTTCAGCCTTGCTTGCCTTGGCTGCTTATTGTAAGACAGGAGAAGAAAGAAAGAAACTGAGGAAGGAACTGCTAAGCAAAAAGAAACCAAGTTGGAAAATTCTCAGCCTATCCACAGAGTATATTCTGGAGACTGGGCCAATGGTTTGGCTGTATAGACATTTGCTAAAGAGATTAGTTATGTGAGTCAGGGATCAGATCAACCATGTCAGCAGAAGCCAGGAATGGAGATGTGATTATCCAGGAAAGGCCTGTGGAGGATACTCTTGTGAGATGGCTTGGATATCCCTGAAGTGCAAAGAAGACCAACCAAGTTTGTGAGGGCTTTATGTTAGAAAAAATAATGCCAGCCTGAACTGAAACAGACAGAGACAGGATGAAATGAAGGAAGAATGACTAATAGGACAACTCACAAGGAAGAGGACTCTGAGCCACCAGTCCTCTGTAACATCTGTTACAGCACCAAAAGACTCTTGTATGGGACATACAGAAAGATGCTGCCATATGCTTTATTTAAGGTATATTAATGGAGGCTGGCCTGCAATGGAGGAGACACAGGAGATGTGGGTTCGATCCCTGCACTGGGAAGATCCCCTGGGGAGGAAATGGCAACCCACTCCAGCATTCTTTCCTTTTTTTTTCTTACCCTCCCTCCCCCCACTCCAGTATTCTTGCCTCAAAAATCCCATGGACAGAGGAGCCTGGTGGGCTACAGTCCATGGGGTCACACAGAGTCAGATGCGACTGAGCAACTAAGCATGCACAATGGAAGTATTCAATAAAGCAGTAAACCCATTCATGTTAAATCTTTCTGAGTAACATAAACCCATGAACTATTACTATCCAATCAACAGCATGCTAGATAATACATAAAAATAACATTATTTCTTTTAAAATTCTATATTGGACTATAATGCCTTGGAAGAGGAGAAAAAGAAAGCATGACAACAGTTTGTTGACAAACCACAAAACCCACAATGCAGCATACTGTTGCACTTAAAAATTGGACTAAAATTTCAGCTTAAACACTAACCAGCCATGTAACCTTGATCAAGTTATTAAATGTCTGTGCCTCAGCTACCTCATTTGAACAACTTTCTCATTTGAAAAACTGAGCATAACACTCGTAACTACCTCACAAGGACTAAGCTTTTTGTATCTCTAAAATAGACTGCTGTCAACTACAAATTGGCACTTACCAAGAGCCTTGCCACTTCAGTATTTTGCCTTGACAATCCCATAAACACTATGAAAAGGCAAAAAGATAGGACAATGAAAGATGAACTCCCCAGTGCAGTAGGAGTCCAATATGCTACTGGAGAAGAGTAGAGAAATAATACCAGAAAGAATGAAGAGACGGAGCCACAGTGAAAACAACGCCCAGCAGTGGATGTGACTGGTGATGGAAGCAAAATCTGGTGCTATAAAGAACAATATTGCATAGGAACCTGGAATGTTAGGTACATAAATCAAGGCAAATTGAAAGTGGTCAAACAGGAGATGGCAAGAGTAAACACTGACATTTTAGGAATCAGTGAACTAAAATGGACTGGAATGGGCGAATTTACCTCAGATGACCATTATATCTACTACTGTGGGCAAGAATCCCTTAGAAGAAATGGAGTAGCCAACACAGTCAACAGAAGAGTCCGAAATGCAGTACTTGGATGCAATTTCGAAAACGATAGAATGATCTCTGTTCGTTTCCAGTGCAAACAATGCAATATCAAAGTAATCCAAGTCTATGTCCCGACCAGTAATGCCAAAGAAGCAGAAGTTGAATGGTTCTATGAAGACCTACAAGACCTTCTAGAATTAATATCAAAAAAAAAGTCCTTTTGATTACAGAGGACTGGAATGCATAAGTAGAAGTCAAGAAATACCTGGAGCAACAGGCAAATTTGGCCTTGGAGTACAAAATAAAGCAGGGCAAAGGTTAACAGAGTTTTGGCAAGAGAATGCACTAGTCATAGCAAACACCCTCTTCCAACAACTCTACACATGGCCATCACCAGATGGTCAATATCAAAAATAGACTGATTATATTCTTTGCAGCCAAAGATGGAGAAGCTCTATACAGTCAGCAAAAACAAGACAGGGAGCTGACTGTGGCTCAGATCATGAACTTATTGCCAAATTCAGACTTAAATTGAAGAAAGTGGGGAAAACCACTAGACCATTCAGGTATGACCTAAATCAAATCCCTTATGATTATACAGTGGAAGTGGCAAACAGATTCAAGGGATTAGATCTGATCCACAGAGTGCCTGAAGAACTATGGACAGAGGTTCCTGACACTGTACAGGAGGAAGTGATCAAGATCATCCCCAAGAAAAAGAAATGCAAAAAAGCAAAATGGTTGTCTGAGGAGGCCTTACAAACAGCTGAGAAAAGAGAAGTGAAAGGCAAAGGAGAAAAGGAAAGATACACCTATTTGAATGCAGAGTTCCAAAGAATACCAAGGAGAGATAAGAAAGCCTTCCTCAGTGATCAGTGCAAAGAAATAGAGGAAAACAATAGAATGGGAAAGACTAGAGATCTTTTCAAGCAAATTAGAGATAACAAGGGAACATTTCATGCAAAGATGAGCATAACAAAGGACAGAAATGGTATAGACCTAAGAGAAGCAGAAGATATTAAGAAGAAGTGGCAAGAATACACACTTCAGTTCAGTTCAGTTCAGTCGCTCAGTCGTGTCTGACTCTTTGCGAACCCATGAATTGCAGCACGCCAGGCCTCTCTGTCCGTCACCAACTCCCGGAGTCTACCCAAACCCATGTCCATTGAGTCGGTGATGCCATCCAACCATCTCATCCTCTGTCGTCCCCTTCTCCTCCCGCCCCCAATCCTACCCAGCATTAGGGTCTTTTCCAATGAGTCAACCCTTCGCATAAGGTGGCCAAAGTACTGGAGTTTCAGCTTCAACATCAGTCCTTCCAAAGAACACCCAGGATTGATCTCTTTTAGGATGGATTGATTGGATTTCCTTGCTGTCCAAGGGACTCTCAAGAGTCTTCTCCAACACCACAGTTCAAAAGCATCAATTCCGCGGTGCTCAGCTTTCTTCACCGTCCAACTCTCACATCCATACATGACCACTGGAAAAACCATAGCCTTAACTAGACGGACTTTTGTTGGCAAAGTAATGTCTCTGCTTTTAAATATGCTATCTAGGTTGGCCATAACCCTCCTTCCAAGGAGTAAGTGTCTTTTAATTTCATGGCTGCAATCACCATCAGCAGTGATTTTGGAGCCCAAAAAAATAAAGTCTGACATTGTTTCCACTGTTTCCCATCTATTTCCCATGAAGTGATGGGACCGGATGCCCTGATCTTAGTTTTCTGAACGTTGAGCTTCAAGCCAACTTTTTCACTCTCCTCTTTCACTTTCATCAAGAGGCTCTTTAGTTTTTCTCCACTTTCTGCCATAAGGGTGGTGTCATCTGCATATCTGAGGTTATTGATATTTCTCCTGGCAATCTTGATTCCAGCTTGTGTTTCCTCCAGCCCAGCATTTCTCATGATGTACTCTGCATAGAAGTTAAATAAGCAGGGTGACAATATACAGCCTTGACGTACTTCTTTTCCTATTTGGAACCAGTCTGTTGTTCCATGTCCAGTTCTAACTGTTGCTTCCTGACCTGCCTACAGGTTTCTCAAGAGACAGGTCAGATGGTCTGGTATTCCCATCTCTTTAAGAATTTTCCAGTTTATTGTGATCCACACAGTCAAAGGCTTTGGCATAGTCAATAAAGCAGAAATAGATGTTTTTCTGGAACTCTCTTGCTTTTTTGATGATCCAGCAGATATTGGCAATTTGATCTCTGGTTCCTCTGCCTTTTCTAAAACCAGCTTGAACATCTGGAAGTTCACGGTTCACGGATTGCTGAAGCCTGGCTTGGAGAATTTTGAGCATTACTTTACTAGCATGTGAGCTGAGTGCAATTGTGCGGTAGTTTGAGGATTCTTTGGCATAGCCTTTCTTTGGGATTGGAACGAAAACTGACCTTTTCCAGTCCTGTGGCCACTGCTGAGTTTTCCAAATTTGCTGGCATATCGAGTGCAGCACTTTCACAGCATCATCTTTCAGGATTTGAAATAGCTCAACTGGAATTCCATCACTTCCACTAGCTTTGTTTGAAGTGATGCTTTCTAAGGCCCACTTGACTTCACATTTCAGGATGTCTGGCTCTAGGTGAGAGATCATCATGACCCAGATAACCACGATGGCGTGATCACTCACCTACAGCCAGACACCCTGGAATGTGAAGTCAACTGGGCCTTAGGAAGCATCACTATGAACAAAGCTAGTGGAGGTGATGGAATTCCAGTTGAACTATTTCAAATCCTAAATGATGATGCTATGAAAGTGCTGCACTCGATATGCCTGCAAATTTGGAAAACTCAGCAGTGGCCACAGGACTGGAAAAGGTCACTTTTCATCCCAATCCCAAAGAAAGGTAATACCAAAGAATGGTCAAAATACCGCACAATTTCACTCATCTCACACACTAGCAAAGTAATGCTCAAAATTCTCCAAACCAGGCTTCAACGGTATGTGTACCATGGACTTCCAGACGTTCAAGCTGGATTCCAAAAAGGCAGAGGAACAAGAGATCAAATTACCAATACCCACTGAATCATCAAAAAAGCAAGAGAGTTCCAGTAAAACATCTACTTCTGCTTTATTGACTATACCAAAGCCTTTCACAACAAACTGTGGAAAATTCTTAGAGATGGGAATACCAGACCACCTTACCTGCCTTTTGAGAAATCTGTATGCAGGTCAAGAAGCAACAGTTAGAACTGGACATGGAACAACAGACTGGTTCCAAATAGGAGAAAGAGTTATGTCAAGGTTTTATATTGTCACACTGCTAATTTAACTTACATGCAGAGTATATCATATGAAATGCCAGGCTGGATGAAGCACAAGCTGGAATCAAGACTGCCAGAAGAAATATCAATAACTTCAGATATGCAGATGACACCATCCTTATGGCAGAGAATGAAGAAGAACTAAAAGGCCTCTTGATGAAAATGAAAGAGGAGACTGAAAAAGTTGGCTTAAAGCTCAACATTCAGAAAACTAAGATCATGGCATCCGGTTTGCCATCACTTCATGGCAAACAGATAGGGAAACAATGGTAACAGTGGATGACTTTATTTTGCGGGGGCTCCAAATCACTGCAGATGGTGACTGCAACCATGAAATTAAAAGAAAGCTATGAAATTGAAAAAGCTTGCTCCTTGGAAGAAAAGCTATGACCAACCTAGATAGCATATTAAAAAGCAGAGACATTACTTTGCCAACAAAGGTCCATCTAGTCAAAGCTATGGTTTTTCCAGTGGTCATGTAGGGATGTAAAAGAAAGCTGAGTGCCGAAGAATTGATGCTTTTGAACTGTGGTGTTGGAGAAGACTCTTAAGAGTCCCTTGGACTGCAAGGAGATCCAACCAGTCCATCCTAAAGGAAATCAGTCATGAATATTCATTGGAAGGACTGATGCTGAAGCTGAAACTCCAATACTTTGGCCACCTGATATGAAGAACTGACTCACTGGAAAAGACCCTGATGCTGGGGAAGATTGAAGGCAGGAGGAGAAGGGGATGACAGAGGATGAGATGGTTGGATGGCATCACTGACTCAACGGACATGAGTTTGAGCAAGCTCCAAGAGTTGGTGATAGGGAGGCCTGGTGTGCTGCAGTCCATGGGGTCGCACAGAGTTGGACACAACTGAGCGACTGAACTGAACTGAGGAGCACTGCCAATGACTGAATAGCAGAGGCATTTGCCATCTGTCTCTATGGAGATTGAACCCCATGCTGCTGTAGCTGCTGACCTTCAACAACTCCTGAGGGAATTCATGGTGGAGTGAGGCGCTCTGTGCTTTGGGGAATCTGGTGGGACAGGTCTTTTAGATAGTTGGATATTTTTGGAACATATTTTATGATCTCAATCTTTGCATCTCCTCATATCTACAGAAGCAATAAATCCCTTCATGACATCAGATCCTCATGACTAACAAAAAACCTTTTATAAAATGAGTGCTTCACGGTGTCAAACTCCCCCTTCACCAAAACCTTATATACTGACTTTCCCCCACTGCTTCCTTGGAGCAGTCTCTCAGAGCTATCTGACATGCTGCCTCCTGGGCTGCAGTCCTCAGTTTGCCCCAAATAAACCTTAACTCACAACTCTCAAGTTGTACATCTTTTTTTAGTTGACTCTGCTATAAATGTTATATATGTCTATTGTTTTAAATAGGATAGAAAGCGAAAGTGTTAGTCACTCAGTCATGTCTGACTCTTTGCAACTTTGTGGACTGTAGCCCGCCAAACAGGATAAGCCTTATACAAAGTGCTTTAAGTTGGTCTGACTACAAGAATACAGAGGTTCCTAGTGTTATCAAGAATCAAGAGCAACTATGGCCTTGTAATGGATTGAGAAACAGTGTGAGAGGACTGGGCCCTTGTCATGGGTAATACCCAGTGCAGTGCACATCCAGCTCCTGGATGGCTCCCATCAGACCAACTCCTTGGCTTCTCCTTTTGGAGAAACAACAGAAACTGAAGACTCAGTAGATGCAAATGAATCCTTCCAAGTAGAAATAAGGTGAGCGTAGGGGTGGAATTCATTTGACTTCTCTACTGTATTCCCCTAAAATAGCTGTTTTATAAGAGGTTGGTGTTAGATGGTTTCATGTATGCAGTTTCAAGAGATATGAGATGCTATCCACTTGTATCTCAGAGTTAAAAAGTAATTTTCTGTACATACACAGGAAAATATTCTCTTTTTTACATATAAAGTTCCAATGAATGTCAGTCACAGCATATCACAGCCCAAAGAGGATAAATAATATTTAAAATTTTCACATAAATCATTAACTTCCCAACAAATATATTAAAAAGGGACCAATGTATAGGATGAAACAGATTTACTGAACTGGACAATCAAAAAGAAGAGAAGAACCAATGATGGCAAACTCTTGTTATGAATACACATGTGTCCAATGAAGCATATATTGCAGTCTTCTACTGACACATGAATAGTTGGTGTATCTTAAAACCAAAGAGCACTTTAAGAAACTGTCTAATTGCACTGAGCAATTACAAATCCCAGTCTGTGCAGTCATTATGGTAACATATGCCCATGAGGACTTGAAAACGACTCATATTTTAAAAACACAAATAGCACATCAATACCTATTTCCGTCAAAAATTCATATCAACAGTTGGAAAAGTTAGGTTTTTATCAAAATCTACTCTCCCCCAAAAGATTAATGTTTTTGAAGGTTATTGGTTACCTTCAAGGCACAACCAAATTACTACATTAGTTTACAACATTCAGCAAAACTGTCTTACATCTCCAAACACAGAAGCTCTGAAAATATGAGACTGTGTTTCAAATGGGAAAGTGTCAAACATTCAGTGGAATCACCATTCACTTACTTTGAGAGCCCAAAAGTTTGTACATTATAACTTGCCCTTTAAAAGAACTTCATAAATAAAGAATAAAGAAAAGAGAAACAGTCTCAATTTCGTTGATTTCTAACAACACACTGTCCTTGGCCATGAAAATAAGAATTAAGAATGTTATTAACATAATTAGATACAACAATTCATTACTGTTTAAGTAGTAACAAAGATACTACTTAGAGTAAAGTATTAGGGATAGTGACCTCTTTTTAACAAAGAAAGTGAATGATGATGGCAACTAATTTAGAGTTAAAACCAGTAACTAGCCTGAAATACAATTATATTCTAAACCACAAAACTACCTTTTATAGTAACAGATAATTTAATACTCAGTATGTTCATATACCTCATTGTGGGGGGAATAGTTTATCAACTTTCACAATAATTCTGAAAGGTAGAAAGAAGCATCTCATTCCCATAAGAGGACACTGAGGTCAACCAAGGTCATCTAACTAGTAAGTGAGTATACACACAGGTCTGACTACAAACATATGCTATTACGTTTCTTTGGTTCCATTTTTTTTTTCTTTAAACATTTACCGTCCATTTAGTGTGTGCCAAACATTATCACAGAAATGAGTGACTGAGATTAGTGTACCCTCATATCCAAGTCTATACTGTCAGTAGGTAATGTGGCCATGAGCACTTGAAATATGGCTAGTATGAACCAAGATGTGCTGTGTATTAAATTCTACACCAGATGTCAAAGACTTAAAAAGAAAAGAAAGGATGTAAGGTATGTTAAATATTTTTCACATTACATATTGAAACGTATAAATTAATCTATATATAAATTAATATATATAAAATTTGCATATATGTTTTAGGTTAAATAAAAAAATGTATTTAAATTTTTTAAAAATTCAGACAATTCTAAGGCTAGAGTATCAAGAGAAATCTTGAACTACAGAACGTGGGTATACAATGCAAAGGGAGAATCTTTCTTAACCAGCTGATCAAAAATTTATCCTTTATTCTTCTAGGCTTACACCTCTTTCATTCCTTCCTATTTTTTAACCCTTTTCTTTCCAAGAAGTACATTCTAGGTGCCTAGAAGTTTAGAGGCACCTAAAAATATTTTTTCAATAAACAACCTTTTATAAATATATGAGGAAACAGAGGCTCAGAGTATTCAATGTGCCCAATGTCAAACTACCAACAAGTAATACGATGCTTACCAGATTCCAATCTAGAAAAACTCCCATACTCTTAACCAATCTACTGTGGATATTCAAAACCAAACCATATTTAGCACATTTTAAATGGTTTTTAATTTAAATGTGGGCCATATTTTTCCATTCTAAACTTCTTTTTCTATGACCCATAACCAAATTGAAATTACAGTTGAGAACAAATGCTGAGGTCCCATTATTTTTGCTTTTTATGCATGACATCATGCTGTGTTGATACAGTATATTCAGTCTAGCTAACAACTTTCCTAAATATGTTTCCTCTTCTCCGCCTGCTTTTAATAGGTTCAGATTCATTTCTTCTGAATATTTTCAGGCTTCACCATGCCTGGATATGTCTCCCTTATCAAGTAAGGCAATTATAAAGCAATTTAAGGTATGGGGCTAGAAACTCCATCTTTCTGACCCATGGGAACACTGCTCAAACAGACAAAGAAAAACTATATAAAAAGAAGGGAAATGGATTCAAATAGCTTGCTCCAGGGGTCTCTCAAAAATTCTGTAGGAATTATTTTTAGAATCTCTGTTTCTCAACACTTACCTAAGTATTCTCATAGAAAGGTTAAGGAAGTGCAGGGTTGCAGATATTAAACAATCCACTTTCACTGTGCCATGTAAAACACAGCATGAAACTGAACTCTTTAGTATCGGGAAAGAGATGAAATTACTTTGTTCTGAATTCATGCGTTGTATGTCACACTTTATATGGGAGATAAATGTGGGCAAGATGAGATAAAAATAGGGCTCTGCAAAGTCTTAGGGATCTAAGTATTTTATGAATGTAAAGATTTGCTCCTAAGACTCTACAAAATCATATGTGAGAGAGCCGACAGAAATGACATGGAAGCATACAACAGATAATCCTTCTATGATGTTCAGATACACTGACTTTTGAATATTTCAAATATTTTTAATGACTAATTGGATACAATTAGAAGTTAGCCCAGCACCTGGAATGAACCTTAGGAAATAAATCTTCCACTCCAATCATCATAATTTATACATGAAAAACTGAGGCACAAAAACACTAAGTGACTTGCAAGATGTCATAAGAATGAATGAGTGCTAAGTCACTTCAGTCACGTCTAACTCTTTGTGACCCAATGGACTGTCACCCAGCAGGCTCCTCTGTCCATGGGATTGTCCAGGCAAGAATACTGGAGTGGGTTGCCATTCCTTCCTCCAGGGGATCTTCCTGACCCAGGGATCAAATCTACATCTCATACATCTCCTGCATTGGCAGGCGGATTCTTTACCACTAGCACCACCAAGGAGGCCAGTCACAAGGACAGTGAGTGGGAAAAAAGTGATGCAAGATTCAGTATAGTACCAACCATCATCTCTGGTATTTTCAACTTCCCATTCACTGAGCAACCACTAAGCTCACAGGAACACACTGAGTAATTCAAGGGGCCGAATGTGAAATTAGCCATTTCCCAGGTTTCATGCGGAGAAGGCAATGGCACCCCACTCCAGTACTCTTGCCTGGAAAATCCCATGGACGGAGGAGCCTGGTAGGCTACAGTCCACGGGGTCGCTAAGAGTCAGACGACTGAGCGACTTCACTTTCACTTTTCCCTTTCATGCACTGGAGAAGGAAACAGCAACCCACTCCAGTGTTCTTGCCTGGAGAATCCCAGGGACGGCGGAGCCTGGTGGGCTGCCGTCTATGGGGTCGCACAGAGTCGGACACGACTGAAGCGACTTAGCAGCAGCAGCAGGTTTCATGATAGACTACTGACCATGGTAAAAAAGCATCTGACTAATGCTGGAGATGTTCACCTCTTCACTTCTGAGGAACTGGAGATGAAGGCAACAACCTCTAACCCTCTTCCATCTTTTTTTTTTTTTACAGTTCAAACACTAATACCAATGTAGGAAATATGAGTTCAAAAGTAATATCATTTTTCTAAAGGAGAAAGACAGGAGCAACTTAGGAAAAATATCAATGAAACACCCATGTGTGCATAACGTAATCCCCAGAACGGAAGCACTGTAGAGCTTCATCGTCCCTCGGTATCCTTGGTGGACTGGTTCCAGGACTGCTCTCAGATACCAAAATGCATCCATGCTCAAGTCCCTGGTATAAAATGGGGTAGTATTTGCACATAACCTATGCAAATCTTCCCACACACTTTAAATTATTTGTAGATTACTTATAATACCTAAAACAATGTAGATGCTCTGGAAACAGTTATAAATATAATATAAATGCTATATAAATAGTTGCCAAAAAAGGAACTTATAGAATTTTTTTTTCCTAATCTTTTCAAATCACAGTTGGTTGAACCCACAGATGTAGAACCCAAGGATTCAGAGAGCTGACTATATATATTAAGGGTGTTCTTACTTGATAGAAACAAAAATAACTTGCTATTTTTCAAATAAGTTATAGGTTATCATATTTTAAATCTTATATGCCATACTGAATTTTTAAGCTATTTTTAGGAAAAAATAAAACCTTTATTTGTTTAACAATCTTGTCTTAAACAGTATCCCACACTCATGGCAATCTGATCACACATCTCTTGCCACATAAAAAATCTTCTGGCACTATTTCTAAAACAAGAGACAACCAGATGAAAGCTAACTAGATCGAAAAATCAATGCCTTTAGGAAGAAGTATAATTTACTTCAGGCTTTCTAATACTAACAATATGGTCAGAAATTTAACATTACATAATAAAAGAAAAACAAATAATTTTGAGGAAATAAAAGTTTTTGAATTGATTAACAACAGATAGTTTTTCAGCAACACTTCCTCAGAAAACCCCACGGCACTATAAGTAAATAATGCAGCATCTCAGATTCATTTTGTCTGGCAATTCCTTATTCCCACTCAAGTGTGAGAATATGTCTGGCACGGCTACTACTTTTTCTCTGTTATTAATTTTGTGAAATGATTTAAAGCAAGGGGAAAAGGTAAACAAACAGAAGATAGAAAAACACACCGTGCATTTTTTAAGTATTTCTTCAATTACTCTCTGGCCAAATTTAGAACACCATAAATAGGGAAATCAATGGAAAAGCATTTCCTATAAGAGGATTCATTATTATTCTAATAAATTAAGATGGGGAAAACATGATTTAAATCAGTTTAAGGCCAACAATGATCCAACATGCAGAACTAACTTCCATGACTGTTACTATTAGTTGCTTGACTTTAGACTCAAAATAGCAAAAATGAAGCTGCATTAAATCAATCTGTGACATGTTAAGAATAAATCAAGCCAAAAACTTAGCAACACAGGACTTTTAAATATGTTATAAACCTTTTAAAATATGAATAATCTGTGCCAGTAATTTAACAACTGGGAAATTATCCTAAGTAAATAAATTATTACTTAAAGTACTAGCTCATATTTAAGAATGTTCATCTTGGCAGTGTTTATCAAATATATAAAAAATGTAAAAAAAAAATTTCTAGAAACAATAGGGTATTGCTTTAAAAACTCATGGTATAACTTATGGAAGAGCACTTAGAGATATGGGAAAGTATACCCTATAGGTGGATAAAACAGGTTATATGTGATTATATAAGTAACATATATGGTTTATCCACATATAATGGACATACACACGTGAGAGACAGATCCAGTTCCTTAAATCTGATTTTGGGGAGCGCTGTGGGGACTGAGGTGGTGGGTACAACTAGAAGTGGGCATGGCATGAGGCGGCTGCTGGGACTAAAGCCCTATACTTGGGAGTAGAAATATCCATAAACAGATGAATCCCTTTCTTAAGAGGCAGTTTCTCTCTCTCAGCTCTTGTTCTCTCTATATTTATCCAAACCAAAAGTGTTTCATCCCGAGCACCTAGTTCTTTTCTTTCAGGTCACTTATAAAAATTTTAGTCATATGTTTATATGTCTACTTCGTTAATGTCTATTTCCTGCCCTAGAACCTACATTCTGTGAGGACAGGGCTCAGATCTGTTCTACCAACACACAGCACGTGCTCCATAAATACTAACTGAATTACTACGAAACACTAGAATTTTGCCTGTAAAGTAACAAAAAATGAAAATGCAATCTAATGTTGACCTTACTATATCTGAATTGTTTACTTGCTTTATTTCTATTTACATACTTTATTTAAAAACTGAGTTACTTGATCATTATGCAGAATCTTTGATTAGAAGACCCCATGGACCCCATGAACTATACAATCCATGGAATTCTCTAGGCCAGAATACTGGAATAAGTAGCCTTTCCCTTCTCCAGGGGATCTTCCCAACCCATGGATCGAACCCAGGTTTCTCACATTGCAGGTAGATTCTTAACCAGTTGAGCCACAAGGGAAGTCCAAATTTCACTATGTAGAACCTTTGATTAGAAGACCTCGAAGTCTTTCATTGGCAAATATGGGGATTCTGCTTTAATTAATGGAAACATGTCACAACATTAAGGAATGCTTTTCTTTGTCCAGCAAATGACACATGGGTACAAACTACAACTTAGATTTCTATATTTATATCCACTTGCTAAGAATTTAGTTATTACAAATAAAATGTATTACTGTCATTGTTGTAACAATCGTTAACAAACTCTGGACAAGAGAAGTCCTACACTACCCCAGGTGCAATGGGTCCACTGATAAATCTAGAAAGTGATTAGGTAGGATATGCCCTATTTTTACTCTAAAGAAACTCAATAATCAGCCTAAACATTAAAAAAAAAAGGCTACATAATAAATGCAATTTTAATGATCTACATGCCCTCACATTCACGTACACTTTTAATGTATATAAATTCAAACTGGACTGAGTCCAGAAAGTAATCATAAATATAGCTGATATCAGCCTCAAATCCTGCCAACTAATCAAGACCACTTTAAAACACTTCCATCCAACCATGTTTCTGGTGCCAAAAAAAAAAAAAAAAACCCAAACAAACAGCCCCCTACCCTCTACTTATACAACTTACACAATAATCAGAATAAAGATTACTCATCCATATGTGAGGAGAAGGAAATGGCAACCCACAGCAGTAGTATTCTTGCCTAGAGAATTCCGTGGACAGAAGAGCCCGGTGGGCTGCTGTCCATGGGGTCTCACAGAGTCGGACACGACTGAACCGACTTATGCATTCATGCATTGGAGAAGGAAATGGCAACCCACTCCAGTGTTCTTGCCTGGAGAATCCCAGGGACGGCGGAGCCTGGTGGGCTGCCGTCTATGGGGTCACACAGAGTTGGGCACGACTGAAGCGACTAGCAGCAGCAGCAGCAGCAGCATCCATATGTGTAATAAGAAATTATTTCTGGGCTGTAGTTTCACTTATTTCCTCAGATGTGATTGCCTACTGCAGCTGCTGCTAAGCCGCTTCAGTCGTGTCCGACTCTGTGCGACCCCAGAGACGGCAGCCCACCAGGCTCCCCCGTCCCTGGGATTCTCCAGGCAAGAACACTGGAGTGGGTTGCCATTTCCTTCTCCAATGCATGAAAGTGAAAAGTGAAAGTGAAGTCGCTCAGTCGTGTCCGACTCTCAGCGACCCCATGGACTGCAGCCTACCGGGCTCCTCTGTCCATGGGATTTTCCAGGCAAGAGTACTGGAGTGGGGTGCCATTGCCTTCTCCGATTGCCTACTACAATCCATCAATTGTCAAGAAATAAAAAATCAGGAATTAGAGAAGACTCTTGAGAGTCCCTTGGACTGCAAGGAGATCCAACCAGTCCATCATAAAGGAGATCAGTCCTGGGTGTTCATTGGAAGGACTGATGTTGAAGCTGAAACTCTAATACTTTGGCCACCTCACGCAAAGAGTTGACTCATTGGAAAAGACCCTAATGCTGGGAAGGACTGGGGGCAGGAGGAGAAGGGGCCGACAGAGGATGAGATGGTTGGATGGCATCACTGACTCAATGGACATGGGCTTGGGTGAACTCCGGGAGTTGGTGATGGACAGGGAGGCCTGACGTGCTGCGATTCATGGGGTCGCAAAGAGTCCGACACGACTGAGCGACTGAACTGAACTGAACTGAATGTTCTTCCTTCACTAGTGAATAAACACAAGCTGGAGCAGTGATCCTTTAAATCAAAATGGGAAAACCTCATGGGGTTGGAGTGATCTGACTAAATGGAGGAGGAAGGTAAAGCCCTAGGGACAGCAGAGTTAAAAACAATAATCGTCACTTCAGTTTTGGTCCATTTTGCATTCCAAGAACTGTTGCTGAGGTCTTCTGTAAGGCAGGGTAACGGTCAGAGAGGACTTTTTATAGCAATAAATAATTTTCACATACCGTATCTGCTCATCCTTTGCCTTTTTACTTTGTCCAAGGACTAAGAAATAAGTTGAAAATGGCTTCCCACTATCCTCTTTGGGAAATCCATTCTGCTACAAATAGACCACCTGATCTATACAATCTCTGGCCCAAGATTGTAACTGGCAAGATTTCCTTTTCAAGTGCAAAATCATGAAGCCTATCCCACCACTGGTTTTTATTTTCCCTCTCTGTGAAACATATATGGAAAAGAAAACTAACAGAAGGCCCAGTCCTTTAATCAAATATTAAATTACATCTATTCTCAATCCAATGCTTGTGCTCCTGCAATAACATCAGAGTAACAAGCTATGACACCATTCATTCTACAAACATTCTGATGTCTAATATGAGCAAAGAGATATGACTACAGTGACCAAACTTCATAAATAAGCAGCTACATGAGGGAGGGCAGAAATCTGGGAAAAGTTTGCAATTGTCACCATTGGTTAAGTTTTGCAGAACTGAATAGGACTGTTTTTATTTATAATTTATTATTTATTAGTTTGTTCAAAATATTTTATTGAAATTGATGTAGCAGAATTAAACCACTATATTTTTATTACATGATGCACCCCTAAGATTTTTCTTCACTAGGATGCTTTCTGACTAAAAAGAATTCTGAAAACAATTCTCCCCCAGGCCCAGGCCTTGTGTTTTAGGTGAGGCTGGACTAGCCAATCAAACATTTCAGTCCAAAGACAATAGTGACTGGGTCAGGGATGGGCATGTGACCCAGGGAGGCCAAGAGGACTTATTCCCAGGACTTGGTCCTAGTCTATTAGCCTAGAAAAGTCAACAGTCATCTATGCCACAACATGGAAAACAAAAGCCTCAGAAGGAAGTCAAGTGTGATAGAAGAACCAGATAGAAGAAAGTGTGGTAAGAGGAATCAGACAGATATCTGGAGATACACATCAAGGAGGCAGTCTATTTTTCTTTCTGCAGCAAAAGGAGGTGGAAGGCCGTAACTTTTGAGAATGTTGACTCATTGAGACTATCTTAAGACAGAATGTACATACTTAATTAAATACATGATACACTCAGAAGAAAAGTAAAAATTACTTAAGAGCATAGGAAGAATTTTTTAATCTTCTTTTGTAGATTGTTACTGGAAATGTATCTACAGTTTAAACCAGAGCATTAACAATTAAATTTGACTTATGAGAAAATGATTTTACAGTCAGAATGAAATGAAATGGGTTATCAGGTAAGACAGACATATACTATGAGCCAGAAACAAATCATAAAATTCAAATTAACAAGAAAACTAGTACAGAACATTTTATATATAAGAACTTGCCAAAAGAGAAGATTAGTTCAAATTTCCACTTTTACATATGTTCAAAACAATTAAGGTCAATTAGCATGTTTAGAATATCAGGCCTAAGGGATAAACAGATAAATTAGCCCCATGTTTTTAATCTGGAGACTTAACCAATACGATATTGTAAAGTTAAAAAATAGATAAATAAACTAATTAAAAAAAAAAAAACAGTTAAGATTTTAAATGCCAGTCACAATTTGCAAAAGAGCCTTCAACAGGAAAAGTTTATACTTGTATAAATACATTTCTGTCTCCATAACATCAAGAAACACCAAAATAGCAATTAAGTATTGTTAAACCAACAGAAGTTATATATTTCATTGTTCCGGGACCAATGTAAAATTGTAAAAACCCAATGTAAAATATGTTATTTTAAAAGCCTAGGCTAAAATAAAACCTCACTTTGATACTCAGATCTAATAATAAAGATAAATAATAATAAAATAAAGATCTAATAATAAAACATCAGAAATAAGGGAGCCTATAACCATAAAGATATAAAATTACTAGCTGCCTGAAAATGAATGATGTATGTCAAAAGATAATACTAATGTACTGATATTGAACTGCAAAGGTTATTGGAATACCAAACTTAAAAAAGAAATTTTACTCTAGACTTCTTCCAGCAGTTCAAAGTAAATGTGTAATTTTTTTCTTTTTTTATTTTTTAATATTCAACTACTTTCTTTTTATGTTTTTAATGAAACAGTTTAACTTAATTATCACTTGGCAAATAGCAACATCTGAGAATCTTGTCAATCACAGACCAGAGGTCCTGACCCTGAGAAGGCCTGACTGAACACAGCATGAAGTTCCTACAGTGGATCCAGCAGGAAGAACCATCTCACCAAGAGCATGATCAGTTAAATACAGCAATAGTACACACGGCTTCTGTGTCCAAGGGCAAGTTACTCGTGGTATTTTTTTCATTTTGTCTAGTCTCCTAAGTTCTTAAGTATAAGACAGAGGATAGGCAACCTATCTTAAACATCAGTTCTTGTTTTTTTAAAAAGGTTTTAATTGATTATCATTAAAAAGAATTCAAGTTGTTGGTAATAATAGCAAATATCTCTCACTTACTGTGTGCTTACTGTGTGCCAGGCATAGTGCTAAATGCAAAGCATTTTCTCACTGCATCAGTGCTTGTATTATCTTACTCAATCTTCACAGGCCTATGAGAAACTATTAATATCTGTTTTACTAATGTAAGATACAGATAATCAATAATCTGCCAAAGGTCATGAATTAATTTAAGTGATAGAATGATGACTTGAGCCTCTATCCTTTTGTCATCCATATCAGCGCTCCTAAAACAGACTCTATGTAGACTACAGAATACAGAGCACTGGTGCTCCCCACCATCCCAGTCCTTCTGATTGCTTCCCTGTATGGAGCTGTCCTATGCCAAAAGAGTTCTGACTTGGTTCTGATATTAAGAAGACATGCAGAGATTACAAGGCAGAAAAGACTTCAGCAGCAGGCTGCTGGAAAAGCAGCAGCAGCAAGTCCAGGCTGAGGAACACAGGGGCACAAAGCTTCCCTACACAACCATTCGCTCCTCCTGTCCTTGAACAGTGTTGCAGCCTAGCTCCTATGAGGAGCGCAACTACTGGGAACAACTAACTGTACATTCATGATGCATGTGCTTTAATTTTATATATCTTCCCTTCGCCAAGAGTCTGTTATATTTTTGGCCCACTATTTATTGAGACAGTTTTGTTTTGTTATTGAGTTGTCCCAGTTCTTTATATATCCCAGATACCAGTCATTTTTCAGATATATGTTTTGCAACATATATATGTTTCTCCTAATTGGTGTCTTTTTAATGATGTCTTTTACTGAGTGGAGGTTTTTAACTTTAATGAAGTCTAACTCACCAATATTTGTCTTTTATAATCATTGCTTTCTATGACTTAAGGAACCTTTTGCTATCTCCAAGTTACAAAGATATTCTCCTGTACTTTCTTCCAAATGCTTCATATTTCAGTCTTCTCTTTCAGGTTTAGGATCATCTTGAATTAGCATTTTTATGTGGTGGGGTTCAAGGTTCATTTTTTTCCCCCACAAATGTAGAAGACTCCTTTTCTCCCCCACTAGATCACTTTGGTTCATTGACAAAAATTAAATGCCATGTTAAGTGTGGGTATATTTTGGGTTCTCTCTTCTCTTCTATTGAAGAATATCTAGATCTTCCTGTAGACAAATTCTTCATAAACAATCATCTACAAAGTTTTACTTCTTTTCTACTCTTCATGCCCCTGACTTCTTTTTCTTGACTTACTTCAGTGGCCAGAGTCTTCAGTGAAGTAACAAACAGCAGTGGTAAGAGTGAAAGCTCTCACTTTGCATCAAATCTTAGGGAGGAACTGTTTAATATTTCACCACGCTGTTTGATATTCACTATAGGTTTCTTACACTTAATTTATTGACAAAGTTCCCTCTGAGTATTTTTATCTGAAATAAGTGTTGCTTTTTCTATATTTGGTAAAATAATATTTTCTCTTTTAAAAGAGAAAAGTTTTTCCTCTTTTATTCTGTTAATTTGGTGCATTAAATTGATTGATTTTTAAACGTTAAACCAAAATCTTTTGTGATAGTTGCTTTCACGTGTCAACTTGATTTGGCCATGGGATGCCCAGATATTTGGTCAAACATTGTTCTGGGTGTGTCTGTGAGGGTGTTTCTATGACAAAATGACCATCTGAATCAGCACAATGAATAAAGCAGACTACTGTCCCTAACGTGGGCAGGCTCAGTCCAATCAGTGGAAAGCCTGAATGGAACAAAGAAGAGGGAACTCTTCCTGCTTGCCTGACTGAGCTGGGACAAGGGTTTTGTGCTGCCTCTTTACTAGAACAAAAACATCAGCTCTTCTTGGGTGTCCAGATTGCTGACTACAGATCCTGGGACACTTCAGCTTCCATTAATTGGAACCAATTGCTTACAATAAATTTACATACATACATATATATATATATATATATATATATATATATGTATGTATCCTATTGGCTCTGGAGAAACCTGAGTAGTACACCTGTGTTCTAGAGATAAATAACACTTAGTCATCAATTACCCTCACTTTACCAGAGTTCAGCTATAACATGTATCTGTTAAGAAATGTAAAACTAGTTGGAAGAGGCTCTTCACAAATATGATAGTGTTTAATGACTGGACACTGTATTGTGGACGTTTTTTTCAGTTCAAGGATAATTTCTACAGCAGAATAAAAACTACTATCAAAGAGCTATTGTCAACTACCAGCAGTGGTACAAGAATGGTTTCTTTTTCAACTAAAACTTGGTTGAGTATATAGATAGGTAGGAAAGAATAAGTTAATATGTTTATATAGCAGGAACAGTATCACACATTCTAACTAAATTATACTATGTATGCCTACACCATCATTCCAACTTTTGAAATAATGATTATACAATTTGCCTTATTGCTCTTTGAAGTATGGCTATTTTAGCACATACTTTAAGGACTTCAAAACCCATGAAGATCTCAAAGCTGGCAGATTAAAAGCCTAGTGTGGATGCCTTTTTACCCTCATATTTGGATTACCTAAATTCAACCTATTCTCTGTTTACAGACTCCAACTAGAGAAGCTATGGTACTCTGTGCCTTTAGACTCTTGGTTTTTCATTTCTCCACCCCCATCCTCCCCACCCCCACCAAAAAAAGAAACATAAAACTGGCATGTGGTTTTAGGTATTTCCCTGCAAATTGCCTTTATTGAAGTTCACATATTCCTATGCTTACACAGCCAGAACCACCTTTCTCTTTTATTTCCTATTATTTCCTATTAATAATTACTCATTAAAATAACTCCTAAGACGCAGTAATGGAAAAACAAACCATAAAAAGGACTCTCTTAAAAATTCCCATTTTTCTACGATTTGTCATTCAAGAAACAAAGATCAAAAGATTAAAAAATGTGGATTGTTGTTGTTCAGTTGCTAAGTTATATCTGACTCTTTTGCAACCCCATGGACTGTAGCCTGCCAGGCTCCTCTGTCCATGGGATTTTCCAGACAAAAATACTGGAGTGGGTTGCCACTTCCTTCTCCAGGGGAATGATTCAGGGATCGAACCCATATCTCCTGTGCTGGCAGGAGGTTTCTTTACCACTGAGCCACCAAGGAAGCCTCATAAATGTACATAGATTAAAAAAAAAAAAAAAACCCATTTAGAAGAATAACGCAAGCAGAAGTTAACTTAAACTAGTCCTTCAATGACCAGGGGGGAAAAATTCTGAACTAGATTATTTCTTAGGTCATAAGCAAAAACTAAGACCTCCTCCGTCTAAAATACCATCAGATTTATGTTCTTAGTGTCCAAAGAGTCTATATTATTAGCTCCAACAGTTTGCAAAAGAAGCTTCTTTTTACCCATTTTTCAAACTGAGGAGTAAGTAGCTGACCTAGGAATAGCTGAAAAAGTGAGAGCAAGAAACAGTAGGATAAAAAAAGGAAACAACAGGATGATGGGAGCACCATAAAACAGAAGAATGTACAGATTCTGCTTGGGGGAAGGGGAAGTCTTGAGCCAGCAAGAATGACTGTGAGGCAGAAAAGAGAATGCAGCTCTGGAAGAATGTGCAGAAGGACAGACAACAGGGCACCTAACAGGGGAAAGAGCAGATCTTATGAATTTAAGATGCAATGAAAACACCTTTATCAACTCTGGTTTTATCATTTTGTTCTGACTGTTATCTCTATGTTACATTATGACTCCCCCCATGGACTGCTGCCCATACTAGAAACAGTCTCATTCTCCAGCTATAACCAAGCATACTTACCTGGGTAACATCCTTCCTATTTCACCTTAATTGCACACAGACTAGGTCAGTTCCCCCTACTACAAAATAACTCCACACCCTGAATATGTGACACAAATGACATCATAATTAAGTAATTAGTTGTGTAATTATTTTATAAAAGTCAGTCTCTAAGTCTTATTTGTAAGAGGACAAAGATCATGTTTATCTTGCTTAAAATTGCGCCTTTCAACCAAGGGGTTGAGGGGGCGGGAGTCAATAAATACTTTTTGCATGAATTAATAAACTGAAAGAAAATATGTGTCTTTAGATATATTTTCAACAATAAATTAGCACTAAAAAAAAAAAGCATTTGTCTACATTTACTTATTTGGCACTTGCAGAGTGCCAGGCACTGTTCTAAGCACATTACATTTAATAATTCTACCCCTTGAGGTTGCCATACTTATTTTGTCCATTTAACTAATGAGAAAACCAACACACAGAAAAGTTTAGTCTGCCCAAGGTCTTTAGAGAAGTCAAGATTCAAGCCCGGTTCCACACACCATTACTAATTAATTTCAAGACAATGCTAGGAAAACAGTGTCTATTAAAGGGTACTTGAAGTATCCTGTAAAATATGTAAGAGGTCTGGGATTTCACGTTTTAGCTCTGCAAGTCTCTTATATGTACAGTGAATTAGGAAAATATTAGTAACTGATTCTTGATGCTGAGCTCTTCCTTGTTTTTAGTAATGAAAATATTACACCAGATTTTAAGAAGAAACAGATAAATTAAATTTTTTCACATTATCTATTGCTGTGTACATAGTACAATGCTAATGCCCAGAGGATTCATTGGAATAGAAATAAATCTACTTCAGGGCTGAGGTAGTTGTTTAAGTCAATGTCCTTTTTTTTTTTTTCTCCCTTTAATGGAACAAAGAAATAATCATCTTATTTTACTGAATCTCTCATGCTATCAAAGATTTATTATGCAAAAATGTAACTGCTAAAAGCATTTATAGTATCTCTTTTTCCTTTAATAAAATCAGACCAATTAAAGTGATAATTGTACATACTTTGTTTAAAAAAGAAACCACACCTCTTAAAAAAGAAGGCTTAATATTGTCTACGTGATTACCATGAAAGCTGAAAAATCTCAATTATCCTTAAATCATCTGAACTTTAATAGGTTTGGTACCTAAAGGTCAGTTTGTATTTCTGAAACTAGAAAACTGAATGGGTTAACAACATCTGGTCTTCAAATGCATTAGATACTAATTTTACTTTACTGCTCTAACTGTGCAGGACTCTATGGAGATTTCCTGGGACAGACCTCCCCTATCCACCCTGCACTGCTCCACCCCCCCACCCCCTCACCCTCACTCCCATGACATCCCATCCTCTACCTGTCTCTTGTTTGTACAAAAACTTTAGCTCCCAGGTCTTTCCCAAGTTCCAAAGAATAAATTAGAGAAGTGAGAAAAATGTGGAAAGGAAAACAGTCAAGTAAGACAATAACAGTTTAGCCATTACACAAATTTAAAGACATTTAATTCCTCCTCAAGAACTAGAGATAACATTTGTGGCCATATCCTTTGAGTTGTTTTGCAGATACTGCAACCCCTACCAGAAGAGGTTAACTGTATGCTGCCCGCAGGCAGGTAGACTCCAGACCAGCTGGAACTAGAATGTTGATGATGTTGACTCTGGATCACCTCACCACCAACCAGTCAGAAGAATGTCCACAAGTTGATCACACAGCTCACAATCCCCTTCTCTCACCCTGTCTTTAAGAACCTTGCCCTGAAAGCCATGGGGGAGTTCTGGCTTTTTGAGCATTAGCCACCTGGACTCCTGACTTGGCACCCTGCAGTAAATGTCACACTTCTCTTCACCATAACCTGGCATCACTAGATTGGTTTTACTGCAATCAGGCGAGTAGAATGAAGTTTGGTAGGTAACACTGCTAACTAGAGCAAACAGTGCCATAGGAAAGGAGCTTGTGCTATGATGTAAAGGCCTCTAATTCAGAGACAGTTGATGCAGGTTCAGCTGAGTGTTTACTGGGTACAAGACATTTAATCACCATCAGTCCTATTCTTGTTTTCATCAATTTATTTCATTTTCTTCAAAATCATACCCCATGGAGCTACCAGCGCTTGTCATGTATCCCATCATGACTCCACAGTTCCCACCACACAGACATAAGTGTATAACTAAGTGAATACTAGAAAACAAAACCTAGCCAGTAGGTTGGTTATGATTTATAATGATTTATAAAATGAACTTGAGAGAATGAATATTTCATATTCTCTGATTAATGCATGCATTCAATTTAGTTCAGTCGCTCAGTCATGTTCGACTCTTTGCGACCCCATGGACTGCAGCACGCCAGGCCTCCCTGTCCATCACTAACTCCCTAAGTCCACCCAAACCCATGTCCATCGAGTCAGTGATGCCATCCAGCCATCTCATCCTCTGTCGCCCCCTTCTCCTCCTGCCCTCAATCTTTCCCAGCATCAGGGTCTTTTCCAATGAGTCAGCTCTTCGCATCAGGTGGCCAAGGTATTGGAGTTTCAGCTTCAGCATCAGTCCTTCCAATGAACACCCAGGACTGATCTCCTTTAGGATGGACTGGTTGGATCTCCTTGCATTCCAAGGGATTCTCAAGAGTCTTCTCCAACACCACAGTTCAAAAGCATCAATTCTGCGGCACTCAGCTTTCTTTATAGTCCAGCTCTCACATCCATACATGACCATTGGAAAAACCATAGCCTTGACTAGATGGACCTTTGTCGGCAAAGTAATGTCTCTGCTTTTTAATATGCTATCTAGGTTGGTCATAACTTTCTCCAACACCACAGTTCAAAAGCATCAATTCTGCGGCACTCAGCTTTCTTTATAGTCCAGCTCTCACATCCATACATGACCATTGGAAAAACCATAGCCTTGACTAGATGGACCTTTGTCGGCAAAGTAATGTCTCTGCTTTTTAATATGCTATCTAGGTTGGTCATAACTTTCCTTCCAAGGAGTAAGCGTCTTTTAATTTCATGGCTGCAGTCACCATCTGCAGTGATTTTGGAGCCCAAAAAAATAAAGTCAGCCACCGTTTCCACTGTTTCCCCATCTATCTGCCATGAAGTGATGGGACCAGATACCATGATCTTAGTTTTCTGAATGTTGAGCTTTAAGCCAACTTTTTCACTCTCCACTTTCACTTTCATCAAGAGGCTCTTTAGTTCTTCTTCACTTTCTGCCATAAGGGTGGTGTCATCTGCATATCTGAGGTTATTGATTCAGTACTGCACAAATACTGCATCTACAACATCCTTCAACACTA
Organism: Giraffa tippelskirchi; assembly: GCF_054371585.1. Taxonomy (NCBI): domain Eukaryota; kingdom Metazoa; phylum Chordata; class Mammalia; order Artiodactyla; family Giraffidae; genus Giraffa; species Giraffa tippelskirchi. The sequence goes on from NC_137275.1 coordinate 156,963,423, forward strand.
TGAGCCAGTAGGGGAAAAAGCATAAAATGATGGCAATTTCTATGTGGGAAAAGCAATTACATGGAAAAATAACTATGGCAGTGAACAGACAACAAAAAATAATAATGTTAAATACCACCAAAGAGGTTACTAGTTTTTATTTTTATTTTGGTTTGCGAGGGGCACAAATCTTTGCACATTACAACTGCAAGTTTGAATTCTAACGATGAACATCACTGCTTTAACTTTTAACTTAAGTAACTTAACTTCGTTTCACATATGATAATTTACATGCTTCCATGCCGTTCTCCCATATCATCCCGCCCTCGCCCTCTCCCATAGAGTCCATAATACTGTTCTATTTATCTGTGTCTCTTTTGATGTCTCGCATACAGGGTTATCTTTACCGACTGACTAAATACCATGTAAGATATAAGAAGATATAAGTTTAAGATATAAGAAGATATGAGAAGACGGTTAATGAAATAACAATGAATTATGCTATCTATAAATGCTACATTCTTTCTAATAATAGTTAAAATGTGATTTCTTACAGAAAAAGAAACTTTATGGATTTTTTTGTTGACAGTTTGTACAATCACTTCTATCTCTTATGAAAAGTAGGTGGATAACTTTCAATAGCTAGACCTAGTATATGTCATTAATAATAAATATTAGGTGATAAACTTGTAAGGTAATACTCAAAATCCTGCACAAGAAACCGTGCACAAGTCTTAGCTATGTGAGAATGGCACCTGCATCATTCTGCTTCACCCTGCTGCTAGGCACCAGGCAGGCACCCAGGTATGGGACAAACGAACTCCTGTATACATGAAAATTCATGTCAGTGTGAACTTAAAAGCTAACTTTCACCCTATGAAATGCTTTAAAGACCTTCTGGCATTTTTTCTTCCTTCTACTGCCTCAGAGAGGTTGTAGAATGAGAAAGTGAGCATCTGTGAGAATGTCAGGTCTGAGGTTCTGCCCTGAAACATAGAGGTTAGGGGTTGTGGAGGGGTGGTGCGGGGAAGCTTTGGACCTGATGGGGACCTCCTGGGAACCAGATGACCTTTCAAATCTCTGACTGGAAGGATTACTTTAATTGTTTCTCTATCCAAGAACATTCACCCCCTGTAACAGCTTTTCACATGAGCTACCCAGCTTTTATTATGGCAGTTGAGGCCCTTACAGTATTTTATGCCACAGTCACAGCTGCTGTCAAGTCTGCAGTAACCATAATCTTTAGGTCAAGCTTTTATTTCACTATAAAGGGCTTTAAATATGAACATGTCTGGTGATAAATTAAGTTGACAGGCGTTTCTTTTTATTACTATTCAAAGGAAGACACATATCTATCCTGTTGTTTCATGTAAACAACTTATAAGTGCCATCATAATTCATAAAGCATAACTTGACTACAATTTCACAGAATTAACATATCATAGCTATAAATTACACATCACATACACTCTTTGAGCTTGTCTTATCTATAATAGAAACTCATAAATTGAAACAAATCTAAAGAATGATAGTAGCTGCATACATCCTCAGTAAATCTGACCAGTATTAAAAGAAAAAAAAAAAAAAAACACCAAATGGTTTTTCAAGTTGTTCGGAGTAGAGATGTGACATCAGGTTCAACTGTGCTATGCTAACCACAGGCAAGTTCTAGTTACAACACTTAACATTTATTAGGCAAGGAAAAGTTCAAAAATAACAATACACGACATATTATCCAAAAGCCCCGACAGACACTATAGCCTAAAATCGAAAAGAAAATGACAATGATGCAAACAAACAGACCAACATTTTGAAGAAAGAAGAGGCAACTGACACCCTGTCCTCTGTCTGTGTCCCCATCAGGAGGAACAGTCCAAGAAAGGAGGATATTTTAAAGGACTGTAAAACCAGGAAAAAAGCTTGGGGCTCCCTAGCTCTTATCTCATTTTCTTCTCTTAGAGAAAGACTTTAGGGTAGGACTATATCAAGCTCACTCATCTGGTCTTTGCATTCCTGGATATCTCAAGAAAGGGAAGAGAAAGTATGAGAATGACTATACATGTTTTATTCCAGGCTCTAGGCTTTGAAAGCAAGGCATCAGAAGGACCCTATGATTTCCCTTTGGGACTTTACAAAATCTTCTACTAAACCCCTATCATTTCCTCTCTCCTACAATCATAATGTTATCATAAACTTACACATGGAGGAAGGCAAATGTATCCTAAACTTTATAGCTGAACCAATCAGGAAAAGAAGTAATGATTTCTTACTCAGAGCAATATTATTATCTGTCCCTGACTTCTGTCACAATAATTGATTTCTACTAAAAACACACTTTTATTTAGTTTTTTGTAGTTATTTTGTTGTTATTGTTAATCGTCTGGCAAGATTGTAGAGCTGACAGGATAAGGACAGCATTATGAATCAGTTTTGGAAACACCCAGATGGATAAAATCATTCTTTGCCTTGCAATGTAAAGAAAATCTACAAACAAGTAAAAAGAAACCAAATGGCTACTTTGATAAAGCAAAGGCCCAAATGGTGGTTGCAAAATCAGGATTAGCTGAATGCCACTAATGCTTGTATGTTTACAAATGTTCTCTTTTCCTAGGATGAGTGATATACTTGAAAGTTATACCATCCAACATCTCTGTGACCCAGAGCATGGATTTTGTAAGTTTCTGATGATAGTACTTTTTATTATTGCCACCATGAACATATATACTGATTGTATGCACTTTACTATAGATGAATGTGAGAGTGAGAAGGGTTAGGTGGTTTGTACAAGGTAATGTAGCTAATAAATAGTGGAGCCAGTGAGGAGGCCAAGCTCTGACTGCAAACATAAGCACACAGCACCCTGTCATCACCCTAACTTGTATGACATGTCGCCTCCATAACAGGGGCCTTGCCCACTCCTGGTTCCACTGCACAGACAATAAAGTTGTATCTCTGTTAGACAATACCCACCACACCACAGTGCCAAGTTTGTGAGCCTGAACACTGGGGCACAGAGGCATGCATGACAGGGATCCTCTGCAAACACCATCCTTCCAGGAGGGAACAGTGGCTCTGTGCACAGAAAAATGGAATGGTATACCCTTTTGAGAATCAACAGTCTCTGTGTTTCATCTCTTATTATGGTGGTGGGATCAACATCCACAAACATTCTTTGATTACATGACTACCACTGCTACACGGGTGCCATTACACCAAGGAAACAAGTTTCCTCAAATTTCATTACAGTTTTGACCAGCTCTAAATGGGCCATAATGCAGCTCTCTTTTGCCTGGAAGGAATAAAGTCCCCTAAAAAAGGTTTCAACAATGAATGGAGAGGCAAATGGCAAAAACCACCATGAAAGCTAAGACCCAGATTTCAGTCTTCCAAGTATTCATTTGGCAAAGAAAATGAATGGTAGGTTTATTATAAAACACAGTAAAGGATTTATGATAGAAACAAGTATCAAAGGTGATGATGGGTGGCATCAGGTAGAGTATAATCTTCCTCAGCAGCTGTGTGCCAGGGAGAATTGCACACGTGTTTGCAGGGTAGTACAAATAAAAGGACTTGTGCCAAGGCCATTATTTTCTACCTCTGTAAGCTGTGGCCTGAAAACTATCACAAACAAGAGTTATGCTTCATGCTCATCAGCCTCAAGGCGAAATGAGTCAGCAAAGCCAGCAGGTCCCTTGTCTGTCTTAAGCAAGTGTGAGAGTGCAAAATTGATGGTGAGGAGGTGTCCCTCAAAACAGCCTGACCCTTAAGACATCTTTTCAGAAACACAGCCAAGTCTGACTATGCTGGGAAAGGCTGTGGCCAGACAAGGAACACTGCCACAGAGCATTATAGAGCCCCAGCTGGGTTCTTAGGCCAACAAATAGGATACCACTATGGATGCCCTGCTACCAATAAGCATAAAGCAGGCCAGCAGGTTCTTTACCTGAGCTATGTAGACAACATCTGAATATGCAAGATTTGAACCCAGTCGGATCACACAGAGAATGGGACAGCCATCGTTTTCTGAAAAATTCCAGGTAGTAACTATTTTAAGCTCTGTAAACCATATGATCTTGGTCACGTTGTTCAAGTCTGCCATTGTAATACAAAAGCAGCCATAGGCAATACACAAACAAATGAGCATGGCTGTGTTCCAATACAACTGCATCACAAAAATGGCAGGAGGTCATACGTTGTCAATCCTTGACTTGGAAAAAAAATGGAGTTTCAGAGAAATAGATGAGGTGGCACTTGACTCTTTGAATGGGCAGTCAACACATAATCAAGAGACAGGAAGTTATCAGCACCCATATTGCCATTTCTGAAAGAACTACAGAAGGCTCTAGAAATGAGGCACAGAGAGAAGTGAGGTGGTGCAGCTCTGGTATATTTCCAACCTGAGCTACAGGCAACTGGCTGTCATGTGCTCTTTTAGTCATGCCATAAAGACTAAGAATAATTTTGTATTAGACAAAAATGTAGCCATATATGCCTTTCGAGGCTAATGACTTGCCATGGAAATTAAAGTTAATACATCAAATTACAAGACACTGATATAAAAACAGTATTTTTCTACAACTGAGTTAACTGACTTGTTACTGACTGGTAAGGTAAATGTGAGAAGCCAAAAGATTATAACTATTTCACAAATCAAAAAGAAGGAAGGTGAAAATTTTCCAAGTTCCCAGTTTTGAAAGTCATAATAATCATGCCATTAACTACAAACTGGTCACACTTCCTTTCCAGGAGGCATACTTGATAAGGCTGCAGCACAAATTCCATGCAAACATGCCAGCATGTCATCTCCAAATATGGGAGAGCCAAAAGTTTACCTGAATCCAAGTCAAGGAATTACTGCTCAGCTCTTGGAGACGAAGCCATTACACTGGCTCTGTGGGGCCTGAGTCATGGTCCAGTGTTGTTGTTTAGTCGCTAAGTTGTGTCCAACTCTTTGCAATCTCATGGACTGTAGCCTGCCAGGCTCCTCTGTGCATGAGATTTCCCAGACAAGAATACTGGAGTGTGTTGCCATTTCCATCTCCAGGGAACTTCCCGACCAGGGATCAAATCCACATCTCCTGCACTGGCAGGCACATTTTTTGCCACTGAGCCACCAGGGAAGTCCCCCGTGGTCCACTGCCCTCCATGAGAAAGAAAGGGTGAACCAAGGGCAAGGAACAAAATAGCCAACAGCTTTATCTCTGTTCGAAATGAACAGCAAAAACTTACTGAACAGCTTCTTTAAATGATTTAGACTTCTAAGTAATTTCTCAAAAGCACATGAGCCCCAAAAGGAGAATCAAAGCCAGCAATTCTTGTTAGGTAGTTTATCCCACCTAATGATTGATTGCTCTTGTAATCAATGATGTTTGGACACAACACTGATCGAAAAATTATCCTCTTAAAGCTATAGCCACTCCTTTCAACCCATACTAGAATTTCTGCTAAACCACTGAGAGGCACACAGACATAAGCTCTACACTAGCAGTCCAGACACTTTGATCATTCAGTTACCAGCGCTGTGCCCTTTAAACTCCTACTATCCTCACCTGTTTATAAACGGGAGGCCCAGTGATCAAGTGCTGAACCACGACAAGTACATGATTGCTCACATTAACCAAGAGTTCCCATTCTTTCAAGAGAGATTCCCTGATGCCTCTGGAGTTACTAGAGATGGAAGTAAAGTAATTAGAACCAGAATTCAGCCTTCAATTCTTAAGCTGCCATATTCTGTTCCTGATCAACTTACTTAACCCCAAATTGAACTGAGTAAGAATTTCCTGATTTTTTCCAAGTTCTAAAATCTATGAAATATGGAGAAAATATATGAGAGTTTGAATGAACTACCTAACAAGAATTGCTGGCTTTGATTCTCCTTTTGGGGCTCATGTGCTTTTGAGAAATTACTTAGAAGTCTAAATCATTTAAAGAAGCTGTTCATAACCTGGTAAAGGTTACTGTTTATAATCAGATAAAAAACTAGGAATCTAAACTTCAGAAAAATACACATAGGAGCTATACAAGGATTTTTCATAGAATTTTATAGGTTTCACAAAACACTAAGGTCTCTCCTTGGACCCCAAGCTAAATGATTTTGAAAGGAAGGGAGAAGATCATGTCTTGTGCATTTTGTCTAACTTACTTGGCAAATGTGGCTACCAGAATAGTTCATTATCACATAAAATCTTTAATTGTACTCAATATAACAAACATTGAGGGCTTATATGTGGAGGAATTCTGCAGGGTTCTAAGAAAGTCCAGAGATAAATAAAAGCACAGCCCTACTCTTCTAGGAGCATAAAAACTAACTAACAACAAAGGCATTTATATAACCAATTACTGAACATACTCAAACAGTCCCAAGAACAAGTCATACTTCATGGGGAAGGGGGCTCATGTGAGTTGAAGCAGACACTGAAAGATACACAGGATCAAAACCGCTAGACAATGAAAGGATGGAAGGGTAGGGAGGTTCAGTGAGAAGGGGTACTGCCTGGTCCGTCAATGTGGATACAGAATGAAAGGTAATATCTGAGAATGGAGTGAAAGAGCACAGAGGGCCTCTGTGAGAAATCTTGTTTACTGATTCCCCAACAACTACACTTGAAAGTATGTGATGTGATACCCAATGAGATAGTAAAACATTAGGAAAATCAGTGTATTTACTACTATCACCCAGAATTAATTCCGTTACAGCACTTGGGAAAAAAAAAATCCTTAGTTCTCTCAAAGTTCACTATTCACACCTGAGGATCAGCAGCAAAAGTTCAACATGAATTGGGGAAATGTTTGTATAACATCGTACAGTGAGACTTATTTGAAACAAAATGTTACTCTCTTAAATACAGTTTTCCAAATGAGCTATCAAAGTCAATTTTGTATTTCATACTCTAATAAAAGAAAGCATTGTAATCTAGGCAGCTTAAGACTGTCTCCAGAGCAATTTGAAAAACAAAGGAGCTGATTAGATTATTGCTTTGGAAGGATTAACTGTTTCTCTTAAAAATGAATGCAAACAGCCAAGTTAATTCAAACCATAGGTCAAAGCAGAATAAATCATGTTGAAATCTTTCAATTTTATCTTCAAAAAATAAAGGCTGGGAGAGTCTTTACTCCACTGTGGATCAAAGTTACTGAGCAAGCAAAAGTGATTAAATAAATAGACTATTATAAGCCATCAGCTCAATCAAGTGAGAACTCTCTGGTTGTCTTAGTGAAAGGAAGATGCTTGATGCTTTTCATAATAAATATCCATTCATAAAATGTGCTGAAATGAACAAAAAAGATCTATTGCCAAGTCCAGCTATTTCACAGAGAAAAGTTGGCAAGGAACTTTGTAACATCTAAAATAGAAAAGTATCAATTAATCATGAAAATGGCTCAGATAACGTGTTAAATTTCATTACATATTATCATAGTCATATCTTAAGCCATTTGTAAAAAAAAAAAAAAAAAAATCACATAAAAATGTAAGTACTAGTCATCTCAAGAAGCAAAACCTTTAAAAAATATGTGTTGGGCCTCCCCACCCCAACTGCAAAGTTAAAACTCACTGGGGTAATGCTGAAAAGTGACAGAAAATACCACGAGGAAAACAGTAACTACCTGGCGAGAACTATATAACCACTTAATGTGTTTTTTTTGCATTCACCTTTACAAACACACTTATGTCACTAGAATAATATTGCATCTGGTGCTTCTTTTACAAAAGTTCCACAGTACAGTCATCTCTCAGTCTCCACTGAGAGATGACTGTACTCTCTTCTTCCAGGAACCACACCCCACCCTCCAACACCATGGGTATCAAAATTTACAGAAGTGCAAGTCCCTTTTTAAAAATGGGGTATATTTTTTAAAGTACTTGCATATAACCTACACACATCCTCCTATACAGTTTAAACCATGTCTCGATTACTAATAATACCTAACACAATGTAAATGCCCCAGCAAATTCAAGTTTTGCTTTTGGAAATTTCTGGATTCTTTTTCCAAATATTTTTGATCTGCAGTTAGTTGAATCCATGGATGCTGAAGCCATAGATAGGGAGGGCCAACTGTATTCTCCTACACAGCAACACCCTGCTTTATGTTACTAATCCTCTACTGTTACATACAGTAGTGCTGTCAGGTTTCTGTTTTGTTTTACTGTTACAAATAAAGATGAGTTGAACATCTTAACAAATAAAATCTTGAACGTTTAACTATTTCCTTAGATAAAATACTCAGCCATTAAAAAGAATACATTTGAATCAGTTCTATTGAGATGGATGAAACTGGAGCCCATTATACAGAGTGAAGTAAGCCAGAAAGAAAAACACCAATACAGTATACTAATGCATATATATGGAATTTGAAAGATGGTAACGATAACCCTATATGTGAGACAGAATAAGAGACCGAATAAGAATAACAGTCTTATGGACTCTGAGGTAGAAGGTGAGGGTGGGACGTTCTGAGAGAATAGCATTGAAACATGTATATTACCATATGTGAAACAGAACACCATTCCAGGTTCCATGCATGAGACAAATGCTCAGGGCTGGGGCAATGGGATGACCCAGAGGGATGGAATGGGGAGGAAGGTGGGAGGGGGGTTCAGGATGGGGTACACATGTAAACCCATGGCTGATTCATGTCAATGTATGGCAAAAACCACTACAATATTGTAAAGTAATTAGCCCCCAACTAAAATAAATAAATTTATTAAAAAAAAAATTCTTAGAAGTAAAATGCCAGATCATGGGATATGCAAACTTTTTAAAGTTTTTCAGACATTTTCGTAACTTTTCTTTCATAAAGATCAGACCACTTTATGTGTCACCAGTAATATATTTTAAGTCATTTCAAATTCATTCTTATAACCTCTAGTTACTGTATTTCTTAAATTATGAACTAAATGACAGCAAAGCAAGGCCAATTTTCAAAGTTTTTATTATTATGCTCCTAATATTTAAAGAACAAAGAGGGCTTCTCTGGTGGCTCAGTGGTAAACAATCTGCCTGCCAATGCAGGAGAAATGGGCTCGATCCCTGGTTCAGAAAGATCCCGCATGCTGCAGAGCAAATAAGCCCATATGCCGCAACTATTGAGCCTGTGCTCTAGAGCCTGGAAGCCACAATTACTGAGCCCATGTGCTGCAACTGCCGAAGCCCACATGCCCTAGAGCCCAGGCTCCTAATAAGAGAAGCCATCACACTAAGAAGCCCACACCTGGCAAATAGAGAACAAGCCCCACTTGCCGTGACTAGAGAGTAGCAATGAAGAGCCAGCACAGCCAAAAATAAATACATTTTTATAAAAAAGTTTGCCCAGGTTAAAAAAAAAAAGAAAGAATGAAGAGGAGAAGACATCTAAATACACTGAAATTGGAAAAACATGTCAATTTTCATAAACTGTATATTAATAACACAAGTCTTTAAATAGTACTGCTAGTTACTGCTAGTATGATTTTACACCCAATTTACTAACAAAGTACTAAAGTAAATCACACAGATTTTTCTTTTATTTGATAATTAATTTGAATATCTCTGCACTGCATGCTTATTTTATACTTAAATATATTTAAAATATGTAAATAATAGTCAAATTCTCAATGTAGTATTTTTCTCAATGTCATTATACCTATAAGTTGCTGTCCTATTATATTGATCTATAGGTTGCACATAGTTCACACAGTTTAACAGCTAAAATAGTCGATTAGTCAATTCTAGTTAAACGAGATACTTAACAGCCTCCACCATATGTAGGCATTCTTGATGCCAGTCCCCAAGACATTCCTCAATTTCTCAGAAAGTCAACTCCCAATAACAAACAAGATGCAATAAATGCTGCCCAAATGTCACAGGCTATATCAATCTCCCTATGAGAAACTGAACATAATTAGATTGTAGCTGCAAGGAACTACTACTGGGCTTCTGAGTGCAGAAAACAGGGTTCATTGTTTTTAATTTATAGTTCAAAGGCATATAGGTGGCCTTGGAAGTTGCAAAGTTAACTATCAAGAAATGTGAATCCTCTAGGCTAGAAAAAGCTGAACATACTTAGGACCTTTTTGAGAATGGCATGTTAAATGAAATGTAATATATTGAGAGAATAAAAGTATAAAATGCCTCTGCTTTCCCTTTAACCCGTTAATGCAGAGTTAAATACAATATCTTAAAATCCAAAAAGAATAGCAGTTTATAACATTCTGATCTCTTTCCTTCATTCTAAGAAAGTTAGGAATGAGAAAAATGGAAAAGTCATATATATCATCTCCATATTATTACCATTTACATTTCTACAAGGTCTAATTGTATATACATGTATCTGATATTGTATACTGTATTATATATAGTATATAAATATGACATATATAATTATATATATATATATATATCTCAGAGCCTAATTCTTTTGTTCACATGTATCAAATATCTGTTACAAGGAATTACCACTACTGCTGTGTCTCTGCTAAGGAGTTAACTGAAACTCATGAATGCTACCTAATAATGGCTGTAGAATTTAGGCAGCTTTGCAAAGTTATTCACATTAAAAAGAAATCAAATTATGTAATATCTTTGATCTTATGTAGACTTACTTTGGTTATCATTTTGAAATGTGTAGAAATACTGAATGACAGTGCTGTGCAAAAAGAATTAACATAGCACTATAGGTCAGTTACTCTTCAGAAACAAACAAACTCATGAAAAAACATAGATCAGATTTGTGGTTACCAGAGCTGAGGTTGGGGCAAGCAGAATTAGGTGAAGGTAATTAAAAAGTACAAACTTTCAGTTATAAGATAAGTGACTACTATGGATGTAAAGTGAAACATGATAAATATAACTAACACTGCCATTACATCTGAAGAGTAAATCCTAAGAGTTCTCACCATGAAGAGAAACTTTTTTTTTCTATTTCTTTAATTTTATATCTGCATGATGCAATGGATGTTCACTTATTATGCTTATTATGGTAAGCATTTCATGATATATGTAAATCAAATCATTATGCTGAATACCGTAAACTTATGCAGTGTTTAAAGTTAATTATATCTCAATAAAAATGGAAGAAAAATTTTAATAAAATACTTTCGGCAGAAGAAAATCAATTTTTGCATAAAACACAAAACAGTAAACTTTTATTTTAATGTAATTAGTAATTCTCAAAGCTACAAATTAAAAAGAGTGATATTACAATTAATATAAGGTAACTTTATTTCCTTTCAGAAGTAACCATAAAAATGGGAATTCAATTTATAGTGCTAGACTGAAACTCAACTGAATAAAGGAAATATAGCATCTCTCCCAGAGTAAAAAGAAAATCAAATTACATTTGGAAGCCTAATAATGAGCAAAGCTATATGAATAAGAAACAACTACAGGATGAAGAGACCAATAAAAACAAAATGAAAACTCAGGCACAAATGAAAATAATTTTGAGTGTTTACAGCAGTGCCTCTCAGATCTGATACATATTACCCTCTCAGATCTGATACATATTACCCTCTCAGATATGATACTATTACCTCTCAGAGCTGATAATATTACCCTCTCAGATCTGATACATATTACCCTCTTAGATCTGATACATAATACCATCTCAGTTCTGATACATATTACTCTCTCAGATCGATACATATTACAATCTCCTGACAAGCTTGTAAAAAATACAAATAAACAGTTCACAACCCAGAAAAAGCTCTAAATACTGATTAAAGGCTCTCCATGTAACTCTAACGGAGAAGGCAATGGCACCCTGCTCCAGTACTCTTGCCTGGAAAATCCCGTGGAAAGAGGAGCCTGGTAGGCTACAATCCACGGGGTCGCTAAGAGTCGGACACGACTGAGCGACCTCACTTTCACTTTTCCCTTTCATGCATTGGAGAAGGAAACGGCAACCCACTCCATTCTTCTTGCCTGGAGAATCCCGGGGATGGCAGAGCCTGGTGGGCTGCCGTCTATGGGGTCGCACAGAGTCGGACACAACTGAAGCAACTTAGCAGCATGTAACTCTAATAGACAGCCACATTAGAAGATAATAAGCAGATTAGAGAAAATAAAGTCTCTCACTGTTTCCATTGTTTCACCAACTATTTGCCATGAAGTGATGGGTTCAGTTCAGTCACTCAGTCATAGCCAGCTCTTTGCGACCCCATGGACTGCAGAACCACAGGCTTCCCTGTCCATCACCAACTCCTGGAGTTTACTTAAACTCATGTCCATTGAGTCAGTGATGCCATCCAACCATCTCATCTGCTGTCATCCCCTTCTCCTGCCCCCAATCCTTCCTAGAATTAGGGTCTTTTCCATTGAGTCAACTCTTCTCATGAGGTGGCCAAAGTATTGGAGTTTCAGCTTCAACATCAGTCCTTCCAATGAACATCCAGGACTGATCTCCTTTAGGATGGACTGGTCCGATCTCCTTGCTGTCCAAGGAACTCTCAAGAGTCTTCTCCAACACCATAGTTCAAAAGCATCACTTCTTCAGCGCTCAGCTTTCTTCATAGTCCAACTCTCACATCCACACATGATTACTGGAAAAACCATGGATGTAAGAGTTGGACGGTGAAGAAAGCTGAGCGCCGAGGAAGTGATGCTTTTGAACTATGGTGTTGGAGAAGACTCTTGAGAGTTCCTTGGACAGCAAGGAGATCGGACCAGTCCATCCTAAAGGAGATCAGTCCTGGATGTTCATTGGAAGGACTGATGTTGAAGCTGAAACTCCAATACTTTGGCCACCTCATGAGAAGAGTTGACTCAATGGAAAAGACCCTAATTCTAGGAAGGACTGGGGGCAGGAGAAGGGGATGACAGCAGATGAGATGGTTGGATGGCATCACCAACTCGATGGACATAGGTCTGGGTGAACTCTGGGAGTTGGTGACGGACAGGGAGGCCTGGCATGCTGAGATTCATGGGGTCGCAAAGAGTCAGACACGACTGAGCAACTGAACTGAACTGAACTGACTAGATGGACCTCTGTTGGCAAAGTAATGTCTCTGCTTTTTAATATGCTGTCTAGGTTGGTCATAACTTTTCTCCCAAGGAGTTAGCGTCTTTTATTTCATGGCTACAATCACAATCTACAGTGATTTTGGAGCCCCAAAAAATAAAGTCAGCCACTGTTTCCACTGTTTCTCCATCTATTTGCCATGAAGTGATGGGACCAAATGCCATGATCTTAGTTTTCTGAATGTTGAGCTTTAAGCCAACTTTTTCACTCTCCTCTTTCACTTTCATCAAGAGGCTCTTTAGTTCTTCTTCACTTTTTGCCATAAGGGTGGTATCATCTGCATATCTGAGGTTATTGATATTTCTCCCGGCAATCTTGATTCCAGCTTGTGCTTCATCCAGCCCAGCATTTCTCATGATGTACTCTGCATATAAGTAAGCAGGGTGACAATATATAGCCTTGACATACTCCTTTCCCAGTGTGGAACCAGTCCATTATTCTATGTCCAGTTCTAACTGCTGTTTCTTGACCTGCATGCAGATTTCTCAGGAAGTAGGTAAGGTGGTCTGGTATTCCCATCTCTTTAAGAATTTTCCACGGTTTGTTGTGATCCACACAGTTAAAGCCTTTAGTGTAGTCAGTGAAGCAGAAGTAAATGTTTTTCTGGAATTCTCTTGCTTTTTCAATGATCCAATGGATGTTGGCATTTTGATCTCTGGTTCCTCTGCCTTTTCTAAATCTAGCTTGAACATCTGGGAGTTCTCAGTTCACATACTGTTGAAGCCTATCTTGGAAAATTTTGAGCATTACTTTGTTAGCACTTTACTTTGTGAAATGAGTACAACTGTGCGGTAGTTTGGACATTCTTTGGCAATGCCCTTCTTTGGGAATGGAATGAAAACTGACCTTTTCCTGTCCTATGGCCACTGCTGAGTTTTCCAAATTTCCTGGCATATTGAGTACAGCACTTCAATAGCATTATCTTTCAGGATTTGAAATAGCTCAACCGGAATTCCATCACCTCCACTAGCTTTGTTCGTGACACGCTATAAAACACAAGTGGGCGCCATCTCATGTAACAGTAGTAGCCATAAGATTCAGAACATAATCACTTAAATGACAAATGTTAGTGGCTACTAGGTTTGAGAATAATTACAGAGAGGGAAAAAATATTCTGAGGACTGAAACAGAAACATAGACATTGCAAAACAGATAATAAAAAAGAAGAGGAAAGGAAACCAAATGTATGTATGCATTTGATAATTAAAATAAACCAGTTTCTCACTCACAGACACAGAGAAAAGACTTGTGGTTGCCAAGGGGTAGGGTAGGGAAGGGACGGATGGATTGGGAGATTGGGATAGCAGATACATAGTATTATATATAGAATGGATAAACAACAAAGTCCTAAAGAAAACACAGAGAGCTATAGTCAATCTCCTGTGATAAACCATAATGGAAAAGAATATTTTTAGAAAAAAAAGAAAAATATATATATATAACTGAATCACATTACTATACAGAGGAAGTTAACAGGGTAAATCAAATGTACTTCTAAAAAAATAAAAGATAAACCAGTTTTCACCTTAAAGAATCACTCTATTGCTTCCCTGAAACTCTTAGGCAATTACATTTTCCTCCAAACTCAATATGGTAAAACCTCTCCCTAAGAAGATAGAAGCAGAACAACTGTATTGTCAATTAATATCCACAATCCCCTTAAAAGGGCTCCTTGTGGGCTTCCCTGGTGGTCCAGTGGTCAGGAATCCACCTTGCAATGCAGAGGACACAGGTTTGATCCCTGGTCCAGGAAGATCCCACATGCCCCTGAGGTGGCTAGGCCTGTGCACCATGACTATTGAACCCAGGATCAAGAGCGTGTGCTCTGAAACAAGAAAAGCCATTGCAATGAGAAGCCCATGCATCACAACTAGAGAGTAGCCCCTTCTCACAGAAACTAGAGAAAGCCCTCAGCAACAAAGATCAAGTGCAGCCAAAAATGTTTTTTTTTTTTAAAGCAGGGTGATGGAGTTGACAGCCATCGAGGCTATGTTGCTGTGAGGAAAAGTATGAAGATATTGATGATGCATGTGATAACAAGCAAGTCATTCCATTTTCTTTCTCTCGCTTCTCTGGCTATAAGCACACTCTGTTCTCTTGATAACACTCAGGGGAAACAGGTGTTTTTTGTTTTTAGCTTCTACATTGCATTGTTTCATGAATACATTCTATTAATAATCTCAGAATGAATTTGTTTTATATAATTTGAGGGCTATTGTGCATTCATTCACTTCTAAAATTATAATGCTTTAGAAAACAATCCTTTATGATAGTAAGCCATAGGAATCAGAGAAAAACTATTCCAGAAAACAGTATAAAGATGTTTTACAGACAGAAGCAAAGGCAAAATTAATTGCCAAAGGAACCCTTCTACACTGGTAATGTAAATTGGTACAGCCATGGAAAACATTAAGGAGGGTCCTTCAAAAACTAAAAACAGACCTGTCATATGATCCTGCAATCCCACTCCTGGGCATATATCTGGAGAAAACCATAATTGAAAAAGGTACATGCACCCCAATTTAACTGTACCACTATTTACAATAGCCAAGATGGGAAAGCAACCTAAATGTCCATCAACAGATCAATGGATAAAGAAGATATGCTATACACACACACAATGGAGGATTACTCAGCCATCAAAGAGTAAAATAATGCTTTTTGCAGCAATGTGGAAGGACCTAGAGATAATCATACTAAGTGAAGTAAGTCAGACAAAGACAATTACCACATGATAGCATTTATATGTGGAATCTAAAAGATAACATAAAATTACACAAGCAAACTTCTTTACAAAACAGAAATACACCCACAGACATGGAAAACAAACTTAACAATTACCTAAGGTGGAAGGGCAGGGAAGGGATAAATGAGGAATTTGGGATTAACAAATACATATCACCATCTATAAAATAGATAACCAATAAAGACCTACTAGATGGCACAGAGAACTATATATTCAATGTTCCATAATAATCTATAAGGGAAAAGAATCTAAAAAAAAGAATAGATGTGTAGATGTATGTACGTATAACGGAAACACTTTGCTGTACACCTGAAACTAAGACAACACTGTAAATCAACTCTACTTCAATTAAAAAAAAATAATTACCACAAAACTAAACAAGTTAATTTCTAATAGCAGAAATTGCAAACGGAATAGACAAAATGCATCCAAATATCCTATGCTGGGTCCTGCTGCTGCTGCTTAGTCGCGTCAGTCGTGTCCGACTCTGTGCGACCCCATAGACGGCAGCCCTCCAGGCTTCCCCGTCCCTGGGATTCTCCAGGCAAGAATACTGGAGTGGGTTGCCATTTCCTCCTCCAGTGCATGACAGTGAAAAGTGAAAGTGAAGTCGCTCAGTCGTGTCCGACTCTCCGCGACCCCATGGGCTGCAGCCTACCAGGCTCTTCTGTCCATGGGGTTTCCCAGGCAAGAGTACTGGAGTGGGGTGCCATTGCCTTCTCCGATGCTGGGTCCATGATACACCAAAACAGTAAAATTTCACATATCTGACTTACAACAAAATGAATAAGGTTCCTTCTTTAAGAGTCTGTTCATGGAACAGAAAATTATACCCAACCTATATTTTAGGATAAAACTCATAGAAATACAGTAATTTCATCCTTCACCAGCCATTAGTCTCATCTAAGAAAAATGTATTTTCTTATCTGCCCATGACACCATTCATCAAGAAAAGAAGAATAAAATCAATATTCACATCTTCACTAGATTAGTACTTGTTATTAAGCCTTATAAGTTATTGACCACTGTTTTTCAAAACAGAAAGGAAAAGTACTGTCATCCTTGATACATCAAGATAGTCTATAATTTGTCTAAAAAGTTTTTATTTGGATTATATTATCTCGTCATGAGGCAATCTAATTTCTGTGAGGAGATAGTAAGAGCCATCTGAGAAGGAAGGACACTTTGAGGTTTCACAAGCAAGTAAAAGAATAAATATTGTATAAAGCTCACCCTATGAAGATAGAGAGAACCTAAAATGATAATAAAGCAATTAATTACTGGGGACTCAAGGTGGTATCTACTAATAAATGTATACATATGTGCCTGTAAAATAGGAGCATTTGGTTCAAATACAAAGCAAATGAAATATATAATGGAAATGAAAGCTTAAATTATGTAAATGTTGGCTATGTTTTTTCCCAATATTTCAATATAAGTATGAAATTTTAGAGCTGACATGACTCTAAAGACTATTCCTGCCTTGTGGATGATTGTGAGTCTTTAAAATTCAAGTATTTATCTGCATTAGTATTACTCCCCCAACATTTCAGTCCTATTTTTATAAGTGGAATTGAGAATGGTCATGATTTTCACAAAGACTTTTGAAAAAATGTACTCATCTTGCCCTCTACAGTAGTGACAATAATGTGTAGGAACTGTTTATATTTGGAAGCTCAAATGAAAATAGGTTGAAGATTGTTACCTCTGCATAGAGCATATGTGACATGAACAAGAAATGTGGTTTCCACACACAAGATAAAGTATAACTCTTTGCCAATTATTTCCTCTGTCAAAATACATTACATGTGTGTATGTATACATATATATACACACACACACACATATCAGAGAGAAAGTGAGCACCAAGAGATGGTGGAAGTCACTTGTTGATCACCATATGATGATATTAAAATGTATCCTTACAGATATGATTAACTTTTAAAACAAACACATTCATTAAAAACACACTGATGTCTATGAATCAATTTTTAAAAATCCATTCTGTAGTTCTAAGAAACTGTAATCAATGTAATGAGGTAGAAATAAATTTAATATCAACACCCTTTAAGGAATGTTTGCAATAAAACTATAACATCACTGAATCTGACCTAAGAATGAAAATAAATAAATAGTTGAACTGAAAAATCTAAAACAATTTTACTTGGAGTAACAGATTTATGTATTCTCATTAAATGAAACATGAGTATGTTAACCGCAATGAAAGAGTTACCATTTTATTACTGGTATATCTGGACAATAAATGCTTATATAAGAAAAGCTACCTTACTTCTTTCCTCAGAATCTCTTTCTTCCCAAATTTCACAAAACCACAAGTTTCACAGAAGTAAAAGCCATTCAGAATTTATAAAAGAAGACTAACACACAATCTTCTGAAGTCACACAGAGCTCTTTGAAGGGCTCTGCAATGCTGTGGTGATTGGGAATCTGTGGTTTCCCAAGGGGAAGTTATAAAAATCACGGAGGCTGAAGACAGTACCAACTGAAAGACCAAACAGATAGCTTAGTCAACTAAATAGCCAGCTGTTTCCAAAGACTGCTCTCATTTAAAGTATCTTCAAGTTGCAGGGGGGGTTGGGGGGGTGATGGTGGACAGGGAGGGAGGGAAGCACAAACTGACAAAGGACCATTGACATATATACACTATCACATAAAACAGATAGCTGGTGGGAAGCAGCTTCTATATAACAGGGCACCCAGCTTAGTGCTCTGTGATGACCTAGAGGGGTGGGATTGTTGGGGGGAGGCTGAAGAAGCAGGAGATGTGTTACATATAACTGATTCAGTTCAGTTCAATTGCTCAATTGGGTCCGACTCTTTACAACCCCATGGACTGAAGCACATCAGGCCTCCCTGTCCATCAGTAACCTGGAGTTTACTCAAACTCATGTCCATCGAGTCAGTGATGCCATCCAACCATCCTCTGTCATCCCCTTCTCCTTCCGCCTTCAATCTTTCCCAGCATCAGGCTCTTTTCCAATGAGTCAGTTCTTCCCATCAGTGGCCAAAGAATTGGAGTTTCAGCTTCAGTCCTTCCAGTGAATATTCAGGACTGATTTCCTTTAGGATGGACTGGTCCAATCTCCTTGCAGTCTAAGGGACTCTCAAGAGTCTCCTCCAGCACCACAGTTTAAAAGCATCAATTCTTCGGCACTCAGCTTTCTTTACAGTCCAAATCTCACATCCATACATGATTACTGGAAAAACCATAGCTTTTACTAGAAGGGCCTTTGTTGGCAAAGTAATGTCTCTGCTTTTTAAATACTGCCTAGATTGGTCATAGCTTTTCTTCCAAGGAGCAAGCGTCTTTAAATATCATGGCTGCAGTCACTATCTGCAGTGATTTTGGAGCCCGCAAAAATAAAGTCACTGTTTCCCCATTTATTTGCCATGAAGTGATGGGACCAGATGCCATGATCTTAGTTTTCTGAATGTTGAGTTTTAAGCCTACTTTTTCACTTTCTTCTTTCACTTTCATCAAGAGGTTCTTTAGTTCTTCTTCACTTTCTGCCATAAGGGTGGTGTCATCTGCGTATCTCAGGTTATTGATATATCTCCCAGCAATCTTGATTCCAGCTTGTGCTTCATCCAGCCTGGCATTTCACATGATGTACACCACATAGAAGTTAAATAAACAGGGTGACAATATACAGCCTTGATGTACTCCTTTCCCGATTTGAACCAGTCTGTGGTTCCATGTCCAGTTCTAACTGTTGCTTCCTGACCTGCATCCAGATTTCTCAAGAGGCAGGTCAGGTGGTCTGGTATTCCCATCTCTTTTAGAATTTTCCACAGTTTGTTGTGACCAACACAGTCAAAGCCTTTGGTGTAGTCAATAAAGCAGAAGTAGATGTTTTTCTGGAACTCTCTTGCTTTTTCGATGATCCAAAGAATGTTGGCAATTTAATCTCTGGTTCCTCTGCCTTTTCTAAATCCAGCTTGAACATCTGGAAGTTCACAGTTCATGTACTGTTGAAGCCTTGCTTGGAGAATTTTGAGCATTACTTTACTAGTGTGTGAGATGAGTGCAATTGTGCAGTAGTTTGAGCATTCTTTGGCATTGCCTTTCTTTGGGACTGCAATGAAAAACTGACCTTTTCCAGTCTGGTGGCCACTGCTGAGTTTTCCAAATTTTCTGGCATATTGAGTACAGCACTTCCACAGCATCATCATTTAGGATTTGAAATAGCTCAACTGGAATTCCATCACCTCCACTAGCTTTGTTCATAGTGATGCTTCCTAAGGCCCACTTGACTTCACATCCCAGTATGTCTGGCTCTAGGTGAGTGATAATACCATTGTGGTTATCTGTGTAATGAAGATCTTTTTTGTATAGTTCTGTGTATTCTTGCCACCTCTTCTTAATACTGTCTGCTTCTGTTAGGTCCATACTATTTCTGTCCTTTATTGTGCCCATCTTTGCATGAAATGTTCCCTTGGTATCTCTAATTTTCTTGAAGAGATCTCTAGTCTTTCCCATTCTATTGTTTTCCTCTATTTCTTTGCACTGATCACTGAGGAAGGCTTTCTTATCTTTCCTTCCTATTCTTTGGAACTCTGCATTCAGATGGGAATATCTTTCCTTTTCTCCTTTGCTTTTCGCTTCTCTTCTTTTCACAGGTATAAGTAAGGCCTCCTTAGACAGCCATTTTGCTTTTTTGCATTTCTTTAACTGATTAAACGGAGAAGGCAATGGCAACCCACTCCAGTACTCTTGCCTGGAAAATCCCATGGACGGAGGAGCCTGGTAGGCTGCAGTCCACGGGGTCGCGGAGAGTCGGACGTGACTGAGCAACTTCACTTTGACTTTTCATTTTCATGCATTGGAGAAGGCAATGACAACCCACTCCAGTATTCTTGCCTGGAGAATCCCAGGGACGGGGGAGCCTGGTGGGCTGCAGTCTATGGGGTCGCACAGAGTCGGACACCACTGAAGCGACTTAGCAGCAGCAGCAGCAACAACTGATTAAAATATAATGATTAGTAAAATAAGGCATCTTCCAAAAATAGGTTTATATGTTTGGTTTCAACTCTCTCTTTCTTTGACACTATTAAGCTACCTTTTCAGCCTTTACACAGGAGGAGAAAATAAAATATTAACTTCCTTTAAAAGAAAGCCAAAGATTTACTGTTTTTTGTGTTTTCCTGAAAAAGTTTTAGACC
The DNA here is from genome assembly GCF_054371585.1 of Giraffa tippelskirchi. Lineage (NCBI taxonomy): Eukaryota > Metazoa > Chordata > Mammalia > Artiodactyla > Giraffidae > Giraffa > Giraffa tippelskirchi. The sequence goes on from NC_137275.1 coordinate 156,984,328, forward strand.
TGAGTTTACTCGTTTCATAAATCCATCACCTTCTTTATCCAGATGGAATATTCTCTGGATGATCACAAGCAACACTCTTAAAGTGGGTGTTAGGACATGGGAATGAAGCTATGAAATAAATTTATCTAATACATACATTAAATATATAAATATGACATATTCAATGTGATATATCAATATATATTAAATTATATATACATAGAAACATACATAACATTTGTGCAAACATGGAAACTGTTGACTGAGAAAAGAAGTGGAAGAGATCTGGAGAATACCTTTGTATATAAACATTATATTACTCTGTTCCGTCACATTTAGATATCTCATCAACTTCTGGTAATGTTGAAAGAAATTGTCTAAGATGATATTAATAAATTTAAAAGATGTATTCTGTAGCAGAGAAGAAGAAAGGTGGGTAGGGGTGTTCCCAGAACTCAGGAGACAATGTACTATCCTGTATCTCGATTTGTGGGGAGGACTCTTAGCAAGGGAGAGCTACATAGGCACAAGAGGTAAGAACTGCTCTCTGCTGCAAGACAGGTCAACACCCAATAATATACAGTATTATAGAAAAGACTGTTTTTAGTCACAAGAATAACTTTACTATTTATGAATACAAAGACTAATTACATGGCATTATCCCCAAAGCATGCCCTAACGGGATGAAAACATTTCTAAGGGAAATGCTCTCCTGAGGGGTACACTGCCCCATACAATCCACAGGAGGATCTAACATGCACCTTTCAACTAATCATGCTAACCACATAGCCATCCATTTTAAAAACCTGATCCATATTTTCTGTTTTTAGAGTTCAACTTTCAACTTTCACTGTAAAACTTTAATTTTGCAAGAAAAACAATGAGAGGAAATAGGAAAGACTATGTACAGATCTCCAGTTCTAACCTCCTTAGAAAACTATACTATACATCCTGATCTGATCCTTTTTTGCTCTTTTTTATGGAGTCTTTCCTCCTCACCTCACATCAACATCTCAGGCTCTTATGTTATTCCTCCAGGACAGCAGTCTAATTAGAACTCTCATGATAAGATTCAAAACATACACACACACGAACATATACACACAAGTGATATTCTCAATTACTAGTACAGAATTTCTAAGTCATTCTTAGAAATGCATTGAAAAATGCATTTTAACATTAGAAACACAAAATCAGGGTTACACTCTTCGACTTAAAATCTATTTTTTACTGATCAGTGTTTAAATCCTAAAAGTACATGGAGCTTACAGTATAGCTACAAAGATTATCCTTCTACAAGGTGCTGAACCATGCAGCTAGCAAAAGTATTTGATAAAAATTATAGATGCTACTGCTTTTGTAGGAATAACTTTTAACTTTTTATGATAATGATGATGTTTTGTTTTTAAAACCTAGAAAGCTGTATAGTTCCTTTTTTAAAATCATTTAAGCTATATAGTTAAGAGACCATTCAGTTCAGTTGTTCAGTTGTGTCCAACTCTTTACAACCCCATGGACTGCAGCACACCAGGCCTCCCTGTCCATCATCAATTCCTGGAGCTTACTCAAACTCATGTCCATAGAGTTGGTGATGCCATCCAACCATCTCATCCTCTGTCATCCTCTTCTCCTTCCACCTTCAATCTTTCCCAGCATCAGGGTCTTTTCAAATGAGTCAGTTCTTAGCATCAAGTCGCCGAAGTATTGGAGTTTCAGCTTTAGCATCAGTCCTTCCAATGAATATTCAGGACTGATTTCCTTTAGGATGGACTGGTTGGATCTCCTTGCAGTCCAAGGGACTCTCAAGAGTCTTCTCCAACACCACAGTTCAAAAGCATCAATTCTTTGGCACTCAGCTTTCTTTATAGTCCAACACTCACATCCATACATGACTACTAGAAAAACCATAGCTTTGACTAGATGGACCTATGTTGGCAAAGTAATGCCTCTACTTTTTAATATTCTGTATAGGTTGGTCATAACTTTTCTTCCAAGAAGCAAGCATCTTTAAATTTCATGGCTGCAGTCACCATCTGCTGTGATTTTGGAGGCCCCAAAAATAGTGTGTCCCTGTTTCCATTGTTTCCCCATCTATTTGCCATAAAGTAATATAAAGAGACCATTAAGTCTTGTAAATATGATGAACAAGGAGACTACCAATAAACTTTTCCTTTGGCTCTTACCTATTGACTGCAACAATAAAGTAGTTGTAATTTTCTCCTCCTTTATTTCTCTGACAAAAGTGTCTATGATTTCCACACAGTCTTCATAGTACAACAGCCAAAAGATGTTAAGAAATTACATGTTTCTGGTTTTAGAATCAGTACCTGAAACCAGGTGAATAATAACAAACATTTAACTAACATTTCCTCAGTGCTAAGCACTGGGCACTGTGCTAAAATCCTTACATAAGCTGCTAAGTCACTTCAGTCGTGTCCGACTCTGTGCGACCCCAGAGATGGAAGCCCACCAGGCTCCCCCATCCCTAGGATTCTCCAGGCAAGAACACTGGAGTGGGTTGCCATTTCCTTCTCCAATGCAGGAAAGTGAAACGTGAAAGTGAAGTCGCTCAGTCGTGTCCGACTCTTAGCGAACCCATGGACGGAAAATCCTCTGTCCCTGGGATTTTCCAGGCAACAGTACTGGAGTGGGGTGCCATTGCCTTCTCCGTACATAAGCTAGCTTTCAGAATAACTTTACCAGGTAGGTATTATCTCAGATGAGGACACTAAAGAACAGAGGAGATAAGTACCTTAAATGAGAGCATACAGTTACTAATTGGCAGAAATGACAGTTGAAGGCTGTTACTCTGAATCCTTTGCTTGTAACCACTGTACTCAGTACCTCTCAGAATACTATTCCCACATGGGAGCCGTTCTACACACTGGCTCCCAGAGAACGAACACTTGCATTTTCTAAATAATTAAAGCAAAGGTCATTCTCTCTTATCAGAATGCTTGAGTATTCAACCTGAACCAGTCAACTACAGCACCAGGAGCAACCCAGAAATCTCAACCAATGGATTGAACAATTTCCATTGGGAAACCTTCAGTTATCATAAGACAGTATTATCTAATTTACTGGACTATCAAAAGAGACGATGGCTTCATTGAAATGAAGAGTGAAAATATTCAATATCCAATGTCAAAGTTTTTTTCTCAAGCCCTGTTATCTGTGGATAAATGTATCTATCCACTGATTTGCTAAGCAAACCAAGTCCATGTAAAGCAACACTATTTATATACATATGCCTCATTTTATTGCACTTCAGTTTTTATAAATGGAAGATTTGAGGCAATCCTGCCTTGAGCAAATTTACTGGCACCATTTTTCCAATATCATTTACTCATGTCATGTCTGTTTCACATTTTGGTAATTCTCATACTACTTCAAACTTTTTTATTATTATTATTAAATGCTTGTTATGGTGATCTGTGATCAGTGATCTTCAATACTGCTTTTTCTGAACTTTTTATTTTAAACTAGTCTGGAGAAAAGTTGCAAAAATAGGAAAAAAATTTTCTTATATCCTTTACACCATTCTCCTAATGTTCTAGCTATTTTTTAATTAATTTTTATTGGAGTATAGTTGCTTTATAATGTTGTGTTCGTTTCTGCTGTGCAGCAAAGTGAATCAGGTAGACATAAACATATATCCCCTCTTTTTTGGATATGCTTACCATTTAGGTCACCACAGAGCATGCTGTGCAGGCAGTTCTCATTAGTTATCTATTCTATACATAGTAAAGGGCATGGCAGCCCACTCCAGCATTCTTGCCTAGAGAATCCCCATGGACAGAGGAGTCTGGCGGGCTACAGTCCACGGAGTAACAAAGAGTCACACATGACTGAGCAACTAAGCACAGCACAGCACAGTGTATACATGGACTTCTCAGGTGACTCAGTAGTAAGGAATCCACCTACCACTGCAAGAGATGTGGGTTCGATCCCTGAGTCGGAAAGATCCCTTGGAGAAGGAAACAGCAACCCACACTAGCATTCTTGCCTGGGAAATCCCACAGGCAGAAGAGCCTGGCAGGCTACAGTCCATGGGAGTCACAAAAAGTCAGACATGACTTAGCAACTAAACAACAACAAAAAGTGTATATCCAAGACCTTAAGTTTTTAAAAAAGGATCATCTTGTATAAGATACTTTAGAAATTTAATTCTATCAGTTGAAAATATTATACAACTCTAATGTTGATAATAAATTCTACAATGTGGAAGATCTAGAAAAATTATAATTCAAACAACTATTCATTTCAGAAACAAACATGCCAAAATCCTTACCATCATACTGTATTCCTTACTTGACTATCAAGCCTCTTATGTTCTTAACTCCAATGTTTATTCTTTTTGAATAAACATTTTTATTTTTATAAAATAAAAAATTTTTATTTATAAAAAATTTTAAAAATGTTTATTCTTTTTTATACGCATTGTCTTAGATGTATATTAAAATTATACATATATATAGGTAAATATTAATCAAATTACCACCAAATTCAATTGTACTGTCGGAGCTTTTATTTGTCCTTTTAAAGTTTACTATATAATATTCTCTCTTAAATTATATATAAAATTTTAGCCTGAAAGTTATTTGTAGAGTCAGAGTCCCAGGGGAACATCACTGATCATCAGGATTACTTTCTTCCATAAGGAAAGTCAACCCTGAATGTGCGCCAAGACATTCCTTCCCTAAATCTGTTTCATTTCAACCACCGGGAACGATGCCCCTCAACCAGCAGTGCATGCAGCAGATAACTAGGATCTGCTTCAGATAGGCAGGAAATGCTGGTATTTATCTTTCCCTTAGGCAAATGGCACCTCATGCAGAATTAAAGAAACCAAGGGATTTGGAAACTGTAGGCATAATTACCTGTCAGAATCTACTAGAAGCTTTCTAAAGTTAATATCCTAATACTTATTGCTCCCACAGGAGAATTTCAGAATGTGCTTTAGAAAAGCTGATTCAATGTATGCTGATCATCTATTTGATGCCATTTAAATATAGTATTATTTAGTAAAAGAGATACAAATTCTTACAGAACTAAAATACTTTTAAGATTTTACTACCATAGGCATATATATGAACTCACTATACCTCTTGCACAATCAAAACACTAAGAATAAAACAAACCTTTACTCTTAAATTAGCTCCGCAGCTTAAAGGAAAACTTGACAGAGGTCTACACAAACAGTGATGACCACCTCTCTGGTAGTATTGTTAGTGCCATCTCCACACAACTGACATTTGAGGACAGATAATTCTTTGTGGTGGGGCACTGTCCTATGCATTCTGCAGCAGCAGCACCTGTGACTGCCATTCACTAGATGCAAGTAGCCCAGTCATGACAATCAAAAATGTCCCCAGACACTGTCAAATGCTCCCTGGGGCCAAGATCATCCCAGAGTTCAGAACCGATACACTAGTGGAGATGGCCACATGCAGGGTGCAGTCTGGCTCTGCTCCTTTGTGTGTGCACCAGGGAGAGACATTTCACCTCTCTGCCTCAGTCTATCCTCCCTCTAATAACTGGTAAGGATTAAAGGAGAAAAGAACTGACTACTGCTAGGACTGTTTTGACTGTATACTTTGTTGCATCTCTCTCTACTTCTTAGGCTTTCCAGGTAAAGAATTTGCCCGCCGATGCAGGAGATGCAAGAGATGCAGGTTTGATTCCTGGGTTGGAAAGATCCCCTGGAAAAAGGAATGGCTACCCACTCCAATATTCTTGCCTGGAAAATTCCATGGACAGAGGAGTCTGGCAGGCTACAGTTGATGGGGCCTCAGAGAGTCAGACACAACTGAATGCACACACAAGAACACAACTTCTGACTCCCTAAACTACAAATATGTACTTTCCAAAAAAAGTTTTCTTTATGATGTAAAACTAAGGAATTTTTAAGGGGGAAGGGCATTACTAGGTTTATGGATTACTTAAAGAGCTCTCTTAAGAGCTCAGGCTTGCAGGCTCTAAGAATATGATCCCAAATCCTACTACCTACCATAATCTATGCATCAGAGAACAAGGACGATCTCTTGGTCACTGAAACACATCACATACTTTCCCTGCTCTGTTCTCCAGCTCTGACTCGTCTGATGGGGAATATAACTCTACCACATGTGTACATACACACCTGCTAGATTCCAGCATTTTTCATAAAGTATTTTCCTGATGGCATTTGAATCATCTCTCTCTTACACAAAACATTATGGCGAAATTTCTCTCCTAGTACTTGTACTCTTCAGGGCATGAATGACTCCGTGATGGCTACAGTCCATCAGACTCATTTCCCTACTAAACCTCCGGTACCTTTTTTGTTCTTACTCCTCTGTCTACCCTGCAGGGTCTAGCCAGAGCCCCAGTCACATTATTACTTAACATTTCTTTTTTATTGCACAGCTAGCTTAGAGAATGGAAATCAATGTTCTTATAAGTTGGTATACGTCTTGCACAGAGCTACACAGTAAGCTCCTTTCTCGGAGAGCGTGGCCATTAAGACATGACCCATGCTTACTGGCCACCACAGCCCCAAGAAGACTAAAGTTCAAGAATAACATTCACACAAACATGGAGGGAATTATTATTCAGCATGACTTTTAGTTGAGGGCCATCAATTGAGTACAGAAAGTACCCCTACTAATCAAAGAATATTAAGAAAATACTATTATTGTGACCTTAAAACTTTTAAATTTAGCAACTCTATTTGTTGTACATGTAGTTGTTAACTAATATTTCTCACCAAATTATTTTGTTCAATATCCATCCTTTCAAACAACTATAAACCTACTGAAGTGAGGTGATGGTAGTTTCACACAGTGTGTATGCTGGTGGGGTGAGGGTTCCCCAGATGAAAAAACAAGGGGAATATCCAACAATGCCTGCTGCACTCATGACAGGGATGTGTGTCGGGTCATGGGAGACACAGTCCTTCAAACACCCAAGAGTCAAGAAGTGAAGAAACTCTACGTAAATGTCAGTGTTGTCCTGAAGGATGCTGGCAAAAGAAAACAGTAGTCACAGGCAAAGAAAGGTGAGACTTTAGTACTGTACCTTCAACATGTACTCGGAGGAGCACAGGCATCAGAATTCTCTGAGGTGCTTTCTGCAAAATGTAGGAAGAGTAAAACCAGCCTCTGTATTTTTCACAAGTTCTCTAGGTTTCCTATGTACACTAAAGTGAGAGGACTACATGGTTAGCAAGATCATCCTGGTTTTGTTTTTTTTTTTTAGCTGCACTGCATAGCATGTGGAATCTTAGTTCCTTGTCCAGGGATCAAATCCATGCCTCCTGCAGATCAAAGCCATGCCTCCTGCATTGGAAACCTGGAGTGTTAACCACTGGACTGCCAGAAAAGTCCAAGAGATTATTCAGAGAAATACTGATTTAGTTAAGAGCTAAGAAGGAAGTATGCCATGGAGAGCCTTTGAAAATATACTTTTAAATAAGTTCAATAACTGCTTTATTTTTTAGGCATTCTCCATATTAGTTGTTAAATTTTAAAAATGGATTTATGCAAAAAGATTACAGAGAGAATTTATAAAAGCAGAATGTTTGCGTGTATGCTAAGTCACTTCAGTTGTGTCCAACTCTGTGCGACGCTATGGACTGCAGCCTGCCAGGCTCCTCTGTCCATGGGATTCTCTAGGCAACAATGCTGGAGTTGGTTGCCATGCTCTCCTCCAGGGGATCTTCCCAACCCAAGGATCAAACCTGTGTCTCTTGCATCTGACCTGCATTGGCAGGCAGGTTCTTTACCACTAGAGCCATCTGGGATGCCTGCAAAAGCAAAGCAACTCGTACTGATAATTCTGTAAATAATGACAGATGGGACAGAAGTTATTTTGAGGATGTGAGGGTTCAATACACATACCCTAAAAACCTACCTGTAGCTGCCCCAGGGAATCTCCCATTAGTGGCTGCATCTGACCTCAAGAATCCCAAGAACTGCTGACGCTGAACAATGTCATTTCTGTCGGGAGTCTTGGGAACAGAGACACTTTAGCACTGCACCAAGGAGAATGTCTTTCTCCTCTGACAACTCTAACCAAGTAAGTCAAAAGCACCACACTGATCCAATTACACTAGGAAGAGTTAAATGAGACTAATATCCCAAAGACCCTCAGAACTCATCAAGAGTGAGTAACATCCTTCAGGGACCAATAAAATTAATGACATTTCAGAAATGAGACTCTTATGAGCCATAAAAGAAAGAGTGGCAAAGGGTTGTAGAAATCAAGTCTATTTTAATCCTTAAGAATCAAAGAAAACATCTGAGAGAAAATCTCTACAATTTCTTCTTCTTAAATATTCTCTTTTGGCACAAAATATTTCTCTTTCTCCCATATCCCAAGAGAATATACCTGAGTTGGAAAGCTGACTGAAAAACCAGTTAGGGCAGGTGTACTGCTATATATAAAATAAAAAAGCTACAAGAGTATACTGTACAGCACAGGGAATATGGCCAATATTTTATAACTATAAAAGGAGCATAATCTTTTAAAATTGTGAATCACTATGATGTACACTTGAAACTTCAATAATATTGTTAATCAGTTATACCTCAATAATTAGGGGGGAAAAATGGGCTGCTAAGAAGAGTCCACTCAATAGTAGAGGTTCACAGACCAGTGACTGGAGAACAGTGACACTTAACCAGAGAAACAGCATCTGTACCTTACTTTACGGTTTACATACACTATCTCCTTACTGAACTACTGGAGGCAGGGAGTAGTCAAGCAGGATAAATGTACAAAGTTTTGTGAAAAGTGAAGCACTTCACTCAATTTTAGTTGTTATTAACTTGGAAATGGAAGAATAAACATAATTTAAAGAGAACTGACACCCAGGATAGGTAAGTAAATAGCAAAAGGGCACTTGGTTTTCTTTACATGAGTTCAAGTCTCTTTTATTCCTTCAATATTTATTGAACAAAAGGCAAGAGCTAAGCATTTGTCTTCAGTGACCTACAAGATATGAGACATAAGCAAACAAAGAAAAAGAGAAGTCTAAGCACTATAATTAAGGTAAAGATACCTAGAGATTTCACAATAGAGAGAGAATATTTCAAGCTTGGGGTGAGCAGACAGATCTTCACAAAGGAGAAAACAGTTGAAATGGCTTTGCAGTATGTGTGGAGTTTGGATAAAGATCATACTCCAGGTAACAGCACAAGGCAAAGCAGAGAGATGAAGAAACACAGGTGTGGGGTACAAGGTAACTCAGTCTTGCTAAAGCACAGGATGTAGGCAGTGCTGGGCTGACAGACTGGAAAACAGGCTAAAGACAAGCTATAGAGGGCACCTGAACATGTGTGTAAGGAAGCTGAGGCTCAGAACACTGGCAACTGGCATTCCTGCTCAAAATTCTTTTTTTTTTTTTCAATAAATTTATTTATTTTAGTTGGGGGCTAATTACTTTACAATATTTTTTTCCTAAAGGAATTTCAGAGTTTTGCATTCTTGGGATAATCTGACAGATCTTAATAGGGAGGGTAGAGAAAAAGTATAACTAACCATCAACCTCTAAGGTTGTTAAAAAGTAAAAGTTTCAAAAAAAACAGGTGGGTAACAATGGAGTAAGTAAAGGAACTGACCATAGGGGATAAAAAATGAGAGCGGCATCAATAACACAGCAGAAGCCCTCAGCTTTCACCTGTCACAAAGCGGCAGTACATTATTGGAAAAAGAAGACATAGGTCAAGTGAAATAATAAACTATATAAACTGTATCCCATGACACTAAAGTAATGTTCAAGGTGATCACAGAAACACTGACTACAATCTCTGTGAAACTACGGGAATGAGGACACACAAATCCAAGCAATGAGAAGAATGGTTAAGGGTCGTGCTGTCAGCCAGCACCTGCAAAGCTCTGCCCTGGGCACCACTACAAACAAGACAGATCAAACTGCCTGCTCGCAAGGGACTTACATTCTTGGGTAGGGAAGACAAACAACCAAATTGATAAAGAACCTGAAGACAGAGAAGAGGGCCAAGCAGAGAGCTCTATGGCCTTCTAATATTTGGAGGTCTGATGAAGAAGGCTGAGAAACAGACATACAGTTAGAAGAAAAACAGATCACCTGACCTGCCTCTTGAGAAACCTGTATGCAGGTCAAGAAGCAACAGTTAGAACTGGACATGGAACAACAGACTGGTTCCAAATAGGAAAAGGAGTACATCAAGGCTGTATGTTGTCACCCTGCTTATTTAAATTATATGCAGAGTACATCATGAGAAATGCTGGACTGGAGGAAGCACAAGCTGCAATCAAGATTGCCGGGAGAAATATCAATAACCTCAGATATGCAGATGACACCACTCTTATGGCAGAAAGTGAAGAAGAACTAAAGAACCTCTTGATGAAAGTGAAAGAGGAGAGTGAAAAAGTTGGCTTAAAGCTCAACATTCAGAAAACTAAGATCATAGCATCCGGTCCCATCATTTCATGGCAAATAGATGGGGAAACAGTGGAAACAGTGGCTGACTTTGTTTTTCTGGGCTCCAAAATCACTGCAGATGGCGACTGCAGCCATGAAATTAAAAGACGCTTACTCCTTGGAAGGAAAGTTATGACCAATCTAGACAGCATATTGAAAAGCAGAGACATTACTTTCTCAACAAAGGTCCGTCTAGTCAAGGCTATGGTTTTTCCAATGGTCATGTATGGATGTGAGAGTTGTACGGTGAAGAAAGCTGAGCGCCAAAGAATTGATGCTTTTGAACTGTGGTGTTGGAGAAGACTCTTGAGAGTCCCTTGGACTGCAAGGACATCCAACCAGTCCATCCTAAAGGAGATCAGTCCTGGGTGTTCATTGGAAGGACTGATGTTGAAGCTGAAACTCCCCAATACTTTGGCCACCTCATATGAAGAGCTGACTCATCTGAAAAGACCCTGATGCTGGGAAAGATTGAGGGCAGGAGGAGAAGGGGACGACAGAAGATGAGATGGTTGGATGGCATCACTGACTCAATGGACACGGGTTTGGGTGGACTCCAGGAGTTGGTGATGGACAGGGAGGTCTGGCGTGCTGTGGTTCATGGGGTTGCAAAGAGTCGGACACGACTGAGAGATTGAACTGAACTGAACTGATTGTGATATGGGGAGAAAACAAGACAGTGGTTCAAGACTGGAGAGGCTGAGGGGCTAAGCAAAGTGAGGATGGAAAACTGACTACTGGCTTTGGCCCAGAGATGGCCTTCATAGAGGGTGTTGTGACAGCTCAGCATGAGTGTGCTAAAGAAGCAATTAGAGAGACAGTGCGACTCCTTCCAAGAGTGTGAGAGGGTAGGAGACAAGGTAAAAAGGTTTTTCAAGGAGGACCCCCTGATTTTTTTTTAAAAAAGGCTGATTGTTGAGGTGCGGTTAAGATACAGGCCACGCAGAAAACCCAGGTTCTATCCCTGGATTGGAAGATCCCCTGGAGAAGGGAATGGCAACTCAGTCCAGTATTCTTGTCTGGAGAATTCATGGACAGACCATGGTCCACAAAGAATCAGACATGACTTTTCATTTTCACTAACACTTTCCCTTTCAAGGTACAGGCCAATGGTGCAAGAAATTGGAGTAGATAGACTAAATGATGATGAGAGTGCCCTGAAAGGACCAGAAGCCTACACACATAGAATGGATGACCACCTCGAAGGGAAGCTTCTTAACTTGGGAGGTAAATATGATACACCCAATACTCTAAATAATGTTGTTTATCATCAATTGCTTTACCGCCATCACTTTAGAGTAGGTCAAAATGATCAAAGGCATTACTAAGTATAAAGCCCTAAATAATTTACTTTCTTCTAGTAACAATGGTAAAAAGTCTGCACTGATTTTTACCTAAAAGCTATAGTCATTTAATACATTTTCTACCAATCACATAAACAAGAATTAAGACAAATGAACACCTATATATTTTATTGCACATACCAATAATATTGGAACATTTATGAATATGAAAGAGAACAGTAGTTTAAAGCCAGCAATGCCACTGAGAATGATCAGATCATCAGAATAGAATCTGCAATGCCAAACTACAAGTTCTAAACCCCCATAAGACAGTCTCTCTGACAAGTCAAAACATCAGGAAAACCTTTTAATAATTTGTAAACTACTGAAAATATTCCAGTTGTTTTGTAATTTTGAACACTCACTTCCACAGTCCATATCTGTGATAAACAGCATTGGGAGGCATTTGTTTTGTTTTCCCTAGTGTGCATTCATAGCAACAGTCTTATTCACCCTAGAGTGCAGAATGAGATAAAAGTGAGGGTCTGAAGTTATTACTAGAAAGATCCTGTGGCTTCTCACAATCAGTTCAGTCGCTCAGTCGTGTCCAACTCTTTGCAATCCCATGGACTGCAGGCACACCAGGCCTCCCTGACCATCACCAACTCCCAGAGTTTACTCAAATTCATGTCCATTGAGTCAGTGATACCGTCCAACCATCTCATCCTCTGTCGTCCCCTTCTCCTCCCGCCTTCAATCTTTCCCAGCATAAGGGTCTTTTCAAATGAGTCAGTTCTTCTCACAATATAATCAGTTTTATATTGTAACTGGCATTCACAGGAAATAATTTGGATTATGTAAAAAGAACTGAATTTGGTTACAAAATCTTATTAAGGCAAGAAACAAAACAAGCTCTCAGAGAATAATAGTCTACCTTCACCTAATACTTCTCTCTCCTTCATTTTTATTTTCATCTCTCATTTGCAGATTTTCTCTTTACATTTGCTTCTCTAACACCGTGTCATACTTGTTTACATTTACAAACTCCCTTAGAGTTTAATCCTCACATCAACACATTTTACAGACATTCTCATATGAGCAGTGATAAAAGTGAATGAAGATCAAAGACCTGAGTGGAACAGTCTATCAAATTCCAAGAAGGCCAGTTTTATTTCCTTGCCATTAGCACCATAGATGCCTCTCCCACTGAGCCCACAGCTTTAGCAATGTTTTCTCGTAAGATCCAATGCCTGACACCCACTTGCCACTGCACTGGATAATCTGCTCACAAAGAGGAGAAACCTGGTTCATCAACAAAGCACCATCCAAAAGTGGGGAGGAGGGCTGTATTTTCACTGTCACCAGCTGGTCATCAGGTCATTTATAAGAGCAAACTGAAGTCATGAGGCCCATATAGGATGTCTCTGACCACAGCTTTTGTTGCTCACAATGGCTGTTCTCAGAAAGCTGTTCTCTAGTAATGCAAAGAAGGGGAATTTAGGGTCCATTAAGGTAGTCATGTATGGATGTGAGAGTTGGACTATAAAGAAAGCTGAGCACCGAAGAATTGATGTTTTTGAACTGTGGTGTTGGAGAAGACTATTGACAGTCCCTTGGTTTGCAAGGAAATCAAACCAGTCAGTCCTAAAGGAAACCAGTCCTGAATAGTCATTGGAAAGACTGATGCTGAAGCTGAAACTCCAATACTTTGGCTACCTGATGCGAAGAACTGACTCCTTGGAAAAGACCCTGATGCTGGGAAAGACTGAAGGCAGGAGAAGGGGTCAACAGAGGATGAGATGGTTGGATGGCATCACTGACTCGATGAACATGTGTTTGAGAAAGCTCCAGGAGTTGGTGATGGACAGGGAAACCTGGGTTGCTGCAGTCCACAGAGTCGCAAAGACTTGGACATGTCTGAAAGACCTAACTGAACTGAACTGAAGGATCCATCTGCAAAGATTTGCTCCAGATCTTTGGTAATCCCAGAAACTCAGGCTAAACTGCAGCTCAACATACACACACACAAAACAGTGCCTTTTCATGTCCCAGTGCTCTTTTATAAAATATAACTTTAGACTTCTCAACAGGTGATATACTACATCATTTCAGCTACCATGAAAAACAAAAACAAAACTTGTCTTTGAACTGAATCTCAAGAGAAAAACGCTTGAATCTTGACTGAGATTTGAACTTGAATATCAAATCTGAAAACTTAAGTAACTAGCATGCTAATTGAGGGCGATGGGGATGGTGGTAAAGATGGGCAGAGAAATGAAACTGATACCTCACTGTAAAAAAAATTCCTTAAAAATCTGTTCCTAACAGTATTTTTCAAAAACAGTGAAGAAGCCTGTGAAGAATGTAAACCATCATTGCACTACAGCAGGCCAGGACAGTTCTTGAATTGAGCTTATCCTGGGCAAAAAAAAAAGCAAGCAAGACCAATCAATTTATCAAAGTTTGTGTCTCTTTTATTTGGTCCATACCATGTTTTTCTATGGTAACAACCACCTACAACATTGTTCATATCATAATTATTCCATCAGAAGCTCCTCCACAATGTTGGCTGAGACATGTCAGCAACAGTGGCAGCCCTGGAATGTTTTCATATGATCTTAACAAGTCCCAACAAAGCACACCTTAGGCACCCACAAAAGCATCTGAAATTAAAAACCCATGCTTTGCAAGCTTCAAATGGCATACTGAGCTCTCAAAAATGGTTTAGAATGTTAAATAGTTAAAAGGATGTAAGTTTCCCTGAACATTCACTGTCATATACACGGTTCCTTTCAAAACCTCAAAGCAAGAAGATTAAGCCTTACTAACCACAAAGTGTCAACGTTCTAGCTTTGGTACCAAAATGTGTTTTTAAGAAAGAAAGAAAGAATATATTATTATAGCTGGAGGCAACAGGATTTTCTACCATCCTTAATTTTTAAATTAAACAGATACATATAGGAACCTATCTTGTGTCCAAATCAATAGCAAAGCGGAATCCAGAGACCAAAGGAAAGAAGAGTTTTCTATGAAGAATGACCTTAAACATTTTCAGTTTTTATGTTTAATTTAATAAAAACTCCTCAGCCAAAATCCACAGGAGTTTCCTGTATAAGTCTGGGTTCCAGCAGAAAATAGACTAAAATGAAACTTGGGAAGAATTTAAATAAACAGACATTACAGGTAGAGGCAGGGTATAAAGGAACAAGAGAGACAGAGTAGTACCCTGGGCCTGCTAACAGCCAAGTTTTCACTGAAGTTCAGTCTGAAAGGCCTGAGGGAGTAATTACCAGAATCCAGGAGAGTCCCTAGAGGAGGGCCTGAGGCAACCCTGAGTGGGGGCAGCATTCTCCTCCCCTCACCCCAGTTTCCTGGCTGCTCCCACTGCCTGCCTCCAACTAGGAACCAAAGGGCTCTTAGAATTTGAGTCTGCTGTGGTCCACACTTGGCAGCAGGGTGGCTACCTGGACAAAGCAGACCTGGAGGCAGGAATCCTGTTACTGTATAGTTAACTAGCCCACACTCTCAGTGAGTTAAAACAAACAAAAGCTCCTGCAACCTTCAACCATCTCCTCCTTCCTACACGTTCTGATTCTGAGTTTAAGTATAAAATCACAGCTCGAATTTTCCAAAAATAAGAGAGAGAGAAAGAGAATGCCGGCAGCTATGTGAAAGAAGATTCTGGATTACCATACTTGAGGTTTTTAAGAAGTAAATACTTTCTTGCCTAAAGCACCCGAGAGAGACAGGCTGAGAAATGTTCCCCCAAATTACCAACGAATTTCCAAATATCAGAGGAAAGAAAGGAGTCCGATGCCCCACCTGCAAGGCTAGAGCTCCCAGAAGCACCAGTATCTCCCTCAGACTCTGCTCCTTTAACTAGAGGTGAAGACAGAAACTGATGTGCCCAAAGACAAAGTGGTATCCCTTTGATTCCCTGCCCCTAAAAACATAAGACAAAGTGGTACCCCTTTGATTCCCTGCCCCTAAAAACATAATTCTGGGTTCTGTAGTCAGTGACACAGAAAACATCTGAAACAAACAACAACAAAGATAAGAGCATTTGCTGTGGTTATATGGACATCTTTTTCTTTGATGATTTAATCATAAACAATTAGGCCAGATATCAAACCCCACAGACTCAGAACTTGTTAACTACATCTGGCTACTCCATATTCTGTCACTCGATGGGCCTAAGCACATATATTCAAGAAGACATTTCTTGGAATTCAGTGGAAGGTTAAAATTTTCATCCTTCCTTCTGTCACAGCAACTGCTCATTCATTCATTCACTCATTCAAATAAACACAAGAATATAATTCACTTGCAATGTACATTCACACTAAACTTAAACTGTGGTCACTATGGACTCTAAAGATTTCAACTGCATTTGTAAGATAGCCACTTAAAAAAACAAAAAACGAAACATAAGGTCAGTATAAAATGATCCAGCATCGCAAAGGAAAAAAAAAATGCTTCAATAAAAACCACAAACATGAACCACATTAGTGGCCCAATTTTCAGTCACATTAATCAGAAAGGAGAGTCAGGTGCAACACCAGTGCAACATTTTTTAAAGGAGAATTTTTTGAAAAGTGTAAGAATCTAACTAATGCAAATGCTCTATGACAATAAAAGAGCTAGCATGTAACTATAGTCTGGGCCAACAGGTGGAAGGGGAGGGGTTTGCCAAATCCAGTAGAGTACAAATATTAAATCATACAGGCTTTATCAAATAAATATCCTGAAAAAGACACATTTAGAAAGAAGAAAATTCACACCTGAGAAGCTAAAGCAAATGACAAACCAAGAAATAAGGCGATTTAATGAGAAATCTCCTTATGAAACTGTCAATTTAAAATAAAAATATCACTGTGGAAATAAATCCAACATGCCATTCATTTCTGTAGCAAATGCACAGTTAAAACATTAGAGCCAGGGAGGGAGAGCCAAGCATCCCATCACTGACTTCAGGCTGAAGTTCAATGATTACTGCCGATGAAATGTTCCAGCCAAAGTTTTTAATTTCACTCCTCTGGAAGTGAGGGAAGCTGTTTGTTTTAGATGTGAGCTATTTCCAGGAATTCCACCTCTTCTTTTCAAGGAAAGTGGGAGTTGTACTTTGATAAATGTAATGTGGAACTTGTAAGGAACAGTGTTAAAAGAGTCATTTTATTTATGATTACAACTACAGTAATACAAACCTGGACACTGGCAAAGGGCACTCAGAAATGAGAAATGTTCAGTGTTATTAATAGCTATAAAATAAAAAGTAAAAGTGAAGATTGGATAGAAATTCACAAAAACTTACCAGCATCAGCTAAGCTTGGGCTAAACTGTGCCAGATTAAAGTTTATATTCTTCACTTTGTCACTGTACTCATTCATTCCATAGCCATTTATGAATTAATACTTATGCACAAGTTATGATACTAGGTACTGGGGAAATAGGTGGGAATAAGCTAGACAAAAATTCCTATTTTAGTAGAGCTTTCTTGCAATTTGGGGAAGATAGACAATAAATAAGCTGAAGGATATGTCAAATGGTAAGCACTATGGAAAAAAATTACACTGAGAAGGGACTATAGGGATTGTGGTAGTTGCTGCTATTGTTTAATTGCTAAGTCATGAGGGACTCTTTCGCAATCCCATGGACTGTAGTCCACCAGGCTCCTCTGTCCATGGGATTTCCCAGGCAAGAATACTGGAGTGGGTTGCCATTTCCTTCACCAAGGGATCTTTCTGACCCAGGGATTGTGGAAAATGTTCCAATTTAAATTAAGGAAAAGTCTCAGTGAAAAGGTGACACAAGAGAAAATACTTCAAGGAAGTGAGAGAACAAGCATAAGAGGAGGGGGGAATGCAACAAAGGGATCGTGGAATCCAGGGTTCTTGGGTCATAAGGGTGGGAGGCACATGTTGTAGCCAAGTGGGTCAGAAGCATGGAGGCAGCAGAGGAAGTCAGAGAGGTGAAGTCTCTATGTCTGGAGATGGTGGGTGTTGGCTACAGAGTGATCATGTAGCATTTGCACACCTAGTAAGAACGTTAAATTTTAATGAGTGAGATGGGAAGCCATAGAAGGGGGATTTTGAGCAGGGACGTGTACACTCTGAATGAAGGTTTTTAAAGCACCACTCTGGCCTCTGAATAAAGAATAGACAGAAGCAGGGAGACTTTGGGAACTATTAGGATAATTCAGACCAGAGACACTGGTTGAACCAGAGTAGCAATAGTGAGTGTGGTGAGAAGTGGTCACTTCAGATAGATTTGGAAAGTGGAGAACTGTGGACAGAACCAATGTGTAATTAAAGAGAAAGAGAGATATCAATGAAAACTGCAGTTTTTGGTCTGAGCAACTGGAGAAACAGAACTGCTATTAAATGAGATGGAGAAACCTGGAAGAGCAGTTATTGGAGTTGTTAAAGTTTGCAAAACTTATCAGACATCCAAATGAAGATGTCAAGTAATCAGTCTGATTACCTGGCAGGAGTTTGCAGGTTCAAGGAGAAGTCCAAGCTAAAGATATAAACTTATTAGCTAGCAGTCAGCAGTATATAGATGACATTTAAAGTTACAAGACCTAGTGGTAAATAAAATACTAAGTGGGCCACACATAGACTAAAGTAAGTGTCAGATTCTGACTGAAAGCCCACCATCAGATGCAGCTGTACAACTGAAGTATATCAACTCATTTGCCACTACAGAGCGTGCCACATGATGCAGTTAATTGTCATTTGCCACTCACTGATAGGGTTTTGATATGAGTCTGCAAGCAATTGACTTATCATGGTCTCTGTGCAGTGAAACCTCTCTGCTAATGATAATCTATATTTGCAGTCACTCTCCAGTGCTAGCACCACCTCAGTTCCACCTCAGATCATCAGGCATTAGAATCTCATAAGAAGCCCACAACCTAGATCCCTCACATGCAAAGTTCACAGTAGGGTTTATGCTCCTATGACAATCTAATGCCACCACTGATCTGACATTCTCCTGGTCCATGGTCCAGGGGTTGGGGACCCCTGCTCTAAGCCTGCCAATGAAAATAATTCATACTTGTGTAAATGATTTAATCCTTTTCACTCTTGCACTTAAATTAAAAAACCTGATGACCTGAATAATCTTTAAGGATGGAATATGAACCCCCTTCCATTTATATCTTTAAAATTCAGAGAAAAAAGTGAAACTAGGTTGTTTCCACTATGATCCTGCAGTCACTTGGCCATCCACACAAGCGCAGTTCTGCTCCTTTGAAAGTCGCTTGCCCAAAATGAAAAATATTAAAATTTTAATATCAAAATTTAAATTGCAAACATATTTATTGTATTTCCACTTCAATGCCTTATAAAAAGTTTATATTGAAAATCTTTTCTAAAATGTTCACTGGCTGCCCATCACACAGAATTTAAAGGTCCAAATGCCTCTGCCTAACATTCAAGGTGTTCCGTAGCCTGGTTCCACCCACCATTTTAAATGTACTCTCAAAGCACACAGAGACAATTGTCAAAAACTTCCTTCCACATCTTGCTTCCAAGACTTCTCTCATGCTGCTGATTCCCTTTCAGACACATACTTTCAAACCACCAAAATCCCATCTAAACTTCACTAACTCAAATATCAGACTTCTCAAAAAAAAAAGTTTCTGATCCCTGCCGAGCTGGAATTAATCTCTCTCCATCCTATACTCCTGTATTATCTTGTACATTTGCTACAGTGTTTATCAGTGATAACAGACTAGCCTCTTATACATTAAAGTGCCAAAAAAACTGTCTTAGTGAGCTTTTCACACCCAGCATAGGTCCTTCCACTACCACAAGCTGATGTTAATTCTATTAAGGGACCAAATACAATGAAAACTGAAAGCATTTAAATGGTCCTTTCCTTGTTTTTCTAAAACTATACCTTAGATGAAATGTATACTCACCCAGGTTAAAGCTACAAGGTCCAAGTCGAAGATGTGTAAATTGCTGGATCATTCAAGGAAAGAAAAACCAAACCAAGATGTCTCTTTATTCTTGAGACAGAAAAATGGATATTCCCCCCAAACTCTTGTTCTCTTTCTAAGGGGTTAAAAACAATCAAATCTTGGCAGTGGAATAGCGTAAAAAGTGCCAAGTACAAGGAGGACAATGACTTCTTAATGACTGGACTGTAACAATCATTTTTGTCTCTTTTGAATTGAAAGGGAATTTAACCTCCAACATCAAAATGTCAGGCATCTCCAATTCCTCATCATGGTGGTAGCTAGAAAAGAATGCACTGACCATGACTGCTTCAGAGAAAGGTCAATTTCTTTTGTTTTCTATCTTCTTTACCATGCAATCCCCTAACCTCCTCAAGGAAATGTGAAGATGCTAAGATAAATGCTGGTAGGTAGATGAAACAACCATTTTGCATAATCTAAACAGCAGGTACAGATAATGTGCTTCCTGCAAATTTCTACCATGAGAAAAAAATTAAGTATGATGCCTTCTAGCAAATTAATAAGATGATAAATCTTAAAAGCAGTGAAGAAACTTTCCCAAGCTAAAAAGCACCTCATAAAAAAAATTTATCATTCTAGATGCTTTTAGAATATTCATTCTGAAAACAAAGTTAAATTAACTCCAGAATTTCATATTTGTAGCCCATTCCTGTAAGGTGCCTAACACAATCCTTAAAACAGAAAAATAAGTAGCAAAATCAAAAAGTCACAGGAAGAAACTGTTTTTTTTTTAATATCAAGGAATATCATAAATTGGCCCTATACTTCTGCATTCTTCATTATGCACACTCACTTTACCAAAAGTATGTAGCACACCAAAATGGTATTTCCAGAAGTGGCCAGGGAATAATAACCCTAGTTTGAATGGAAAAATAAGAAGTCGTGTCAACAAAGATCAGAACTGGGCTCTGAACCGCAAACCAGGAAAATGGAACGAAACTCAAATGGAAAGGAAAGCAGAAAGTATGATTGCTCCTAAAAGAGTTTTAGAGTCTTAATCCCTAATTTACTACCTGCACACAAGACACCTGTCATGAGATCTTTTTCTTCTATATTAAAAGTAGTATGTTTCAATTAAAATTGCACAAAGTATCAGAAACTCTGACATCAGCTGGCCTCAAGACATATCAAATACAGCTGTTTGTTTTTAGTAACTGCATGAAATTTTACCTGAGAGGTTTCAATTCTCCTTATATGTATTCTCATAATAAAGTAAAGCCTGTTCAATTTTCCCCAAGTGCTAGCTTTACTGATAAGAAGAGAAGAGAATAAAGGAAGAGATGGAAAGAAGGCAGGCGGACAGGCTGTCTGGGCATCCTGCAGAGCTGAGAGCACTCCAAAGGGGCATCGGCCAAGCCCACTCCCAGGGCAGGAAGGAAGATAAACTCCAGGGCCCCATACCTCCAAGAGGAGGTGGCCAGTCACATTCCTCTCCTTGCCTCTCCCCAATCCCACTGGGGAAGCGCTCAGAATGTGACGTGGATTCTTCCTCAGCTGGCACAAGGCGGGGACTAAAGAAAGATATATATTCCATAAAAATCCATTTTACAAACCTGAGCCTATGACAGTGTATTAGGTTCCATAAATGGTGCATTACATTACAACAAATGTGTCTGCTTCACCATATGTTTCAAGAATACCTCAACCTGTTTTTCTTAAGTTTTAAACGCATTTGCCTGCATTTAAATTTTAATACTAGGGAAACATTTTTGTGCAGGAATTTTTACTTTTCAATCCCTATCCTTGGGCAGCTAATTTTAAAAGAATACAATCAAATTATATTACCTAGAAAAAAAATCTGAACATTTACTTTCCCTGGTATGAGAGCTGGTGTTTTGTTTATCTGAAAACAAACAACTGACAGAACCGAAACTGTCAGTTGCTGAAGTGAGGCTATATCTCAAGCATTTCAATCTTCATATCCCATTTCTTTTAAGAGGAAAGACAGAAGCAGTCAGTATTTTGTTTGCTGTGTATTTTTGTTTTGTTAAATTTCTCAACATACTTGAAATACCCAGTGGTTTGCAGTAATATGGAAAAGTTACCACAAGAAAAAAACTCCAAGAATAGAATATCACAATTCTTGAAACATCAACAGTAGAAATGTTGGTGAGAAAATCTATTCTTGTCCTTCTTTTTTCAACAGCAAAATAAGTATGAAAAGAAAGGGAAAACATCTTGTTGAAACTCACAGGAAGCACACACTTCTCTGGAAGCAACTGGAAGTTCTCTAGTACCGGCTGTCCTGGCTGGAATCCAGTGACTGGAGAAAGAAATACCTCCTAATCTAAACAGAGATGTCTAGCAAAGTAAGTCAGACAGAGAAAGACAAATATCATATGCTATCAATTACATGTGAAATCTTGAAACATGATACAAATGAACTTCTTTACAAAAAGATTCACAGACACAGAAAACAAACTTATGGTTACCAAAGGGGATGCTGGGGGTGGGTGCGGGGGGGGGGGGAGCTGGCGCAGGATAAATTAGGAGTTTAGAATTAACAGATACACACAACTATACACTAAAAGATAAAAAACGGGGAGCTACTGTATAGCACAGGGAACTATATTCAATATCTTGTAATAATCTATCATGGGAAAGAATCTGAAAAAGAAAACATATATATGTATAAAACAAAAAGAAATGTCTTCAGAATACAACAACATAAAAATCAGTTAACACGTGAAGCTGTGAATCTCACCACACGCTACTGAAAATGTTAAGTCCAGGCATAACCTTCAGACAGAAAAGTGAACAATTTTGTACATAGGTTGTCTATACCTTCAGTTTAGTTCAATTCAGTCACTTAGTTGTGTACAACACTTTGCAACCCACAGACTGCAGCACACCAGGCTTCCCTGTCCATCACCAATTTTCAGAGCTTGCTCAAATTCATGTCCAACGAGTCGGTGATATCATCCAACCATCTCATCTTCTGTCGTCCCCTTCTCCCCTGCCCTCAATCTTTCCCAGCATCACGGTCTTTTCCAATGAGTCAGTTCTTCGCATCAGGTGGCCAAAGTATTAGAACTTCAGCTTCAGCATCAGTCCTTCCAATAAATATTCACAACTGATTTCCCTTAGGATTGACTGGTTGGATCTCCTTGCTGTCCAAGGGACTCTCAAGAGTCTTCTCCAACACCACAGTTCAAAAGCATCAATTCTGCAGTGCTCAGCTTTCTTTATGGACCAACTCTCACATTCATTCACGACTACTGGAAAAACCATAGCTTTGACTAGACAGACCTTTGTCGGTAAAGTAATATACCTGCTTTTTAATAGGTTCGTCACAGCTTTTCTTCCAAGGAGCAAGCGTCTTTTAATTTCATGGCTGCAGTCACCATCTGCAGTGATTTTGGAGCCCCCCAAAATAAAGTCTCTCACTGTTTCCATTGTTTGCCCTGTTCCCATCAATTTGCCATGAAGTGATGGGACCAGATGCCATGATCTTTTTATGAAAGTTGAGTAAGCCAGCTTTTTCACTCTCCTCCTTCACTTTAATCAAGAGGCTCTTTAGTTCCTCTTCGCTTTCTGCCATAAGGGTGGTGTCATCTGCATATCTGAGGTTATTGATAGTTCTCCTGGCAATCTTGATTCCAGTTTATGCTTCATCCAGCCTAGCATTTCACATGATGTACTCTGCATATAAGTTAAAAATGCAGGGTGACAATATACAGCCTTGACGTACTCCTTTCCCAATTTGGAACCAGTCTGTTGTTCCATGACCGGTTCTAACTGTTGTTTCTTGATCTGCATACAGATTTCTCAGGAGGCAGATAAGGTGGTCTGGGATTCCCATCTCTTTAAGTTGTTTCCAAAGTTTGTTGTGATCCACACAGTCAAAGGCTTTAGTCAGTGAAGCAGAAGTAGATGTTCTTCTGGAATTCTCTTGCTTTTTCAATGATCCAATGGATGTCGGCATTTTGACCTCTGGTTCCTCTCTGCCTTTTCTAAATCCAGCTTGAACAGCTGGATGTTCTCGGTTCACGTACTGTTGAAGCCTGGCTTGGAGAATTTTGAGCATTACTTTACTAGTGTGTGAAATGAGTATAACTGTGTGGCAGTTTGAACATTCTTTGGCATTGCCTTTCTTTGGAATTGGAATGAAAAGTGACTTTTTCCAGTCCATGGTCACTGTGGAGTTTTCCAAATGTGCTGGCATATTGAGTTCAGCACTTTCACAGTGTCATCTTCTAGGATTTGAAGTAGTTCAGCTGGAATTCCATCACCTCCATTAGCTTTGTTCGCGGTGATACTTCCTAAGGACTACTTGACTTCGCACTCCAGGATGTCTGGCTCTAGGTGAGTGATCACACCATCATGGTTATCTGGGTCATGAAGATCTTTTTTGCATAGTTCTTCTGTGTATTCTTACCACCTTTTATTAATATCTTCTGCTACTGTTAGGTCCATACAATTTCTGTCCTTTATTTTGCCCATCTTTGCATGAAATGTTCCCTTGGTATCTCTAATTTTTTTGAAGAGATCTCTATAGTCTTTCCCATTCGATTGTTTTCCTATTCTCTATTTCTTTGCACTGATCAATTTCTGTACCTTAGACTTACTTTATTTACATGTGTTAAAGCACCTTTCTTTTGATCCATTGTGTTTGGCTGAGCTCCTTCTGCAGTGAATCCCAGCACTGTGAGGGCTCCTGTAAGTGAGAACCACCAGGACACAAGCTCTATGTACACACTTTCTCATGTAACCTGCAGAACAACCCTATAGACAGACAGAAGCCCTATTATCCTGCTCCCGAGGTCAGGAGTTCCGCCTGCAAGAAGTGATAGCAAAGCTGAGACTTGCAGTGAGGGTTCATCAGACAGGAAAGCAGCAGCACCATTCCCAGAAAGCAGCTGTAAAGCAGTACAGGATGGCAAGAATGGAAGAGCTGGAGTGCGGTGGGAGGAGGAACAGGGCAGGAAGGTCACAGGAGAGCCCCTTGTAGGCCCGTCCTCGTCTCTGCCTGAACCTCAAAAAAACCTGTTTTCAAAAGTCACCTTCCATCTACCTGTCTGACCCAACTTCCAGGGAGAAACCTTAAGAGATGGAATGACTGGCAACAAGTTTCAGAAATAGGTTCCTAACTTACTCACACACAAGACATTTAAACTAGGAACCTAACCCAGAGCCCCAGACGTAAGCAAGGGTGAGAACCTGAAGAAGAGTCTCATTACTAAGACCCAAGAGATGGATGGGCTCCACACTTCTTCTCTCAGTGGAGAGTGTCTGGCCCCTGCCACCTCCATCCCTCGGCACCTAGGATCCATTGCAGGACCAGAGGCAGCCAGCTACATCCATAAATACAGATTCAGAAATATGCCTTTCAAATATCTCCAAAAAAGTTCCACAACCAAAAAAAAATTTAATTAAAATTCCAGGTAAAATCAATTATTTTAGAGATCCCAGAGATTAGTCAAATCCCTCCCTTTTGCATGAAATATAAACATTTGTATAAAACTGCTAACATTATTAAACAAGCCTGATTTATCTAGCACATGTAGGAAGTGAAATACACCCTGAGAAAGGTGGGGATGAATTTCCACTATTTAACACTATTAATTTCATCAGTTCCTAATGTACTTGCTTGCTTCCTTTACCAGGGTATGCAATACATCAAAATCAATAACCACCAGCTCACAGTCATCTCTAGAAATATTAGATACAGTTAAATGAACTCAGGGATTTTTGATACTTATATTTCTGTTTGAAACTGAAAACAAGTAATTTACCCAAAGCCTCAAATCTAGCAAGTGATGTAACCACTGATGTACCAGTTTCTTCATTTTGGATATTTTCTTAAGCTACCATTCTTGTCTTTACACCTCCATTTTCAAAAGTACTTCACCAATATTTAGTTTTTAAATAAGCTGAATATTTTAAAGTCTATTTTTATATATAAAATACAATGAGATAGTTCTTTTTAAAAACAAACTTTTTTAATTGCACATGTAATAACTGACTGCTTTGGAAACATAATAAAGAAAATTACAATACCACCAGGGAATTTCCTGGCAGTCCAGTGATTAGGACTTCATGCTTCTACTGCAGGGAACATGGGTGTGATCCCTGCTTAAGGAGATAAAATTCTGCATGCCCCACAGAGTGGCCCCAAAAAATCAAACAAACAACAGCAACAACAACAACAACAAAATGCCATCAAAGAGGATGATGTTAAAACGTAATGTAAATTTCCATAAGTTACAAGTGTACTTCAAAACATAAAAATATATACTGATGTAACTTTCTCCCCATTTTCCCCCACAAATTACCACATACGTTTCCTCCAAATAGTAAATATGTTTGTACTGAGTGTTGGGGGGGGGCACTACCCCTTTGCACAGCAGCCAACAACACATAGGAACCAAATCCGTGAACAGCTCACAATAGATTTGGAGGAATTATAACCTTATTTCACAAAAGAAAGCACTTCAATTTGATGACATTTTAAGCTAAATGCTTCCTACACATAAAATGAACATTTCTTTTAAGGACCAACTAATCTAGAAGGTATATAAACAAGATTATAAATATTCTTTCCTGCAAAGAGTCAGCTCATTGGAAAAGACTCTGAGGCTGGAAAAGACTTAAGGCAGGAGGAGAAGGGGACAACAGAGGATGAGATGGTTGGACGGCATCACAGACTCTGTGGACTTGAGCTTGAGAAAGCCCCAGGATATGGTGAAGGACAGGGAAGCCTGCAGTCCATGAAGTTGCAAAGAGTTGGACACAACTTAGCAACTTAACAACAACAACATAAAGTTACATTGCTTTTATCATCTTCTCTTCCATATAAAATATATCCATTACAAATTCATAAGCAGTAAATATCTTCTTTGTCTCTATATGTCAAATTGGGTGAAATACTACACGGGAAATCCATTCATTCCAAAGGACTGCCAGAAAAAAAAAAATTGTGGAGAGACACTGCCCTCTGCTGGTGAATAATACACACTGTCCACTACTCTGAGAACAAAAGGAAATACATTATTATTTTTAAGCACCATTGTCCAAGATACAATTTACAGAACATATTAGTGAGTTTGGATTATACGGGAATGACAAATACACACAAAGTATATGTCTTAGAAAAAGTCTATGCAATTTCAGGCTTTTTTACAACAACAAATACAGAACACTATCTGAAAATAGTCTCCAAGTAAATTCCACTTTAATTCTTTCAACAACTGTTTAAATAATGTGTATCAATGTTGTTTATTTACATTTTTCAATAAGTGAGGAATATCATCTTAATCAGATATCAATAAATAACTATAGGATAAAGTTTTAAACATTTTAAAATTACTAGGAGCATGCAGAGACACATATATTTATCACCTCCTCCTTCATAGTGAAATTTTGGTTACAAGCTAAATATTCTGAAACACACAGATTTCAGAGTATCTCTACTATGCACCTATGAGACACATTTAGACATTACTTTAAACATTATGGCTCTCCATATTAAGATACCTCTGAAAACTATAAGAAATAATTTTATTGGACATTTTGTAAATAGCACAAAATAATATATGAAATCAGTCTTGTTTGAAAAAGAGAGATGGAAAACATCTCCAAAAACACAGAAGTAGACCACATAAAAGATGAAGGTCCCTAACCGTTCACACCTAAAATTCATTCCACAGGCCAAAGGCCCCAATAATTAACCATATGAATCCTTTCATTTCTTTTTCTATTTTTGTTTTTAAAAAACATAGCTTCATACTATACAAAGTACACATTAACTAGCTTTCTGCTTTTTACTTAAAAATATATTTTGAAGTTCTTAGTCATATCACTACATACAGAGGTATTCCACTGCTTTTAGCAGGTGCACAGTAGAAATGCAGGGCACTTTTTATTTTTGCCAAACTAACATGTAGAAGCAACCTTATTTTAAAACTCACTTGAGCCTACAACTATACACAATTATCTACATGAAAACTTGGAATGCCAACCCTTTTCAGTGACTCAAGGAAAAATCTTTAAAAACCAAAAGGTGTACCAATACAGAGGGCAAATGCACATCATTTTTTTGTGAATGACACTAAGTATTCACAGTTTTTTTTGGGGGGGGAGGGATTTACTATTTATAAGTATTTGCCTTATACATATACCCTGAGGAAATCAAAACTAAAAAAGACACATGTACCCCAATGTTCTCTGCAGTACCATTTACAAAAGCTAGGATATGAAAGCAACCAGATGTCCATTGACAGATGAATGGATAAAGAAGCTGCAGTGTGTGTACACACACACACACACACACACACACACACACACACACACATATATATATAATGGAATACTACTCAGCCATAAAAAGGAATGCATTTGAGTCAGTTCTAATGAGGTGGATGAACCTAGAGCCTATTATACAGAGTGAAGTAAGTCAGAAAGAGAAAAACAAATATCATATATTAACACATATACATGGAATCTATAAAGATAATACTGATGAATTTGCAGGGCAGCAATGGAGACACAGACAAAGAGAACAGACTTATGGACAAGGGCTGCAGAGAGGAAGGAGAGGGCGAATTGAATGGAGAGTAGCATGGAAGCATATACACTAGCATATGTAAAATAGATAGCCAATGGAAATTTGCTGTATTACTCAGGGAACTCAAACCGGGCTCTGTAAAACCTAGAGGGATGAGAAAGGGTATTAGATTGGAGGGAGGTTCTAGAGGGAGGGGACATATATATACCTGTGGCTAATTCATGTTGATGTATGGCAGAAATCAAATCAATATTGTAAAGCAATCATCAATCAATTAAAAATAAATAAATATAATTATTTTAAAAAGTATTCAGGCTTCCCTAGTGGCTCAGATGGTAAAAAATCCACCTGCAATGTGGGAGACCTGGGTTCAATCCCTGGGTTGGGAAGATCCCCTGGCAACCCACTCCAGTACTCTTGCCTGGAGAATCCCCATGGACAGAGGAGCCTGGTGGGCTACAATCCATGGGATCATAAAGAGTCAGTCACGACTGAGCAACTAAGCCCAGCACATAGAACTATCAAAACCTCATAAAAATAATGAGCCTAAGAATAACATTCTTTTATAACCATATAGCATCCCATTGATCTTTCCTCATTATATGACTTTATTTTACACCACAGCTAAAATCCCCAACTGAAAACACAAGTAACTCTATAAATAGCATCTTTCCTTGAAGTTCAAACTTCCTCATCTTTGTTCAGTAATCCATACAACTCCAGTCATTAGTTCTGCTCTGCAACTTACACCATAACATACAAATGGCATAAAATAGGCTAGCTTTGTCCTCCTTTCACTTAGCTATAAATTTACTTTGAAGGTTTATTAGTGAACAGCACAGTCACAAACACCCAAGCTGTCATCAGGCTACTCCTATTAAATTTACAGAAACACATATAGGCTTTGTAAAACCGCACATCTAGATACTGGAACTGATCTTTAACAAGTTTTCCCCTGTTGCAAACTGCCCAGTCCCAAAGAGTTTATCATCCTCTGTTAAATGTATAGCTTAGTGAATGAATGAACATTTATAGTTGTGTTTTGACTACACTGAATACCCATTTCCTTCTATGTCCTATTTCTGATTCCCCCAAATTGTAATTTCCTCACTGTTCACTTTCCCAGCTTTTATCTCAAGTCAAGACCATTGTATTTGGACTGGGTTTTGTTTCATAGTCACTGAATCTGGGAACGGCAGGCAGAAAAACACCTTCAGACATGGTAACATCTCCTGTTCTGCAAAGATGAATCCAATAAAAAGCAACAATTTAACAGTGGTAGGTCCAGGGAACAGAGATAAGCAAGGACACAACGGAATACAGCTGCCCCAAGAAAGATACAGAGTTTCATGGGAGAGAAGGGATACTAAACTGAACTTTGAAGGATGCTAGTTTCTTTCTGAAGCTTTTTCAAGACATCTTTACATACATGTAATCAATAACGTCCACTGAAGACAATTCCTTCCATAGTGATACCTGTTTGGCTTTATCTTGCGGAATTTCGTTAAATAAGAAATGCCATTTACTTCAAAGCCTAATAATCATAAAGTCTAAAGGGGGCATTTCATGCAATGATGGGCACAATAAAGGACAGAAATGGTATGAACCTAACAGAAGCAGAAGAGATTAAGAAGAGGTGGCAGGAATACACAGAAGAACTGTACAAAAAAAGGCCTTAATAACCCAGATAACTACAACGGTGTGGTAATTCATCTAGAGCTAACATCCTACAGTGTGAAGTCAAGTGGGCCTTAGGAAGCGTCACTACAAGCAAAGCTAGTGGAGGTGACAGAATTCCAGCTGAGCTCTTTCAAATCCTAAAAGATAATACTGTGAAAGTGCTGCATTCATTATGTCAGTAAATTTGGAAAACCCATCACTGGCCAAAGGGCTGGAAAAGGTCAGTTTCCATTCCAATCTCAAAAAAGGACAATGCCAAAGAGTGTTCAAACTACTATACAATTGCACTCATTTCACATGCTTCCAAGGTAATGCTCTAAATCCTTCAAGCTAGGCTTTAACAATACATGAACCAAGAACTTCCAGATGTACAAGCTTTTGGATTTAGAAAAGGCAGAGGAATCACAGATGAAGTTGCCAACATCTGTTGGATCACAGAAAAAGCAAGGAAATTCCCGAAAAACATCTACTTCTGCATCATTGACAATGCTAAGGCCTTTGACTGTGTGGATCACAATAAACTGTGGAAAATTCTTACAGAGATGGGAATACCAGACCACTTACCTGCCTACTGAGAAATCTACATGCAGGTCAAGAAGCAATAGTTCAAACCAGATATGGAACAACAGACTGGTTCAAACTGGGAGAGTAGTGTGTCAAAGCTGTATACTGTCTCCCTGCTTATTTAACTTAAATGCAGAGTACATCATGCGAAATGATGGGCTGGATGAAACTCAAGCTGGAATCAAGATTGCCAGGCGAAGTATCAATAACCTCAGATATGCAGATGGACACCACCCTAATGGCAGTAAGTGAAGAGGAACTAAAGAGCCTCTTGATGAAGATGAAAGAAGAGAGTGAAAAACTGTATTAAAACCCAACATTCAAAAAATGAAGATCATGGCATCTGGTCCCATCACTTCATGGCAATAGACGGGAAACAACAGAAACAGCAACAGACTTTATTTTCTTGGGCTCCAAAACCACTGTGGATGGTTACTGCAGCCATGAAATTGAAAGGACCCTTGCTCCATGGAAGAAAAGCTATGACAAACCTAGACAGTGTATTAAAAAACAGAAACATCACTTTGTCTGTAAAGGTCCATATAGTCAAAGCTATGGTTTTTCCAGTAGTCATATATGGATGTGAGAGTTGGACTATAAAGAAAGCTGAGTGCCGAAGAATTGATGCTTTTGAACTGTGGTGTTGGAGAAGACTCTTGAGAGTCCCTTGGACAGCAAGGAGATCCAACCAGTCCATCGTAAAGGAAATCAGTCCTGAATGTTCACTGGAAGGACTGATGTTGAAGTTGAAACTCCAATACTTTGGCCACCTGACGCGAAGAACTGACTCATTTGAAAAGACCCTGATGCTGGGAAAGATTGAAGGAGAGAAGAGACGGGAACAACAGAGGATGAGATAGTTAGATGGCATCACCAACTCAATGGACATAGGTTTGAGTAAACTCCAGGAGTTGGTGATGGACAGGGAGGCCTGGCATGCTGCAGTCCATGGGGTCGCAAAGAGTTGGACATGACTGAGCAACTGAACTGAACTGATGATTTTTCCAGTAGTAACTTATGGATGTGAGAGTTGGACCATAGAGAAGCCTGAGTACCGAAGAAGCGATGCTTTTCAAACTGTGGTGCTGGAGAAGACTCTTGAGAGTCCCTTGGACTGCAAGGAGATCAAACCAGTCAATCCTAAAGGAAATCAAAACTGCCTATTCATTGGAAGGACTGATGCTGAAGCTCCAAGATTTTATTCACCTGATGCAAATAGTTGACTCATTTGAAAAGACCCTAATGCTGGGAAAGATTGAAGGAGAAAGGAGAAAGGGACAACAGAGGATGAGATGGTTGGATGGCATCATCGACTCAATGGACATGGTTTGAACAAACTCCTGGAGGTAAGGGACGGACAGGGAAGCCTAGCATGCTGTAGTCCATGAGGTCACAAAGAGTGGAACACAATTGAGTGACTGAACTACAACAAGATTCATAAAGTCTGATTCAGTCAATACGCTATTATGTTGATCATTTCCAAAAGGTAAAACAAGTGTAGAGGGGATGCTCACATAATGTTCAGTTCAGTTCAGTTCAGTCGCTCAGTCGTGTCCGACTCTTTGCGACCCCATGAATTGCAGCACGCCAAGCCTCTCTGTCCATCACCAACCCCCAGAGTCTACCCAAACCCACGTCCATCGAGTCGGTGATGCCATCCAACCATCTCATCCTCTGTCATCCCCTTCTCCTCCTGCCCCCAATCCTACCCAGCATTAGGGTCTTTTCCAATGAGTCAACCCTTCACATGAGGTGGCCAAAGTATTGGAGTTTCAGCTTCAACATCAGACGTTCCAATGAACACCCAGGATTGATCTCTTTTAGGATGGATTGACTGGATCTCCTTGCAGTCCAAGGGACTCTCAAGAGTCTTCTCCAACACCGCAGTTCAAAAGCATCAATTCTGTGGTGCTCAGCTTTCTTCACCGTCCAACTCTCACATCCATACATGACCACTGGAAAAACCATAGCCTTGACTAGACGGACTTTCGTTGGCAAAGTAATGTCTCTGCTTTTAAATATGCTATCTAGGTTGGCCATAACCTTTCTTCCAAGGAGTAAGTGTCTTTTAATTTCATGGCTGCATTCACCATCAGCAGTGATTCTCAACCCAAATTGCATTTTACCAATCTAAAAAAAAATTTAACTATACATATGCCTATTGAAATTTGTAAACTACCCGACCTCAAAATGTTTCTTCTAAAACACAGTGAATTGCATCACCCCAATTTTCCTGGTAAGTAGCTACATCAGTTACTCAGTGACTGAGGATGGACTTCAGATTCTCCACTGCACAACTCAAAGAGCAGATCCTTCTAGAAATATGGACCTGAGTTTCCAATTCCTTGTCTCCACATTCACTTAGGCTGCTCTAACAGGTGAGATCACCAATAAGAACAAACAGTAAAGTGCTAACAGGACCTGTAAAGGAATCTGTGTTCAGCATCAACACTTCTCAGGCCAGCCCTGACTGGCCAAGGACACCACAGACTGACTTGACTTTGCCACAGATACCATCCCTCACAATAGCACCAGCAAATACATCTGTGTAGTAACTGAGGAAAAAAGCACCATGATTGATCATAAGGCACCTACACTACAAAAATGTGTTTTAAGACACACTGCTATAGTGTAAACCTGCGCACAAATCTGAGATCAGCAGTTTATCTATTAAGACGTCTTAGTCATGCTTATTCAAACTAAATGTTTTAGGATCTAGGATCCACCTCTAATTTGGAAGGTCCTGAGTGTAAATAGTACCAACATTCAAAAAACTTTTCTAAAATTTTCTCTAATCAAATGTGAAATACTAAAGCATGAAGCTACACTTTCCAAAAATTACGACCATGTACCTAAATGGATGTGGTTTTAGAGACATAATCTAGACACTTCAGAACTCAAACATTTAACATCAAGTCACTTTCTAGAACCAATGAGGAGGAAAATATGTAATAGAGAAGGGTTTCACACAGAAGTTGAGCAGGGTTTGGAACACTGTTTTCTTGGTAAATATTTCATCTATGCCTTCAATCCCCTGCAAAGACAGCCTCCAATTTGTTTCTTTACTGGCAGATTAATGCTGTTTTTATTCTTTTTCAACTCTACTCTAGCATCCTCCCAAAATAGAAAAGTTTGCAAGTTAACTTTTTAAACATAGATGGTATGTGCTCTTTGGTTGTTTGATTTTAAGAATGACATAAAATTAAGGGATATTTTAAGTACCATCTGCTCTCTTGCAACAATGGGCAATAATTTCCTGATTGTCTTACTTCATGTACGTGTTTTAAATCTAGAGTATCCTTTATGATTATTGCAGTTGGCATTTTCTTATTTTATGTAGCCCTTCTTGCCTATATCTGTACTGAGCAACCAGGCTGGGTTTTATCTTCTCTTTGTGCCATTCCTATTTCAATTTCCCATTATCACAGAACTGTTGACAAAAGTCATTCTGTTACTTTTTTCTGTCATGTCTTCCAAACTCACTGGGCTAATCCTTTATGAGGACAGAGAAATGCAATTCTAAAAGAACTTATTAAAATTTATTTAACCAATCCAATCCTTCAAATATGAGGACATGGTTAGAAATGCTGTCATTCAGTAAAACAGAAACTATGATGGCATTAACTATCTTTCAGTATCAGCTGTGGTGGAATAAGCCAAGATGCTGGTGCAGTCAGGGCCTGTCAACAAAGACAGGACTGGAAACGTGGGAGTGCACCAGGTCCACCTAACCATCTGCTCTGTGTGGGGGGAAGAGAAACACAGCAGTGAACTAAGGTGTTTGTTTTCAAAGTCCTAACTTGTTAACAAGATCTGTGCAATGAACTCTTACGTACTACTGTGGTTCTATGGAGACCCTCAGAAAAAAATCCATGGCAACCACCTGTCATACTCTATTGGGAAAAGAGCGATGTTTCCAATAAAAACCTACACTCTAAAAATGTTTTACTTAGCATAAATGAAAGATGCATTAAAAGGAAAAATGTTTTTAAAAAAAAGACACTGAAAAACAATGTGAACAATATTGATTAACTCTGTATAGATTTTTTAAAAGATACAGACATATGCTAATAGTTTTGAAAGTATATATAAGAAGTTGTTAAAAAAGGTTTTACCATTAAGGAAGGGACTGAAAAGGGTGCCATTACATATTTTTCTGTGCTTTAATTTTTTTAGCCATGGACATATATTAATTTTTAATACATTTTAACAATGGATAACATACTTAAGAGCCATCATGATTTCCTTTCAAATAATTTTCTGTAAAAGGATTTTAGTACATGGGCACATCATAATTTTCTCAATGATTTCCCTATCATTGGACATATTAGTTATAATTCAATTTTTGCTGATAAATCTAGCACTGCAACAATCATCTCAGTAAGTGTACTTTTGTCTTTGTAAATGTACTCTTTCCAATTATTTCTTAGGAGTGTAAGAAATGGCTCAAAGTGCTTAAAGACATCAAGGGTTACTGATACACACCACGTGCCTGCTTTTCAGGATGCATATCACAATCAACCACAGCCAGCAGAAAAGCAGACCACTCACTCTAACAAGTACATTCTCATGAGTAATGAGAACTGTCCTTTGGTCTTTACTAATATGAAAAGAAAAAGAAATCTTTCACTATTATTTGGAATACTACTGAAGTCTGAATGATTTTTCAATTTTCAAAGAAACAGGTTCTCATACTATTTCAAAAATCATCAGAATCATCCAATTTTATGTTAATTAATGCTTAAAATTAAAGGACAGAATACACACTCCTGAGAACTGGGAATACAAGAAACACTGAAAATTATGATTCGGCCATAAAAAATATAGTTTATGAAAATTTAGAATACTGCTGGAAACAAACTATTCTTTTATCTTAATTCAAGTATGTAGGAAGTATGTAAAAGCCACCTGTGGACTGGAGTCAAACTTAGCATAGGAATCTACAACATCCATGACGGTTTTTTTTTCCAAGGATTTATAACACATGGTCTTTCAAATTCAACACAGAGCCCGAGAGCCACAGTACATCTGTGAACACATAAGCAACAACTCCTTCAAATTCCTCCTCCCAGCTATCTGGCCTACAGAACCCCAAATACTACCAGTTGATGTCACTTCTTTTCAGATGCCCTCAGTTTGGCAGAAAGTAAAAGTGAATGGATGTGAGAATTCAGTGGTAATATATAAAGCAATCCATCTGCCCGGCCTGCTGTGAGCACGTCTGCTGCAAATACTATCCCCAGAGCCCCTGCTGCTGAGCACCTCGGGCCTGAACTCCATCCACCAGGCTTCCCCAAACAGTGTCAAGGAGTTCCCTGACTTAGAAATGGCCCACGAGGAATGGCTTTTTCAAAACGTACTCGGTGAGAGAGGCATGCTGCTAGGTGCCTGACCACCCTGTGGCCCCCATCCTGGTGAGGCACCAGTTAAAGCCTTCTTTACATGTAGGAAGCTATGGCTACAGAGGCAGGTTATCCAAGTACCCCACACAGAACCAGAATTCTAATACGAGTCTATGTGATTGGGTTGGGTTTTTGCTTGCTTGCACTCAAACTAGCCCCCAAAACACTTTTAGCAAGGAAAGAAATACTCTAGAAATGGAGAAATGAACACTTGTATTTCTGACAGAGTTATGAAAAATAAAACACTGGCCTTTCTCCAGGCTTTGAGTTTGAACAGAATACTTTTGATCTCTAATCTGGTCTCTGTGTCCAAAGTATGGGCTTTAAGCTAGCTCTGGTCCCTTTATGATCGTAGGCTGGCGACCTCAGTGCCTCCTTGTCCTCTTCTAGAGAGACAAGCCTCCTGTTACTCTCTGAGGGCAAGCTGGAGTTTTCCTCTATGGTTCCACTAACCATACCCTCCTTTCTATGTGGCCAAGATTGGCCCAATAATCTGATCCATCATCGCTGGAAAATGAAGTGGGAGTTCTCTTAGACCAGCCAGGCCCACCTCTGAGCAAAGGTCAGTTCCCCAAACTGGAATTCTGAAAGAAAGATGCAGAGGAAGCACAACCTAACCCACCACACATCTCTCCAGTCCCCACTGCAACTATGCAAGACTCCTTATAGATTTAACGTCAGTTATTCTTAAGCACAACTCTGAAGAAGCTATAATTTCCATTTTACATATGGGGAAAAGGTATTTTTAACATTCAGTTCAGTTCAGTCACTCAGTCGTGTCTGACTCTTTGTGACCCCGTGGACCACAGCACACCAGGCCTCCCTGTCCATCACCAACTCCCAGAGTCCACCCAAACTCACGTCCATCGAGTCAGTGATGCCATCCAAGCATCTCATCCTCCGTCATCCTCAAGGAAGTCAATTAAGTACTTGCTCCAATCACACAGTTAGGAAAAGGAAAACGAAGAATTCAAGTCAGAGCCCGGCCAATCCTTGAACTTATCCGCCTTTACTGCTGCACAACAACGCTTCCCTAGTACATGAGGAAAATGAAGTTCAGCAGAAGGACATACAACCTGAAAGGGACTCAAGATAGTCTGTTACTCTCTGGAGCATCAACCACCTCCATCACCCTGTGTCATTCCTTAAGTGACCCAAATACTAAGCAGACCGTGGAACCTCAGTAAATACTTGAGCTTTATTTCTCATGAAGCATCCTGAAGGGAAATGCAAGATATAATTAATTTTATAAGACTAATTTGATATTACAAATGGAACATTAAGCATGCTAAATTTTTCATCCTTAATATGTTTTTCTAACCTTTTCCAAAAAGACTACAAAATAACGGCAATAATGGTAAAATACATACATACAATCCTCGTCCCCTATTCAACACAAATACTTGTTATTTATGATTACAAAAAAGACACTCCCCAAGATTAACATTTCATTTCTTCATATGTTTAATGACATTACAACACGAAGTTGAAACTTCCCTTACTCAACTGCTTACTCATTTGTCATACTCAAGTGTGATAAAAATCAAAATATCAAACAAGAAGGGAGACAAAAGGCAACCATAAAAACTACACTCAGCATTATAAGCAAGAGGCATACAAATATTGACATTGTTCTCACTTAAGGACAGCACTTGGAAAAATGCAAACGGATCAATACAAATGAAAAACAAAAATAATGGACAGAATTAGCTGTGAGCACTAACTTTCACAGACAGCGCCACAGAGAATCAATCAGTGCTCTAAGCTATCACGTTGGAAATCATCCCTCCAGAGTATCTGGACAGTTCAGAAGACACTCTGGTTTTACCTTCCTTGTTTTAGAAAGAGGCAAAAAAGTATATTACTGAGCACAGTTTGTAGGGAATAAAAGCAGAGTAAATTTAAAATACCAGGCATGGCTGAAAGAAGGAGAGAACCAAGCACCGGGCTTCTTTATTGTATTGGACGTTTTCGGGATCTGCCAAACAGGGACACCCTTCCTCTTCGAATTGGCTAACACTCTGATTCTTATAACTGCCAAAGTGTGGAATTATTAAAACAGTAATAGAGATTAATCAAGGGTTTCTTCACCCATTCTTTATTACCTTTGATATTTAAACATCAACACCCTATTCAGCTATTACCTTCACTACTTTCAACCTTCTGCTTGAGGAGGGGTCCTGGCATGAGAGCTCCAGGGCTACAGACCCCGTGAGAATTTTCAGGCTACAACTCTGACAAGCAGTTCCGAAGAGAGGTGTGTTCACACTTCCT
This sequence comes from Giraffa tippelskirchi, assembly GCF_054371585.1. NCBI lineage: Eukaryota > Metazoa > Chordata > Mammalia > Artiodactyla > Giraffidae > Giraffa > Giraffa tippelskirchi. The sequence continues at coordinate 157,022,447 of NC_137275.1, forward strand.
ATTACCTTGCTCAGAACAGAGGGAGGACAGACTACGGATCCACAGATTTAAGTCTGATTATAGTCACTGACTTCAGAGAAATCCCATTAAAGCTTTCTTTTGATTCAAAGAGGGCATATCAAATGATCACAGAGGCAAGATTCCCACAACAAACTTCAAACTGGGCATATACACATGACACCTTTGTTCTGTCAGCAAAAAATGAGTATCTTGAAGGAAAGGGAGCAGTAACCTTGGTTGGCATGCCTTATTTAAGAAGTCCAAAAATTCACACTTAGCTCTTTCACTGAGAAAGAAAAAGCACTATGTGGCTGGCACCTATATAATCTACCATATCCAATGAAATGAGTCCAGAAAGGTACAGGGTACTAGGGGGCCAACTTTCTGCATCCAATCTTAGCCTCACCATCCTCATTTTATGCATCATCCCAACTCCTTGGTTTGAGAAAGGGGGCTAGCAGAGGACAATGCATGCTGAGTCACTTTAGTTGTGTCTGACTCTTTATGACCCCATGGATTGTAGCCTGCCAGGCTCCTCTGTCCACAGGATTTTCGCAGGAAGAATACTGGACTGGGTTGCCATGTCCTCCTCCAAGGGATTTTCCCAACTAGGGATCGAACCTGTGTCTCCTGCATCTCCTGCACTGCAAGTGGATTCTTTTACCACTGAGCCACTGGGGAAGCTCAGCAGAGGACAGAAGATATCCAATTATCTCTGGACCTGCACAGATGGCAAGAAGTAACATATATAAAGTGCCCTACGTCAGGCCTGGCACACTGTGAACAAGCAATGTCCAATCCCACTACTATAAAACCATATGAAAGTAGAATGATTTAAAAACTAATTTTTCTCAGTACAGTGAATATGTCATTCAAAAAGTCAACTTACTTTTTAAGGTATAGAGTTAACTAAAGCCTCAAAAACAGATATTACTTTGATTTCGAGTTAGCAATTAGACACCAATATCATAAATTATATACCTAGTTCCACTCAAATCCCATAATCCAGCAAATTTATTAATAAATTAGCACTAAATGAAATCAGGCTCCCCATCCCTGAGGAATCAAACCCCAAATGTCTCTCCTGCAGACACAATCTATATTAATCACTTGGCTTTCCTGGTATGCTACTTGACGTCTCAGATTTTCTGAATCCCACAATACTTTATTAGAATAAAATGGGGACATAATGTGAACCTAACCCTAATGTCTTCTAAATACATAAATACAAACTCCCCAGTTCGAGTACAAACTCCTAAGGACATGACTTCATCTGCTTCTTTTTCTCTATATGGTATTTTCTCTTCTTCCCTTTAAGCTCCTGTTTAAAATAAAAAAAAAGGCAGAGGACAGCCACTCATCAGCACTGCTGTGTTGTACCACCAGGACCCAAGAAACAGAACCAAGGGAAGGTAAAAAGATAAAATGAAGAATATGAAACCACTTAACTCTCGAAGTTCATATTTTATGTGCCATACCAGACACTAAAATTAGAATGCCAAGAACTGTTAAATGAGCAATGTTCAACAGTCTACATTTACTTTACTTCACAAGCTGAAAGAATAGAGAAATGTCACTGTACTAGTATTCTGCAATCTAAGGCATATTAAAATAGAGACTCACTGTTAAAATGGTTCCTGACTGTTTTAACAAAGACCACCCCAAGATTAAAATTTTTTTTTGGATGAATGCTACCTAATTTAGGAAAAACCAAATTTAATTTTAGAAAATGACTGCAATATAAAAAAGATAAACCCGTATCATGGTTCTTATATGCAAGACATTTTATAGTTAAAATTCCTTTCAGATTAAAAAGAAATCAATTTCAACATTCTACCATCTCTTTTTAAACTTGTTCAGAAGTTTGAGGATTCAAATGTCAGAATGCTTTCAAGTTAGATGGTGAAGTAACTCTCTTGGGGTTCATAAGAGAACATTCTTAGCTTTGCAGTGCAATTTTTCAACTTTCTGGCGTATCATGTTAATAGATTATCACTTAAAGTAAAATTAATGCAAAATAAGAGATATCATTCTGGAGTCACCAACTAGTACCCTTCCTTCCAAGAAGATACCGTTATTTACCGTGCTGTAGATAAGTCTCTCACGCTGCACATACTATCATAAATACACTGCTTCTGATGGTGTAGCCTAGATATGACTGTCCCGCAGACAATGATTCTTTTTAACTCAAGAAAATCAGTACAGTAAATAACTTTTCTTCCCTTAGAGACAATCACAGTGCTGGAGGCTGCTGCAACACAAAAACAAAATATCCTCACAAATGTCTCCAAACAGTCAAGCTGAAAATCTAAGCCAAAGTTTCATTTAACAGCCTGTCAGTTTTTTGATGTGAAGCTAATGAATGCAGTGGCAAACAAATCCATCAAACCTAACATCAAAACAACTGCACTTCATCCCACCAAACGGAAAAATGAAATACAACCTGCAGGCCAGCTCTTTGATCCAACCTAGCCAGGAAGCAGACCTGTGAATGCCACCACAGCTGCTGAGCAGAAGTAACCACAGACTCCATCTCACCACAGAAAGAAAGAACACTCCAGAAGCAGGAAACATTCATCTCAAATATGCACAAATATCTTAGTTCAACCTCTATACAATCTGGTGGATATTTTAAAATCTCTACTAGAAAAAAAAGTATACAGTATTTCACTCTAGATTACTCTGATATTCAAAGCTAGAAAGATGCCTAAAATAACTGGATGGTATGTTCCACTCATATAACAGCTTTGCAAAAGAGGTTTATTAAAAGCCCTTCTGCTCATTATGAAAGCTTTTGAAGACAAAGAAAACAATTCCTTTTGTACAAGCATGTAGCACAATTCCTATTTCAGAGAAGAAACTCACAGGGCACTCACCAAAGCTGAACTCTGCCTGATAGCAGGCATATGGGCACAAGGCCACCTAGAACATTCTTTTTTTTTTTTTTTTTTCAGTGAAAACCTTAATTCTGATAAATGAAATGAGGAGGAAAAATTACAGAACCACTTTCTTAGGTAGGTGGGTCCTCTTAAGGCAAGGCTGTTCTCTTCTGCAGTATCATGCAGGATTTGGTTTGCTATATTTGGCAGGTCAAGGCAAAAAAGAGCTGAATGATCCTGAAAAGAAAGGGAAAGATAGGAACAAGAGGAATGCCAAAGTTGGGGGCATTAACAGAAATTTTAGAAACAAAGATAGTCAAATTAAGTTGTTGTCATTGCTCACACCTATACCTGTTTTATGAAGACCTGTTGTACAATCTATGCACAAAAGAAGCCTTATATAAGAGATGAGGCAGTTTGGGTAGATATTATAATAAAAGGCCATCTGAATGAAGTGCTGAAAACAGCGGAATACACTGACAGGCAATGGAATATCCACATATAATAATTACTGTTGTTGCTATTATTATTATTATTATTTACTTGAGAACATCAAAGGTTAAAGAATATATTGGAATTTGGAAGATGAGTATTTGGGAATGGCACAAATATTGGGATGGATGTTCTAGTCAATGTTAGCTATACCTTAAATGGAGGGAAAGTTTCATGAACAAATACCACATACCAAGAGATCAGTAATACATTCAAAGGAAATCCACAGAAACCCCATCTCCCATCCTGCTCCAGCGATGCCACAGTGGTCAAGCAGCCAAGAGGAAAGGAAGCAGTCCTGGATGTTCGGCAGTGCCAACACTACTCTCCCTGCTGGCTCCCATCAAACAATTCAGCCTCCAAGGGATGAAATTCACAGAAACATACACAGTGCCTGGCATACAACAGACAAGCTCTACCTGAAAAAACAGAACTCTCTCCCCATCCATATTAAGTCACTTGAATGGCTTAAAAGGTCCCTAACCAAAGCCTGTTGGCTGCTAAACAAAGACCACCAATATTATTGGTGAGCCTGGGGTTATCTTTTCAAAATTATTTTTTTAATTAAAAAATAACCTCCTGTAACAGCTCTTTTCTAAGTTATGAAAACAGAAATACTGGTTTGTAATATACAAAATATTATCAGTTGAGATTCTTGACTCTGCCCAATGTTAATTAACGCTGTACCAGACGCTTTATCAGATGCTTTTACATAGTCAAATCAACATGTGACAGGTAAAGCAGCAGTCATTTCCCAGTGCTTCAACTACAAAAAAGCATGCCATTGTTTTTAAAATTATCCCCCTAAATGTATAACTCATTATCACTTGTGAAAAATAACTGTTTTTTAAACAGTTATCATTTAGAATGAATTAAAGAACACAAAGGATTAAGACAAACAAATGTGGTCATTCTCAAAGCTAAAATTTGGCTTTTAATACAATTCATAATTAATTCACTATACATTGTATTTTTCTCCAGCAAAAGACAAAAACGGCCCAATTTACAAATTTTCCTAAGATTAAAAATTACACATGTTCATACACATACCCACACACACACCACAGTAAATCCATAAGGTTGCCTATCAAAACAGACTTGAAAAAAATCAGTGGATATCACCATGTCAATTATTAACTGAAAATCTCTGATGTAGGCAGAATGCTGCCCCCCACACTCCCACACCCCACTTGGTCCCACCCCTAACAGCAAAGATATCCATATCCTAGCCCCTGCAATCTGTGAATATGCTATCTTTTATGACAAAAGGGATATTATGGATTGCTTGCTTTGAAATGTAGGGGACCACAGCAAGGACCTGAGAGGCCTCTAGGAGCAAAGACCTGGCTGACAACAGCAAGGAAATAGGAACTCAGACCTACAACCACAAGGAACTAACAGCCAACAATCCCACTGAGTAAGAAGTAGATTCTCCACCAGAATCTCCAGTAAGGAATGCAGCCCTGCAAACACACTGATTTTGCTGGTGAGACCAATGTTAAACATATAACCTACAGGACTACAAAACAGTAAAAAGAGTACTGTTTTAAGCCACTGATTTTATGGGAATTTGCTACAGCTGCAATAAAAAATTAATACATTTTTATTATTATTATTTAGGTGAGTAGCACCACTTCACCAAGAGTAAGAAAAGGATGGAGACAACATCTAAAATCACCTCCAACACATGTAACTATGATGAATTTTAAATTAACTGTCCAACACTGCATTATAGCCACTGAACATTTTGTCATATCCTCTGACTAAACTGAATGATATAAATCAACACAGCATTAGTGGCTATCTACATACTTAAGTTTTCCACCCCTACCCCTACAACAAATCTATGGGGTAAACAGGTATTCTTAGTTTATAGAAAGAAACAAAAAGAAGAAATGACTTTCCTGATATTCTCTGGTTAGTAAAAAGAAGAGCTGGGCCTCAGATCCCTGCTTCCCTGACCATGGCGCTCTGCTTCCTGAACAATCCCACACAGTTCTGGGCTTATCAGCTGAGACTTCAGAGAGGACCACTATCAACCTCTCTTACGTGGTCACACTCCACTCCTACTCTGTCCACATGGAAAGGTGGAAACACACTCAGGATATTTTAGACTTAGGGAGAAGCCAATACTCAGAACTACTGATGAAACTGAAAGCTACAGTAAACAAGCACAAACTGATTTTGTTGGTGATTGAACAGCTGGGATAGTTGACTTATTATGTCAATGACTAAAGATGCAAACCATAAAATAGCATACCTTTTTATAACCTCAGGGTTATGACACTGTTCCGATATAGATATAGGCATTACTTTTCTGCAAAATAACGGCAGTAGCTGGCCAAGGTACATACACTGAGCTTTCTGTGGTTTTTTTAAATTAGGTTTATTGTAATAAGAAGGATGTGAAATGGAAAGAAGTAGTTCAGTTCTACTCCTTTCTAAATTACCCCTCATAAATAAAAATTACTCAGAACAGAGAAAGTTTTCTAATAGCAAGAGCTTTCTTTTATGTTATGAATTCACTCAAATGCTTGAGCTGCCAAAGGGCTATATTCTTATTTTAAAATATTATGCAATTTTCTAAATGTGCATGTAAAATAAACCTAGAGTTGTCTTCCCTGAATATATTTCTATCCATGTTCACTCAATGGTTCCACACAAAAGTTTTATCATGTAGAATGAATAATATTTGCCTAGACCATGCAGAGGCCACAACAGGCCACATAGACTCTATGTGCCATTTCCCACTAAATACAGGGCAATTCTGCATACTCTGTAAAACACATAGTTTCATTAAGAACCTACCCTCTGCCAGCATGCACCTCTGCCTTAAAATCCACAGGAAGCGAAGCAACTTAATAGAAGCTACTGTCACTTTGAAAATGCCCTCTATTTAACTCTGCAGGGGGGCAATTAATAAAATTTAACACAGTTTCTTGTGAATGAAAATACACAGTTTGTGAGCTAAATTTAATATACTGAGTAGGAGACACAAATTTTTATACCAAATTTAACATGAAGATATATTTCTTGTTAAAGTATGTTCTATATTATTACTTTCAAGAAATTCATTTCTGCACTAAGGGCAGTTTTAATCATTTCTTCTTACCATCTTTCCTTAACATCTTGTTACAATTTTACCAGACACTTTCCTCTGTAAATAGCTGTTTTCTAAGCCATGGACTGAACTCTAACATGGAAGGTGCCAAGTCCACCTAATATGGAATCACAGGAAGCCACTGGAAAATCTCACACACAAAAAAGCATCTTTCCAAGAGCCACTGGAAAATCTCACAAAAAAACAAACAAACAAGATGGCCTTAAGAAAGCAAGCAAGCCTCGGTTGCATAAAATTACCTCTCAAAGTACACTGCTTCACATTAATTTCAAAACAAAAAAATGTTGCTACAAATATTAACATAGCCTATGTAAAATAAATATATCTGTCTGGAATAAATCACTGTGGTCACAGGCACACAACATCATTGAGGAGAAAAATAAATGATGCATGTGATCTTAGCTTTCCCACTATAATAACTAGAATACACATTTAATTTATGCTTTATTTTTTGAAGCATAACTTACCAATTTAGCAACTTTCCCATAGTCAATCCATCTGACAGTAGCAAAATTTGTAGATTCTGCACAGTTGAAACCATGATTAAACCCAGCATGGTAGCCATATGGGAAAGTGATCATAAATTCTCCAGCTTCCTGGGTGATCTGCAGGGTAGAGGACATATAATATTTCCCAATTATAAGGCATCCCAAATTGCAAATACAGTTAAAATATATTTCCTATTTAAAAAAAGAAAAAAAAATATTATGATGTCCAAGCTATACTAGTATAAAGAAGTCCCCCCAGATTCTTCACTTAATTCTTTAATAGTTTTTCAGGAGACTTTTAAAACTTCTAAACAGATGATCCTCTGGCAATAGTTCAATCATTCAGCCCATACCCAGAGAAATTATATTTTATTTGAAGATGTCTGCTGTATGTTATTCAAAAAAGTGTTCATAATAGCATTCAATACATTTTAATACTTAAAAAATTCACATTACTGGAATTATAAAACAGGACATATCACAACTGATATTTTTCAAGTTACAGCTATAAAGATTTTGGCAACACACACTGAATGTTATGAATTCTTGTTGCTAAAGAGTTGATTGTATTCAATAAATTGTCCTTTCATTATACTTGGAAAACATTCAATTAACTATATTTCATTTAACAGTAAAATTTCTATCAAATAATTATTCAAATATATGTACAACATATAGGTATGTATGTGTGAGTGAGTGCATTTGCAAATATAATTAAAATAGCTTGGGTCAATCAGCCATCAACCTAAAAGCAAAGATAAAAATGTATTCAGTCCATTCCTAACTTTTAAAGAAATCTGCTTATTTTTTTTTCTACAATCACCAAAACATACAAAACACACCAGGAACAATGGAAGAATAGTGAAACTAAATTTATCAATGTTTTTTTAAACTTGTCTGCTCAATACTAGAGTATCAAATCCATAACTCACTGATTCATTCAGTCACCTTGGTTCGAGAAATAAACATGTAAGTACGCACCCATGTGGAAACATATAGGAGACACACTGTATAAATACATGTGCACACACTGCACTCAGTAACCATTACAGGAATGCTAAAATGTTGTGTGTGGAAGTACTTTCCTTCCCAACAATTCTAAAATTTAGCTCATCACCCCTGCCCCCTGTGACATCCCAGCAGGTGTTCTATTGCAATGAGCAGCAATTCAGCTGCCACCTGGCAAGCAGAGAATGGCTTATCAGGGTTCAACATGGTTCCAGTTCCATCATTTCAAGCCACATGAGAATACAGCCTGATTTTCTTCTTTTCTAGTCTCACTGAATCTCATTAATTACAATTGTGCTTGGAAATAAGGCATTTCCTTGTACCATGTGATAAAATAAAACTTACTTTGCTCAACTATCACTAGCCCTATAAAGGGGAGTTGGGGGGAAGAGAGTAAGACTGCTGTCAGTGGGATAAGGAAACGAGCTTCATTTCTCCACAAAATCCCATCTATAGTTCTTCCCTACTCTACCTGGAAAACTCCTTCCTTGCCATGCTGAAAAGTACCTATTCCCATTAAATGGGACCCTGAATATTATGCCTCTATATAGTTTCTAGAAACAGGTCAGTCCCAATTAGCTAAAATATAAGGCTAATGTACTGCTTCTATGAAATAAACTGATTTTTTTAAAAAAGAAGGGTATAGAAACAGAAAAGACTAACCAAGCATCATAATTCCATACAGCGAAAAATGGTAGAAAGGGTAGTGCACATAATCGAAAAGCAGACATTAGCTATTTGGCAAACATACTTTTTCATATATATATATATACACACACACACACACATATAAGAATATGCACGAATACACTGAAAAAAAAAAAACAGACAAAAATGTTAGTCTAACTGGGAAATTATTGCCTAAAGAGTAAAGGTTGAACTGAGGCGGAAGAGTGCATTATTATATTACCTATACTATGCAAAGCGCTTCATATAGATAATCTCTTTTCAGCCTCATAATGGCCCTATTAAATGGTACTCTTATTATCCCCATTTTCCAGTTGAAGAGATTGAAGCTAACAAAAATGATGTAATTTACCCAAGAGGTAGAATCAGAAATGAACTTGGGAAGAATCAATGTCATTCCAAAGTCTGCTACTCTGTCCAAGGTTACATTATCATCATTGGAGAATAAGCTCCTCGAGGAGCACACTGTCATCACACATCCTTCATCAAGGTAGAGGGGAAATGGCAATATTTCATATGAAAAACTGCAGCCACCAATCAGCCCTCTAAATGGCTGGTGTCTCACCATCTGTGGACAAGCACTCACCATTCTACTTCCCACAGAAGCCACAAAATGTCCCATCCTCAAAAGACTGGGTAAGAACGTAGTGCATTTGGTAAGCTACCAAATAGTACCTGGAGAGCCTCAGCCCAGAAAAGGGTGCGAGGCACCTATCTCCTTCTCCCCAAATATTAGAAAGAAGCTAGAAGCTACTACAGCCTCCATCCTGGGAGAATGAGCCAATCCTGCAGCCCTGCTATTTCACATAACCCCCCTCCAAAGAACAATTTGGTCAATTCCCATCACCAGCCCTAAACTCTCAGAGCTTTCCCTGTTTTGGATGGCTCTATTCTGCTCCTTCTCTGCCTTCTAACATTCCAACTTAAACAAAAGTGCTTAATCAGGCTTATGACAACCACCTGAGAGGAAGTACACTGATGACACATGTCTGAGACTGGAAAGCCTAGTGCTTAGAGGTGTCTACAAGTAAGACAATGCCCCCAGAAGGAGTGGCCCCATTGGGGGCGGGGCACAGCCTCTGACTTCTGTACCTGCGGCAGTGCCGCAGCCCACCCACACCTGTGGACATTACCCATTGTGCACATCTCGAAGGCACACTTTCTGTCGTGGGGAGAAGTACGTAACTAAACAAGTGGTAAGAGCATTCTCATCACGGACATGAGACAAACATGTCTCATGTGTGACTGCCACACAGACTGTTCATGAGTGAGCAGGACCACCCCAAGGCGGAGAATGATTCCCAGTCCTTGCAAAAACTCTACTTTGAACAAAGCCTGGACTGGTGGGAGTGGGGCCCCAGGGGTGAGGGGTGGGGGAGATAGGCAGAAGACGAGATTTTAAGGGCCTGAAATAAAGAAGAGGGAAAGATTTAGTCACAAGTGAAAAGCTTTTAAAGTGGAAAACAACGAGGATTATTAAAGACAGTCAAATAAAAAATGATAAAGAGAGTAATGTTTCTGCAAGTAACTAAAGACTTAATCCTCCTCCAACTGAGAGAGAGCTTTTATTTATCTGGTTGAAAGTTTTTTTTTTTCATTTCAGCTTCTTCACATAAAAACACTCATGCTCTGTAATAATTCTGACCCAATAACAATCCATGATCACAAAGGGTGATCTAGCATGTACAGAGTCTTACAGAACTTAATCTTCAGAAATATTCCAAAGAAGCAATATCTGATTATTAAATCATCAGGCAATTCTATCCATAATGAAATCTCAATTGTATTATGTCTGAATGTGTTTAGAAATAACATACTGACACCATAATCACTGATCCTAACCAACCAAACCACTAATAAAAACTGCTCTGATTTCTTTTTTAAAAAAAATAGATGGTGTTAAGATATATTCTGTTGCTCACATAAAAGACTTCAGTGGAAGAAAATTACATATTATACTGTCGAATGTGCTACATTTTACTTTCAGTATTGTTACAAGTGAACTAGAAGTGCATGAAATCTCAAGTTAATGTAACCTGAAATTAATTTCAAAAAAATGTAATTTCAGAATTTGAAAAAGGATACATGCATATCCAAAAAAAAAAAAACACATGTCAAGAGCTTTTCTTACTTCACATCTTTCATTAGTACTTTTCTAATTTCTCAATAGTACTTTCATTAGTACTTCACTAATATAGTTAATTATTTTAACTATAATTTTAACAAAAGTGGAATTAAAGCCAATTGGGTCTTTAAAAAAAGAAAAAAAAGTAATTTCAAATCAGTACTTAGGTAAATAATTGTTACCTAAATAAAACATGAATCTGAATTTTTCTCCTCATACCCTAAAAATCCTACTGGAAGTCAAAGATATATTAGTTTATGTTAAATTTCTCTTAAACATAAATTCTACACATATGAAATGATTCTGTTAAAGAGTAACACTAATATACCTTGTCAAAGGGAATGCCGTATTTCTTTAATACTGAGGGAGATATCAGTGTCATCTTGTGGCGAAGAAATGCATCACACCCTTGAGAACTGCTTGGGAAAAATCCTAAATGGAAACAGTAAATACAAGCAGTAATGCATTAATTAAGATACAATTTCAAATCAATTTTTAAGTTTATGTTCTAGTATTCTTATATAACGAAGGCTTTACACAGCTATAGACCAAGTCCATCATCAAAAATCACAGTGCTAAAAATTAGAGTTAGAATTCTTAAAAATTAAAGGACACACATTTTTATCGCCAAAGGCTGATCTTTTCTACAAAAAGATCTGCCAAGAGTTGTCTGTGTAATACAAAATGACTAAACCTTAAAAATTTGTACAAATTTAAACTCAGTCTACCTATTATCTGATAAGTGGATAAAATATTAAGGGAGGTTAGAAGAGGAAAATCTGCAGTTTTAACAGAGGAATCTCTTCCTTTAGACTCCTAAAAGCAACCATTCTAGAAGCACTTGTCCCAATGCCCAGCATAGAATAGACACACAGCAGTTTCCTATCTCTGTTTCTTTCTGATTAATTTTATATAGTTTCAGTTCAGTTCAATCACTCATTCCTGTCCAACTCTTTGCAACCCCATGGACTGCAGCACACCAGGCTTCCCTGTCCATCACCAACTCGCGGAGTTTACTCAAACTCATGTCCATTGAGTCAGTGATGTCATCCAATCATCTCATCCTCTGTCATCCCCTTCTTCCATCTTCAATCTCTCCCAGGATCAGGGTCTCTTCAAAGGAGTCAGTTTTTTACATCAGGTGGCCAAATATTGGAGTTTCAGTATCAGTCCTTCCAATGAATATTCAGGACTTGGAACTAACTCCCAGCCAGGACCACTCAAGAGCCTGGAAACCTGTCTGTCTCACCAGCCTATATGGGAACAGCGTCTTGAGGAGGTCTTTAGGTGAAGAAGCTAAACATACAGCAACTCGTTCATTCGACACTACATGATGTGCTGAAACCCAGTTGTTTCTCTCCATCTCTGCCTTCAACAGTGCAGTCTGTCTGAGACACACTCTCATTAACTCAGTAATATAAGCTAGAGAAAACACACATACTTGATGTTCTAGTCGTCACCTTCCTCACTCAGAGGGAAAAACCACCACACTGAGAGCAGGAAAGCAAGACGAGAAAGACAAGAGATATGCGGATGGGACAGAGGAGAACCAGAGAGACAGGACTTGAAAGGAACAGAGAACGCACTAGGAAAGCATGTGCTACATACCTGGGTAAAGCAGGAAAAAGCACAGACACTCTTTAACTCCATGGCCAAAATGAAGATAAGGCCATTGGAAACGTTACTTATCTCCCTCTGTGGCTCACTACAAATAAATAGCTCAAAAATAGGACCAATCTGATGAAAGAATTACCAGCACTCATTACCTAACTGTGAACCACTGTGACCTCATAAAATAGCAGGGTTTTACAGTAATAGTTTTAAAGTAAATAAGCCCTTACTGATGCCATCATGGAGCATGTGAGGCCACAGATCATCAGAAGAAAACAAATCAGACATCTTAAAAAAAAAAAAAGGCCATTAGGGTATAAAGAACTACTTGCAAAGAATAGCACATCTGCTTAAGCACCTAAACCTGTATTGTTAAAAAGAAAAATAGAAATATTTTAAAACCACTAGACCATTCAAGTATGACCTGAGTCAAATCCCTTACGATTATACGGTGGAAGTGAGAAATAGATTTAAGGGACTAGATCTGATAGACAGAGTGCCTGATGAACTATGGATGGAGGTTCGTGACATTGTACAGGAGACCAGGATCAAGAACATCCCCAAGAAAAAGACATGCAAAAAAGCAAAATGTCTGAGGAGGCCTTACAAATATCTGTGAAAAGAAGAGAAGCAAAAAGCAAAGGAGAAAAGGAAAGATTATACCCATTTGAATTCCAAAAAATAGCAAGGAGAGATAAGAAAGCCTTCTTCAGTGATCAGTGCAAAGAAATAGAGAAAAACAATAGAATGGGAAAGACTAGAGATCTCGTCAAGAAAATCAGAGACACCAAAGGAATATTTCATGCAAAGATGGGCACAATAAAGGACAGAAATGGTATGCACCTAACAGAAGCAGAAGATATTAAGAAGAGGTGGCAAGAATACACAGAAGAAGTATACAAAAAATATCTTCATGACCCAGATAATCACAACGGTATGATCACTCACCTAGAGCCAGATATTCTGGAATGCAAAGTCAAGTGGACCTTAGGAAGCATCACTACGAACAAAGCTAATGGAGGTGATGGAATTCCAGTTGAGCTCTTTCATATCCTAAAAGATGATGCTGTGAAAGTGCTGCTGTCAATATGCCAGCAAATTTGGAAAACTGAGCAGTGGCCACAGGACTGGAAAAGGTCAGTTTTCACTTCAATCCCAAAGAAAGGCAATGTCAAAGAATGTTCAAACTACCACGCAATTGCACTCATCTCACATGCTAGTAAAGTAATGCTCAAAATTCTCCAAGCCAGGTTTCAGCAATACGTGAACGGTGAACTTCCAGATGCTCAAGCTGGATTTAGAAAAGGCAGAGGAACCAGAGATCAAATTGCCAACACCTGATGGATCATCGAAAAAGCAAGCGAGTTCCAGAAAAACATCTATTTCTGCCTTACTGACTATGCCAAAGCCTTTGACTGTGTGGATCACCATAAACTGTGGAAAATTCTGAAAGAGTTGAGAATACCAGACCCCCTGACCTGCCTCCTGAGAAATCTGTATGCAGGTCAAGAAGCAACAGTTAGAACTGGACATGGAACAACAGACTAGCTCCAGGAGTACATCGAGGCTGTATATTGTCACTCTGCTTATTTAACTTATATGCAGAGTACATCATGAGAAATGCTGGACTGGGGGAAGCACAAGCTGGAATCAAGATTGCTGAGAGAAATATCAATAACCTCAGATACGCAGATGACACCCCCCTTATGGCAGAAAGTGAAGAACTAAAGAGCCTCTTGATGAAAGTGAAAGAGGAGAGTGAAAAAGTTGGCTTAAAGCTCAACATTCAGAAAACAAAGATCATGGCATCTGGTCCCATCACTTCATGGCAAATAGATGGGGAAACAGTGGCAGACCACTTTTTTCGGGCTCCAAAGTCAATGCAGATGGTGACTTCAGCCATGAAATTAAAAGATACTCGCTCTTGGGAAGAAAAGTTATGACAAACCTAGACAACATATTAAAAAGCAGAGGGATTACTTTGCCAACAAAGGTCCATCTAGTCAAGGCTATGGTTTCTCCAGTAGTCATGTATGGATGTGAGAGGTGGACTATAAAGAAAGCTGAGCACCGAAGAATTGATGCTTTTGAACTGTGGTGTTGGAGAAGACTCTTGAGAGTCCCTTGGACTGCAAGGAGATCCAACCAGTCCATCCTAAAGGAAATCAGTCCTGAATGTTCACTGGAAGGACTGATGTTGAAGCTGAAACTCCAATACTTTGGCCACATGATGTGAAGAGCTTACTCATTTGAAAAGACCCTGATGCTGGGAAAGATTGAAGGCAGGAGGAAAAGTGGACGACAGAGGATGAGATGGCTGGATGGCATCACTGACTCAATGGACATGAGTTTGGGTAAATTCCAGGAGTTGGTGATGGACAGCGAGGCCTGGCATGCTGCAGTCCACGGGGCTGCAAAGAGTCAGACATGATTAAGCGACTGAAATGAACTGAACTGAGAACATACATCCAAGAGCAACATTAGAAATACTATCATTCTCTACAATACCAGTGGGAATAAAAGGAATAATCATGCCCTATCTGGTCATCTGATACAGCCCTCTGTCTATGGTTAATATTCATAATACGTAAATAGAAATAAACAATCTGTGAAAAAAATGCAGACTCCAGTGAATGGTGAGAAAGCACCATATAATGTAATGGCACATCTACATAATAAGCTGTCCTGAATCTATACCACACAGTAAAGCACAGCAGAGAGATCCCCAAACACACAACCCACAGAAAAGTTTTAACGATAAATTTAAGTGGATCTATCAAACTTTTCAAATCTGTACCTCTGCTCAGCACTGCACAAATTAAACTTTAAATTAAAATCAATGAAGAAAGAGGAGTCTTTTAATTTCCTTTTGATATGGATTTGTAATCAGGACTTGAACAATGTGGTGACTGGTCATAAGTTAATTTAAATTGGAAAACCACTGAAGGAAGGCAGTTTGCCATATATTAAGAACTTCATACTGGTTCAGAATTTATATTTTCAATAGGCTATCAGAATTATATTTTACATCACCTTGGAAAACACCTGATAAACCACAAGTTATGACACAGAGTACCTATCTCAAAATGAATTTTACCTCAAAATACCTGCAGGAGTATATGGTTCACACTCACCCCTCACTCCACCATTTATGAAAAATATTTTATTCAATATTTAAGCCAGCCAACATAACCAGAATACTATTTGATACAAAATGGTAATTTTTTTAAAACTCAGAACTATTTCAGACCATGGCTATCTACATAGTAAGTGAAGAAAATAAATTTGGAAACAATCACATGTATGAAATATACCAAAATACATCTGATATAAAAGATAATATTTAACTAAAAATTCAACTGAAGACTATCAGAGTTTTCTGAAAGTCACTAAATAAACAGAAAACAAGATATGTGTTAAAAGTTTTGGAAGTAAGTTCTTTAATACATGCCTTTCAGAATCTTTTTATTTTCTATTCTTATGTTTACTTTCTTGATCTGCTTTTTCCTCTAAGTTTTCAATAATATATTTGGAAGAATTCTTCTCTGTAAGTTACCATATTTGAATGTTACTGCTGCAGCATTCCATAAGATTTTCCAATTTACCAGGCACACAATGGGAGAGATCCAGTCTTTCATAAGCTTGAAGACCAAGAATTTCCAATAAAGAAACTGTGCTACACTGACCCCTCAAGTACCTAGTAGTGGAAATAGCAGCTAGCATCTCACTAGCACACCTCACATACCCCATGACCATTAGGTAATATGACAGGTGTAGAACAGCACAGAATAAAACTGGCACATCTTTCTGCAGCATTTACTTTTGTCATGTCAAATCATTTAGTTTATGTTTGCATACAAACAAACATAAGGGAGCAAGATGCAGAATCTGCATGCGTGTTGTGGAGTGCTAGTGTTTCACTCTCCTCTCTTGTAGGGATATTTTGGTGGAAGCACTTGATAGGCAGCATACTGTGAGGTACAAACTATGCTATGGGATTTTGGTAAATCTTAATCTCCTCTTACAGGCACTTAACACAAGATTACCTGAGGATCAACTTTCCTCTCTCCTTCATTGCTCACAACAAACACATACTTTAACACTGCTATTAATAGGAGAGCTAAGTTTTAGATCAAAAACTAATTGTTTGAATTATCTGAAGTCACCCTTATCTTGTCCACATAGTTAACAGAACAAAAGAGACTAATAAAGAAACCCTACAGAGACATTGATTTCTAACACAAGTCCAACAACTCATATAGCCTTGACCATTTCCACTATCTCTCAGCTCCTCAATTTCCCCATCCAAATAATCAGGATGCTATTATTATCTTCCTCAGTGGGTTCTTTTCTTGCCCCATTATCAAGATATAATCAAAAAATAACATTGCATAAGTTTAAAGTACACAGGGTCATGGTTGGCTATGTGTACATATTGTGAAATAATTACCACAATAAGTTTAGTGCACATTCATCACCTAAAAATAGTTATTTTTTGTGTGATGAGAAGTTTTAAGATCTACTCTCTTAGAAACTTTCAATACAGTACTGTTAACCGTATTTACCATACAATACAGTACATCCCCAGAACCTACTCATAACTGAAGTCTATACTTTGGGACAATCTTCACCCACTTCCACCATGCCCTGCCTCTGGCAGTCACCAAACTGCTCTTTCCACCTGTAGGTTTGGTTTTTATAATTCTCACATATAAATAAAATCATACAGCATTTGTCTGTTTCTGTCTGACTTTTTTAACTTAGAATAATGGACCCAAAATTCTTCCATGTTGAAGGAAATGACAGGATTTCCTTCTTTCTTATGCCTGAATATTAGTCTATTGTATACATAAAATGCTTTGCTTTATTCATTCACCTATCGATGGACACTTAGATGATTTCCATATCCTGGCTACTGTAAATAATGCTGCAATGAACATTTGAGGTAATAGACATATCTTTAAGACAGTGATTTCATTTCCCTCAAATACATATCTAGAAGTAGAACTGCTGGATCATATGTTAGTTCTATTTTCAATTTTTTGAGGAACATTCATACTGTTTTCCATATTGGCTATCCTCTCTGGGTGAACCCTATGGGAAGCCAGTGATGTAATGCACAAAAATATTAGCCATTATAAGAAAATGGAAACAACCTAATGTCCATCAACTGATAAATGGAAGTGCAAAATGTAGTATATCTTTACAATGAAATATTACTTAGCTATGAAAAAGAATGAGGTACTGCTATAAGATATAACATAGAAAACATGCTACATAAAAGATGTCAGGCACAAAAGTCACATATTAAATGATTTCATGCATATGAGACATCCAGAATATGTAAATACCTAGACAGAAAGCATACTATTAATTTCCAGGGGATAGAGAGAAGTTAGGGGAAATACAGTATTGCTGGGAGCCAACTCACGAGATCCCACCCATGGCAAGGTCATGAGGAAAAGGACTGATCGAGCATGGCTTCTCAGGCCTCAGGGATTCTCGGAAGGCTGCCTCAGCACTCACCTTAAAGATGGTATCTGTCTTTCTGATGTTTGCTACAATAAACCTCTTCTTATTTTCTGTGACTTAGAAAAAAGGCTTTTCCTGATTCTCTTCTAAAATAGATCAATCTGAAAACTCAATCGACAGGGCCCTAAGACGGTGGCACCCTATAAGATTGTCTAGGATATAGGTATTTTAATCTAAACTCCTCTTGCTAGCATATTAGTTTGTTTAATAAATAAGCCTGTGCCTTTGGAGCTAATGTGCATGACTGCTCCTTAATAATAAAACAGCATTGAGAGCCTCCGCACAGAAAGCTCCAATGGGCACAGAACCCTTCGTAGGAAAAAAGGCTTATTAGGAAATATAAGAAATATGGCTTTATGAAACTGTTACTTAGTTTATATTTACTCACTATGTTTTTGCTCTTAACATATTTAGCCTATATAATGAAAGCATAATAGTTAGAGATTTATAAATAGAAGTTTAGCTTTAATACAAATAATAAGACAATTGTTGATTTAACTGATGATTCTTACTTAGAGCTGACCTTCAGCTTGCTGTTCTATGACTTTATGGGACCACATTCTTTTCTGTTAAGCTCAAGGCGTAGGATAGATTACCGAAGACAGGTTTTACTTTGTACTTTGAAACTTTCTGTTAATGAATTCTTTCTTTGTCATAATCTACTGTGCCTGATACAAAAGTGTTCTGGCTGATCAATCCTTATCAATAAAAAGTCACAAAATGTTAGCAGGCCTCTAGGCCAGAAGATGATGTAGATAACTTGAAACTTTCGTAATTAAGATATGCAAATAATATCCTGGTTTCCATAAAGGTCAAAATTGCTGACCCATTAAACTGATTTGGTATGACTCTATACTTTACATTTGTTTCTATGTACCACTAAAAATATAAAAGCTGTCTTAAAAACAATAAAGTCGGGAGACACTTGGAAACGCCAAGATTCGCTGTGTCTTCTCATTTCGCATCACCAACGCCATCCTTCCTGAGGGAACCCCTGGACCAGCTGGAGCTGGACTCCGGCACAGTATGACTGAATAAAAAATACAAGGTTTCCTTATAGGGTGATGAAAATCTATTGGAACTAGATAGAAGTGATGGTTACATAATACAAATATATTAAATGTAACTGTGTTGTACACTTCAAAATGGTTAATGGTTTATTTTATGTTTTGTGAATATTGTTTCTGCTGTTTAATCGCTAAGTCATGTCTGACTCTTGGTGACCCAAAGGAATGTAACCTGCCAGGCTTCTCTGTCCATGGGATTTCCCAGGTGCTATACACATCCAAGGACGTCCTGTACAACATAGAAGTGATCAGATGCGAGAAACACTATTCTAAGAGAGAAAAGTCTGCACATCGTGCAATTCCACATTAATAACATTCTAGAGATAGAAATCTGGTTAGTGGTTGCTGGTAGGGAGAATTAATTACAAAAGGGCACAAGAGAATTTCTGGGGCCTACTGGAAATGTTCTATATCTTGAGAGTAGTAGTAATTACACCACTGTATATATTTGTCAAAACTCACTAAACTGTATATTTTAACAGGTGGCTTTTACTGTAAGTGCATTTTACCTCTATCTGACCTAAAATATCATTAGATGTTTTTAAATTGTTTTAGAAATAGAGCAGATGTACTCTAAATCCCAATCTCACATGACAAACACATGCTGCTACTACTAAATCAACAAAGTTTTAGCCATGGTAAAAATTTAAAAATCAAAGCTTAAAAAAATCAGATTTTCCATAAGATACAAACTAGTCTGGAGACATTGACGTTAGTTATTAATCACTTTGGAAAGAAAGGAATAAGAGAGGGAAGGAAAGGGGAAAGATGAGAAACCAGACCTATAGAGTGTATGTTCACACTAGCAATAGATTTGATTAAGACAACTTAATTGAAATTTACCCAAGTATGCTTTGACAGAGTTTTATACCTTGTATAAAACATACCTCAGAGATGTTGCAGGCTCTCTTCTAGATGACTGCAATAAAGCAAGTGTTACAGTAAAGCAAGTCACAAGAATTTTTGGTTTCCTAGTGCATATACAATTATGTTTATACTATACTATAATCTCTTAAGTGTGCAATAGAATTATGCCCCCCAAAAGGACATACCTTAATTTTAAAATATTTTATTGCTAGAAATGCTAACCATCATCTAACCCTTCCATGAGTTGTAATTGTTTGCAATTCACAGATCATAAAACAAACATAATAATGAAAAAGTTTGAGATGTGAGAATCACCAATATGTGACAGAGAGATAAGAAGTGAGCAAATGCTATTGGGAAAATGGTACCAACAGACTTGCTCAACACAGGGCTGCCACAATCAATTTGCAAGAAAAAAAATGCATTTCCTGCAACTCACAATAAAGTCAAGCACAACAAAACGAAGTAGGCCTGTAATGGCTTTTGCAATATTCATATGAGTGATATGATGCTTTAAAAGTACAGTAGCCATATAAACGGATGGTAAGGATAAGGACAAAGGAAAAGGATATGCAAGTATGTTTCTGCAGGAAATGCTTTTAGACAGGTGTATTTGATTCCTTGGAAGAAAAGCAATGACCAACCTAGACAGCATATTAAAAAGCAGAGACATTACTTTGCCTAAAAGGTCCATATAGTCAGAGCTATGGTTTTTCCAGTAGTCATGTACAGATGTGAGAGCTGGACAAAAAAAAAGGCTGAGCAACAAAGAATTGATGCTTTTGAACTGTGATGTTGGAGAAGACTCTTGAGAGTCCTTTGGACTGCAAGGAGATCCAACCAGTCCATCCTGAAGGAAATCAGTCCTGAATATTCACTGGAAGGACTGATGTTGAAGCTGAAACTCCAATACTTTGGCCACCTGATGCAAAGAGCTGACTCATTTGAAAAGACTCTGATGCTGGGAAAGATTGAAGGCAGGAGGAGAAGGGGACAACAGAAGATGAGATGGTTGGATGGCATCACCGACTCAGTGGACATGTTTGAGCAGACTCCAGGAGACAGTGAAGGACAGGGAAGCCTAGCGTGCTGCAGTCCATGGGGTTGCAAAGAGTCTGACATGACAGTGAATGAATAATGAACAGCAATTTGATTCACATATGAAATTTCTTAACATGCTTATTAGTGAAAAGAACCAATGAACTATATTATGTGGGGTGACACTTGATCATTTTTACCCACATTCTTAGTTAAGAGGTCAACATTAGAGGTTTAGGCTATAGCTGACCTCTCTGTTCTTCCTACCCCTTTTTGAGCAATTAATGATTGGGTAGAAAGTTATCACACTGCAGGTTTCACTCTGCTCCACATGCCCAATAATCCATCAATATCTCTACTGTGGAGACAAAGCCCCATGGAGCTCTCGAGGAGGAGAGCCAGAAGAAATTCATACTGACTGTGTGTAGAGAAGGATGGTGGTTCTCCTGAATAGTTGCCTTATTTTTATCTCCTAAACATAGTGCAGCGAGTAATAGGAAGGTTTTTCTATTTCAAACTGGCTGGCAGAACAGTTACGAGTTAAAACTTCCACCTAATTTAACAAGTGTATAGACCATTACACATAGTTTTTTACTGCATTCTTGAGACCACTTTGTTTCAGCTCCAGCTTTTTCCCACCTTGACACGACATATAGATCACACATGCACAGGTCACCAGGACTCCTCAGGCCAAGGACATTGGCACAAGTAGGTCAGTCAAGCTAACCAGGTTTTCTGGCTCAACTTCGACCACACAGAATCAAAGAATTCTTAATTCCCCTCCATAGTATTTTTTCCCTGCAAGCTGGCACTCCCTTCCTGAATTCTTACTCCCATTCCCTACTTGTCATTTCTCAGAATTGTCTTTCACCCCACATTCTAATTATTCTAGCATGTCCATGTCATGTATTATTGTTCAATGTTTAAAATCCCACTAGGAACATAGCTGGGTATACAGTATTTAAAATTCAACACAGACTGTGATTGTTACTCAGTCACTAAGTCATATCTAACTCTGCAACCCATGGACAACAGCATGCCAGACTCCTATGTCCTCCACTATCTCCCAGAGACTGCTCAAATTGATGTCCAACAAATTGTGATATTTGACATCAAAAAGGTCCCCTGAGAAGAGCATGGCAACCCATTCCAGTATTCCTGCCTGGAGAATCCCCATGGACAGAGGAGCCTGGCGGCTATGGTCCATGGGGTTGCAAAGAGTCAGACATGACTGAGTGACTAACACATACACACACACAAGGAAATTAAATTCAGAGACTGCTTCACCATTTCTAATATAACAAGTGATAGTATGATGAAAATAAACATACCATGACACATCACACATTGATCTCCATGCCTAAAGCATGAGTTTGGAATGAAGGCAGAGGATATATCACTGGATTTCTTCATTTTTTATGTCTTAGGGAGTCACTTAAAATTGATTGTTCATAATCAACGGTATTTAATTAATTAGCCTTTCAAAACCAAGCATTTTAATGTAATATTTTCAGGCCATCATGTAAATGAATGTTTAAGGGAATTACATATTTATCATTTTGAGAGCTGATAAAAGTTCATTTTCCTAATTTCAAGTCAGAGGTATGAGAAAGGGTAAATGTGGAACATTTAGAGAATTTAAATCATTTGTTATTTATTGCTACTCTTCTAGTCTTTAGACAGCAGTGGTTTATAATCCCTTTTGGAGCAAACCATCTTGATGGATCTGATGATGGGTTAGCTTCCCAGAAATCCACATATATGCCCAATTTTGAATATAATTTCAGAGAGTTCACAAGCTGCCTGCACCCAACCCATAGACCCTTTGTCCACCTCCTTGAACAGAATGTACTTAGTTGCTCAATCGTGTCTAACTCTTTGCGACTCCATGGACTATAGTTCACCAGGCTTCCCTGTCCATGCGGATTCTTCAGGCAAGCATACTGGAGTGAGTTGCCATGCCCTCCTCCTGGAACAGGGATCCCCGCTAATCAGGCTAAGACTCTGTTTCACAGGCTTAAACTCAAGATGACTAGTCATTTAAACACACACACACACCAAAATTGACTGCCTAAAGAAACTTGAACTAAATTAATCCCTCATAACAATGATTCATCCATTTAGTGTCACTTTAATAGGTAAAAACAAAAACACTTGCTATAAGTAAATATATGACTGCAAAAGAACCAGTATACTGAACTCTACCATACTGTCACTTAAAACAAAATTCTTGCTAATCATTCACATTTACAAAATCTGCTGCACAAAGTCCTAACTCACATATTCTTTTTCCAGTAACCAAAATTTTGACCAAAGTGAGTCCTCTTTAATTTTTTAAAAACTATTAGCACTTTATTCACAATGAGAGACCAATGAAAAAGTCATTCACACACACACACACAAATAAATCAGCTGCTCCCGATTTACTTTAATCCATATTTTGCTTAACTTAATAGAACCACTAAAATACTGTCTTATTTCTAAAATAGATGAGATAGAGACATTCTTAAAACTGAAAATCTTCAAAACTGTCATTCATGATATTATATCTCTAGTTTCCTTTTTACTTCCCATTCAATCGTATTGAGTCAAAAATTAGAAAGAATGCAATGGCATTATAGGCAAACATAACAAGTATAAAAATTGCAACAATTCACTTGAGATTTTTTATTACATTTATATCTACATGATATTAGAAAAAAACTGTATAAATGAGAAAGTAACTGAAGGGCAAAATCAAACTCCTGGCTTTATTAGATGCAGCCCTAACGTCTTTCAGATAAAATATTTTCAGGCGCCACCGTCAATCAAGATTTCAATAGAAACCAAAGACGAACGCATTCATGCATAAAAGGCAACTGTGATAATTATGATGTGCAGACAAGATAATGGAAAATATCCAAGGCTGCTTTTCATATTATGTATCAAGTGCTGCCTTGACCTAGACATCCTATAATGTTCCTCACATTTACTGCATTATTTTATCATTTTAATTGTTTAGCAGAATTCAATTAATTTGGCTGGCATCTGCTCAGGAGATAGAAATCCTCCACTGTCTTATACGGTCTTTCCCCTGAATCATTTCTCAAAATAATGCTGCAAAAAATTTTCAATAAACACGCAACTGAGTTTAAAGTTCCTTTCCAACATTCAAGTTTATTAATCTCTTACTGATTAAGCTAATGGCATCCATTTTTCTGGAATGTCATTTTCAAGTAGTTTATATCAAAGTGTATACAGACAGTTTATAGCAAAAAATTTAACATGTGATTCCATACCACAAAGTTTACACTGCTCCATTTTAAAAGTTCTAGGACAGTGAGGTGAACAGAAAATGATAGAATAATTACCACAGAGAACAGAAGGGTCCACAGCATATAGATTTAGCACAAAGTTCACTGCCTGTGTATTTAAGGATTACGGTAATCATTCTCTAAGCTGTGCTATAATCTATTATCCAGAACCAGAATCCAACCACTTAATATTCATGAAAATAGTCCCTAACGAAGTTCAAGATTACAATTACATTGATATTATTACAGTAATGTATTACATTATAAAAACACTAAGGCTTTATACTTATTAGCCTGCCAAAATTATAATAATGCTTTTAACAAACATGATACCCTAACTATTCTTTCTAATACTCTTCCATAATTTGGGGGAAATCAACTTTTAGATGTCATTAACAATATCTGTTCAGAGCTGTCAAGTCAGTGTCCCTATTTTATTATTAAATGAAAGCATACATAATGCAGGAACAAAATTCCTTTTCTACTAGAAGGCAAACCTAACATACCAATGAATCTTAGATTGGCACCTGATTCAAAGAACAGTGCTCCCTGAGGATTCAACCGAGAATAAAGGCAGAATGTCTTATCTTTAGTTGTCACTCAAAGGAACTCCACTTTCCTTTGGAAATAAGTCACTAGTAGTCAACACTGTCCTTAGTTAGGGTGGCTAGCAAAACAGAAGAAGGGGGTGGTAGGGGGTGAATATGATTCTCCCCCTTGTGGGAGAAATGAGAGCAAGATTGCCTGGTATATTTTTAAGGCAAGGAATAAAAGTAAATGGCACTCTCAGTAGATACAAGTGGGCAGAGAGTGAAAGTAACCGATAGAATTTCCAAAAGAATGGCTCAATCTGGCCCTTAAGAAGATGGAAAGGCTCAGTTCAGTGGCGTAATCATTTCCGACTCTTTGCAGCCCCATGGACGGCAGCACGTCAAGCTTCCCTGTCCATCACCAACTCATGGAGCTTACTCAAACTCATGTCCAATGAGTCGGTGATGCCAACCAACCATCTCATCCTCTGTCGTCCCCTTCTCCTCCTGCCTTCAATATTTCCCAGCATCAGGGTCTTTTCAAATGAGTTAGTTCTTCACATCAGGTGGCCAAAGTATTGGAGCTTCAGCTTCAACATCAGTCCTTCCAATGAACACCCAGGACCGATCTCCTTTAGGATGGACTGGTTGGATCTCCCTGCAGTCCAAGGGACTCTCAAGAGTCTTCTCCAAAACCACAGTTAAAAATCATCAATTCTTCAGCACTCAGCTTTCTTTATAGTCCAACTCTCACATCCATACATGACTACTGGAAAAACTATAGCTTTGACTACACACACCTTTGTTGGCAAAGTAATCCCTCTGCTTTTTAATATGTTGTCTAGGTTGGTCATAGCTTTTCTTCCCAGGAGCAAGAATCTTTTAATTTCATGGCTGAAGTCACCATCTGCAGTGATTTTGGAGCCAAAAAAAATAAAGTCTGACACTGTTTCCATTGCTTCCCCGTCTATTGCCATGAATTGATGGGACCAGATGCCATGATCTTAGTTTTTTGAATGTTGAGTTTTAAGCCCAGCTTTTTCGCTCTGCTTTCTCACTTTCATCTAGAGGCTCTTTAGTTCTTCTTCTCTTTCTGCCATAAGGGTGGTGTCATCTGCACATCTAAGGTTACTGATACTTCTCCCAGCAATCTTGATTCCAGCTTGTGCTTCATCGAGCCCGGCATTTCGCATGATGTACACTGCATATTATTAAAGAGGCAAGGTGAAAATATACAGCCTTGATGTACTCCTTTCCCGATTTGAACCAGTCTGTGGTTCCATGTCCAGTTCTAACTGTTGCTTCTTGACCTGCATACAGATTTCTCAGGAGGCAGGTCAGGTGGTCTGGTATTCCCATCTCTTTCAGAATTTTCCACAGTTTGTTGTGATCCACACAGTCAAAGGCTTTGGTGTAGTAAATAAAGCAGAAGTAGATGTTTTTCTGGAACTCTCTTGCTTTTTCAATGATTCAGTGGGTACTGGTAATTTGATCTCTGAATCCTCTGCCTTTTCTAAATCCATTTTGAACATCTGGAAGTTCACTGTTCACATTCTATTGAAGCCTGGCTTGGAGAATTTTGAGCATTACTTTGCTAGCATGTGAGATGAATTCAATTGTGCAGTAGTTTGAACATTCTTTGGCATTGCCTTTCTTTGAAATTGCAATGAAAAGTGACCTTTTTCCAGTCCTGTAGCCACTGCTGAGTTTTCCAAATTTGCTGGCATATTGAGTGCAACATTTTAACAGCATCATCTTTTAGGATTTGAAATAGCTCAGCTAGAATTCCATCACTTCCATTAGCTTTGTTCATAGTGATGGTTCCTAAGGCCCAATTGACTTTGCATTCCAGGATATCTGGCTCTCGGTGAGTGATCACACCATCATGGTTATCTGGGTTATGAAGATCTTGTTTGTGTAGTTCTTCTGTGTATTCTTGCCACCTCTTCTTAATATATTTTGCTTCTGTTAGGTCCATACCATTTCTGTCCTTTATTGTGCCCATCTTTGCTTGAAATGTTCCCTTGGTATCTCTAATTTTCTTGAAGAGATCTCTAGTCTTTCCCATTCTATTGTTTTCCTCTATTTCTTTGCATTGATCACTGAGGAAGGCTTTCTTATCTCTCCTTGCTATTCTTTGGAACTCTGCATTCAAATGGGTGTATCTTTTCTTTTCTCCTTTGCCTTTCGCTTCTCTTCTTTTCTCAGCTATTTGTAAAGGCCTCCTCAGACAACCATTTTGCCTTTTTGCATTTCTTTTTCTTGGGGATGGTCTTCATCACTGCCTCCTATACAATGTCATGAACCTCCGTCCAGAGGTTCATTAGATCTAATCCCTTGAATCTCTTTCTCACTTCCACTGTATAATCATAAGGGATTTCATTTAGGTTATACCTGAATGGTCTTTTAATTTCATGGCTGCAGTCACCATCAGCAGTGATTCTGGAGCCCAAAAAAGTAAAGTCTGACACTGTTTCCACTGTTTCCCCATCTATTTCCCATGGAGTGATGGGACCAGATGCCATGATCTTAGTTTTCTCAATGTTGAGCTTTAAGCCAACTTTTTCACTCTCCTCCTTCACCTTCATCAAGAGGCTCTTTAGCTCTTCTTCACTTTCTGCCATAAGGGTGGTGTCATCCGCATATCTGAGGTTATTGATATTTCTCCCAGCAATCTTGATTCCAGCTTGTGCTTCTTCCAGCCCAGCATTTCTCATGATGTACTCTGCATATAAGTTAAATAAGCAGGGTGACAATATACAGCCTTGACGTACTCCTTTTCCTATTTGGAACCAGTCTGTTGTTCCATGTCCAGTTCTAATTGTTGCTTCCTGACCTGCATACAGGTTTCTCAAGAGACAGGTCAGATGGTCTGGTATTCCCATCTCTTTCAGAATTTTCTACAGTTTATTGTGATCCACACAGTCAAAGGCTTTGGCATAGTCAATAAAGCAGAAATAGATGTTTTTCTGGAACTCTCTTGCTTTTTCGATGATCCAGCGGATATTGGCAATTTGATCTCTGGTTCCTCTGCCTTTTCTAAAACCAGCTTGAACATCTGGAAGTTCACGGTTCAAGTATTGCTGAAGCCTGGCTTGGAGAATTTTGAGCATTACTTTACTAGCATGTGAGATGAGCGCAATTGTGCCATGAAATTAAAAGACGCTTACTCCTTGGAAGGAAGGTTATGGCCAACCTAGATAGCATGTTTAAAAGCAGAGACATTACTTTGCCAACAAAAGTCCGTCTAGTCAAGGCTATGGTTTTTCCAGTGGTCATGTATGTATGTGAGATTTGGACGGTGAAGAAAGCTGAGCACTGAAGAATTGATGGTTTTGAACTGTGGTGTTGGAGAAGACTCTTGAGAGCCCCTTGGACTGCAAGGAGATCCAATCAATCCATCCTAAAAGAGATCAATCCTGGGTGTTCATTGGAAGGTCTGATGTTGAAGCTGAAGCTCCAATACTTTGGCCACCTCATGCGAAGGGTTGACTCATTGGAAAAGACCCTAATGCTGGGTAGGATTGGGGGCGGGAGGAGAAGGGGACGACAGAGGATGAGATGGTTGGATGGCATCACCGACTCGATGAACATGGGTTTGGGTAGACTCCGGGAGTTGTTGATGGACAGAGAGGCCTGGCATGCTGCAATTCATGGGGTCGCAGAGAGTCGGACACAACTGAGCGACTGAACTGAATGGTCTAGTGGTTTTCCCTACTTTCTTCAATTTAAGTCTGAATTTGGCAATAAGGAGTTCAGATCTGAGCCACAGTTAGCTCCCAGTCTTCTTTTTGCTGACTATATAGAGCTTCTCCGTCTTTGGCTGCAAAGAATATAATCAATCTGATTTTGCTATTGACCATCTGGTAATGTCCATGTGTAGAGTCGTCTCTTATGTTGTTGGAAGAGGGTGTTTCCTATGACCAGTGTGTTCTCTAGGCTAAACTCTGTTCACCTTTGCCCCGCTTTGTTTTGTACTGCAAGGCCAAATTTGCCTATTACTCCAGGTATCTCTTGATTTCCTGCTTTTGCATTCCAGTCCCCTATAATGAAAAGGACATCTTTTTTGGGTGTTAGTTCTAGAAGGTCTTGTAGGTCTTGATAGAATCGTTCAACTTCAGCTTCTTCAGCATTACTGGTTCAGACATAAACTTGGATTACTGTGATACTGAATGGTTTGCCTTGGAAACGAACACAGATCATTCTGTGTTTTTGAGATTGCATCCAAGTACTGCATTTCAGACTCTTTTGTTTACTATGATGGCTACTCCATTTCTTCTAAGGGATTCTTGCCCACAGCAGTAGATATAATGGTAGATGGACAGGTAATGAGAACCTACTATATAGCACAGGGAACTCTACTCAATCTCTGTGGTGACCTAAACGGGAAGGCAATCCAAAAGAGAGTGGATATATGTATACCTATAGCTGATTCACTTTGCAATACAGCAGGAACTAACACAAATTGTAAAGTAACTATATTCCAGTAAAATTAATAAAAACAGTAGCTAAAACTGTTTTAAAAAGTAAAAGAAGAAGAAGATGGACAAGGTCAAGGGAGGCACAACTGGATGAAGGTAGTCAAAAGGTACAAACTTCTAATTATAAGATAAATAAGTACCAGAAATGTAATAAATAACATGATAAATATGATAAACACTGCTGACTGTTATATGTGAAAGCTGTTAAAAGAGTAAATTCTAAGAGTTTTCATCGTAAGGGGAGATGTTTTTCTAATTCTTTTCGTATGTGTATGAGATAATGGATGTTCACTAAAGCTACTGTGACAATGATTTCATGATGCAAGTCAAATCATTATGCTGAACAGCTTAAACTTATAACATGTTGCATGTCAAGTGCATCTCAATAAAACTAAAAGAATAAAAGAAAACAAAGATGGACAAAGTCTTGAAAAAAAAACAAATTTCAAGTTCCAGTAAAGTATGCTTAATTTTACTAGTCTAAGAAGGCATACAATATTATGCCTGTCCAGTCACCTGGAAACATTCACCTTCATACTTCAAGCATTCTCAGGCCCAGGGGAGGGGGATTTAACACAACCCTTTGGTGAAATGATATGGAAACATGAAAAGTACCCATAAAACATCCTAGAGCCCAAGATCCAGTATCAGTACTTCTCAGAATTTATCTCACTGGTACAACTGACAGAAATAAAAATTTTATTGATACAGTGATGTTAAGTACATTATATAAAGGAGAAAAAAACTGGAAATAACTAAAATAGGCTAAGTGCAATCAGTTGACAAAAAACAAAGCAGCCAACTAAAATAATCATGATGATTATGCAATATGGAAAAAATTTGCACAAAATGTGAAAAAAATTAAAATTACTGAATGAGAAAAATACTTAGAAGCCAATAACTTGAAAATAATAAAATTAACATAGTGACATTCTACTGTAAAAATACCTCAGAAACAAAGAACCTATCACCTAGATAACAGATAGCAAGTTTACCTTGAGCTAGTCTTTCCAGTCGTTTTCCATGTTCTGGGGGTATTGCATACCTAAAATTTTAAACACAAATAACAACTTTAGGTTTGTAATTGTTCAGCTCATATCCTAAGGATATCTATCTCTAAATAATTTCATGCAAAAAAAAAGTCAACCCCAAACTCCACATAGATGAACTAATCAGATATTAGAGAACCAAACATAGAGTTGTAACTCTTGAACACTTATCAGAGGAAAAATAAACTTAAATCATCTATTTCAATGCCCCAGATCACCATTCCAACCACATTTTACACATTAGGGAACAAAGGCCCCAAGCCAGCAAACTACTTGGACAAGGCGGCACCTGGCCACAACACAGAGATTAGAACCTCCCTTGTGACACTCACAACACCAGAGCAATCCAGGGCTATTTTGGATTTTATGTTTTTTGTTTCAAGGTTGATTAGTTTGGGCTCTGTTTTTAAGCAGAGTTCTTTTTAAAAAATCTTTTTTTAAAAATTAAAAAAAAAAACTGAAAAGTTTACTGACAAGCAGGATAGAAAATAAAACTATTACAGCAATGTTTGTCTCCAACAAACCTTTCTAAGAATATTGTACTTTTCAAATAGTTTTTAAATAAAAGTTTACCAGCCATAAAAAGGGTTGCTTTTATTTATTTCACAATTATGTAAATTTAAAAATCTCGATATATAGAAAAACAATCGTTGGGAATTCCCTGGCAGTCCAGTGGTTAGGACTCGGCGCTCTCACTGCCAGAGTCCAAGTAGGATCCCTGTTTGATAAAAGGAATTGTTCATCCTTGGAGAACAGAAATTCTTCAAGTATTACTCATTTCTAGTTTGGTGTTTTAAAAAGTTAAATACTTGAATTTTTTTACTGTGAACTTACTAACAAATTTTAAAATAACAATCTTAAGTCCAATGATCATTTCATGTTTTAAATAAAAATATGTTATTCTTCAGACCTACATTTGCTGTTTACTAGCTCAAGATACATTAAATACAAGTTAGATTTTTACTAAAATAACTTTTCTCATTTTACTTAACACCACACTTGGTTGCATTTAATGCCACTGATAACATATGCAAAACTTAATTGGATCCAATGTAACTAGGCAATTCTCTAAAAGAAAATTCAACAATATATCCTGTTGCTTAAGGCACTGTTAATAAAAGTATTCCAACTGAATTGGAAGATAAAAATTTTAGCATAACTAAATGATAATCACTCAAGATATTTATACAGTAGTCACTTCTTAACAACGTTTAATCCCTGGTTTACACTATCAAATATACCCAGAAAAGGGGACATACACACACACACACCACAGACAAGCATAATATACATGCTAAGACATGCACATGTATACACACATAGGCATGCACTCTTGTAAGGGTTGGACATGGAGATATTTATATTTATATATCCAGATTCACTCTTCTTAAAAAATGATATCAAAGTTACAGTTCATTAGTCTGAAATTCAAACATCTGCTCCCAGAAAATATAAGTAAATATAAATGTATATATAAGCATAAATATAAGGATAAATAATACCCTTGACATAGTCTTTCAATTGGTCCTCACAGCTCTATGACAAAAATCACATGGCCAACACATAGTCATCACATCTCTAAAAAGGGTTCTAGTAAAAATTCTCTGGAGGTTAATCATCAGAAAGATTTTTGCCATATACTATACATGTATCAAAAATTCTTTAAATCAGACACACAGAGTATGTCTCCTCAATGCAGCTTGGGTCACTAAGGTGTAATTGACCATTACAGGTGAAACCTCACTTTGTGGTGTACCCTTCCAAACCTACCCTCCATGATGTGCCCAAGTCATCTCTGCAAACTACAGATCTGATCATGACAAAGCCCTGGGTCTTCCATGGCTGACTTACCTGAAGGACAGAAGCTGAGCATTTTGCAGGGCGCACAGACCTGCTGCAGTCCTAACATCTCTTCAGCTGCATCTACTGATCAATGTCCCAATCAAATCCTACTCTTTGGCTTTACCAAAGAAGCCACTTCTAGTGCCTTTGTTACTTCATACCTCCACTACTTTCCATCCCCTATTTCTGGGCCTTGTATACCCTTACTATACCTGCCCAGCCAACAAAACCACCACTGCTTTTTCTTGCCCAGCTTGAGTCACCCCCAGGGAGAGACCCACACTCCTCCTTTCACTCTATCAACCACACAGCAGATAGCCTTCCACCATGGAACTCAGAATTTAATATTTTTTTACCTTTCTGTCTCTCTCTCTCCCTTCCAACTCACTAGGGGCAAGGACCAGGGTCTCTTCTGGAACAGAGCACTAGAAAAGCAGATGCTCAGAAAGTGTTTGCTGACTTTTGTGGGCTCTCAAATGATGAATCATGTTCCTGATGAAACATGTGGAAGGAAGATGGAAGATGTGGAAGGATGAAAGATGTGTAAGGAGAGGAAGAATACAGGAAGAAGAAAAAAATCATGAAAGTGAGAAACTAGAACAGGTAAGAAATTACATAAGCCGATACCTCATTTCCTAAATACAGGGTTAGCCTGGCACACTCAGGACAACTCTACTAGTTTCAATTTCCCAATTCATTCAAATGCCTAATTCAATCAAATATTTCTCCCAGGTCTCTGTACTTTCAGTGTAGGCTCCCCATTTTGCCTTCCCTTCTCTTTGTCCCCCTTGGATCTCACCAGGGCTCTAGTGCATAGAAAGTCCATGGACTGTGAAGGACAAAGTGTGCTCACAGTAGGTAGGCAAGACTGCAGACCTAATTTCCATTTACATGGCATGGAAATGGCTGGGTCTGCGCCAGTAAACCATTACCATCATTAAACTATCTCCTTGGGCAGCTATAGACCTCATATCACTATCTTAGCATAAAAACCTTTATTCCTTACTGCTCGGCGTTCAAGATCCCAACTCCCAAACACAATTTACCACAGCCACAAATACCAGCAGTCCACTCCCAACAGTCTGGACTATGAATTATTCCCTCCCTCACAGGGGTTTTGACCTCACTTCTCACCACAAACAGCCCCTCCTTCCTGCTTCAAAACCAACCTCCCAATCCCTGCCCAGATTCCACCTCCTCCATGAAGCTTTCTTTGACCACTGGAAACCTCAGTAATCCTAATTCTTTCCTACCTTCCAGAGATCGTCCATTATACTTCTCACATAGTGTTTATCATCTACTGCTTTCCACAGCTAACTGTTGTGTGGTGTGAATAAATCACTTTTGTGTGGATCAGTTCAGTTCAGTCACTCAGTCGTGTCCAACTCTTTGCGACCCCATGAATTGCAGCACGCCAGGCCTCTCTGTCCATCACCAACTCCCGGAGTCTACCCAAACCCATGTCTCTCAAGTCAGTTATGCCATCCAACCATCTCATCCTCTGACGTCCCCTTCTCCTCCCGCCCCTAATCCTACCCAGCATTAGGGTCTTTTCCAACGAGTCAACCCTTCTCATGAGGTGGCCAAAGTATTGGAGGTTCAGCTTCAACATCAGACCTTCCAATGAACACCCAGGACTGAGCTCTTTTAGGATAGATTGAATGGATCTCCTTGCATTCCAAGGGACTCTCAAGAGTCTTCTCCAACACCACAGTTCAAAAGCATCAATTCTTCAGCGCTCAGCTTTCTTCACCGTCCAACTCTCACATACATACATGACCACTGGAAAAACCATAGCCTTGACTAGACGGACTTTTGTTGGCAAAGTAATGTCTCTGCTTTTAAATATGCTATCTAGGTTGGCCATAACCTTCCTTCCAAGGAGTAAGCGTCTTTTAATTTCATGGCTGCAGTCACCATCAGCAGTGATTTTGGAGCCCAAAAAAATAAAGTCTGACACTGTTTCCACTGTTTCCCCATCTATTTCCCATGGAGTGATGGGACCAGAGGCCATGATCTTAGTTTTCTGAACGTTGAGCTTTAAGCCAACTTTTTCACTCTCCTCTTTCATCTTCGTCAAGAGGCTCTTTAGTTCTTCTTCACTTTCTGCCATAAGGGTGGTGTCATCCGCATATCTGAGGTTATTGATATTTCTCTCGGCAATCTTGATTCCAGCTTGTGTTTCTTCCAGCCCAGCGTTTCTCATGATGTACTCTGTATATAAGTTAAATAAGCAGGGTGACAATATACAGCCTTGACGTACTCCTTTTCCTATTTGGAACCAGTCTGTTGTTCCATGCCCAGTTCTAACTGTTGCTTCCTGACCTGCATACAGGTTTCTCAAGAGACAGGTCAGATGGTCTGGTATTCCCATCTCTTTCAGAATTTTCTACAGTTTATTGTGATCCACACAGTCAAAGGCTTTGGCATAGTCAATAAAGCAGAAATAGATGTTTTTCTGGAACTCTCTTGCTTCTTCGATGATCCAGAGGATATTGGCAATTTGATCTCTGGTTCCTCTGCCTTTTCTAAAACCAGCTTGAACATCTGGAAGTTCATGGTTCACTTATTGTTGAAGCCTGGCTTGGAGAATTTGGAGCATTACTTTACTAGCATGTGAGATGAGTGCAATTGTGCGGTAGTTTGAGCATTCTTTGGCATTGCCTTTCTTTGGGATTGGAACGAAGACTGACCTCTTCCAGTCCTGTGGCCACTGCTGAGTTTTCCAAATTTGCTGGCATATCGAGGGCAGCACTTTCACAGCATCACCTTTGAGGATTTCAAATAACTCAACTGGAATTCCATCACCTCCACTAGCTTTGTTCGTAGTGATAATTTCTAAGGCCCACTTGACTTCACATTCCAGGATGTCTGGCTCTAGGTAAGTGATCACACCATCGTGATTATCTGGGTCGTGAAGATCTTTTGTGTACAGTTCTTCTGTGTACTCTTGCCACCTCTTAATATCTTCTGCTTCTGTTAGGTCCATACCATTTCTGTCCTTTATCGAGCTTATCTTTGCATGAAATGTTCCTTTGGTATCTCTAATTTTCTTGAAGAGATCTCTAGTCTTTCCCAATCTGTTGTTTTCCTCTATTTGTTTGCACTGATCACTGAGGAAGGCTTTCTTATCTCTCCTTGCTATTCTTTGGAACTCTGCATTCAGATGGGAATATCTTTCCTTTTCTCCTTTGCTTTTTGCTTCTCTTCTCTCCCAGCTATCTGTAAGGCCTCCTCAGACAGCCATTTTGCTTTTTTTGCATTTATTTTCCATGGGGATTTTCTTGATCCCTGTCTCCTGTACAATGTCACGAACCTCTGTCCATAGTTCATCAGGCACTCTGTCTATCAAGTCTAGTCCCTTAAATCTATTTGTCACTTCCACTGTATACTCATAAGGGATTTGATCTAGGTCATACCTGAATGGACTAGTGGTTTTCCCTACTTTCTTCAAAAGTACTTCCCTACTTTCTTTTGTGTGGATAGGCACCCTGTTATGTGAAAGAACACCTACCACCACACAGAAATTTTCAAATAAATTATCCCTTTTAAGCTACCTAGTACAGTGAGTGTCTCCTTCACAACTGGGTACTCTGTACCACCACTGCTCAGTTAGGCAACTAATTCTTAATTCTTTGAAGATACAAGTGTGTTTTATACTTCTCTGTATCCTTTGAAAACCACCATATAAGTTGTCTACCTACCATTGCATACCCACACATACACGTTGGTTTGCTGAAATTACTAATTGTTCATTTAACCTATAGGACAGTGTATTTGTTCCAGACATTAATAATGAGTATGACAAACAATTTTGCTAACATTAAGAAACCATGAATCACTAATAAACTAGTAACATACTAATTAGATAGTTACTAATTAAATATTTTGTTTAAAATTAGCATCTTTTATGAATTGGAGGGGGGAGAGATCTAATCTGAAGGCCAAGGAAAACAGAATAATCCTTATAAGCACATCTTTGGGTGGTTTACTCAAAGAATAGACCTAAAATGATGTTATCCTGGTGGCTGTAATTTACACACATTATCTTTAACTGAACAGTATCAGGCTAACATTTCAAATTGTCAGCAGGTGAAACTATTTTTCAATCAGTACTAGATCCATTTCTCTGATTTAGGATTTCTCTATGAACTGGTCTCTGTATTGTTCATTTCAAGATGTGTTCAGACCATTAGTCCAACAGAAATGTTTACCAGCACTACTCAGAGTAACTCCCATTTCTCCGATAATCCCCAAGGTTCCCCTAATTTCTTTCAGGAAACCATCAAGGGCAGTCTCACCAAGCCAAGGGCCACCAAGAGGAGCTCCATTTCCAGGTCCAGGCCGCGCTCAAGCAGGTCAGTCCTGAAACAGCGCAGACCTCAACTCCCTTCCCCTGATGGAGGCTGTGTGTGAAGTCACCCTGCCCTCCTTTGCATATATTTCCTCTTCTTCCTTGCTGTTTCACTTTGTCATCTCACATGAAGATTCAGGTTCAAGTCCCCAAAGATTAGTTTTCTGACAGACAACTCTAAATTGCCCTTCCTTCTTTTACGAGCACAAGCAAGTTATACTTTCAATAGTTACTAAAGTGTTGAAAGCTGAGTGAAAAGAAAAACTGACCAATAAACAAAATTATATCGCTCATCACAGCTACCATTATCAAGCACTTATAATATGCCAAACCTCAGGCTAAGATCCTGTGATCGAAGTTCTCTTACTAACACTTCCATTTTACTGATGAGTAAACTAAGGCTTAGAGGGATTAATTTCCTTAAGCAAGGTCGATGATAGACTGGTACTCAAGCCCAGATCTGAGTTTAGAGCCCAAGATGCTCTCCAGCCCCATATCCCAATCCTGTTTCCCCATCAGTCACACCAAGATGCCAAGAGGAAGGAAGTGAGAGGCTACCAAGCCCATCCCTCTCAAGGACAAACCCACACCATTTACAATGATCACTGCAATCACTGCAGAGTTAGCCAACATTTGGAAGTAAAAGTTTTCTGCGTGCTAACAGGTCAAAGTCCAATATTCACACAGAATACTTCTCCCAGCTACCCTTCTTATGTTACCCACTTTTAAAATTCACGATTGAAAAAAATCACTAACCTTTGAAACTAAAGTAATAGTATATGTCAGGCAAATGATAATGACATTTTAAATAAAGTGCAATTACAAAAAACAAAGCCATCAAATCACTACTCAAAACTTTCCTTTGGTTCTTGTTACAAAAAGCTGCATGAATCAAAAAGTGCCTAAATTATATTTCACAAAACTCAATATTTCTGAAGTAATTTACAATATACTTTTTAATTAAGGCCTATTCCTAATAGTGTCAAAAAGAAGGTTGAACAACTATAGATTTTTATATGTGTGATTATGTTACATTTTCACCTTACTGTTAACAAGATTCACCATTTGCTCAATTATTAAAGTTTAAGTATTAATATTTTGTATTATGAAATCTCATTCACTGTGGAAAACAGAACACTGCTTACTTCATTTTCAGTTCTTAAATAAAAATAGATGAATGTGAGAAACAGAAAGTGTGACTATAAGGGGTGCTTTGGTGGTAACCACCCCCCACCTCCAATGCTGGATGAGGCCCTCAGCACTTTCAGCAAAGGGATGCTCCTTGCCCCTGCGTGACACTCACCCAAGGCCTAGTTCCCTTCCCCATGATCGTGCTCCCTGGAGAGGGAGGGGATGGTGGCCCACATGCAATGAATGCTCCAAGCCCGAGTATTGAGGCCTGGCCCTCTTGCCTCCATTTGGGACCCTGAGGCCCTGTCGGGGCCACAGCTGCCTCTGGAATCTGCCCAGGGTTTGAAGGCAGTCAACTTTCCCTTCTGCCTAGTCCTGCCTTCCTCTCTCCCCACAGTGGCTGCTTTCAGAGCACCATCCTAGACACTGTCAGCACACACATGAGTCTCAAAATTGGTTTCCTGAGCAACACAAGCTACAACAAACAATTACAATGCATGTGTTTGTAAGGAGGTGTCACTTAAGCATTTGACCTGCAAATACAAGCTGGGCATCTCTAACTATGACCTGGAGGATGAGGTGTTTGAGCTGAGGCCCTAAAGGACAAGATAAAAACCCCCTGAGAAAAGGAATTCAGCCAGAGCTTGGCCTTACCCTATGCCGTCTGTGGCCCATTTCCTGACAGAACAATTAGGTAGAAAAAATAATATCTAGCAGCCACATGTGTAGACCCGTCATAGGTGAGACAACTGCATCAACAAAAAGGTATTATAAAGTATTAGTTGATATCAACTATAGACAATATTAAAGAAATCTTTATGTTTTAATATTGATCTCTTCAAAGTACTCAACAAAGAATACATTCAGTAGTGAAGTGGTTTTTGAATACTAGATGACTGATTTCCTGTTTTCTGTGGCATCCCACAGGGCATCAGGGTTTCCTGAAGGTACCTGAAGGAAGGAGTTGGTGAGGGAGAGTTTCATGATACACATTTCAGGCAGGTCATCTCTGCCTTTATTTTCAATTTTATATAATTTGACCTTCTGAAGAAATTTTCATTTATGGAAAGTTTGAGAACCTCCATGCTAGGCCAGTGTTTTCCAAAGTGAGGACCTATCACAGGAAAATTTTTTCTGGTTTATGCATGAATACTCAGAGTAAGAATTTGATTCACGTAAGACTTGGAATCCAATAAAATTTTGCTAAGAACAAGTGTTATGCTACTGCTAGAAAATAAAACTGAGTGTGGAGGTACTAAAATCTATGCTTATAAACTGTAAGTTTCCTAAAGACCATTCTGTCTTATTCACCATGGTATTACTAGCACCAAGACCAGTACCTGACAGGTGGGTGACTCCATAAATATTTAATGAACAAACAGGAAACAAACAAACAAAACCAAAAATCACCAAACACAGATACAGTGTTTTACAGAATCAAGCATTAATATAACAGAAACAAAATGCCATTTCAAGAAGAATAAAAAAAATAGTAACTTCAAACATTGGTAATAAACAAAAATATGCCCATAAGAAATTATTTGTTCCTATCAAAAATTGACCAAAACCAGTATTTTCCCAGTGAAAAATAATCTCACCATATATGGAAATCTTCAGAGGATGGTATACTTTCGAAGTGATCATTTATTCAAAGGATAATTATATCATCCATAAGAAAAAGTATCACTAGCTTAAAGAGTTCCACTACAACTGGCTTACAGAGTTTTAACACAATTAACTCCAACAAAGTATTGAAGCATTTTCAAGGAGATTTCCTGTGATTGAAGTTTAATCTTCAAGGGAAAACTACCTACAAAGCTACTTTACAGTTGGAAACCTCTTTGAAAATTGAGACGCTTTCAAAAGTGCACATTATCCAAAGCAACCAAGCTACCCAACGACAACTCAAGTAATATTCAAAACAAATAAATCAAAAAAAAAGGACACAGCCTTAAATTTTAAAAAAAGAAGTATTCACTTACATGTGGAATTTTTTTTTTTTTTAAGACACCAGTTCACAGAAAGGGAGATCAGACTTGCGGTTACCAGAGGCAGAAGGCGAGGAGAGGTGGAATTGGAGGAAAATGGTCAAAAGATACAAACTTCCGGTTATAAGATAAATAAGTACATGGGGTGAAATGAACAACATGACGACTACAGCAACAATGCTGTATGATATACAGGAAAGTTAAAAGAGTTAATCCTAAGAGCTCTTATTACAGTATAAGAAGAACATTTTTCCTTTTTTCTTTTTATTGTATCTATATGAGAAAATGAATATTAGCTGAACCTACTGTGGCAATCACTATAAACAAAGCTAGTGGAGGTTAAGGAATTCCAGTTGAGCCATTTCAAATCCTAAAAGATGATGCTGTGAAAGGGCTGCACTCGATATGCCAGCAAATTTGGAAAACTCAGCAGTGGCCACAGGACTGGAAAAGGTCAGTTTTCATTCCAATCCCAAAGAAAGGCAATGCCAAAGAATGCTCAAACTACCGCACAATTGCACCTGGTGGCTCAGAGGTTAAAGTGTCTGCCTGCAATGCGGGAGACCAGGGTTCAATCCCTGAGTCGGGAAGATCCCCTGGAGAAGGAAATGGCAACCCACTCCAGTATTCTTCCCTGGAGAATCCCATGGACAGAAGAGCCTGGTGGGCTACAGTCCATGGGGTCACAAAGAGTCAAACATGACAGAGCAACTTCACTTTCACGTGCTAGTAAAGTAATGCTCAAAATTTTCCAAGCCAGGCTTCAACAATAAGTGAACCATGAACTTCCAGATGTTCAAGCTGGTTTTGGGAAAGGCAGAGGAACCAGAGACCAAACTGCCAACATCTGTTGGATCATCAAAAAAGCAAGAGAGTTCCAGAAAAACATCTACTTCTGCTTTATTGACTATGCCAAAGCCTTTGACTGTGTGGATCACAATAAACTGTGGAAAATCCTTAAAAAGATGGGAATACCAGACCACCTTACCTGCCTCCTGTGAAATCTGTATGCAGGTCAAGAAGCAACAGTTAGAACCGGACGTGGAATCACAGACTGGTTCCAAATCTGGAAAGGAGTACGTCAAGGCTGATACTGCCACCCCAAATATTTAACTTACATGCAGAGTACATCATGTGAAATGCCAGGCTGGATAAAGCATAACCTGGAATCAAGATTTCTGGGAGAAATATCAATAACCTCAGATATGCAGATGATATCATCCTTATGGCACAAAGTGAAGAAGAACTAAAGAGCCTCTTGATGAAACTGAAAGAGGAGAGTGAAAAAGTAGGCTTAAAACTCAATGTTCAGAAAGCAAAGATCAAGGCATCCAGTTCCATCACTTCATGGGAAATAGATGGGGAAACAATGGAAACAGTGACAGACTTTATTGTTTTGGGCTCCGAAATCACTGCAGATGGTGACTGCAGCCATGAAATTAAAAGATGCTTGCTCCTGGGAAGAAAAGTTATGACCAATCTAGATAGCATATTAAAAAGCAGAGACATTACTTTGTCAACAAAGGTCCGTCTAGTCAAAGCTATGGTTTTTCCAGTAGTCATGTATGGATGTGAGAGTTGGACTATAAAGAAAGCTGAGTGCCGAAGAATTGATGCTTTTGAACTGTGGTGTTGAAGCAGACTCTTGAGAGTCCCTTGGACAGCAAGAAGATCCAACCAGTCCATCCGGGGGGAAATCAGTCCTGAATATTCACTGGAAGGATTATTGTTAAAAATGAAACTCCAATACTTTGGAGACCTGACACAAAGAACTGACTCATTGGAAAAGACCATGATGCTGGGAAAGATTGAAGACAGAAGGAGAAGGGGATGACAGAGGATGAAATGGTTGGATGGCATCACTGACTCAATGGATATAAGTTTGAGTAAACTCCGGGAGCTGGTGATAGACACTGACATGCTGCAGTCCATGGGATCACAAAGAGTCAGACGCGACTGAGCAACTGAACTGTACTGAACCGACTGTGGCAATCACTTCACAATATATGTAAATCAAATCATTGCACTGAATGCTTTAAACCTACAGAGTGATGTATATAATTATTTCTCAATAAAATTAGGAAAAGAGGGACAGCAAATGGTCACATGTTTCTGCCAACACCTGACATTCCCTAGATTATATTAATCTTTTTCACTCAAGTGGGCTGAGAGGTAACTTACAGGAGCAAAGATGATGACAGCAACCCATCTAACTCAAGCCCTTGTTGATGTATAATGCCTTCTCAAAGAACATTCACCTTTTTTTGACCACACTTCAAGGAAGATTGTTAAGTGGGCCTATTTGTCTCTGGTCAGATCATTTCAGACATCACACAACTAGATGCAATGTACACTCAGAAATATAAAATAACATTCTGGAAGCCTCATATAAAGAAACCACTCAGGGAGCCCCAACAAATAATTAGCCACTTCGAGGAAGGAAAGAAGGTTGGGTTTGTAACAATTGGTTATATTAAAGTTGGCGTGTACTATCTGTGGATTTCTCTCTGGTAAGCTATCAAATCTGTTATTATCACTGAAAATCAAAATGTAGTAAAATGTCAAAATTTCTAACAGTTTTTTGTTAACTTCGAAAAATTTTCTATATATCAGATTGATTCTATTCAAGGCATCACACAGGATACATGACTGCATTATTTTATAGGTTAATTTTATAATATTCACCCATAAGAAACCAAAAAGAATATTATAAAAAGATCAATAAAGACTGAAAGCAGCATGGTGCTGTACACATATGACATACAAGGAAGCAGATCCCCCAAAACCCTACTTCAGCAATTAAACACATCTATGAGCCTGTGGTGATGAGCCTTATGAAGGTGCTGTGGGGCTACCCTCAAGAAGCCAAAAGTTTCCTTGAGGAGACAAGACCAAAACACACAAATCAATGAAAAAAAAAAGTTCTAAAAGAACAGGACGTAACAAAGTGGTAAAACTGGCTGTTAAGATATTTAATAAACCACAAGAAAAGAGCAATGCTGGTT
Source organism: Giraffa tippelskirchi (assembly GCF_054371585.1). Lineage (NCBI taxonomy): Eukaryota > Metazoa > Chordata > Mammalia > Artiodactyla > Giraffidae > Giraffa > Giraffa tippelskirchi. Next base: position 157,065,035 of record NC_137275.1, read on the forward strand.
CAAGTATTCAGAAAAAGAAACTTACAAACTACATATTCTTTAGTTTTCAGTTCAGTGTATAAAGAGGACTGTGTCAACTGCCTCTGCTTCGAGTAAAAGTCACCGAACAATTGCTAGAAATGCTTTTACAATAAGTTAAACAAGCATATATTTTAATAACTTTAATATCCTAAATATATATATATACAGTTTCATCTTAAGGAAATATCCCAAAGGACATCTTTTCAAACCTCATAGAAAATAAATTAAGAGCTCCTTAAGGTAACTGAATCAGTCTTCCTAAGATTTTTAAGCAAATACTTGAACTTATTTGGGACTTTTCTTTGCCTGTTATCTGTAGGAGACATTGGGTTTTACTCCCATTGTGCAGCAAAATTCAGGTAATAGCACCCACCCTCTCCTCCAAACACAAACATGGAATTCTGATGGGGTCTGCCATTCTTCATGTCTCTGCCCTCACCACCACAGAGGCAGACCTGTGACCAAGCCAGGACAATCAAATACTTTCCGACCCTTGGCCTGAGCCTCAGTGATTATACAAGAGACTGGAAGAGAATCCACACCAGGAAAATTCACAGTCCCTCCCCGATGGGGCAGCTTTCATTCCTGGTGACACAGGGAGGAATACAGAAGCCAGGGAGAAAAGTGAAGGCAACACACAAGGAGAAGTGGGGCCCAGGATCCAACACAGCCTGGTAACTTCTAAGGGTTCCAGCTGTTTCTGTCCATTCATGAATGCATGAGTCAACTAAATTCTCCTTTTTGGCTAACCTAACTCTTGCTATGGTTTTTCCAGTAGTCATGTATGGATGTGAGAGTTGGACTGTGAAGAAAGCTGAGCACCGAAGAATTGATGCTTCTGTAGTGTTGGAGAAGACTCTTGAGAGTCCCTTGGACTGCAAGGAGATCCAACCACTATCTTAAAGGAGATCAGGCCTGGGTATTCATTGGAAGGACTGATGTTGAAGCTGAAACTCCACTACTTTGGCCACCTCATGCAAAGAGTTGACTCATTGGAAAAGACCCTGATGCTGGGAAGGATTAGGGGCAGAAGGAGAAGGGGACAACAGAGGATGAGATGGCTGGATGGTATCACCGACTCGACGGACATGGGTTTGGGTAAACTCCGAGAGTTGGTGATGGACAGGGAAGCCTGGCATGCTGCAATTCATGGGGTCGCAAAGAGTTGGACACGACTGAGCGACTGCACTGAACTCTTAGTTTATATTTCTAGGAGCCAAGACAATTTCAACAAAACATTCTCAATCCAAAGAAATTCAATGCAGACATTATTATATTTTTATGTATTAAAAAGGATTCCAAATAACATGAATAAATTTATGAAGTATAAAAACTAGCTGACCAGGAGTACTAGAAAGAGTAGAGGACTGTGTTACAGCCTTCAGGAGTTAGGCTGGTCCTCATCCTGCCAGTTCTTATCTGATAGGCTTTATTTTTTCAATTTATTTTTAATTGTACGATAATTGCTTTACAATGTTGTATTGGTTTCCGCCATACATCAACATGAAACAGTCATAGGTATACATATGTCCCCTCCCTCTTGAACCTCCCTCCCACCTCCCACTCCATCCCACCCCTTCAAGTTGTCACACTGCACCAAGTTGAGCTCCCTGCATCATATAGCAAATTCCCACTGGCTATCTATGTTACATATGGTAATGTATATGTTTTCATGCTACTCTCCCCATTCGTTCCACCCTCTCCTTCCACCCCATGTTTACAAATCTGTTCTCTATGTCTGCACCTCTATTGTTGCCCTACAAACAGGTTCATCAGTACCATTTTTCTAGATTCCATGTATATACTTTAATATATTGTATTTGTTTATTCTCTTCCTGACTTACTTCACTCTGTAAAACAGGCTCTAGGTTCACCCACCTTCCTGGAAAGGTCTGATAGACAAAGCACTCTTAGCTCTCAGCAGGGACAAACTAGCTTTTTCCAAAGCTTCATTTGAGGGAACTGAATGTAAATAGACATTTAAGTAAAAAATCATCACTCACTCCCTGAAGAAGACAAAATCCTCAAGGTAAAACACATTCTTTCTAAAATGTGGGATTTTCTGATTTCAAGCAGATTTCCAAAGGCTATCTAGAAAACAAATCTGAAGCAAATAAAGCTGGGCCAGTGGCTTCTCCCACTCTCACCTACAATGGTCCTCCCAACTGAATAACTGCTATCAATTATCACGTGATTTAAATCTAGCCACATTTTACCCTTCTGAAAATCTCTCGTATGCCATAGTTTTGTCCCAAAATGTAACAGGCTGGTTTCTCTTTTGGTTCTGCAGAAAATCTCATTAAAAGAAAGCTGGTGCTATAAAAAAAAAACAAAACACAAGCACTCTTTCTTCTTGCCTATTCCTTCATCTTCACTGTTTCCTTTTCACTTTAAATCAATGGGAAGATTTGATTAAATCAAGTTAAAATCCCAGCTGCAAAACACACTAGTCCCCCAGATAAAGAAGTTAAGGCTCTGAAAGTCAGTCTCAAGAGTCCTTAGTTTAAAAATGGGGCAAAAAAACACCTACCTGAAACACCTGTTGTCTGGCTTACCTGAGATGATTTCTTTAACTGATTCCCACAATTTCTGGCACACAAAAAAAGGTACACATGAAATGAACTGCAGTCACCAAAGATAGAGAACATACTTCATCATCCTAGTCAAGCTCTACATCTTGAAAAGTAAGCTTACAAGCAATGAACACGTTCGGTGTCACAGAAGTAACAGTTATTTGCCAGCCTACTTGCAGAAGTGCAATTAAAAAAAAAAAAAAAGCTGCTTTCCTATATGCCCAAGTCAAAGAAAAATTTTTATTACACAAATATTAAGTAACATATATTTTCTACAAAGTGGCTTCTAAACTAAACAGTTTGAAGAGGATGAAGAGAAATACAGAGGAATAAAGATAAGTAAGTTCGATAACATTTGTGAACCACTATATCTGGTAATTAGCAAGGCTAGCATCACTAATGCTTGTTTTCCATGAACTACATGGTAACTAAATTTGCATTAAACTTCTGATTTTTCCCTAAGAGTTAGGATTTGATTCAACAGTCTCTTTTCATTTAAATGGTTTACTGGCAATCTTTTAGGTGGTGATGGTGGTGGCTTTAAGTGAAAAAGTAGTTAGAAGGAAATAAGAATCCTAAAGGAATTTACAAGCTCCTGCTATGCTTATCGGGGGTATCAAAAGTACTTAATTAACACAAGTTAAGAGTTCCTGTATGAGAACCCACAGTCATCAGTCAGTGAGTGACAAGACACTGCATCTCATCACTTCAGGAAAACACGTTGAGATTTACCTTCAAAATCACAAGCACCAGCCCTCCCTGATGCTCTCCTTAGAGAACTCGATGTTAAGCAGGGTCTTTGGGACTCACTGTCTGGACTGCAGAGATGTATGTGTGTGTGCCAGTGTGGCTGTGTTTACCTCCAAGTCAGGCTGAGGTCTAACTAAAATATCATCCATTTGACCAATAAAAAACTTTTGCTTACTTTTATCTCTCTACAAATACAGATAGCAGCTGAGTACAAAATTAATACCATATTTGGGGGGTATATTCCAATTTTTTAAACCTTTTAAAATGTTATTATCTAAAAATATATAACATAGATATGCCTAAATGACCAGAATAACTTATGCAGTTAATTTTATTAACACTTCAATTTATAAATATTTATAAAGATCCCACATGCCACAACAGAAGATCTCTTATGCTGCAACAAAGATCAAAGATCCCGTGTGCCATAACTAAGAACTAGAGCAATCAAATAAATAAATAAGATTTTAAAATAAAATAAGAAAAAGGAGGCATAGGGTTATGCAACAATTTCCCTGGGTGATATTCTCAGTAAAAAGCAATGCCAGAACTCAAAACACAAGACTCTGGGGCAAAACTCTGTGCACTTAAAATATTACACAGCACTAAACAAATCGATCTAAAGGAAAAGCAAGGAATTAAGATATATTACACTGAATAATCTGACAGTTTCTTATTGCTACATTTAACAAAACTGCACAGTTTACAGAGTAAAATTTAGCCAAGTCCAAAATGCTTCAGCCCATCCTTAATTTTTCAAAAAACATCCAGGAAAAACTTCTTTCCTGATTTGAGACCTTTTCATAGTTTAAGACAAGTCCCCTTAAACTTTAGCTCTCTCATTCTCAACAGAATAAATCTGAAAGTATCTTATTCACTGTATTTGGACACAGTTTCTCAAAGAGATTCAAGTCACCATCTAAATTCTGTGTCTCGCAGTAATTAACCACTATCATACATGATGCTTGGAAAAGAAAACTTTTATTTTACTGATCCTTGAAACTCCCACTCAATCATACACAGAAACACATCATGCCAAGTTCAGCCTCTAAGTAATTACTATGACCAAAAAATTACTTATTTTTATAAAGTTATTAAGACAATAGTAACTGCTAATATTTGAATAGCTCTTTCACAATTTATAAGACACCTTTATACACAGTATTTCCCGGGACCCTCTAAGCAATCCTAATAAGTTAGAGAATAAATCACGCCTCTGTTTGGCAGTTAGAGAAATTCATGATGAATGGAGTATAGTGATTTGCCCTAAGTCATTCAGCTGGCAAGTGACAGATTGAGATTTTTAAAACAGGTCTTCTGGCTCCAAAGTCAATATTAATTTCAAGAAAATAAATACGCTACCACTGACTGCCATAGCAGTTTTCTATCTGCCTACTTTAAGCTTTCTCTTTTTCCCTAAACCTTCATGCTAGAAATGTTTAAATAAATCTTCAGCTCCTCTAAAGTCTCTTCAGTACAAACCTGTGTTCATGAACACTTACTCGGCAAAATCTGCTACATGTTGTACCCAGAACACCATGTCTCATAGCTTCTACCTGGAGCCAAGTCTATCAGCAGCTACTCAGAAATCTCTGGAAGCTTGGTGTTCTTAATAATTACACTGGAGTCAAGAACCTTTATAAAACATTTTACATATTATCCTGTCTGCTCTTGAACAGACTGATCCAAAACAACTTAATACTCCCTCGATTCAAAATTGCAGCCATGAAATTAAAAGATGCTTACTCCTTGGAAGGAAGGTTACGACCAACCTAGATAGCATATTTAAAAGCAGAGACATTACTCTGCCAACAAAGGTCCGTCTAGTCAAGGCTATGATTTTTCCAGTGGTCATGTATGGATGTGAGAGTTGGATGGTGAAGAAAGCTGAGCGCCAAAGAATTGATGCTTTTGAACTGTGGTGTTGGAGAAGACTCTTGAGAGTCCCTTGGACTACAAGAAGATCCAACCATCCTAAAGAAGATCAGTCCTGGTTGTTCATTGGAAGGACTGATGTTGAAGCTGAAGCTCCAATACTTTGGCCACCTCATGTGAAGAGTTGACTCATTGGAAAAGACCCTGATGCTGGGAAGGATTGGGGGCAGGATAAGAAAGGGACGACAGAGGATGAGATGGTTGGATGGCATCAAAGACTCGATGGACATGGGTTTGGGTAAACTCCGGGAGTTGGTGATGGACAGGGAGGCCTAGCGTGCTGCGATTCGTGGGGTCGCAATGAGTCAGACACGACTGAGCGACTGAACTGAACTGAACTGATTCAAAATGAGAATTACTTAACAGAGCATCAAACCTCTAGCCAGATCCTGTGTTAAGGGCTGACAATTTCAAAGGAAAAAACACAGCCCCAAAACTTCAAAGCAGGCACAGGAAAGAGGCAGCAGAAGTGGTCACAATCACTTTAAAGGCGCAAAGACAGAAGTCTAAGCTGGGGCAACACATGGTCCAGAAAGCCTTGAGGCAAAATCTAAGGAACACAAGGGCAAAGAAGAGTAGCAAGCAAAGTCATGGAAGTAAGGAGAGAATTTCAGGCAGTCTTTGGCATACCTGTAGCCAGAACCTGGTGCCTGAGGAGAAAACTGAAGAAGAGAAGGTCACTGAAACTGAATGCCAGGCAATATAAGACCAGACAGGAGGAAGACACACTGCTGGGAGCAGAGATGTCAAGCATGAAGAGGGCACCCCTGGAGGAGAGTAAAGGCAACTCAACAAGGAGAGGATACCAGAAAAGGAAACCAGCGAGGGCACATGCATGCACGCACACGTGTGCACACACACACCCCAACTTCATGTTATCTCGACAGCCTCTCATTTTGTACACTGGGTAAAAATACCCATGTGCTTTTCATCACTAATTACAGAATTAGAGCACTGAAGTCCATCCTGATTAGCCTTGTCATTTTGTAGGTGAGGAAATTGGTCCACAGAAGTACAGCTCTTTGCCCAAAGCCACACACATCAGTAGCAGAGTGAGGACTAGAGCCCTGTCTGCTGCTGCTTGAGTTTGAGTCTGCCACGCAGCTGCCCACCTCCCATTATTTACATGAATTTCTTTGCTTCTACCACCTTCCAAAGCTTACTTCAAATATATTATGATGGTTACTGAAGTGAATGTTAATGATAATAAGAAAAGTGAAAGTGTTAGCGGCTCAATTGTGTCCGACTCTTTGCGACCCCATGTACTATAACCCACCAGACTCCTCTATCCATGGAATTTCCCAGGCAAGAATACTGAAGTGGGTCACCATTTCCTTCTCCAGGGGATCTTCCTAACCTAGGGAGCAAACCTGCATCTCCTGCATTGCAGGCAGATTCTTTATCATCTGAGCCACCAAAGGAGCCCAAGCAATCTTTAGGAGACAACTTAAGTCTTGGCCCAAGAGAGAGGGAAAAAAAAATCACTTTTCTTAATAAGAAAGTAGAGACTTCATTTCAACTCCTCCAATACTAAAATGTCCCAGGCATTGTCATGATTGTCATGAATTTCTCCAAATCTACAGAAAAGTTTTGCAACTAACTTTTCAGGGGTTTTTTTGGCCATACCATGAGGCTTGCAAGATCTTAGCTCCCTAACCAGGGACATAATCTGTGCCCCCTGCAGTGGAAGCACAGAGTCCTAACCACTGGACCACCAGGGAAACTCCTAACTTCAGATTTCTTAAGGGAATTATATAGTTGCCTATATTATAGATTTTACCAAGATACTGAATTTACCAATTTCGCCTGTTTTATTCACAACAAAAGTGAGTAACAGAAAGATGATGGGAATAACTATGCAGCTAAGAAACTGCCCAGGAGCTTGCACATTGTTTAAAATATTTCTCTGAGTCTCTCAAAGTCGATTCCCAAAAGTACTGAAGGATGACACTCCAAAAGACTCTACCATGGTGCTGAAGAAAGACAAGGGACTCACAGGCCTAGAGCGTGTGCTCACAAGCTGGTCCTCAACAAACACTTGTGTTAAAAATCATCTTTCCATCCCATTCTGTCAAAGTCTAGTTCCTAGACCACCTATTAAAAATGTTTACATTTTATTTATTCCATTAAGAAAGTAGAATGCTAAAAATTTTCCAAACAAAATGTGTAAGTACAACACTATTAAAAATGAGTTACACAGCTTCTCACTAAATTTTTCTCAGATCATAAAACTCCATTGCAAACCAGGAAAAGCCTGGATTTCTTTTCTAGGTCCTAAGAGCTTTGCCCTTCTACCTAAAGCTTTCCTGCTGATTAAATGTCATTTTTGATCATTATGAACTTTTGCTGTATTTGGATTTGCTGGAGAAAGCTTACAACTTCACATTTCAGCAAATGAAGAAACCTCAAGGGCAAGTAATAGCAAGATGTGGACAGAAATGATACATTGTACTCAACACCCTATCAGCAGGAGAACTTGAAAAGAGGCCATTACCTTTAAATTGGAGGCAAGAAAGCTACTGGGCTGACACAAGCACCTGAAGAGCATCCTATCATGCTCACAACCAGCAGAAAGAGCATATTCAGTATTTCCTGGCTTGTCAAGTTGATACTTCATATGCTTCTGTCTGTGAATTATTCTCCACATATGTGTATTATAAAAAAAACAGAACTGATATTTAAGCTCTCCTAAGACTGAGTCAGACTCAGGCATGTCTGACTCTTGTGATCCCATGAACTGTAGCCCTCCAGGCTCCTCTGTCCATAGGATTTCCCAAGCAAGAATACTGGAGTGGGTTACCATTTTCTTCTCCAGGGGATCTTCCTAACCCAGGGATTGAACCCGTGTCTCCTGCATTGGCAGGTGGATTCTTTACCACTGTGTCACCTGGAAAGCCCTTCCTAAGACTAAAACTGACAAAAACAATTTCAAACATGAAACTGGAAGACCGCAAAGAACTCCAGGGTGACTGAGAGACTAACAATCACAAATGTGTGCTGGGTACCATATGATGCATTCTACAGAACAATAAATCTTAAAATCGTTCTCAGAAAGATGACACAGGTAATTGCAAGTTAAGAACACACATTCACATTCTTATTCTTCTCTGCATATCCACCACCAAAAAAGTGGTAACAGGCCTCCTGATTCATCCCTCCTATCCCTCTACTCACCACATACTAAATGGAATCTGTCATTTATTCAGAGATTAGACCAGAAAATCACTAGGATTACTTGACACTCTACATCCAGGAAGTGAATTTTCACTCCTAACTTACATCCCCCATACCTTCCAGCAAATGCTCAGAGAAGTTCAAGATGCCAAATTCTTTGAGACCAAAATACCTATCAATCCATGACCCACAAAATGGTCTGTAGGCAAAATTTAGATATACAAATCACCATTAGCTTTATGGTTTTGAGCAAAACCCTAGGCAGAGTGGAAGACTCTGAAATAATTAATTGTTACAGTCAAGAACTTTCTTACAGCTCATATAAATCTGAATCCACCAGATGAAGGGGAAAGAAAACAATCTTCAGTGGGTTCCTACTGCCCAGATCTCACAATTCCAAAGCAAATGAATATTAAACATGCAACTTGCCAAGACTTGGGCTCTCCAAAGTGGAGATAATTAATGCTGTAGAGGTCCATATCCTCGGTGTGCCATGCAAATGTGGTTTTCCACATGCCAAAATATAGATAAGGGGTGTTTACACCCTCAATAGAAATACCACACTCTTCCTCAACCACATCCAAGACCGTGTTTAGGCGAGCTATGTTCCACTCATCCACACCCTAGAAACAGGGGAGAGAGAGAAGGGGGAAAAAAGACAAACATTAATAAACTCATAAAGATAACATTTACTGATCAAACCATCATCTGCCAAAATTATTACACTGTATATTTTAACTCGCTTAGAAATTTAAAAAATAAAGCAATAAGTATCCAAGGCACATACACACATACATATATATATTTATACAGATCCATGATTAATTATCCAAGATTAATACCAGCAAAATGTGGTTCTATATAAATATTAGTATAAAATTATGCCAAACGACAGAGAATTAAGGACCTACTCCCATTAGCTGTTAGTAAAAAAAAAAAAAATCATTGATTCAAAGCATATGATCTGCAGCATGCTTTCCATCTTTGGAACACCATTTAGTTTGGGGGGTTTTCTGGTTTTTAGCTTGTTTATTTGTACATTACTTAAATCATTAAACATCAGACATTATCTCAAGATACCACTAACAAAATGTATCTTCTGTCATCCCTCTTTCAGCCCCATTCAATTTTGGCATGTGATACATCATTTCCTGAAAACCCAACTCTAATTTTGGAAAAATCCTTAGCACTATTCTAAGTCACAGGTCATTGTGCTTTTACTGCTTCTTCAACTAAATATCAACCTCTTATGCTCATGGGGAATTCTAAACAAAGAATAACAGCTAAAAATATTTATCCAAACTTTGGTAAAATTGTTGGAATAATGTAGTTTTATAACAATAACACAACATGGCTGGTAACAGAGACAGAAAAAGTTGAGTCACTGGGATAAAAGTTAAAATGACAGGAAAAGATTCTCATTTTATTAAAACTTACCAATCACTTATTAATGCACTCTAATTCACAACTGTTTACAATTTTTACAAACTATTTTTCTCATAAACTTTTCTCATAATAAAATACTAAATATCAGTGATTGGACCCACTTTTTTTTGCAATCATGATGAAACAGCAGTGTCTTTAAATCCAGTTCAACCTCCCCATGATACTATTAAAGAGGGACATTAAATTTATTTATGTATACCAAAAAGGCCCTCCCCAGTAATTATGCCAAGGCCTCAAAGATAACCATGCCTAGTATCTTCCTTATTGTTCTGTTTTCATTACAGTCTTTAGATGACAATATAATCAATGTACTGATCTTACTTACTTGAGCTTTTGGGTCAGGAAAATTGTTGATGGGGCAGTTAATGAAGCTCTGCCTCAGGTAATATAACTGAAAAGTACCAGGGGAAATCATTTCATTCCAAAACTCCCCAAGACAGCCATTCTATAACTTAAAACCCACAACAGGAAGCTTGCTATTTGGAAATTGTTCAATGTTAAGTATCCTTTTAGAAAAGATCCTAGGTCCCAACTTATGAGATCTCATAAAAGTTCAAATTATGTAAAATATTTTATCTCACTCTATTTATAGTGATACAATCTCTTAACCCTAGTCCAATCAGACTTCAGTCCAATCACTCTAATAATAGAGTCCTCCTATTTAAAAGTCATTACTGAGGCAATGAATCTGAAGTAATAAATGAGCACCATATTATAGGAATCATTTTTAAACTGAATGAGCTTGCAAATTTAGAAACAAACTATTCTTCTGAAATTCCTACATTTGAAGAAATCTCATCTTTGTTTCTGACTGATACTACCTTTCAGAAATAACTTAGGCTGAATCCCTTGACATGACTAGACCTGTGGGTCTAAAGGGATGAGGGAAGAGAAGAAACAGTGATGGCAGATGACCCAGATTACAGCTCCAGCTCTGCCACTGTCCAGGGCAAAAATCACTGCAATTTCCAGAGCTCCCATTCTTTCTTTGTGAAAGCATGAGGTACCACCCAGAGCTGCTCAGAGGACTAAATAGGCTAAAGGACATAAAAACCTTTGGAAAATAAAACTTCTTATACCTTAGAACTGACAAAATAAATGTTTCCACTATTCTCCAGTAAATCTTACTGGAAACAAAACAAAAGCCAAACACGTGATAAAGTGATTAAAAAAAAAAAAAGTCCTATGAAATTCACTACTGAAATTCTTCCCATTAATAGGCAAATATTAATAATATGTTGGCATCAGTTTCTTCTGGGCAAGGGCCAAGGCTGCCATGATGTTAAAACTTAATTTCTTTTGGTAAAATAAAAAGTCACATAATTTCAATAAAAGAGGTTATTAAAATATTAAGAATAACAGGTATAACAAGGGGCTGAGAATAAATCCTAGTGTTTCCAAATTCCTTCTCCAACATCTGCTCCCTACTACTGACTGAACTCGCTAGCTGCCTAGGACAGGCTCTACTCAAACTCTAAAGAGCACCAGGTCTCCTTCAGAGACTCAGACAAGGAGGACACCTCATTTGTCACTTGGGAGAAGTGTGACACCACAGTCTATCTCATTATACTACACATACATGTACTGCTAACTGCTGCTAAGTTGCTTCAGTTGTGTCCGACTCTGTGCAACCCCATAGATGACAGCCCACCAGGCTCCCCGTCCCTGGGATTCTCCAAGCAAGAACACTGGAGTGGGTTGCCATTTCCTTCTCCAATGCATGAAAGTGAAAAGTGAAAGTCAAGTCGCTCAGTCGTGTCCGACTCTTAGCGACCCCATGGACTGCAGCCTACAAGGCTCCTCCATCTATGGGATTTTCCAGGCAAGAGTACTGGAGTGGGGTGCCATTGCCTTCTCCATACATGTACACTACATCTACTCAAAATAATCCTGTAATATAAGCAATGTCATACCCAAATGAACAAATGGAAAACCTAGTACTCCTAAAGCAGTGGGTGGCAAAGATAAGCCTGAATCTATCTGACTCTAGGCCTTCACTTATCAACTCTATGCTTTCAGTTCTGATCATTTTAAAATGCAATATACCATCCTCTTCTCTCAGCACTAAAAATCAACAAAGATCCAAGGAGCTAAAATTTATGACAGGCAAACATATAAAACTGCTACATGCTTCCCACCCAGGCATACAGTCACCCTACACAAACACTGGCAAAGCTTCTAATAACAGCTTCACTTGGGGGTTGGGGACAGAACTGATTTAGTGTAAAAGTAGTCTCCAGAAAGACACCAGCTACAAACAAGCACCACAATGACAGGCTGGAATCTGCCAAACCATTCAAAGCTTAAAGCCATCAAGTCTCTGCAGAAAGTCTATACACCGATGCAAGTTCACAGTCAAATGCCTCTTCCCAGATTCCAGCCCCTCGAATAAAGCTCTTCCATACAATGTCCAACAGGTGTTTGAGCAGTAGTTGCAACTCACCTGACCTCCACTGAGCAAATGCTTCCTCCCTGGTCTCCATTTCCCAGTGCTTTCTAGGCATGCCCTGCTCTGTGTGTGTGTTTACCCTGTCTCTGCCCGGTTTACTGAAATAATTCACCATTAGACCATAATTTGTGCACATAGGTGTAAATGAGAAGTTTATCAAGGATCCTTCTTTTCAACCTGTATATTGTCGATCTAACAAGAATCAGAAAGAATCTGAAAGAACTCCTAAATTTTCATTACTAAAGCCACTCAGGATCTGTTTGAGGATCAGGTTTTGGATTTCACAGAGGAAGTAAGTATCTCCAAACTGGCATTAGCATGAACGATGCCTCTATAAACCTACATAGAGAGACTGCTAAGTCTGAGTTCACACCCTTGAGCTCTGGGCCTGGGTCACTGAACACAGGGCACATCCAGGCCAAGGAGCTCCTTCTTTTTGGGACTATGAGCATCTAGATTGCTCTACAGTGATTGTGCTAGGTCACTGGGAAATTGAAGCAGGACAGGGCAACAATATGCCACATTAGAAACCAAACCAGTAAGGAGCCCTCCCATCTAATAATACAGAGAAATAATGCAAAAATTACAACAAACTAGTTCTCCCCAAAATGTTTCTAATGAACTTTATTCCTACAAGAGGCTATTGTCAAAAAATGTTGGTCTCCTTTTCTCCTCCTCTTATAAAGTCACAGTGCCAGCAGGTACTCTGAAGTTTTTAAGAGGTCATACTATAAGGAAGCCTGTTTAACTTTGCTTTAATTCTACATTTCCCAAATGTTACTTGATCACAGGACCTTGTTTACATAAGACATTAATATCTTTCCTCAACAATGTCCACATCCAACCCACACGTTGCTCCTCCCCACCCCACCTGCCATCATCCTCAGCACCTGCAACATTATCCCCACGCAGCTCTTTCCAAACAATGTTTTGAGCCTTAATCTCTCTCCTGAGTTTCACTGCCACATGCCCAGCTCTAAGCTGGACCCAAAGTGACCCCCCCAGAATTTCTGAAATATATAAATTTATGAAAAAAATTTCATTAAAAAAGCCAATCATTAAAAGAAGAAAAGAGACACCTCCAGGTGTTATAAAACTCTGAGAAAATACTAAAAGAAATTATTAAAGTTTCTCACTAAAGTTTTCAGATACTTTTATTTAGTACTTTTTACAAGATTACACTTGTCCTCATTTGGCTCTTACCATCCCTTTCTATGACCCTTACTGCAGCCCAGCTAACACCTATTAGAGTAACATGATCCAAACAGAAGACCATCTTCCAAATTTCCACTTACTTTAAAGATAGGCTAACGTAAATTACTGCCACCAATTCATTCGGCTGTAATAAGTCCTTGAAGCTTCAAAGGTAATGCACATGAGGAAAAAAAACTAAAACTCCGTTGTTTTAAAGACTTCAAAATTCAATCCATTTCACACAGTAATGTGGGAAAATTGAACCTTTCAATAACTAAAATGAGAGCCTTGGTCACATTTAAAATAGAGGGTTTCCTTAGGATCTTTACACAATAAGAATAAAATTAGACTCATGTGAAATTCATTTTGCTTTAAAGTTAATTACAATGTGTGACACGATAGCTCTTTTTGCTTCTTCCTTTCTGTGAAAATACCTCACATTCTCCAAACTTTTTACTTTAAAAACAGACCTCTTTTTCTTTTTGCATTTTTATACACCAAAATACCTACAATTTTACAGCAGCACTTTCTTTTCTTTCTGAAAGTCTAGTCAATAACCAATGTAGAGCAAGTTTTGAAAAAACAAAAAATTTCTGCAACAAAAAGTACTACACAGTAATAAAAAAGACTCTCACTTTGAAAATGTAACTATGAGTATGATAAGAAGGAATGTAGAGAAGAAAAGAAGGGAAATAATCAAATAAAAGACTACAGAGAGCTTGGGACCCCTGCCTTGAGTCTGGACCATTGAGACCTTGAAGTTATTTAAATCTCTGGTTCCAGGCAAAAAAAACTCCAATTCTTCTGGGAGAAAAGTATCCTCCATTTTGACTTAAAAATTTTCCACAAATTAGAATCAAGCCAAAGCATAAAATTGAAGATCATCACAAATACAGGGAGGTAAGACCTCATGGGAGAAAGCTAGCAAAAACAACCGGCCCTTCCCCATCCCAAGGACTGCTGGTATCAGAATTTTCAGACACTAAAGAACTTGAAATGCTTAAAGAAATTTAAAAATGGAATCACAAAGACAAGGTAGACTTCTAGAAGTGAAATATATCATTTCACTAGTATATCATTGATATATCATTTCATTTACTATATCATTATTAAACTAAAAACTGACTGAAAGGATTAAACAAGAGAAGTACTTACCCAGAAGGGAAAACTTAAGACATGAACATACAGTACAGCACAGAAAGATGAGATGAAGTATCTGAAAACTAAAATTAAGCAATACTTAGGACAGAACGTCTATAGTTCATGTATTCAGAGTCCCAGGAGTGAGAAAAATACAAAACTAAATAAAGTCACTAAAAGAGAACACTGATGAAGCCAATTATATTAAATTTTAAATCTCTGTTCATTAAGACACTGTAAATACCATCTCTAAAAACATTTGATGTCAATTTTAGTTTACCTTAAATAAATATAAATAAAAATAAATACACTTTCAACTGAGTTGAAGCTATATAAAACAGACTTCTCAGAACTTTAGTGATGCTACAGCTTTTGTTTTCCCATGGCAAAAACATCAAAATGCCTCTTATATTTATGGATTAAAAACTGCTTATAAAGCCTTCATTATTACTGCTACTCTTGAAGTCAATAATATTCTATATGGCCAAATATTTGGGTTCATTCTGGACTCAGGCATTCCAGTATTCTTGGTTGTTGGTTTTCTTTTCCCCTTAAATATTTATTTACTTGGCCGCATCGGATCTTAGTTGCATCATGTGGGATCTTCCGTTGTGGCACACGGATTCTCTAGTTGTGGGGGCACAGACTTAGCTGCTTTGTGGCATGTGGGATCTTAGTTCCCAGAACAGGGATCAAACCTGCATGCTCCAAATTGCAAGGTGGATTCCTAACCACTGGACCACCAGAGAAATCCCCTTGGTTTGTTTTCTTTTTTAACTATTTTTACAGCCATGTTCAAGGGTAAAAGTAATAATTTCTGTCTGTATTCCTTTTCAAGTATTTCTAGATAAGGGGTTCAAAAAAACTAAAACTGTTTTTTTTTGTTTCATGTAATATAAAATACGGAATTGATTTTGCAAGTTTACAGACGATTACTGTTTCTGCTATTTATCTTTATACATTATTTTATCACACGTTACAAAGTACTTATACATGCCTGTAAACAAACATGCTTTTATAGCATGCCTTGTACATATGTAAAGTTTTTAATTCTTGCTGTTCACTTTTAACGGACAAAGAAAACAGTGAACACTAATGAAATCGTGGTAAAACTTTACTTGTTCTGGTCTTGTTTGTACCCATCTTTGGCCAGTCACATATCTGTTCAAGAAACATTCCCAACAGAGTACAACAGGATGAGACTCTAAAATTGCTTTCAACATTCCCTACTAGATATTGACTATTATATCAACTATTAAGTGTGTAACATTTAATTGACAATTATGTAACTGCGGATGGTTTCTGATTTTATTTTTAAGACTGTGGATTGTGTTTAAACAATTCAAAATTGTATATTCCTGATTTTGAGATACTAAGTGGTATTGCATCGTTGTCACTTTACTGAATGTGTACAACAGTTCCATGAATCTGAAATACCATTATATAGCTTTAGGTGGCAGAATTAAAATTAACCTGTTACCTCTCTCTCTCTCACACACACACACACACAGAGAGAGAGAGAATGAAAGAAACAAAAAAGTCTGGGAAGAACAAGACAAAATTGAAGCAAATAAGCAAATAATTCCACAAACGTAACTGCCATGGTTTTGGTATTCAGAATACATTAAAAACTCCAAATAATAAGAAAAAATCAAATAATCTAATAGAAAAATAGGCAGAGGAAAAAACAGGAAACACAAATGATCAACAAAGACAAGATATTCTAAGTCATTTATAGTCAGAGAAAGGCAAATTCACAAACAAGATATTTTAAAGCCACAAGACTTACAAAGTCAAAGGCTGGTAACTAATAAGATGAACAGGATCAAGTGATGAATACTGTCAGCATGAGGAAGCTTTTGAAGGTGACAGAAGTGTTCTAAACCTGGACTGGTGGTGATGGTTACACAAAAATCATGGATTTATATATTCAACTTGGGTGGATTTTGTGGTATGTAAATTATACCTCAGTAAAGCTGTCTTATACAGTGCAAGGGGAGACTTTGCTACAAAGCTTTTGAGAAACAAGGCAACAATATCTAACCAAGCTGAATACTCTCTGAGGCAGCACTTTCATTCCTAGATAAGTGCTTCAGAGAACCTGTATATAGTACACCAGAAACGATATACAGGAATGGGTTCATAGCAGCAATATTTATTCTAACAAGAAAGAAAGAAAAAGAAAATATCTTGACAAGACAATAAAAAATAAAATGTATACTCACAAAATGGAATGCCATTCAGCAATGGAAATGACTGAACAGTAGCTCACACAATAATATGAATAAACTCAGAAAACTCAGTGTTTGGGACAGTCTCAGAAGACTAATAAAGTGATACTATTTTTAATACAGTCAAAAATAATCTAAACTAAATATGTTGTTTAAAAATATGCATCTGTCTAAAAACAGAGCTACCAGCTGATCCTGCAGTCCCACTCGTGGGCAAACATTTGGAGAAAAACATGGTCCAGAAGGATACACGCACCCCTGTGCTCACGGCAGCTCTGTCTACAACAGCCAAGACACGGAAGCAGCCCAGATGTCCATTGACAGGAACGGATAAAGAAGATGTGGGGGCTTCCCTGGTGGCTCCCTGATAAAGAATCCGCCTGCCAACACAGGAGACATGGGATACCTGATCAGGGAAGATCTGCCATGCCGCAGAGCAACTAAGCCCATGCACCACAACTACTGAGCGTGTGCTCTAGAGCCCGGGAGCCACCACTACTGAGCTCACGTGCCACAACTACTGAAGTCCGTGCACCGAGAACACATGCTTCACAAGAAAAGCCACCACAGTGAGAAGCCCACATACCACAACTAGAGAGCAAACCCTTCTCCCTGCAACTAGAGAAAGCCCACACGCACAGCAACACAGACCCAGCACAGTCAAAAACAGATTTAAACAATTATTTTCTAAAATGTCATACATACATAAAATAGAATATTACTCAGCCATTAAAAAGAATAAAATCTTATTTGCAGCTACATGGATGGACTTAAAGACTGTCATACTAAGTGAAGTAAGACTGAGAAAGACAAATATACAGTACCACCTATATGTGGAATCTTAAAAAAAAAAAAAAGAAATGATACAAATGAACTTATTTACTGAACAGAAACAGATTCAGAGACTTAGAGAATAAACTTATGGTTACCAGAGGGCAAGGGTGGGTAGGAGAGTTAATTAGGAAGTTTGGGATTGACATGTACACAGTGCTATATTTGTCAATAAAACAGACAACCAAGGACCTATTGTGTAGCACAGGAAACTCTGCTCAGTATTCTGTAACCACCTAAATGCAAAAGAATTTGAAAAAGGATAGATACATGTATATGTATAACTGAATCACTCTGCTGTACACCTGAAACTAAAAAAACACTGTAAATCAACTATACTTCAACAACAACAACAAAATTTGCTTTTTGGGTTTTTTTAGGCAAGATACTAAACACAAAGTTCAGGCCACTTGTGGTGATGGGGTGGGATAGCAAAGAAGGACTGTAGAAAGAGCATCCCATGAGCAGCACAACAATAATGTTTCAGCTATGGGACTGCATGGTAGTTTTGGGGTACTCAATGTATCACTGTGCTTTAAAATGTAAGTTTCACATATAAAATGAGATAATACATTCTAAAAATATGATAAAGAAAAAGTCATGAAAAAGAGAACATCTCCTGAGTCACATCCCACGGTACCATTTCTCCCCTGGCACCTTCTCTTACTGACAAGAGGATAGCAGTGTATCTCGTGAAAAGAGCAGGCATGTTTTCTTTAGTAGTAACCCCTAAACAAACATCCTTCATTGCTCAGACATGACAGGATTCGACAGACGGTAGAAAGAATAAACTGCTGGGCTGTGGGTTGGACTTCTAAGTAAATGAATATTGAAGAACAGCATTCTTCACAATTCTCTTGGTTGGAATCAGCTAGTGAACATTTCATCAGGGCTACAGGATTTTTGTCCCACTTTGCTTTAATACTGCCGCCAGTTGCAGCTGTTATTCCATACATAATATGGAGCAGGCCTCGCCCTAGGTGTTTTACTTCTTCATCTCATTGTACCCCATGAGGTGGTAAATAGAACTACGATCTATTATCACTGCCATTTTATAGATGAGAGCTGCCCCAGGAGAAGTCAGATAACTCACCCAAGATCTCACAGCTCACCACTGTGTAACCAGAATTCAAGGGTGACAATGGAAAACTCTAACTCGACCTGGCATGACTGTGCCCGAAGCCTCACAGCCACTCAATGAGCCAGAAAGTCAATTCTAAACTTTTATATAATCAAGGAGGGAAAGACTTCCCTCGATCCCCCAATGACTGGAAGGGAAAGTTAATAATTTGGTGATTATATTTGCTACTTTTCTATTTTTTTAAGGACTACCAATCAAAAAGATAATTTGAAAGAAACTGCATGAGGCCAAGAGCAGGATTCATGGATTCACTCAGACTTGCATTCTATTAAAAAAAAAAAAAAAAAAGGAAACTTACAGAAATAATAAATAGAACTTGTAAACTTTATTTTACACATCTACATATGACTCTTGCAGAAAACCCTAAAAGAAATCTGAACCATAAAAGCCTTGTTCTCCTTTAAAGAGGATCAATTACCTCAACATTTAAGAAAATAGTAAAATTCCAAACCCAGACCCTGACAAGTTATTTTTAAATACAGGAAATTTAAATTTAAATTTTTACCGATGTATTCATATTTTCTAGACTAGGGCTTCTGTGGTGGCTCATACAGTAAATCTGTCTGCAGTGCTGAAGACCTGGGTTGGGAAGATCCCCTGCAGAAGGAAATGATAACCCACTCCAGCATTCTGGCCTAGAGAATCCCATGGACAGAGGAGCCTGGTGGCTACAGTCCATAGGATTGCAACGAGTCAGACACAACTGAGCAACTAACACTTTCACTTTCATTCCTATTTTCTAGACTACTAAGCTCTTTGTCTAATTCAACCCTTGAAAGTGTATTATACTGCAGTGTAACATAGTACTTCAAAATCATTGTGTTAATACACTTCTACAACAGAGATTGCCTATATTCTTACTATCTATTTTTACCTTCTTTACTAAGAAACTCAGTTAATTGAAAGAACAAAGTAGTTACAGCTAAGGCTAGTTATGCATGGTTCTGGCCAATGAGATGTAACTGGTAATAACTGAGCAGGATTTCCAGGAGAAAGGTTTAAGGAGGCTGTCTGAGGAGGCTCAAATCCTGTGCCCTTCTTCCCCCACCAGATATTCAGACACAATGAGCAGCTACTACAAAAGCACAAGGGTAACTATGTCATAGTGAAGGTGGCAAAAGTAACTGCTAGGAGTGCATGTCTCTGATGGCATCACAGAAGCAACATGGCCTGAGACCACCTGCCTCAAATTTTTACATGAAAACTAAACAATTTGTTTTGCCATTTATGGTAAGGTCTCTACTACTGACTCCTTTGCCTTACGCAAAAGGCAAAGAATAAAAGGAAAGATATACCGATTTGAAGGTACAGTTCCAAAGAATAGCAAGGAGAGATAAGAAAGCCTTCCTCAGTGATCAATGCAAAGAAAAAGAGGAAAACAATAGAATGGGAAAGTCTAGAGACCTCTTCAAGAAAATGAGAGATACCAAGGGAACATTTCATGCAAAGATGGGCTCAATAAAGGACAAAAATGACATGGACCTAACAGAAGCAGAAGATATTAAGAAGAGGTGGCAAGAATACACAGAAGAACTATACAGAAAAGATCTTCACAACCCAGATAACTATGATGGTGTGATCACTCACCTAGAGTCAGAAATCCTGGAATGTGAAGTCAAGTGCACCTTAGGAAGCATCACTACGAACAAAGCTAGTGGAGGTGATGGAATTCCAGTTGAGCTATTTCAAATCCTGAAAGATGATGCTGTGAAAGTGCTGCACTCAATATGCAAGCAAATTTGGAAAACTCAGTATGGCCACAGGACTGGAAAAGGTCTCTTTTGATTCCAACCCCAAAGAAAGGCAATGCCAAAGAATGCTCAAACTACCGCACAATTGCACTCATCTCACATGCTAGTAAAGTAATGCTCAAAATTCTCCAAGCCAGGCTTCAGCAATACATGAACTGTGAACTTCCAGATATTCAAGCTGGATTTAGAAAAGGCAGAGGAACCAGAGATCAAATTACCAACATTCGTTGGATCATCGAAGAAGCAAGAGAGTTACAGAAAAACACCTACTTCTGCCTTACCGACTACGCCAAAGCCTTTGACTGTGTGGATCACAACGAAATGTGGAAAATTCTTCAAGAGATGGGAATACCAGACCACCTGACCTGCCTCCTAAGAAATCAAGGAGCAACAGTTAGAACTAGACATGGAACAACAGACTGGTTCAAAATTGGGAAAGGAGTATATCAAGGCTATATACTGTCTCCCTGCTTAGTTAACTTAAATGCAGAGTACATTAAGCAAAATGCTGGGTTGGATGAAGTTAAAGCTGGAATCAAGATTGTTGGGAGAAATATCAATGACCTCTGATACACAGATGACACCACCCTTATGGCAGAAAGCAAAGAAGAACTAAAGAGCCTCTTGATGAAAGTGAAAGAGGAGAGTGAAAAAGTTGGCTTAAAACTCAACATTCAGAAAACTAAGATCATGACATTTGGTCTGATCACTGCATGGCAAATACATGGGGAAACGATGGAAACAGTGACAGATTTTCTTTTCTTGGGCTCCAAAAACACTGCAGATGGTGACTGCAGTCATGAAATTAAAAGATGCTTGCTCCTTGGAAGAAACGCTATGACCAACCTAGATAGCATATTAAAAAGCAGAGACATTACTTTGCCAACAAAGGTCCATCTAGTCAAAGCTATGGTTTTTCCAGTAGTAATGCATGGATGTGAGAGTTGGACTATAAAGAAAGCTGAGTGCCAAAGAACTGATGCTTTTGAACTGTGGTGCTGGAGAAGACTTGAGAGTCCTTTGGACTGCAAGGTGATCCAACCAGTCCATCTTAAAGGAAATCAGTCCTGAATATTCACTGGAAGGACTGATGCTTAAGCTGAAACTCCAATCCTTTGGCCACCTGATGCGAAGAACTGACTCACTGGAAAAGACCCTGATGCTGGGAAACACTGAAGGCAGGAGGAGAAGAGGACGACAGAAGATGAGATGGTTGGATGGCATCTTGGACTCGATGGACATGAGTTTGAGCAAGCTCCAGGATTCGGTGATGGACAGGGAAGCCTGGCGTGCTGCAGCCCATGGGATTGCAAAGAGTTAGACATGACTGAGCCACTGAACTGAACTACTACTGACAGTAAAATAATGTTTAACACATCTCCTCTTTAGTAACCAAATGCACAGGTCCCCACTTGTCCCATTCTCTGGTGGATCTAAGTAAGAAAATAATATCATTATCAGAGTCTGTGATGTTAATGTGATCCTACTGAAGAAGTAGTTAAGCCACTTAGCTTTTGAAAGGTACCAAAGTGTGGGCTGGGCTTGAGCCTCTTTACAACTATTAATGCCAGGAAAATTACAATTAACATGAAGAATATATGTTTCTCCCTATTCCTACAGGACTTTATCTACTTTTTCCTTTGTTTCTTCTAGCTGTTTTTTCCACCTTACTTCATTTCTTCCTCAATGCTGCTTTGCACTTAAAGCAATTTTAGATTTAACACACTCAAATAACACCTGTCAGAGGGCTCCAATAACACCCTTTTATTCTTCATGAAGAAAAACAACTTAAGGTATTGCCAATGGTCTCATTTTCATTCCTCACAGTGAAAAAATCTAAATTATATACGTAAGCTCAACATTATTCCTTCAATGAAAAAGAAAATACTAACAATTTGCCTGAATACTAAATAATATTTTCTCATTTAGAACACATGAAACATACTTTTTTAAAAAATTAAATTTATAAACCTAGAAACAAGATAAAATCATTTTATAATTTTAGTGATATCTTTTTTAAAAAAAATCCTGTTTTATTTAGAACATAATTAGAATCATACTCCTGGAACTCATGACTCTAACTGTCCCAGTGACCCCAAAAGCCCACAGACAAGTGGTGATTTATTTTGAGAAACCAATGCTAAGAAGCTGGCAAGGGCGAGCAATTCCCCAAACTCTCCATCTCAGCCAGACCTGTCACGCTTTTCCCCCGCAGGCATGGAACTCTATGTGGGACACATGTGTGTCTCTATAAATTTAGCACATGCACAGCCAAAACTGCTTTTCCCCCCATGATCCCACCTAACCCTCTCATGTGCAAGACAGACACTTTGGGTCAGCAGTCATGTACTCTGAGGTTAGCAGGCATCTTGGCTTAATCTTCTTCTATCAACAATACTCTAACAATACTCCTCTGAAAATACAGTTTCCAGAACTGATGGAACATTCTAGATGCAATGTGACAGAACAGAAGTACTATTACACTCCCCCCTCACCCCGCCTGGATAGCATAACTTGAGATCATCAGGCTAAGACTTCATTCACTAAAGATCAGCCATAACATGCTGGCAGATAATGAGTTCTGATTAAATAGAACTTTATTACACAGAATGAAAATCTAAAAGTTACAATCCAAGGCCAATAGCTCTCTCTTAGCATGAAAACATGTCTAGAATGACAGCATTTTCCCCTGGATGTGAAAATTACACATACAGCTAGTGTTTTGGCTTCAAAATATTCCTCATTTCAGGATAAATCATATCCTAACATGATAAAATACAAAATGGAAAGGACACTGGCGACTCAGTTTAAATATTCTACTCAGTTTAAATATTTTATCTAAAATATTTAATATTTTAGAAACCTGCAGCCTTAGAAAAATTTGTGGTCCAACAGCTCCATCTGGTGGATGAACACATTTAAGCCACCCCACTGCAGGTCCGTGACATTGTGAAGAGGCAGTGATTAAGACCATCCCAAAGGAAAAGAAATGGAAAAAGGTAAAATGATTGTAAAATGGTTGTGTGAGGAGGCCTTACAGAGAGCTGAGAAAAGAAGAGAAGCTAAAGGCAAAGGAGAAAGGGAAAGATATCCATCTGAATGCAGAGTTCCAAAGAATATCAAGGAGATATATAAGAAAGCCTTCCTCAGTGATCAGTGCAAAGAAACAGAGGAAAACAACAGAATGGGAAAGTCTAGAGATCTCTTCAAGAAAATCAGAGATACCAAGGGAACATTTCATACAAAGATTGGTACAATAAAGGACAGAAACGGTATGGACCTAACAGAAGCAGAAGATATTAAGAAGAGGTGGCAAGAACACACAGAACTATACAAAAAGATCTTAATGTCCCTTAAGAGTGGGGTGCCATTGCCTTCTCCGTCTTAATGACCCAGATAACCACAATGGTGTGATCACTCACCTAGAGCCAGATATCCTGGAGCGTGAAGTCAAGTCAGCCTTAGGAAGCATCATTACAAACAAAGCTAGTGGAAGTGATAGAATTCCAGCTGAGCTATTTCAAGTCCTAAAGGATGATGCTCTTAAAGTGCTGCACTCACTATGTCAGCAAATTTGGAAAATTCAGCAGTGGCCACACGACTGGAAAAAGTCAGCTTTCACTCCAATCCCAAAGAAAGGCAATGCCAAAGAATGCTCAAACTACCGCACAAATGAACTCATCTCACACGCTAGAAAAGTAATGCTCAAAATTCTCCAAGAAAGGCTTCAACAGTACATGAACCAAGAATTTCCAGATGTTCAAGCTGGATTTAGAAAAAGCAGAGGAACCAGAGATCAAATTGCCAACATCTGCTGGGTCATCGAAAAAAGCAAGAGAGTTCCAAAAAAACATCTATTTCTGCTCTACTGACTACACCAAAGTCTTTGACTGTGTGGAGCACAACAAAGTGCAGAAAATTCTTCAAGAGATGGGAATACCAGACCACCTGACCTGCCTTTTGAGAAATCTGTATGCAGGTCAAGATGCAACAGTTAGAACTGGACATGGAACCACAGACTGGTTCAAAACTAGGAAAGAAGTACATCAAGGCTGTATATTTTCACCCTCCTTATTTAACTTATATGCAGATTACATCATGCGAAATGCCAGCCTGGATGAAGCACAAGCTGGAATCAAAATTGCCAGGAGAAATATCGATAACTTCAGATACGCAGATAACACCATCCTTATGGCAGAAAGCAACGAACTAAAGAGCCTCTTGATGAAAGTGAAAGAGGAGGGTGAAAAAGTTGGTTCAAAACTCAACATTCAACAAACTAAGATCATGGCATCCAGTCCCATCACTTCATGGCAAACAGATGGGGAAACAATGGAAACAGTGACAGACTTTCTTTTCTTAGGCTCCAAAATCACTGCAGATGGTGACTGCAGCCATGAAATTAAAAGACGCTTACTCCTTGGAAGCAAAGTTATGACCAACCTAGATAGCATATTAACAAGCAGAGACATTACTTGGCTGACAAAGGTCCGTCTAGTCAAAGCTATGGTTTTTCCAGTAGTCATGTATGGATATGAGAGCTGGACTATAAAGAAAGCTGAGCATTGATGAATTGATTCTTTTGAACTGTGGTGCTGGAGAAGACTCTTGAGAATCCCTTGGAATGCAAGGAGATCCAACCAGTCCATCCTAAAGGAAATCAGTCCTGAATATACATTGGAAGGACTGAAGCTGAAGCTGCAATACTTTGGTCACCTGATGCGAAGAGCTGACTCATTGGAAAAGACCCTGATGCTGGGAAACATTGAAGGCAGGAGAAGGGGACGACAGAGGAGAGATGGTTGGATGGCATCACGGACTCGATGGACATGAGTTTGAGAAAGCTCTAGGATTTGGTGATGGACAGGGAAGCCTGGTGTGCTGCAGTCCATGGGGTTGCAAAGAGTTGGACATGACTGAGCAAATGAACTGAACTGAACTGCAGGAAGATAAGAGTCATCTGCAAGGTTAAATGCCCATAACACTAAAATCTTAGTATAAAAAGATATCTATGCTTCAGCCAGTGGATTTCTTCTAAAGGGGTTCTTGGCAAAATTCTAATATAAAAGAAATCTAGAACTCATGAAAATTCCTTATCTAAGACTTCGGTTCACCTTCTTGAAGAAATGTTACTTAAAATAAAGTAAACATGTTTAAGCTGAGAGGAACCTCAGAGAGCTGTTAATTCAATCCATTCACTTTACAGACTCTAAGGCAACAACAGTTTTCCTGAAAGTCACAGCTAGGGATGGCAGACATGGATTACAATATAAGTAAATAGGTCAAATATTCTGTGCTATTTAATACAGCCTTCTGTTTTAAGAGGCTGTGGAGAAAAGGCAGGAAAGGAAGCAGTGTTGGTGGCAAAGTGCCTCTGTTAGCAGTGGGTTAACAGAGGTTAAAGTGCCTTATGGGTTAGCGATGATCTGGTCACCCCTATGGCAACCCACTCCATTACTCTTGCCTGGAAAATCCCATGGATGGAGGAGCCTGGTAGGCTACAGTCCACGGGGTCGCAAAGAGTAGGACACGACTGAGCAACTTCACTTCATTTCACTTAAGTGCATCATGGGCCAACCCTACCCTAACCCGCACAATACTAGGAACTGTCATACCCTCCTTGCTCTGCAGCCCCAAGCGTCCCTCTCCACCTTAGATTTATCTGCTTTCCCCTGCTGAAGAAAATCATCCTACCAATAAAAATGAGAGATACAATGAATGTTAAATCATCCCAGTGAAGAACATCTGTAATCATGGCAAAGCATTCACTCTGTGTTAAAATAAGAGGGAGAAGAGACAAAACCAAACTGTGTTCACCATGATACCACACCTGTTCAAAAAATTAAAACTACTGAGCACCAGACAGAGAAAAAGCATTGGAAGGGAAGACACTAAACTCTTTTGACAGCTCTTGGTTCTGAATACCAGGATTATGAGTGATTTCAATTTTCTCTGTCATTTAATGCTTTCATCATTTTTATAATACTTGTATTAACAAAAAGGTAATTTTTACCTAAAAAATTTATGCATTTATAATCATAGACTATAAAGAAGACATAAATGGGAAACTAGAAAGAGGACATACACCCACATCCACCTACCCAGTACACCCATAGCAAAAAAAAGAAAAAATTCCAAAGAAATATTCAGTAAAAGATATAATTTTTTGTCTTTTTAAGGTTTGTCACTATTTTTCAAACAGTTTTGAATTTTCTACCAATATCTGTTAATAAATACATGGATGACAAAAGTAATAGACTAGCAAATTAATATGAAAGGAAAAATCTTACAAACACAGTTCAAAATATTTTATATGTCTTAAGATGCAGGAACTTGAGTTTACATCCCAAGCCCATTTTCTGCTTAAAAAATCTGCCAGAGTTCTGTGTCAGAATTTATGGCTTGATGCTCTCCCAAATAATTTCATGACTTCTTGTTGGAGAACCACTGTCTTATAATTAGGTCTCTGAGGTTCATATCAGGGACACAGTGACCTGAAGGTCTATAAACAAGAATGGAAAACTGTTACCTTGCCTCAAAATGCCTGCATCATTTACACAGAGTGAGATCAGAGAAGGAATCTCCTGCTAAATATCTTACAGCAGAGGTTTTCACAATGTTGTCGAGGGGCCACTGGGTCTGTGGCATCAAAGCCACTATCACAACTATACCAAGACATTATTCTCCTGTTTCACTCTCATTCTCCCATCTGTGTAAGGTAGAGTGTGCAGAAGGCTACATGATATCACAACAGATTAAATGCAAAAAGCAGATATTAAGATTCTGGGAGGGGGGTTCTATTTAAGCTAGACATTAGTGAGAATTGCATGGACAGAGGAGCCTGGCAGGCTACACAGTCCATGGGCCACAAAGAGGACAGTCGCTTAGATATGACTAAGCAACTATCAACCCTGAGACATTAGTGACTTGAAAAACCCATAAAAAATGCCACTTCTCTCACTAAATTTTGTGTTTAGGAAAATAGTCATTTTTTAGAGAAATATGAATATTACATAACATATTATTTTTAATGATTTAAATATTTTTAAACCTTCTCAGTTTTAATTTCTAATACAATAAACAAGGACAGATACAACCACATAAACAACAGCTCTTTGAGGTCCATAATAAATTATTAAAAGTATAAATAAGTGCTGAAAAGCCCAAAATTTGAGAACTACTATTTCAGTTGGTTCAGAAAAACACACACTGGGGATCATGACCACTCTGGGGTCAAGACCACTCTGACCCCACCCTCTTCCCTCCTTCCTAAAAGCACTCTCCAAGCCTCTTGCTATGACTAGTTCCTCTTGTAAGCCATTATATGATCACACTTTCTAAAGCATGATTCTGATCCTACCCCTTCCCTATTAAATAATCTCAAACAGTTCTTCAAGATGTAGAGAGTGATAACCAAGAAATTTCAGAAAACTCCACGATCTGGCCTCAGGCTATTTTACCAATGTCATGTATGCATCAACCCTACTATTATTTAGGTGCGTTCTTGGAAGCAGATATTACAAGAGAGGCTATGAGAAATGATACCTGCCATCACTGGACTCAGAATTTATGTGAAAGAAACAGAAATAATACAAGTATCCTTCATTTTCTGTCCTCATTTTCCAAATATATGCTGTAGTAACATATTTCTTTTACCCTAAATTCACTGACCAAATCAAAAACTCTATAATGACCTGTGAACATCCACCAGCAGAAAGGTTTCAGTTGCATACAAGTCTATGTAAGGTGACACAGACGGCAATTCAGTTGTATCTCAGTTCTTGTTCCAGAAGGATTATGCTTTGTGCCCAGCATAAATGTACTGGGCATCATTGCTACCATCTTCCAAGCATTACTGGTGCAAATGTGTTCTTCAAATGTGGGAAAACCTGAGAAAAAAGAAAGTGAGCATAGAGAGAGTTGAAGGTGATGGCACGCAGTGTTGGAGGGAAGCGCATAAGACGTGATCTCAGCATGTCCACACCTCACGACACAGCCGAGTTGCTCCTGGGAAGCTGAAATGTGTTACTTGAACCAATACCATACATAAAAAACTAGAGAAACTCCCTGTGCAGTGGACTGATAAGTCATTCTCAGTGTAGGAGATCACTGAGTACCAGGCTGGTACAGGAGAAGATGACAGACACCTTCAATGATATGATGGTCGGTCGCTCAGTCGTGTCCGACTCTTGCTGACCCCGTGGACCGTAGCCCACCAGGCTCCTCTGTCCATGGGATTTCCCAAAGCAAGAATACCGGAGTGGGTTGTCATTCCTCCTCCAGGGGATTGTCCTGACCCAGGGACTGAACCCACATCACAGGTGGATTCTTTACCACTGAGCCACCAGGGAAGCCCAAGGCAGCTGCAAAGTGGAGGAACATGATGTCAGCAAAGCAGGTGAGTTTCAAAGCAAGACTGGGAGAACAGTGATAACAGTGCAAGCTGTGGGTCACAGGTGAAGTGGCCTCCCCTCACAGTGAGATGTGCTATCTTCCTCCAATGAACTGCTAAAAACTATCATCAAAGACAGTTCCCCACAAGGGAAACAGTCAATCATAATGCCATGTCATCCCACGGGGTTATTCAAAAGAAAGAAGTACCTAGACATTAAGCATCCAAAGAAGGCTAAACTCCTGCGAGGTAGGAAACTTGCTGGTGCACTACTGTGAAAAACATCATCTCAAAGGGGCCACTGCTGACAGCAATGCCTGTTAGGATATGAATGAAGTATTCAAATCAGAAAGCCTAGGTGATGGAGGAGACAGGTGAGGCTTAGGGAAGGAAGTGTCTGTCACCACTCAACCAAGGGGAAACCTTGCAAAGAAGATTCTTTTGAAAACAGATTAATACTATTGGAGATTCTTCTAGTTTTATCAAGAAGATAATAGCCAGCTTAAGGAAAGTATGTGGAACTTCATTTTTAAACCTTGATTTAATGAACAATGATCATCAATAAGAGAATCACCACTGTACATAGGATAGATAATGTTAGAAATGCAGCCCAAATGAGCACAGAACACAAGCCTGAATGACTTACTGTCACTGTACTAACATTAGTGAAAAATGTTGATGCCTAGTCTTAGCCCTCACATACAGAACAAAGAGATGCACTCTGTCTTCAAACGTCTGTGGAAGTATGGCTACTGGCTATCCCAGAAATACATCTTCTTTTTTTCCCTTCAGTTATGGGTTTATTTTAACGTCCCTCCCAACAGTAGTGTAAACAGTGTGTTCCACGCAATAGAGAGGAGTAATCTTTAATACTCATTCAATAGAACAACTTTCCAGTTACATTCATAAATGAAAGGAAATAAAAATGTCTAGAAAATAAACATAGTATAAAATCTATTGATCATTGTATATCTAATTATGATGTTGAAGCTGAAACTCCAATACTTTGGCCACCTCATGCGAAGAGCTGACTCATTTGAAAAGACCCTGATGCTGGGAAGGATTAGGGGCAGGAGGAGAAGGGGACGACAGAGGATGAGATGGCTGGATGGCATCACCAATTCAATGGACATGAGTTTGGGTAAACTCTGGGAGTTGGTGATGGACAGGGAGGCCTGGCGTGCTGTGGTTCATGGGGTCGCAAAGAGTCGGACATGACTGAGCGACTGAACTAACTGAACTGAGTCAAGCTGAATCATCCCACATAGTTACAGCACCTTCTCCCTGTTCATCTTTTCTCTTTATCTGTTGTTTCTGTGTTTGTTTCGTGAAGTAACTCCCATGTTTCTATAAACAGAGAACTAATTTTTTTAAATGAACAGTGCACAAAGGTTAATTAAAACTTTTTCTTTTTCCTTCCATGCTGCACAGCTCGCAGGATCTTAGTTCCCCAACCAGGGATGGAACACAGACCTGTGTCAGTGACAGCACGGAGTCCTAATCACTGGACTACCAGGGAATTCTCCAATTAAAACTTTCTTTATCAGTATACCAATCCCTAGTAAAATATAACCAAAATAAGAGTTTCAGGTCTTGGGACTCTTATGTTTCTGTTACTGTTTCCAAGGAATCATCAAAGGCCATCCAAAAACATACGTGCCTCTATTTCTAAGTTCAGGAACTTCTTTACTTACAGAAGGTCCCTGACATTACCAAATTTCATTTCAGGATCTTAACATAATCAATATAAATACAGTCATAGTCAAGATATCAACATAGTCATAACTAAAAACATTCAGAATTTTATCTATATCTTAAAAAAATTTTGAGAATCCTTCCCCAAAAGCAAATAATTGTGTCTTTATATTAGGAGTTGGCAAACCTTTTCTGCAAAGGGCTTAGCTTTTGTGGGCCATACAATCTGTCACAATGACTCAACTCTCCCACTGTGTGCAAAAAAGCCATATATAATATATAGATGGACAATAAGGCTATGTTCCAATAAAACTTCATTTACAAAGACAAGCAAGGCTTTGCATCATACATCCAAAGACTGGGCTTTGTCATGTCATGCCTTTGGTAGGCTTGGCAGTTTGGTTTAAAAAGTAGTAACTACCTTAAGGGCTTCCCTGGTGGCTCAGTGGTAAAAGAATCCACCTGCCAATGCAGGAGACACAGGCTTGATCCCTGGATCAGGAAGATCCCCTGGAGAAGGAAATGGCAACCCACTCTAGTATTCTTGCCTAGGAAATCCCATGGACAGAGAAGCCTGGCGGGCTGCAGTCCATGGGGTCACAAGTGTCAGACATGACAGAGCAACTAAACAACAGCTGCTGCTGCTGCTGCTAAGTCGCTTCAGTCGTGCCCGACTCTGTGCGACCCCATAGACGGCAGCCCACCAGGCTCCGCCGTCCCTGGGATTCTCCAGGCAAGAACACTGGAGTGGGTTGCCATTTCCTTCTCCAACGCATGAAAGGGAAAAGTGAAAGTCAAGTCGCTCAGTCGTGTCTGACCCTTCGCAACCCCATGGACTGCAGCCTACCAGGCTCCTCTGTCCATGGGATTTTCCAAGCAAGAGTACTGCAGTGGGGTGCCATCGCCTTCTCCAAAACAACAGCAACTTCCTTAAATCATATTCCTGTTACTGCTGCCAGAGGCCGCTGCCCATGGTGCTGAGATTTTTAAGTGTATCCTAAGGAAATCAAGCTCTGAAAGCATCAGTCGAATGAAAGAGGGACCAAGACTTCTCCCCTGGAATCTCCAGACCCTAGTCCCTTTACTATAAGACCGACTGTCCTCAACCAGTCCTTCACGAACACCCTCACCCCTAACTCCTATGTTGTATCCACACCTGGATCAATACTACAATGGCACCCCTTTTTGTCCCTTAACAGACTTGTCTGGTGCTATAAGATAAATATCCGAGCAGGAGGGGCCCCTACAATCCATCTCCGGCCAGGCTGATTCTCTCCCTCAGATCCTACAGCCACTATTCCAGGTCTGCCTTACTCTCCTTAAGTCCAAGCTCACCAAAAAGCCTTCAAATTCAGTTTTTAAAAAAAGAAAGAGAGGGAGAGACAAATTATTAAGTGCAATCTTATCCTCCAATTTACCTAGCTTCTGTCCCATTCTTCTCTCCCTTCCCTCTACCTGTCTTGAACTTGCTCATCTAGGCCAAGCTCATCTCTCCTGAAAAAAAAAAAAATCTTCCTTCTACACCAAGCTACTCAAAGTGCCTCTCCGGGCTCCCTGGAACCCCACACCTGCCCCCCAAGTCTGTGAATTACCTGAGAAACAGGATCCTTATTCACCTTTGCACCCTGCACAAACTGTTTCTCTCACCTTCCCCACACCCTCTCTAGGAACTCCTATACCCACCAATAATAGGTTATGAATTTTGCATCCTTCTTTTAACATTAAAGTGAATAGCCATAACTAGAAATTAGGCAGGAAAGTGAACTACAATTTGATGACTATAATCCCTTTCAAAATAATGCCATGAACCGTAACAAACCAACATCCAATACAATTTAAATATTTAACTGAGCAGTTAAACAATGCAAAGATATAAAAGGAAAGAGCAAAACAACACACAAGCTTTTTCCAATGCACATTCATTGCAATGATTTCAAATGTTCCTGACACAAGTAATTATTACACTCACTCTTCATTACTCTCTCTAATGCACTCTTTCTCTTGTTGATCTCCATCTACCTCAAGGGGGCAAATACAAGTTACTTTTCATTCGCTTGAATTTAGTTGTCTTGAGTGTGATTGGTTTTGTTTACCAGTACCACTTCACAACATCTTTCATGTCTTTCTTTATGCTACAAAAGCACTGAAAATGTCAGCTCAGTTCTGGAGTTACTAAATGCCCCTATAGAAATTTCATAAAATACTATGCCTTGTAGGTCCTACCAAAATGACAGATTTCTGGCAACAAAACTTGTAAATAATGAGTGTGCTTTAAAAACTGCATGTTTACAAACCAGTGAATTTTGTTCATCAAATTTTAATAACTAAAGTTACTCAAATCTGAAGTCCAAAGTCAATGTTCCCTTGAAGCAATGCCATTGTGTAACTGGTTTTCAAACACAAGCAGTAAATTAATAAGCACTACAAAACTAAGCCCATCAGCCTCATCTGTGCTGTTAACAATTATGTTATTTTACTATCAAATATGAAAAGCTAGTTCAGGGCAGCTTTATGTCAACTGTTCTGAAAATCATATGCTGTTTCTACTCCTTAATTATATTTGCAAAAAAGGAACAAAGAGCTCAATGATCCCAAGGTGTGGTCAGAAAAAATTCTTGACTAAGTTTTATTTTTGAGCCTTAAGACACGCAACCTCTCAGCCCAAAATCCAGATGATTCCTCAGCTGTCTTCCTTTCAGAAACCTGAAAACCTGCCAGGACACCACAGGGAAGAATTCACTGAGAAGACACAAAATAAACCATGAGCTCAGGGGACATCTGTAGGTGACACAGACCTAGCTTTACAGACTTCCACAACTGTGAGACTGACTCTACATAATTACTTCCTTAAAACTGGTGTGGAGAATAAGAGCACCTGGCAGCCTACCAGCCTCATAACTTTGAGAAAACACTTAACTTTTCTGGGCCTCAACTGAAAATACCAACAGTATTTGCTTGGCCTCACCCATTTCAAGATGCCATTTTCTGTAAGGAAGATTTAGTACTAATGCACCCATTTTCCTAAATGTAAGTAACCAAAACATGCAAACTTAAAAGAGATTTGTCATTACTAAAGATTAAATCAATAAGAATATACTTGGAGTACAAATGAATCACTTTGCTATACAGCAGAATTTAACACAACACTGTAAATCAAATATACTTCAATTTTTTTAAAAGAGGGAAAAAGAATATACCTGGACTTGAAATACCAAAAAACATAGCAAAGACTTAATATAAGGTACAATCTGAAACCGCTGGAGCTAGAATACACTGAAATGATCCTCTGGAGAGCAATACTGAAAATGCTTCTAAAGCAAAGCACCTCAGCCTTTGAGGTGGGGAAACACAAACACACATACAAGCATATATATATATATATATATACACACACTAACATAAAAGGCCAAAAGGAAATCACAGAGGTTATGCTTGTTTGGTAAGCTTATAAATAATCTTTTCTTCATATTTTTCTCTATTTTTTTATTTTTCTACATAAATGTACTAACTTAACAATTAATTCTCAATATGGAGGTTACTTACACTGGTGAAAATCCAAAAGAGGGAAAAAGAATGTTTTCCCTTTTTTAACTTGTAATATTCCAAACATACATATTTTAAACATCATGTATCCATCATCTAGCTTCATTTACCAATACTTTGCCAATCTTCATTCAACTATATCCATTCCTCTTTATTTCCTGAGATATTTTAAAAACAAATTCCAGAATGCATGTTACTTCACCTGTATATTTTTCAGTGTATAGTCTCAATTTATAAGGAAAAATATATGTGTCTATGTGCACGTGTATATATATCTATGTATATATATTAATGTAAGTGTTCATGTGTATGTGTGTGTGTGTTTGCAAAAACCTGCAAACTTGCCAGGATACCACAGGGAAGAAACCACAGAGAAGACACAAAATAAAAACATATATAAAAACATATACAAAATAAAAAACATGTATATAAATAAAAACATATACAAAAAGTATATTCTCTCTCCCTCCTTTTAAAATATTGAAGCATATTTGATTTACAATGTTGTGTTAAATTCTGCTGTATAGCAAACTGATTCATTTGTACTCCAAGTATATTCTTACTGATTTATTCTTTAGTAATGACAAAGTTACCATGCCATCATCACATTGAATAGGACATCAGTAATTCCACAGTATCATCTAATACCCAGCCCATTTTCAAAAATAACAATGGTTCTTTTGGACTTCCCTGGTGGCACAGTGGACAGGAGTCTGCCTGCCAATGCAGGGAACATGAGTTCGATCCCTGGTCCGGAAAGATTCACCTGCCACGGAGCAACTAAGCCCATGCACCACAACTTCTAAGGCTCCGTTCACAAAGCCTGCGAGCTGCAACTACTGAAGCCTGCATGCTCTAGGGCCCACAAGCCACAACTACTGAGCCAGCGTGCTCCAACTACTGAAGCCTGTCTGCTTAGAGCCTATGCTCTGCAACAAGAGAAGCCACCACGATGAGAAGCCCATGCACCACAACTAGAGAGCAGCCCCACTCTATGCAACTAGAGAAAGCCCTGCACAGCAATGAAGACCCAGCACAGCCAAAAATAAATTAATTTTTTAA
This sequence comes from Giraffa tippelskirchi, assembly GCF_054371585.1. NCBI lineage: Eukaryota > Metazoa > Chordata > Mammalia > Artiodactyla > Giraffidae > Giraffa > Giraffa tippelskirchi. The sequence continues at coordinate 157,100,363 of NC_137275.1, forward strand.
AAAATAAAGGGAAATTCTTGACTGGATCCTTCATATGGGGGAAAAGCAGTTTATAAAAAAACATTACTGGGAAACTTAGGGATCTATGAAAATAGTCTCTATATTAGATACCATTATCTAAATATGTTGAAAGTCGCTCAGTCATGTCCAACTCTTTGCGACCCCAAGGACTATAGAGTCCATGGAATTCTCCATGCCAGAATACTGGAGTGAGTGGCCTTTCCCTTCTCCAGGGGATCTTCCCAACCCAGAGATCGAACCTAGGTCTCCCTCATTGCAGGCAGATTCTTACCAGTGGAGCCACAGGGGAAGTCCAATATAAATCTTAAATTGCCTTATAACGCCAAGATTTATGCTGAAATAATTAAGGGTGAACTGTCATGATGTTTGTAACTCACTTTCAAATGTTACAGCAGAGGGACAGAGAGACAGAGACAAAGATAGAGTGAAAGAGAAACAAAAAGCAAATGTGGCAAAATTAACAACTCGTGAATTCACGTGAAGGCATCCAGTGTTCACTGCATTACTTCAACTTTTTGGTAGGCAAGAAATTTTTCAAAATAAAACAATGGAAAATGTAAAAAAGGTTTCAAAAGGAAAAAAATTTTATAGGATTTTAAGTATTGGAGGAGGCAAGAAGGATAACATTATATCAAGCAGAATATGTTCTCATGAAAAATAACTGGAATGACTGCAATGTGTATTTAAAAAAAAAATTCCTCACAATTTGGGGGCAGTAAAAAAAGGGAATATAAGCATGTTACAGGAAGAATACATATTAATACTACTTTTTTCTTAAGGTGGTACTATTTTGAATAATATTTCCTGTTTTCCAAGTATTTTTATAATGTGCTTTTGCTTTTAAAAATTTTGAGTATAATTTAAAGACTAGCCAGATAACTACAAACTATTTTACTGTTGAACAGTCTCAGGTATTTGTACAATTAGCTGGTTTCAATTTAAAAATCAGCAGCAGTAGCAATCATACTGATGTGTCTTTATTTCTTCTTGTCCTGTGAGGAGTTGCAGATGGTGACTGCAGCCATGAAATTAAAAGACACTTACTCCTTGGAAGGAAAGTTATGACCAACCTAGACAGCATATTAAAAAGCAGAGATATCACTTTGTCAACAAAGGTCCATCTAGTCAAGGCTATGGTTTTTCCAGTGGTCATGTATGGATGTGAGAGTTGGACTATTCAGAAAGCTGAGTGCCGAAGAATTGATGCTTTTGAACTGTGGTGTTGGACAAGACTCTTGAGAGTCCCTTGGACTGCAAGGAGATCCAACCAGTCCATCCTAAAGGAGATCAGTCCTGGGTGTTCATTGGAAGGATTGATGTTGAAGCTGAAGCTCCAATACTTTGGCCACCTGATGCGAAGAGCTGACTCATTTGAAAAGACCCTGATGCTGGGAAAGATTGAGGGCAGGAGGAGAAGGGGATGACAGAGGATGAGATGGCTGGATGGCATCACTGACTCGATGGACATGGGTTTGGGTGGACTCGGGGAGTTGGTGATGGACAGGGAGGCCTGGCGTGCTGCGGTTCATGGGGTCGCAAAGAGTCAGACACAACTGAGTGACTGAACTGAACTGAACTGAACTGTGAGGAGTTATGGGTCACACAATGCACAACAAATAACTGCTTCTCAACCACCTAAAATGGTAACACAAATAGTAACATGAAATGATACCTTATAAAACCCACTAAAGTAGAAATATACCTCATCATATATGCTCCCATTAATGTCTGCACCATAAATAGGTGCCACGAAGGTTAAGTTCTTCCAGTACTTGCGCTCCAAATCTTCATAATCCAAGTATCTCGGGGTACAGTACCTGGAAAAGGGAGAGGAAACAAAGCACAAACAGTAAAGACAATTTTAAGATTTTCCCTACCCAGCACTTTCTAAACAAAATTCTATCAAAATGAAAATACTGCATCCTCATGCTGTCAAATCTAACAAGTAAATATGTAAATATATTTATCATAGATCTCTCAAAACTCTCCTAAATAACTCTACATTAAAACTTCATTTTTTGACTGAGAAATATACTTCCATGAAAGTACCAACAAAAGAAGCAAAAAACTAGTTAAAACTCATTATTTTATCTTTCAAAACATTTTCTAAACTCTTTAACCAATTATACTATACTTGAACAATTTAAAATGTATGAAGTAGAGATTCCACTAAAATTTAATATAAATGAAATAAGCTATTTAATACTTTAAGGATGACTCTGGAAAGAAAAATTAGAAGAAAAAAACAAGAATGACTCTGGAAATGGGCACTAGAAGATGGAGAACAGAATACAATCAACAGTTTATAAGAAATTGGACAAAATTGCTTCTGCAATCTTGTTTTGGCATTGAACTTTTTATTAAAGTTCTTACAGAGTATGAAAGCAAACCAATCCAGTCTATGATTAAAGTTTCACATTCTCAACTGAGATCTGAAACAATGAGGTTTTACCAATGCCTAACAACAACAACAACAACAAAAACTCAAGAGAAACTTGAATTAACTATCAAATGTTTAATTCCTTTGGAATAGCAATTATGCTCCATAACAGGAACTTCATATAGAATAAAAGACTCTCCAACTACCATCGAGTGCTTACTATGTCAAATACAGTGTTTTTTTTTTTTTAAGATCATCCAAAGGACTCAATCTCATGCATACCCATCCAGGGAATTTAGACAATGATGTTTTTAGGTTGGATAGTTGATTGGTCTGGTGGGGAAGGGGTGTTTCTAGACTAATGTTTTGATCTAAGACCTTAACCACCACATCAAAAAAAATTTTTTTTAAGTAATTTAATAACTGTGACAGTTTCTAAATATATCCACAAATTCTTTGATACATCTCCCTTCAAGATATACAGCTTAATTCTCCCCCCCTTAAGTATGGGCTTCACTTGGCATATAACAAATAGAACATGGCAGAAATGATAGTCAAGAAACACGTAATGAAAAGACAGTTTGTTTTCCATCTTGGTAACTTCTGGATCACTTCCTTTGGAAGAAGCTAGATGCCACACAACACAAGGAATAGCTCTTGCAGCAAGGAACTCAGGACTCCGCCAACAGCCACATAAGGGGAGCAATCTTGGAAGAAAATCCTTTAGACACAGTCAAGTCTTCAGGTGACAGCAGCCCCACCCAACTTGACTATAACCTCATGCAAGGTCCTGAGCCACAGCCACCCCGCCAAGCCACTCTTAGCCTCCTGACCTTTAGAAACTGAGATGTTTCATGTTTATTGATCTAAGATACTAAGGTTTGGGGTCATTCATTACATAGCAACAGGTGACTAATACAATAATGGTGGCCATTCAAGGATTTTCCTTTTTTTTTTTTTTTTTACTATTTATTTCATTTATTTATTTGGCTGTGCCCGACCTTAGTTACAGCATGTAGGATCTATTTCTCTGACCAGGGATTGAACCTGGGCTCCCAGCACTGAGAGCACAGTTTTAGCCATTGGACCACTAGGAAAATCCCCAAGGATTTTCTTTTTTAAATTATTCTTCTAATATCTACCTTATCTAACTTATCATTTAAGACTTAAACATTATCACACACAGAAGAAATTGCTTAACAAAGTGCAGTCAAGTGTAGAAACAAAAACTCAAGGTAAAAGACAGGGATAAAAATTCATTTATAGATATTATGAATGAGATGATAAAATGAGGAACAATTTTTCTAGAAGGCAGACAACCACCTAAAATACAGAAACAGTTAAATGGGAAATGAAATGGACTATGCAGAAGGCTCCCGCTCTTCACAAGCTTCCATCTCCTTGGTTTCTTACCATATTCATCTACATCTTAGAAAGAAATAAAAACAGCACACTGAATCTACTCACTTGCCACTGTTGGCCAGCTGCCTGAACTCCTTCACTGTCATGGCTTTTTTCTGGATGTTGTATTGAGTGAACAGTCCTGATTGCCCTGTGACCATCTGCTGAATCGGAGCTGGAATAAGCAAGTTGTCAATATCATCATAGCACTGCCTTGGCTTCCACTCCTTAGGAGGAATCACCTAAGAGTAAAATAATAAAATATTATTTGGAAAACATTCCACATTGTTATTTAGCTCTCATGTTCCAGCAGAATACGAGTGAAGAATTCCTCGGCATTTCTACGACAATGTGTAAAAGAACTGTGGAGATTTACATTAAAGGAAATGATTTCTCTCCCAAACATTTACCTTATGACATGACATTTTTAAACAAAATTTACTGAGTACTCACTATACCAAATACTGAACTTGCATTAATTAACTTATTTTTTACTTGATACAGTTAACCTCTCTATTTTCAAGGTCAAATGGAGAGATACACAGAAATAAAATAACTTGCCAAAGTTCAAATGCTGTTTATATTATCATGAGAAAAATAAGTAATGTGCTTAGTAGTTCAGCTGGTAAAAAATCCACCTGCAATGCAGGAGACCCCAGTTCAATTACTGGGTTGGGACGATCCCCTGAAGAAGGGATGGGCTACCCACTCCAGTATTCTTCGGCTTCCCTGGTGACTCAGACGGTGAAGAATCTGCTGGCAATGCAGGAGACCTGGGTTTGATCCCTGAGTTGGAAAGATCTCCTGGAGGAGGACACGGCAACCCACTCCAGTATTCTTGCCTGGAGAATGCCCGTGGACAGAGGAACCTGGCAGGCTACAGTCCATGGAGTCACAAAGAGTCACAATGGAGTGACTAAGCATAGCACAGTAGCAGTCTTTAGTCAATATCATTTCTTTAAATACCTCTAACACAACATAGCAAATGAGAGTGGTATGCTAGTAAATGTTTAACAACTAACTTTCTGGGGAGGTGGGGGAAACCCTGATTCGTAGCTTTGGCCTATTTCCATGGTGTAACTACTCCCGCCATGGCAAATTTGGGCTCAGCAATGTGACATCACTGAACATGAGGTTGAAAAGAGACATGCCCTCTCAATTCTCATGTGCCTGTATGAAGCAGCTCAGCACACCATTTTCCCAGAATATGTAAACACTTAATTACTAACAATGAAAAGAGCATCAACAATAAGACTAAAAATACATATTCCTATGATTAAAAATTAGAAAGAACAAAGTTTTGAATTGACTAATGGTTTATAGCTTTTATCTACCTTTAGAAGTTTGTCTTAATTTTTTAAGATAAAGTTCTTTTAAAAATTTAATTGCAAAATACAGATAGCACACATATAGAAAATGGACAATCACAAATATGTATCTCTGTGAGTTATTATAAAGCAAACACCAGAGTACCCACTGTCATGTGTGAGAAACAGGATACTGCTTGTACCCCAGAGGCCTTGGTACCCTTTTCTACACACATCCCCCTCTTGCTCACAAAGTGTTCACTATCATGGCATTTATGGTATTCAGTTCCTTGTTGGGTTTTATAGTTTTATGTCTGTGTATACAACCCTAACAACAGTTTTTTAAATGTATAGAAATGCAAGCATCCATATATAAATATATATGTGTGTGTGTGTATATATATATATATATATACACACACTCATCTTTTCTATTTTACTTGATATTTTTGTGAGATTCAAACATGATGACTTAGGTTGCTAAAGTTCGTTGGTTTTCATTCCTACTTAGTATGCCTTTGTATGACTATTTATTTGTTAACAGATGACTATTTCGTGATCACTTGTTTTTTTCTAATTATCGGCAACTGCAAACAAAGCTGCTGTTAATATAGATGTATACACCTTCTGCAGCATGTGAGCACATAGTTCTCTAAAATACACACCCATGCAGAGATCCTAACAGTGAAATTGCTGTGACACAGGATATGCACAGATCAAATTTAATCATTACCAAACTTTTGCCAAAGTGGTTGTACCATTTCACAGTCCCATCAGCAATGTGTGAAAAGTCCCCATTGCTCCACATCTTCATCATCACTTTGTAGTGCTGATCTGGTAGATGTGTAATGGTACTCAAGTAGGTATTTGATTAGCATTTTCTGATAACTAAAGAAATCTCTTCATATATTCATTGACCCTATAGATATCCATTTCCAAAAAGTATTTATTTAAACCTCTTCCCCATTTTACTATTGCATTGTCAGCCTTTTTTATTAATGGATAGAGATTCTGCATAGAGTCTGGTTATTCTTGGGTGTGTACATTTGCAAGTATCTATATATATATCTGTGTGTGTTCAGTTCAGTTCAGTTCAGTCGCTCAGTTGTGCCGACTCTACAACCCCAGGAACCTCAGCACGCCAGGCCTCCCTGTCCATCACCAACTCCCTGAGTCAACCCAAACCCATGTCCATCGAGTCGGTGATGCCATCCAGCCATCTCATCCTCTGTTGTCCTCCTCTCCTCCTGCCCTCAATCTTTCCCAGCATCAGGGTTTTTTCCAATGAGTCAGCTCTTCACATCAGGTGGTCAAAGTATGTGTGTGTGTACATATATCAAATATCTTTTCTTACCTTGAAACTTGCCCTTCAACCTCCTTAATTGTTCAGTTCAGTTCAGTCACTCAGTTGTGTCTGACTCTTTGTGACTCCATGGACTGCAGCACACCAGGCCTCCCTGTCCATCACCAACTCCTGGAGCTTACTCAAACCCATATCCATTGAGTCGGTGATGCCATCCAGCCATCTCATCCTCTGTTGTTCCCTTCTCCTCCCGCCTTCAATCTTTCCCAGAATCAGGGTCTTTTCCAGTGAGTCATTCTTCATATCAGGTGGCCAAAGTATTGGAGTTTCAGTTTCACCATCAGTCCTTCCAATGAATATTCAGGATTGATTTCCTTTAGGATGGACTGGTTGGATCTCCTTGCAGTCCAAGGGACTCTCAAGAGTCTTCTCCAACACCACAGCTCAAAAGCATCAATTCTTTGGTGTTCAGCTTTCTTTATAGTCCAACTCTCACATCCATACATGACCACTGGAAAAACCATAGCCTTGACTAGATGGACCTTTGTGGGCAAAGTAATGCCTCTGCTTTTTAATATGCTATTTGGTTGGTCATAGCTTTTCTTCCAGGAGCAAGTGTCTTTTAATTTCATGGCTGCAGTCACCATTTGCAGTGATTTTGGAGCCCAAGAAAATAAAGTCTGTCACTGTTTCCACTGTTTCCCCATCTATTTGCCATGAAGTGATGGGACCATATGCCATAATCTTAGTTTTCTGAATGTTGAGTTTTAAGCCAACTTTTTAACTTTCCTCTTTCACCTTCATCAAGAGGCTCTTTAGTTCTTTAGTTTTGTTCTCCTTAACTGTATCTTTTGATAAATATAAGTTCTTCATTTTAATATGAGCTTCCCTGATAGCTCAGTTGGTAAAGAATCTGCCTGCAATGCAAGAGATCAATTCCTGGGTCAGGAAGATCCGCTGGCAAAGGGATAGGCTACCCACTCCGGTATTCTTGGGCTTCCCTTGTGGCTCAGCTGGGAAAGAATCCGCCTGCAACGCGGGAGACCTTGATTTGATCCCTGAGTTGGGAAGATTCCCCTGGAGAAGGGAAAGGCTACTCACTCCAATATTCTGGCCTGGAGAATTCCATGGTCTGTATAGTCCATGGGATCACAAAGAGTCATATATTTTAATATAATCCAATTTCATCATTTTTGCCTTGATCTGATTAAAAAAATATAATTCCCTACTTGAGAGAATGCATACATTCTATTTTGTGTTCTAAGAGCTTTAATATTTTGTCTTTAACATTTATATCTACACTGAACCTGCAACTGACTTTTGTGAAAGGTTCTGAGTTAGGCTTCATCAGATAAGAAAACCTGGAGTCAGGGAATGTGTGGCTTGGCCAATGTTACACAATAGATAAATGGCTTTTTGTTGTTGTTGTTACTGTTCAGTCACTAAGTCAGGTCCAACTCTTTGCGATCCCATGAAGTGCAGCATGCTAGGTTTCTCTGTCCAACACTATCTCCCTGAGTTTGCTCACCCATATCCATTGAGTTGGCAGTGCCATCCAACAATCTCAAGCTCTGTCACCCTTCTCCTCTTTCCCTCAATCTTTCCCAGCATCAGGGGCTTTTCCAATGAGTCAGCTCTTCACAACAAGTGGCCAAAGTATTGGAGTTTCAGTTTCAGTATCAGTCCTTCCAATGAATATTCAGGACTGATTTCCTTTAGGATGGACTGGTTAGATCTCCTTGCAGTCCAAGGGACTCTCAGGAGTCTTCTACAGCACCACAGTTCAAAAGCATCAATTCTTCAGTGCTCAGCCTTCTTTATGGTCCAACTCTCACATCCATATTTGACTACTGGAAAAACCACAGCTTTGACTATATGGACCTTTGTCTGCAAAGTGATGTCTCTGCTTTTTAATACACTGTCTAGGTTTGTCATAGCTATTCATCCAAAAAGCAAGCGTCTTTTAATTTCGTGGCTGCAGTCACCACGAGTCATTGATTTTGGAGCCCAATAAAATGAAATCTGACACTGTTTCCACATTTTCCCCATCTATTTGCCATGAAGGGATAAGACTGTGTGCCATGACCTTAGTTTTCTGAATGTTGAGTTTTAAGCCAGCTTTTTCACTCTCCTCTTTCATCTTCATCAAGAGGCCCTTTAGTTCCTCTTCACTTTCTGCCAATAAATGAATATTAACTCAAAAAAGAGATGGGGTGATCTTTAAACTCTAAACTTAATTTAATTTTCATCAGCAATAAGGTAATATTATACATTTGACTTTACTCTAAGGTATGTTAGTTTAAAATGACACCAGAGACAATCACACTTTACGCTACTGAGAACACATACTCAATATTTTAAGAGTGTGGACAACCGTGCCAAATGGATAAACGTACTTACAGTGTCTTGATCATATTCCGAAAGGGCAAAGGATAGTAATGAAGAATTTTATAAATACTAACTTTTTCTTCATCAGAAATGAATGTGGTTATTCAAAAAACTAAAACACAGATTTATTCAGGCTCCTGCTTAGAAATATATCCACAATCAAAATCAACATCATGTTTAAATATTTTCCAGCATTGTGAAAAACAGGTAGCTGTTCATCCCAAAAACATTTTGTAGCAAATTTTCTTCTCTAAAGTTAAACAACACAATACATTTACAAAAATCTAAATATTATCTTCATAATTATTCTGAGCTTGTATTCATTTACTCTGATTAAAGTTTAAAGTGTTCAAACAGAACTTTAAAAATCTGTAAGTTCAGGCCTATGACAAAAATTTTATTTTTCAACTATAATTTTAATTCTTAACACACTGTATTTTCTCACATAGGAAATGGAAGCACAATATGCAATACTTAGGACTTTAAAATACTCAAAAGCTAAACTTTCACTTGTAAGGACTCTAAAGGAAGGAAACCCATTCCTCCTGAAGTTTACCTTCCTGATTATATCAAAACAGAAATATATGTTTTATATTAATATTTCCCCAACCCAAGCTTGGGCCCTCTACCAGTAAAAATTATCTAGCTGAAATATGTATTTGCATTACTGATCTTGAACTATGTTGCCATTACTACCACCAACCAACTGAGGTAGAAGCACGAGGAGGAAGGACAGTGCTTCTCCCATCTTTCTTCACCTTTGGACACAGACAGCTATCTGCCACCTTTACGCTACTCTTGAAGCTCTGTACTCTAGAGGATAACCTCAGGCCTAGGACAGAGTATGTCCATAATACTCCTGTGGAAGAATCTGGCCGTTCCTCATGTAATAATGTTTCATTATAACCTTTCTCCACAAAAAAGTACAAGTTTTACATTTAAGGACACTGTCATTTTTTCACTTTCCCAACTAGACCAACAACTCTAGGTAAAGTTAGGATGTCAAACCTCTCACTCTGGGGGGGAAAAACATTAAATGTAAAGTATAAATTCAAAAAATGTTACCAACCAAGGTAGACTGTAATCTGAGGCCAAAGTCACTACTCAACCACTTTCTTCAAACCAATCAAATTGATCTTAATCAAAAATTAAGACCAATTCATTAAAGGATGCATTAACAAAGAATTTCACAGATGGCTCTGTTCCCCAGGGCTAGCCCTCAAAACAAATAGCAACATTAATGCAGTTTTAACGTATACAGTTTGATTCCATTTGGTGCACTTTTATACATTTGCTATTGCTGCAACTTCCAGAAAAAGAAGGGTGAAATTGAGGTGAAAAAAGTAGGTGAAACTGAGTCTTTGTGACCTGATATAAAAGATGGCAAAAGTGACTAAAAAAACAGTTCATTGTATTCGTAGTATAAGTAAAAGGAAATTACTGAATATAAAATCACTATCTCTATCTTTGTCAATGAATCTCACTTGATAAAGAGAATCTGGACTCAGGTTGGTGTCTGGTTCAACACCCAGAAAATTAACTGTAGTTCTCATTAACTCCGCTCTGTCAGAGAATGCCCACAGGGGCACAGACGTACTCTCTGTACTCCAGCTCCCTCATGGGGGTAGCTGCCAATTTCTCTTCTAACTTTACTAAACATGCCCATGGCCATGGGATGTTCACTAATCCCGAGGAAACACAGTAAGGTATATGTTTTCAGGGAACAAAGAGAGAGAACTACAGGACAAAGGGCTGGATTCAGAGCCCAGAAAAGAGGACAGCCACCCCAACTCCCCGCTGCCCAAATAAAGCCCAAACATTGCTAGCTGGTTCATTTTAAGTTTATGATCAAAATTTTGTGTGCCAAATGATTCTGAAATACCATTATCTTCTCTTCAACTTAAACATGTTTTTTTTCTCCTCAAAGATAACCTGGAAGTGTTAAGGTTCCAAAAATGGGATCTTTGAGAGCTAACCTAATGAAAAGATTAAACTAAGGATAGCATATCTGAGAAATTCACTATAAACTTTTATCTTCTTTTTGTCTCTCTTACCCACCCCTAATCCACTCAGCTTAATATCTCAAATTTTAAACCTTATCCAGCAGTGACTTGAACTACACAGAAAAAAGTAAGACTGCAACGCACAGACGCCAGAACAGTTCAACATTACAAACAGCTGCAACCAGATACAGAAGGAGAACTTGAACACCGATCCCTGCAAGCCTGGAAGTTCGTTCTGCAGCTCCTCTCAGTGCTCCTGGACCCACCACAGAGATGGGGCTTCAAGGAGAACCCGAGTAGAGCCACAGTAGAGAAGGCTCTGCTGGAGCTCAGGAATTTATGTGGTGAGGTCGACAAGTCCACAGAAATCCGTATTATAAACTTAACGTTTAGAACAATAATAAAATTAAGCAAGTACCCAAAAAAATCTATTCTTCTGAATAAAATTTTAAATTGAAATAGATTTCCATCACAGAAAGATACACTAATCTCAGGTTAAGGTCAAACCTGGACAACCTCTCTTTCAAAGCTCTAACTCTGCGGCTACAGGGCAACCCTGCAACGCAGTCCTTGGCGCCTTAGCCCTCATTGCCTATGATACTGAGAAAGTCACAAATATCCCTGACAGGACTCCTTGCTTCTGCTCTCCTCCCCCTCAAATTCGTTCTTCATGTAGAAGCCACTGTGATCTTACCAAAATAATATCACAAAACAAAAAAAATAAACAGGGAATTCCCTGGCAGTCCAATGGTTAGGACTCAGCGCTTTAACTGCTAGGATCCTGGGTTCCATCCTTGGTCAGGGAATTAAGATCCCACAAGCCACACAGAGCGGCCAACAAACAAACAAACAAGCAGCCATGGGGTCCTCCATCCCTCTGCTTTTAAGTTTTTTAACACTTGCCACTGCACTTAGAATAAAACGCCCATGCCTTATTATGACTGTACAAGCCGTAATAAAGCTCAGGTCAGCTTCTAGGACTCTGGACTTAATATTCTTTCTATCTCCACATCTTGAAAAGACTTTCATTTATATCCTTTAGATCTCTGCTTAGATGTCCCCCATCTCACTCCTAAAATGCTATCACTAGTATATTAGCTTCCAGAGGGCAGGGATTTTGTTCTGTCCCCTCACCTCCCTGCACCACACACACACACACACACACACCCAGCATCTGACACAGGGCCTGGCACAGAGTATACATTCTCCACATGTGATGAACAAATAACTAAAAAAAAAAATAGAATAGACAAATCCATAGAGAAAGGAAGCAGATTAGTGGTTGCCAAGAGGCAGGGGGTAGGGGATAGCAGGGAATAGAGAATGGCTGCTAAAGGGTACAGTTTATTAGTGGCAGGGGGATGAAAATGTTCTGGAAGTAGGTAGTGATGATGGTTGCACAACTCTGTGAATATACCCCCCCCAAAAAAAAAACCAACACTGAATTGCACAATTTAAATGGGTGAATTGTATGGCATGTGAAATGTATGGTATGTGAATTATGTCTAATAAATCTGTTACATTTTAAAACAGAAAGAATGAAGAAGGGAGGGAGGGAGAGAAAGCAGGGAGCAGCAGGGAAAAAGAGGAAGAGAAGGGTAGAGGGAGCGGAGCAGTACTCAGGCTTCAGGTTAATACCTACACTCTGTGAGCAACTAATGAAATTTATGAATACGCTCACATTTCTGAAACCCTTACATGGATCTCTCTGATTTCTGGGAATCACTCTTGGTTCAGTATGATTGTTTTCTTAAAGCCCTAGAATGTAACCTAGTATAAATAGTTAAAAGAAAAATAAGATATTTATTTTTTGAAGAAATCAAATGCTCCACATGGATTAACAAGAACAAAGATTTTGCAAATGTCTTCCTTTGGAAAAACCAAGTTCCCACATTAAGAAGACTAAGAGTATAACTGAAAGGCCAAGTGATCATTTTCTGACTTAAAAACATCTGAAGATAATCACCTTTGCAAGACCCGCTCGATGGGCTCCTTTAGATTCCATGTATGCGAGGTATCTGTTGAACTCCCGGAATTCCTCCATGGTGGGTCTGAAGGTCATGATCTTACAGCTGGGGTTGAGTGGACTCTCCACCTCGGCCACCTCCATGATGGCTGGAGCAGTCTCTACAGAGAAGATGATTCGGGTATCAGTGCTGAGTTTCTGTGTGGTAAGGTCAGTGGTCATTCCTCCCAAATAGTGGGTAAGCTTCCCCAGCAAAAACTCTTTTAGTTACTTACCATTCCCTTCTACCACCCTGTTAGGGAGACTCCCTCATCTCTCCCCGGACTCCTGAAAAGAAAAACTACCTCTCCTTCTCCCAAGCTCCTACTGCTGGCATGAAATTGCTGACCTAATTACATTGCTCTCCTCCTCAGAGTCCTTCCTAGAAAGAATGAACTTTCTAACTTTGCAAGTTTCCGGAACCAACTCTGAAGCAGACGCTCATCTATGCACCTATGGAAAGGCCTGGTGCAGGCTGAGTGGTAAATGGAGAATATTCCACATCCCCAGCACAGAGCCTACTCAGGCGTGCTTCTAGTCACCATGACGTGCTTTCCTGTAAAAACTTACAAACCAGCCCCCATCTGCAAAACCACCAGACACCAGACTAAAGTGCTGGAGGCACACTATAGGAGGTTGTACAGTACAAGAGTAAAGAAAGGTTGTCTTCCAAGCTGACTGTCTGGAGGCCAAACAAACTTCAATACAAAACTATACACAGGAAGAAGTAACTGACTCCATCTGAGTTACTCAGCAATGACTTCCCTGGAAAGGAGCAGAGTTGGGTCTTATGAGAAGGTACAGAGAAGTTTGTCAGATGAGAGAAAGAGCATCTGAGGTGATGGAAATATTTGAAGTCTGCAGGGATGGAGAGGGGAGGTTAGCTAGTCTGGAGCTCAGGAAGAAAAGATTCAGGAGATCAAAGTGGAAAAGTAGGTAGTAGTAGTGCTGTGAAAATGCAGACTTAATCCTGCTGTCAATGAACAGGGTGATTCCTTCCACAAACATCTACTGAACACCTACCGTGTGCCGGGCAAGGGAACACCATGTGCCCACCATGTGCCGTGATGAGGAGCATGGGCACGCATGCCTCAGGAAGGAATCCTGCACATCCCACCTATACATACAGTGACAGCGCCTGGCATCTGACAGCTCAAACACCTAATCCTCTCAGAACAAAGCTTTCCTTTTCTCATTTTTTTATAATAAATTCAATTTGCCTGACAAAAAGAGAAGGTGGGAAATGAGGGATGTAGTAGATAAAGGGGAAACATGCAAGGGGATAGGAGGTTATAACAGTTCAGGGCTACATTATCATTATGCACTGAAAGTTTAAATCAGCCTTTATCTCACAAAGTGTACGTGAAGGAAATGAGCTACTCCAGAATTAAACCCTGTCACCCTTCAGGACAGGGGTATTCTAAACTAGATATTCTAAACTAGAAAATAATCTGAGTGGAGATAATATTAATACCTAACAGAAAATATTCTGTATTCCCCCTGCCCCAGGAAGGAGGCATGCAATTTAAAAGCCTTCCAGGCCACCTCACCTGGAGAAGGAAATGGCAACCCACTCCAGTATTCTTGCCTGGAGAATCCCATGGAAAGAGGAGCCTGGCAAGCTAAAGTCCATGGGGTCACAAAGAGCTGGACATGACTGAGCAACTTCACTTCACTTTCAGGCCACCTCACCAGCCCCGTCCCTTCAGGTGCACAGGCCCAAATCCCTGGGCTGCAGGATCAAAGTCCCTCCTCTACATAGGATACATGGAACCCTTTAGAAGCATCCAGATCAGGCCCCTTGCAAGAACTATCATGGCTGTGTCCACCGTCACAGCCTGCATTATACAGTGCGTGCATGCTAAGTCACTTCAGTCACATCTGACTCTTTGCAGCCTACACAGGCTACATGCAGTCTCATGTAGCCTGCCAGGCTCCTCTGCCCAAGGGATTTTCCAGACACAGATAATGGAGTGGGTTGCCATGCCCTCCTCCAGGGGATCTTCTTGACACAGGGATCAAACCTGCCATCTCCTGCATAAGCAGGTGGGTTCTTTACCTGCTCAGTAGCCACTTGGGAAGACTCACATTTTACTGTATGCTTCAATAAGACTCAGTGATTTGTGCTTCTCTAAACAAGTACAGCTCTCTACACCCTCGCCCAAATTATTCCCTCCTACTGGAGCAGTGTTTACCTGTTTCCTCACCTGGCAAACTTCTGTCCACTGCTGAGATTCCCAACCCTCTGGGGCAGGCCTAGGTGAGCCACGCTGTGTGTCTGGACCTCCCTCTCTGCATTCCTCTTACATCAGCTGCCTGTCCCAATGGCACCTGCAACCACACATTGAAGTCTAAGCTCCTCAAGGGAAAGGCAGGTTCTCCATCTCTTTAAGCCCTGGCGTTTAGTCTAG
The DNA here is from genome assembly GCF_054371585.1 of Giraffa tippelskirchi. Taxonomy (NCBI): domain Eukaryota; kingdom Metazoa; phylum Chordata; class Mammalia; order Artiodactyla; family Giraffidae; genus Giraffa; species Giraffa tippelskirchi. The sequence goes on from NC_137275.1 coordinate 157,115,582, forward strand.
TACCTGGCCTGGCTCGTAATACCTGCTGCAATAACTATTTGCTAACTGAATGACGGAATAAATGTCAACATGTTACTAAAGGATTTACACTAAAGGATACCAAATGTGGGAAAAAGGAAAGCACTGGTCCCTAATGTGGAAAAGTTACTTAGAAAACAGAAATCATTTACCTGGTAAAGAGTAATAGAATATAAAAATCTGAGCAGTGAGAAAGGAGAAGCCCCTAGAGCACCTTTGTAGAAACATCTGGCACTTGGAAGGCAGCCTTACTTTCCCACAGATGAAGAACAAGGGGCCCTGCCCCTTTCTCTAGGCAAAGGGCTTGAGAAACCGCTAAAAAAGAAACTGGAAATTCACCTGATCATTCAACTAGGTACTAAGTGCCTGACTGGTGGGCAGACATTCAAGATGGAATGAAACAAAACACTAACAGTAGCCGAGGGGAGAAACAGATAATAAATAAGTAATAGTGCTATGAAGAAGTAAACCAGGGTAGGGGCACAGAGTGCAAAGAGGGGAGGTAGTTGCTTCACACGGGGTGGGCAAGGGAAGCCTTTCAGAGGCCTGAAGGAGGGAAGAAACCATGAGATATCTGGAAGAAGAGCATTTAAGGCTGAGGCAAGTGTAAGAAGCCTCTTGGGCTCTTCAAAGAACAGCAAGAAGTAGTGTGGTGAGACTCCCCTGGTGGTCCAATGGCTAAGACTCCACACTCCCAGTGGAGGGGGGCCAGGGTTCAATCTCTGGTTAGGAAATTACACGCTGCAACTAAAGATCCTGCATGCCACAATTAAGACTCCTATGCAGCCAAATAAATGAATATTAAAAAAAAAAAGAAGAAGAAGTGAGTGTGGTAAGCAAGGAAGGCGGCGGTAAGAGAGGCGGTGAGGGCAGGCGTGAGAGGGGAGAAAAGGAGTTTGGTGTTTACTATGAGTGAGATGAGAAGTAATCTTGAGCTTCTTCCCCTTCTTGTACCTCATGTTCTGGATACTCTAACATGCATTTCCCACCAAGGAGACGACACTGCTTTCTAAGATAACTGCTCTGGAGGATGTTAAGCAGAGAGGTGAGTCTGGCTGTTGTATCAAAAAAGGACAAGGTTGGAAGCATGGAGGCAATTTACAGGAACCCAGGCAAACTAAAATGGTGACTTGGACCAGGGGTGGGCAGTGAGGAGTGGTCAGATTGAAGATCTATTCTGAACAAAATTTGTGACGTAAGTGAGAAATAGAGGAGTCAAGAGTTTTGACAGAACAAGGACTCTGACAGGAAACTAAAGTGATGAGACTGTTAAGATGCACAGCAAGTTTGTAACAACCAGAATTAAACCTCCGCCTTGACCTAGTTTGCTAACCGGTCTGTGAAATAAACTTCGTTTCCTTCTAATGTCACTACTCCTGATTACACACAACTATTTCTACCTCTAAATCAGGTACATATACAAAAGACCTAGTCAGCTCACATTTAGACATTTTCAATCTATACAGTTAATATACAATGTGACAAACTTTAAAACATTAAAGTATTTTAAGATTTAATGTTAATCCCATCACCCAAACTTTTACTAATATGACAGTTAAAAAAGTCTGGTGTTAAGTTTCATTTCTTTGATTACTAGTGATATTGATCATTTTGGACAAGTACAACCATTTTCATTTGATTTTGGGATTGCCTACATACATTCATTACCCTTAAAATTTAGTTTATAAATATTCTGTTCCTTGAGTTTTTTCTAATACATCTTTATCATTATTAAACTTATTAATGTTGCTAGAACCAAATCATGTTATTATTAATCAATGTTATTAATCAAATCATGATATTATTGATCAATCAAATAATGTTGCCAGCCCCTCTTCTCTTCTACCTTTATTTCTCTGAGCCAAGCAGAAAAGGTTTAAAATGCTCTTGCAATAATGCTTCCTAGTTGGAGAATGACTTATATTTTACAAAAACATCTCTATGATTTTCTGCTGAAGGTGATGCAATAGTCATTTTTTTAATGCTACATCTCTATAGAGACTGAGTCCCCAAAGTGAGTGACTGCAGTATCTGTGATGATAACTTTGTTATTTTGCTTCTACAAAGCTGGCTTTCAATATTTTTAAGACCAATCAAACCAAATAATCATATTTATAGTAAGTACCCTAAGAACTTTTATAATGAAATAAAGATCTTTCTCATCAAGTAAAAAACAACTCTAACACTAATTCATACTTACATAATTGGCCCAAGCCTCTTTCCTGAAAAATTTTACCTTAACATCTACTCTCCTATTCTCAAAATATATCTCTATTTGGTAATAAAAAAACTAAAGCTGATGTTTTCCTACTAAATGTCAATCTGTAGCCCATATTGCTTTCGATATACACACCTGTATTTCTGACCTGTGTCCTGTCGTTGAAACAATTACTATGAAAAGAGTAAAAACCTATGGCTCTCACCACGGGAGTAATAGTTTCTTAGACAATGCCTGCCACAGAACTGGTCTACAATGAAGAGAACACTTGAGGATCTACTATAAAGCATCACCCCCTGGGAGACACAGCACTTACTAGTTAAGCAGATAATGCCTTAGGCTAGAAATAAAATGAACAAAGAGACAACTACCAGCTGTGTTAGTGTCTGAAGAGACCTCTATTCCAGCCTCCCCTTGGTTCCTTATGAGGACCTGCCCAAACCCCGGAGGCCATACTTTCCAGTCCTCCCTTCTCCTTTCCTACAGTGAGATTTTAAAAAGAAATTGAGCCACCAAGGCCTGGACAGGGCAGGTGCTACCTCTCTGTTCTACTCCAGCCCCTGTAAGCCAGGTTGGAGAAAGGCAGGGCACAGGTACCACCTGAGGTAGCTGGAAGTCTGGCCTTTCAGTCCTTCCATGGCAGCTCACCAACTTGACCCCACAGGGAGCCATGTAAGCTTCTGTTTTGCAGACAACCTTGGTCAAACACTGTTATGGGTTGAACTGTATCCCCAAAAAGACAAGTCGAAAACTAACCCCCAATACCTGCAAATGTGACCTTATTTGGAAACTGGGCCTTTTATACATATAATCAAGTTAAGATAAGGTCATATTCAATTGGGGGGACCCAAGTCCAATATGACTGTGTCTTCTTACAAAAGAGGAGGAGACAGGCCCAGAGGAAAGAACGCCATGTAAAGATGAATACAGATGGAGTCATGCAGCTGCAAATCAAGAGAAGCCAGCAAGCACAACATGAAATGAGAAAGACACCGGGCAGATTCTTCCCAGATCCTTTAAAGAACGTGTGGCCCTTCTGACACCTTGATTTTGGCCCTCTAGCCTCTAGAACTGTGAGTGAATAAATCTTATTTTGAGCCACGTAAGTTTGTGGTCATTTGTTACAGCAGCCCTAGCTGACTAATGCTAAATATTACCATTCTCCACTAAAAGGAACCAGGGCTTCTTGGATAAAAGTCTGATTCCAAGACAAGTGGGAAAAAAAACTACAAGGTAGGCTTGGAATATCTTCCTTGCCAGAAAGTAAGGAAATACTCAAAAAATGAGGGGAACGTGTCAAAAGGACAGAAAAGCCAACTTGAAGGGGCTTCCACTGGCTAAATCTGGAGGCAAGTGAGCCATCAAAATAAATGACAATAATGGACCATAATCAACCATTACAGAATGAAATGGTTACATAGCATCACTGACTCAATGGATATGAACTTGAACAAACTCCGAAAGATAGTGAAGGACAGGGAAGCCTGGCATGCTAAAGTCCATGGGGTCGCAGAGTCAGACACACTTAGCGACTAAGCAACAATAACATAATTAACCAAATAAAGAAATCATATATTTGTAAATGTGTAAGTCTATAATATTCCTTTATTAAAAAAAGAATCAATCACCATTGGAATATATCAACGTAATACTCCAAAGGTTTAAAACAAAAGGAAGAATCAAGTCCTTGTCTTTCCTGAACAAATGAAATTTTTGGTAAGGAGGAGAATCTGTGACCTCAAAATGTATCTCTTTGGCACGTGAATTATTTTGAGCTGAAGGCAATCAAGACCCAGCAGACTCAAGAAAAACTTCTACCTCTCCCTTACCTATCTGAAGAATTTAGGTAGGGAGCCTGGACCAGAAAGAGAGCTATTACCAAAGAGAACTTTTTTATCTGAAAAACCTACCTGTATAACAGGGCAAACATCTGCTTATCAAACATCTGCTCTTCTTCTCATCTGGTGATTTACCCTCCTCCCCTTTGAAGCCCCAGGCCCCAATTCCATCCCTTAGCTCAAGCTTCATTTAAGCCTCAATTGCCCAAATTGCCCCTGGATCTCTTATCTTTGGGGTTCCTGTACCTACAAAATTAAATCTATTATTTTTCAAAACTGCTTTTCTCTCATTGATCTGTCTTATGTCAATTAATTATTAGAACAAAGAATCTAGAAGGGAAGAAGGGAAACTTTTTCTGCCCCTACATAAGGTAAGGAAAGAACTGACGGTAGAAAGTTCTTTATAGAAAAATTTCAACAAATAAAAGTAGAAAAAAGTAACAGAATTATATGATCACCATTTACCTTTTTTTTTTTAATTCCTATTAAAGAATCTAAGGAAACATCATCAACAGATGTTAAAATCAAGAGGTGACAACAGGAAGCTTTACAATGAAGGAATCAGCTTAACAATCGATGGACTAAGTAGACATGCTGCTGCTGCTGCTGCTAAGTCGCTTCAGTCGTCCCGCTTCAGTCCCGACTCTTCACGACCCCATGGACTGCGGCCTACCAGGCTCCTCCGTCCATGGGATTTTCCAGACAAGAGTACTAGAGTGGGGTGCCATTGCCTTCTCCAAAGTAGACATGAAGCAATGGAAAACACAACATTACCTATTAATCATACTTACCTAAAAAATAAATCTGAATCTAAACTGAGCTATTAAATCTAACTACTAGTGGTCAGGAAACACAGGGGCTAGTGGAACAAACTAAACACAATCGTAAGAAAGCAATATGTCAAACACTGGATGTGGAATAGTCCATATTCCAAAAGCTAATGTGGGAGGAGGGGTGGTGGCAGGTGTAGGAACGGGGGATTGTTACAGCATTAAAAAGACATGATGGATATGGATTAAAAATATATGCATCTAAGGACTTCCCTGGTGGTCTAGCGGCTAAGACACCATGTTCCCAATGCAGGGGGCCCAGATTTGATCCCTGGTCAGGGAACTAGATCCCACATGCTGCAAATATGAGTTCACGTGCCCACAACTAAAACTCTTGCAAGTCACAACTAAGATTTGGCGCAGCCTAACAAAATTAAAAGAAAAGAAACTATATGCAACTACTATTTATGATAGTCAGGATGTGGAAGCAACCTAAATGTCCATCAACAGAAGAATGGACCTAGAGATGCTCACACTGAGTAAAGTAAAAAGACAGAGAAAGACAAATATCACATAATATCACTTATATGTGGAATCTTTAAAAAGGCTAAAATTAACTTATTTTGGTTTAAACCAAATAGTTACAGATGTAGAAAACAAACTTATGGTCACAGGGGTAGGGATAAATTGGAAGATTGGGATTGACACATATACACTATACTACTATATATAAAACAGATAACTAACAAGGATCTATTGCATAGCACAGGGAACTCTGCTCAATACTCTGTAATGACCTATATGGGAAAAGAATCTAAAAGAGTGGATATACGTACGTGTATATCAGATTCACTTTGCTGTATACCTGAAACTAATACAACACTGTAAATCAATGAAACCCCAATAAAAATTAAAACAAAACAAAAACCATTAACCTAACAATTTAAAAAAAAAACCTGTATGCATCAACTCTATTGGTCACCAGATATTCACATAGAAAAGCAACAGAATGATGGAATTAAGAGGAAAAAAATAGGATTAAAAGAGAAATAGCACAACTGGAACAAAAAGGGTCTTTTGCATGTTTATAGAATGCACACATTCTGCTCTGTTATAAACCAGAAAATATCTTAGAAAATTCCTCTTTTAAAAGGCATAAATTAGAAAACAGCACTTTTTTTAGATTCAGTACTTAGACTTTTTCTGACTGTCCTATAACTTTCCACTTATACAGTGTTCGATGACTGAGTATGAGTCTCTTTATCACCCACCAATAAGATTTCACTACGTAGGCAATTATTAGAAAATGGATGGGAGAGGAGGAGGCAAACTTCCATTCAGTTATAGCTTGTGCAACATAGTAACAACCTAATTGTTAGAAATCCTATTATCCTTTTCCCTTGGGATAAAGTTTCCATTGATCGATAACAATACAATGACCAAGAACCATGTTGATTAATTTGGCCATGTCCAAATCCTTAGGTGGAAGCATCCAGACTAAACAAAAGTTTACTAAAACAAAGGACAGTTTCTCTGCCTTCTAACAATTCAGCTAAACAGACATCACAGTGGTAATATCAACCAAAGAAAATGGCATCTTATAAAAAATTACCATAACAATGGGAGTTGAACTAAATCATTTTGTATGTTTCTTTCAAATTGTGACTGTCTTCACTTAAAAGACAACCAAGAAGTAAGGCCAGACCTTAGAGCCAAACCAGCCAGATTCTAATTCCTCGCACACACCTCCTCCACTTAACAGCTGCATCAAGAAAATTACTTAAAACTAGGCCTTCTTCCCCATCACTCAAATGAGATAACACTAGCTTCCCTATAGCACTGTAAATGGGGATTCAAAGTTACAAAATATAATACCATACTGCCAGGCTACAGTAGGCAGAGATGTTGGATTCAAAAACACAAAAACAAAGCAAAAACCAACCTATTCAATCTCTTCTATTAGCTTCTTCACCACTGCCCACAACCATGCTCAAATCTCTTCCATATAATTTTTAAAGGCTCCCTGTACACCATGGCCCCTCCTACATAGATCTCAGCTACAACCTGCAGCGTTCTTTCCCCAACCCTCACAGATTAAACCCAACAGAAAATAGCCTACACTCATTTTGTCCGATTCATCTATTCAATCTTCAGTCCCACTGCGATGTGACATCTTCATCCACTAGTACACTGAAATCATTCTGGAAAGGGTGACCAGTGACTTTACAATTGCCATTTCCACTATGTTGTTTTTAGTCCTCTTAGCAGCCTCTCTGCAGTCTTTAAAACTGGACAAGTCCTCTCCTGCCACAGCTTCTGGGTATGGTGCGACATATACCAACCCCTTTTCACTCTTTTATGGTCACTCCACTTTCTGGAATTCCTTTCTACGCTCTTCTTCGGCCCAATTCCTATTAACTGATAGACTGCAAGGCTCCTTCTGTGGTCGTCTTCCCTCTCCACCAGACACAGACACTATGGATGAGTGCATGCACATGGCCTCAGCTGTCCATACAAATGCCTCAGAAACACACAGCAAGAACCTCTCTTCCCTGAATCCAAGCTCAGTAAATCAAAGTGGCTACTGGGCATAGCCATTCAGAGATGATTCTCACACTCAACAGAGACACAAAACTGAATCTAAAACTTAACAGAGATAAAAAAGAATCTTTCCTCCAAAATCTGCTTGTCTATCCCATAGTTTTCATCATCATTCATTCAATTCATCTATAGTTTTTGGTCACCAACAGTGACCAGTGCTAATCTTCAAAGAGCTTATGTGTAAGAAGGAATACAGGTGGTTAAAATATCACAGGCTGGGTACTGCAATCAAAGAGATACACAGAGCATCAGGAGAGCCTTTAGTACAAGAACAGGCAGATCCAACCTTTATCAGGGTCAAGAGTAGAGAGGGAAGGGAAAAGAGAGACTATCTCCTACACAAGCACTACCCTCCATTGCAATGACATCAGAATCCAAGGAGCCATCCTGAGCCCTCCCTCATTCTCCACTTCTATGTGGATGCCAATTGTTGTCTATTAGACTTCTTAAACTATCTGATCTTTCATGTCAATTCTCTAATCTCCATTCCCAGTGTTAGCATCCTAAGTCAAGTTTTGGTCCCTTTTTTCCCAAACTACTCCAAGAGTCTCACTGATTTACCCCTCAATTCTCCTCTATACATTATATAAATACAGGACAAACTTGCTAAGAATGAAACTGATCATGCCATCCTTATTTTAAACCCTTTAATAGCTCAGAACCATTTCAGCATGAAAACTACTTCCAACGATCCAGCTGCTGCCTTCTCCCACAGCCTCAAAGAGCCATTTAGCCTACTTGAAACCTTTGCTTCATTCTAAAGTTCCCACATATGCCAGGCCATTTCCCTCCTTTGCTGCACTATATACAGAAAAGTGTCTCCTGTATGACATGACTGAGGACTTCCTGTGAGCCAGACATCTGCAAAGTATATTAATGTGCACTCTCCTATTTCAACCCCAAAGTTAACTCCATTGAGTGATCACAACTATCTCTATTTCACCAATGATGGAAATTAAAATGCTTGCCCAAAGTCCCATAGTAAGAGCTGAGGATATGATTTGAGCCTTATCTAAAATTCTATTATCGTATTCATAACTACGATGCTATTTCCTCGGCCTCTCCTTGGTTGGCTATCTGGTAAAATCTATCTTTCAAAGTTTATCTCAAGTGCAGACTGCATTATGAAGTCTTTTCTGACATTTCCCATCAACTACCAATGATATTTTTTAATGCTCTCCTGATTCCCACTCCAAATCTACACTCAACCCTCATTCGTCCTGCATTCTGCATTTGCAAATTCACCTATTTGCTAAAATTTTAACCTGCAAATCAATGATTGTGGCACTCCTATGGCCATTTGCAGATATGAACTAAGTGGCGAAATATGTGAATCACCCATATGTGAATATGTTCTCCCAGCTGAGGTCAAATGGGGCAATGCTTTGCCTTCTTGTTTCAGCTCCCATATTGTAAACAATCCTTTTTGCAGCCTATTTATAGCCAGTGTTTTTTATATTTTTGTGCTTCTTACTGGTGATTTAGCTACTTAAAATAGTCCCCAAGCACAATTTTCTAAGTCCAAGAAAGTTAGGATGTGCCTTATGATGAAAATACATATTACATAGCTTCATTCAGCCATCAGTTACACTGTTGGCATGAGTTCATTGTTAATGAATGAATACTTTTGTATTAAATAAGGTGTCTTTAAACAAATCACACACAACACAAGGTGATATACTGACCAGTTGACAAGCCCTGTGATGAAAGACACAGAATTCTAAATTACATTTCCCATAGGAGCAACAGTTCAGAATTCACTAATTCAGTATTCACAGTGACATAACTACCACAAACAATGAGAACTGTCTGTACCTAACCCCTTTTAATTAGATCATTCAGAAAAAGCCCTTATCTACCACCAGCCCATGGAAGCCATCCTCCTCCTTTCCCCTCAAGAATTTCTCCCACCTATGAGTGAGCCAGGCAGCCAATCCTGCAGACTACAACTGACCCTAACTAGCTCAACCACTCCCTCAGAACTCAGAACTGGGAAACAGAGGAAGCCATGAGGGGCTGTGGCAGCCACTGTCCTCCCTTGGCATTAACAGAGAATGACAGAAAGCAGATGAGCAGAGAGAAGGGGAGGGAGGTTGGGGGGAAACAGAGAGAGAAAGAGATTGACTGATTTGAGGTGGGGATAAAAGAAAGGGAAGAAACCAAGCCTGATCACGCAGGCAAAATATGTCATAAGGGAAATGCCTGAAGAGTCTCCATCTTCAAGAGACTACACTGCAATACGCACTCCAGATATGATTTAAACACTTTCAGTATTAAGACACTTGAATTCAGAATTGAACAGCAAAGGGAAATACTTGGAAACCCACAAGGCATCCTTCTTGCTGGATCAAATCTAGCACAGGCAGTCTGGATCTAACAGCTCTGGCATGATTCCTCACTCCTGGACCACAACTTGAATGGTGAGTCCATGAGACAAACAGATGCAGCAGCAACTTCCTGCCTCTCAGACCTCAGCCCAGGTGCTGTGATCCTGTACTCTGTGATTCTTCAGTTTTCCGTTTGTGGCAAAAATGGCAGTTCCTAAGGTGACCCCACCAGCAAGGGTGTTTTGAGAGACATCCCAGAAGATTAAGTCCCTGGGGTTCCAGCCAATAACCTGTTCTCCAACCTTTAACAACTCCAGTATCAAATTTCTTTCTGCTTAAGTTAACCAAGAATGTGTCCACTGTAATTGAATCATGACTGATAAAATCATCAAATATAACCTAAGAATGGTAACTGGGAAAGAAACATGGTATAAAAATACCAGATATAAATCAAATGAAGGTTTTTTTTCATACCTATTTGCCTTTTGCCAGTAATCCTTTGTAATAATAAGTTCTGTACCTTAAAAAAATTAACCCAAATTACTCAAAATTCATTTTGCAGTGTTGAGTAAAATTACTGAGCCATTTAACAAACTAGCCAGCCACTACAGCTACTCACTCTTACTGGTCTTCCACAGTAGAAACTCTCAACAGCCTTTGGCTTAACCAATTCACCAAATATTATGCAATGTCTGCAAAAAACACCACTGCTGCCCACAACATAGGCAAGACTTGTACACTATAACTATTTTAAATATCAACTAAAAGGCATACTTAGCAATCAACAAACAGTGCTTATTCCCAAACCAGTTTATGCAAACTGTGCCATTGTGTGATGTGATTAAATATTATTTTAATAGATATACAAAAATGATATTGTTTCTACAAAATTTAAGTTGAATATTTTGGAAAGAGCCAGTAAAGATAATTTTTAAAAACAAACAAACAAAAAAAGGAACATCAAAAGAAGAGTGAGAACTGTTAACAGCAAAAGGTTAGAAGGTAAAGGAATTTGTAAAATCTAGACAGATTGTAGCTCATATTATTTCAAGTGCCTTAACTTTCACTTATGAAAAAAAAAAACAACCAGAAACTGAAAGTGGTACATGCTGTGTTGGGAGTGTCCAGTTCATGCAAACGAGTAATGCAGGACTCTAACCTTTACTCAAAGAAAAGGATTTACCCTACAACAAAAGATAAGCAAATGAATGTATATTTATGCTTTAAGTAGAAATAAAATAATAGCTGTATCTTTATTCCTGATTTACATCCTTAACTAAAATAAAAACTTAGTAACTTTTGGGGGAAAAAAAAATCACTCTGTGCCTTTATAATACAGGCATAAAAATCAAGCAAGGTCAAAACCTGTCAAAGTCTCTCCTTCCATAGTGCCAAGCCCTCCATCCCTGACTTAGGAAAAAGTCCTATCAATGAGGAAACTTAACTTGAATTAAAGAAAAACACAAAGCTCTGTGGGTTTATTCTCATACTTATTCTCTCAACACTATTTCTTTAACTTCTGCTTTAGAGGTAATTCCAAATTTACAGGAAGAGGTGGGGAGTGTGAAAGTCCTGTATACACTTAAGTCAGATTCATCAAATCAGCATTTTACCCTGTTTGCTTTATAAATTTATGTTCTCTTTGTCTCCACACACTCACAAATATATGTTATTTTTTCTGAATCATTTGAAAGTAATCTACATACATCATGACTCTTTACACCTTAAAACTTCAGTGTGCGTTTCCTAAGAATCGAAGTCTTCTCTTACACACAGATACAACAGTTCTCAACTTCAATAAGTTTAACATAGATATAATATTTACGTCTAATTTCTATGTTCCAATTTTGTCAAGTGACCCAAAAACATCCCTTACAGCATTTTTCCCCCTCCAGTACGGAATTCAGTCTAGGATTAGGTATTGCGTGTAGCTGTCATGCTTCTTTAGTATCCCTAAAACTGGAATATTTCCAGAGTCTGTCTTTGTCTTCAATGACATTGTCATTTTTGAAGAGTACAGTCACTTCATTTTATATTTAAACACTTGAACATGTTTTAAATACATTTCTCATTTTGGTGTATTTTTTCTTTTGTTGCTGGTAAATAAAAATGCCATTAACTTTTTTGGGGGGTCATTAAATTTTTTTATTTACTTTTAATTGAAGGATAATTGCTTTACAGTACTGTGTTGGTTTCCGCCAAACATCAACATGAATCAGCCATAGACATACAATGGCCCCTCCCTCTTGAACCTTCCTCCAACCTCTCTCCCCATCCCACCCCTCTAGCTTGTTATCTGAGCCCCAGTTTGTGTTATTAACTTTTTAATGATTTCACATGACTACCTTGCCAATAATCTCATTTCCAAAAATGTGCCTATAGATTAATGATTCTATATAGATCATGTGAAAATTATCTGAGAATAGTTGTTTTTTCCTTGTTTCCGTCACAATACTTATTCCTTTTATTTCTCTTGACTCTAGTGCTAAAGAGGAGTGGCAGTAAAATGTCTTATTATAAAGGGAATGCTTCTAACCATTACACTTCAGAATAATGTTTACTATGTATAGGTACCCTTTAATGGGTTAGAAAAATTCTGTTCTATCACTTTCTCTAGTTGTTTTTTTTTTCTCTAATTTTATCTGGGTGGGGCTCATTTGCTTTTAAAAGAATTCTATCAAATGCTTTTTCTACATCTATTATGATGGGTTTTCTCCTTTATTTATGATTGAGATTAATATTTTAATGTTGAGTCAACCTGTATTTCTGGAATGCACCTGATTTAATGATGAAGTATTGTCAGAATGGCACACTGTGGAATTATTTATGTTAATAATATATTTAATATTATCTATCTTCATAAGTGAGGCTAGTAATTTTCCTTATTCAAACTGTCCCTGTTTGGGTGCTGGTAGGAAGACCTGTTAGCCTGAAAAAATGAGTTGGGATGTGCTCCTGAAAGAGAGAAACTATGAGTTTGTGAGGGCTGAAATTAAGTATTATTTAAATACTTTGTAGAACTAGCTTGAAAAGCCATCTGAACCTGATATTTCTTTGTGGTAAGACATATAACTACAGAATAAAAACTCTTAAATGGTATATTCCTATAACTTGAATCTATTTCATCATTTATATTTTTCTGGAAAACTGTGCATTCGAATGTATTAGCAGAAGTTTTTACTGGACTCATCCATAGTTTAGTATTCTTCTCAGTCCTAACACTGTTTTTGTCCATTTTTTTCCCAAGATGAGGATCCCATCACTCTCAAAATACATCACACATGACTAAAAAGTAGTTAAGAACCACTGGACAAGATCGTGGCCACACAATTGGACTGAGCTGTGGTTCCATCTATACCCAGAGGTATAAGCACTTCATCTTTGTTAATATTTAGCCTTGGTAACCCTTAAACTTAGGAAATTAAACAAGTTCAGTGTCCCTAAACACTACTGGGCAGTAGTTCTGAGAAATGAAAGTGTTCTGATTTTTCATAAAGTTACACTTTTTATTCTTGAAGAACGTTTTTTTTGCTTTGCTGGTGTTTTTGAACAGTAATTTATAGCAAGTTTTCTTTGATAATTTTTATTTTAAAAAATTAAAAGGTGACAAGCCTACGTCAGTCCAACTTATTTTTCAAATCTGGGGATCAATAAACTAATGATCTCTATGATTCTTCATGAGCCCAGTGTTATCTGTGAGAGAGGGAAAAGAGAGGATGGAGGGATGGAAAGGATTGCTCATTTACATTAATAAAAATTGAGTAGCTTCCTCAAGTTGAAGTTCTTATATACCTTCCTGATTTCTAAGCTTTTACCTCTGCAAGAGTCCCACCTTTCCACCTAGATGAATGAAACTTTCAAAGACAAACATTCTTAACAAACCATTCTCTCAGTAAAAATGGCTTCCAAATGGAAGTCATTCAATTGGAATTGGAAATTAAATTGGCAAACCACTTTAATTTCCAATTCTTTAGTTTTACATTTAAGTAATCTCATTATTTTCCTCTAAAACACTCAGATTTTCAGACTTTTCTAACTATCCCTCCTAAATCATTCATTTATTCATTCAAAAGACAACTCTTTCTGTAGCTAAATAAGATTAGTCAAAGAATTTGCCTGCTTAAATTATTTAACTTCAAGGACCTGGAGATAATGAGGAAGGAAGAAAAAACTTTATGTTAGATAGGTAAAATAAGAGAGCAGTCTCAAAAATGCAAAACACAAGCACTGACTACTGAAAGAACCATACCCACTATAGAAAAGTTAATGGAGGCAGAACACAAAGTCATCTTAAGATTCCTCTCAGCAATGCCCAAATATGTGACAAGCAGAAGACTCTGCATTGTTAACAGCAGAGGCAGCTAACATACAAGAATTTTCTAGTTATGAGAAGTATACACGTATTAATACCCTTTAATCTCGTAAGAAATTTTGACATAAATGTATCATGACAAGGGAAAAGAAAGTTTACAAACAGCAGTAATTCAAAGTAAGAAATCTGTTTATCTAGGAAGTAGTTAGCAGTGTTTCATAAAAGCCAGCAGTTTCTTATACTGCAGTGCAGGAAAGTGGCACGTCAGATCTTATGATTCAATTTGTCAAAGGTACAGAGAAGACAAAGAAAAGAAAAAAAAATCAGTAGATATATTTACTAAATACTCTTTTGGAAGAAAGCAAAAAATTAAATTCTTTCAATGGGAAAGTACATGATAAACTGATCACAAGACAAAGATTGTAGCATTAAATTTATCTTAAGAATTTAGAAAACATTAATTTTAAGTAACCAATGTTTTCTTTACTGTTAGACTCTCCTTCCAAACCTATTTTTAATTTGAAGCCAAGGTAATCTCTAATCGGCATATCAATAAAACCTTTAAACATGGAATGAAAGTGCTTTAAAATTTCTAAGGAGAAAAATCATTTTTAAAACATGGAAACTTAACCTTCTATCTGATTATGAGAGATTTGTGACTGTCATGAAAAAGGCTAAACAGAAATTCTGAGCAATTTTCAATACATACAAATTAAGCGAAAAATCTTAATTCTCTGTTAATTCCAATTTTTAGGAAAATTACACTAAAATTTGGGTCCTGACAAACCCCCCAAATTATGCGATCAATGCCAACCAATATTTCTGCTTGAAAGGGGAAAAAAGGATTGTTCTCCTATGAGTAAGAAGAATTTAGAAACTTGATGTACTTTCTAAATCCCTTTTATTATGCAGCAGGGTGACAAGGATTGACAAGCATAATTGTCTAAGAGATTTCAATAGTTTCCAAAATTTGTATTTCATGTAATTGTGAGTTCTGACTAAAAGCTGACTGGGCTTGGATTGTCTTCCTCAGGGAACTTAGGAGGAGGGGCCACTTGAGAGGAAGGGCCAGAGGTGCCCAGGACCCACACACCTGCTGTGGCTTCTTGGCGCCCTCTGCAGGCCAGAGGGTCAGCCAGCCCCTCGCCACCCTCCACAATGCCCCAGCCCAGATCCCACAGCCTGGTAGACACACAGGGTGAAACACAAGTTGCTGCCAACTCTACATTGAAGCCCGAGTAATCTTTACATCTGAGATTGCCTATGAAAAGAACTCATCGGAGGCCATGTAAATTACTCTTACGTTCTTAGTTTCAAATATTAAAATGAAAGTCAAATTTTAAACTATTGTGAGAACATATCTATATGCAAACTTTTGAAAATATATTCATATGCAAACTTCGAAATTATAGTCTGTAAGATTCACAATCGCATAAGCCACACGCAATATCAGCTATACCAGGGGTGGGAGGAGGAACAGTTTGGAAAACATAAGAAATCCGATGGTCCTTGCTTGCTTCATTTGTTAATGAGCGAAAGAAACACTACTGTAAAGAGTTATGGCAATCTGCACATTTCGGAGCAACTCCCATCCGAAAGATCAAGCTCTAGGGAGAAGATTTTGCTAGATCTTCATCCTATACGCCAGGTTTGGCACAGTACCTTGCCCAGATATTTATCATTTATTCTCTTAATCTTGATACCAGTACAGGGCTGCCTTGACATGCGACTGCATCTAAAAATATTTCCCATGTGTCTTAGGTGAGTTTAATTTTCAAGATAACAAATCTTTAGATTATAATAGACACAATCATGATACAGCACAAAGAAAAAAATCATAATCTGCTACCCAATGCTTCTTACTGATTATAAAATATGGTTTAATAAATAAATAAGGCCAAACCTTCATTAATGTTCACAAAAAAAGAACTTCAGCTGGGCCACCTTTGGTTGTTGGACTCACAATTTTTGTTGTTTAACAGCAAAACAAATGTCTCCATGTGCCCAGTCTTTCTCCATTTGCCTGGTCTTTCAGGGGAGGCACAGTCTATCTGCTTCTCGACAGTATGATACTGAGAACTATGCTCACTGACAACTCTTTAAATACCACTGTCTTATTAAAATGAACCTTTAAAATGAAAAATCAAAAATACTGTGCTTTTTACACACAGTAACTCATTTCCATTCTTTAAAGTTTTCTGTGAAATTGTGAGACTAAGGCTCAGAAATAGAAATCCCTATCCTAAAACCCAACAGCAAATAGGTACAATGATTGCACATTTAGTATACACCAGACTCAGACCTGAAACATAACTGACTTCTTTACTCAGTTCTTCTGCTATGACAAAAACAAACAAACAAACAAAGCCCACTAAATTAAGAATAAATCTGCAACACCAAGCCCAGATGGTTTCACAGAATTATGCTCAATTTTTAAGAAACATAACCCAATGTTACTTAAACTGTTCCTGATCATAATGTGAGGGGTGGGGGGTGGGGGGGGGTCAAGCTTTAAAATCCTTAAGACACAAGGCTAAAATGGGTAAATTTGTTGTTCAATGGCTAAGTCATGTCCGACTCTTTGCCACTGCATGGGCTGCAACACGCCAGACTTCCCTGTCCTTCACTATCTCCCAGAGTTTGCTCAAACTCATGTCCATAGAGTTGGGGATGCCATCCAACCCTCTCATCCTCTGCCGCCCTCTTCTCCTTTTGCCTTCCATCTTTCCCAGCACCAGGGTCTTTCCCAATGAGTCAGTTCTTCTCATCAGGTGGCCAAAGGGTTGGATATTCAGCTTCAGCATCAGTTCTTCCAATGAATATTCAGGGTTGATTTCCTTTAGGACTAACTGGTTTGATCTCCTTGAAGTCCAAGGGACTCTCAAGAGCCTTCTCCAGCAACAAAATTCAAAAGCATCAATTCTTTCACAAGAGAAGCCACCACAATGAGAACCCTGAACACCTCAGTCAGAGAGTAGCCCTCACTTGTCAAAACTAGAGAAAAGTCCGAGCAGCAACAAAGACCCAGTGCAGCCATAAATAAAGAAATAAAATTAATTTTTAAAAATATCACATAAAATCTGACTCTTTTATATATATATATACATATTATAAAGCTATGACAATTAAAACATTGATGTGGGACTTCCCTGGTGGTCCAGTGGTTAAGAATCTGCCTTGTAATGAAGGGGACACAAGTTCAATCCCTGCTCCGGAAACTAAGATCCCAAATGCCAAAGGGTAACTAAGCCTGCGAGCCACATCTAGAGTCCATGCGCCACAAGGAAAGATCCTACATGATGCAACTAAGACCCAACACAGTCAAATAAATAAGTTTTTTTCAAAAAAAACTGAGGTAATGGTACATAAATAGATCACTGTATAAGAACCTAAATGACTTTCAATACTGCACTGGTTAAATAAATTATCATACATACATACAATGCAATATTGTGTAATCATTTTAAAAAAGAAGCTCTGTACATATTCATAGAAGGAGAAAAGGTGGAAGTAGTGACAGATTCCCTCTTCTTGGGCTCTAAAATCACCACAGATAGTGACTGCAGCCATGAATCAGAAGACGATTGCTTCTCAGCAGGAAAGCTATGACAAACCTAGACAGTGTGTTGAAAAGCAGAAACATTACTCTGCCAACAAAGGTCCACATAGTCAAGGCTGTGGTCTTCCCAGTGGTCACATACATTTGTGAGAGCTGGATCATAAAGAAGACAGAACGCCAAAGAATTGATGCCCTCAAACTGTGGAGCTAGAGAAGACTCCTAAGAGTCCCTTGGACAGCAAGGAGATTGAACCAGTAAATCTTAAAGGAAATCAACACTGAATACTCTCACTGGAAGGACTGATGCTGAAGCTGAAGCTCCAGTATTTTGGTCATCTGATGCCAACAGCCGACTCACTGGAAAAGTTCCTGATGCTGGGCAAGACTGAGGGCAGAAGGACAAGAGGGCGTCAGAGGATGAGATGGCTGGATGGCATCACCAATGCAATGGACATGAACTTGGGCAAACTTCAGGCAATGGTGAGGAACAGGGAGGCCTGGTGTGCTAGAGTCCATGGAGTCCCAAAGAGTCGGACATGACTAGGCAACTGAACAATAACATATATATTCATGTTTTTAAAATCTCTTCCAAGGGGATGAACAGGGGAAATAAGATGAAAATAGTCAAAAGGTACAAGTTTTCAGCTACAAGATAAATAAGTACTAGGGATATTACATACAACATGATAAAGATAATCAACACTGATATACATTATACAAGAAAGTTGATAAGGGAGTAAATCCTAAGAGTCTCACCACAGGGAAAATTCTTTTTCTATTTCTTTAATGTTGTATTAATATGAAATGACAGATGTTCATTAAACTTATAGCTGTAATTGTTTCATGATGTATGTTAAGTCAAATCATTATGCTGTACACCTTAAATTTATACAGTGCTGTATGTCAATCATATCTTAATAAACCTAGGTGGGAGGGGATGGTCACATCCAAGGTACACAGTTAAATGAAAAGAAAAATATTCAAAACAATAAGTATAGATACTACCATTTGTATTAAAAGATATACATATGCATATATGCTTCTATTATTTAGTTGCTAAGTTGTGTCTGACTCTCTGAAACCCCATGGACTGTAACCCACCTGATCCTCTGTCCATGGGATTTCCCAGGCAAGAATACTGTAGCAGGTTGCCAAGCCCTCCTCCAGGGGATGTTCCTGACCCAGGGATCGAACCTGCATCTCCTTCATCTTCTGCACTGCAGGTAGATCCTTCACCTACTGAGCCGCCTGGGAAGACCCATATGGTTGTATAGAATATCTTATAAATAATATATAGACTATGTCTAAAAAGCCCTAAAAGAAACAGTTTTAACGGTGGTTAACCAATAAAAAGAAACTGCCTATCTGATGGCCAAAGATGAGAATATGTACATTTTACCCATTTATACCTTAATTTTATACGCTGTTGTATATCTTACATTGCATTATTATTCAAATAATAAATATTTCTTAACACATATGAATATAATTTTTTAAATAAAAAACAAATAAAGTTATCAAAAAGACATGAAAAATTAATTTCCCTATCTCAGAGCCTGATTCTTCCTGCTAAATGAGAGCTGGCTGAATATTGTAGACTGAGAGTTCTCAGTAAAGTGGCCAAATTTTAGATAAGGCTTGCTTTTGAAAATTAAATAAAAGCAAAATGAATGAGATATGCTACCAGCAGGGGGAAAAAACTAAGCCTCAACAGTACCAGTCAAAGGGATGCCTGTGACCATGCTGAGTACTTGATGGACTTCTTAAACAGAATCAAAGCAACGAGACTGACATCCAATCAGAGAAACAAAGGGATGTCCTCAAGACTAGAAGTTAAATGTCTAGTGGAAAAAAAGACTTAAAAGATGGAGATAAAATGAGAGCCAAAGTGAAGGAATTTGCTTTCTTGTTTAACCTCCTTCAACAGGAAAAAAGGACCTGCAGGAAGAATGTTCTGATGAACAGAAGTGAGTACTACTAAGGGTCAAGAGAAGCCCAGCAGATAGAAAATACCCCATCCAGATGATGCCTCCTTGCCACATCCACCTTCAGGACCTGCCTGTCATCAAATAATGTGTTTCCCACAGGCCAGACTTTCTAGAAAGAGCCCTGAAGAACAAAGAACATGTATACTTTGGGTTTGAGTTCTGGTTCTTGTGAGTTTGATAAGGGAGTGACACTGAGGACTTTAGTCCTCCAATGCCTGACATACTCTGGATCACTGGGAAAAGTTCAGATTCCTGAACCTGCAATGCTGAAAATGAGAACAGGAATATGAAATCCCCCAAAAGTGCTGTCACAGCATAGAGCTCAGTTAAAATATCCCTGTGCTTGGCACTTAGGTTATTTCCAATATGTAGTTAGCAAAACAGAGTGGAGACCAACATTTCATGGTGGGGCTAAACAGCACCAAGCCTTTTCCACACAGTTTTGAAAAGTGAGCAAATGAGAATCACAGCCCTAGGAATCAGCACTAGTGGTACGCTGAATGAGACACCAGTGCCCAGCCAGTCTCCTTAATTCATACATTCACACTTACTTACTGGTTTGCCTTGATCCCTGTGTTTTCATTTCTGGAATCTTTTTTTGTTGGTTTGTGAGAAATTCAGAAAACAAAAGTGATGAGTGGCCACCCTTAAAACATACCTCTAATGAGCTCAGGGAAGCAGGGTGAAAGGGTGCTGGCTATTAGCGGCCCAGGAAAACTTGGAAGAGAAGACCTAAGTAAGTCAGGTGTAGATTGTTCTCAATCTGACCTTAAGCAACCCTCCTCTGATAATGAGGGAGGCCAGAACTTCTAAGAAAAACTAGCTTTCGGCAATAGCTAATTTTAAATGTGCAGAGGGGGTTGGGAGGTAGTATTTAAAGCTATACTTCATCAGACAAGACTGAGAAAATACTTAATTGTGTTTCAAAGGTGGGGAGGGGCTAATGAAAATGAAGCATTTCCCTAGGATTGCCTTAAACTTCTGCTATTCAAACTGCAGTCTGCAGGCCTACCTGGGCTAGTAGATGATATCGATCAGTATTTTTATAACATGTGAAACAGAACAACAGAAAATATCAGAGTACAGTACAGGTGGCAAAGTACTGTTCTGTGAAATTTTTGTTTCAGTTTTACACATGGAGAGGGGGTCAGGATGGGTAAAATGTATTTCCTACCGTGTGCCTGATTTTAATTTCCTGAATTTTGTCATATATGTAAATGCCATTAATTTGTATAACAAAGGTTTACTGAGCACCTGTACTATAATGCCTGTGAGACAACAAAGTGGTGGTGTGATACAAGTGAAATAAAAATACCTGGTCTCTGCCCTTGTAGAATTCCTTCAATTTAGAAACAAATTATCAAATAATTACATAAATATAAAA
This sequence comes from Giraffa tippelskirchi, assembly GCF_054371585.1. Classification (NCBI taxonomy): domain Eukaryota; kingdom Metazoa; phylum Chordata; class Mammalia; order Artiodactyla; family Giraffidae; genus Giraffa; species Giraffa tippelskirchi. The sequence continues at coordinate 157,136,597 of NC_137275.1, forward strand.
TTATATACTGTTAAACGTTATGGAAAGAAAAAGTCAAGTAAATTAAGATTGGTTGTCATTAGGGAAACTGATTTAGATTGAGGAAGAGGTAGGGTGACTGATGAGGACTGTCTGAGAAACTGCACTCAAGCAGACCAGAAAGATGTACTTGGAAAGGAAGTGGGCAGGAAAAATCTGCCTGGCAGAAAATGGCACTAGCAGGGACTTCCCTGGTGGTGCAGCAGATAAGAATCTGCCTTGCAATGCAAGAGACATCAGTTCAATCTCTAGTCTGGAAAGATCCCACATGCTGCAGGGCAACTAAGACTGCACCAGGACTACTGAAACCCACGTGCCTATAGCCTGTGCTCTACAACGAGAAGCTACCCCAATGAGAAGCCCACACAACCACATTGAAGAGGAGCTCCAACTCTCTGCAACTAGAGAAAGCCCACATGCGGCAGCAAACACTCACCACAGCCAAATTGATTAATTAATTAAATCTTTAAGAAAAAGGCACTTTCAGCAAGGGTCTGTATAGATTGGGGAAATGAAAAGCTAGTGGGTAGAAAGGCAGAACTGTCTAAATAAGGCTTAGGGAGGAGCTTGGAGTAGGAAGAGATAATACAGGAATTTTAAATGTCCTGAGGGCCATTAGAATGATACAATTTGCATTTTAAAAGATTACTGAGTAGAGACGAGATATCAAGAGAGCTGGAGTGAATACAGAAATGGTACCAGTTAGACCCTAGAATACTGATCTAAGCAGAAGTGACAAGGTTTGGTGATGGTACAAAAGCAAGGATTGAGGAAAAAAAAAAAGCAAAGAGTAAGCCATGAGGTGTCTGGGATAACTCTCAGGTTTCCCAAGTTACTGCTAAAATATGGTGGGAAGGATGAAAAACTCAGAGGAGCAGAGCTGAGAGAAAAGATCACTGATCACAGTTTGGCCTGTTATCGTTAACAAGTAGAGATGCCACATTAATAACTAAAACTGGACTGAAATATAAAAAAATGAAGTCATCACCAAAAGGGATTTGAGGATACATTATTCTGCTCCTTATTTTCCCACAGTAACTTATAATACAAACTAGAAGAATCTAGAATATATTTTACTTTAAAGACTCACGAAATAGACTCACAGCCTTAGAAAACAAACTTATAAAGGTGAAAAGGGGAGGTGGGGGGGAGTGGATTAAGAGGTTAGGATGAACATACACGCACTATTATACATCAACTAGATAATCAACAAGGACTTAAAGGCCTCCCAGGTGGCAAGGTGGTAAACAATCTGCCTGCCAATTCAGAAGATATAAGAGACATGGGTTCGATCCCTGGGTCAGGAAGTTCCGCAGGAGTAGGAAACAAAACCCACTCCAGTATTCTTGACGGGAGAATTCCATGGACAGAGGGGCCTGGTGGGCTACAGTCCACGGAGTTGCAAAGAGTCGGACACGACTGAGCACATACGAATATGACTGTATAGCACAGAGAACTCTACTCAACAGTCTGTAATAACCTACAAGTGAAAATAATCTGAAAAAGAATAAATATATATAACTGAATCACTTTGCTGTACACCTGAAACTAGCACAACATTGTAAATCAACTATTTATTGTTGTTCGCAGTCAATAAGTCGTGTCCAACTCTTTGTGACCCCATGGACTCCAAGCAGCCAGGCCCCGTCCCTCACTATTCTCCTAGAGTTTGCCCAAGGTTCATCCAATGTAAAGTAAAAATTAAATTAAAAAAAATTATAAAGTTTCTGTGGAAGAGCAATTCATAAAAACCACAGTAGCTGAAGCCACTGTGTATCTGAAAATATAGAACAACAATGTAACTAAAGAGTCACATCCAAAATAATCCTCTGTCATGAATTAGTAAGGAATCATTTGTCTACTGTGTTTACAATATGCCCATTATCTAACACAGTGCATGGCACATAATACATGTTATCTATTGAAGACAAGTACCCACTCCTAGGCAAAATAAACCATTCAGCAAAAATAAGGCAAATGGCACAAACAATAAGCAATTCTGCAAAGAAAAACTACTATGAAATATACAAATGTATAATTAAGAGCATTTCTCAGGGGAAAAAAGGGAAATGAGTTATTTAACACAAACTTAGCTCTCATATTCAAACAGATGCTAGATTATGTTCATAAAAATCAGTTTAATTTCAATCTTCTAGGGAAGATCATCCCCAGGCAACCTCACCAATCCCTAAATGTCCCTAGATACATAAGGAATCAAAATGTAATAAAAGCTCTATGTTGAAAAGCTATAGTAAAATCTCATTGAGGTTATCAAAAAAAAGTTAAAATGGCAATTACTGATGATTTTTCTTTTTCCTCTAAAGTCTAATAATAAACATGGTTTATTAGACAACAGATTTTCTTAAAAACATGGATTTGTTTTTCTCTGTTCATAAAGGTGCTATTGATACACAGGAGAAAAATCCAAAGATGCACATGTACACAAAGAAGACAAATTAACCATACTCCCATTGCCCAGAAGTAACCACTTTCAATATATCACATGCAACATTTTCTGTACATGCATGGGGATAGAAAGTAAAAAGTGATACACAACTAATGGTGTGATTGTTTAACTCTATAAATGAGATTACAGAACACCACTATGACTGGTAAGGGATTGAAGAAAGACTGAAAGTGATAACTGAGCTGAGCTATCTGAAGGATAAGATGCAATTAAGAAGACAAAGAACACAGGCTGTTACAGCAGCAGTGGAAGCAGAGGGAACATGAGCCCCAACCAGCCAAGGAATTGTGAAGAGGGAGGAGACTGGCTGGGCAAAGCCTGATGAGAGCTGAGAGAACTTGATCCTCGGGGAAAGAACATGTGAGGCCACTGAAAGAGAAGCAAAGAAGATAGACTTTTCAAAGTGACTGTCACAATCACTCAGGTAGGGAAAGGATTAGGCCCTCCAAGTGTGGACTTAGAGGACCAGCATCTTCTCCCAAAGGGTATAAAGGGTAGGGACACGGGGGAATCTTGGGGAGTGGAGAGGCGGGTGAAGCTGCAGAGAGAAAAAGATAATAATCCAATATTTTAAATTTATCCTTTAGGCTCCATAAAACCTTCTGGATTGGTAAAGATAAAGAAAACACAGTGACTTTAACTATCTCACAGCTCCCAAGAAACTCACATAGAAATGAAAAAGGGTTGGGTCTGTAGAAAAGAAAAGAAATGAAGGTAGGGAGCGAAGCATTAAATATTCATATTACCAAAAAAAAAAGAAAATACAAACTTTAAAAGATTGAAAGCCCTGCATCAGACACTGAGTTTAAAGAGCATGGAATACACATATTTTTATCATATCCCTAATAAACATACAATAAACATATCAGTATCAAGGAAATAATCATTATGACTATTACATACTAAAAAACACTGGGCTAACAGAAAGGGGCGATCTTAATAACATCCACACAAGAAAAACATAGCACTAAACTCAGGACAATGCCACACACAGAGAATTCTGCCTATAAGAAGTGGTCTTTCCTTGGTAGAACAGGAAAGAGTCAAAATAGGACCCTCAAAGGCTTGGAGAAAGCATCTCTCAATACTGCTATCCCTACTTGCTCATTCATTCATTCAAGAGAAAATATTTAGTCCAGCAATTCCACTACTAGCTATATACCCAAGAGTAAAATAACAAAATTTTTAAAAAATGCATCCATACAAAAACCAGTTCGTGGATGTTCACAGCATTATTTATAACAGACAAAATGTAGAAACAACCCAAATGTCCATCAACCAATGAACAGAGAAAATGTAACATATCTATACAATGGAATATTAGCCATAAAAATGAATAAAGTATTGAAACATGCTATAACATGGATGAACTTTGAAAATATTAGGCTAAGCTAAAAAAATCTACCCACAAAAGACCAAGTATTATATGCTAACATTTATATGTAAAATCCACAATAGGCAAGTCGTTGAGACACAAAGCAGACAAGTCACTGCCTAGGGGCTGGGGTGGAGACTAACAATAACTGCTAATTGGCAAATGAATTCTGAGGTGATAAAGAAAAAAAGGTCTAAAATGGACTGTGCTGATGGTTGCTCGATTCTATGCATATACTAAAAACCATGGGGAAAAAATCCACTTTTAAATAGGTGCATTTCATAGTATGTGAATTATATCTCAATAAAGCTTTTATTAAGAAAGAGGGTATCTGGAGCACCTGGGGCACAATGGCAAACTGCTGGAAACAGAACAAAGAAAATACATTCAATCACTCACAAAACCTGTGCTCAGACTATAACTTTCTACTAGAGTAGAAAAGTCAGTCAACAAGCAATTAGACAACAATGAGAAAAGCAAAGAATTCAGGCTGTGCCCCAGGGACACTTAAGCAACTCCTGGGTGATTAAGATGTCAAGAAGAGAACTCAATATACCAGATTTTCGTCCTTAAATAAAAAATTTAAGTTTAAGAAATTTTAAAATTAAGTACCTGTTCCCAGTCTCTTAAAATCTGCATTCTCACAGAATGTTACTGACAGCAATGGAACGTACCTGTTGTAAGCACCTGTGCACGTGCAATGTTTAAAATATGTTTTTAACTTTACAAAAGCAACAGATTATAGTCTGTAAATAAAATGAAACAACTCTACTATTTAAATCGTACTGTCAAGTTCGTGAGGGTGCTCTAATGTGCAAACTTTTCATAGCACCTTAAATTGGAAAAAAGAGGGCCTTAAAAACCCGAATTACGAATTACCGTGAGATACATTCCAACACAAAGCCTGGGGGGTTGGGAGAGGACTAGCAAGGTGGGAGAACTTGACTAAAGATCAAAAAGAACTGAGGGCTACAAAGTAAAAATGGACCTTTAAGATTTAAAACCACTAATTTCCAACCATGACATTTTGAAAGTAGAATATTTGTTAACTGTTGCCAAAGAAACAGTGAAGCTGAGTTTCCTGAGATTAAAAAAAATAAATACTGCAAATTCAAGTGGGTGAAATGGAGCAAAGTTTGGTCTGAACGCAGGTGAACCAATCCTACCAAGAAACTTCCACGAGGATAAGGGTGGAACGACTTCAACTTTTAACCTATACTTCTGAAGCACCGGTTGATAAATCATCCCGCAGGGTAATTTGCCAACTGCTTTAAAAAAAAAAAAAAAGTTTGTCCCCTCTTCTCTAGGTGGGAGGAACCAGACAAAAAGCCTCCCAGGCATCGCCCACAACCAAAGCCAGACCGTGCAGACGTGCGTGGTTGCAGCTCAAGGGAAGACTGGCTCCGAGTTCACCCGGAAAGCATCCGAATCGAGCCCGGCTGGTTTCATTGGCTGAGCCCCGAGGAAAACCCCAAACTCGAGGGGGGAGCCCCAGCCTACCTGGCTCCTTTCTTCACATTCCCACCCCGCGCCAAGTGCCATGCCTAGCATTCCACGCGACCCGATCCGACTTATATTTATTAAGCACCCACTGTCTACACCGCATCACGGCAAGAAGCACTGCAGGAAGAAATGGCCCCACTCCGGAAAAATCAAAAGGACAGCCACAGGGGCTAAGGACGAACCCAGGAGAGGGGTTAGCTGCCTACGGTGGGGTGGTCTGGAAAGGAGCCCTCACCCTCACGTCGCGGGTCGAGATAGTCCCAGGGAAGAAATGGCCCCGAGGGGCGCGCCAGGCCCGGCCTCCCCGGAGTCCGCCGCAGACCGGGCTGGAAGGGGAAAGGTAAGGAGTCGGCATTCCTGAACCACCGCGCGCTCCTCTGCTCCACGGAGCGCGACCCCGACTCCGGTCCCCGGGAGAACGGCGAGCGCGGGGACCGAATCCCCGCGAGGGCCGGAGCGGGCTGTCACTGGCTCCCGCTTCCCAGCCCTGAGACCATGGCCGGCCACTCTCCCCAGCGTGACAGCCACGGCGTCCGCGGACCGAGCGTCTCCGGCCCGGCGTCTCCGCTCTGCCAGACGCCGGCACCCCCTGCTGCCCCGCGCGGAGCGGGACAGTGCCGGGAAGACCGCCTGGACCCCTCCCCCACCGGCCCCATCCCCCGGACTCCGGAAAAGCGGTTACCTGGCGCGCGGGCGGGGGCGAGGACACGACCCCGAGAAGGAAGATGAGAAGGAAAACGGTGGCCTCCGGCCCGGGGAGATTTGGGAAATTTGGAAGACTTGTTCCGCACTGGGTGACAGCTGTTCGCTGCGCACGCGCACCCGGCCCCAGTCGCCCGATCACTACGCCGCTCCTCACCCTCCCGTCGAGGGGTGGGAGGCAGCGGCGAAGGCGCGCGCATGGGGCCAGCCGGCTCTCCCTGCGCGAGGGCGCGCGCGTCGTCACGTGACCGCTGGGGCCCGGCACTTGGTGGGTCACGTGAACTTCCAAACAGCTTAAAGGTGCCAAGCACCTTCTTGCTTTGGCTTAATGTTTCGCACAGTTCTTAGGCTAGGCTCGCTCGCCGCCGCGCTTCTTGTTTTCTGGAGAGAGACATGTCCCCTTTTGCTCAGACGGGAAGATACTTGAGCAGAAGGAAGAGACAGGTGCACAGAACCTTGCCTGGGAGCGCGTACCGGGTTCCCGCAGGGTTGGACCTGAGGAAGTCCACGCGCCACACGTCGCCCAGGGCTCCGACGCGGGCCTATGGCGGTCCCCGGCGTGCAGACGTCAGAGTGGCGTTGCCATAGGTGGGGCCTCGCAGTGCCCAGTGGAGCCTGGCTAGGATGTCTCGGCTTGCTGCTGGGCAGCAATGACAGTGTTTTATGGCTGAGACTTCTGAGCCTCTAGACCGACATGGGAGGTCCCAAGTGGGCTAAAGGTGTCTGCCTGCCAACCCCTTAACAAGTAACTCAAGCAAGAAGCTTGTTATTAGCCGAGAGGAGTCAAACCGTCCCGTAATTCAGTCACCTACGCGGAACAAGTGCCGCCCGGCGCAGGTGTGTTCCTGAGTTGAAGAGTCCCGAGGTGACCCCAATAGGAATTCGGAATGGAGGTCACTCAAAAACATCGGATGACAGCAGTATGGCCTGAATTGTAACAGGAAGTTCAAGTGCCTCCGGACCCCTCAGAAAGTAGTTAAACTAGCTTGCTACAACCTGGTACTTCTGAGCTGTACCTCTTCCTTCCACGGTGTCCGAAAGAACCACACAGACCTTACTTAATTAAGCCTTTGCACTACGAAAGACAGATGGCTGAGTACCAGGTGTTTTGCAAAGCTGAACAATTTTTTTTAAACTTCCTGTAGAGACTCCAGCTGGGTCCCTTGTGGCGTTTCCCCTAACGTCTCAGCTAAGATTGGGCAGAACCTTACACTTCTGAGCACACTTGGGCTGTCTTATATGCTGTATTTTCTACTACAATCCACTGATTTTTGCTTTTTAAAATATCTGAACAGGTGCATTTACCGCACCCTGGAAGTTTTTTTCTTACTGGAAGGAGCACTGCAAAGACAGGTGAAATATGGGTGATTAAATAAAGCCAATGGGATTATTGGGTCACCACGTTTCTTTAGTCATTAAATTACGTCTGAACTTCCCTAACATGTAAACCCAACTGGGACTTCTCCAACTGTGTATACTATGAGGATCACAACCTTCCTTACAAGTCAATTGTATATGCTAAAACAATAACAGTCATTTAGGGTTTACTGTGAACTTGACATTTGTTTAAATGTCAATGTCTTTATAATCATGCAGTGACTAGGTATTATCTCCTTGTTACAGATATGGAAACTGAACTGGGATTAAGAAACAGCTACTACACACCGGGGTCCTTGGAAGCCACATGCTGCATTGGACTAGGAACCTAGTACACCAAAATTAAAAGTCTAGAAACCTGAATTCCAGTCCATTCACAATTTGCAGACAGGTAATATTGCACAAATAACATTTCTTGAACACAGTAAATCAGGTCTACTATTTTTAATCTGAAAAATGAGGGGTAACATACCAGCTTTGCTAATTTTGAGAATTTTTGAACATTAAAGAAGGTAATGTACAATGTCAAAACACTTCAAAAGCTGTAAAGCATTGTGTGAATCTATTAATATTAAGGGCTTTAGTTTTGGAAATTGAATTGAGCCTACTAGAAAATCAACTGGGTTCATGTCACAGAAGACAATGTTGTGTCCTTATTATACTGAAATACCTCTATCGTAAATTATAATGAAAATTAAAATTTTAGCCATATAGTAGGTTAATTTATTTGGGTGAAATTAAAAATGCCAGTTGTAATAAGATGGAGTTTGTATAATGGATACATAGATTTTCCTTGAAGCTTATGTTATGTAAACTACTGTTCACCTCAGAGACAATACTAGTAAATTTTTTTAATATGTATAATGCAGCAAATTGATAAACTACTAAATAATATAGTCTAATTTTAAATATATTGAAGTCCATTAGACTTTTGAAAATATAAAGTATTAAATAATACTCATTAATGTTTCTATTTATCATTATCACATACACATCTGTTACTTATACAGGTACAATACAAACCAACCAATAACTAGATGTTTAGATGATTTTTAAAGTGTTACAGTGACTATGATAGTGAGTACCTAATAAAATTAGAAATCTTGGTAGCTGTTCTCTGTGTCCTGTGTTCTGAAGCTCAGATCAATTTATCTCTTACGAGGATTATTATAGAAGTCTCCTAATGATCTCCCTACTTCCAATGCATTCTCCACCCATCCTGTACCCCTGCAACCCATCTTCTGTACTGCAAGTCAAAATTATCCTAAAATAAAAATTGGATCATGATTCCACCCAACTGAAACACCTCACTAATTTCCCATGATTACCAAAGCTTTTCAGTCTGAGTCGCAATGGCCAAAAAGAATACGGTGACCAAGGATGTGGGGATAGACACTGAAGTGAGTCAAACTTCTGTATAAGCTAAATATTCAATCAGTTTGGATGCCATTATGTCTTAATATAAGAAAGACACCTAAAATTACCACTTCAAATATTTAATTTTCCTTTTAAAATATTTGAATAAAATTAAAGTTTGGGGGAGATATGTCATTTTTTTCCCTAGGGCTTCCAGTTTTGTGTGTGTTTCGTTAGGTGGGGTACTGGGGGAACAAATGAGGTAGTTTATGTTTTCTCTCACATCAAGGAAAACATTGGAACTTATTTGATGACATCTAATCATAACACAATAAAAAAATTAAATATTCATTTTTCCAAATAAAAATAAAACTACATACCTAAAACGAGGTTGCAAACTCAATATATATAGTTGTTAGTTTTAATCAATCCTTTTTATTATGTATTATTGTTATTATTGCTATTTGTACTGTTTTATGTCACTTCACGCTTTTGATAATGATACAGCTATAAATAGGACAGAAGTGGCCTTCCTCTCATGGAACACACAATAAAGCCAGTGAGATACCAATGTGCGTCCACAAAAGTGGCTAAAAATAAAAACTGACAAACAATGGTGACAGTGTGGGGGAACAGAAACACCAATAGAAATATACATACATATGCATCAAACACATACACAAAAAGTTTTATAGCATTACCTGTGAGGCTCAAGCGGGGACCCAAGAATCTATTAGCAGTTAAGTAGAGATATAAATGTCAGTACAGTTCTACAATGGAAAACTGTACAGCAATAAAAATAAATGAATTATTGCTACCCGTAACAGAATGGCTAAATCTCACAAATAAAATGGTAAGTGAAAGAAGCCAGACCCAAAAGAATACATGCTGTGTTATTCCAGCATGTATTCTACTTTTAAGCATCCATCTAGTTTTAAATGTGTTTCTATAACATTTAAAAGTAGATAAAACTATCCTATGGTGTTAGAAGTCAAAATAATGGTTACCTTTGAGAAGAAAGGGGTGGAACAATTGGGGAGGGGAAAGGAACCTCTGGGGTGCTGCTTATGTTCTGTTTTTTAACCTGGATGATAATAATTGTATAATTCATCAAGCTGTACACTTATGGTTTGGTTTATGCATTTTATATGTAAAATTTAAAATTTAAAGGTTTTCAAATATTTAGTATGTTAATCTTTATATATTTTTTTAATTTTTGTGTATTTGTTATAGCAATTTTCTTACCCACTTTGACAAATGGACTAGGACCAGGTTGATTTAACTTGCTAAACAAAGGGTAGAACTTCTGAACCTTCCCCTTCCTATTGAATGAAATTTTTTGTTGACTGGAAAGGGGAAAATGTGAAGGGAAAAACAAATGAAAAGGAGACTGAGCTACTTTTTCCTTTGGTCCTATTGACCGTTAAAAATCTCTGTAACTGAAAGAGTTTTCTCTCTTTTTGAGTTTTATCAGGGTTGTCAGTAACTATGAAATATAATACTCCATTACAATAATTAACATTAGTTTAATTTTTTAAGCTTTTTCACCCATATTATATCTCAGCCCTATATATACTGATATTTCAAACCCTTTTTATTTATTTTTTTATTTTTTTATTTTTTATAAATTTATTTATTTTAGTTGGGGGCTAATTACTTTACAATATTGTAATAGTTTTTGCCATACATTGACATGAATCAGCCATGGGTTTACATGTGTTCCCCTTCCTGGACCCCCCACCCACCTCCCTCCCCATCCCATCCCTCTGGGTCATCCCATTGCCCCAGCCCTGAGCCCTTGTCTCATGCATCGAACATGGAATGGTGTTCTGTTTCACATATGATAATATACATTCAAACCCTTTTTAATTACAGGCAAACAATATACAGGCATACCTTGGAGAAAATGTGGGGACTGTTCCAGAGCCTGCAATAAAGTGAGTCAAATGAATTTTTTGGTTTCCTAGTGTATATAAAAGTTATGTTTACACTATACTGTAGTCTATTAAGTGTGCAATGCCATTATGTCTTTAAAATGTACAGACTTTAATTTAAAAATACTTTATTGCTAAAAAATGCTACCCATCATCTGAGCCTTTAGTAAGCTGTAAAGTTTTTACTGGTAGAAGGTCTTGCCTCAATGTTGATGGCTGCTGACCAATCAGAGTGGTGAGTGCTGAAGGTTGGGGTGGCTGTGGCAATTCCTTTAAATAAGACAACAATAAACTTTTCCACATCAAGTGATTCTTCCTTTCACAAATAATTGCTCTGTAGCATGCAAGGCTCTTTGATAGCATTTTACCCACAGTAGAACTTCTTTCAAAATTAGAGTCAATCCTCACATATGCTACCACTGCTTTACCAACTAAGTTTATGTACTAATCTAAATCCTTTGTTGTCATTTTAACAATCTTCACAGCACCTTTCTCCAGAGTAGATTCCATCTCAACAACCCACTTTGTTGTTCGTCTGTAAGAAGTGACTCCTTACCCATTCAAGTTTCATTATGAACTTACAGCAATTCACCCACATCTTCAGGCTCCACTTCTAATTCTAGTTCCCTTACTATTTCCCCTACACCTGCAGTTCCTTCTTCCACTGAAGTCTTGAACCCCTCAAAGTCATCCATGAGGAGTAGAATAAAAATTCTTCCAAATTCCCTTAATGTTGATATTCTGACCTCTTCCCATGAATCTCAAATGTTCTTGATGGCATCTAGAATGCTTGATCTTTTCCAGAAGGTTTTCAATGGACTTTGTCCAGATCCATCATAGGATAACTATTACCACAATAGCTTATGAAATGTATTTCTTAAATAATAAGACTTGAAAGTCAAAATGACTCCTTCATCCATGGGCTACAGGACAGATGTCATGTCAGCAGGCATGAAAACAACACTAATCTTATGGTACACCTGGATCAGAGCTCTTGGGTGCTCAGGTACATTGTCCATGAGCAACAATATTTTGAAAGTAATCTGTTTTCTGAGCAGTAGTTCTCCATAGTGGGCTTAAAACATTTAGTTAACCATCTTGTAAACAGATGGGCTGCCAACCAGTCTTTCTTTTTCCATTTATAGAGCACAGCCAGAGTAGATTTTGCATAATTCTTAAGGGCCCTAGGATTTTCTACATGGTAAATGAGCATTGGCTTTAACTTCAAGTTACCAGCCACATTAGCTCCTGCTAAGGGAGTCATTCTCTCCTTTGAAGCCGGCCATTGACTTCTGCTCGTTAGCTATAAAAGTCTAGATGGCATTTTCCAATGTAAGGCTGTTTCATCTACCTTGAAAATTTGTTTAGTGTAACCACCTTCATCTTAGCTAGATCTGGGTAACTTGCTGCAGCTTCTACATCAGCACTTACTGCTTCACTTTGTACTTTTATGAGATGACTTCTTTCCTTAACCTCGTGAATCAACCTCTGCTAGCGTCAAATTTTTCTACTGTACCTTTCTCACCTCTTTCAGCTTTCATGGAATTGAAGAGAGTTGGGGCCTTGCTCTGGATTAGGCTCTGGTTTAAGGGAATATTGTGGCCGGTTTGATCTTCCTTCCAGACCACTCAAACTTTCTCCATATCAGCAAAAAGGCTGCTTCACTTTATCATGTGTGTGTTCACTAGCGTAGCACTTTCAATTTTCTTCAAGAACTTTTCCTTCACATTCACAACTTGGCTAACTACTTTGCTTCAGAGTCCTACCTTTTGGCCTATCTTGGCTTTTGACAAGCCTTCCTCATGGAGCTTAGTCATTTCTGATTTTTTATTTAAAGAGACACACAGTTCTTCCTTTCACTTGAATACTTCAAGTCCATTGTAGGGTTATTAACTGGTCTAATTTGAATGGTGTTTTGTCTCAGGAAGTAGGGAGGCCCAAGGAGAGGGAGAGAGAAGGGAGGACAGTGAAGCAGTCAGAACACACACAACATTTATCAACTGTTTGCCATCCTATATGGGGATGTGATTTGTGGTGCTCCAAAACAATTATAACAGTAACATCAAAGATCACTGATCACAGATCATCATAACAAATACAAAAATAAAAAAATTCAAAATATTTTGAGAATTACCAACACTCAACACAGAGCCACAAAGGGAGCAAATTTTATTGGAAAAATGGTACCCATAGACTTGTTCAATGCAGAGTTTCCACAAACCTTCAATTTGTAAAAACTGCATTATCTACAAAGCACAATAAAACAAGGTATGTGCTTTTAATTTTTTTTAAATATAAAGAGGGGTGATTTAAAAATATTTTTTCTGCTAAGTTTGTTGACATCACTTCTGGTTAATAAGGAAAGCAGCAGGTCCATTTCTGACAGCATATGACAATACCATATGCGTGTCAATAAACTGCTTTTGTGTATAAGCCAGAGGTGTAATGGAAGAAGGTGTATTGCTTTACATTGTAAACCCCAGAAAAAATTATGTGGAGTAATAAATCTTATATCTAGCCATTAAATACCATATGATTTCCAGTGTAATGGAGTGCATTTGATTTATTAAATCAATCTATGGAGAACTATTAATTCACTCATTCAAGCTTTATTGAAATGTGCTAGGAAATGGCACTCTGGTATGAATTATACAAACAAAATGTTCTATTTGGTGGAGAAATTGTCCCTGACAAAATCAGAAACAAATTCTGCTTTTTTAAAAATACATGTACATATTTGATCTATGTCTCATCATAAGTTAATACTTACTTTCCACCAAAAAAAAAAATGCTTAGGGATCTTCAGCAAGTTAATTTTAACTGAAAGACTTTTGTTTATATATTTTTTTAAGTGCTCACTCCCACTGTGGAAAGCTGGCATTGCCTGCTAAAGTTGAACATATGCATACCTTGTGACCCAGCAATTTCTCCTCCCCTAATTCTGCATGTATATATAGATCAAAATACATGTTAAGAGAAGCATTATTTGTAATTAGCAAAATCATATTACTAAAGATAAAAGGTAAAGGTCAGGATTTATAGGTTTAATAACCATAGAACAAGCCATGTATTTCAAGTAGAGGCCAGGTAAGACGCTTTTAGGCCTCAGGTAGGGCCAGAAATAAAAGGTAGAAGAAAAGCTTTAGGCCCATGAAGTCCCTGTGGTGGGAAAATGTGGTCAAAACCGACCAGGAGAAGACAGAAGTTCTGCTAGTAGTGAGCTTGTGATGGGTGAACTGAGAAGGGTTGAGATTTGTACCAGAGTCAACAAAGACATCCACTGTGGTGAAAGGGGAGGAATTTAGGGGGATATTAACTAGCACTATATCAGGGTCCCAGTCTAAGTATACCTCTTCCATAATGATCATAAAGTACTTGTGATTTCACAGGATATCCTGAATCACTAAGGAGTACTGTATTCCTCTACCCTCAGGCATAAACTTAAAAGATCCTTTCATTGAGAGAGACATCAGATATTCTACTGCTACTTTTATAGTCTCTGATTATAATAGAAATTAAAGGACTCAGCATCTTAGAAATGAAATGTGTATATTAATTTGGAATAGACCACAAAATGTTGCTTTAACAATCCCTGGTTTTCACAGCATTGTTGCTGTTCAGTCACTATGTCGTGTCCAACTCTGCCACTCTGTGGGCTGCAGCACGCCAGGCTTCTCTGTCCTCCACTATCTCCCAGAGCTTGCTCAAACTCATGTCGATTGAGTTGGTGATGCTATCTAACCATCTCATCCTTAAGCCCCTTTCTCTTTTTGCTTTCAATCTTTCCCAGCATCTGGGTCTTTTCCAATGAGACAGCTCTTTGCATCAGGTGGCCAAAATATTGGAGCTTCAGCTTTAGCATCAATTCTCCCAATGAATATTCAGGGTTGATTTCCTTTAGGATTGACTGGTTTGATCTCCTTGAAATCTAAGGAACTCTCGAGAGTTTTCTCCAGCCCCATAATTCAGAAGAATCAATTCTTCAGTGCTCAGCCTTCTTTATGCTCCAACTCTCACATCTGTACATGACTACTGGAAGAACCATAGCTTTGACTATATGGACCTTCGTTGGCAAAATGATGTCTCTGCTTTTCAATATGTTGTCTAGGTTTGTTTCAACTTTTATTCAGGAGTAAGCGTCTTTTAATTTCATGGCTGCAGTCACTGTTCACAGTGATTCTGGAGCCCAAGAAAATAAAATCTGTCACTGCTTCCACCTTTTCCCCTTCTATCTGCCATGAAGTGATGGTACTGGATGCCATGATCTTAGCTTTTTGAATGCTGAGTTTCAAGCCAGCTTTTTCACTCTCCTCTTTCACCCTTATAAAGAAGCTCTTTAGTGCCTCTTCACTTTCTGCCATTAGAGCAGTATTGTCCACATATCTGAGGTTGTTGATATTTTTCCTGGCAATCTTGATTCCAGTTTGTGATCTGGCATTTCGTATGATGAACTCTGCATAGATGTTAAATAAGTAGGGTGACAATATACAGCCTTGTCATACTCCTTTCCCAATATGGAACCAGTCAGTTGTTCCACCTCTGGTTCTAATTGTTGCTTCTTGACCTGCATACAGGTTTCTCAGGAGATAGGTAAGGTGGTCTAGTAGTCCCATCTCTTTAAGAATTTCCCACAGTTTGCTGTGAACCACACAGTTAAAGGCTTTCACATAGTCAATGAAGCAGAAATAGATGTTTTTCTGGAGAAATGCATGTTAACAATTTAATCTCCAGTTCCTCTGCCTTTTCTAAATTCAGCTGGTACATGTGGAATTTCTCAGTTCACATACTGCTGAAGCTGAGCTTAAAGGATTTTGAGCATAACCTAGTGAGGATGTGAAATCAGCGCAACTGTACAGTAGTTTGAACATTCTTTGGCATTGCTCTTCTTTGTGATTGGAATGAAAACTGACTTTTCCAGTCCTGTGACCACTGATGAGTTTTCTAAATCCACACATATTGAATGCAGCACTTTAACAGCATCATCCTTGGGGATTTTAAATAGCTCAGCTGGAATTCTGTCACTTCTACTAGCATTACCAATCTTTTAAAAACTCATTCCTCCAGTAAGTTCTGTCTCAGAAAGCTGGTTTGCTTCATCTCTCCAGCAGTAGCCCTTTCAGTATCACAAAGATCCAGTAGTCATAGGCTTTTTTCTGCAGAACAAAATTCTGCCTTATAAGGTAGTTTCATATTCTATAGTTTCCCTCTATTTTATCAAATTTACTGAATTTAAATATTAAATTTTAATATTTCTGTTCCTCTGAACCTGACTGCTCCTAATCTTTCTTTTATGCTCAAATATTTCCAGCAAGAAATTCTGTCTGATCAATGAGTTCAGTTTTTGGCTTGAAGCTTTATATTTTCTAGGGACTTTGCACAGTCTACAATGATCAAGTATCCTGTTCCACCTTCCTTAAGTGCTCTTCCAATCATGCATAACTGATGTCTCATAACTCAAATAAAGTTGTAAATGGTTTCTCTCCTTAAAATAATATTAAAATAGCTTGGGTCCCGGTGGGGTCGGCCGAGTGGGGAAGAGCGTGTGTCTGTGCCGGAGAAAGAGGAAAATCTTCCTAGAGGTCTTGAAACCCCCAGGGAGTGGAGGTCCCAGCCATAGAGCCCTGCAGTATATATGTGGTAACACCGTGTCTGTGCCCCTGCTCACCAACACTGCCACTGTGTCTGGAGCTGAGCAGGAAACAGCTGCGGTTATTTTTTTACATGGACTTGGAGACACAGGGCACAGCTGGGCTGACGCCCTCTCCACCATCCAGCTCCCTCACGTCAAGTACATCTGTCCCCATGCACCTCAGATCCCTGTGACATTCAGCATGAAGATGGTGATGCCCTCCTGGTTTGACCTGATGGGGCTGAATCCAGATGTGCCAGAGGATGAGGCTGGCATCAAGGAAGCAGCAGAGAACATCAAGGCCTTGATTGAGCATGAGATGAAGAATGGGATCCCTGCCAATCGGATCGTCCTGGGAGGCTTTTCACAGGGTGGAGCTTTGTCCCTCTACACAGCCCTCACCTGCCCCCACCCTCTGGCTGGCATTGTGGCATTGAGCTGTTGGCTACCTCTGCATCGGGCCTTCTCCCAGGCAGCCAATGGCAGTGCCAAGGACCTGACCATACTTCAGTGCCATGGGGAGCTGGACCCCATGGTTCCCCTATGGTTTGGGGCCCTGACAGCTGAGATGCTCCGGTCCGTTGTCACACCTGCCAGGGTTCAGTTCAAGACGTACCCAGGTGTCATGCACAGCTCCTGTCCTCAGGAGATGGCAGCTGTGAAGGAGTTTCTCGAGAAGCTGCTGCCTCCTGTCTAACCAGAGTTGCTGTCCCCCAGCACAGTCCCCCCTGCTAACGGGGGACTCAGCATGCATGGCACCATCTTGGATCTGAGCCAGTCGAGCCCCTTTCTCACCCTTCTGGACCCATCCTCTTCCCACAGCCCTCTGGGGCAGACAGGCCAAAGCCTGGCCAAGCCCTCCTTCCTGGCTTCAGCCCCCTGGCTGTCCGCCGCAGCGGGTGGGCTGCTTTCTTATCCCATTTCCCTGGAGGTGGGGTCCTCCCCGCAGCAGCAGTATTGGAGGGGCTGTAGCCAGCAGGAGAAAGGGGCCCAGCTGCTGACCCACTCACTCAGGACCTCACTCACTAGCCCCGCTTTGGGCCCTCTCTGGTGACTTCAGGGTTTGGCCCATTAGGCCCTCTCAGGCCCCACCTCATACCCCCTACAACTGCTTCTGCCCAGATAATCATGTCTCCTGCCTCCACTCCAGCTGCTTCTCAATCATGAATGTGTCCATGGCCCGACCTCTGGCTGCTGTGGGCTCCCTGCCCCTGCGCAGGAGTGTGGGTGAGGGGGACAAGTCTTTGGAGGAGGCCTCCCCTCAGCTGTTCTGACATGGGGCCTGGGCCCTGCCTTGCCATTACCCTCCACCCCCCGCAGGCCTGGAGCCTGCAGGGCTGGACTGAGGCTCAAGGTCTCCCCCAGCTGCTTCACCCCACATTGTCCCCAATCTAGATCTGGGGGAGCTGGGGAGGAGTCTTCTGTCTCCATGTAGTTTTGGGTGTTTTTCTTGTTGTGTCCTGGATTCTGATAAAATTAAAGAAATTGTTTCAACTCTCAAAAAAAAAAAAAAAAAGGTTTGGGTCTTTGTCATATTCATTCTCTGTTATGATAAGTTGTAAAATATGACCACAGATTTCTCCCATGCATCTATGCAATGACTACTCTTCCTTCCATCAAGAGGTTATCTATTTCCCCACTCTTTGCATCTGGACTCTTATTGTGACTTGATTTAATCTGCAGAATGTGGCAAAAATGATGTTCTGTGACTTCCAAAACCAGATGTTAAGAGACATTGCAGCTTCTGCTTTCACCTCATTATGATGCTACCCTGAGACCATCAAAAAAGGAAGCCACTCTAACCTTCTAGAGAATAATGGTCACATGGGAAAGAAACTAAGCTCCCAATGGACACCACCACATGTCAGACATGTGAATGAAACTACCTTGATCTTCCAGCCCAACCATTTTTCAGTTCAACCATCTTTCAGCTGAATGTTTCTGTACCAGTGAACTCAGGTAAAACCAGCAGATAAACTGTCGACCCATCCAGAATATCATTTAAAAATAATAATAAATCATTGCTGCTTTAAGCTACTAACTTTTGGAGTTATTTATTATGCCACAATAGATAATTGATAGTATATATTTTTTCTTTCACTTTCTCACCTTGGTGATTCTCTGCCCCTCCATTATTTAATTCAGAAAATACAATTTATTTTCTTTTTTTTTGGCTTCAGTTTCAGAACTGATCTGCACACAATTGATCTGTGCAAAACAATTATTCAAAACTTTAGCATCGTCACTTTTATGATCAAGAGGTCCTTTCCTCTCTTTTGGAGACCTCTGATGTACTTTCAGTTTTTCCTGTTTTGCTCATTGCAACTTATTCTTCCTGTCACATGACAGAATACACTTAACTTTCTCTTTAAGTAGTTTTCCTTCATTAAGAGATATCTTATCTCCTCAAAAAGTATCTTGTGCTTAGTCATATCCGACTCTGTCACCCCAGGAACCATAGCCCACCAGGCTCCTCTGTCCGTGGGATTCCCCAGGCAAGAAAACTGGAGTGGGTTGCCATTTCTTTCTCCAGGGGATTTTCCTAACCCAGGCATTGAACCCACATCTCCTGTGTCTCTTGCATTGCAGGCAGATTCTTTACTGCTGAGCAACCAGGGAAGTTCTCTAAAAGGCATACTAAATTCTTCCTCGGCATTTTTCTATAAATGTAAAATTTTTATACAGATTTCTTTATATTTTTGTCTTAGTTTGCACCATAACAAGCATATTGTTCACTGGATTTAGATTACTTGCTAAATGTTTCCTGATTTTATCTAGCCCCTTCATCAGAGAGATTCATTCCTATTTTGTTGGCTGTCCTCTTCAAGTGAGTCCTTAGCTTGTGAGGCTATTGATGTTCCAGTATCTTTTCAGAAGCTTCTGGTTTTTTCCTTTCAAGTAAGTGTATCCTTCTCAGCAATTCGTATTTAGTTACTTGGTATATTCTGTTCATTTTTGGAAATAGCACAGCATCCCAGGACACCCCCTGTAAATTCTGCAGGTCATTGTCTAGTTTACTATAGCAGCACAGGTCCTGGTCCAGGTTCCCTAGGGCACCTGTCTAAATCCTTCCAGAAAATAAAGGCCCTATTTCTAAGCTGTGATTGTTTTTGGAGCGGTGGTTCTCAAAGTTTGTTCCAGGAATTGGCAAGGTTAAAATTGTTTTCATTATAATACAGAAATTTTATTGGCCTTTTCGACTGTCATTCACAATGGAGTTTTCTGAGGCTACAATTAGGAGTGATTTCATCACTGCTCTGAAGGCTAATGGAAAGGCAACTATATTATTGTATTTCAATATTTTTGTTTTAAAACCTGATGTAATATCAATAAATGTCAGTGGGTAGACCCACAAAGACAACTTTCAAGAGTATTAAGGGGGCCATAGAACCAAAACATTTAAGAACAGTATGAGAGAACATACCATTAAGAAAGGCTGAATGTTCCTTAACTGTCAGTTCTTGGGATGCTTCTTTGAGGAGTCCCTCCTTGTGACACCCTTTCCTTCCTTAGGGCATTTGATCCAGCAGAAGGGTCCCAAACTGCTGCTGCAACTGCTCCCAAACATTAACATACAGAGGAAAATTCTACCTGAACCCACAATATTTCCACTGTTATACTGGCATAGGCCTATATATCAATGGCTGATGAGCTAATTCTTGTTAAAGAAACACCAAAGTTACAGAACAGAAGAGACTAACATTAGTTTACTTCCATTTTCCCATACCCCTCTTCATATTTGCCATATCTTTTGCCAAAGATTCTCCATTCACCTGTTGCTTGGCAGAACTTAAACTCCTACTACTTTTTTAAGGAGGTCATGTGTGAACTAGATTCTGGGTTCTTCCAGGTTTGGAAATAAGTTTTTTCCAAAGACTGTCCGTAATGAGACTGCAGAAGTCAGCCTACCTCCTCACCCTACCCCGTTCCATGCCGCCTCTTAGAGGTGACATTATTATTTTTTTTACATGAGCAGACTTGGAAAGGATTTCACATCACTGAGTCTTTTAGCTACTAGTTCCACTCCCACAGTTAAAAAAAAAAAAGATTAGCTGCAGATTCTATATAGAAGGCAGAAAATTTTGTATCTTCCATTGTTCTAACTTCCTGTAATTTAACAACAGCAAACAAAAGAACAAAATAAAATAACCATGAGACTAAAGGTGCAAACTCTGGGTAATCCTTGTAGTTCAGTAACTCAGTAAATGGATATTCACTGAGTGCCTGCTTCATACCCTGAAATGTCAGAGATGCTGGTGATAGTTGTGTTCAAGGTAGGTATGGCTTTGCCTATATAAAGTGCCTCAGTGATGCCTCTGAGAAGGCCAGAGTCCCCACCGATGACAAAAACCATTTCTGTTGACCTAATTTCATTAGCTATACTTAAGAGGATTAATTATCTAGCAGCTGTACTGTTTAGTCTTCTTGATCCTTTGTTATTTTCATATTGGGAAATCTTCCGTCAGCACCATGTTTTCCACAAGAATATATTTTCATGAAATCTATATCTAACGTTTGATGCTATTTCAGCTTCATTTTCCTTTTTTTATACATAGACTTTGCATAAACTATTGGGGAACATCACACAGGCTCAAACTGAGGGACATTCTATAAAGCCAAATGGAGTTAATTGCCTCGTAAAGCAACAAAGACAAAATACTTCATAGGATTTAAATCAGTCTCACAATATTATATTCCCAATGCCTAGGATACAATCTAAGATTACATCCAAACGATGACATGAAAATCTCAGTTTACATGGGAATAGACAATGAAGAGATGTCAAAACAGAGATCACACAGATGTTGAAATTGTCTGATAAAAAATCTAAAGCAGCTATTAATAAAAAGCTCCAAGTAAAGGCAAATACTCTTGAAATGACTGGAAAGATAGAAACTCTTAGCAAAGAAATAGAAGATATAAAGAAAACCCAAAGAGAAGTTTTAGGGTGAGGAAATTAGGAAGAGGGTGAGGCAGTTGGTAAGATGTTGGTCAAAGGGCATAAATGTGCAGGTAGAAGATGGATAAATTCTGGGAACTAAATACACAGCATTGTGACTATAGTTAACAATACTGTATTATACACTTAAAAGTTTCTAAGAACTAGATCTTAGGTGTTCTCACCAGAAAAAAGAAATGAATATCATGTGGCATTATGGAGGTATTAGCTAATGCTACAATGGTAATCATATTGCAATATTTAAGTGTATCAAATCTACACCTTAAATTAATACAATGTTATATGTCAATTATAGCTCAATGAAAAAAAAAAGAAAAAAGTGAAGAGGACACTTTTAGATGCTCTTTTTATCAGGTTCTCTAGGGGAGCAGTTATTTCCCAGAGAGCAGCAGTCCAAACATTCAAACAAAAAGAATTAAACTGGAGAAAAAGGGACACAAAAAGTAAAATTAAAAAAACAAAAAGAAACAAGAATTGTAATTTATCAAAAGAATGAAGCTAAGGGCTTCTGAGAATGTATAATGAAATCTGAAGTAAAAGGGAAACATTTTCCCCTAAAGTGTAAATTGCCCTTATGGGATGCATATATTTAAACATCTTAGAAGGGAGATTTAAACTTTGAGAGGAAACATATCCCAGTAGACATCTCAAAAGAACTGAAAATTTAAATAACTAAAGGGAACCTGGGATAGATTCTTTACTACATTTAATGTTTTGTTTAAGTACATGTGCATAACTTCATAGCTAAAACCAGCTGTGACTGGCAAACAACTGCCCATCAGCCCAGCTGGGTAGTGAAGATGACTGCAAAATCTAGGGAAAAAGAATAATTAGCATTTCCAACCCAGTTACTAATATAAAAGAAAAAAATGCTAGCAGATAGTATAGTTCTTTAAATAAATTAGGCAAAAGTGGGGTTTTTTAAATTTAGAACTGAAAATATAACAACAACACAAAAAAATACTTTACAGAAAAATGTAACAGAAGAGTCATGAACTTGAGGACAGATCAATGGATACGATCTAAGTTGAACAATAGAGAAAAAAAAAGATTCGCCCCCTGCCAAAAATGAATAGAACCTCATGCATCTGTGAACAATACATAAGGGCTAACGTTTTCGTCACTGAATGCATTATTGTATGTGTGTGTGTGCACGTGCGCGCACACACACACACACATATATATTTGAAAAATGGCTAAAAATTTATGAAATTTGGCAAGAAACAATAAGCTATAGATTTAAGAAGGTCAGCAAACATGAAATAGGAACACAAATGAACTTGAATCAATATACAATCAAATTGCCGAAAACTAAAGTAAAGTAAAAAGTAAAAGTAAAGACAAACACAATCTTGGAAACAGCCAGAGAATAAAAATGCATGTGAATAACAGGTTCAAATGACTGTGGAGCCAGAAGGAAGGATAACGTTTTAAAGTGCCAAATAAAAAGAGATGTCAACTCAGAATTTCAAACTTCTATATCCAGTAAAATCATCCTTCAGAAATGGAGATGAAATAAAGATATGCTCAGATAAAAGGCAACTTAGAGAATTTTTTTGCAAAAAAAAAATCTGCTCTAAAAAATTGCTAAAGAACATTCAGATGTGAGGAAAGTAATATCAGATGGATATAAACAACATAATTCTAAATAATTCATAGGTCAAAAAGGAAATCTCAAATTAGAAAAGATTTTAATTTGAATGAAAATGAAATCTGAATCAAACTGGGAAGGAAACACTTTAAACTGAATGAAAATGAAAATATATTACAAAATTGGTGAAATTCAGCTACAGTAATGTTTAGGGGGAATTTTATAGCATTAAATACCTATATTAGAAAAGAAAGCTTACATATCAACAATCTAAGACTCAAGAAACTTAAAGGAACTAGAAAACTAAAAAAAGAACAAAATAAAGCCAAAGTAATCAGAAGAAATAATAACATCAGAGATAAAATTGAAAACAGAAAATTAATGAAACTAAAAGATGGTAGGTCTTTGAAAAGATAAAAAAAAAAACAAAACACTAATAAATCTCTAGCAAGACGGAAAAGAAAAAGAAAGAATTCCCTGTCGGTCCAGTGGTTACGACTCTGAGCTTCCACTGCAGGGGCCCTGGCTTTCATCCCTGGTCAGTGAATTAAGATCCCTCATATGGCACAGCTCGGCCAAGAAAGAGAGAGAGAAAACATATCAATTACCAATATCAGAAATGAAAGAGGGGATTAATATTACATAGTGTATTAATACCACCATCGATGCTGGTACACTATTCCCAGCATCTCTCAAAGTATAAAAGGCAGAATGGAGATGAAAGAGCATGAGCTTTGGAGCTGACAGACATGGGTACAAATCCAGGTGCCATTACTAACCAGTTGTTATAGAAAGTCAATTCCTTCATCTTATATATACAAAATGAGGTTGGTAAATGTCGTCGTTTTAGTCACTAAGTCGTGTCCGACTCTATGCGACCCTATGGACTACAGCCAGGCTCCTCTGTCCATGGGTTTTCTAAGCAAGAATACTGGAGTGGGTTGCCATTTCCTTCTCTTCCCCACCCAGGATCGAACCAGTGTCTCCTGCATCAGTTCTTTACCACCGAGCCACCTGGGAAGCCTGTAATATTTTAACTCAAAGAGCAAAAGATAAGATTTAAATGAGATTAAAGTAAGTTCCATAGCTCAGTCGGTAAAGAATCTGCCTGCAATGCAGGAGACCCAAGTTTGATTCCTGGGAAGATCCCCTGGAGAAGGAAATGGCAACCCACTCCACTATTCTTGCCTGGAGAATTCCATGGACAGAGGAGCCTGACAGGCTACAGTCCATGGGGTCGCAAGAGTCGAACATGACTTAGTGACTAATACCACCAAAGTAGGTTAAGAGCCCAGCACAGAGATTGTGCCCAACAAAATGATACTTTCTTACTCTCTCCTATCAGGAATGACATTTACTAACAATAACGATAAACAAGGGGAATATGTTTCTTTGTTTTTATTGCCAATTATATAAATTCATTATTAGATAGTTCTTATATTTAAAGGTTTCCAATACCACCTTAGCATGGTGAGCAAAAGCTCTGTTTTACTTATCAATATCTTTTTATCTGTCTAGCATTTATCTATCTCTTTACCTCTCTATGTATCTAGCTATGATTAAAACCAAATGGGAAATCAAATTTAATGCTACTTTTGATCATTCTGTTTGATAATTTAAAATTTCAACTTAGTGTCCATTGAGGGATGCCTTAGTGGTAATCATAGCATTAATGTGCCCAATAATGTGTAATTTTACAAAGTCCACACTAGATGGCAGATTTTAGACAGGATTTTCTAGGTCACTAATTATTAAGCTGCTTCTGCAGTCCTCAGCTGTCCTTGATACTTATTTCTGATTTCCCCTTTGTGGGTGACAGTTCAGTTATATTGGTAGTTGAGATACTTGGGAACCTTGTTGCCAGGTAGACAAATTAGAAAAGGTAAGCAAAAGGAGTGAACAAATACCAATCACTAAAACCCAAACATCTAGATCCACTTTTACAATATTTATTACTTTTTGTTTTGTTTTGTTTTGCCATACTTCAAAGCTTACAGGATCTTAGTTCCCTGACCCATACCCTCTGCAGTGGAAGCTCAGTGTCTTAACTACTGGACGGCCAAGGAAGTCCCAATATGCATGATTTAATTTCATATAACTTTTTACCCTGTTAGACTTAAAAAAAAAAAATACCCATTTTTTAGGAGAGTTAAGGAGTCTTGAGGAGGATAAGTAACCAAGGCAAGATTCCAGACAGTAAGCAGGCAAAATCTAGGACTGAATCCAGGTCTGTTTGCCTCTAAAGACAGCATATGGGAGAAAGTAGAATCTGTTACTATTTTTATTTTTGAAAGTGATTTATTTCCCTTTTAAGAAATAGAAACTTTATGTTTCTGGACTGCAGGATAAAAGAACTGTGAGAGATTGGAAAGCAGAAAACAGACATTCAGGTAGAGCATCAATGCAGACATAGAAGCTGAAGGGAGAGAAATGGTGGGTGTTCAGGCTGACTGGAATGGGGCTACCTGTAGACTGATCTTAAGTTCTCAGACGTAAAAATGTTTTTAAAAGATAGGAAAGGCATTTAGATCTGCACAGGGATCCAACCTGTGTCAACACATCTGCAGGAGATTATTTCTAGGATTTCCCTCTCTGACCTTGGTGCCCTGCTTCTCCTGAGCCTCTGTTCTGATTTCCCTGCTGCCTCTACATTATGATACATCCACTCCACTCAGAGGTGAATGTACCAGCTCCTCAGAACACTGTTACTAATGCCTATCATTTCTTTTCAACACATAGTTTTTGAGCCCCTACTATAAGCCTGTCCTAGGCCATAATTGCCAATATAAATCAAAAGGAGGCCCTGCTTCACAGTTATGCCTCTAATTCCTTGTCAAATTATGAGCTCCATTAAAGTTCATTTTGTAATTTCCTGTAGTAGACCAGACTGGTTAAGGGAATGACTTGATGTCAGACAGACCTGAGTTCAAGTCCCAATTCTGCCATTATGAGTCATGAAAATGTGATCACACAGAGCTTCTATAAGCCTCAGTTTCCTTTTTTAGCAATTGGAAATAATGATAATATAAGTATATATGGGAAATATGGATTGGTTGCTACATCTAATTTTCCTTAATAAGGAAAAACTTTTAAAATTATGAACGCAATTCAACTGGTGTATTTCAAAAGGTGTAGTATTTTTCTTCATTATCAATAAAAGGAGTTAGAAATTAACTTTAATGAGGAAATGACAAAGAAATTAACTGAAAAGTCATAGTCAGATATGCACTCACTGCATCCTTCAGAAGAGGGGTGAGTTAGGTTCCACCTATTTTCACAACTTTCATCAAATACCAGACCTATTTAGGAGTGGAAGAGTAAAGGCAAAATTTTAAAAGAAATATATGTTATTAAATGAAGTATTTGTAATTCCTATAGAGCACCAGGTGGGGTGCTCTAGACTAGACCTAGGAAATAGAATGTGGAATCAGTCTGTCCTCCTCCTCCCCACAAAAGCTGTTCACTTATTAATGAATTTAGAAAATAATCAAAAAACAAGATTAAAAAAATAACAAAAATTTCACACACTGCCAAAAATGAAAAATAAAACACTAAGATGTAGCAGATTACTCTCCAGACAGGAACTAGTGGTTCTGGACTCAACAGTTCAAGCCTAGAGTTAATGTCTGTTACAGAATCATCATGAGCACAACTTGCTTCCAAACACAAAAATTTTTGTAATGATAAAAAAAAAAAAACTAGTTCTGATCACTTTTCTAACACAGTTATTCAAGTTTAACTAATATTTAAACTGAACTGGGTGGAGAAGAGGGGGAGGAATCCACATGTATGGACCAAGAATGGGTGCAGAGCCTTTGTCCTTGCTGCCATGCAAGGCTGAGACATTCAGCTGGTAAAGAAACAGTCCTTTTTAGGTCAGACAGTTTATTATTTCCATAGCCAGCAACAACAGCAAGATCCACAAAGGTGCCAGGTCCCTGTGTCCTTTGCCCCAACAGACAGCACTAAAGCAAAAGAGGTTCAATAACAATTCAACATGGGTGATAAGGAGCTCTGGTTCTGAGTAACCAGTTTTATACTAAGCAGTTTTGAGTATTCCATGCTAAGCAATTTTATACCATGGAGCTGTACCCTCAAGTGTGGGGAAGGGGGGAGTTTCAAGGCAGAAGCCCTTACATCTTACCTGAACCTGGGAGGCGTAAGAAAATGTCTCGTAACAGCCTCCAGGAGGGATAATAAAGAGGGTGAAAAATGGCCTTGTAGCAGCTCCTTCCAAGCCTCCCATTCTCTCACATTCTGAGAGGAGTATGGGGCATTTTACCAAGACTTAGATCTCCTGAGGTTAAGTCTTGTCCATGAGGCCTATATGGATATTTGCAAGTACATCTGCACAGAGCAGTTTCCCTGCAACTTCACCCCCTAACTTTCACATCACCAGTCAAGAACTCTCTTTAGAAACAGAGACCACCCAATCAGATAGCCTAATTATACAAATCTTTTAATCTGTTCTGCTGCTGCTGCTGCTGCATTGCTTCAGTCGTGTCCGGCTCTATGAGACCCCATAGACAGCAGCCCACCAGGCTCCGCCGTCCCTGGGATTCTCCAGGCAAGAACACTGGAGTGGGTTGCCATTTCCTTCTCCAGTGCATGAAAGGGAAAAGTGAAAGTGAAGTCACTCAGTCGTGTCCTACTCATAGTGACCCCATGGACTGTAGCCTACCAGGCTCCTCCATCCATGGGATTTTCCAGGCAAGAGTACTGGAGTGGGGTGCCATTGCCTTCTCCATTAATCTGTCCTAGGCAACAGAGATACTACAATCAGTTAAACTTAGAGCAGTTGCTATACTCTGTGAATAGGACTGTGAATAGGTAAAAGGAAATTGGATTGGGTTCCAGAAAGTTGATATTGTTCTATTGTCTGGAGTGGTAGCTGTCAACTCCTGGAGTCAGCAGCTGCTGGGAAGTTATCTGAGAGTTCTTAGATTAAGATTCCCTTTCAGTCAATGGTCAAGTTGGAGGTGTTAGTCTGCACTAAAAATTGGCCAGATGCTGCTCTGCAGACTGGAGCTGAGAGAGATGAATGGACCCTCCCCAGTTCCATCCCTCCCCAGCAGTTAAGGTGGTCCTGTGCTTGGTATCAGTCCCTGTAGAAATCATGTCACCCTTTTACCAGTCCTCCCCATATCTTAACTCACACCACACACCCAGACTTGTTCCAAGGTGGCTCATTAGAGTCTTCCCTTATACAACTTCTACCACCTAGAAAATCTACAGTCCTCTGATAAACGGACAACACTAGGGGCACTTTAGAGTTGTCATCCCAGATCCATGATCATTATCATCATTATCTGTAATGGCCCAAATCTAGCAAGCTTAGCTGAGCAGCAAAAGAACATCAAGTTAGACTTTCCCACCTCCTGGCTTATCTTTGATACTCACAAATTCCAGCAGCCCACAGTCCCAGAGGGTAGACATGGAAGGAAAAGAGTGAATGAGTTAATTACACAGTCTATTTGCCAAGACCAGCCTGGTCCAGTGCCCCAGACTGTGTCCCAAGTTCCCTTTGCTACTTGACTGTGTTGTTAGCAGTTTGGGTATGTGTGCCAGGCTTCCCTGGTCTCAGATGCTAGAATCACTGGAGCTTATTTTTAGGCCCAGTTCTGACTTGTAGATGAATTGCTATGCCCTGCACAGTAGTGCATTTGGGTGGCCCCGGTCCTTACCTGGGAAGCTCAGGTCAAATCAGTTTGTTTCCACTGATACTCATCCTCCAAAAGTCCTTTTCCACAGGCATTCATATGGGTCACAAACAGAAGGCATGAGTCTTCTGCAATCTTATGCCGTGTTTGGCCCCTCTGAGCTGAGACTTGATTATCCAATTTTCCTGTTGCCAGGTACCAGACTACACTGCTAGCCCATAGCCCAGTGCCATGAGTCAATGAAAATGTAACAAGGCATATTTTGGGAGGCATTTTTAGCTCCCTCCTTACAATTATGCCCAATGAGCAGAGTTCCCTTTTCCATGCATAGTTTTACACAGTTTTCTTTAGAGCTGCACAGCTGTGCCATTCCATTACACTCCTGTGTAGGGGGCCCCAAGACCACACCCAGGGTTCAGTGATTCACTAGGCAGACTGACAACATTCAGCACATAGTTGTACTCACAGCTAAGATTTATTACAGTGGAAGGATATAAAACTAAGCAAATGGAAAAAGTGCATGGTGCAAAGCCTAGAGAAAACCAGACACAAGCTTCCAAGAGTCTTCTCCCATTAGAGTCACACGGACACACTTAATTTCCCATCGACAGGTTGTACCAACATAGGTGAAATATTGTCTACTGAGGAAACTTGTTAGAGATGGTGTCCAAGGCTGTTATTGGGAGCTGGTCATGTAGGCACCTTCTGCCTAACACATACCAAAATTCCAGACTCCCAGGAGGAAAGCAGGTATTCAGCATAAACCACACTGGTTTACAAACAGTTTAAGTACAATGACCCACTCTTATCAGTTCTGTGAATGGTGGGAACCCAAACACATCCTCATAAGCAGGACTTTCCAAGGATACTCCAGCTCTTGGCCCTTGGCCAAGGCATCTTTATAGTAAAATTATCAGTAGGACCTCCTGCAACAGGGTGAGAGCAATCTGCCATAATGATCTCAGTTACGCCCTTAGCGGTCCTTTACTTAGCCAGTTAAAACAAGTCCCATTAGCTACACAGACCTACATAAAAAAGCCAGATGATTTCATCCTTAAATTTCTAATTAACCTTTTTTTTTTTCCTAGTCCAAGGCAGCAATACAGGCACAGCCAGTAAGTTGAAGCTGACCTGAAATCCTTCCAGAGCTGAGGCAGTGTGATAGTCAGGACACATAGACAAGCACAACCCCAGAGATCACACGTAGTAACCAGAGAAACAAGGAGTTCAGAAATATTGGGCATGCCGAGCAAGACGTACATTAGTTAGGCAGCACAGGTTATCAGGGCCCCCATGTGGCCTCGTACTGTAAGACCTCCCACTCTGGGTTCTCGGTCCAGTTCAAATGATGCAGTTCAGTCCTCGGTTTCAGAAGGATGGCCTGAGGCAGTCAGTTCCAGTGTTACTTGTCTATAATATCAGTTCAACAGCTTCACAAGTGTGGACAACATCTATAGGTGTTCTGCAGGAAAGTGCTGGCATTGGGGTCACCCCCTGCATCTCATGTTCAGTGCCTAGGCTCAGCAACCAGTTTAATTCAGAGTTCATATTTGAAAAGGCACATAATTATTCCTTTAGGAAGAGGGCAAGACTTCCAGGAACAGTTCTGAAAAGCAAAGATCATTAATACCCTTCCCTCTCCCCTGTTCCCAGGGCCTGTGCTTTTACTTTTCCCTCCATCATTACAAAATCCATTGTGTCCTATTCAGCAAGAGTAACAACATTTTTTCAATTCTCCCCTACTCTCAGCTAGATCATTTGTCTGTAACAGTTGTATGCAAGAGGTATAGAAGCATTTTCACAGAAAACATTTTTGTATAACTTAACCAGAAAGGCACAACATATTCCAAATTGGTCAGACTGAAACCCTGAATTTTTAAAAAATAATTGTAATGGGCTTCCCTGGTGGCTCAGTTGGTAAAGAATCCGCATGCAATGCAGGAGACCCTGGTTCGATTCCTGGGTCAGGAAGATCCGCTGGCAAAGGGATAGGCTACCCACTCCAGTATTCTTGGGCTTCCCTTGTGGCTCAGCTGGTAAAGAATCTGCCTGTAATGCAGGAGACCTGGGTTTGATCCCTGGGTTGGGAAGATCCCCTGGAGAAGGAAAAGGCTACCCACTCCTGTATTCTGGCTTGGAGAATTCCATGGACTATTTAGTCCATGAGTTAGCAAAGAGCTGGACACAACTGAGTGACTTTCACATTTCTTTTGTCCTAATCATTTATCCAGGGAGCAGTCTAGAAAAGGTCAATCCCTTTCTGGGGACAGCTGCTTTTAATAATCAAATTGCCTTTCTCCTTACCAGGAGAAAGATGAGGGAAGTAGAGTCAGGCTATCAGACTGCCACTGCAAATTGCAACTAATTTAGAAAGCTGAACACAAGTCAACAGCAGTGAGACAGCCTGAAATGGGGTCCACAGTCTGACCTTTAGTAGTGAGTAGAGGTGTCACACTCCCTGTGATGTGCCCTTCCCCAACTTGTAGCTTTTGCAGGAATCACGTTAAGAATGCATTCAGTCTCTGTATCAGATATATAGAGCTGATCAGCAGCTCAATTTCAGATGGCCCCATCAGAAATAAGCCCTTTTCTGTGGACAGAAATGGTCTAGCAAGCATCCATGATGTTTCCACAATTTGGTCTACAGAGAAGTGTCCTAAATATGTAACTATTCCAGAATCTGAGTTTTCTTTTCTGAGCAGAACTTTGTCAGCTTTTAGTTTGTCACAGTTACTGAGGGTGAAAGAGCCCAGACCAGGTTTCAGCTTAGAGTCAGGTGTAGGCAATTAAGCATCAGGATTCCAAAAAAAGCCAGCAGCTTTTCTTTAGCAACATATTCAAAGCCCAGATACCTCAAGGCCAGATAGCCTGTTCCAAGTCCAACTGACAAGTGAGGCTTCTGACACACTTTTTATCTTGTCAGCTTAAGAGTCCAAAAGGACCCATCCAAAAATGCCCTTCAGGCTGGAAAATCATCAGCCTTAATGAGTCAGACATTTGATTTTACAAAAACTCATTAGCAACTCAAATCCACTTTGTAAAACTCCAAAAGTGTATTTCAATCTGAAGAGTGCCTCTCTTTTCATGTTGTTTCCTTTTTTCCAGAAGTTACAGTAAGCAAAATGTGTAACAAATATCATTAGTTACAGAGACTTATTTTATTTGCAATACTCAAAGGGAAAAAAAATTCAATCCACCTACCAGTGGCAAAAGGCAATTATTTACTTGTGTGTCCCACTAACTCTTTTTCTTTGCAGCTTTCCCTGACTGGGATGATCCATCTAGCATTTGTGAAATTACAAGCATATAACATGCATGTGTGCTAAGTCACTTCAGTCATGTCTGACTCTGTGACCCTACGGACTGGGTCCACAGGGTCTGCCAGGCTCCTCTCTCCATGGAATTTTCTGGAGTTAGTTGCTATTTCCTTCTCCAGGGGATCTTCCCTAGCCAGGGATCAAACCCGCATCTCTTATGCCTCCTACATAGGCAGAGGGGTTCTTTACCACTAGCGCCACCTGGGAAGCCCCAAGCATGTAAACATATAACTTTTTCCATCAATTTTTATCCTACATCCAGATGCAATAGCCACAAAATATAAAGCGATTTAAACGCCCCCCACCCACCTTTAAATGGAAATTTACTCAACCGTCTACCAGTAAATTTAACATTTACAGGGTTAACATTTGCACTACCAAAGAAGACTCTCAGCTAGAATTGGACAGGGGAGGAAGGACAGGACTATTGTAACAGTGATGGTAACTAGGCTGAAGAAATGGCTGGAGTGGTTTTGTCCCTTTTCCCTCTCTGGTTCACTTTGCTCTAGCCATGGGAACTGATCTAACATTTGTTCCTTCTACTTGGAAAACAGAGCCATATGAACTTGTAATATTTCTGGGTCATCCAAACTCACCTTTGGGAATTTGGGGGGCCCTTTCTCCTCTCACATGAAGGGAAGAACAAAATACAAAAAGGCATCACCTTTCCCCACTGCTGCACTTTCACACTTTTTAATACAGGCTGCACTTTCTGCCCTCACTTTAGCCAGCACAACCCAAAATAGCCAGGAGCTTCAGCAAGCCAACTCTCCTAGAGTTGCATCTATCATTTTCAAATTCCATAGGTAACTTCTACCTCTCAAAAAATAGTGCTGTTTCATCCCATGCATGACTCAAGAGCCAGCCTAGTACTAAAGCTATATTACCCCTCACTCTTTCACCTTTACTTTTCTCAAATAGTTTTTGCCACACTTCAGTGAGTCAGAGTTGGGCTAGCAAATCCTATTTCTGATACCAACTGAGTTAGGGGTCCTCGAGACGACTCTCCTCCAAGGTTTGATGACTTAATTGGGAGGAATGAGAATGTTCAGCATATAGTTGTACTCACAGCTAAGATTTATTACTGTGAAATTATACAAAACAAAGTCAGCAGACAGAAAAGGCACATGGAGCAAGAATATTAGAGCCCAAGTCTTTACTGGGCAGGGAAGGGGGGGGTGGCCACTGGTCATTAGGCACCTTCTACCTAACACATACCCAAATTCCAGACCCCCAGGAGGAAAGCAGGTATTCAGCATAATCCACACTGTACAAAGATTTTAGGTACAGTGAGCCACTCATCAGCTCTGTGGATGGTGGGAACCCTCCCCAAATCACATCTCAGACACCAGCAAAAGGCCAACCTTGTAAGCAGGACTTCCTAAGGATAAGCAGTTCAGATCTGCTATGTTAACTCTTTTCTACACAACCCCACTGACCTTTAACTTAGCTGGCATATCCATGAGGCTTAGGCATCCTTAGGAGATGTAGTGTACCCAGGCCCCCAAGAAGCCTAAGGTGACAGCACAGCCCCCACATCTGAGATAGCCACATCTTCACGGTAATTACCTGCCTACAAGATTCCATTAATGCCCAGTGTAATAGGTTGAATAACAGCCCCTGGAGATTTCCAGGTCCTAATCCTTGGAATTTGTGAATGTTAATTTATGTGGTAAAAGGGATTTTGCAGATGTGATTAGGTTAGGGATCTTGAGATTAAGATTACCCATCTGGGCCTGAATATAGTCACAGGTATCCTATTAGAAGGAGCCCCGTGGGGGATGTGACTAGGCGAGGAAGCAGGAGAGGTAATGATGGAAGCAAGAGGCTGAAATGATTGAGAAAGGGGTTGTGAGCCAAGGACTAGGGAAACCCGCCAGAAAATGGAAAACACAAGAAACCTGATTCTTCCTCGGACCCTCTAGAGGGAGGGCAACTGTGCTAACATCTTTATTTCAATCTACTGAAACCCATTTTGGACTTTTAGCTTTCAGAACTGTAAGACAAGATTGTTTTATGTCACTAAGTTTGCGATACTTTTCTTTTCTGGAAATACCGTTTCCATTTAATAATGCATGCTTGCTGGGCAATACCCACTTTGTTGGCATTTTTTTATTTTTGACCTATTCCAGAATGGGCATGTCAGAGAATAACATAGCATGTTATGGCTTAGTTGGCTTCTGAGTGTCCACCAGCACTCAATAACAGGCTGATAATTGCCCCTCAAATACAGTATACCAGGTATTGGTGTTAGGAAAATGCTATGTCCAAAACCCCAGTGGGCACCACTGCCTAGTGCACAGATAGAGTCTAGTAACTGTCAAGCACCAATACCTGAAGCTCAAAAGGCTCATTAGAACTAACCAGCCAAAACAGGAGGGCAGGCTGTATAGCCTACCCGATGGTTTTCTTATGTATCCTCTTACTACCACTTCCTTATCTGTTCATCCCCTCTCTTCCATTTGCCTGTACAGCTCTACTGGTTTCACATAACTGGGCTGAAAGAGGCAGGTGGGCTCCTAGTTGTAGCCATCCCACTAGCACTGTTTAATTTGTGGCATTTCCTCACTGGGAACATTCCTAACAACCAAGAGAAGTGTATGTTCGCAACACATCCATCTGTTCCCACATTACATTCAGGAGTATTAGATACAACCACTTGGGTGTGTTAGCTTTCCAGTGAATAAAAGATAATACAGATAAGTTTCAAGGGCCTCTTTTACCATAGATAAGCAGGTCAACTCTTGACAGGAGTTACACATCTGAGAGGACATGGTAGCTTTATAAGAAACATAGTCCTTTACTTGGTAAAGGCATTATTTTTTCTCTGACTGCTGGAGGACTTAAGTGTGGTAAATTCATTTTCATTGTCCCCAAACTTTTTTTTTCCAAGAAGGCTCTAAATTTTGTCAATGTTTATTAGTCACACCTGCTGGCAAGCATCTGCTAACACTGCAATAAAGACATCAAATCAGAAACTTTTGATTTGTCAACCAGCAGACACGATTTACACCGGGAAAACTTTGGACATCAAAAAAACTTTTTTCTAACACTTTATAAGCATTCATAGAACAAAAAAAGTAACATATCATTTAGATTATACATTTTTACAATGGTAACATTAACTTAGCTCAGAGCCTTCACTCATTGGTTTGGCCCAAACTCCATTCAGACACTGTCTAGAGAAACAAAGACTGAGGAGTTGAACACAGATACTTCAAGGATTACAACAGCTGCCCAGAGACCAAGTCATTTCTTCAGGGAGTTCAGGGCAGAGCAGAGGAGGTCAGCTGTAACAGGATGGAAGTTTCTTAAAGTTGTAGAGGTCAAGGTAAGAGGGAGGGAGGGAGAGGTCAGAGGGTATGATGGGAGCAGCTCCACACAGAAAGCATAGGTTTGTACTTACTTTCAGATTTATGAAGCTGTCTGGTCAATTTCAACAAACAGCTAAGACACCATTCATGAAACTGGCTTCAATCCTACCTCTGTAAGCCTCCAAATATTCACTAATAAGAAGCATATGCTATCAGATCCCAAGGAGTTTTCTCAGATCATTTAAGCCAACCCATACAGTCTGTTTTCAAGTATGACAGTAGGAAGAACCTTACTTCTCCTTCTTGTCCACCACTTAGGCAAGAGCATGCACTACCAGATCCTAGACAGTCTTATTATAGCCCTTAACCTGTCCCATGTACTCCATCCATCTTTCTTCCAAAAAGATTTCCTAATCTTACCACCCCCAGAATGAATGCCAAGTAACGCTCACAGAGTAACAAAGTGCGAGGTCATTAGGGAACTGGCATGGAGCAGTTCCCCCTACAACTACAAAAATTGATTTTAATTTGATTTAAACATTGCTTTTACTCTGATGACACCACCAGTAATGCAGAAAAATCTCCGGAGGTGTGTTCGAAGCAGCACTCACCTATGGCTTTTCTTTGGTTCCACAGTCTCTGAGGCAGTCAATAGTTCTTTGTCAAATGCATCCTTTAGGTTTTTCTGTGTGAATGAGGGACACTCCATGTATTTGACAGCCTTCAGGTCACAGAACAGCATTTCAGCAGTCTGAGGAGTGAGACGTTTCTGTGTTTTTGAAAAGTTTCTCGATAATAGAGGGTATCCCATTTCTGAGATCAATTTTGCTTCCAACAAACAAAGAGTCTTCAAACAATGGTGAATTATCTCAGATATCCACTTTTATTTCACATTTCCAAATAAAGGCTGAAGACCACTGAAAAAGACTAGAAATATATATCTGTGGATAACTGAGGTGTTGTTTTTCCAAAAATATTTTGCGCTGCAGGATCAAAAAGTCCATAAGTGTATAGCTTTCCCTAGTTAACTGTGACTGCATAGTTATCAGAAACCACAGCACATATTCAGACATCAGTATTTGTTGTATGGCATATCACGACCAACAATACCATCACTCACAACACAAATTGTCTGCTGCTGAAGTATTTTTTACTTCACTTGAAATATTCCAAATATAATTTTGAGTTCAGCTTTTTCACCTGATTTGAAGGACCTGCCTGTTTTTATCAGCCTGAAGGGTGCCCAATAAAAAAGGGAGTATAAGGGGGTTTACGCTTTAGTTGAGAGGTGGGCCAAACTGACCAGATGATGGTGGTAAGATCACATACGGGAAGCACTGCAGAAAAAGTCTTAGCAGGAGTAGCAAAGTTCAGCTGGCAGCTCACTCCACCAGGCTGACAGTCCCAACAGGAGTGAAGGACAGTGGTGGAATCTGCCCTACTGACCCGACTTCCCTAGCTCCAAAAGTGCCTCCAGAGGCCTGCGTGAAAGAAGCAGTGTACAGAAACAGCCCTGAGAACCTTTCCTATGACTCCACCACCATGCCAGTAGCAATTCTCTGGGCAAACAAATCATGGCCCCAGCTAAAAAAAGTGGGTGGACCATTGTACAAGCAATGAAGGTGTCAACTGCCAGACTGCTGTCAGTTACAGAAATGTTCCCCAGGGGCCCAGCATTCTGTGCATCACGTGACGTGTACACAAAAGGTGCGTAAAGGTGAATTACTTGACCGTCAACGGCCGCAGAGAGTGCCTTACCCCGACACTTGGCGCCACGTGAATCTCCATGGCCTAGAGTGGTCCAGTCACATTCCTCCATCCAATTCCCTCCTTCTCGCTTCACTGAAACAAGCGCTCCCTTGGCCTAATTTCCGGCACCCTGAGGCCCAGGAAGCCCTGACCAGGTGAGTTGAAGAGAAGGGAGGGACAGACATGAAGGGAGCTGTGGGAGGCGCCTCCCGAGGGGCTGGACCTGACGCGTCCTCATAGCTACGTGGACCCAGAGAGGTGACGTGTGATGTCAGAGGCGCGACGTCAGAGCCTGCGATGTGTGCAGTGCTCACGGTATCTATTCTGGATTCGAGGAGTCCTACTGTCTCTTTTGCTCAAGGAGATGATCTTCATTAACTCCATACATACAAATACATTAAAGACCCAGTGCATTTAAATTCAAAATGCCTCCAAGAATCACCATTGAAATTCAACACATCATGATACTTTTTGTTATTTCCAGAAAAACAGAATTCTTTGACGCTCTTTAATTGGTGTGGTAAAAATCTGTAAGGAAATTCCTTGTAGTCCAGTTTACCATTAGCTCCCATATTCTTGGAATATGATTTATTGAGGTTAATATTACAATATTTTCAACCTATGCCGTGACAGAGTAAACACCTAGCTCTGAAAACTCTGTGACTTTTAGATCCAGTATCTTCCTGGTGCTTTTCAACTATACTTCAAAGCCCTATTTTTCCCCTAGTTTTATTGAGACATAGTTAACATATAACATTGTATTGGTTTAAGGTGTACAACACAATATTTTGATGTACATATAGTGAAATTATTACCTCACTCATTTTTATGTTATTTTATGTTATACATTTTGCCAAGATGGTTTTCAATAATCCTACAACATACAAAATAAGTTTGTTCATTTCTGTTAATTTCCAGGAGTAAATGCTCAGAAATAGCTGCTACACTGGAGCCATTCAGAAAAGTATATTGTATAAACCAAAATTTATTGAGGTCAAGTGCTAAGAATAATATCTTAAATGCACTTATTTGGGCCAGTGAAAGTTATATGAAGCTCAAATTTTTTGGTTTGTTTCATGTTCATCTAACTAGTTTCTTTCTCAGATACGTGAAGGAAAGTCCAATGAAAAATCTGCAGAGCTCTATTTGAACATGATCCAAATTATCCCCTAAACATTGCTGCCACTTTTACTTTAAACTTCCATGTGTTTTTCTTTGTGATTTCTGGGTGATGATATATCAAACTATATACTTAGGGGTTCCCTAGTGGCTCAGTGGATTAATAATCCGCCTGCCAATGCAAGAGACATGGGTTTAATCCCTGATCTGGAAAGATCCAACATGCCATGGAGCAACTTAGCCCATGCACCACATCTACTGAGCCTGTGCACTGGAGCCCAGGAACTGCAACTACTGAGCCAACACTCTGCAACTACTGAAGCCAAGAGCCTAGAGCCTGTGCTCCACAACAAGAAAAGCCACTGCAGTGAGAAGCTTGTGCACTGCAACTAGAGGGTAGCCCCCACTCACCACAACTAGAAAAAGCCTGCAAGCAGTAAGGAAGACCTAGCACAGCCAAAAATAAATAGATAAATAAAATTATATATATTTTAAAAACTGTATACTGGAAATTTAGAGCTATTAAAATTACCCATGAGTGAATGAATCTGTTTGGTGAATGATGTAAACTT
The DNA here is from genome assembly GCF_054371585.1 of Giraffa tippelskirchi. Classification (NCBI taxonomy): domain Eukaryota; kingdom Metazoa; phylum Chordata; class Mammalia; order Artiodactyla; family Giraffidae; genus Giraffa; species Giraffa tippelskirchi. The sequence goes on from NC_137275.1 coordinate 157,175,240, forward strand.
TTAAAAGCACACTTTTTAATATAAAAGAGTTTCATTTTATTTGTTTGTTTGTTTTTGGCTGCAGCTCGAGGCATTCAGGATCTTAGTTCCCTGGCCGGGGATTGAACTGGGCCCTCAGCAGTGAAAGTGCAGAGTCCTAACCACTGGACCATCAGGGAATTCCAGCCTCTGTTTTTAATTTAATAATAGTGTTGTTTACCATTCTTTTATTTACTCTCTTGTATGATAGCAAGATACAAGTACAGTATTTAGATGACGCAAGTCTTTCTAAACCATTCACCTACAACAAGTGATAGCATTCATCTTTCTGACACAAAACATCTCTATTTAGTCCGCACTTTAGTCACCTGCTCTTTATTCCTTCCAGTACTTCTCAGTTCAATATTTGTGCTTATTGTCACTTTATCATAATTGGTCTCTGTTCCCCATAAGTCTTGGAACACCTACCCCTCTCACTGTCTGGAGCCTACATCATGGATATCCCATTGACTTTTTTCCCTTTCTGCCAACTCTTGCTTGCCATTCATTCCCATCCCACAGCAACATACCAACTAATACGTTTTTCCCAAACCTCACTCACAGACTATACCTTGAAAATGACTCCATTCTCAGAGGTGTAGAAGAAAAAAAGCCCAACTGACCTCCAGCTCAAGGCTGACAGCTGTTGGTAGATGCCAGCTGGAAGCTCAGCTTGGGCTGCTGGCCAAAATCCTCAGTTCTCCCCATCTGTGTTTTTTTGGACTTCCTTACAGCAGCAACTGAAGTCCAAGGAGCAACATTCAAAAAGGACAGGCTTTGAGGTAGTATTCCACTGTAGCTAATGCCAAGCCTATTCCTTTGCTCTAAGCATCAGATATGAATTGTTTGTTCAGAAGTGCATGATGCCAGGGCAGCTCAAAGAGAAAAATATTGTTTGATAAAATTCAGTTCAGTTCAGTTCAGTCGCTCAGTTGTGACTGACTCTGTGACCACATGAATCACAGCACACCAGGCCTCCCTGTCCATCACCAACTCCCAGAGTTTACCCAAACTCATATCCATCGAGTCGGTGATGCCATCCAGCCATCTCATTCTCTGTTGTCCCCTTCTCCGCCTGCCCTCAATCCTTCTCAGCATCAGGGTCTTTTCCAATGAATCAACCCTTCGCATGAGATGGCCAAAGTATTGGAGTTTCAACTTCAACATCAGTCCTTCCAATGAACACCCAGGACTGATCTCCTTTAGGATGGACTGGCTGGATCTCCTTGCAGTCCAAGGGACTCTCAAGAGTCTTCTCCAACACCACAGTTCAAAAGCATCAGTCCTTCGGCACTCAGCTTTCTTTATAGTCCAACACTCACATCCGTACATGACCACTGGAAAAACCATAGCCTTGACTAGACGGACCTTTGTTGACAAAGTAATGTCTCTGCTTTTTAATATGCTGCCTAGGTTGGTCATAACTTTCCTTCCAATGAGTAAGTGTCTTTTAATTTCATGGCTGCAATCACAATCTGCAGTTATTTTGGAGCCCACAAAAAATAAAGTCAGACACTGTTTCCCCTGTTTCCCCATCTATTTGCCATGAAGTGATGGGACCAGATGCCATGATCTTAGTTTTCTCAATGTTGAGCTTTAAGCCAACTTTTTCACTCTCCTCTCTCACTTTCATCAAGAGGCTTTTTAGTTCCTCTTCACTTTCTGCCATAAGGGTGGTGTCATCTGCATATCTGAGGTTATTGATATTTCTCCCAGCAATCTTGATTCCAGCTTGTGCTTCCTCCAGCCCAGCGTTTCTCATGATGTACTCTGCATGTAAGTTAAATAAGCAGGGTGACAATATACAGCCTTGATGTACTCCTTTTCCTATTTGGAACCAGTCTGTTGTTCCATGTCCAGTTCTAACTGTTGCTTCCTGACCTGCATACAGGTTTCTCAAGAAGCAGGTCAGGTGGTCTGGTATTCCCATCTCTTTCAGAATTTTCCACAGTTTATTGTGATCCACACATTCAAAGGCTTTCGCATAGTCAATAAAGCAGAAATAGATGTTTTCCTGGAACTCTCTTGCTTTTTCGATGATCCAGCGGATGTTGGCAATTTGATCTCTGGTTCCTCTGCCTTTTCTAAAACCAGCTTGGACATCTGGAAGTTCATGGTTCACGTATTGCTGAAGCCTGGCTTGGAGAATTTTGAGCATTACTTTACTAGCGTGTGAGATGAGTGCAAATTGATAAAATTGTTAAACCTAAATACCACCGGAAAAGCTACACCTGATTTTGAAACATGTTTTAACAAGGCAGCCTGAGGAAAGAATGCCAACCAACCTTCACATTTTAAATATGAAGGTGAATTAATTCTGGCCCTAAGATGCATTGGTAATCAAGGACCATGAGGAAAGGACAAGCTAAACTGAAGGGTTAAAGGTCTAAAAAAGATGAGGGTCAGTTCAATGTGTATTGTCTTAAGGGCCATATGGATGACCCATTTTTTACAGGTGGGAGGCCTGCACTGTCTTAAGCCTGAGAGATAGCCTACTAGAAAAGAGAAGTGGAAAAAAAGTCAGTGGATTTCCACAAATGAAGAAGAGTTCTAAATGACCACTTGGTGAAGGTCCTCCTGGTATTGAGATATTTTGGCTGTAGACACTGTAGAAATTATTGGCCACAGGAGGGGAAAATGAAAAAACTGATCACAGGGTCTGGAGAATATTCTGGGGGAACTAACTCTGGAGATGGTGGTTTCAGAAAAAGGACAGAACGGGCGAGAGACAGGACTGAGTCTGGCAACAAAAGACCTCCACACCAATGCCCCACTGGGCGGGGCCATCAACTTCTGACCTCCAGAGAACTGCCTATGGCCTCCTGTGATTGTGCATCCACCCAGGAAAGCAAGCACCAGTAAGCGCAGCCCTAGCGAATGACCTGGGTCAACTGACTGCCTGCATGGCTCAGGTTCTTCTGGGCCCGCTCTGCGCAGCACAGGGACTAAATCCACAGCCTGGAAGTTTCTTGCACCTTTGGAGCAGGACTGACTCAATCCTCACAGAAAGGGGAGCTACTCACAGGAAGGAGGAACCAATGCCCAGTTACCCGAGAGATGCCTTTAGAGAGAGCTGTCCGGAGTCAAGGTGCCCACTTAGAAATAGGTTTCTGTGCCCACACACAGGCCCTCTGAAGCAGTGACATCAGAGGCATGGCCTCTGTGCTCAATTGGATCTGAGAGATTGCATTGTGCAAAGGGACCCCCTTAGCTAAGCTCAAAGTCCTACAGCCTCTGTGAAATGGGAAGGTCCTGTTGTGTGAGTCACTCAGTCATGTCCGATTCTTTGTGACTTCATGGACTATCCGGCCAGGCTCCTATGTCCATGGAATTTCCCAGGCAAGAATACTGGAGTGGGTTGCCATTCCCTTCTCAGGGGATCTTACCGACCCAGGGATCGAACCCTGGTCTCCTGCATTGCAGGAAGATTCTTTACCATCTAAGTCACCAGGAAAGCCCAAACGTACTTGCCTAGGCCCCTTAAGCAAAGACTGAGTTCTAAGCTTCAGGGTGCACAAGTAGTGTGTTTTGGAGGCACCTGTGGTGGAGCATGTTCTGTCCATATAGGTGTGCACCTTCAGATGGGAAACCTCAACAGGAACTTTCACAGGAACACTTGGACTTGGACCAAGCCCATCTTGGGCTGAAACTGAGAAATTTGGAAGTGCATGTGCATCCTGGTTCCATTCACTGTATCAAAGTCAGCCTGTTTCTGCACTTACAACATCCTCCAAGGTGTCAAGTTTAGGTCTTCTGTGCTGCCAGAGGCAGGTGGCACGACGTGCAAACGTTCAGCAAAGGTAAATTGAATTTTCTTAACTGCCTGAAAGGATCTCATTGCCAGTCCCAGTGGGACTTTCTTCTGTAGTGTTTCCAGTTGAGAAGGATTAGCCAATTCTAAATGCTGGTCAATGGATTTGGGCAAAGTCTTAATTGCTGTTTCCTATTTCAAGCTATACTATACTTTGATTGGTGAAAAGACTCAATTTCAATGCTACAAAACTCTAATTTCAGCTTATGTGAAAACCTCTGTGGTTCTAGTCCCAGATGTTTTCTTTGTTTTGAGGGGTACGGTGAGGATAAAGGAACATGATATTGATGGCTGTTAAGACAAAAACATTGTTTATACACAAAACTTTTGAATTTGCCCTAGACTAGCACACAATTGGGTATATTCCTAATACAGTGTACAATATCAGGCTTCTAACTCAGGAGGCAAAGCAACATGAGTGATAAACATAATGATGCTAGCATGGATAAATTATGAATAATCACTGACTAAATGACTCATCTTCTAAGATCCCTCAAAGCCATTTCACTGGGTTTTTCCCTCCATCAATCCAAAAAATCAATTTCTTCTCCCTGATATGCTTTCTTGACCTCCAGGACACTCATTCTCTTGGTTTTCTCCTACTTCATTTCCTACTCCTCAGTCTTTTTTTGCTGACTCTCTTTAATATTGCACCTGTTTAAGTATTCTATTGATGGACTGCTGATGTCTGGAGGGGTCATAAAATTGGCACATAATTCATAAATTTTTTATTCCATAATATTAGTTTTTCTTGCCCTAACTTAATATTACTAATTATGTTTTTATAATTAATACTTTGCTATTACTTTGGTCTTGTTGACAGTAATCATATAAATCAGGGGTCAGCAAATAACAGCCATGGGCCAAATCTGGTTTACCAACTCTTTGAATATAAAGTTTTATTGCAGTACAGCTATGTCCGTTTATTTATGTATTTTTTGTGGTTGCTTTTGAACTCTAACAGAAGAGTTGAGCAGTTGTCCTAGAGACTCACTCACAAAGTTTAAAATACTATTTATTGTCTAGTCCTTAACATTTTAATCATTTAGGCCAAGCCCTGACCTAAATGATTAAAAATATAAAATGTAATAATTGTCTACTAAGTGTATAGATTGTAATATATTTTCCCCAAGAGTAAATTAAATTACTGTATAAACTTTTAAAATTGTCACACACTTTTGAAAAGTTATTTTTTCTTCTAAGTTTCATAATTATCTTCCAAAATCAAAAGGCAAAATATGTTATAATTAAAGAATATAAAGATTTTAAGTCAAAATTATTTAGACTTTTGATTTTAGACTTTAGAATTTTTGGAAGATGCAATTAAATCTTACTAAATATTGTTCTGGAAATAAAACTAACATGATTTTTGTGTTCATAGTCCATCCAGTTGCCAATTTTAGTCATCAGCATATTTCATGTATATTAGGTCTTGACATTCATATAGAGGACTTTAAAGATAATATGAATTGTTTGATATGCCTAAGATTTTCTCAGCCACAGCTGTTGCAAATAGTGTGCTAATAAGCTAAATCATGAGTAATTCTGGAACCACTCATTGAAACAGGAAGAGAAGCAAGAAATCAATGCTCCACACTGCTATGTAGCTGTGCTTTGTAAGAATCCCTTGCATTCATGATATCTGAAAGGATTTGACAAAGTAATTTGTTACGTTCTCCTACTTAAGTGCTTCTACTATTCAAAGCCTTTCCATTCTCTGAAGCAATATCCATCTCTGGTGTTGGTCATACACAACCGAGGAGCCTTCATAGCATTTGGACACAGTTGTATTTTCTTTCAGCGAAGGCAATGGCACCCCACTCCAGTACTCTTGCCTAGAAAATCCCATGGACAGAGGAGCCTGGTAGGCTGCAGTCCATGGGGTTGCTAAGAGTCGGATACGACTGAGCAACTTCACTTTCACTTTTCCCTTTCATGCACTGGAGAAGGAAATGGCAACCCACTCCAGTGTTCTTGCCTGGAGAATCCCAGGGAAGGCGGAGCCTGGTGGGCTGCTGTCTATGGGGCCGCACAGAGTCAGACACGACTGAAGTGACTTAGCAGCAGCAGTATTTTCTTTTGAGGACAAAGAGCTAGAGATATGCTGGATTGTTTATCTCCTGGGGCCTGAAAGGTAGCAGAATGTAGCACCCTAAAATATGTCACTTTGGCATCAGGACTGCTTTTTGCCTAAGACAACCGAGAAGAAGCAGATATAAGGAAGGTTTTCTTCTGTCCTCCTATTTACCTAAAAGCAGGACATAAATTTATTAACGTGTCCCCCCTCTTCTCTCTACCAGCAAGGGCAAAATCTAATTACTGGAGACAACTCTAGATGCTTTTCAGCTCCAGAGACAGCACCAGAGGAATTTCCATAAACACCTTTTACCTTCCATTACCCTTCCCACAATTTGCTCTCCTAGAAACTCAAAATCTTTTCCTTTGTCTTGTCATTTACCTAAAATTTATTGTTCTTTGGTTAAGACATTATATAGACTGAGTTTTAACCATTTCTTTGAGTATGCACGATGCACACATTAATGAACTCTTTTTCTCTTAGTCTGTCTCATCTAAGTTATAGGGCACCAGCCTGAGAACCTCAGATGACTAGAAGGAAAAGAAAAATCTTCCCTCCTCTATAGGCCTTAGCAGTTTAGCATGTTTGTGATTATGTGGTTACCTCTATAGTGCAGGGTCCTCTTGCCCAGGTCAAAGAATAAATACTACCTTGCTGGGTACCTATGAAAGCCCCAAGCAGGCCGCATCTTTCCAACAGACCATGGAGTACAAATGTGACCATGGTAAAGACATGGCCATTGGGAAAAAATGAAAACCCTTATGCTGCTGTTAATTTAAAGTCACCCTGTACTGACTCACAAGGCTGTACATTTCCTTCCTTTGGGAATGCCAGGAACTATTTGATGGCAGGAATCTTCCAACAAATTGCCTACGTATATGACTAATTACTTGATATATTATCACCAAAAGCCGATAGCCTTTAAGAGGGCACACCATAGAAAGGACACATTTAGAGTAATCAGCTACTCCCCAAAAGATCTGTGCTCCAAAGAAAGACATATCTTCATGTTAAATGAACCCAAGACTGCTCCCCACATGTGGTTTAATGAATTTAACGTCTGTCTAACTTTTCAATAATTGTAAATATATTATAATAGTGTGTGTGTGCGCCTGCATGCTAAATCACTTTGTCATGTCCAATTCTGCTACCCTATGGTCTGTAGCCCACCAGGCTTCTTTCTCCATGGAATTCTCCAGGCAAGAACACTGGAGTGGGTTGCCACACCCTCCTCCAGGGAATTTTCCTGACCCAGGGGATTGAACCCGAGTCTCTTATGTATCCTACATTGGCAGGCAAGTTCTTTACCAATTAGTGACAGCTGGGAAGCTTATAATAGTGTAATTTCACACTATTCAAGGGAGCCTAAATCAAAGGCTAGGGAGCACAGTATGTGAAATAAAGAATCCTAGTCTAGCTTGAGGCACTGAATAAATACTAAAATTTAAATATGTGTAACTGAAAGCACATCTGTTTTAACATGAAAGGGAAAAGTGAAAGTGAAGTCGCTCAGTCGTGTCCGACTCTTAGCGACCCCACGGACTGTAGCCTACCAGGCTCCTCCGTCCATGGGATTTTCCAGGCAAGAGTACTGGAGTGGGGTGCCATTGCCTTCTCCACAGGGTTAATTAGAACCCCATCTAACTTTTCAAAGTGAACACTCAGTTCAGTTCAGTCGCTAGTGAACACTACATGGCACTAGCTCAGCCGCTAGTCAACGCTAGATGGCAGCATTTAAGCGGGATTGTCAAAGGAGTACTTTTCTCCTACTCCCCCCCACCCCCTAAAAGAGAAGGGAACAAAAAACCCCAAAGCCCAGTAATCTTCCTTCTTGCCTTAGTTAGGGACAGTATTTGAGAACGTCGTTTGTCAGTAGCTAAATTAAAAGAAGGGGAATTGGGAGAGGGGAATAATCAATTCAGTTCAATCTCTCAGTCGTGTCCGACTATTTGCAACCCCATGGACCTCAGCACGCCATGCTTCCCTGTCCATCACCAACTCCCGGAGCTTATTCAAACTCATGTCCATCCAGTCGGTAATACCATCCAACCATCTCATCCTCTGTCATCCTCTTCTCCTCCTGCCTTCAATCTTTCCTAGCATCAGGGGCTTTTCCAATGAGTCGGTTCTTCCCATTAGGCGGCCAAAGTATTGGAGTTTCAGCTTCAGCATCAGTCCTTCCAGTGGATATTCAGGACTGATTTCCTTTAGGATTGACAATAGTAAAAGGTTATTTTAGCATTTGGACTTCCCTGGTGGCTCAGTGGTAAAGAATCCCCCTGCAATGCAGCAGACTCAGGTTGAATTCATAGGTTGGGAAAATCCCCTAGAAAAGGGAATGGCAACCCTCTCCAGTATTTTTGCCTGGAGAATTCCATGGTAGGCTACAGTCCTTGGAGTCGCAAGAGTTGGAAACAACTTAGAGACTAAACCACCACCCCACCATCATAGTATTTACTTGTGCCATGTACTGTTCTAAGCACTTAAGGTAAAACAAAGAGTAAATAAATTGGCAAACAAAACTCTAGCCCATAAGCCCTTCCCGCCTTTAAACTTCTTAGAAAAAGTAAGCATGGAATGATTTCCTCTTTCTCACATTGGATGGGCAGGTAGGTTTTTATCAATCTCTTCCTTCCACCTTTATCACTTTCATTCATGCTTTCAACAAAATAAGTATTTCTCACAACATTCTAAATCAGTTGTACTTCAACTTAAAAAAAAGCTTAAAAATAAAATTACTTTTAAAAATTTAAATCTCATAATAAAACAAGTATTTTTATATGTTGTATTTAAGGTACTAAGTGTGTCAGTTTTCGGCAGAGATAGAAAGGTAAAATAATTCACATAAGATTAAGCCTCTAACCCTTAAGGGCATGACCTGAAGAGGAAAGCACACAGGTGCATTGATACTGTAGAAGAAGGTGGTGTGTGTGCATGCATGCTGTCCTGTCCATCTCTTTGTGATCCCGTGGACTGTAGCCCACCAGGCTCCCCTGTCCATGAGATTTTCCAGGCAAGAATACTGGAGTGAGTTGCCTTTTCCTTCTCCAAGGGATCTTCCCAACTCAGGGATCAAACCCCTGTCTCTTTCATCTCCTGCATCGTCAGGTGGATTCTTTACCACTTGCGCCAGCTGAACAAGGTGGAGTGGGCAGCACAGGAACTATGATTCATTTTATATTGGGATGAGCATAGAGCCAGACAGAGAATTAATATTTATTGATAGCATACTACTTGCCAGGACCTTGAGAGGTACTTTATATATAGTGTTTCAATTATGAACATTTACTTTCATTTATTTTTAATTTATGTAAGTGGTTATTAATATTTCCATTTTTGGATGAGGACATTGAGTCTTAAGCAGGGTAAGTAACCTGCCTCCAGGGCACAAAGGAAGTGATAAAATAAGGCATCTTGAATGAATTAACAGTTGCTGCTCTTTGTTTCAATTTAAAAAGAGAATACAGATGTATTTTTCAGGATATAAAGTAACAGATATGCGCTACAGGATGACAGAGTTTTAACAGGCCAACTGGAGATTGAAGAAGGTCTAGGAATAGAATGGACAAAGACAGAGGAGCTGGAGGATTTGGGTTTGGAATAGCAGATAATCAGTCTGATAGGAATGTTTATAAACAGTGCCATTTTTGAAGGAGAAAAGGAGTTTAGAAATCTGCCCTGGGATGGAAGTTACCAGTGAAGCCGATCATTTAGAAGAGTCCTCTATTTGACCCAGCACCTCTGGTCTAGTTTGGCCCCTGTTTGTGTTTTCCCTGTTGACTTCCTCATTCTGATCTTATCCACAGAACTCAGGTTGGTGAGAGACATCAAGTTCTGGTCCCCCACACTTGAATAGTTTTGACTTTGACTTTTTCACTCCAATACACACTTGTTCATTCTAAAGCCACCCTCATGCCAAGCACTGGCCTGTAAGGTGAATATGCAGATGCCACTTATATTGGGTCCCTGCCTCAGGTCCTCCCCTCCAAATCCTGTTAGACTGGCAGATCCTAGAACATGGTAGGGCATATATGGGCTACTCCCTTTATATTTTATTACACATTCAGGGTGGTTAAAGCACAGACTTTAGACTCAGATCCACCTTTGATGAAACGAGGCAGGAGAAAAGTGAAAATCCTAGCAATAGAGCCCAGACTCTGAAGAGGCAAGTGGTCAAGTTGTCAGCAACATTGTGCTGTGGGTTTTCTTAGTCTCTATGTGCTTTGGGAAATATGGGAGCCCACCATCAGGCTGGGAGGGATGAAGAGCAGGAGGACAAGGAGGCAACAGAGGATGAGATGGTTGGATGGCATCATCAACTCAATGGACATGAGTTTGAGCAAACTCCAGGAGTTGGTGAAGGACAGGGAAGCCTGGCATGCTGTATGCCATGGGGTCAAGAGAGTCAGTCAGCAACTGAGCAACAACAACAGCCCTCAGGCTGCTTAAGCCCCTAAAGGCACATGGTCTCTGCCTCTGGCTCTTCTGGAAGGTCTTCAGCCTCTGACTAATGCCTAACTCCTCCTGACTTTGGGTTTCTCTGACCCTCACACAATCTGTTTTCATGCTGGGTTGATAAACACAGAGAAGATAGAGGAGAGTGAGTGGTTAAAAGGAAGACTGTATGCCCTGAATAAGGAAGTCATGAAGTCCTTGGCAATGAAAAAGTTACAGGAGCAGGACTCTGCTCAGGAATGAATGAAATCAGGCAGCATGGAAGTGGAAATGTTCATTAAAAGGGAAGATACGATCTGTAGTGTCCAGGCTGTGGTCATCCTTGTCCTCAGGTCAGAGGCTAACACTCACTGAGTTTCTGCAGAGGGAAGACCTTGGGGAGGTGATCTTGGAGGCTTGAGTTAGTTCCTCGTAAGATCTGCATATTACTCCTCTGAGCTGAGGGGGAGAGAACCCAAGCCAGGCCCAATTCTCCTCCGACCCACCATCTGCCTTTGAGACCCACTTTATAGAACTAAAGTAGAATCCAAACCCAGGACCAATTCTGACTCCATGTTGGAACTTTTTCTTTGACTTGTTTCTCACTGATTTTGTTAAACATACATAATGACCTTCCTCAGAGGACCCTGCGCCTCTTGTTGTTGTTGTTCAGTTACTAAGTCATGTCCGACTCTTGCAACCCCATGAACTGCAGCATGCCAGGCTTCCCTGTCCTTCACCATTTCTCAGAGTTTGCTCAAACTCATTTCCATCGAGTCAGTGATGCCATCCAACCATCTCATCCTCTGTCGCCCTCTTCTACTGCTGTCCTCAATCTTTCCCAGCATCAGGGTCTTTTCCAATGAGTTGGCTTTTTGCATCAGGTGGCAAAGTATTGGAGCTTCAGTTTCAGCATCAGTCCATCCAATGAATATTCAGGGTTGATTTCATTTAGGATTGACTGGTTTGATCTCCTTGCTGTCCAGGGAGCTCTCAAGAGTCTTCTCCAACATCACAGTTCAAAAGCATCAATTCTTCAGCGTTCAGTCTTCTTTATGGTCCTACTCTCACATCTGTACATGATTGTTGGAAAAACCAGAGCTTTGATTATACAAACCTTTGTCAGCAAAGTGTTGTCTCTGCTTTTTAATATGCTGTCTAGGTTTGTTATAGACACAACTGAGTGGTTTCACTCACTTTCACTTTTCACTTCCCTGGTGCTGGCCATTCCTAGAGATGTTTTGCAAGACTGATGGCCCTCATCGCCTCTTCCTCTCTATTTTGCCTTTTGACTTTAGTTCCTCACCACTTTTCTCTGAGGTTCTATAAAAGAACCTGGCATCCAGACCTCGACAAGACGGTAATTTTGAAACATTTGTCTGCCATCTTCACAGTCTGCCAGCTTTCTGAATAAGGTGGTATTTCGTGCCCCAGCGCCTCGACTGTCACATTTATTTGGCCTGTCATGTGGTGAGCAGAGCGAGTTTAAACTCGGTAACAGCGTGAGGATAATCAGAGGCCAGGGCCCTCCAAGGACTCCCAGCAAGATGTTGAGGAGTCAGAATGTACCTGTGACATGGCCCACTCTGGTTCCACATGAAGAGCTGTGGTATATTAAGAAATACATTTGGTCTTTGTCCTCAGTTACTGGCACAAAGCTCCTAAAACTTTGGAGGAGTGTCTTTTAAAAGTTATTCACACCAGAGTTAATGCTGACCTAAGGTGGAGTCCCTAGATAGCCTTGGGATGGGGTTAGTCACCAGAAAGACCAAGTGATTAGAGGGCAGAAAATTTCAACCCCACCCACTGACCTTCAGGAGGGGAAGGCAGAGGGAAGCTATAGATTAAGCTCTATCAAAATTCTTGAACTACCAGGTTTGGTGAGCTTCTGGGTTGGTGAACGCATTCACGTGCAGGGAGAAGGTTGCCCCGCAGTTCCAGGGACAGAAACTTCTGTGCTCAGGGCCCTTCTGGACCTTGCCCTGTGGATCCTTTCATCTGGGTGTTCATCTGTATCTTTTATAATATCCTTTATAATAAACTGGTAAACATATTAAGTATTAATAATTAAACTGTTTGAAATATCAATATTATACTACAGATTTTATTTTCCCCCTAGATAAGCTAGATAATCAGGAATTCTGTTTATTCCTCAGTTTTAGTAATCAAACTAGACATTATTTTAGATAACAAATAAATGGCAAAGATAGATAGCAATGATCATTATTTCTTTGGACTGCTGTCTAGACTCTCCCCCACAGTGAGTTCTCCCATCAGGAAGCTTCCATAAGCCACTTATTCTTATCCATCAGAGGGCAGACAGAATGAAAACCACAATCACAGAAAACTAACCAAACTGATCACATGAATTGAAGGCAAAGGCAAATGAAGCAGAGCAAAGGCTAATAGAATTTACTGGTCATAGCAAACAGCCTCTTCCAACAACACAAGAGAAGATTCTACACATGAACATCACCAGATGGTCAATACCGAAATCAATTATATTCATTGCAGCCGAAGAAGGAGAAGCTCTATACAGTCAGCAGAAAACAAGACCGGGAGCTGACTGTGGCTCAGATCATGAACTCCTTATTGCCAAATTCAGACTTAAATTGAAGAAAGTAGGAAAAACCACTAGACCATTCAGGTATGACCGAAATAATATCCCTTATGATGATTATACAATGGAAATGACAAATAAATTCAAGGGATTAGACCTGATAGACAGAGTGCCTGAAGAACTCTAGGCAGAGGTTCATGACATTGTACAGGAGATAGTGGTCAAGACCATCCACAAGAAAAAGAAACACAAAAAGGCAAAATGGTTGTCTGAGGAGGGCTTAAAATAGCTGAGAAAAGAAGAAAAGCAAAAGGCAAAGGAGAAAAAGAAAGATATACCTATCAAAATGCAGAGTTCCAAAGAATATCAAGGAGAGATAGGAAAGCCTTCCTCAGTGATCAATGCAAAAAAATGGAGAAAAACAATAGAATGGGAAAGACTAGAGATCTCTTCAAGAAAATTAGAGATACCAAGGGAACATTTCATGCAAAGATGGGCTCGATAAAGGACAGAAATCGTAGGGACCTAACAGAAGCAGAAGATATTAAGAAGAGGTGGCAAGAATACACAGAACTATCATAAAAGATCTTAATGACCCAGATAACCACAATGGTGTGATCACTCACTAGAGCCAGACATCCTGGAATGTGAAGTAAAGTGGGCCTTAGGAAGCATCACTACGAACAAAGCTAGTGGAGGTGAAGGAATTCCAGTTGAGCTATTTCAAATCCTGAAAGATGATGCTGTTAAAGTGCTGCACTCAATATGCCAGCAAATTGGAAAACTCAGCAGTGGCCAGAGGACTGGAAAAGGTCAGTTTTCATTTCAATCCCAAAGAAAGGTAATGCCAAAGAGTGTTCAAACTACTGCACAATTGCACTCATCTCACATGCTAGCAAAGTAATGCTCAAAATTCTCCAAGCCAGGCTTCAACAGTATGTGAACCGTGAAATTCCAGGTGTTCAAGCTGGATTTAAAAAAGACAGAGGAACCAAAGATCAAGTTTTCAACATCCGTTGGATCATCGAAAAAGCAAGAGAGTTCCAGAAAAACATCTATTTCTGCTTTATTGACTATGCCAAAGCCTTTGATGGTGCGGATCACAACAAACTGGAAAATTCTTAAAGAGATGGAAATCCCAGATCACCCGACCTACCTCCTGAGAAACCTGTATGCAAGTCAAGAAGCAACAGTTAGAACCGGACATGGAACAACAGACTGGTTCAAAATTGAGAAAGGAGTATATCAAGGCTATATATTGTCTCCTTGCTTATTTAACTTAAATGCAGAGTTCATTAAGCGAAATGCTGAGCTGGATGAAGCTCAAGCTGGAATCAAGATTGTCGGGAGAAATATCAATGACCTCTGATATACAGATGACACCACCCTTATGGCAGAAAGCGAAGAAGAACTAAAGAGCCTCTTGATGAGAGTGAGAAAGGACAGTGAAAAATCTGGGCTTAAAACTCAACATTCAAAAAACTAAGATCTTGGTATCTGGTCTCATCACTTCATGGCAAATAGATGGAGAAACAGTGGAAACAGTGGCTGACTTTATTTTTTGGGGCTCCCAAATCACTGCAGATGGTGACAGCAGCCATGAAATCAAAAGACGCTTGCCCCTTGGAAGAAAAGCTATGACCAACCTAGACAGCATATTAAAAGCAGAAATACTACTTTGCTGACAAAAGTCCGTCTAGTCAAAACTATGGTTTCCAGTAGTCATGTATGGATGTGAGAGTTGGACTATAAAGAAAGCTGAGCGCCAAAGAATTGATGCTTTTGAACTGTGGTGTTGGAGAAGACTCTTAAAAGTCCCTTGGACTTCAAGGAGATCAAATCAGTCCATCCTAAAGGAAATCAACCCTGAATATTCATTGAAAGGACTGATGCTGAAGCTGAAGCTCCAATACTTTGGCCACCTGATGTGAAGAACGGACTCATTTGAAAAGACTCTGATGCTGGGAAAGATTGAAGGCAGGAGATTGAAGGAGGATGAGACGGTTGGATGGTATCACCAACTGGGTGGACATGAGTTTGAGCAAGCTCCAGGAACTGTGATGGACAGGGAAGCCTAGGGTGCTGCAGTCCATGGGGTTGCAAATAGTCGGACATGACTGAGCGACTAAACTGACTGACTGATTGTCTAGACTGGAATTCATTCCTTCATCCCTATCTCAAAAGTCTTTCAGGCACACACTATTCACCAGATACTGCTCTAGGCACTGAGGATACTGCAGATACTGAAACATGCCAAAATCCCCAGCTGTATCCCTGCCTTACATTTGTTAAGAGACTGACAAGTTTAAAAAATTGTATAGTTATACATGGAAAGTTGGTAAATGCTACAAATAAGTAAGAAAGCAATTACAGAGAAGAGGGTATATGGGGAAAGGATGTAGTATTAAACAATTTTCCCTGTGAAGGTGCCTCTTGAGAAAAGTACTGAAGGAGACAGAGCAATAGAAAGACCCTGTCATAGCAGCATTTCTGGCATGTTCAAAGAACATCAAAGAAACTTGTGCAGATGGAGTGGAATGGAAAAGGAGAAGTGGTAAAGGCGGTAACAGATGAAATAGGAGGTCAGATTTATAGGGCTTTGAAAACCACCATGAAAACTCTGACATTTTCACCAATTCATGTATGGAGAGTCATAAAGAGAGTCTTTAATTTTTTTTAACCCTTTCTGTTATGAATTATGGTTTTCCCTGGTGGCTTAGGGGCAAAGAATTTGCCTGCAATGCAGGAGACTTGAGAGACATGGGTTTAGTCCTTGGGTTGGGAAGATCCCCTGGAGTAGGAAATGGCAACCTACTGGAGTAGAATACTCCAGTATTCTTGCTGGGAAAAATCCCACAGACAGAGCCTGACAAGCTGCAGTCCATGTGGTCACAAAGAGTCAGACACAACCGAGCAACTGAACACACACACACGTTATGAATTATAATACGTTAGAGAAAAATACCAAAACCAAAAATGCTCATCACAATAATATCACAAAGTTAAACACTTGTGAAATTTACCACTCAGTTAGAAACTATCAGTGCCAGAAGTCCTCAACATGTCACTCCTGATCAATATGCCCTCACCCCTACCATAAAAGTAACCAATATCCAGACTTGGTAATCACTTCCTTCCTTTACTTTAAACCATTAACACTTAAACATGCATTCATACAAACTCTAATTCAGAACTGCCTAGTTTTCAGTTTTCCTTCAATTTTATGTAAAATAGAATCATAGTACATACTTTTTGTGTCTAGCTGCTTCCACTAAACATGTTTGTGAGATTCATCCATGTTGTTCCATATAGCCTTGTTCGTTCCTGCTCATGGTCATGTCAAACACTGAGATTTTACCTCACTAAACTTCTGCCCTTCCCTAACCTGTCTTGTTAGCTCTCCAAAGCCTTAAAGCACATTCCAAAAATATTTTTCTCCAGTTTTTCTAGTTGTCCTCAGCAGGTTTTGTCCTAAATATGTAGTCCTACTGAAGGTTCTGAGTTAAGGAGTGGCATAATCTGACATATTTCAATACATCTGCTAATTGTATTAAACACTACCAAACAGAGGACATTCCTGATGGTCTAGTGGTTATGACTCTGCTCTTCTACTGCAGGGGGTGTGGTTTCGATCCCTGGTTGAGGAAGTAAGATCCCACATGCCATGTGTTATGGCCAAAAAAATAAATAAATAGAACAGTGCCAAACAGGACTTTAATAAAGCACTTAAAAAATGTTTAGGATAATACTTACCTGGCAGAGGAGATATCACGATCACGAAGGTGGTTCTCCGAGGGCTAAACTCCCCATTGTGCTGCTGGTGTGTTGACCTCAGCGATTTCCCCAAATGGGGGAAACTCGACTGCGTGATTTGTGGTAGTGGGGGACTGTGTGCACGCTTTCCCCTGGGGGAAAAAAAATGTTTAGGATAAATATCAGGGCTTCCTAGGTGGCTCAGTGGTAAAGAACCCACCTGCCAATGCAGGAGACTCAGGTTCAATCTCTGAGTCAGGAATTTCCCCTGGAGAAGGATATGGCAACCCACTCCAGTATTCTTGCTTGGGAAGTCCCATGGACAGAAAAGCCTGGTAGGCTACAGTCCATGGGGTCGAAAAAGAGTCAGACACAACTTAGTGACTAAACAACAAATATAAGTATGCTATTAGTGTATTTCCTAAATACCAGTAATACATATGTATTATTTTCTTATAATTTATATTTCTCTTGAGTTCTATGAGCTACTCTAGCAAACTAATTGAACTCGAGGAGGGGGTCATGGGAACCTTCACCATATAGCTGGTCAGTCAGAAACAGAGGAGATAGATAACCTGGACTTGCAATTGGCATCTGAAGTGGAGGCAGGCTTGTGGGGCTGAGCCCTTAACTTGTGGGATATGATCCTATCTTCAGGTAGATACTACCAGAATTAAATTGTAGGACATTCAGTTGGTATCCCCTGAGGATTGGAGAATTGCTTGATGGTACTGGAAAACACTGTAGGAGTCAATGGCCACAGCTGAACTGGTCACACAGCTTTGGCAATGATTGACCTGGTTTTGGCCTCAAGTCCCTCTCACCTCATCCTCTGCTGTAGGCCTTGACCTAGCCCAGATTCTGGAGTAATTCACTACTCTGGCCTCTAAAACTGGGGAAATACTTAGCAGGTTAGTTTTTTGCTCAGCCTGGGGTGGGTATGGGTGGTGATTTACCTGGACCTTATTCCCTAGTTTTAGTAGTTAGGATTTTAACTGGAGTTTTAGTAACAGGCACTCTGTATCATTCAATGACCATGACACCCAAACTACCTTAAGTTCTAAGTCTATTTTTTTGTTACCCTACAACGTTCAGAAAACTAAGATCATGGCATCTTGTCCCATCACTTCATGGGAAATAGATGGGGAAACAGTGGAAACAGTGTCAGACTTTATTTTTTTGGGCTCCAAAATCACTGCTGATGGTGATTGCAGCCATGAAATTAAAAGACGCTTACTCCTTGGAAGGAGGGTTATGGCCAACCTAGATAGCATATTTAAAGGCAGAGACATTACTTTGCCAACAAAAGTCCGTCTAGTCAAGGCTATGGTTTTTCCAGTGGTCATGTATAGATGTGAGAGTTGGACGGTGAAGAAAGCTGAGCACCGAAGAATTGATGCTTTTGAACTGTGGTGTTGGAGAAGACTCTTGAGAGTCCCTTGGACTGCAAGGAGATCCAATCAATCTATCCTAAAGGAGATCAATCCTGGGTGTTCATTGGAAGGTCTGATATTGAAGCTGAAACTCCAATACTTTGGCCACCTCATGCGAAGGGTTGACTCATTGGAAAAGACCCTGATGCTGGGTGGGATTGGAGGTGGGAAGAGAAGGGGACGACAGAGGATGAGATGGTTGGATGGCATCACCAACTCGATGGACATGGGTTTGGGTAGACTCCTGGAGTTGGTGATGGACAGAGAGGCCTGGTGTGCTGCAATTCGTGGGGTCGCAAAGAGTCGGACATGACTGAGCAACTGAACTATAGTGTCTCTATGGCCTCGCTGATTCCTTACATTACTGGAGTTTATCTTCAAATCTTAGTGGCTGGGCCTTTCTTTGGAGTTACTGCTTGCTAGAACTTCTGCCTGCTAATAGCCTTTAAAAAAAAAAAGAAACAGTTAATTGAGGTCAAGCTCTGGCTGCTGGTGGTGAAAGATCCTCCCCACAGTGGCTATTGCTAAACAGCTGAACCACTCAGATTCCAATCTCCTGAAGTCTCTGCACTCCTATTCTTATGTCACCCCATGAACTGTGAACTGATCCCTGACCCTTCCCATCCCACAGGTTCTCCAAGTCCCTCCTCGGGAAGCACCACCACCAGCCAGTCCCGGTCTCCAATACCCTCCTCCCCCTTTTTTTTTCTGAGGACTGTATTTGTATGGGCTCTAACTTCTTCAAACCTATGGATGAGCTGTTAATCTCCCAATATAGTATCTTTATATCCATTGTACTTCCTTTTCAAAATGGATAGAGGAGATTCTATGTACTATCTCTGGTCATTTTCTCTGGAGATATTGAGATTTGAGGGGAAAAAAAGACAATGACCTGCGGTTTATTTGCTCTTTTCACAAGCTATGCTGACCACCAAGTGGACTCTGGAATTGACTCTGTGATACCTGTTGGTGTAAAACTCTGAACAAAGAGTGCTAGGTTGCACCAATGAGGTCAGCAATGGCCAGGGAAACCCATGTGAAGGTGTCATCCGGTGCCAGAAGGGTCAAAGTCAGCCTACTTTTAAAACTTTCTCTGTCACTGTTCCCTCAAGCCACCCTGGGATTTTTCTCCCCTTTATCATCAAACATCTCAAGCAAATGATCGGAATCCATGGCATACCTTCCCACGTACCTCCCAATTTCAGCCCTGCATAGACAGGCTCTCGACATGGGGTAACTGCCTCTCAGTGGTCACAGGTCTCCCCTGTGCCAGCTCCAGTGGATCTTTCCCGGGTTCCCTCTCCCCTGACCTCCCTGGGGCATCTGAGCACAGTACCCCTGATGTGTCTAATGTTTTTCCTCTCTTGTCGCCAAGACTAGGCCAAACCTGTGTCTCCTCCCTCTTTATCAAGATGTTTCCTTGCTTCCTTCAGAGTTTTTGCTTTCTTTCCTCAAATATGACCCTCAAGATTTGTTCTGATCAGTTTGGTCAAACCTCTCCCCAGAGAATTTACTTGGACATGACATTTTAATATATACTCCCATATATATATTTAGTATATATATATACTGAAGTAGGTCTGAAGTAGGTGATTCTTAGGTCCAGATCCCTAGATGTGACCTCTGATCCCACATTATCACTGACCTGCTATGTCCTTTCCTTGAGTACCTCCCCCCCGCCACCCCTCAAACTCACCTTTGGAGGCAAAGTCAGCTTCCTAGCCCCTGAACTCGCTTTTCCCCTGAATAGCCCTTTTCCCATTAAGTCTGCCAACATCCTCCCATTTTCTAGACCCAAAACTTGGGAGCAACCTTTTATTCTTTTTCTCTTGTCCCTTACCTACAAATTGTAAGGGTCTTCCTTATATGTCACTGATATCAAATACTATTATTGTTTTAGAAAAAGATTTAAATATTTTCAGAAGTGTGTTTTTCCACCATAATCCCCTTACACTAATATTAGGTTTAATTATATGTACTTACTTTAATACAGGGTCAATGTCTCCTTTTTAAATGATTGGATTATTAGCATTTAAATATAACCTTATGTACTTTTTATTTTGACTGTAAGGATGTCTCAAATCTCTTTTCTTCTTTTCTACAAACACAGAGG
The DNA here is from genome assembly GCF_054371585.1 of Giraffa tippelskirchi. Classification (NCBI taxonomy): domain Eukaryota; kingdom Metazoa; phylum Chordata; class Mammalia; order Artiodactyla; family Giraffidae; genus Giraffa; species Giraffa tippelskirchi. The sequence continues at coordinate 157,195,439 of NC_137275.1, forward strand.
CTAGAAAAGCAGTATCTTCCCAGTAGGCAGAAGTGCCATGAGACTGAGTCTGACCAATAAGATTTAAGAGGAAATCTGCTGACTCATCTATTAGGTAAGGCTTTAAATATATGATGACTCAATTTCTTAATCCAATTTCCATATTTTCTTTCTTTTTAAATTGAGGTATAATGACATACATTATATTAATTTTAATTGTACAACATAATGACTTGATATATGTAAATACTGTGAAGCAATCACCACAATAAATTTAGTTAAGATCTATCACCACACATAATTATACTTTTTTTTTCTTATGATGAGAACTTTTAAGATCTACTTTCTTAGAAATTTTAAAATATACAATATTGTTAACTATCATCACCATGCTTTACATTATATCCCCAAGACTTACTTGTCTTATAAATGGAAGTTTGTGTCTTTTGACCACCTTTACCCATTTCTCCCACTTCACTACCCCCACTTCTGGCAACCACCAATCTATTCTCTGTATCTATGAGTCCAGTTTTTTTGAAGATTCCCCTTATTAGTGAGATTATATGGCATTTGTCTTTCTCTGACTTATTTCACTTAACATAATGTCCTCAAGCGGGGGAGGTGGGAAGGAGAAGTAGCTGCTTCAAGGGTATGGTTTCTCCTTTTGAAGTGATAACCATGTTTTGGATCTACATGGTGGTAGCGTTTGTAAACATTGTGAATGTACTAAATGCCACTGAACTGTTCACTTTAAAATGGTTAATTTTATGTTATGTGAACTTTATCTCAATCAAAAAAAGAAAAAGAGTCCCTGGATGCAGTAGATAAGAATCCGCCTACCAATGCAGGGGACACAGGTTTGATCCCTGGTCCAGGAAGATTCCACATGCTGCAGAGCAGCTAAGCCCATATGCCACAACTACTGAGCCAGAGGTCTAGTTCCCTCGAGCCACAACTACCCAAGACCCCATGCTGCAACTACTGAAGCCCACGCACCTAGAACCTGTGCTCTGCAACAAAGAGTAGGCCCTCCTCACCACATCTAGAGAAAGCCTCTGCAAAGCTACGAAGACCCAGCACAGACAAATAAATACATGAATTAAAAAAAAAAACAAAACTGAGTCCCACTAGAAGAAACATCATCCTGCCCTACTTGTTCTCCCCAGGAAGAGGACGGATGGGGAATGGTGCAGCAGCGGCATGTAGCTACATGAGTCACAAACAGACTCCACCTTTTTGTTGCTCCTCTCCCATGTTTTACTTAGGGGTCCAGAAGATCCCCTGGAGAAGGAAATGGCAACCCACTCAGTATTCTTGCCTAGGAAATCCCATGGACAGAGGAGCCTGGCAGGCTATACTCCATGAGGTCACAGAGGGTCAGTCACCACCGACTGTGAAATGGACTGGCCTCACATCAGACCCTAGAGAAAAGGAAAGCAGTTCATTGTAACTTAGGGAAAGCCTGTCATAGAAAGATTTCCATTATTATGAAGGCAGACATAAAATACATATGAATAAAGTTAATTATTTGATACAAACATAAAAGTTCGTGGTTATATAGCTGTTTTTAATCATTAAAAATAAAATGCCCACTGTCCTGGCTTGTGTAGTAATGATAAAGAGGGATTTCAGCAGTTTGTCCAGAAAAATGACTTCTGGACACTTGCAGGACCTCAGCTGAGAGCTGAGTGGATTTTCTGTTAAAAGGAATTCACACTGAGTTGTTAATGAGGCTTGGCATGGCAGTAATTGCTTTTAAAGGAGAAACTCCTTTACGCAGATGTATATCTAATTGGTGTATAGTGGGAAGGGTTATTTTTGGACAGGGGCCACCAGTATTCCTCTATCCTCTGTTCCTCCACCCCATCTTTAGTTAGCCAGGAAAGAAAGTTCAGGTGCTAACCTTACATCTAAATCCTCTGTCATTTCTGCTTCTCTTGGACAACAAAGCATCATGTGAGGGGGGTGGGGGTAGGGGTGGGGGCGGCACACAAAGCAAGCATCTCCTGGGATCTTGTGAGCGAGGCCTGCTTGGCTCCCTTACTGGGAATCCATCAGTGGAATATATATGTCTTAATCTGAGCGACTGAACTGAACTGACTGAACTGAATCCTATCTTAAGTAAAAGAGCCTATGATTTCACAGCATAGCATTAAACCCAATACCACAATGTCAGCATTCACAGTGCCATTATCTAGACCTTGTTTAGATGAGAAGAAATATGCCACAGGTTTCCTGTCACTTATGACCTAATCTGTCTCCCTGGTGGCTCAGAGGTTAAAGCATCTGCCTACAATGCGGGAGACCCAGGTTCGATCCCTGGGTTGGGAAGAGCCCCTGGAGAAGGAAATGGCAACCCACTCCAGGATTCTCGCCTGGAAAATCCCATGGACAGAGGAGCCTGGTAGGCTATAGTCCACGGGGTTGCAAAGAGTCGGACACAACTGAGAGACTTCACTTTCACTTTTCTTTTCATGACCTAATCTAATAATCCTAAATAATAAAGTCTCTCTATATTGCAAAAGGCGGAGTTTTGGGGGTAGTTAATCCTTAAAGTAATGCAACTAGTCCCTGCCAGCTTCCTTTAAAACAAGATATTAGTTGCTAAACCTGGATGTCATTTAGTTCTGGTTGCAGAGCAAATCCAGAACATGATCCAAACATATGATATTTGTAGTTTAAGCATCCTTAGGGCTTGAAGGATGTTTACTGAATGTTGATCATGTGCCAGGCTCTAGGTTAAGCATGTTTAAGATGCTGCTCTGCATTTATTCTGCTTTGTGGTTTCTATGGATTTGAGAGAAAAGTATAATGCAGTGAATGAAAGGAGGAAAAGAAACATTTTAAAGCATTTCCCCAGATGCTTCTCTGTAAACCCCTCAAGCCCAAGCAGTACACTCCTTTTCTATTTCTACATGGATGCTCTCAGGTGACCATGACGGTCCAGGTTCCCAAATTATGTCATTAGAACTGGATATTTATTTGTTCATTTCTGTGTGATTAAGCCACTTTGGAGGAGGTTGCTGTATACACTGAATCTAATCCTATCAGATGTGCAGCTCCAACTCTCAGAGGCCTGGACTGATTAACTTAGCTTAGCTTGATAAACTAACATGATAATGGAAACTAATGAATGTGGCCAGGGTGGGGTGGTTACTATTCCTATTTGCAAGGCCCATCTCCCATACCCACACCTGTGGCCTGGAGTGGGGTCAACCCATCCAAATAGGTGGCCTGATAATGTGGGGGAAACGCTTTCCCAAAGAAAACCATCATATTCCTACCAGAAGCAGAAGAGTGGTTCAGGTAGGAGCTTCAGCTATTCACTGCAGTGATTAAAGGATCTTTTCTATTTACAAGACTTGATGGTGTTGTTCAGTCACTTGGTTGTGTCAGACTCTTTGCAACCCCATGGACTGTAGCACCCCAGGTTTCCCTGTCCTTCACCATCTCCTGGAGCTTGTTCAAACTCACGTCCATTGAGTCAGTGATGCCATCCAACCATTTCACCCTCTGTCGTCCCCTTTTCCTCCTGCCTTCAGTCTTTCCCAGCATCAGGATCTTTTCTAATGAGCCGGCTTTTCTCATCAGGTGGCCGAAGTATTGGAGCTTCAGAGTCAGTCCTTCCAGTGAATAGTTGGGATTAATTTCCTTTAGGATTGACTGGTTTAATTTGGTTTGACTGGTTTGACAAGACTTGATATGCTAGTTTAATGATGAAGCCACCTCCTCCTCCAATAGAGAGTACCTAGGAGTTAGGACCGGAAGACTTGTATTCTAGCCCTCTTTCTACTGAAACAAATTATCTAACAGTCCACTCTTTGCCCTCAGTAACTTCTGTGAACCAAAGGACTTAAATAAATCGCTTGTTTATAAATCAACATTTAAAGTTCCCTGCCATTTTAAATGAGCTTCCCTGGTCTTGCTCCCGACCCTCACTATGCTCCAGGCATATCAGTCTTTCAGCTGCTTATTTATGGCTGTTCTTTCAACTTTTGAACCTTTGTCCATGCCATTCTCTCTCTGCCTGGAAAATGCCTTTCCCTCTACTTGTCATCTGATTTGATATTTGGATTTCAGTTTACATATTACTTCCTCAGCAAAGCCTTCCTTGCGTTGTCTATCTAAATTAGCTTGCCCTTGTCATATCTCTCAGAACACTTTTTTTTCTCTTTAGATTGATTACCAGAATTTGTAGTCTATATAATATAACATGCACATACTAGGAGCCAGGCAGTGTTCTAAGCACCAGCGATGCAGCAGTGAAAAGGAAATTATTCCTGACCTCACTAGAGCCCTAGGAACTTTACTGAAGTAGTGGATTCCTGAATTTTCATGAGGTTTATCTCCCACTTTCTGGTATGTGTCTTCTGAGGCATCGAGCAAACTTGCTACATGTTCCTCACTGGGTCCTTCAAGTACCTTGTCCTATGGAAGAGCAAGACAACCAAAGTCCTAGCAGATTAGAACATGATACAAAGTTGAAGAGCTGACATAGCCCTGTAGGAAGACAGGTAGATGTACTGCTTCTGCAGACAGGTGAAGTAATGTGCTTCTGGTGGTCTTTACTAATTGGTATAGAGAAAAAATAGTCTGCCCAGATTAACAGCAGTTCACCAGCTGCAAGGAGCTATGTTAATCTGCTCTAGTAATCAGTAAAAGCAGATCTAATTGGAATCCCTGCTTGAATAAATTTTCATAATCCATTATCAATCTCTAAAATTATGTCTTCTGCACAGATCAAGCAGAAGAGTTGAAAGAGAAATGTGTCAGACTCATGCTTCTGGAAAAAAATGGATTTAGATGTACTTTACCTATTTCTCCTTCTGAAGTGAAGTCGTTCAGTTGTGTCCGACTCTTCGTGACCCCATGGACTGTAGCCTACCAGGCTCCTCCATCCATGGGACTTTCCAGGCAAGAGTACTGGAGTGGGTTGCCATTTCCTTCTCCAGGAGATCTTCCCGACCCAGGGTTTGAACCCGGATCTCCTACGAACCCGGGTCTCCCGCATTGTAGGCAGACGCTTTACCATCTGAGCCACCAGGGAAGTCCATTTCTCCTTCTAATTATAACTAAAATCCCTGGCTGAGATACATAAAGCAGCTATCATAAGATTCTGAAAGTTGGGGAAAAGAAAGTAGCCTGACCAAGCACTTTGGGACTTGAAAAATGGCCCAGCAGTGAGTTTCATGAGGTTTTATTTTGCCTCCTGTGTATCCAGGCCTCAGTGCAAGAGAATCCTACTCTCACTAGCCAAACGGATGGGAGAAGAGGGACAAAATCCATCCTACTGCAGGTGAGCACCATGAAAAAAGACACACCCATCCCCATTGTCACTATTTCTGGCCAAGACTATGGGTTGGACCTCCCACAACATCTGCACTAACACGAGCAGAGGCAGCTGTCCCCTAACCTGGCACTGCGCAGACTGTGAGGGTGTGCGCTGTTGACTATTGCTGCACTGCACTAAGTAAACAGCTGCAAAAAGGGCAGCATGCTGCTCCTGCACAACTAGTGATGGGTGAGAAGTAGAAAAGAGAACCAGAAATCAGGAGTCTTTAAATCTGTGTATGAGGTCCTGGACAGACCTTTGAACAAACCATCTATGAAGCTGACCATAATCAACACAGCGCACTGAACTATGTGTGGACTACTGCCCAGGTTTCAGATTGGCTTCTGGGTTGCACCCAAGTGGGACAGACCAGAATAGCACTGCAAAGGCTTTGAAAATGAATTGACATTTGAAACACAGCCCACAAAACTGGGCCAGGACATGCATTTTGAACCTAAACAGTTTGGCAGTCTTCTAAAATGGGAGATCTAAAAAGGAGCCAGGGTCTTATGAGAGTCTTATATTCAAAATGTACTGGATACAATGCAGAATGCCTTGTCATATCAAGAACAAGGAATATCCTCAACCTGAATGAGAGATGTAAAGAACAGAGCCTCAGGGACAGGTGAGACTATAACAAAAGATCCAACATCACTGAAGTCCCAAAGTGAAGTGAAGTCACTCAGTCGTGTCCGACTTAAAAGGGGAAGATAAAAAGAGGGAAGGGCCGCAGAAAGAAAATAGTGTCAGAAAATTTCCTAAATTTGGCAAAAAATACAAACCTACCCACATATTTAAGAGCTTGATGAAGGTGAAAGGGGAGAGTGAAAGAGCTTGAAACTCAACACTTAAAAAACTTAAATATTAGTGTTTTTATGGGCCTATGTCTCAGGCTGTGAACTTCCAAGTGTTTCTCCGGTAATAAAGCTTCCTCACTCACACCCCTGCCCCATACTTCTTGCCCGGGATGTATCGTTCAAGTCTATTTCCTTGAAGCAGTTAACCCTTTTGACTTTTTTTCCCCCTCTCATTTGGTAAGGCCAGAAGGCTGGAAGGGGCTGGAGTGGAAGGAATTCCCTTCCCCAGCTGGGATAAAAGCTCTGGTAAAGTTCTTTATTTTGGAGAGTAGGTATTTGTCATAAAGGTGGATCTGGGCATATTTCACACTGATTACTCATTCTCTTCCCCTACCAGTGCTATGAGGAGATATTTCTTGGATTTCCACCCTACATATGGTAGTGGGACTCCTGGAAGTAAAACCTATGAAAGTGTGAGAGCCCCACTAAGACTGTAGTTCCCAAGAGTTTTAAATTAGTCCCTTTTAAATCAGTCCACACTTAGCATCCAACAATTCATGATAATTGCCATTTCATGTTCCTACCAGTTTAGGGTTCCAGTGGCTTCTGCTCCAGGTAATCAGATCTTGGCTGTGTTTCTCTGTATGAGTCTGCTCATCAGATTTCACGGTTGCATTTTTGCCCTGAAGCATCAGTTTTCAGATGTGTCCAAAAGTTAATTGATTTTTAGTTGTTTACATTTTTCTTGTTGTAAGAACAAGAGGGGTGACTTCCATGCTCTTTACACAGTGGAACTGAAACCAGAAATCCCAAATCTCCATTTATAAACTAACTTTCATAACATCTCACTGCGATGTGTGAACTAGAGTGATTTGGTTTGGATCTGTAAGGTTTGCTGTTGTTGTTTGGTCGCTAAGTCATGTCCAACTTTTTGCAACCCCAGGCAAAAAGTAGCCCACAAGGCCCCTCTGTCCATGAGATTTCCCAGGCAAGAATACTGGAGTGGGTTACCATTCCCTTCTCCACTGCAAGGTTTAGCATTATCTTAGAACAAAGTTCTTGTAATCCACCCAAAGTCTGGGTATTTTCCATTCTTTGACTTATTAGTCAGGGTTCTCTGGAGAAACAGAATCAATTTCATATATATGTATATACACATTGATGTTCTTCAGTCGCTCAGTTGTGTCCAGTTCTTCACGACTCCATTGACTGCAGCATGCCGGGCCTCCCTGTCTCTCACCATCTCCTGGAGTTTGCCCAAGTTCATGCCCATTGCATATATCTATCTATCTATCTACCTATCTATATATATATATAAAGAGAGAGAGAGGAAGAGAATATATATATAACCAGGAATTAGTTCATGATATTACAGAGGTTGGTGAATCCAAAATCTGCACTAGCAGGCTTGCAGGTGCCGACTTAGGGAAAAGCCAATGCTCAAGTCCGAAGGCTATCAGGATAGAGCCAATGTTGCAGTTCAAATCCAAAGGCTGTCTTCGGCATAATTTCCCCTTGCTCAGAGGAGATACATCTTACATTCTATTCAGGGTTTCAACTGATTAGTTTAGGCCCTCTCACTTTATAGCAGGCAGTCTTCTTTACTCAGTCAATTGATTTAAATCATTGACTTATCCAAAAGCATCCTCATGGAAACATCTAGAATAATGTTTGACCACATATCTGGGCACTGTGGCCCAGGTAAAATTCGTATGTAAGATTAACTACTTGGAAAATGGCCACAGGTATCTTTGGGGGAGTTTAGGAGGAAGATTTACAGTATATACTTAGAGCAGGGTCAGAAGATCTTTTCTCAAGGATTCTTTCTTAAGATCCTCATCATCTAAGATGCTCTGGGTCTACAAAACCAACTAAAGTAAGAGAACTAGTCTAGAGTCTAGGTTGCTTTATTTGGGTGATATATCAAATTTTGGTTCACCAAATTAAGATTTTCATAGACTGCTCATTAATCAGTGAATACCAAAGATCCCTGTGGACCAAGTCCGATTATCTCTCTAACTCTGCTGCACATCACAGTAACCTTGCTCACTGTTCTGTCTTCTAGTGTTGCCACTGGCCTCTACCATTTTGGAACTCCGTCATTATCATTGAAGTCAGGGGGCCCACTTCAAAAGCAGCATCTTCCACCATCATCTCAGATGTGCGGACACAGGAAGTACAGAACTTTTCAAGAATAAGGCTGCTCCTCTTGAACCAATGGCTTTCTTTAGGTAAAGTTATTGTCCCCTATGCCTTACTGAGGAATACACTGAAAGGGTTGAAGAGTACGTTGCATGTGATGAATCCAACATTCTTATCTCACCAAGTCTTTGTTTTTGTTTAAATTTTTATTGGACTATAATTGCTTTACAATGTTGTGTTATTTTATGCTGTACAGTGAAGTGAATCAGATATACATATATATATATATCCCCTCTTTTTCGGATTTCCTTCCCATTCAGGTCTCCACAGAGCATTGAGTTCCCTGTGCTATATGGCAGGTATTCGTTAGTTATCTGTTGGGAAGCTTGTTTTATACACAGTAGTGTACATATGTCAGTCTCAGTCTCCCAATTCATCATTCCACCCTCCCTTTCCCCCTTCCATGTTAGGTCCATACTTTTGTTCTCTACATCTTTGTTTCTGCTTTGCAGATAGGTTCATCTGTACCATTTTCCCAGATTCCACATATATGCATTAATATATGAGATTTTTCTCTTTCTGACTTACTTCACTCTATATGTCAGTCTCTAGGTACATCCATGTCTCTACAAATGGCACAGTTTTATTCCTTTTAATGACTGAGTAATTTTCCATTGTATACATGTACCACATCTTCTTTATCCACACCTCTGTTTATGGACATTTAGGGTGCTTCTAAGTCTGGGCTACTATAGTAAATATTGCTGCAATAAACATTGGGGTGTATGTATATTGGAATTATGGTTTTCTCCAGGTGTATGCCCAGGAGTGGGATTGCTGGGTCATGTGGTAGTTCTAGTTTTAGTTTTTTAAGGAACCTACATTCTGTTCTCAGTGGCTGTATCAATTTACAGTCCAATCAACAGTGCAAGAGGGTTCCCATTTCTCTACACCCTCTCCAGCATTTATTGTTTGCAGATTTTTTTTTTTTTAATGATGGCTATTCTGAGCAGTGTGGAGTGATACTTCATTGTAGTTTTGATTTGCATTTCTCTAAGAGATGGGAATACCAGACCACTTTACCTGTCTCCTGAGAAACCAGAGTGCAGGCCAAGAAGCAACAGTTAGAACTGGACACAGAACAATGGACTGGTTCCAAATTGGGAAAGGAGTATTTTAAGGCTGTATACTATCATCCTGCTTATTTAATTTATATGCAGAGTATATCATGTGAAATGCCAGGCTGGATGAATCACAAACTGGAATCAAGATTGCCAGGAGAAATATCAATAACCTCAGATGTGCAGATGACACCACCCTTATGGCTGAAAGCAAAGAAGAACTAAAGAGTCTCTTGATGAAAGTGAAAGAGGAGAGTGAAAAAGCTGGCTTAAAACTCAGCATTCAAAAAACTAAGATCTTGGCATTCGGTCCCATCACTTAATGGCAAGTAGATGGGGGAAAAGTGGAAACAGTGACAGATTTTATTTTCTTGGGCTCCAAAATCACTGCAGATGGTGACTGCAGCCATGAAATCAAAAGACACTTGCTTCTTGGAAGAAAAGCTATGACAAACCTAGACAGCATATTAAAAAGCAGAAATATTATTTTGCCGACAAAGGTCCATCTAGTCAAAGCTATGGTTTTTCCAGTAGTCATGTATGGATGTGAGAATTGGACTCTAAAGAAAGTTGAGTGCTGAAGAATTGATGTTTTTGAACTGTGGTGTTGGAGAAGACTCTTGAGAGTCCCTTGGACAGCAAGGAGATCAGACTAGTCAATCCTAATAGAAATCAACCCTGAGTATTCATTGAAAGGACTGATGCTGAAGCTGAAGTTCCAATACTTTGGCCACCTGATGAGAAGAACTGACTCATTGGAAAAGACCTTGATGCTGGGAAAGATTGAGGGCAAGGGGACAAGGTGATGACAGAGGATGAGATGGTTGGATGGCATCACTGACTCAATGGAGTTTGAGCAAACTCTGGGAGATAGTGAAGAACAGGAAGGTCTAGCATGCTGCAGTCCACGGGGTCACAGAGTCAGACCTGACTTAGTGACTGAACAATAATAATTAGTGATATTGAGCATCTTCTCAGGTGCCTCTTAGCCATCTGTATGTCTTCTTTGGAGAAATGTGTAGTTAGGTCTTCTGCCCATTTTTTGATTGTGTGTGTGTGTGTGTGTGTGTGTGTGTGTGTATGTGTGTTTTGAGCTGCATGAGTTGTTTGTGTATTTTGTAGATTAATCCCTTGTCTGCTGCTTCATTTGCAAATATTTTCTCACATTCTGAGGGTTGTCTTCTCATCTTGTTTATGGTTTCCTTTGCTGTGCAAAAGTTCTGAAGTTTAATTAGGTCCCATTTGTTTATCTTTGTTTTTATTTTCATTACTATAGGAGGTGAGTCAAAAAAGATCTTGCTACAGTTTATGTCAAAGAATGTTCTGTCTATATTTTCCTTTTAGAGTTTTATAGTGACCAGCCTCACATTAGATTTTTAATTCGTTTGGGTTTATTTATTTGGGGGGGGTATTTTTGTGTATGGTGTTAGGGAGTATTCTAATTTCATTCTTTTACATGTAGTTATCCAGTTTTTCTTTTTTTGTCTATGAAGCTTGTGGGATCTTAATTCCCCAACCAGGAAATGAACCTAGGTCCTCAGCAGTGAAAGCATAGTGTCCTAACTATGCGACCGCCAGGGAATTCCCTCTTCTGATGTCTTTGGATCCTTTTTTCTCTTATTAAGCCAAGAAAGTTCTAGTATCTTAATCTAATTTAATGAAGGCCATAATTGAGTTCCTTGGTGGCTCAATGGTAAAGAACCTGCCTACTAATGCAGGAGACTCAGGTTCGATCCTTGGATCAGGAAGATCCCTTGGGGAAGAAAATGGCAACCCAGTCCAGTATTCTTGCCTGGGAAGTCCCATGGACAGAGGAGCGTGGAGTGCTACCATCCCTGGGGTTGCAAAACAGTTGGACATGACTTATCGACTAAATAACAATAATAATAATTTGAGCCCAGTTTCAGTCAACGAACTCAGCAGACCCTTAGAGCCACTCCTAACTGACTGAATTAATACACTAAATCCAGAATCTCTAGTGCCGCAAACAAACGAATAATTTCAATTTTATACTCTGTCTTCATTGGTCTAGAACTCACCTCTACAGAGAAATCCTCCAACGCTAATGTACTTTAGCAATGCCTTACAACTGTTTCCCTGTGGAAGCGTCTCCTCTGGTGTCAGACATCTTACACACCTTCCTAGAGTATGTTGCAATCTAACTCTCCCTGTGGATCTAGAGGTAAAGAAGCACTGGCATACCTCTGTAAGGTTGATTTTTTAGTGAAGCCATTACAGAATCTTCAAGCAAGAGATGGCAAGGGAGGCAAGGAATCGCCAGCATCTCAAAGAGTGTTTCAGGTGGCAAAGGGGACTCAGTGGGATTTGAGGGTTTAAGATAATCAAATTCAACCCAAATTACCAGGATGTCCCCATTCTAAGTCTTGGGGTTTTAAATTAATCCCAAGTTTTCACATATGAGCCCTAATAAAGCTGTGAATTCAAGTTTTATGATAATTTGGTAATCAGGAGGATCAAACAGTGAGCCTGATTTGTAAATACCTTCTCCCTGAAGCTACAGAAGTTATAGAGCTTGAAATTCTCTAGTTCTCTGAGAAGTCATTTCATTTTTTAAATTAAAAATAATTTTTTTAAAGTCTTCATTGAATTTGTTACAATATTGCTTCTGTTTGTTTTTTTTTTTTTTTTTTTGTATGATCCTAGCTCCTTGTCTAGGGATTGAACCTGTACCCCATGCATTGGAAAGTGAAGTCTTAACCACTGGAACCACCAGGGAAGTCCCTGAACTGTCACTTTGCTGAATAGACTCTCCATGGCATTCAGAAGCAATTAGCCCTCTCTATAGTCCTTGTTATATCATAGCCACCAGAAGGGTCTAACCTAGCAACTATTTGGTCTAGCAAAGACTTGTCTTCAATAGGAAATTTATTCTCCACTGATATATATATTTTTTAATTATTTTATTTTTGGCTATGCTGGGTCTTTGCTGCTGTGAGGGCTTTTCTCTAGTTTCAGCAGGCAAGGGCTACTCTCTAGTTGTGATGTGCAGGCTTCTCATTGCCATGGCTTCTCTAGTTGCAGAGCATGGGCTCTAGGGCACTCAAGCTTCAGAAGTTTTGTCTCCGGGGCTCTAGAGTGCTGGCTCAATAGTTGTGGCACAAGGACTTAGCTGCTTTGCAGCATGTGGGATCTTCCTGGATCAGGGATCAAACCCATGTCTCCTGCACTGGCAGGCAGATTCTTTTTTCACTGAACCACCAGGGAAGGCCCCCACTGATAATTTAAATAACTTTCCATTTCTGCCTAAGACTATCATGATCTCATTCTCCACTAGTGATAAGATTATCATTGACTTCAAACAGAATTGGGCCAGACAGCTAATCCCTCTAAGCTTTAAGATTACTATCTTAAAGCTACTTTTGGGCTCAGTTACAGTCTTTGTTAAAGTTTATTTAGGAAAACAAACAAAACACTCAAAATATTTCAAGCAATATCTGGATTAAAGTATCAGGAATAGGTGCATGTAGAATCACTGGAAGGATTGGAAAAGCAAGAGACAGGGTAGATAGAACACCATTATCTTCAGGCCAACCACTGAAGCTCTAGTCCAGGACAGCAAGAAATTCCTGCTGCTTCCTAGGTTGGAAAATCATAGGATGTTTCCATTGGCAAACACAGCTGCCTTGCTGCACAAATGTGGATGGCTGGTAAGGAATCACTTCATGTCTGCTGCCATCCATACATCTCTCTGCTGCTGTCAGAAAAACAAGAAAATGGTTTCTACTTTTATTCCATTTTCCAATTCTCACACAAGTGTATCTTGTTGACAGAAGACTAACAACATCTAGAAGCCTGGAGCCAATCTGGGAATTATAATTCTCTCACTTCCAGCCCCTATGATCCATAGAGAATAGTCAGGAATGGGGAATAAATGCACACTGCTTCTGTCTTATCCCATGGCAACTAGCACCAAGCATATCTCCCAACTTTTATGAAGGCTGTAATTTCCATTCCAAACTAGTGAAAAACTTCAAAGATATTCAGCCAGGCCTTCCTAGTTCACCACTCACCCCGTACCCTGGTGCAGCACACGCACACATTTTGCCTGTACTTTTCTGTTTTCTACTTTCCTGCCTCTCTGCCTACTCTCTGTGCCTGTGAGTTACAGAACCCAGGGTGCGCAGAATAAGACTGATAGAGGAAGCTTAGAGGAGGAAGAGGACAGGTTCTGTTTTTCCCTAATCTTAGTACACCCAATGTTCTGTCCTTCACTCTTCCTCATATTAGGAGAGTTGGAATTCTGAAAGCTCACTCTGGTAAAAATCTCAAGAGATAGCTAGAGAGATTAGATTTCCAAAATATCCAGGTATAAATAATTTTTCAACTAAGGTGACAGTGCAAAATGTATACCTTTGTACCTTTTGCATTGTTTATATCACACACATGAACACACAACCCCACCCCCTCAACCCCCCGCGGGGGCAGGGAGCAGGGCGGAAAAGGGGAAAAGAGAAGAGTTCAAGGCTAGTGTTATGGTTGTGCTTTCAATGTACGATCTGTTTTAAAATACTATCCAGCTCTGTTAGATGCGGAAACCGAAGCTCAGAGGTTGGGTAACTTGTTCGTGATCCTACAACTATATAAGAACTCGCATCTGCGCATATTGGTTTCCACGAGGTATGACAGGGAGATTCTCTAAAATTAATAGACTAACCAACTCTATGAGTTTGGCCTCCCTGTCGGAATCACCTTCCATTTCAGCTGAATCCCCCAGGCACTTCGCCTGTGGCCTCTGGCACCGGGCGCAGGGAGCTCCCGGTCCAGAAGTAATTGAGGATGGAAGGCTCTGCGCGAGGAGCAGCAGGAGCCGGCGGAGGGCCTGGGAGGGGGTAGGGAAAGTGGGCGGGGCGGGGCAGACCCTGCCCCGCCCTTCCGTTCACTCCCATTGGCTGTGCGTTCACTGGGCCTATCCCACTGCCCATCCCCAGAACGACGCTTAAAGTGTGCGAAGCAGGTGCTTCGAGAGGAGTAACAAGTTTGCGCGCGTGTCCGGGATCGGCGCGGCACCCATTCATTGCCTCTGAACATCGATCTCTCCCTTCGGTCATCCTTCGGGAAGGGGCTCCAGCCACCTGGGGGCAGCCGCCACCCAGGGGACTACGACCAGAAAAGGAGCAGAAAGCCCGGCTGCGCCTCGCGGGCCCAGGCAGGGGACGGTGACGACCACCATGCAGACGTGCGCCAGGGCCTGGGGGCTGCGTCTGGGTTGCGGAGTCGGGGGCGGCCGCCGCCTGGCTGGAGGAGCGAGCCCCCGGTGGGCGCCGCGGGGCCGTGACAGAAGTAGCGGCGGCGGGGATAGCGGCGGGGCCGGGGCCTCGCGCCTCCTCGAGCGCCTCCTCCCCAGACACGACGACTTCGCTCGGAGACATATCGGCCCCGGGGACAAAGACCAGAAGGAGATGCTACAGGCCCTGGGGCTGGCGGTAAGGACCCCAACCCGGCTCTCCCGGGCCTCACCCCTGCCCCGCCGACTTCTACCCGCACGGCCTCGCGGCCCCCACCAGGAGCCCCGCTTCGCTTCGCTTGGGACCTGCACCCTGGTCCGGGGCTCTGCTATGGAAGCCAGCGCGCGTGCTCGGTCCGCGTGCCCCAGACTTCTCCCACTAGCTTACTTTCTCCTCCACCAGCTCTTCGCGCCTCAAAATCGTGTATTTTACAATCTAGCTCGGCCCTGCTGATGAGCTCTAACTTTGCAAGAGAAGGACCTCCAGATTTATCCAATTATCTCCTATTGCCCACCGAAATCCAAGCCAGAGTGGCCGAATTACTACCCTAATTATTTTCCTCCCCTCCGAGTGATTTTTGGTTTGTTAAAGTTGTTCTTTTAAAAAAGAAACTCTTTTTAAAAATTAGACCATATAAGTAAAGTCCCCACAAGCCTTTGTATATGCAAAATACAGAGGTGACTTTTAACTCAGAAGCACTTTCCTATGCCTTCAGTGTTCACGAGCTTGCATTTTAATTTTAGAGCGTTGATGAACTGATCGAGAAGACCATCCCTGCCAGCATCCGCCTGAAAAGACCCTTGAAAATGGATGACCCTGTCTGTAAGTAACCGGGAGACTCCATTTGCTCTGGCCTGTTTGTCTTATGTGGTCTCTGAAAGTCCATCTGTGGGTCAGGATTGCTCAGGAGGGAGAATGTTTATTAAGATAAAACAGCGCTGGACACTGCACGGGGCGGGAGAGGGTGCAACATATTCGGCTCCTTGGAATAGTTCTCTGTCTCAGCGCTCCCGCAAGGAGCCAGCAAACTTCCTGGGGGGGAAAGCAGTGCACAAGCAAGTGCAGAGGATTCCCAACTCGCCAGGCACCTGTCCAGGTATGAGTCTCCCCTCCTTTGGCTTGGGAGATGGCCTCACTTCTCTGCAGATCAGGATACTCAGAAGGAAAAAAAGAACTGCCTATAGTCTTGCAAATAGGGGAGTGAAAAAAATGGGAGACCCAGACATCTGGCCTCCTACCCCAAGGTTATTTATATCATAGTAGCTTCCAATTGTTCCATCTCAGATCCAAGTTTTATTATTTATACCCACTGAATGGCACCAGTACTTTTAAAATCTGAATGATTTTTAAGAAATCTTAATTTACCCATAGACTCTCTTAGAATTTTACTTTATATTTAAAAATATTTTAATGGTCTCAAGATTTTTTGACGTCCATGACTGAGCAAGAATTCACACAACACACACAAAATTCAAGTGGAGAGGCAGAGCTGAATTTTTTTTTAATAAACAGGAAAGTATTCTCCTGGTTTTGAATCATAAAAATGCTATGTCTTCTGAGGTCAAGGAAAGAGAAGACAATTGGTTTGCTCTAGGTCTGGGGACAGAAAAGATATGTGGAAGGTAGGCTTTATTTTGTTTTCAAGTATACAACTTGAGGTATGAAGCAGGTCCAGCCCCCAGCTGACTGATGCTATAATTCAGGCTGTGCTAAGGGCGGCTCCCTTTATTGGTTTCAAATCTGAAGCATTTCCCCTGATGGAAGGGACCTTGTTCAGAAAATATGAACTTTTTGTCCGCTTGAACTGATTGAGACCTGGGGATGGCTGGAAGCCTTATCTATTTCAATTTTAGGAAATCAGAATCCTGATTCATTGGATGTTTAGCACAGTTATATGTTTTTGAAGCAAGTCATCAGTGAATATTTGAACAAGTAAATTTCTTCCTGAGTCTTTCAAAGTCACAAAATGTTTAGTCAGCCCTTTTACTATATATTCTAAAATGCTCTTTCAGAGCATCAGAGTCTAGGAACCATGTCCAAGTTATCTATCCTCTTGTAGTGTTGCTGCTGTTTCCAGCTGAATAATTTGAACCTTGGGAGATTGCATTTCTCCCCCTTCCTTTGGAAGTAGACTTCTGATAAGTAATTTATAATTTATGTATAAACTTTAAACCCAGCTTCTGTGAAGTTTGGGGCTGCTTCCATCTGATTAGACTGAGGTGACTCAGAAATATTGCACTGGCAGGAATCTCCCTTGCCCTGAAGTGGGTTGGCTCTCCAACAAAGCTTGCTTCTTGGAAGTGAGCTGGGAGTGGGGATGGGGAGGATGGGGGTGCAGAATGCATCAGAAAGGCATCAGTGTTTTACTCTGCAATGGTTATTGAATGTCCTCCACATGGGGAGAGCAAATTGGTGCAGGTAACCTCTAGTAGAAACGTTTTCATTTACTAGTGGAGCAGCGTGATCCAAACTTGGTTTTATGTGAAAGCTGAGTGCTTGTGTTCTACTGTAATCAGAGGAATTCTAGACCAAATATTTGTTCACTGAGTAGAGAGAAAACTAAGAGCTAGTGCATGTCTTAAATCCCTCATTGCTGAGTAAAAGAAGATTGTGAGAGCTGTAAGCAGTATGGAGATACTTGGGTTCTTATTAATAACTTTATGATCTCAAACTGTTATGTAGTACTTAGCATGTACTGGGCTCTTTTAAAAATGTTTTTCATATATTAATTTAATCCTTATTACAACCCTATGAGGTAACTATCATTATCAACTCTGACTTAAAATGAACAAACTAGTCCTTCCCTAGTGGTCCAATGGTTAAGACTCAGCTCTTCCAATGCAGGGATCCCTGGTCAGGGAACTAGGATCCCACATGTGTGTGGCGTGGCCCAAAATAAATACAAAAACCATGGCATACAGAGGGTAAAAATCAAGCCCAAGGTCACCACTGGTAAGCAGTGGGGGCAGAATTCAACCCATACAGTCCAGGCCCTGTTCACACTCTGGTCCTCTTCATTGTCCCCTAAAGTAGAAAATCCTTGTCCTGATGCTTCCTCAGTATCCACTTTACAGGTGTGCACAAGCCCAACACACTGGAATCACTCCACCGGCTGCCCTAGTGGAAATGCCGCAGTAGGCTGAGAGCCCAGGTCTGAGAACACTCGGACCCACTGCCAGGGCGAGGAAAGGGGTGACAGAGGTGCAGGGTCAGAGCTGGGTGTTGAAGGATGAGTAGTAATGCTCTGTTGGACGAGGCCAGGGGAAACTTCTGTAGCCAGAGGGAACAGATTGTACAGGACAGAGAGGGCTGACAGAATCAAGGAAGCATGGATGCTTCGGCTGTCACACAGGAGGCTCCCCCTCCCCTTGGACATGTAAGGAAGTGCCTTGAAAGAATGCCTTGATCTCAGTCGGCTTCACAGTAAGCCATACTTCAGAGAAACAAACAAACCTACTTGTTCATCCCATTCAAGTGAACCCCCACCTCCACTGGCATACACAAAGGAAAAAAAAATAGGATTTATGTCAATGGAAACATTCGTTTCTCCGGATGGTGCCATTATGAATGATTTTAGATTTCTTTTTATTCCTTTGTTTTTTCTAGATTTTCTACAGTAACTATGTATTTATTTTGTAATTAACATAAAGCTTAAATACTTTATAAATCACACCACTCAGTTTCAGTTATGATATGTTTTTCTCTGTGTAGTATTTTCAGTGAAGTCATCTCAAGTGAACCAGACTGAAGTAGCCCGTAACTTCACAGAAGCAGCAAGGTTTCAAGTTTACAGAAAATTGCACATTGCTTATTATAAGCATGCTTATTAGGAAGAGAGAGGAGACACTAAACCCTTAAATGTTCAAGTTATTCGACCTGAACTGGGCAGCTGAGCTGTCAGAATGAGACTTTTGATGGACTTGTGACAACCTAATGTTCCAAGCAATATCGTTTAGAGTGATTTTAACAAATGGTTAATGGAGGGCGGTGAGCAAAGGGTGCAGTGTTGTGCAACGCAGCTGCAGGTGGCAACTCTTGTCACCCAGGTGACCCACTCTTTTGAACTGACCCCAAGGACACTGACAGGGCCTCTATTCTCCTGCCTGTGGACATCAGTTATCTTTCAGCTGGATGAAGTCTGTTGTCAGGTGCAGCCTGCAGTCTGTGACAATCTCTCCTTTGGCCATTTCTGGCTTCTTGAGATCCCAGCATATATGAATTATTATTTCATCTTTAGGATAATTCCGATGGATTCTTCTTATACAACTGTGGAAATAAACAAAGACCAGCCAAATGAGAAAAGCAAAGGCTGTTTATATTGAACTTGCTATAGGAGTCAGCCTTTTGTTTTACAGAGGAGTAGGAAGGCCTTCAGGGGCACCCTGTTGGCCTGAGCAAGATGTAGGTAGGCCAACAAAAGCAAGTCTTCCAATTAAAGCAGGGTTTTCCTTGTGATTGCTTAAGGCTGTTTGTTCAGCTTTGTCTGATTGGTTCTAGATTGGAAGCAAGGACCAAGATTAGTGAAGTTGTCAGTTATTAATCAAGTCCTGGCTCTTTTGGGCCAATTGCTATAGAAGTTATTGTTTATTTTCTGCCATTGTTGCTGGAGATAGTAAAAGACAGCTTTCTGCAAGTCTAGTCTGTAGCAACCTGGCTCAGGGGTGGTTTACTGTGGATTAGGGGGTTGCTTTCCTGAGCAGGTTGCTGCAAGTGGTAGGTGAAAATTTTATAGTTATATATGGTCTGGCCATTGTCTGTTTGTATGTTTAGACTCTCATAGTAGTGTGTTATCCTTATATTTTTGTCATTAATTCTTATGGGGCAGACCCCTGCTGATCTGACTGAAAGCTTGCACAGTCAACCTATTGCATAAATTGTAAGTATTTATGACTATTTACTATTGGCAAGGCATTTCAAGGATAAATGTATGAATAAACATAATCACTATCCTCAGTGGGCTTACGTCTTAATGTGACTTGAGTTCAAAAGTTAAAATGTCCAAGATGTCATAAGAACTATGAATAAAATACTGTAAATGTACAGAAATGATGTGAAATTGAATAGAAAAACTGGGATTTCTGAAAGCAGTGTAAAAAGTTGAAATATGTCTTCTATAGATATCTCCTATATCTATGGAAACAAAGACAATATCTTTACATTGACTGTGTATGTTTTTTGTGTGTGTAATATGTTATTATAAGAAGGAGAAGACTCAAAAAGGCAGCACCTTCAGTGAGAAAAATAAGATGGCAAAATTCAATGTGCTAGGCATGATTACAGAATTATTTGAGTATTATTATAGTCTCATCTTTGATGGTGTCTTAATAGAATAATTACACTGATGATTTGGGGGATTCTGGGATGTTTTTCAACACCACGAAGCAGTATTTCAGTTCTCAGGGGACATCCTGCAATTTAAATCATTTCTGACACTATCTACCTGCATATAGATAAAGATGATGCTGTGAAAGTGCTGTACTTGATATGCCAGCAAATCTGGAAAACTCAGCAGTGGCCACAGGACTGAAAAGGTCAGTTTTCATTCCAATCCCAAAGAAAGGCAATACCAAAGAATGCTCAAACTACTGCACAATTGCACTCATCTCACATGCTAGTAAAGTAATGCTTAAAATTCTCCAAGCCAGGCTTCAGCAATATGCGAACCATGAACTTCCAGATGTTCAAGCTGGTTTTAGAAAAGGCAGAGGAACCAGAGATCAAATTGCCAACATCCGTTGGATCATCGAAAAAGCAAGAGAGTTCCAGAAAAACATCTACCTCTGCTTTATTGACTATGCCAAAGCCTTTGACTGTGTGGATCACAATAAACTGTGGAAAATTCTGAAAGAGATGGGAATACCAGACCATCTGACCTGTCTCTTGAGAAACCTGTATGCAGATCAGGAAGCAACAGTTAGAACTGGACATGGAACAACAGACTGGTTCCAAATAGGAAAAGGAGTACATCAAGGCTGTATATTGTCACCCTGCTTATTTAACTTCTATGCAGAGTGCATCATGAGAAATGCTGGGCTGGAAGAAACACAAGCTGGAATCAAGATTGCCAGGAGAAATATCAATAACCTCAGATATGCGGATGACACCACCCTTATGGCAGAAAGTGAAGAAGAACTAAAGAGCCTCTTGATGAAAGTGAAAGAGGAGAGTGAAAAAGTTGGCTTAAAGCTCAACGTTCAGAAAACCAAGATCATGGCATCTGGTCCCATCACCTCATGGCAGATAGATGGGGAAACAGGGGAAACAGTGTCAGACTTTATTTTTTTGGGCTCCAAAATCACTGCTGATGGTGACTGCAGCCATGAAATTAAAAGACGCTTACTCCTTGGAAGGAAGGTTATGACCAACCTAGATAGCATATTTAAAAGCAGAGACATTACTTTGCCGACAAAGGTCCGTCTAGTCAAGGCTATGGTTTTTCCAGTGGTCATTATGGATGTGAGAGTTGGACGGTGAAGAAAGCTGAGCGCCAAAGAATTGATGCTTTTGAACTGTGGTATTGGAGAAGACACTTGAGAGTCCCTTGGACTGCAAGGAGATCCAACCAGTCCATCCTAAAGGAGATCGTTCCTGGGTGTTTATTGGAAGGACTGATGTTGAAGCTGAAACTCCAATACTTTGGCCACCTCATGCGAAGAGTTGACTCATTGGAAAAGACCCTGATGCTGGGAAGGATTGGGGGCAGGAGGAGAAGGGTACAACAGAGGATGAGATGGTTGGATGGCATCACTGACTCGATGGACATGGATTTGGGTAAACTCTGGGAGTTGGTAATGGACAGGGAAGCCTGGCGTGCTGCAATTCATGGGGTCGCAAAAAATCGGACATGACTGAGCGACTGAACTGAACTGAACTTGCATATAGCATCATATTAACCCCCCAAGACTGCCCCCACTTCAGATGTCAATCACAAGTCAGGATTGTCACCTGTGCTTGTGACCTGTTGTGCTCAGTCACTCAGTTATGTCCACCTCTTTGCAACCCCATCAACTGTAGCTCACCAGGCTCCTCTGTTCATGGAATTTTCCAGGCAAGAATATTGGAGCAGGTTGCCATTTCCTCCTCCAGGGAATCTTCCTGACCCAGGGATCGAATGAGTCTCTTGTGTCTCCTGCATTGATAGGCAGATTCTTTACCACAGCAGCACTGACTAATGAGCTATAAGTTGGATCCCTTCTTCTGGTTCAATTTATTTGCTAGAGTGGCTCACAAAATACACAGAAATGTTTCCTTATGTTTACCAGTTTATTAAAAGGATATTATAAGGGATACAGGTGGACACCTAAATGAAGAGATACATAGGATAGGCAAAAGGAGAAAGGGGTGGCAGAAGATGAGACGGTTAGGTAGCATCACCAACTCAATGAACATGAATCTGAGCAAACTCCAGGAGATAGTGAAGGACAAGGAAGCCTGGCATGCTGCAGTCCCTGGGGTTGGACATGACTTAGAGACTAAACAACAATAACAACAACAACATAAGGTGCGGTCTGAAAGGGTCTCAAGCACAGGAGCTTTTGTCCCCATGGGACTGGAGTGCATCCCTTCCCCAGCACAGGAATGTAGTAGCCATTCTAGAAGCTCATCAAATCTGTTGTTTTTATAGAGCTTATTCTTCAGCCCCTCTGCCCTTCCTACTTCTAGAGGTCAATAGGTGGCCCTGAGAGTTCCAGCTTTCTAATCACTTTGTCTCTCTGCTGACCAGCCCCGTCCTGAGGCTATTTAGGGACCCCACCCTCATCTATGACACCACCCTTATAGCAGAAAGTGAAGAACTAAGGAGCCTCTTCATGAAAGTAAAAGAGGAGAGTGAAAAAAGTTGGCTTAAAACTCAACATTCAGAAAACTAAGATCATGGCATCCAGTCCCATCACTTCATGGCAAATAGATGGGGAAACAATGGAAACAGTGAGAGACTTTACCTTTTGGGCTCCAAAATCACTGCAGATGGTGACTGCAGCCATGAAATTAAAAGATGCTTGCTCCTTGAAAGAAAAGCTGTGACCAACCTAGATAGCGTATTAAAAAGCAGAGCTATTTCTTTGGCAACCAAGGTCCATCTAGCCAAAGCTTTGGTTTTTCCAGTAGTCATGTATGAATATGAGATTTGGACTCTAAAGAAAGCTGAGCACTGAAGAATTGATGCTTTTGAGCTGTGGTGTTGGAGAAGACTCTTGAGAGTCCCTTGGATGGCAAGGAGATCCAACCAGTCCATCCTAAAGAAGGTCAGTCCTGGGTGTTCATTAGAAGGACTGATACTGAATCTGAAACTCCAATACTTTGGCCACCTGGTGTGAAGAACTGACTCATTTGAAAAGACTCTAATGCTAGGAAAGATTGAAGGTGGGAGGAGAAGGGGACGACAGAGAATGTGATGGTTGGATGGCATCACCAACTCGATGGACATGAGTTTGAGCAAGCTCTGGGTGTTGGTGATGGACAGGGAAGCCTGGCGTGCTGCAGTCCGTAGGGTCACAAAGAGTCGGACACAACTGAGCAACTGAACTGAACTGAACCTCATCTATTAGCAGATACTCAGGTGTGCTCAGAAGGGCTTGTTATGAATAACACAAGATACTCCTGTCACTCAGGAAATACCAAACACAAAGACTAGTGATACTTTTTTTTTTTTAGGTTCTTGCTTTTGTTATCCCTCTTTATTTATTTATTTTTCAGCATTTTAAAATTTGTTTATTTTCTATTTTTTACTTTTGCAATATTGTATTTGTTTTGCCATACACTGACATGAATCCACCATGGGTGTACATGTTTTCCCCCTCCAGAACCCATCCCTCCCCATCCCATCCCTCCGGGTCGATACTTTTTATTATATCAGATAATGTCAGAAAATATGTATGTGGTGGTGTGTCCCAATAGAAGTGGAAAAGTGAAAATATTTAAGAGTTGAATTCTAAAATAAATTATGTTCAGTTTTTTTCCCTTCCTTTTGAAATAAGAACACCAAGTGAGAAATCTTACTCTTTGTAAAGTATCATTTTAAGCATTAACATATTTTGGACTATCAACCTAAATAAAGAGGTAAACTGAATAAAGAACCTAAATAAAGAGGTAAGCAAGCTCAAATTACCAGAAATTTGAGTTTATTTGGGAGTAGCAGAGGAATTGCAATTTGGGAGACACATGCTGTAGAAGCTGCAAAGTTAGTTGAAGGTCTAGGGCAGGTTGTGTTTGTGGGCAGGGAGCACAAAGAGGGCCATCCAGCCAGAACCCAGACAGTGAGTTTGCTGGCTTGAGTATGGAGAGATTTTTGGTGGATGTTCATTGGTCTGGAGATAAGTCCCAGCCTTCTAGAAATCAGGTATTTACAGGAAATCAGTCTCTCAGTTCTCAAGTTCCATTCTTCCGAGGGAGCAGGTATGAGAGTCTCCATTTTGATATCCTTAGATTCCATTTTGGATTGGAATCCTTTCACAGAACTTTCTTATTTTTTGACATACAAGGATACAAATATGCTGACATAAGGTGATGAGGCACCAAATAGGTCATGTGATTGAGACAAAGAGCTTAAAATATGAAACAACTTTTCCCTCTTCATCTTGGTAAAGGATCATGGAATTCATCCAGCATCATCAAAGATAAATGAAATTCTTTAACAATATTTTAAAGTATTGGCTCTTCTTTGGACAAGTCACTCTATTCCTTATCTCTTGCTTGATAAGAAATTACTACAAAATGCTGGCTTAAAACAACAATGAACATTTATTACCCTAATCGTTTCTGAGGTCGGGAATCCAGAAGCAACTGAACCAGCGGGTTTTGGCTCTGAGTCACTCGTGAGGTTGTGGTCCCACACTGGTCTCAACCAGAGCTAGAGGAGCCAGTTCCAAGACGGCTGATTCACATGGCTGGCGAGTTGGTGCTGGCTGTTAGTGGGAGGCCCTGGTGCCTCCTCACACAGGTCAGTCCACATTCTACTTGAGTGAGTGTCTTCACAGCATGGCAACTGGATTCCTGCAGAGCCAGTGATTCAAGAGAGAAGGAAAGCCAGGCAGAAACTATCCTTTTTATAACCTCGTCTTGAAAGTCCTATAGTATCGTTTATATCATATTCTGTTCATTAGAGTGAGTCATAAAGATTGGTCCAAATTCAAGGGAGGGGAAATTAGTTTCCACCTTTTGAAGGGAGGAGTGTAAACAAGATTACAGATATCATTTTTTAAAATAGACATTTCTTTTCAGAGCAGTTTTCGGTTCACAGCAACATTGAGCAGAAAGTACAGAGAGGTCCCATATAGCCCTTGCCTCCACATATGTAGAGACTCCTTCATTGTCAACATCCTCCCCCAGAATGGTACATTCGTTATAACCAATGAACCTACAGAGACACATCATCATCACCCAGAGTCTATAGTTCATGTTGGGGTTCCCTCTTGGTGTTGTACATTCTGTGAAATTGAGCAAATGTATACTGACATGTAGCCACCACTATAGTAGCATAAAGGGTGTTTTCACTGCCCGAAAAATCTTCTGTAAACATATTTTTTAAACTACCACATTCATCTAAGTTATCATATACTTAGTATTATAAATGCTAATGAATTTTACCTAACTTTAAAAAAATATTCAGTGGTATAAAAATGAAATCAATTATATCATGTTTTAAATATGGCATTACTCTTGAGGACTGTTAAGGTAAATAGTGCCGTTTGTTCATACCCTAAATCTCCCAGCCTAGTCCCCTTTGTTACCATTGGGTTATAAGCTACTGTCCCCAAATCTACATCTGTGACCCTCTCCATCTACTTTCATTCCTCATTTATTGAGAAACTTCAATAGAAAATAAGATACTGCTTAAGCACTGAGAACGCAAGAGTCAGGAGGTAAAGGGTGATAAAGATATGATCCTTGACTGTAGGTTCAGATACTGAATAGCTCCTCAGGTCTACAAATAGGGTGAATGCTTGGGCTGAGGTCATGGCATGAACACAAGAGTGGAAGTGTGGACATGCATGGTTATTTGAGGATGGTGAGTAAACTATGTATAGAATATTGAGCTGCAGAGACGTATAGAAAGCAAGGTATGGAGGGCCCAAAGCTGTGATAAAGGATTTGTTTTCCTGTACATAATAGGGAGACATTGACAGTTATTACAGAAGGAAGTAATATATTCAAATTGTGTTTGGCTGAGTGCCTCTGAGATACAGGCAAGGAGATCAACTTGGAGCTTATTGGAGAGGTTAGAGGTAAAATTTTAAATGTGTGTTAGTTCAGGTCTACTAGGAAACAGTCGCTACAAGGATATTAGATATGCAAAAGTAGGAGCAGGGGAAGACTGGGGAGCTTTTAGATTGTGATGCAGGTCTGACTCTGGTGGAGAAGAGGGATGAAAGGAGAATTGGGTAAGAAGATTCAGAGACTGCAATACAGATCTAAAAAATTTTTGTCAGTCTGTGTGGAGTCCTTGAGCCAAAGTCATCCACCAGAGGAGTCCCACATATTTACAGAAGTGGGCCTGCATTAGTTCTACTGGGCTTAGTAATTGGCTGGGAGTAGCATGGGAAGTATACTTTGGTACAAACATGGTGGCTGGCCCAGAGGGGCAGCAGGTTGGACTGTAGGTCAGTTTCTAGGCTGAGTGTCTTGGGGTGATGGTGATATTAACAACATGAACAGGGAGAAGAGGAGGGTCCTGGAGGAAGATGAGACCATGAGTCTTGTTTGAGCAGAATTGAATTTGAGGTATTGGT
This sequence comes from Giraffa tippelskirchi, assembly GCF_054371585.1. Classification (NCBI taxonomy): domain Eukaryota; kingdom Metazoa; phylum Chordata; class Mammalia; order Artiodactyla; family Giraffidae; genus Giraffa; species Giraffa tippelskirchi. The sequence continues at coordinate 157,221,782 of NC_137275.1, forward strand.
GGAATATGCATTTGAAGAAGCTGAAGCAGTAGTTGAAAATACAAGTCTAGAGCTCAAGAGAGAGACTAGAAATGGAGTTACAGATTTAGTGACTCTTCTGAATGGATTAATGAGAATGAGCAAGATTTCCTAGGGATGGAGTATTGGGAAGAAAGTAGAAGCCAGGACATGGGGAAATAGAGCATGGAAAAGGACGGATTGCAGAGTAGCCTGAGATGAAGTAATCTAAGAGGCCAAAGGATAAATCTTAAATCAGGGCTTGTGGACTTAGTGTCAAATTCTGAACCTTTCTTAGGCATCAGAGAGAAGAAAGTCTACCTGATGATTTTAGGACACTCTGTGGTGGAAGGAGTTTAGGGGCGACTTGTCTGATGATTTGAGTGAGAGACAGAAAGGGTGAGACTGAGTATTAGAAAAGTGAGAAAGTGACCATTTGGGTAGTGAGGAACCTAGATCACCTTGCATGGAAGACCTGCTGAGACTTTTTGAGGTTTTTTTTTTTTTACTGAGTTGGGTCTTAGTTGCTGTGCGTGGGCTTTCTCTAGCTGCAGAGAGCAGGGTCTACTCTAGTTGTGGTGCATGGGCTTCTCTTTGTGAGGGCTTCTCTTATTGTGGAGCACAGGCTCTAGGCACATGGGCTTCAGTAGTTGCAGCATGCAGGTTCAGTATTTGTGGCTTGCTGGCTCTAGGGCATGTGGGCTTCAGTAGTTGCAGCCCTTGGGCTCATTAGCTGTGGCTCGAGAGCTGTAGAGTATGCAGGCTTCAGTAGTTGTGGCACACTGGCTTGGTTCCTCTGCAACATGTAGAGTCATCCCATACCAGGGATGAAACCCCTGTCCCCTGCATTAGCAGGTGGCTTCTTATCCGTTGTACCACCAAGGAAGTTCCCTGCTGAGATTTGATGCCTTGAATTTATAAAGTTTGCAAGGGTCCCCTCACCCAACATCATTTAGTGACAGGGGAGCAGAAACAGAGAAATGGGATGTCTGAGTTTAGCTGAGGTGGAGGATTGGTGAAGTCAAGTGGCCAAGGACTTCAAGGCCCACACAGGCTGGGAGATGTGAGACACATTGTGGTGGAAGCTCAGTGACCATCTTATGGGAATGAGAGTGGGGGCCTGACCTAACCTGAGTCAACTCAGAGCCCTAAGGGGGCTGGTCAACAGTGAGGTTGTGAGCTGCTTGTCAGAGGGTAGGTGCTCTGGCTTCTATTTCTTATGTCCTCTTTTCCCCCCACCAAATGACACTGTGCTTTGCTTTTAGAAATCTTAGATCTGGTTTTGACTGCTGAGGCTTGTTTTACTTGTTAAACATGCCGTATTTTAATAAAAATGCAAACTGGGGATTTACTTTGTAAGGATTCTCAATGTCTGTATCATCAGCGTACTAACTGATTAAACAATAAGGAAAGAAAATTTTGGAAAATATGAAATTATTGCAGTCACTGCATTATTTCACAGAACTTGCTTCATAGCTGCAAGTTTCTGTTTAGAAGTTTTCTGAAGCTCATGCCTTTAGGGATGTGAGAACAATTTGCACATCGATTTGTCTTCGTGGATTCTGTAATACGTGACTTACTGTGAATATTGAGCTAAAACTATATGTGGGGGTTTAGGTGAATTTTCATTCACTTGCATTTTTTGAGCAACTACTATGTGCCTAGCAAACCATTATGCCCCTGCCCACAAAGAGGTTATAATTTAGTTGGTGAGATTCTGGGGTGGATTACAAACTTCTCCATATGCCTGTATTCTCAGTGTATCTCCTGGGTGAGAAGATAGAACTGTAGGGACAAAGAGCCATCAGAAACGCAGATTGGACATGCCTTGGCTCCTCTAAGCTGGAAGTACCTGACAGAGGGTTCTAATTCCTGAGGGTGATGAGGGTCTAGGTGAGGTTGGGTGTTAACTGGCTGAGCAAGAAGATGGGAAATAGCCTGGCAGGATTGAAGGTGGGGCATCAGGCCTGTGTAGTGCTGCCCAGACCACATCCTGTTATGTGGGATGGGCTCCCCTCTGCTAGTCTTGCAGAGTTTTCAGTTTAAAGAGTTTCCATGTCCTTCTGCAGCCCACTCCAATATTCTTGCCTGGGCAATCCCATTGACAGAGGAGCCTGGCAGGCTATAGTCCATGGAGTCGCAAAAGAGTCGGACACGACTTAGCAACTGAACGACAGCAAATTCTGCATTATGCAGAGCTTATGGGTTGGTTTACCTTCCTGGACTGAACAGATTCTATGATTCAACAGACTGTGATTGGGCAATTTCTTCGCCAGGGAAAGAAACTTGACAGATAAGAGGGAGTAGGGTTATGGGCTGAGTAAGTGGGGTTAAGCCTGGCTTAATCCCACTTATTTATGGAGGAGGGAGAAAGGTGACCTTAGAGAAAGGCTGCACATGGGGATGGAGTTTGAGGGCAAATTCTGGCTTCCACTTAGGAAATCAGAAAATCCTGATATATGCTATCACCCATGGTTTGTTTATGTTGAATTGAGAGCCCCTGACCCCACCCCATGGTTCTTGAGCAGCTTTGAATCCAGGGATCTACAAGTTGGCAAGAAAAATGCTAAGTCAGTCTCTGTCCTCACATTCTAGCCCCAGCTTTTCCCTGCAGCCTCTGGCAGAAAAAGGCCTTTCTGGGCAAATTCAAATATGAGTTTGTTGGTTTTCAGTCCTGCTGATTTCCTTGGAGTCCTTTTCTGAGCATCTTGCCAAGTACATGAAGGGCAGGGCGTGGGAGGAAGGCTCTTGCTGGTTGAGTGGCTGCTCCACGCTGGGTGCTGCTGGCCTGTGTGGAAAATGCTCTGAGGACAGCCAGCCACTGCGGGGACTGTAGGTATCTTCACCAATGTATTTCACAAGGAGGATTTTGTTCTGTACATAACATTTTAATTTAAAATTTTTGAATAGATAACACAGGCATATTATCTCGAACTCAAGCATGAAAAGATACACAGGGAAAAGCAAGAAGCCTTCTCATTTATCGTTTCTTAAGAATCATCCCAGAGCTATTCTGTTAGCATATAATATTCATATACATTTATTTTTTAATATAAATGGTAGAATTATATATACTGTGTAATAACTTAGGCATGTTATTTTTAGATTGTCTAAAAAGCAAAAGCAAAGCATTTTCCCATATGATTATGGCAAAAACTATCATCATATTGAGTATTTGGGGAATGGGTTAAGAGTGGAGAATAGTGTGTATGTATTTGCATTTGTGTGTGTGTGTGTGTGTGTGTGTGTTGGAGTGTAACAGGTATCTTGACCCATACAGCCTACCTGCTTATTCTAATGACATTTCCCCAGTTTTTGTCAAAGTTCACATATGTGGGAAGTTAAAACCTAGACCTAGCAATTTAGCAGCTAAATCAGCTTATTTTCTATCGGAAAGTATATTTGGAGTAATGGTTGGTACAAAGTTCTCCTTGATATTTTAGGTGCAAGTGACAAAGGAAAGGCTCTTCTGTGGGATTATGGAAGGAAGAAGCATTCGTTCTGAATTCTGAGAAGCAGGAACAGTGAGAGAGCCACCTGCAGATTCTTGGGGAGTGGTACCCAGGTCACTGAACTCTGTTCCTGGTACAGTAGGACCAGGGCATTATGCAATGTGCTGAGGTAGAGGAGTAAACAAGGTCAGAAGCAGGCATTTATTCCACGGGAAAAGAACTTAGTGTTCAGATCGCTGAAGAATTGAGGACGTTCATGGCTGGGAGGGCACAGGACTGGTTGCTCTGTGAGGCCCTAGGCAGGCATCAGGGTGTCTCTAAGTGGTTTTGTATTTTTTTATTGGAGTATAGTTGGCTTACCAAGTTGTGTTAGTTTCTGGTGTACAGCAAAGTAATTCAGATACATTTATATGTGTATATGTATGAATTATGTTGTTTTTCATATTCTTTTCCATTATGGTTTATTATAGGCTGATGAATATAGTTCCCTATGTTAAACATAGGACCTTGTTGTTTATCCATTGAAGTGTTTTTTAATGGACATTCCCTTTCTCATTCTGTCTCATTTCCTCCCTGGTTTGTTTCATTGTCCTTCACATTCAGGAATATGGTTACTGGAATTGGGCCTGTTAACAGGAGGAAGCTGTTTTTGTCAAGTTGGAAGGACAAGAGTGAGGAATGTGTGCTGCTGTGGGGTTCACTCTGGGGGAAGTTGATCTTGTTTCCTCTCCTCTTTGTCCACACAGCTTTCCTTGGGCTGTGCTGTCCAGCATTTGTATGACATAACTGCCTTTTTGAAATGCTTGTCTTACTATATGGGGGGAGAAAGCTGCCACTTTGGAATGAAGCATCCCACGCTCTTTTCTCTAGAAAGGAATTCATTTCCAAGGAAGAAAGGAATGTAAATACGTAGTGAAGTACAATGGGGTACATTGCATGGTTACGATTGGGGCTTTTATTTAGACCAATCATGACCCCAAACTTGTTCTTAGAGACTGTTTCTGCTGTGTTCCATTTCAGATAGGTTCAACAGTAGACCTCTGATGGTGGACTTTCCCCTTTTCTCCGCTTTTCTCCATGCCTGTTGAATCTTGGCATCACTTAACATATTAACTCAAACTCTGGGTTCCTAAATGCACTCACTGAGTTGGCTCTTGTGCTGATTGGACCAAAGTAAGATTTCATTAGTAAATATGAGAAATGGTGACCAGCGAACAAACATTAGAAATAATTCAGATATTCACTAAGTTGTGTGTTTGGGAAGTGTTTTTTATTAAATGTGACTGTAGAGTCTGAGGTCTAGATTTTTTAGATAAAATTGATTTTTATTGAAATATAATTGATTTACAATGTATACAGTAAAGTGATTCAGTTATATATCAATACATATAACTGAATTCTTCTCCATTATAGATTATTAGAAGACACAGAATATAGTTCCCTGTGCTATACAGTAGGTCCCTGTTGTTCATCTATTTTATATATAGGAGTGTATATCTATTAATCCCCAATTCCCGATCTATCCCTCCTTCCCCTTTTCTTTTTGGTAACTGAAAGTTTGTTTTCTGTGCTTATGAGTCTATTTCTGTCCTGTAAATAAGTTCATTTGTACCATTTTCTAAACCACACATAAAAGTGATATCATATAGTATTTATCTTTCTCTTTCTGATTTAGTATGTTAATCTCTAGGTGAAGTCTTGATTTTATCACAGTAAGAAGCAGTTTAACTCTGTTCTTCAAGTCACAGACTGTCTTGGCTTCTATCTGGTCATGATGAGCAATGGATGAGTGAGTGGTAAAGTTTTCCCAGACCATATAACTTTGAGAAGCATGACCAAGTACTTGCCCTCCTCTTGGTGGTTCACCAGTGTCCATTAGCTCGATGTACAAAGACTACTCATTCTATCAACTCACTATGTTCCCAGTAGAATGTAAAATTGATCATCAAGACCAGGTTATGATGAGGACCAATAAAGGAATACAGTTGTCCCTCAGTATCCAGGAGGGATTGGTTTCTGCCCCCCTCCCCCATCCCACCCCCATGCCTCCCACCCCTCACTGATACCAAAATTGTTAGATGCTCAAGTCCCTTATATAAAATGGTGCAGTATTTGCATATAACCTACACACAACCTCCCCATATACTTTAAATCATCCCTAGATTACTTACAATACCTAATACAATGTAAATAGCAAGGAGAGATAAGAAAGCTTTCCTCAGGGATCAATGCAAAGAAATAGAGGAAAATAATAGAATGGAAAGACTAGAGATTTATTCAAGAAAATTAGAGATACCAAGGGAACATTTCAATAAATGTTCACAAATGGGCACAATAAAGGACAGAAATGGTATGGACCTAACAGAAGCAGAAGATATTAAGAAGAGGTGGCAAGAATGCACAGAAGAACTACACCAAAAAGATCTTCATGATCCAGATAACCACTATGGTGTGATCACTCATGTAGAGCCAGACATCCTGGAGTGTGAAGTCAAGTGGGCCTTAGGAAACATTACTACAAACAAAGATAGTTGGAGGTGATGGAATTCCAGCTGAGCTGTTTCAAATCCTAAAAGATGATGCTGTGAAAGTGCTGCACTCAATATGCCAGCAAATTTGGAAAACTCCGCAGTGGCCACAGGACTGGAAAAAGTCAGTTTTCGTTCTAATCCCAAAGAAAGGCAATGCCAAAGAATGTTCAAACGACTGCACAGTTGCACTCATCTCACATGCTAGCAAAGTAATGTTCAAAATTCTCCAAGCCAGGCTTCAATAGTATGTGAACTGTGAACTTGCAGATGTTCAAGCTGGATTTAGAAAAGGCAGAGGAACCAGAGATCAAATTGCCAACATCCGTTGGATCATTGAAAAAGCAACAGAGTTCAAAAAAACATCTACTTCTGCTTTATTGACTACATCAAAGCCTTTGACTGTGTAGATCACAACCAACTGGAAAATTCTTAGAGATGGAAATCCTGGACCACCTGACTTGCCTCCTGAGAAATCTGTATGCAGGTCAAGAAGCAACAGTTAGAACTGGACATGGAACAATGGACTGGTTCAAAGTTGGGAAGAGTGTATCAAGGCTGTGTACTGTCTCCCTGCTTGTTTAACTTAAATGCAGAGTACATTAAGTGAAATGCTGGGTTGGATGAAGCTCAAGCTGGAATCAAGATTACTGGGAAAAATATCAATAACCTCCAATACGCAGATGACACCACCCTTATGGCAGAAAGTGAAGAAGAACTAAAGAGCCTCTTGACGAAAGTGAAAGAGGAGAGTGAAAAAGCTGGGCTTTAAACTCAAACATTCAAAAAACTAAGATCATGGCATTTGGTCCCATCACTTCATGGCAAGTAGATGGAGAAACAGTGGAAACAGTGACAGACTTTATTTTCTTGGGCTCCAAAATCACTGCAGATGGTGACTGCAGCCATGGAATCAAAAGACACCTGCTCCTTGGAAGAAAAGCTATGACCAACCTAGACAGCATATTAAAAAACAGAGACATTACTTTGCCGACAAAGGTCCATTTAGTCAAAGCTTTGGTTTTTTCCAGTAGTCATGTATGGATGTGAGAGTTGGACTCTAAAGAAAGCTGAATGCTGAAGAATTGATGCTTTTGAACTGTGGTGTTGGAGAAGACTCTTGAGTCCCTTGGACTGCAAGGAGATCAAACCAGTCAATCCTGAAGGAAATCAGTCCTGGATATTCATTGAAAGGACTGGTGCTGAAGCTGAAGCTCCAATATTTGGGCCACCTGATGCAAAGAACTGATTCACTGGAAAAGCCCCTGATGCTGGAAAAGATTGAAGGCAGAAGGAGAAGGGGATGACAGAGGATGAAATGGTTGGATAGCATCACCGACTCGATGGACATGAGTTTGAGCAAGCTCTGGGTGTTGGTGATGGACAGGGAAGCCTGGCGTGCTGCAGTCCATGCAGTTGCAGAGTCGGACGCAACTGAGAGACTGAACTGAACTGAACTACACACAACCTCCCCATATACTTTAAATCATCCCCAGATTACTTATAATACCTAACACAATGTAAATGGTATATAAATAGCTTTAATTACAATGTGAATGCTATCTAAATAGTTGTAAATATGATGTAAATGATATGTAAATAGCTGCCAACACATGACAAAATCAAATTTTGCTTTTTGGAACTTTCTGAAAGGTTTTTTTCCAAATGTTTTTGATTCTTGACTTAACTCCATGAATTTGGAAGCTGCGGATCCTGGAGGGCCTGCTATATTCACATTGGTCCCAAGCAAGGTGGGGGCAGAGCCCACAGGAGCTTGGGAAGTTTGATCCTGTAGTGATTAGAGTATGTCTGTTACAGGCTTAAAAACTTGTATGTCTCAAGTTTGAACATATTTATGCTTCTAAGTCTTATCTATAACTAATTATTTTGCTCTTCTTTTATGCTAATTGGCCTCTAAATTTTTTCAAGTGTTTTATCCAGGTGTGTAAGATGTTGGCAACTGTGAGTGGTACTGATATGTATCTGATATGTCTAGGCTCTGAACTGATGTAGGATGTGGCAGTGGGTCCCTGGCTAGTATAGGGGGTGATGAAGGCATATGTGCAGGATGGGACGAGGGAAATAGGAGGCTGTTAGAGGCAGGAGGCTGCAGAACCAATGGACAAGAAAAGCACAGTGCTGTCACTGAGGCTCTTTCATGGGACACATGAACTTGCACTAACATCATCAGCCCTGCTGGGAGGTAGGAGAGAATGTGTTTTTTTGCAAAAGGAAAAATCAGATTCCTCCACCATTCTATTTGAGAGTTTAGGGTCTCCAGATAAACATCAGCATCTCTCATAGCAGCCCCTGATGTTTTATATACTTGTCTAGGTTCTAAGGATTAGGATTTCAGCATATCTTTTTAGAGGATACAGTTTAACTCACAGCACTCCCTGGCCCATCTCCCTCCTGGACTATTGTGCTGGCCTCTTACTATCTCTCCCTATTTTCAGAGTCTCCCCTCTGACCCATCCACACTACCAGTAGAATCATCTTCTATTATGTGGGGGAAAATTATATTATTCAATACTCTTTGTCTCTCAAAGGTTAAACTCTTGATTTGACAAAGTCCTTCAAAGACTGTTCTCATTTGAGAGTTGGACCTTTTGTTCTCCTGGCATAATATGGAACAGGGACCTGTTCTCCTTGCACAGGATTTTAATTGAAGCTGGCCTTACTGAGTTGGGTGTCTGACAGACACTACTAATTAATCTCCCTTCCTACTGGGCTTCTCAATCACCGTACCCTAGGAAGACTTTGGAAAGTGATTGCATTTCTTGCATGATTATCCCTAAGGATACTGTACTTGGGTATCTCCTCAGATACTGTTTTACTGTACGTTCACTTTTATGTCCTAAACTTTCTGTGGAAAAAGGCAAGACTGTCCATCATAAGGCAGTTGGGTTATATTTACTCATGAAACTGATACTTACAAACTGATACTTCTCTCTTTTGTTAGCCTAGTCTGACAAAATGACACATCTCTGGTGAATTTATTTACTGTGAAAACAAATGGGATGGGAGGGCACAGCCAAGGGTAAAAATGTTTTAATTGAGGATAAAGGAGGATTAATGAGAATAATAGTCACTTAGAGTTCAGTAGAATTAAAACATTGCTACCTAAGATAGCCAGTTTGCTATCTTAGACGGCTGTGCCTAGATTTATAACAATAAAATCAATAAATTCCAAGATTTAGTGACTGAGTCCCTAAGATCTTAAAGCGGGTAGACATTTGCCTAAGTAGCTAAATCTCAGTTAAACTTTAGTAGCTATATGTGTATGATCTAACTATATGCAGAGGGGCAGAGAAAGAAGCATGTAGGTCGTCTGTATCTAGAAAGTAGCTTTCAGTATAAGTGCTATAAATATAAATGTAGGAGATCACATTCTGGCCCACTGGGGAAGTATTGAAGTTGGAGTTCAAGTTGGTAGTTAATTTAAAGCTGCATAGCCTTAGGTGAGTGACCCTCTTCAAGCCTAATTTTCCAGAGCTACGTGGAAGTCATTTGGTACAATTCCTGGCAAAGAGTAAGTGCTTAAAATGTCAGATGCCAATTATTATTTTGTTATTATATGAATGACCCAAAACAGGGTCTTGCCTGCATTTGAGAACTTTTATAATTACTCCTTAATATCCTTAGTGCCTTAATGAAAATGCTGGTTAAAACTGCACGTGGTTCTTTTATTATAATTGATATTTTCTTGGTTGAGTGAAGGGTCTTTTATAAGTTATAGCTATAAGTGATCAGCTACTTATAAAGACCCTTCATATGTGTTATTTAAGACCTACCAACTATTGGAATAAGGCAACTTAAAAGGGTAAATACTATTTACTAAGAGCAGAAATTTTATCTAATGTAAATAAAACATGTGAAGGGAGCAGAAAAAACCTGGAATGAGGCAAGTGTTAAAAATTGAGAAATTCTGACAAATAACACCAAAAAAAGAAGAGCCACAAAAAACTATGAAGAGTAACTGAGGGCTGTATGGCAATTTTTTTTTTTTTTTCAGATTTCTGCATTTAGTTCTTAGTGTTGCTAAGAGGATGATTCTTATATTTTCCATATAGCTGTTCTCCTCATGTCAATATTGAAAAAAAATAGGGCTTTAAACTATACCTAGAGCTCTCTTTTGAGATATTTTCTCTCTGTAACATTTCTTTCTTTCCCACAATCAGGTGAAAATGAAATCCTTGCAACTCTGCATGCCATTTCCAACAAGAATCAGATCTGGAGATCGTATATTGGCATGGGCTATTATAACTGCTCAATACCACAGACAATTTTGCGGAACTTACTGGAGAACTCAGGATGGTAATGTATTTCTTGATGAGAAACACAAGTGCTGTGATTTGATTTGCATGACTCTGCTGTGCCCCAACTTCCTCCCACTCCCTGCCAAAGTCTCAAACTTGCCATTGTGTGTTGCTCAGGGCACAGGCTAGACTGGGTGGGAAGCACAGTATCTTTGTGTCGTTTGTCTGCTTTTGCATAAGCACACAGGTAATGGCAACCCACTCCAGTGTTCTTGCCTGGAGAATCCCAGGGACGGGCGAGCCTGGTGGGCTGCCGTCTATGGAGTCGCACAGAGTCGGACACGACTGAAGCGACGCAGCAGCAGCAGTGATGGTTAGTGAGGACATTTGTCCTAGATACAGTGATTCACTTCCCATCATTAGAGGAGCCAGATCTGGCCTAATCTCTCCTGCATTGCTGTTAGTTTCAGTATGGTTCATTTCTTTATTAATAGGAGAACAGGAATAAACTGTCAAAGAACTAGGGTTTTTGCTAAGTGTGTGTGTGTGCGCGCGCGCGCATGCACACGCGGAAGTGTTTGTATTGCTGAGGGTTTCGTTTCCACTGGGGTGTTGGTAAAAGTTTGGATGGTAAACTCTAAGTTTGATTTCAAAAGCAAATGGCCTGTCTCCTCCTCCTTACAAAACAAGCCTCAAGAGTACATGAATGGACTGCACATTCCAGCTGTCTGAATACTGGCCAGCAGTTTCGGCTCTTGGTGGCCGAACAGAACATTGACCATATTGCTTCCTGGCTGTGAGCGGATGTGTTCATTTACTTTAGAGCCACCAGAGTTTTGAGAGGCAGATAGTGCTGTTTGCTTTTCAGTCCTGATTTTGGGGTGATTTTAAGTATTGTTCCTTTGTATTCTCCGTAAGCTGATCTGAACCAGAGGGTGATACCAGCCCTCACCAGCCAGGACAGGGCGGGCTGTGCACATGAGGGTGGGTAGACTTCACATTATCACCGTTCTGAATGGTTGTCATAGAGATGGAACCAACAAATTCCGCTGACGTGAGGTGAAAATAAATGAGTAACATAGCCTCCAGAGAATACAAACATTTGGGCTCTTACAAGAAAATTTACATTAGGCCTAGATTATACTTTATGGGATCTACTTTTGAAATTTTCAATTGCTGATAATATCAGTTAACTAATATCAAGAGATTTACATTTTCTTTGTGACTGTTTCTGTTTTGTATAATGTTGGCACTAGAGTTGAATGAAAGAATCTCATGAATGTTTGTCCTACTGCAATTCCTTCTCCCCACCTCCATTTTTTTGGTCACAATCATAAAGAATACTGATTATTTTGGAATAAATGTTAATGCCATGTTGAATGTATCAAGCATCCTTTTTAAACAGGACAGAATGCTTTCTTGGATATGCAGATACTTTTTGTTTTTTAAATTCAGATACATCTAGGAACAGAAACCAATTGAGTTAAAATCAGTTGGAACATAGAAATTGTAGATCACAGACATTTTCTTGATCACTGGTTGCCTGAGGCAACTAAACCCTTTCATGTAGGATGGCAGGCCCTGTGTTAGCATTTTTCTCCTGAAATGAGGGTTTATTTAGTGTCTCCAGGCTTGAGACTCACCCATCTGAGTTCACTAATAAATGATTTTTAAGACTATTTATGCCTGTTTAGTAGTGTTAAAAAAAAGTATGGACAATAAAAGAAGTTTACAATTAAAAGTAGTAGGATCATATAGTTATCATCTTTGCAAGAAAATAATTTTATAGCTTTCAGCTTTTAGCAGTGCTAATTAGCATCAGCCTAAGCTTAGACTTAGAACAAGGAGAAAAAGGCTGAGCAAGGGAAGGGAAATACTAGATCCCAAAGTCTGTTAGCCAAGGAATAGCACCATCTTAGGTATGAAGGACTGTGTTTGGGAGGTTTGGGGCTTTTTCCTACAGGTAATTAGGAACCCATCCCCATTCGAGCAGGAAAGTTAAACACATATTTTCACAGAAATATTTGATAATTTCCTGTTTTAAGCACTGTGCTAGGCTAGTAAGACAACAAAGAAATGGGTGGATACAGGATGACACAAAGAGCATGTGTAACATAATCATCAAAAAAAAGATTGTGAACATGTTCCTGATACATAGAAGATAGTTAATAAATAGTAGCCAATGTCTTTAATATTTAGAACATAACAAATAAAATGAAAGTAAAGATTACATTAATCTTTCTACCCAGAGAAAACTACTGTTTACATTTTGGTTCACACATTTCTATAAATTTACAAAGCCAGGATTGTGGTATTTTATATTTTACTTTTTAAAATTAATGTCTCATGAGCATCTTCTATGTCAGGAAATCTTCTTTTATATATCATTTTCACAACCCATAATATTATGTGCTCTCTAACTTATTTAATCATTCTCCTTTTAGTAGACAGTTTGTTGCTCATTTTTCAATATTATATTCATTGCTGTGATGAATTCTTTGGATGGGCTGGCTGATACATGTAAATGCTTGGTTTTGTGTGTGTATGTGTGTGTGTGTCTAATTGTGTGTCTGTCTACATGTCAAATAATGATAGTGAGTAAAATGAAAATTTCATGTTAGCAGGCAATTTAAGCATATGTCTTTGTGTTGCAGACACATGTGTGAAGATCTATGTATGAAGATCTTATCTAATCTGAGATCACAATTGCCCCTTGTTGATGCCTTTTGCGTGACCCCATTTCTACTCAGATTCCCTTTCTACTTTGTCTACATTATGTATTGTGTGCCTCATTTATTCCAGTTCACCAGCCACTTAGAATCTGGCAAACTGATTTACAGTTGCTAAGCTAAGCTGTTCAAGGAATTAATTGAAGCAAAAATGTACTCTGCTGTACAAACAGTGTGTACAGCACACACGCACACACATACACACACACACACACACACTACTATACCAATGATCATTTCAGGGAAATTATTTCAACGTCTTAATGTTGTACTGCTTGATAAGGTAAGCTCCCCCACTCTCTCCTCCCTCAGAGGTAAGAAGACATTGATTTCAAAGCCTTACAAAAAAAAAAGATGGAAATACACCGAGTGTGATTACCATCAGGAAAGAAAGGAAAACACTCTTCAGGCTTGGAGGAATGAAAACAAAAGAGATAGGAAACAATGCTAATCACGTGTGGGAACATAGACTCCAGTCTGACACACTTTGGTAGTACAGTGAATAGATTCTTAATGAAAAGATCCCTCTGTCCCACGTCTTCAGCCATCCTCTCATCTCTCATTTTATTTAAAATGTTTATCACTCTGAAATGATTTCATGTATTTTATCTCTCCCCACTATAATATTTTCCTTGAGATCAGAGACCGTTACCCATCTTACTTTTGATGTATACCTGAACTCATCATAGTTTTTGGCACTTAGTGGGCATGTAGCAAATATTTGTGAGATGAGTAAATAAATGAAGGAATGATAAAAAGAGATGAAGGCACTAAGTGGGTTAACTCACATACCTGAAGACATATTTTTGGCTAATAGCTGGAGGATATAAGATTAAAATTCATGTCTACACAGCCTTCTATTTGAATTCTTGAATTTTGATAGCTGTGGAGTTAACTCCCATAGACTTCTAATAACTGGAGAGTGACAATTCTTAAACTGACCTCTGTTAATTTTTTAGGCACACATAGGACTTCTGGTTAGTATGAACAAAACTGCTCTCCCCCAAAGCCAAAAGTCTTGAGTATTAGATATTAGATTCCTGAACCATGATTGAGGTGAGCTTTCTTCTAAAATTCTGTTTCAAATACCATAGATAGGCTCAAGTGGATTTTAAGAGCCAGTTTACAATAAAACACATACTTATGATAAGATCCTTGAAATGTCAATATAAGATAACGTAACTTAGAGGGATAGAAAAGTATGTACTGATTATCCCCAACCAAAAGAGAAGTATTAGCACCATGATTTAATTCCAAGCTTCTTTAAAACAGAAGACAAAAAGTAAGCTTATCTATGTATTATCATTCTCAAGAAGGGAAAACTTAGTTTTCAGATACCTAATTCTAAAGTGAATGCATTTTGTGAACTTTTTCTGAATAGTGGATTCACAGTTTGGACATAGCCTTTTGTGTCCCTTACAGGATCACCCAGTATACTCCGTACCAGCCAGAGGTGTCTCAGGGGAGACTGGAGAGTTTACTCAACTACCAGACCATGGTGTGTGACATCACAGGCTTGGACATGGCTAATGCGTCCCTGCTGGATGAGGCCACCGCAGCGGCAGAGGCAATGCAGCTCTGCCACAGGTGAGAGGCCCAGGGCAAGGGACATCGGCCAGTCTCACCACCGCTGTGTGGGTGGGGCTTCCCCTGCCCCTATCTCTCTCTCTCTCACATACACACATACACACACACACACACACACACACACACACACACACACACACACACACGTATGAGATACATTACATCAGTATCATTATACAAGTTAGTTGAGATAATAAAAAGTTCAAAATATAGTGCCTTTAAAAAGCCACTACTGTTCATTGTTTAACATTATGTTCTTAAGAAAGACGTTTTGCTCATCACATACATAGTGTTGTTCAGGGATGTTACAGCAGCTCTGAGGTAGCATCATGGACTGATGCCCCCCTCTCTCTGCCTCATCTTCAGTGTGAAGCTTTCATCCTGTAGATGGAAGAAAAGGATACAACCTGAAAGTTGCAAGTTAAGTTTTATCCAGGGATCTTACTGAGGACAATAGTCCCAGAGACAGTCTTTCATACAGCTCTGAGGAACTGCTGCCAAGAGGTCAGGGAGGAGCCAGAATATGTCGGAGCTTTTTGCTGAGGGAAGAAAATCCCATGTAGTTGAACATCAAAAGATTATTGCAAATCACAAAAGAACAGACACCTCAGGTTAATGATGTTAATGCTTTTCAGTGTATGGGAAGATGCAAGAATCTGGGCTCATTGAAATTATTCCTTAGAAGTGCTTCTTAACTATCTTAGGTCAGTCTCCAAAGCATATAATACTTCCTGTTTTTCTCCATCCTGAACTCCTCTCAGGGTGCACCATCAGTAGGCAGCTACAGTGCTGAGTGGCTTCATCCTTGCAGAAGTGGGATGGCAGGCAACATTCTTTGTTTACTGCAGTGGTAGGCAATGGCCCCTGTCAACAGTCCTCCTGATCACAAGATGACTTGCTGGAGCTCTAGCCGTGTTGTCTGCATTCAGAAAGAAGTAAAAGACACTTCTAGCGAAATAAGCCAATAGTATTTTGGAAGCCTCTACTTAACAACTTACTTATGTTTCACTGACCACCCCTACCTACAAGTCACCTGGGGAAATGCAGTTTTTTCAGATGGGCACATTGTTGCCCTCTACATACTGGATTTCTATTATCATGGTTAACAGGGAGAATGCCTAGTAATCTGTAATGTAACATGTAAATAAGTAGCACTCTCTTTTATGATGAATTTCTTCTCAGGTTGTATTTAATGTTTTATAGCTTATTTTCTTTTTCTATTTCACAATATTTGGGGGAACATTTCCCATTTCTTTAGTGAGTTTTCTAAACTATGGCTTTTATTGTGGGAGTTTTATGTAACCTCACCTCTATTGTTACACACTGTTCCCATTTTTCACTGTTATTAGATATTTTTATGCCTCTTTAGGATAAATATTTGTCAGAAATTCTGATTATTTTCTGAGGACACATTTCCAGAAATACAGTTGCTGGGTCATGGTTAACGTTTAGTTAACAGCTGTTCTCCAGCTCTTTGCCTTCTTTCATTCTTTGCCTTGTGACTACATTTGACTTTAACTTCCTTCTGGGTAGATTCTCATGTGGATTGTCATCTGGTAGGGAAATGTGCCCACATTGATGGTGTCTCTGTCTGAGGTTTTGGGGTGCTGGCCCTAGTCCACTGGGTGACTGCAGTGGCTGTTAGCTTGATCCTAGTAGGACTGGGGGGCAACATTCTTTGTTTACACTCTGAATGCCCATGTAAGTCTCCTTCTTGGCTTCCAGAGGCTTGAGGAGTGGTTAAATGGGTTCTGGTACCAATTCCAGTCAGGGAGGGGGTTCCTCTCACACCAGCAAACAAACACCACTGGTGTCTGAGAATTCAGTTCTCACACCACCTACCTGGAGATAGCATCAGATTCCACAGGTTCATGGATCAGACTTATAAGACTGCACCCCATCCCTCTTCCCCTGCCCAAATTCAGATGCAAGCCATGAGCCCAGGTTGTTCTTTGTGCTTATGACCAGCTGGCTATAGATGAGAGTTCCAACAGCCCATTCTGACTCAGGAAGCCAATCTCAAGTCCAGGCTGTATTCAACCCACGGGGTTTTCATGATCCCCTCCTAAGGTTCCATTAAATTTACTAGAGTGACTCACTGAACTCAGAGAAACATTTTACTTACTAGAAGCAGTGTATTAGCAAATGATAAAACTCAGGAACAGCCAGACAGGAGGTGTGCATAGGCCTGGGTATGTTGAAAGGGCTCAGAGCTTCCATGCTGCCTCAGAGTCACCCATTCTTCCCAGATCTCCACAAGTTCACTGATTCAAAAGTTTCCTGAATCCCATCCTTTTCCTTTGAATGAGGACACTTTGTTTAGATAATCTGTAAATACTCCTTTGGGACTTCCCAGGTGGCTCAGTGGTAAAGAATCTGCCTGTCAATGTAGGAGATGTGGTTTTGACTCCTGGTTTGGGAAGATCCCCTGGAGAAGGAAATTACAACCCACTCCAGATTCTTGCCTGTCAGGCTATAGTCCACGTGGTCACAAAAAATCTGACACAACAGAGCAACTAAACAACAACAAATTCTCCTTTGGCAATAAGATTCACAAATGTTTTTATTTAGAAGACTTAGTTTCTTGTTTCCACTTGTACCTAATTACTACCCTTTTGTTTCTTTTTCCTCATAGTATATTTTTAAAAATTTAAACCAGTTCAAGATTGATTTTGCTAAATGCTAAATAGAATTTGAATTGGATTTCAGTGCAATTCTGATCAGGAAACATCACCGTTAGTTATTAGTGACTGATTATTTTTTATTCTATGCTCAGACTTTCCTTTAGTACCATCTCTTTTTTTGCATTCTTAGAAGATACTCTGATCTCTTTAATGTTCATGTTTGAATGCGTTTTTTCTTTTCAACAGGCAGAACAAGAGGAGGAAGTTTTTTGTTGACCCCCGTTGCCACCCACAAACAATTGCTGTCGTCCAAACTCGAGCCAAGTAATTAATTTTATTTGTATTTTGAACTCGGGAATAATATTATGCTCATCTCTGTTGTTTCTTCCTCTTATTTCCAAAGTGATTGGAGGTGAACCTGGTTTAAGCTGGGGTTGTTGAGTTTTACTTTCCCTCTCACTTTCTTCCCATGATCTTACTGGTAAGTAAACCGTGTCAGAATTCAGGGGAAAATACACAGTGGATTTGATTGCCTTTGCTTTTTATTAAGTTACCACATTGTTTTGTCTTCTTTTTGTAAAAAGAAGATTAAGAATATCAAAATAATTTCAACAGTGTTTTGAAAAGTTTGAAAAGCACAGAGTAAAAGTGGAACTCTCACACGCTGTCGTAATTTTGTATATACTCCTACAAACATGGCTCCTGTCTGAAATTCCTACAAACATGGCTCCTAGGAATCTACATAATACCTAGGTTAGTACAATGTAGATGAAAGCACATTTTTTTAATTGCTGTAATCAAATAAAACAAACACAGCACAGCTGCCACATGTGGGTGTGTTTATTTGCTTTCTTCTTGTGAAAGCCTTTCCCCTAAACCCATACCACCATTCCTTCAGAAGTGGTTTTCTAACATGATAGAAGTTAGATAGTTACAAGAACTAAGGAAGGTTTTCTTCCTTGTCTTACTGAGATTTCCATTCACCTAAGGCCCATTTGGCTCAGCTGGTAAAGAATCTGCCTGCAATGCAGGAGACCTGGGTTTGATCTGGGCTGGGAAGATCCCCTGGAGAAGGGAAAGACTACCCACTCCAGTATTCTGGCCTGGAGAATTCCATGGACTTTACAGTCCATAGGGTCGTGAAGAGTCAGACACGACTGAGAGACTTTCACTTTCGCTAAGGCCCATCTAAGGTCACGGTAGCGATGGCTCTTCCACTACCGGTATTGGTTCTATAGCCATAAGAAGGCATGTTCCTGCTCTTGTCCCAGGAGCATGTTCTGATAGGAAAGGGGGAGAGGAGCAGAAGGGTAGAAGTGAGAAGCAAGCTGAGCTGTTGGATGCATATGAGCCAGTGAGAAGCTCTGTTAGTATTGGAGGGCCAGGTGTGGAACGGGGGTGTATGTGTGCATGTTGGGAGGGGGTAGGGAGTGGGGCACTGAGGAAGGACACCGAATATGAATCTCTATCATGGAGAAGAAACTGTAGGTAATTTGATTTTCCCTGTAAACCAAAAACATGGTTGTTCTTTGTCTTTCCAGGTATTCTGGAGTCCTCATTGAGCTGAAGTTACCCCATGAAATGGACTTCAGCGGCAAAGATGTCAGTGGAGTGCTGTTCCAGTACCCAGACACTGAGGGGAAGGTGGAGGACTTCACAGAGCTCGTGGAGAGAGCCCACGAGGCTGGGGTAGGAGAACCTTTCCTTGTGGGGGTCCGTGGTGGAGTGTCTCAACTTTGAATGATTATTGTTATTCTTTTCTGTGGGTTTTAATTTCCACACCTTTATTACCTGGTATGGTAAAGCTGCCTCCTTCCTACCTCCTTTCTTCAAGTTTGCTTTCTTCACTGGCTCCTGGCACATAGTAGACATTCAGTAAATATTTGAAATGAATGAATGTAAACACATTTCACGGGGTACAAACCAACTCTGCCAGTCTGCCTGTAATGGAGATAATTTGATACCCTCCCACTGTTGTCAGGGAAGGCCACAACCTTTTCCATTTTCCCTTATTTCCTTTCTAGAGCTTGGCCTGCTGTGCTACTGACCTTTTAGCTCTGTGCATCCTGAGGCCTCCTGGAGAATTTGGGGTAGACATTGCCCTGGGCAGCTCACAGAGATTTGGGGTGCCACTGGGCTATGGTGGACCACATGCAGCCTTTTTTGCTGTCAGAGAAAACTTGGTGAGGATGATGCCTGGAAGAATGGTGGGGGTAACAAGGTAAAGCAGCTCATGCTTCTTCCCTTTTACTGTGGTTGTTGTTTTCCCTGCTCCTTCCCTTGCTCACAAAAGTTGTTGATTTCTCTTGGAATTTAACAGGGTCGTTTTGGGTCAGTTAAGGAAATGTAGAACATAAGAGTCAGAAGAGAGAGTATATTTAGGATACTAATGTTTGGGGTATCAGTGCCCTATCTACCCCCTAACCCATCCCAACA
This sequence comes from Giraffa tippelskirchi, assembly GCF_054371585.1. Classification (NCBI taxonomy): domain Eukaryota; kingdom Metazoa; phylum Chordata; class Mammalia; order Artiodactyla; family Giraffidae; genus Giraffa; species Giraffa tippelskirchi. Next base: position 157,241,394 of record NC_137275.1, read on the forward strand.
CACACACACACACACACCATTCTCCTATATTTAGCCCTCAAATGCCATGTACCTTTTCTCAAATGCCAAGAATTTGTGCATATTTGGAAAAGTATGCATGCAATGTATAACATATTTGTACTGAAGTTATAGAAATGAATTTATTTAGGTTGATGAAAGCCTTGAAAGACTGAATATTTTAGGTGTGTTCTATATCTAACTAGTCTCTTTCTTGAAAGGATTAGCTTGCCATGTGGCTGCTGTGTAAAGACAAGTGCAGTAAGAGACTATTATGCACACATTGTGACCCACATTCTTTCCTAGAGGCCTGCCCTCTGGCTATTTGAGTAATTTCCAAATGTATTGCCTTTTAAAGTATTTTTCAAACATATTTATTTATGTATTTGTTTGCATCGAGTCTTAGTTGCAGCACTGAGATCTTCAGTTGTGTCATGTGGGATCTTGTCGCAGCACGTGGGGTCAATAGTTGTGGTGCGTGGGTTTAGTTGCTCCATGGCACGTGGGATCTTAGTTCCCCACCAGGGATTGAACCCACGTCCTCTGCATTCCAAGGCAAATTCTTAACCACTGGACCACCAGGGAAGTCCCTCCAAATATACTTTATTGAGTGCTTCTCACAGCTAAAGATCATCAGGTTAAGAACTTAGATGAGTGCCATGATTATTACTGTGGAGATTTAGCATATTATTTTTGACCTTTCATAAAAATTGGACTATTAATGTAAGTGAATAGTCTGGATTAGTGCTTGATGTGATGGTGATGAGAAGTTCTGAAATACTTTCATTTTGTCACATGATAGCAAAAGGCACTTTGCTTTTTAATGTAAAAACGGTATTTTCTTCAGGTATTTTTACATTAGCTTCTTTCAATGATGTCTCTTCACCAGATGAGATGAGGCAGAGGTTTTTCTGATTTTAAAAGAATTTCATATATCAATTACTATCTTCTGATTTTTGTATTGAACTTCTGACCTTTTTGAAAAGTGGATCAAAGAGTTGATGAAATAGAAGATAAGACTGCTGAATCTCTGTGTTTATCTAGATTTTTAATTGCATTAAGAAAGAAGAGATTTTATTAGAGACAAGTAGTAAGATTAACTTTATTTATAGCCACCTAGTTGCTCAGATTTCTGGTATAAAAATTCTGTTTCCTTTGTACAGTATTTCCTTGTTCTCTGAGTCTTCCAAGAAGCTCAGAGTGAAGTTTAATCCTCGATTATCATCATTATTTTAGGCTGGGAAATTACTGGCAAATTTTCTTTTAAGGTTTCCAAGGTTTTATCTTATTGTAGATACCTCAGTGCCTCAAATCCTCAGGGTACAAACTGAAAATTAGTAGTCCCATTTGGAAGAAGATAGTTTGGAAATTGCTCTTTATGGACTAGCACCTAAGTAACGTTGCTGAATCCACTTCAAGGTGGAAAGGAAAGAAGCAGTTCTGTTTATGGCAACTCTCAGTACTGTGATGATCTGTGCTGACTGAATGTTTTATTCTTGGTCCAGGGATGTCAGTGGAAAAGAAGTGTATCGTCTGGCTCTTCAAACCAGGGAGCAGCACATCCGGAGAGACAAGGCTACCAGCAACATCTGTACAGCTCAGGTAGATCACAAACCTGACCTGCTCACTGAATGCCTTACAGTCTACAGAAATGATCTACTTGTTCATTTTACTGAGTTGTTGTTTCATTCATTCATATCTACCGAGCAGCTGGCACACCAGAAATGACAAGATCTTGTTGGTAGAGAAGCCTTGTGGTCTTGTCAGAATGCCAGTCCTGTATTTTACTGGGCTTCTATGTATGTACATACTTCACCTGTTAGGGTCTCTGGCATTCTTGGCTGCAGGGCAGATCTATTATGCATAGTAATTCTCTAAAGGCTGAAATGGAGGCGCTCCAGGTTAGTGTGAGGAAGGCGAGTAAAGATACTTGAGGTGACTGTATTGAAGGGATGGTTTAGATTGGCCAGTCAGTGGTGGTCATGGGGTATTCTTACCGAGAACTCATGAGAAGTATTCCTGAAATGGATGAGATGAAAGAGGAGGAGTTACTTGAACATTGCCCAAGAGCTCAGGTTAGAGGGAGCAGAATTCAGCCAATTCCTAGGATCAGGTGGAGGACCACACCTGAGCATATGATCCATTTTAGGTTCATCTCTTCCATTCAGGGCCAGAGAAAAAGATCTTGTGGATAACTCAGTAGGCAGTACAGTGTTCTTCCTCCTCAGGGCATTGGCTCACAGTACCACCACCAGGTTTTAGAAAGCCTCTCCAGGGATGCAGTCGACGATAAGGTCTTCTTACAGCTTGTTCTGAGTCTTCCCTGGTGGCTCAGCAGTAAAGAATCTGCCTTCCAATTCAGGAAATGTGGATTCAATCCCTGGGTCAGGAAGATTTCCTGGAGAAGGAAATGGCTACCCATTCCAGTATTCTTGCCCAGGGAATCCCGTGGACAGAGGATCCTGGCGTGCTACAGTCCATTGGGTTTCAAAGAATCGGACACAACTTAATGACTAAACAACACCAATAGTAATAGCTTGTTCTATAGTCATTGGTCTTTGAAACAGTATCCTCTTTTGGTTTTCTTGCATTATATTTTTTGTCTCAGGGAAATGGCTGCTTTTCAGGGAAGAGCTCCTTTAGTATCACAGGTAGGAGCCAGTTGTCACAAGCTTGTCCTCTGTTGACAGCAAATTGATCTTTATACGATGCCTTTACTTTCTATAGTTTACCCTTCATTTTTTGCTGAATTCTCTGCTAACATATCTTCCCTATCTCTGCTGCTTTCTGCTCATATTCTTCCAGAAGGTGTCTCTCTGATCATTAAGTACACTAAGGGTTTTTTGCTTCAAGGCTTGAATTTACTTTCCAGGTTAACTTGAGCTGTCTACAATGAACAGAAGTTGTTCCTACTTCTTTTTTTTTCTTCTAGTTCATGATCTCTAGTTTAAAAAGGAACATGAATCAACCTCCACAAGACTTCTGTGATGGGAGATTTCCAGAGTATTCTGTGAACTCTAGCCTGAGTTTTTATTTCCAGGCAGCATAGCCACGAGCTATGATACTCTATTCTATGGATGTTTTACTTCAGAAATGCACTCTCCATAGCTGTAAGGTGTTGTGGTCCCTCCGTATTTATTTCTAATTGTCACATGGAGTCCACAAGAGTGTTTGTACTCTCTCTGGGATTTGGTCCAAGAAAGCCTACTGCTGTGTTCTCTGATGTCTTCTTTTCTTCATTTTCTTTACTGACTGATTTCACTTTCTGGCATTTTTCAAGAACTCTTTCTTGTTTGGCAGTTGCCATAGAGATATTCCTTCTATCAGCCTCACAGAGGAAAAGTGTACCTAACACAATAGATGTGATACTGAACATCATCCAACTTCAAAGCACTGCATTTCTCAGCTGAGCAGTGTTTCTACTTCGTGAAGGGCCCCTTCCCACCTGGGAGTGATTGGCCATAAAGGTGGATCTTGAACTGCTGACCTGGTATGTTAGGACAAAGGTCACGTTAGTGGGACTGGAAACTTCAGAGACACTGTGATGCTGGACCGATGAGATGTTAGGAGCTGTGGGAGAACTGAATGGACTAAAGCAGGTGAGGAGTTGGAGACTTGAGTTTGGACCAGGTACCACGGATGATATTGCATGGTTAGAAGGTAAACAGGTGAGAGATAGAGCCAGAAGAAGGAGAAACAGGAGGTGGGCCTCCATTATTTTCCCCCAAGTTGGCACTCATTTTGGTATCTGACCCAAGCCACCCTCGTTTTATCCTTCTCCATGATCCAAGGTATCATCCCAGTGGTCCCTTCCTTGCTCCCTATGCTGGACTCCTTCCCCTAATCTTTGAGAGATTCAATGCCATTCTTTCCCATTTTGTATCACACTGGGATACATACTTCCCTGTAAATACTTCTGTGAAACTTCAATCAACAGTCAAAAGTGATAACTTACCTGAGAAGGTGACCTTACTGTCAGCAGGAAATAAGCCGTAGGTTCTGGTTTTCCCTTTCTAATATATCTCCTGCCATCTCCTTTTGGTTTTATTCTCTGTGTCCTGCATTTTTATCTTTGGTGATCCTTTGCTGTAAATTTACCATTCACCTCTTGGTTGACTGCAATTCGGTTTTTAGTGCTTTATTTGAGACTTCAACAGAATTATGCTCCCTCAGTTCTTGTGTGTTTGAAAATTTTTGTTGCTTTTATCCTTGAAGAACCATTTTATTACGCCTAAAATTCTTAGATCTCACTTTTTTCCTCTGAGGTCTTTGTTCCACTGTCTTCCAATGTTAAATATCACAAATCTGATGACAGTCTGATTGCCCCTTCACGAGTGACAAAATTATGTTGCATGAATGGAACCTCTTATTAATGGTCACATTCAAAAGTTTAGTGTAGTGACTCTAAGGTGCCTTAGATGCTGTTTTTTTTCCCTCAGATGGCCAGGCAGGTTATAAATGGTTCCCAACTGCATAGAGAAGGCAGGAAGTCTGATCATTTTGCTTAGTCCCTGTTTTCAGTTTCAGTATCTTTCTTCTATCACATTGCTGAACATCATTCTTTAAATGCTCTTTGTTTAGGCTCTCTTGGCGAATATGGCTGTGATGTTTGCAATCTACCATGGGTCCCATGGGCTGGAACACATTGCTAGGAGGGTACATAATGCCACTTTGATTTTGTCTGAAGGTGAGTCAGTTGTCTATTTTAAAAATTTTGTTTGCAACAAGACTGATACTTGTGAATAAGTAAAATTAAAAACTCACTGCATGTCCAATGTCACATGCAAAATTAAAAGTCAGATAAAAACTGGGGAAGAATATTTTCAGCATCTATGATTGACTGAGCGTTAATATATTTAGTATACTGAGCTTTTTCTCAGTCCCCACAACCCCATATACAAGAAGAATGAACACACTGAGAAAAAACTGAGCAAAGGACATTAAATGTAATTTGAAAAGAAAGCATACAAATGAACATACACAATTTCAACCTCACTATTAATCAAATAAATGTAAATTGAAAGAATAAAATAAGTGTTTCTCCCATTACATTGGAAAAGATTTAAAAAGAATACTGATATTGGTATGACTTTTATGAGGGCACTTAAACAATTTGTATCAAAAACTGAAAAAGTGCCTACAATTTGATCAAGAAATTCTAGGAATGTTTCTAAAGGAAATAATCAGATAAGGATGTAGAGGGTGTCCACTGAAACATTATTTGCAATATTACAATCTTGGAAATAGCCTAAATGTCCAGTAATAAGTAATTAGTTAAAATTATGGTACATAATTTAAGTTCGACTATTATATAGCCATTAAAAATAATGATAAGGGTTTTGATCTATTGAAAAGCCAAGTGTTCATGATATGTTAAATATTTTTTTCGGGATAAAGAAGTATATATATGTGATATATTACAAATAGACACACATACATATACACCCTTCTGGGAGGAATCTGTACAGAGGAATCTGGGTGGAATCTGGTACAGAGGAATCTGTACCAAAAAGTAACCATTAATTATTAGTGGATGGTAATTATGGTGATTTTTCCTCCATTTTTATATGTATTTCACAACTTTCTACAGCATAATAGTAAATATTTAATTTTTTTAAATTTGAAAGCAGCAACCAAAACTCTGGGTAGGACCAGGAACAGACTGTAGTAGGATTTACCTCTTCGCTTCTCTGTGAAGTCTCTAGGGCAGAGGGTCAGGTTTCTCTGTAGAGACTGGTGGCTCTCCTGTTTTGTCTAGGTCTCAAGCGAGCAGGGCACCAACTCCAGCACGACTTGTTCTTTGACACTTTGAAGATTCAGTGTGGCTGCTCAGTGAAGGAGGTCTTGGGCAGGGCTGCTCAGCGACAAATAAATATTCGGCTCTTTGAGGATGGCACAGTAAGTCAGACTTCCAGTTTTGCTTTACAAATTCTATAAATTTTCATGACTTTTCTCATGAAAATATCTTTTTATTTAAAAAAGATCTCAGTATTGGACCTTTGGCACAATCTGTTTCTTTGTAAACAATTTTCATTTCCAGTTTGGAACATTGTGACTTTTTAAATGGTAATTCATTGCCAACTTTCCTTAAGGTGTTGTGTTTTCATACGTGGAACTCTTAGGCACATATTTTGCTCATACTACTCCTTTGTTCACAATATGACTGTTCAAGGTAAAGGCTATGATAAGCGATAGGATGAGGCAAGTTAAGGGAAGAAAACGTTGAGCTTATCTAGTACCAAAATGTGTGCCCTGCAGCCCTCAGACTGTTAGAGTTCAGATGTGGCTGCAAAACTCTGAATCTTGTGGAGTTTGGGACTGGAGTAGCCTGCTTTGCCCAAGAGCCAACCTGGACATAATGATATTCTGTTTTTTTAGAACAATGGAGAGTTTTGTCCAGCACTTTCTCCCCTTGGACTTCTCTTAGAGTTTCAGCCCTGGCTTTTGTGTGTGTGTGTGTGTGTTCAATTCTTTTTTTGAAGCTTATTTTTAATTGGAGGATAATTGATTTACAATGTTGTGTTGGCTTCTGCTGTACAGCAACGTGAATCAGCCATAAGTATATATATATATATATATATATATATATATATATCCCCTCCCTTGTGAGCCTCCCTCCCACCTCATCCCGCCATCCCTTCCCTCTAGATCACTACAGAGTACTGAGCTGAGCTCCCTGTGCTATACAGCATCTTCCCACTAGCTATCTACTTTAAACATTGTAGTGGATATATGTCAGAGCTCCTCTCTCAACTCATCCCACCCTCTCCTTCCCGCTCTGTGCCCACAAGTCCATTCTCTAGTCTGCATCTGTATTCCTACCCTGAAAAGAGGTTTATCACAACCATTTTTCTAAATTCCATATATATGTGTTAATATAAGATACTTATTTTTTTCTTTCTGACTTACTTCATTCTGTAAGACAGTCTCTTAAAGTTCATCCACCTCACTACAACTTCCTCACATTCATTCTTTTTTATGTCAGCCCTGATCTTGGAATTTAGAGCTGATGTTTTCACTTTCATTTTCATTTCTATAGCTTGGTATTTCTCTTGATGAAACAGTCAATGAAAAAGATCTGGATGACTTGTTGTGGATCTTCGGCTGTGAGTCGTCTGCAGTAAGTAAATTAAAATACACACTCCTCATAAGGACTATTTGGGGAAGTGTCAGAGATGGCCTTGCCTCTTGTGGGCCTGAGTTGTGAGGGAGAGGGGGTCCAGAATGACCTTGGTGACCTGCTATTAAAATTAAACTACTGATTTTCCCTTGCTCCTGTGACTGCTGATAGTTAGAGGTCACTGCTCTGGGCCCCAGCCAGGAATGATTAGCCAGGTTAGTTGGAAGGACTGTTAATTGTACTTAATTGAAGCTATTTCTAATACAAAGCTTCATAACATTTACATCTTGGTTATGTTGATTCTGGGAAAACTGGCCTAATACGTGCCAGGTCGTTAATATGTGTTATGTCCCCAAAGTGAAAGTGAAAGTGAAGTCGCTCAGTCGTGTCCGATTCTTTGCGACCCCATGGACTGTAGCCTACCAGGCTCCTCTGTCCATGGGATTTTCCAGGCAAGAGTACTGGAGTGGGTTGCCATTTCCTTCTCCAGGGGATCTTCCCGACCCAGGGATTGAACCCAGGTCTCCCGCGTTGCAGGCAGACGCTTTACTGTCTGAGCCACCAGGGAAGTCGTTATGTCCCCAGGATAGTGCTAACTCAGACATATTTCCTGCCCTTATGGAGCTTCTAGTCTAGTGAGGATCTGAACAAGCACAAGAATGCAGTCTAGGTGAGGTATTATGATGGGCACTGTCTATGATGAGCACAGAGGAGGGGCTTCTCACCAAGACTCAGAAGAAATTCTCTTAAGTGGAGACCTGAAAGATGAGTAGGAGCTATCCAGAGACAATTGCAGAGAAGGAGGATGGAGCTAAAGGTGTTCCAGATGCTCGGAAAACCAGCCGCAAAGGCTAGGAGGAGAGAGATAATATGAGAAGTAGAAGCAGTGTGATGTAACTGAGTTGGTTTCTAAAATGATGAAATAGCAGGGACATGTGAGGATAAAATTCTATGAGATGGAAGAGAGGCATCAGTAGCTACCTACACTTGTAGCAAGGTGTTAATCACAACACTCTGCAAGGCTTAAAGCTGAAGAGCCACTCAATAAATATTTGCTAAATGAACCAATGAAAGGAAGCAGAAACAGATTCCAGAGTGTTTATCAGTGCTGTCTTGGTTGTCTAAGTCCTCTTTGAGACCTGACTTCAAATCAGAAAACAAATGTAAATTATCAAAGAAGTATTACACTGTTCACTTTTAAACTAATTAATAAACAAAACTGAATAAGTATCCTCCCTCTAGAATTCTGCACTTAATTTAAATTTAATCACAGTATTTGTTCCATGCATTTGAGGAATTTAGGGAACACCCACTGAGGGCTCCAGAGAGCCATTCTATCAGCCTGGAGAAGAATGAGGAGCAAGCCATGTATTTAATTATATGTTTTGGATATTTTATCAGACATATGGTTTGCAGATATTTCCCCTGTTCTGTGGGTTGTTGGTTAATTCTCTTGATAGTATCATTTAATGCACAAAAGTGCACCTTTATCTGTTTTTTTCTTTTGTTGCTCATGCTTTTGGTGTCATAAAGACATCATTGCCAAATTCAAGGTCATGCAGATTTGCCTCTATACTTTCTTCTAAGAGTTTTATAATTTTATTTTATTTATTTATTTTTTAGTATTTAATTTATTTATTTTGGCACACTGGTTCTTAGTTGCAGCATGCGGAATCTTTAGCTGCAGCATGTGGGATTCAGTTCCCTGACCAGGAATCAAACCTGGTCCCCCTACATTGGGAGCGTGGAGTCTTAGCCACTGGGCCACCAGGGAAGTCCCAGATATCATAGTTTTAGCTTGTAGATTTAGGTCCTTAATCCATTTTCAATTAGTTTTTGTGTATGGTGCAAGATAAGGGTCCAATTTCATTCTTTTGCATGTGTATATCCAGTTTTCTCAGCATCATTTGTTGAAGAGACTGTTCCTTTTCCTATTGAATGGCCTTGACATTTGTATTTTATTGGAATTGTTCTCAAAGACAAAAGAGCAGTGTCAGATAAGAATCCTGACTTAAGCTTTATCATGGTAAATTTTTAGATAGCCCTTTAAAATAATTTACTGTAACTTGCTTCATTATTCATGGAACATGCAGGAGATGTCAACTTTTCTTTTTGCAGTAAAAATTGTACAGCTTTTATTACTGTCGCTAAGTTCAATGGAACTTAAACATGGTATTTTGAAGAATTGCTACACTGCGTGACCCTGACATCTTTGCACCATGCCACATGTCCCTGATAGGGGGTGGGTGGTTGGGTGGTAGGGAATTTCTGGTGCTGTATCAGAACACATGCTTAATGGAAGCCTGCTTCACATGTGGTTCCAGGCATGATTTCTGCCCTTCAGTGTCTGTGATCTCTCCATGCAGGAGCTGGTTGCTGAAAGCATGGGTGAGGAGCGGAGAGGTATTCTAGGGACTGTCTTCAAGAGGACTAGCCCATTCCTCACACATCAAGTGTTCAACAGGTTTGTGTGGCTTGTGTGACTTCTGCGTTGGGAGCACAGTGGAAAGTGGCTTCAACTACGATACAGTTATTGTGGTTCAGCCTGCTGCTGCTACTGCTGCTGCTAAGTCGCTTCAGTCGTGTCCGACTCTGTGCGACCCCATAGACAGCAGCCCACCAGGCTCCCCTGTCCCTGGGATTCTCCAGGCAAAAACACTGGAGTGGGTTGCCATTTCCTTCTCCAATGCATGAAAGTGAAAAGTAAGAGTGAAGCCGCTCAGTCGGGTCCGACTCTTCGCGACCCCATGGACTGCAGCCTACCAGGCTCCTCTGTCCATGGGATTTTCCAGGCAAGAGTACTGGAGTGGGTTGCCATTGCCTTCAGCCTGAGTAACTGCTAAATATCAATTCTAACCTGGGCACAAAGCACATCATATTTCCTGATGGCTCTGCTCCCTGGGCACCATAACCCCTAATTCTGCTCCTGAGAAGATAGGAGTTTGGATGCATGGTTGCCAGGCTGAAGATTGTACCCAGGGACTCAGCATTGTCTTCTTTCCAGCACTTTTTCTCGTGCCCATGGGCAGCTTCTTGTCCTAGGGAATCCTCTGTGGTTTGTGGGGGGTGGTCCATGCCCTTCTCTCTGGTACTTTGTTGGCATGTTGCTCATGGCCTAATTTGATCTGTATGTTGAAGGTAGATCTCAGCGTATCTTAACCTTTTAGAAAGATGTGTGTGGGCTCTTATTTAATTATATTGGTCTAAACCCTGTGTTTTATGTTCACAGCTATCACTCAGAAACAAATATTGTCCGATACATGAAGAGATTGGAAAACAAAGACATTTCCCTTGTTCATAGCATGATTCCACTGGTAATTATTGCCTTTATTTCCGTTCCTCACCCCACCCTGATTCCATCTCTTTGGGTCACACCTAATATGCTGCAAGAGAGATGAATGGTTGGCCTTTCAGGGAGATGGGAGGACCGATCAGATGGAACATAGAAGTCACTAACGTAATACACTTTGGCTGTGCTTTTTAAAGGGGTCCTGTACCATGAAGCTCAACAGTTCATCTGAACTCACGGTAAGTAGGTCACGTCTATTAAGAGGGGACTTACCAGAGGCAGTGTCTTGGCTTGTGCATAAGTAGATAATGAGAGAAGCTGCCACTGGGACTGTGATTAATAACTATGTTGGAAATCCTTTACCTCACTCTTAAACAATCTTGGCAGAAATCCTAACTTTATCACAACCTGATCATTTACATTTATGACCAAAATTATTTTCAAATATTAAAATAAGTAAATATATAGCATTTATGTCTGCCTACCTCTCCCCCCTCAGACTCCCTTTTAAATCTGCCATATTAAAAGCTTTTATAAATTTGTAGTTGTTAAGCTCAGGTGCAATTAAGCTTTCTATAAACCATTTCTCAGTGCCAAAAGGGTTGAGATTGAGGTTTTAATTTATTCCTTGTATCAACAGAAGGTTTTTGTATCCTGCTGTGGTGTTTGGTAAGTATCTGTACTAGGCCAGCATGTTTCTTTTTTTCTATAGTATTATTCTGATATAACAAATCACATCAGGAAAAGAAAATCATTTTATATTGTAATAGGATTTTCCCCATTTACTCTTATGTTGGCGTTTTGTTCTGCTTAATGAAAAAAAGAATAATATATGTGCTATGCAAGAGTTTGAATAAACCATGCTTGAAACAACTCATTGAGTTTCATGGATATAAATCAATTTAGGGGCCTTTTGATCCTGAAAAAATAGGAAAAAGTTATATTTTTGTGTAAGTGCCCTTTCCGGGGCCACTGTGACTCACTTGTACAATGAAGACAGTACTAGTACTTTATAAGATTGCGGTAAGAGTTAAATGAATGAATTTATTTAAAGTGCTTAGATTAGTGCCTGACACATAGTAAGCACTTTCTGTGTTAGCTATTGCTATCATCATCATCATCATTATTAAAGTTAGTATTGTTATTACTATTACAATGTATACATATGCATAAGTTTTCTCTTCTCGCTCTTCAGCCTATCACATGGAAAGAATTTGCAAACATCCACCCCTTTGTGCCTCTGGACCAAGCTCAAGGGTACCAACAGCTTTTCCGAGAACTCGAGAAGGATTTATGTGAACTCACTGGCTATGATCGAATCTCCTTCCAGCCTAATAGGTAAAGGGATTTCTTCTTCTGTCTTTTCAGTTATCTTTTGTAGTATAATACCCCCTGGGATGGATGACTAGAAGGTCCAAAGTGGCCTCATTCTTAGAGCTGGACAGGTAGTGATAGCTGTTGGCTTGGAGTCCAGTTGAGTATGTGGACCTCTCCAGTGGTTGCTGAAGTTCCCTCACAGAATTGGGTCTGGGTTCAAAGTGGGGTGTTCCAAGGTGGAAGGATGTGGAAGCTGCAAGCCTTTTGAGGCTCAGCCTCTGGAGTTAACACAGCATCCCTTCCAGAGCATTCTATCTGTCATAGCATTTTAGGGCAGCCCAAATTAAATGTCAGAGGGGGCCAACATGTGGTTGTGCCCTGGTTCACTGTGGGCCATCTTTGAAAGGTAATTACTATATCCACCTTACAGTTTAAGAATCAGAATTGAGCTCCTTAAATGCAGCAATGCCTCAATCTAGTAGGACCAGTTTGTTCTGGATCCTAGTTTGTTCTGTCAATAACCTTGAAAGTTCCTTTCCCCTTTTCTGGCCTCAGTCTCTGTAAAATAAAGAATTTTGAGCAAAAGTGATTTTCAAAAATAGGCAAGCTCATGGAAATGTAGTGGCCAGTCAAGTGTGACTTTGACACTCCTCCCAATGAGTACTGGGGTCTATATTCCCTCTTGTATCTGAGTGGAAGTTTGTGACTGCTCCAACAGAATGCAGTGGAAGTAACTAACTATGCATGGCTTTAGAGACTAGGACTTAATGGAAACTTTGAGACTCTTGACTCCATCATAGAATAGCAAATCTCTTGTCCTGTGCCTTCCTCCCTGCCATGGACTCTGAATGGCTTCTGTAGGCATCTGTTGATACAAGTTGACAATGGCCCTTCTGTGAGCTTGATGGCAACAGAAGAGACAGTACACATTAGGTCTTCTCCCAGCACAAACCCCTTAACTAGTGAGCAAGTCTCTCCTATGTAAGATGCTTAGCAGAACATGGTATAAGATGGCTCACTGTAGAGGATGAGTGGATACTCCAAGGTTGTAGGATCCAAACTTGGTTGGAGGATCCAAATCAAGTTTCCAAATTTGACTTGGAAAAGAAACAACAAGCATATAAGATATCTTATGTTTTGCATGGAAAGGAATGGAATACATTTGCCTTTAAACATGAAAACAAAAACAACAACAACAAAAAAACAGAAGGATATCATAACATCTCCTGGGTACTTGTTAAAAAATATAAATTCCTGGGCCCTCTTCCAGACCTACTGGTTTTCAGGGGTTGAGACTAAAAATCTTTGCTTTTAAGAAGCAACCAAATGATTCTGATGCATATCAAGCTTGGATCTACTGGATCTGTGGTCTTTCTGTCTTCATGGGAATAGATAGGCAGGCAGACATGTCATCAACATGTAAGTTGACATCTGAGGATATCTTCAGAAGAGGAATCGTGTGTCTGCCCCCAGCTTCTCCACCTCCCACTACTCATGTGGTTTCTCCACCAGCAGTCACAGCATTGACATCACCCAGAAGCTTGTTAGAAATGCCAAATTTCTATTTCAAGATAAACAAATCAAATGATTTTAAAACTGACATTTATTGGCTCACTTTCTGAGACAGGAAGTAATCAGATCTTAGTCAGATACTATTACACCTTCCCTCCTGTTTTGGTAACATAGGTAACAGCAAAACCGTACACTTTATGAAAACAACATATACCATACAATACAAACCCTTTAGGAAGAGGGCATGTGACAAATAAAAGGACACAAAACCTTTTAACTATTAGACTCTAAAACACTCATTTCATAAATAAAACGGAACTGACATTTATGAAAGTCAGGTTGTAGTATACCTTCATTAAAACATCATCATGCAGCTTTTTTTTTTATGAGAGGAACCTGAGTGAATTTACGTGAGGCAATAATACCTTAAGAATTGACAATGAAGAAACTGCCCTCTAGTGATGGAATATGATTACATCTTATGTATCTTATTGGAGAGCAATTTTGCAAGACCACTTTAACATTTTTTAAATCATTAGCTCTCACAGAAAATTGAGGTCCTGGGCAGAGTCTCCAGAAGACTGACTGAAGGATGAGGAGGTTCTCCTTTTGTAAAGCAGTGGTTCCCAGGCCTGGGCTGAAACTAGACTCATATGATGAGTCTATACAAAATCCTGGTGTTCAGCTCACAGTCCCAGATAGAATCAACATCTTGATGGGGAAAGAGTACGATAAGGGAAGGGATGCGCGCATGGGTTTTTCTTTAAAGCCCCCCAGGTGATTCCAGCTTGCATCCAAGGTTGAGAACCATCATCTTGTAAGTTTCTCTCTTTTCCTCAGTTGACCTGATGCTCTTTCTCTTACTTTCCTCATTTGTATGATTGCCAGTGAGACCCCATTTTCCATAAAGGAGGAAAAGAAATCATTATTATTTTGTAGTTCTGGGCAGTGATGCTTTCTCCAGCTCAGAACTTCCCAGACACACCACCCATTTCCAAGAGCTGACTTGAGAGTTACAGAGGCTCCGTTGAAGCTTAGTAGATATTTCTGGTCCTAAGCAGAGGCTGCTGTGACAGATCAGGAAATGCCTCCTTCTTTGTTGGGAAAATACAGGGGCTATGTTTCCAGTGAGTTAGGAAATTTGATGTCTCATTTGGGAAAAGAGAAAGGCATCTACCACATATTGTATGTGAATGATTTTATTTTTAGGTTACTACAGCCTCCATCTTGGTTTATTTGTGGTAGTTTTTTTTTCCCACAAGAAGATTATAAATTCCGGGTCTTATAGTTCTGTGTTCCAGGTCTCAGAGTTAGTCTACCACAAGGTTAACTCCTTACAGTTTAGTTCGTCATGATTTACTGCTGGCTAGTGAAATCTCAGTGACCAATGTAAGCTTGATAGTTACTATAAGAAGAAACACAAGTTTCTTGACCACTCTGCATAGAAGAAGAATTTAGTGTACCATGTCAGCCACTGAAGTTATACTTGTAAAACAGAGGGTTTAGTAATCCCTTATTATCAAGAGACCATTTCCTGATGTTTTTATTATGCCTGACTAGTTGGAATTGGTCAATGTGTCTATAGAGTTCTCGAGTCCAGTCGCCAAAAGTTTGGAATCTAAATATGTTTCCCTTCCTTTTTTGTTACTGCATGATATTTAAAAGATAAGTATGACATAATTTTTAGGAAGTAGCATCAGCTGCTACTTCCTAAAATATTTTCTACCTTAGTTTTTCATTGTGGTAAAATATCCAGAGCATAATTTACTATTTTACCTGTTTTTAACTGTCAAGGTCAGTGGCATTCATTACCTTCACATCATTGTAAAACTATCAACTCCATCCAGTTCCAGAACTTCTTTATCTTCCCAAATTGAAATTCTGTACCCATTAAGCAATATTTCCTAACTTTTCCCTTACCCTAGCCCCTAGCAACCATGATTCTACCTTCTGTCACTATTAACTTGACTCCTCTAGGTGCATCATATAAATGGAATCATACAATATTTGTCCTTTTATTTGGCTTATTTTACTTAGCGTAACACCTTCAAATTTCGACAATGTTGTGGCATGTCAGGATTTCTCTCATTTTTAAAGGCTAAATAATACTCCATCGTGTGCATATACCACATTTTATTTATCCATTCACCCATCAGTGCACATTTGGGTTGTTTTGACCTCTTGGTTATAGGGAATACTGCTGCTGTGAACACTGGTGTACAAATACCTATTTGAGCCCTAGCAGTTCTTTTGGGTGTATACCCAGACATGAAATTATTGGATATATGGTAATTCTATGTTTAATTTTTTGAGGGACTGCCATACTGTTTTACAGATCTATGCAGAGGCATAGATGGAAAGAGGATCAAAGAATGGACACCCAAATAATTATCTCAAGGTGATAGAATTTCAAGTGATTTTTATTTTTTGTCCTTATGATATTTTAGATTACTAAAAATTTTTTTAAAAAATCATGATATATATTATTTTAATACAATTCAAAAATGTTATTTTTATGGTGGGGGACATGCATATGGCAAAACACTTTAATTTTTGATAAGATACTTACAGATTCATTTTCACTCTGGCACTCTTGATCTCAGGGGGGTTTTGCCATCAGTTGATGGCATAATGAAGTTGGCTTTGAACCTGCCCTGGGGTTGAGGCAGACCACCTGTCTTCCTTTGCAGCAATGCAGTACTCAAACAAAATGAGGCAGGCTTGCAACAAAGAGAAAAATAACCAAGCTCAGTAGAATAAAGGAGTATTTAACATCAAGTGGACTCAAAATGCAACTCTACGGTTCTAAAATGCCTAAGCAGAATTGCAATTTTCAGGCGTAAACCTGAGGGTTTATGCATGTTTTTCTGATGACTCTGCCTGGACTCCACTCCTGGGCCCTCATAATGTCTTCCAATCCGGCGCAGTCCTGTGTTACGCTCACAGAAGGCATTTATTCTCTCTTTCCCTAGTAGTTCCTGCCTGGATGGAGGCTGCCATATGGCCTTTCTCTTCAGTGCATTTTTTTTTTTTTCTGAGGGGAAACCAGCAGCTCAAAGGAAACGTTAGCACCCGGAATATGTCAGGTCTCCAGAGCTCTGTTATGTGGCTTCCTGCCTAGTGCTAGGTGTAGCTTCCTCTCCTGTACAGCAAGCAAGGAACACTGCCTTCTTGATTTGATTGAGATTTCATTGAGGGATGGCTGATAAATGTGGATGATGAAGGATTTTATAACCATAAACCGTGGCATGAAATCTTTGGTTCGAGTAGCCAAGCCTTCACATGGTCTATTTCCTGCGACAGTTAGATCCCAAAGTTGTTTAAAGAACTTAAAACACAAATGTCGAGAAACTTGTCCCCATTTCTCTTATTTATTTGCTCAGTCTATAAACCCAGAGAGCATTTCCAGATTGGTGGAGAACATAGCCAAATAATATTTAATTACCTTTCCATTTCCTACTGTGCCCAGGACAGTTTGCTTCAGCTTGCTTCCCATACCACGGTGACACTTTGAGAATCATTCAGCAGCACACAAATACTCTGGGAACTGTTAGGTTAGAATTATGATGTACCATTTAAGGCAGACAGAAACAGTAATTAACACCTTCCATGGATATCTAAAGTGAAAGACAAGCTGGAATTATTATTAGCTTACTTGGCTTATAATAGTGAGGAAGTTGTTTTTGTCTTTAAAAACTGCAAACTGTGATTTTGAGTATAGATGGAACTAGCAGTTACTTTCCTGGAATCTCCTCCTGGTACGGTTCTTAAATGAGGTGTGAACAGGACACAGTCAATGACTCTCCAACTTGATTATACATGAGAATCACCTGTAAGGCTTGTGAAATTGCTCAGCCCCACCATCACAGTTTCTGATTTAATAAATCTGGATTGAGGCCTGAGAATTCGTATTTCTAATATAATCCTGGGTGGTGCTGATGTGCTGGTTTGGCTACTACACCGTGAAAACCACAGGGCTGCAGGATTTTCAGTCCTGGCTTCATATTAAAATTACGCGGGGAGCCTTTGAAGTATACCATGTCCTCCCCACCCCATCAACGAGCTACATTGGAATCTCCTCCAGGGGCAGTGCTCAGGCTCACCGAGTGTTTAAAAAGCCCTTAGGTGATTGTAATGTACATTACTGGGTTGGAAAGTGTGTTGCCCTGGAGGAACCCCAAAGAGGGAGGTTTAGTTAGATGACTAATATCTTCTTAGAGTGAACTTTAAAACTGGCCTTTGAAGGCTAAGTCATGACTGTGGTGTGCAGATCACTGTGTGCTGTCCTTAGTCACTCAGTTGTGTCCAACTCTTTGTGACACCCCCTGACACCACCACCCCCCACCGCCTCCACTGGACTGTAGCCTATCAGGCTTCTCTGTCCATGAGGATTCTACAGGCAAGAATACTGGAGTGGGTTGCCATTTCCTCCTCCTGGGGATCTTCCCAACCAGGGATCAAGCCCAGGTCTCCTGCATTGCAGGTGGATTCTTTACCATCTGAGCCACCATGGACAACAAAGAGCGTCAAACACTTGATATTGGCCATCTCCCTCCCCTTCTTTCCTAAGTTCATGGACAGTGTCATTGAGCAGACATGTCACTGATCATTTCTGACTTGGTTTCCTAGAGGGCCTAGGGCTTCCTTTGTGGTTCAGCTAGTAAAGAATTCGCCTGCAACGCGGAAGACCTGGGTTCAACCCCTGGATTGGGAAGATCCCCTGGAGAAGGGAAAGGTTACCCACTCCAGTATTCTGGCCTGGAGAATTCCATGGACTGTATAGTCCATGGGGTTGCGAAGAGTCGGACATGACTGAGCGACTTTCACTTTCCTAATGGGCCTAGTGTAGCTTCAGAACCCTCCCCTACAGAGAGCTCTGGGAGGCCAAATATCAGAGACCCTCTCTGATGAGTGACTGATTTCCAGGGAGATACTCAGACTGCTAGAAAGAGAAAGAAGGATGAAGGATGAAAAGAGCTATCTTTGGGGAAATATAAAGCAATGAGAAGGATCTCCTCTCCCCAACTTCTTGACTCTCAAGAGTATAGTTGGATTATTTGCAGTTTGTAAGCTTTTGGAGGGGTTGTTGTACTTCTTCAGTCCTTCAGTTGTGTCTGACTCTTTGCGACTCCAGCGGCTGCAGCACCCCAGGCTTCCCTGTCCTTCACTATATCCTGGAGTTTGCTCAAACTTGTGTCTATTAAATCAATGATGCCATCCAACCATCTCATCCTCTTATGCCTCCTTCTTTTCCTACCCTCAGTATTTCCCAGCATCACCATCTTTTCCAGTGAATCAGCTCTTCATATCAGGTGGCCAAAGTATTGGCACTTAAGCTTCAGCATCGTACTTCCAAAGAATATTCAGGGTTGATTTCCTTTAGGATTGACTGATTTGATCTCGTTGCAGTCCGAGGGAGTGTTCTCTAGCATCACAGTTTGAAAACATCAATTCCCTGATGCTCAGCCTTCTTTAGGGTACAACTCTCACATCCGTACATGACTATTGGAAAAACCATAGCTTTGGCTATACAGACATTTGTTGGCAAAGTGATGTCTCTACTTCGTAATATGCTGTCTAGATTTGTCATAGCTTTTCTTCCAAGGAGCAATTGTCTTTTAATTTCGTGGCTGCAGTCACTATCTAGTGATTTTGGAGCCCAAGAAAATAGTCTGTCACTGTTTCCATTTTTTTCTCTATTTATTTGCCCTGAAGTGATGGGACCAGATACCATGATCTTAGTTTTTTGAATGTTGAGTTTTAAGTCAACTTTTTCACTCTCTTCTTTCACTTTCATCAAGAGGCTCTTTAGTTGCTTTTCACTTTCTGCCATAAGGGTGGTGTCATCTGCATTATCTGAGGTTATTGATATTTCTCCTGGCAATCTTGATTCCAGTTTGTGCTTCATCCAACCCAGCATTTCACGTGATGTACTCTGCATAGAAGTTAAATAAGCAAAGTGACAATATACAACCTTGACATACTCCCTTCCCAATTTTGAACCAGTTCATTCGAGGGATGGTTCTCACATTTGGCTGAACCCCTAGGATTCTGATTCAGTACACTTGGGGTGTGAGCCAAGACTTTATATTTCTCCCTAGTCCCCCGGGGATATGTGGGGTTGTTGAGTTTGAAAACCACTGCTTTAAGGTGCTCTTGAGATATCAGAAAGATTAGGTTGGCTAGATCCATCCAGATGTTTTTTGCCCAGAATTCAAAGGTTAAGCATAGAATTTAGGTTATGTCAAATTAGATAGAGATTGGTAAGAACATGTTGAGGGGGTTTTATTTAAATCTGTTAGAAGAAGAGACCTAGATACTGTTTGGAATATTTGAGTTATGCAACAGAGAATTTGATTAAAATTGAATTGCTTCTGAGGTATGGAAGCATATCCTCTTTATCCTGCCTGTTTACCATGTTTTCTCACTTTACTATGTTTTCTTGAGAGTGGTCCTCTGAGGTTGCCATGTACTGATTCAGATCATTTTGACACAGTAGCTGTTTTGTTGATCATTTTACTGTGATTGGTTTTACCATAATGTCAGTTTCTTAGCCAATGTTTCACTTGGATCATTTTTTATTCCTAACTACTTGATGGTATTTTTAAAGTAAAGAAGGTTTTGGACAAGGACAGTTTGGCATTAAAATGTTGACCATCAAAATGTTATTTGTCACAAGATACTTAACGTTGTCTTGAGACTCTGGCTCTCAAGTGCATTGTGATTCTGCAAGCCTCTTACAGAGTCATGGTCCTGTGAAATGTCCAGTTCCCCTGAGAAGGCCACTCCTGTGGACTTCCGATGCAGGCAGGACAGGGTTCTGGTCCTTCTCAAGGTCCTTCTGAAGAGGACCTTGCAAAACCTCGGGTTCTTTTCATTCATCGACTTATCAAGACCACAACAACTAACTGCAGGCAGTAGAGATCAAGCCCTGAGCCTTTGGAGTGGGAGCACTGACTCCAAGACCCTAGACTACCAGAGAACTAACCCTAGGAAGTATCAAATGATGAGAACTCACACAAAAGAAACCACTCGAATATAAGAACAAGCATCACCCAACCACCAGTAGCAGCCTGTGCGTGATGCCTAATCTAAACAACAAACAAAACAAAAATACAAACCCAATCATCAGCAGACAGGATTACCACCTCACTCAGCCTTGTCCATCAAAGGAAAAGCAAACACAAACAAAAACTCAGCACAAATCTCACCTTATACCAAGTTTACACAAACCACTGGACCAACCTTAGGGAGGCAGAAACCAAAAGGAAGAAAAGAAATCAACCTTCTTCAAGGAAAGAGTTCAACTCTCCTTGAAGCCTGGGAAAAGGAGACCCCAAACACAGTTAGTTAAAAAAATAATAATGAAAAGGCAGAGAAATACTACACAAATGAAGGAGCAAACTAGAAATAAAGAAGTCCAAATAAATGAAGAGGAAATAGGCAAACTACCTGAAAAAGAATTCAGAATAATGATAGTAAAAATGATCAAAAACCTGGAAAACAAAATGGAGAAAACGCAAGAATCAATTAACAAAGACCTAGAAGAATTAAAGAATAAGCATACAGAAACAAACAACACAGTTGCTGAAATTAAAAATACTCTAGAAGGAATCAATAGCAGAATATCTGAAGCAGAAGAATGAATCATTGAGCTGGAAGATAAAATGGTGGAAATAGCTTCTAAAGAACAGAATAAAGTAAAAAGAACGAAAAGAGCTGAGGACAGTCTCAGAGACCTCTGGGACAATATCAAACACACCAACATTCTAATTATAGGGGTCCCAGAAGAAGAGAAAAAGAAAGGGTATGAGAAAAACTTTGAAGACATTATAGTTGAGAATTTCCCAGCATGGAAAAGGAAATAGTCAAGTCCAAGAGGGGCAAAGAGTCCCATACAGGATAAACCCAATGAGAAACATGCCAAGACACATACTAATCAAACTAACAAAGACTAAACACAAAGAAAGAATATTAAAAACAGCAAGGGAGAAGCAACAAGTAACATACAAGGGAAACCCCATACACTTAACAGCTGATCTTTCAGCAGAAACTCTGCAGGCCAGAAGGGAATGGCAGGATATATTTAAAGTACTGAAAGGGAAAAATCTACAACCAAGATTACTGTACCCAGCAAGGATCTCATTCAAAATTGATGGAGGAATCAAAAGCTTCTCAGACAAGCAAAAGTTAAGGAGCATTCAGTACCGCCAAAACAGCTTTACACAAATGTTAAAGGGACTTATATAGTCAAGAAATACAAGAGAAGAAAAAAGATCTACAAAATCAAACCCAAACAATTAAGAAAATGGCAATAGGAACATATATATCAATAATTACTTCAAATGTAAATGGATAAATGCTCCAACCAAAAGACACAGACTGGCTGAATGGATAAAAAAAATAAGACCTATATATATGCAGTCTACAAGAAACCCACTTCAGATGTAAAGACACATATAGACTGAAAGTCAGAGGAAGGTAAAATAGATTCCATGCAAATTGGAAGCAAAAGAAAGCCGGAGTAGAAATCCTTATATCAGACAAAATAAACCTTAAAATAAAGATTACAAGAGATAAGGACACTACATAATGATCAAAGGATCAATCCAAGAGGAAGACATAACAATTGTAAGTATCTATGCACCCAAATAGGAGCACCTCAATACATAAGACAAACACTAACAGACATAAAAGGAGAAATTGACAGTAACACAATAATAGTAGGAGACTTTAACATCCCACTCACACCAATGGACAGCTCATCAAAACAGAAAATTAATAAGGAAACGCAAGTCTTAAGTGATACATTAGATAAGATAGATCTCATTGATATCTTCAGGATATTCTATCCAAATGCAGAAGAATAAGCCTTCTTCTCAAGTGGATATGGAACATTCTCCAGGATTGACCACATCTTGGGTCACAAATCAAACCTCAGTAAATTTAAGAAAATTGAAATCATATGAAGCATCTTCTCTGACCACGATGCTATGAGACTAGGTATCAGTTACAAGAAAAATGTAAGAAACACAAACACATGGAGATTAAACAACATGTTTCTAAATAACCAACAGGTTACTGAAGAAATCAAAAAGGAAATAAAAAATTTCTAGGAACAAATGACAATGAAAACATGACAACTCAAAACCTATGGGATGCAGCAAAAGCAGTTCTAAGAAGGAAGTTTATAGCAATACAATCCTACCTCAAGAAACAAGTAAAATATTGAATAGACAACCTAATTTTATACCTGAAACAACTGTAAAAGGAAGAACAAAAATAACCCAAAATTAGTAGAAGGAGAGAAATCATAAATATCCGAGCAGAAATAAATGAAAAAAAAAAAATGAAAGAAACAATGGTAAAGATTTAGAAAACTAAAAGCTGGTTCTTTGAGAAGATAAACAAAATTGGCAAGCCTTTAGCCAGACTTATCAAGTAAAAAAGAGAGTAGAATCAAATCAAAATAAGTAGAAATGAAAAAGGAGAGGTTACAACAGACAATGTAGAAATACAAAGGATTATAAGAGACCATTATGAACAACTATATGGCAATAAAATAGATAACCTGGAAGAAATGGACAGATTCTTAGAAAAGTTCAACCTTCCAAGACTAAACCAGGAAGAAATAGAAATTATGAACAACCCAGTCACAAGCAGTGAAATTGAAGTTGTTATCAAAAATCTTCCAAAAAACAAATGCCCAGGACCAGATGACTTCACAGGAGAATTCTTTCAAACATTTAGAGAAGAGCTAATGCTGATCCTTCCAAAACTCATTCAAAAATATTGCAGAGGAAGGAACACTTCCAAACTCATTCTATGAGGCCAAAATCACCCTGATACCAAAACCAGACAAAGACAACACAAAAAAGAAAACTACAGGCCAAATCATTGATGAACATAGATGCAAAAACCCTCAACAAAATTTTAGCAAACAGAATTCGGCAAAACATCAAAAAGCTCATACACTATGATCAAGTTGGGTTTATTCCAGGGATGCAGGGATTCTTCAATATATGCAAATCAATCAATGTGATACACCATATTAAGAAATTGAAAGATAAAAACCACATGACAATCTCAATAGATACAGAAAAAGCCTTTGACAAAATTCAGCACCCATTTATGATTAAAACTCTTCAAAACATGGGCATAGAAGGAACCTAGCTCAACACAGAAAAGGCCATATATGATAAGCCTACAGAAAACATTATTCTCAATGGTGAAAAACTGAAAGCATTCCCCCTAAGATCAGGAACAAGACAAGGGAGTCCACTTTCACCACTATTATTCAATATAGTTTTGGAAGTCCTCGATACAGCAATCAGAGAAGAAAAAGAAATAAAAGGAATCCAGATCAGAAAAGAAGAAATAAAGCTCTCACTGTTTGCAGATGACATGATACTGTACATGGAAAACCCTAAAGATAGTATCAGGAATTACTAGAGCTAAAACAGTGAATTTAGCAAAGTTGCAGGATACAAAATCAATACACAGAAATCACTTGCATTTCTATATACTAACAATGAAGAATCAGAAAGAGAAATTAAGGAATCAATCCCATTCACCATTGCAACAAAAAGAATTAAACATCTAGGAATAAACTTACCTAAGGAGACAAAAGAGCTGTATACAGAAAATTATAAGACACTGATGAAAGAAATCAAAGATGACATAAACAGATGGAGAGATATTCCATGTTCCTGGATAGGAAGAATCAATATTGTGAAAATGACTGTACTACCAAATGCAATCTACAGATTCAGTGTGATCCCTATCAAATTACCAATGAAATTTTTCATAGAACTAGAACAAAAAATTTCACAATTCATATAGAAACACAGAAGACCCCGAATAGCCAAAACAGTCTTGAGAAAGAAGGATGGAGCTGGAGGAATCAACTTTCCTGACTTCAGATTATACTACAAAGCTACAGTCATCAACACAGTATGGTACTGGCACAAAAACAGAAATATAGACCAATGGAACAAGATAGAAAGCCCAGAAATAAACCCATGCACCTATGAGTACCTTATTTTTGATAAAAGAGGAAAGAATATACAATAGGGCAAAGAAAGCCTCTTCAATAAATGGTGCTGGGAAAACTGGACAGCTACATGTAAAAGAATGAAATTAGAACACTTCCTAACACCACACACAAAGATAAACTCAAAATGGATTAAAGATCTAAATGTGAGAACGGAAACTATAAAACTCTTAGAGGAAAACATAGGCAGAACCCTCGATGACATAAATCAAAGCAAGATCCTCTATGACCCACCTCCTCAGTTCAGTTCAGTTCAGTCGCTCAGTCGTGTCTGACTCTTTGCGACCCCATGAACCACAGCATGCCAGGCCTCTCTGTCCATCACCAACTCCTGCAGTCCACCCAAACCCATGTCCATCGAGTCGGTGATGCCATCCAACCATCTCATCCTCTGTCGTCCCCTTCTCCTCCCGCCCCCAATCCTACCCAGCATTAGGGTCTTTTCCAATGAGTCAACCCTTCGCATGAGGTGGACAAAGTATTGGAGTTTCAGCTTCAACATCAGACCTTCCAATGAACACCCAGGATTGATCTCTTTCAGGATGGATTGATTGGATCTCCTTGCAGTCCAAGGGACTCTCAAGAGTCTTCTCCAACACCACAGTTCAAAAGCATCAATTCTGCGGCGCTCAGCTTTCTTCACCATCCAACTCTCACATCCATACATGACCACTGGAAAAACCATAGCCTTGACTAGACGGACTTTTGTTGGCAAAGTAATGTCTCTGCTTTTAAATATGCTATCTAGGTTGGCCATAACCTTCCTTCCAAGGAGTAAGCGTCTTTTAATTTCATGGCTGCAATCACCATCAGCAGTGATTTTGGAGCCCAAAAAAATAAAGTCTGACACTGTTTCCACTGTTTCCCCATCTATTTCTCATGGAGTGATGGGACCAGATGCCATGATCTTAGTTTTCTGAACACTGAGCTTTAAGCCAACTTTTTCACTCTCCTCCTTCACCTTCATCAAGAGGCTCTTTAGTTCTTCTTCACTCTCTGCCATAAGGGTGGTGTCATCTGCATATCTGAGGTTATTGATATTTCTCCCGGCAATCTTGATTCCAGCTTGTGCTTCTTCCAGCCCAGCGTTTCTCATGATGTACTCTGCATATAAGTTAAATAAGCAGGGTGACAATATACAGCCTTGACGTACTCCTTTTCCTATTTGGAACCAGTCTGTTGTTCCATGTCCAGTTCTAACTGTTGCTTCCTGACCTGCATGACCCACCTCCTAGAGTAATGGAAATAAAAATAAAGTAAACAAGTGGGACCTGATTAACTTAAAAGCTTTTGCACAGCAAAGGAAACTATAAGCAAGGTGAAAAGACAATTCTCAGAATGGGAGAAAATAATAGCAGATGAAGCAACTGACAAACGATTAATTTCCAAAATGTACAAGCAACTCATACAACTCAATACCAGAAAAACAAACAACCCGATCAAAAAGTGGGAAAAAGACCTAAACAGACATTTCTCCAAAGAAGACATACAGATGGCTAACAAGCTCATGAAAAGATGCTCGATATCACTCATTATTAGAGAAATTAAAAACAAAACTACAATGAGATACTACCTCACACCGGTCAGAGTGGCCATCATCAAAAAGTCTACAAACAATAAATGCTGGAGAGGGTGTGGAGAAAAGCTAACTCTCTTGCACTGTTGTTGGGAATGTAAATTGATACAGCCACTATGGAAGATGGTATGGAGATTCCTTAAAAAACTAGGAATAAAACCACCATATGATATGACCCAGCAATCCCACTCCTAGGCATATACCCTGAGGAAACCAGGGTTGAAAAAGGCACATGTATCCCATTGTTCATTGCAGCACCATTTACAATAGCTAGAACATGGAAACAACCTAGACGCCCATTGACAGATGAATGGATAAAGAAGTCGTGGTACATATACACAATGGAATATTTCTCAGTCATAAAAAGGAACGCATTTGAGTCAGTTCTGATGAGATGAATGAACCTAGAACCTATTACACAGACTGAAGTGAGTCAGAAAGAGAAAGATAAATATTGTATTGTAATGCACATATACAGAATCTAGAAAAATAGTACTGAAGAATTTATTTACAGGGCAGCAACAGAGAAACAGACACAGAGAATAGACTTATGGACATGGGGAGAGGGGAGGAGCTGCTGCTGCTAAGTCGCTTCAGTCGTGTCCGACTCTGTGCGACCCCATAGATGGCAGCCCACCAGGCTCCTCCGTCCCTGGGATTCTCCAGGCAAGAATACTGGAGTGGGTTGCCATTTCCTTCTCCAATGCACGAAAGTGAAAAGTGAAAGTGAAGTCGCTCAGTCGTGTCCGACTCTTAGCGACCCCATGGACTGCAGCCTACCAGGCTCCTCCGTTCATGGGATCTTCCAGGCAGGAGTACTGAGGGTGAGATATATGGAAAGAGTAACGTGGAAACTTACATTGTCATATGTAAAATGTATAAATCTGAAATTACAAGCACCTAAATTTTCAGTTATGATTCATACATAACATGATCATTTTCTCTAGGGCACAATTTTTAATACCTTTTGACTTGTATCAATACAACATCCCACTTCGACTATTATAAATAAAGCATGCTACTGTTTTCTCAGTTCAATTATAGTATAATTCAGCATGAATTTTGGTGACTTCTAGGATTCACCCTAAGTCATGAATTGTGGCATATTCTGCTGTCATGCAAAATGGGTTCTATGTTAACTTTTTCATAAGTTTAAAAACCATGCAGAAATTTAATTTTTATTTTATAGTGGATTTACAATGTTGTGTTAATTTCAGGTTTATAGCAAAGTGAGTCAGTTATACATATACATATATCTACTCTTAAGATTCTTTTCCTATATAGGCCATTACAGAGTATTGAATTGAGTTCCCTGTGCTATGCAGTATAATCACTTTGTTTTGAATAGATGTCAGAAAACCACTATCCTAGCTGTCCTTCCACATGTAGTACTTTTCTGATGAGTTCTCAATCTGGGTTATGCAGATAAGCAGATACTGTTCATAATGCCTTTTCGCCAACAGATGGCACTAATAATTCCCTTTATTTTCATAGTACCCCAGGAATAATCCTTATGTAGGATTTAGAATATATCTTTTGCACATTTTTGGAACATGAGTGATTTTAAGAGTATCTAAGCCAGAAAACATCCAGCATTTCTGATCAAGTCTTTGGCATACTGCCTTTCTCTTGGATTACTGGCTCCTAGCTCAAGTCTCTTCTTGCCTTCTTTGATTGATCTTCCAACACAAGATGAGTAGAAGTCATGAGAAAAACAGAGAAGGACATACAAAATCCATTTTAAAATTAATTTTTATTGGAGTATAGTTCATTTACAATGTGTTAGTTTCCACTATACATCAAAGTGAATCAGTTATACATATAAATACATCCACTTTTTAAAAAATTCTTTTTCCAAATAGATCATTACAGAGTATTGAGTAGAGACAAAGTCCATTTGTTGAAGTCCTTTTCCATGGGTGAAATGATGACATTAATGTTGTCTGGACTGAAGAAGAAGTCAATTTTGAACAAATTGACTAAACATTTATTGCAGAGCTGCTCCATGCATAATACTAGTCTATACATTCCCTGAGGTCCAAAAAAGAAAAATAATTTATAAAATGCTTGGTGGTGACGGCAATAATGGTTCTCATTTACCTGTGTTTTGTCTATGCACCACAGTGCCTGGCAAATAGAAAGTGCTCAATTACTAGAGCAGCTTACACTTATCATTATTCCTTAGCTCATCTAGTCTCTTCTGTTGCTCTGTGGCACCCACACTGTGGAAATCACCACTTTCCTTTATTCCTCCAGCCAGACTCCAAGCCTTGCACCCCCAGATGTTTTCCTCTGTTCTGTCCTCTTGTCATGCTGAGCCCTAAATCGTCAATCCTGCCGTCTCCTGACACCAAACCATCAATGTCCCTATATATACTAGTTTGCAAATAGTTCAACTTCAACTGGTTCCATCCCAGCACTTTATCAAAAAATGTTTTCTAGTGTTCAAGTTTAGCTTTTCATTTAGAAATTAAACAATTTATCTAGTTTATTCTTAAACCTTGTTCTTTTCTAGAGTATGATCTCATTATTACGTGGTGACCAGGAGGGATGAATGCCAAAACCACTGGGCCTTCCACAGAGTCAAAAGATGGTGTAATTTTGTGAAATGGAGGAAATATGCATTTTGAATGGGATTAAAAAACCTATTACTCACTTCCTTTCCTTCCTGCAGAGAGTACTGAGAACATTAAGTAACAGTTTATGATTGACTCAGCACCCCTCCCTGGAATGTTAGTCATTAAGTGTGCTCTAAAAGTGGTGCCTTCAAGGACTGCTAAGATGGGTATGGCCAGCCTCTAGCAGCCATGAGTATGTGGGGCTTAGGAAAGCCGACCCCGAGTCTGTCGGAAATGGTACCACACTGAAAGTGTACAATTCCTTTGCAGTATAATCTGATCATTGACTAAATATTTAGTGATGTTAAGAAATTATTGTTCATCATTTTAGATGTGATAATTGCAATTATATTTTAAAAAATAATTCTTTTTTAAAATTAGTTTATATATCTATTTTTTAACTTTACAATATTGTATTTGTTTTGCCATACGTTGACATGAATCTACCATGGGTGTACGTGTTTTCCCCTTCCAGAACCCCCCTCCCACCTCCCTCCCCATTCCATCCCTCCGGGTCATCCTGGTTTGAATTGATGAAATGACATGATGCTTGAGTTTTGCTTCACAATAATCTAGTTCAGAGTGAGAGGGTTAGTGAGGGATGTAGGTAGAAACAAGATTGACCATAATCTTTTCACTTTTAAAGCTGGGTAATAGGCACAATGTGGTGGTCCCTTACATTCTTCTCTCTACTTTTGCACAGTTTTGGAATTTTCCACAATGAAAATGATTTTTTTTAGATGCATGGTCCTGAGCGAGGGTTGAAATCCCACCTCTGAGGAGGAATGGGTGAACTATAGTGCACAGACCAAGTGTTGTTCCGGTTGTTCAAGAATTTAGGCTCATGCAGGGGTCCTAGGTGAGCTTACTGTTTTCTAGGAGGGACTTTGTGTCACATGTTGGTGAACACGCAGCCCGTACCTGATGAATATTGAATGAGTACATGAAGGCAGAGAGGCATAAAGCTCTGACCCTTTTCTTCCTGTCTTTGCAGCGGAGCCCAGGGGGAATATGCCGGGCTGGCCTCTATCCGAGCCTACTTAGATGCAAAAGGAGAGACACACAGAACCGTGAGGATCAACCATTTGCTTACCACTGGAGTGGGTGGGGCGAGGGCAGTGGGTTCAACTTTAGGGTCCCTTTTGTTCTGTGGGACACTCCCTCCAAGTCTTCTTGGAAGAAGTTGGGGAAACATATAATCAAGAAACAAATGTCTATGAAGTGGCTATTACGATCCTTGCCTCTAAGATGTTTCACTGGACCATTTTGAGGAAAAACATTTTGAGATAAAAGCCTTCTCAAACCCAGTCTGTAAAAGTTAGCCAGTTGGCTGCAGAACTGCTGCCCCCAGGGAGCAAAGGGAGGAAGGGGCAGGACTTGCCATTCCAAGTCTCCCTCCTTGGCTCAGCCCTGGCCCCAGGCCTGGACAGAGGGCAGAGAACGAGCTTTCATTCTTCTGTAACTCCTACTGTGCCCGAGCACAGTTCTTGTCCTATGTATGCTCAAAAAATGTTTATTGAATAAATAAATTCCTTATTAGTGATTCTCAGCTCTCAACAACAAAAGAAGACATGGAGCAGAGTTCACGGTTCTGTTTCATCGTTTGCTTTGAGTGAGAGTCTAGTCTCCAGGGCCCAAAATGCTTTTGGAGGCCCTTGTGGGACCAGCAGGTGCTAATGGGCTCCACAGACCTCCAGTAATCCTGAGGCAATGCCTTTAGCAGATGACCTAACAACACAGGCTTCAGATTGCGGCCGAAGGAGGCCTGTGTTCCTGGTGGTGGCCACGCTGACCTTGAACTTCATGAGCTGCGGAGGTGACATTAGTGGGTAGAAGTCAGGAGCAAGTCACAAGTGTCTGCCCAGCCTGGGAAGTGAAAAAGGGGCCGGAGTCCTTCTGGCTGCCCACAGAAGTAGGGTGCAGTTGGTGGTCAGTTCAGTTCAGTTCAGTCGCTCAGTCATGTCCGACAATTTGAGACCCCATGAATCGCAGCATGCCAGGCCTCCCTGTCCATCACCAACTCCCTGAGTCCACCCAAACCCATGTCCATCGAGTCGGTGATGCCATCCAGCCATCTCATCCTCCATCATCCCCTTCTCCTGCCCCCAATCCTTCCCAGCATTTGGTGGTAGCCCAGTCTTAGTCCATTCCTAGTTTTATTAAAGCTGGAAGATTATTTATGGCTAGTTACCTGGATTTTGCAGGGAAGAATTTAAATACTATTTTACTTCCCTTTCACAAAATGGGAGGAAAAACTTTTTTCTCCCACCTTCCTGATATCACAACTTTTTTATTTTTTATTTTTTTGCCTGGGTTTGAATTCTTCGATTTTCTAAGGAAGGGTTAGTTTGGAATTAAAGTTGTTCTTTGGACCTCAAAATCTCGGCACTTTCATAGAGTCAGAAAGCAAACGTTGGGATTCTGGTTGTCCAATGAGAGGCTGCCAGATGACTGACGTTTTAGAGTTGCCTTTTCTATTTTTCCTCCATAGTTTCCTTGTACTGAGTAGCCCCTGGAACTCCTTGTTGTTAATGCTCTTTAACCATGAAGTTTCTAGGACTCTGGGAGAAGGAGCTGTTCATCCTGTGTTACTATCTCCATGTTATTCCTGCTTTATGGGGAAGCCACTGGGATCCACACTGTGGTGTTTGTGGAAGGCCTGTGACCAGCTAGCGAGAAAAGCCCAGCTAAAATCCAGGTTCTTTCTACTCTGTGACGCTTCCCATCCCACACTGGTTCCTAGTTCTCCAGGCTGACCCCAGGAACTATTTGTTAATGTCCAGGAGTTGGGGGTCAAACTAGAAAGGTCACAGAAAAAAAGGATGAGAGACTGGGCCTGGGCAGAGTTCTTCTAGGTTTCCCTGGTGGCTCAGAGGTAAAGAATCCGCCTGCCAATGCAGGAGACCTAGGTTCGATCCCTGGGTCAGTTAGATCCCCTGGAGAAAGAAACGGCAACCCACTCCAGTATTCTTGCCTGGGAAATCCCATGGACAGGGGAGCCTGGTGGGCTACAGTCCATGGATCACAAAAGAGTTGGACGTGACTGTGCGACTAAACAACAGCCACAACAGAGTTCTTCTATGACACATGGATTCTTTTCAGCTCTTTTTCCTTCTCTGTTTTTTCCAGCCCTCCCTTCTATCTAGTCCCCTTGTGTGTGATGCTTCTCCTGGCTCCTCTGTTCACATTGCCATCACTGAAGTGGGAGAGGTTATTCCACTGAAGGACGGGGAGGAGTGGGATGCTGCATTTTGAGGGTGGGTGAGGGAGGCAAGGACGACTACCCAGTCATTGAGCTTGTAGAAACAGAACCCTTAAGTTTGGAAATGTTGGCATCCTAAAGATTTTAATTAAACCTGACTTTTTAGTTAGAGAAGAAGAAAAAGATTTATTATTCAAATAATCATGGAGGATTTTTCTGTATCAGAGATGTCTAAGACAGCTGCTCCCATATAATAGACTATAACAGAAACTAGTAAAATATATCCTTTTTTGCAAAAAAAAAAAAAATGTGTAGGGAAGTCATATGCTATAGAACCTCTTGAATTCCTGATGGTTTTCTTATTTCAAACTGTTTTGGAAGTTATTTTCACATTTGCTCTTAGGTTAAATTTCAGAGGTTCCTAAAATGAAATGGATTGACCAGTTTAATTTGAGAGACTACAAGTTATTTAACAAACACTTATGTAGAAATTGCATGTGCCAGGCACTGTTCTAAGCACTTTATAATTATTAACTCATTTGTTAGTCAAATACTAATTCAGGTTTGCAGATCAGTGATGAGTTTCCTATACAAAGAGAAGACGTTGACCCAAACAAACTAAAAAAGCACCATCAAAACCTCCCCCAAAACCTGTATGTATTTTTCTTCTCTCAGTTGCCCGAGGCAAAGTAGTGGCCTTTGGATTTTGGATTTGACCAGTGGTGAGAAATTAATTTCCCTTGCAAAGGACTTCTTCTCCTTAATCCTTCACTCACTCGGCAAGTCTTTTGAAGATGAGCTATGTTGGGTCTGTGCCAGACACACTAGGGAGTTAGAAAAACACAGCATCTGCCTAATTGGCATAAATGAACCAAAGAGAGTTAGTGTTGGCTAAAATATCAAATCTAGGTTCTGTCCTTGAACCTAGATATTGGAAGTCCCTTACAATACCACAAATTTTAAAGTGAGGATCCACATAGAAAATCAGAAATGTCTAACAAATCACTGAAAAAATGACTGAGACATTTTCTTCCTGCTAATCCTTATATCCCTAAACAGCATATTAAAAAGCAGAGACAACACTTTGCCAACAAAGGTCTGTATAGTCAAAGCTATGGTTTTTCCACTAGTCATGTGCAGATGTGAGAATTGTACCATAAAGAAGACTGAGCGCTGAAGAACTGATGCTTTCAAACTGTGGTGCTGGAGAAGACTCTTGAGAGTTCCCTGGACAGCAAGGAGGTCAAACCAGTTAATCCTAAAGGAAATCAACCCTGAATATTCCTTGGAAGGAGTGATATTGAAGCTGAAACTCTAATACTTTGGCCACCTGATGCAAAGAAGCTGAATCACTGGAAAAGACCCTGATGCTGGGAAAGATTAAGGGCAGGAGGAGAAGGGGGTGCAAGAAGATGAGATGGTTAGATGGCATCACTGACTCAATGGACATGGGTTTGAGCAAATTCTGGGAGATAGTGAAAGACAGGGAAGCCTGGTGTGCTGCAGTTCATGGGGTCACCATTCAAAGAATTGCTAACCGTCCACAGAAGAAGAACAAAGTAATTTCATCTTTGCCTCTGTTTATAGTTCTCTTTGGGTCACATGCATTTTGCTTAAATAGATGGCTTTGCTGTTTTTGAGGAAACAGCTGTTAAGTTAAATTTCCCCTTCATAAGCCCATTTTTATAATGCCTGTCCGTTTGTCTTCACAGGGTGACAGTATTGGTTCTGGAATTAAAAACAAACAAACACAGAATTGTTTTCAGGGTCAGCATTGCTTCTCCTTGCTGCTTTCTGCTGGAGGGAGCTGCAGGGTGCCCTTTCCTGGGGCATCATCACATCACACAGAGCATGTGTCTTCGCCTTTGGTCACACGATTTGGGGGCAGGAAATGAAAATGATTTAAACCTGGGAATTTTAGTATTATGCCCACCAACCATTTTCCATAAGAATTCAGCACATCTTTAAGCTCTTGAAATACTCTCTCTTGATCTCTTCAACTTGAGGTGGCACCCCCTCATTCTGAGTTCCTTTGGCACCTGTGGGCACTAGACTTTTTTTTTTTTTTGAGGATTTTCATTTCCCTAATTATACTGGCAACACCAAGATCACTTTAGAAAGAGAGGAGTGGTCTCCTGACAAAGCAAGAAATGTTTCCTCCCAGCCAAGGAGTCTTGTTTGAGGTGACGTAGTCCCTGTCTAAAGGGTTCTTTTATTTATTTATTTGTTGATTTGGTTGTGCTGCACAGCATGTGGGATCTTAGTTCCCCAACCAGAGATCCAACCCACATCCCCTGCATTGGAATTATGGAATCTTAACCACTGGACCACGAGAGAAGTCCCTCTAGACATTTATTTATACAGATGCCAATCTTCTCAGTGAATGCCTTGTGTGAGCACAGAACAGAAACTGATGGGCATTTGTGCTTGGCTGTTCTCATGTAAGCAGAGAATCTGTTGCACAGAGTAAGCCTCCAGTAATGATGACATCACTGGTATGTTGTCACTGGGAGGCCTTGGGATATGTCTACCATTATCTCTCCTGGGTCCCAGCAGAGCCAAGCAGAGCACTGGAGCTGTGATGTGTGCATTTGAGTCCTAGAGTTTAATTTCTAATCTCATGTTCTTGTAAGGTGCTTTCTAAATATTATTGCTGAGGGAAGGTTAGAATAAGCCTAGGCTTGTTTTGCTGGGATAGGCTTGTTTTACTGGGATAAGGAAGGAGACTATTAATATTCTGAAAGTCTTTAGGGAACAGTATTTGGGGATTCAGATGTCAACTCCTCTGTTGGACACTGTTTTGCAATACAGTAATAATGAAGTTGTAGCAGATATTAAGGCACCACTGGTCAGTTTAAATAGAGTATATGGCACCTATTGTATTTATGCTCCAAGCATTTTCTAGGACTTTTCTGTCATTATGAACAGCCTGGTGATTTTTCTCTCTTTCCTTCCTTTCATTCCATTTGTAAGGTTTGCCTCATTCCAAAATCTGCACATGGGACCAATCCTGCAAGTGCCCACATGGCAGGCATGAAGATTCAGCCTGTGGAGGTGGATAAATATGGGAACATTGATGCAGCTCACCTCAAGGCTATGGTACTCACCTTCCACTTACCAGATGGGGGGAGGTCTGGGTTGGAAAGAAGTGGCAGGGATCAGGGATGGTTTAGGTCAACCTCATCTGCTTTTGCATTCTCATTAAAAGACTGCAGTTCCTTCTCCAAATGGGTCTAGGGAAAATGGCATAAAATCAGAAAACCTAGCCATCTCTATAAGAAAAATAAAAGCAAGAGTCACATTTTTGGTCCAGAGTAAAAGTGATCATAGTCTCTTTCACCTCTTCCTTCTTTAACAAGGAGAAGGTCCTTTAAACTGAAATTCCATCCTCTAATATGTGCATGTGTAAGAAACTGAATGAATTATTCATGGTGGTAGTAAGACTAGTCCTTGCAGAATCTGCCTACTTCCTCCTACCCAATCTTCCTCTCCTTCCCCCATGAACAAACTGGAAGTCACAGGTATTCTCAATCTTTGTGTTGGGGATTAAAATAGAAATGTAGATTTTGCAAATGTTTGTGATGGTCCCAGCCATTACTTGCTGAATTTCAGGCAACATTCCATCCTCCCTGCAACACCAACCCCCACTCCCAACCTCCCAACCTTCAGGAATATGTTGCCTAGCAACCGTATCTGCTTTCCACTGGTGGACTGGAGGCTGCATCTTAAGAGGGAAGGAAATCACTTGAATGGCAATGCGATTTTGTTGGGGTTAGTAGGCATGGAGACTGAGAACTTCAAAGGAAGATAAAAACAAACAATACTATTTATCTCTCACATCCACCTCCCCACTTCCCATTGCCCCATAAAGTTTTTACCAATAAATATTCTGGGTCAAAATGTATAATTATTAAGTCTCTCCAATATAGCATATGATTTTAAATTTTTGTTTGTTTGTTTTGTTTTCACGTGAGTCTCTTCTCTGACTTGCTGGTCAAAAAAACAAGAACATGTCTTTCATATATGCTTGCCTTCTGTCAAAAGGAAAAATGATGTTTGTTTGTTTGTTTGTTTTTGAACCAGAGCAGAACATTCCTAGTGGGAACTCTGATTTCAATAGAATGGAAGGGAAAGAGGATAGGATGGATTTGGCAAGATGAGCAAAGAAAGATGAACTATGAGAATTGACTTGTCTGGAACCAGAAAAAATCTGAAATAATTATTGAGATGATTTGAACCAAAGGAAAACCACTTTAGAGAATTGAGCCCAAAATATCCAGAAATTTTCTGAACAGTTTTTTGGTCTTGACCATGGAGACTTATCTAAAGGAATCTTGTTATTTCTTTAGAATGCTTTATGAAGGAAGAAATGGCTATGGACTTTCTATTAGTGTCATCCTACATTGAGACAGTTTGAGAAATGAAAAGACCGAGACTTCATCTTTCTTAATCCTTTAAAAAATGAGGATTGGTTAAGAAAGAAACGTTTCCTCTTGTTATCTCCCTCTGCCCCTTTTCTGTCTCACAGGTTGATAAACACAAGGAGAACTTGGCAGCAATCATGATTACATACCCATCCACCAATGGAGTGTTTGAAGAAAACATTGGAGACGTGTGTGACCTGATCCACCAACACGGAGGACAGGTCTACTTGGATGGGGCAAACATGAATGCTCAGGTGGGCGATGTGAGAAAATGGGTATGAAAAAAAAAATTGTTTTGTCTTCTTGACAGTTGTCTTAAAACGTGACACTGAATTCAGAACAGCGACTGACTTTCTATATTGCCAAATCAAAGTATGTACTATAATTTCACTGAGATTACAGATCCTGGTGCAGTGGTAAAGAATATCTACCTGCCACTGCAGGAGACACAAGAGACATGGGTTTGATCCCTGGGTTGGGAAGATCCCTTGGAGTAGGAAACAGCAACCCACTCCAGTATTCTTGCCTGTAAAACTTCATGGACAGAGGGACCTGGCGGACTACAGTCGTTGGGGTCGCAAAGAGTTGGACATGACTGAGTGACTGCGCTCATGCACGGGCACGGGCACACTCGCGCACACAAACACACACACACACACACACACACATACACAATGAGGTCATGAAATCACAGGGGATGCTGAGGAGGAAGTAAAAAGGTTGAAGGGAAGCAGGGAGTGAGCTGAATTTTCTTAGCTTGTTGCAGGGAGGGGTGGGGGGTGATCCCTAAAGGTGAGAAGGTCACTTGACTCCCTTCGTGAGGGAATTAACACCCAAGGTTTGGCCCCTGGTGGATACTGAGCTCCCATGACCTTGGACTAGCTTCCGTTTCATTAGCATAAAACAGCTGCACATCTCTGGCTCTGAAGGGCTGGTCCTGACTACTTGCTGGGCTGTGTGTATGTAGGGGGTGGTCTGGGTGACGTTTTGTTGTTGTTGTTCAGTCGAGCAGTTGTTTCTGACTCTGCTACCCCATGGATGGCAGCATGCCAGGCCTCTCTGTCACTATCTCCTGAAGTTTTCTCAAGTTAGTGTCCATTGCATTGGTGATACCATCCAGCCATCTCATCCTCTGATGCCCTCTCTCCTTCTGCCCTCAATCTTTCCCTGCATCAGTGAGTTTTCCAATGAGTCAGCTGTTAGCATTAGATGACCAAAATACTGGAGTTTCAGCTTCAGCATCAGTCCTTCCAACAAGTATTCAGGGTTGATTTCCCTTAAGATTGATTGGTTTGATCTCCTTGCTGTCTGAGGGACTCTCAGGGGTCTTCTCCAGCACCACAGTTTGAAGGCATCAGTTCGTCAACACTTCACCTTCTTTACAGTCTATGTGACACGTGCCTTTGAGGAAATGCTTTAGGGAGACTTTGGAGGGCAGGGACTCATCATCTTTTAAAGAGTCTTCTCAACTCCCTCTCCTTTTTTTTTTTTAAAACCATTTCAGACTCTTTCATTTAAAATTTTTTTTAATTTGTTTTTTTGGCCCCAGTGAGTGGCATGTGTGGTCTTAGTTCCCCAACCAGGGATTGAACCAGTGCCCCTTGCACTGGAATTATGGAGTCTTAACCACTCGACTGCTAGGGAAGTCCCAATTTCAGATTCTTTCTGTTTTTCTTTGCTTCTATCTGATCTCTTTTGAGCTGTCCAGGATTGTCTATTGATTCAATAGCATAAATGAGTCTTGTAGTTTTTATCAAATCCACAATTAGCTCAAATGCCAAAGTGGCAGGAACACCTGTTGAATATTGTGGCTGGTACCAGGATGGTCTCAGGAATACTGTCAGGCTCCCTTCCTCTCTCTCAGCTCAGTATTCTCTCAGCCTTCCAGCCCTCTACATCCACGTGTCCTAAGGGGCCCTTCAGTAAAGTGCATGATACCCAAAGCTGGGGTTCTAGACATGCTGGGGTGAAATTGCCTGTTTCAATAGCAGGGAAAGCCTATGCTTCTCCTCCTCTTTCTTGGGAAAATTAGGAGTTGATGGTATATTCAAATCATACTTTAAAATCTAAATGGTCAATTGCTATTTCCATAGAAACTGAAGGGCATGCTGCCTGTGGGATGTCGGGTTTGAGCTGCCATCTAAGGATGTTTCTGTGCACATCTCCTCTTGCCTCTCCTCTCAGGGGAGCAGGATGGCTGTCTCTCCAGAGCACCCTTTCGAGCTCTTGACTTTTGCTTTTGGTTCTTTCCCTTTGTGACAGGTGGGAATCTGTCGTCCGGGAGACTTTGGGTCTGATGTCTCACACCTTAATCTTCACAAGACCTTCTGCATTCCCCATGGAGGTGGTGGCCCTGGCATGGGGCCCATCGGAGTGTGAGTTCTGGGCCCTGGTTTCGGGATGGCTTTGAAGACTGAGAATCGGAGATTAGCCCCACACTCTGTTCTTCTCATCGAAGACTTCAGGTGTCAGGATACCTTCACATGTAGTGTGCCTTTAGGGCCTGGGTGATGAGCAGTGAATGGGGTGCTTTTAGAGTATGTCTGAGGAGAAGCAAACATAGATTTTATTAATCACAGTGTGTATGGCCACACTCAACTCCCAGTCATGTATAGACAGAGCAGGTTTATTAACAGAGAAATGAATAGTAAGCTTTACTGGAGCATTATGGGTAAGAACTGGTATATTAGCATCTAGAAGGATCTCTTGGACTTTAATTTAGACTTCCAAGCAGCTTTATTTTTAAAATCAGCTTATGGTTACATCTGAGGATCTATCATATAACATGGTGGCTAAAATTGATAACACTATTGTATAACTAAAATTTGCTAAAGGCGTAGAACTCAAATGTCCTCCTGCCAAAAAAGGAAATTGGGTGTGATATTTTGGACACTTTATAGCCTGAATTCTTATTACATCTGAGATAAGTAAGAAGGAAACAAACCTTATTACTAGAAATAATTGGATGAAGTCAGAATAAGACTAAAGCAATATCTTGGAGCAGTTGGTAACTTTTTAAACTGAAATCAAATCATCTCATGGAAATGATGCTGAGCAACCATTTCCTGAGCGTCTTCCTTTTTCCCAAAATGTGTGGAAGGGGCCAGTCTTCAGGGATATGGGGAGCCTGACCCCCTTGGTTTTTTTCTTCTTTCCTTTTTGATTCCTATTTTCTATATTAAGCAACAGGGTTGCAGTGCCTCAGCTGTGGGGGAGGTGGGGCAACTGATGTTCACATGCTGGCCTGTGATTGTCACCTATGGGGCATCTCAGCAGCATCCTTCTATATTCCTTAGATGACTTGGGAAAGAGTGTGGAGCCAGGGCATGGAGGGAGAGGGTGTGAGGGGCTGGGATGTCCCCACATCCTCATAAGCCCATGGCTCTGCATGCTATTCCAGGCTGCCTGCCTCTCCCCAACTCTCCACCATGGTTCTTGTTTGAGCTGCTAGGATGCGGATGGCTGGTGAGCCATGCCTCCAGCAAAGGAAGAAGGAAGGGAGACTTCCTGAACATCTGCTCCTTAGCAGGTGCTGGGTCCCTTCCATGTCAGAGTTCCTTTGCTAGGAATAGAGCTTCCTGAGAAGGCCCAGCACCTGCCTATTTGGCTAGACCAGATCTTTTTTAACATCTTCTAAATTTGTATTAAAAAAAATATACAGGAAGAAGCATCTTGTTCCTTTTCTGCCTAATCATCCCATCATTTCGGTAAAACCAAGTGAAGATGCCCAGGCTTTGGGCACCGTCAGCGCAGCCCCATGGGGCTCCAGTTGCATCTTGCCCATTTCATGGGCTTATATTAAGGTGAGGCCTGTTAATGCATGTTATGCATGTTAGATGGTTTGCGGGGAGTGATGTGTGGATGGGGACCTGAGACTGCAGATTCCTTCTTACTTAAAAATGAAGGAATCCATAATCGAGATGCGGTTCAGTGAAAATTGCTGACAACTTGAGTGGAAGAAACCTTCCTAAAAAGATCAGCTAAAATTCATTTTATCTTTTCTTCATCAGGCTGTTTTCCTCTGGGTTCTCACAGTGGGTTTAACACCAGAGAAACTGACATGCCAGATATATTTTTCCAGACAGAGCTAAGTACCATGAGTCATATGGATGTTCTGGCCACGTCATTTGGTTTCCTGTAGGATTTGTACAGCCCCTCACAAGCAAAAAACAGTACATATACTAATTATTACTCTTGGTTGAGATCCTGGGATAAATTTTGGGAATACATCTCATTTCCCTTTATATTTCTTGGGAGCCTGGAGGGTAAGATGAAAATAGCAGAAATTCACTTATGTAGAGGTTTCCCCAAAGCTCTTTGCCCTTTAGGGCCTGTAGAACTATACTCTCGAAGGTAATTAGACTTTGTCATAGAACGGGCTTCCTTCTTTTGTGTTTTTCAAAAAACAACAACAAAAACAAACAAACAAAAAAAACCACATTAGGGTCAGAGTTTATTTTATACAGTTCTTATTCAAACTAGCCTGCCCACCTCCTGGGCTGACAAGATCCCACGCTGGATCAGCCGCTAATTAGAGCAGTCTTCCCTAACTGGTTCCCCTCCTGAGAGAAAGCAAGGATCTGGTAAAATAAACCCCAAACTCAGCTATGCACATCATGCCAGATGACTCTCTGGGCTGGCTGTTATTCTTGAACAGTGTGGCATTTATGATTCTTAATGAAAACTTTCTGGGAAGCTGGGACAACAATTCTGTACCCCAGAGACTAAAAGCTGAAAATCATACTCGAGTTATTTTGCAAATACCAACAACAAGAACAATCATTATAAAGGTCTGCTTCTTTGTAAACAGAATCTTAATTCCCAGCTTCCTTTTGGTCTCTATGAACCCAAGTCATTTGTTATGGAATGTTATTTGGGTTAGAGATGATTTTACACATATAGAAAATAAATGCCCTAGGGCTGGTTTGGCTGTGTGCCAAATACACCAGACAGACTCAGTTTAAGAATGAAATAAACATGGTAGGGTTTCAGCCACTCCTCCTACCTTTGGCCCTTTCTTTATTTCAGGCTGTTGTTGCTTATTACCAGGACTCTAGAATTATTGTCTTCTCTCCTTTCTACAGTTCTTCTCATATACTCCCTACAGAACTGCTAGACCCTTGACCTCTATGGCTGGATGTCCCAGCCCACAGAAAATCCTTAGGAGATTCTCCAAAAAATGCACTTTCCCAGGCCCCATTCCAGAGAGAATCAATTCAGTATATGCAGGGTAGAACTGGGGCCATAAAGTTGCTCAGACTCTGATGCACAGGTCCAGAGGCAGAGGCCAAGTCCAGGTTTTTCCCAGCAAGGATTTGAGGCTTGTGAGAGGTGGTCACAGACCACCTGGCTCTACAGCAATGCCCAGGCTGCAGCCACATGCCTTCCTTCCATACCTTTGTTTCTGCTATTATTCTCACCTAGAGTGTCTTCCCCTTTCTCTTTGTCTGTCCAAATTCTACCCATTTTCAAGTTTCTACTCAAGTTCTAACACTTACTCTAGAAACCCTTCTTTGACCACTCTGGCAAAACATGTCCTCTCCTTATTTTGGACTTTGTTGTCCCTGCTCTGTTATTTCATTTGTTTTACATCATTTATGTATTAACATATATCAAGCCTCTATCATCTGAGGTGTTCTGGGAAGAAAGTAGGCAGTACAGATTGGTACAGTCTTGGTTTTAAACTCTTTGCTGGTGATGATATCCCCATAAAATCATAGGGACTTATGAACCACCAGAAAAGGATAAGATTGAGAACCTGACAGTTGTTAAACATAAAAACCTGAACTATGGACAATTGAAGGACAAACCATACAAAATGGATTCAGAGGGGATTTTGGCCAAGATCCCTCAAGATTCCTGGCAATTTTCAAGGCATCTCAAATTCACAATGAACAACCAAACTGAAACTCCTCAAAAGCAGTTCTTTTTCTTGGGTAAATAAGGCAATAGTCAGCAGTCAGTTTTGCCCTGTTCTAAGCTTTCTAACTACAATAAAAAACATAAAATTACTGTTCAAAGAGGGAAACCAAAAGTTATTTTAGGCTTAGACAAGACTGAGAGATATCTTCGTTAGGATATTTCACTCCCCTGCCATCCAGAGAGCGCTGGGGAGCTGACTTCCTTTCATCTGGGGATGTCTTTGGTTAGTGTCCATTGGGTCTCCCTGTTCCATGGTTGATGACTATTTTTTCCTTTATTGCAGATGATGGGAGGCAAGGGCCTTAAACAAGCCACAGAAATTGCTATTTTGAATGCCAACTACATGGCCAAGCGATTAGAAAAGCACTACAGAGTCCTTTTCCGGGGTGCAAGAGGCAAGTATGAACTTCAGTCTATAATCACTTTGGCTTTTTTCTTGGCCAAACCAAGTTTGACCTAGTGGATGTGACTGGCGGAAGCGGGTGGGAAATTTCTGTTTCTCAGTGTATACCAGAGTAAAGCCTAGAGGTACTTACCTCCCCCACAGCCATGAGAATGAATGGAATAATTCTAGTTGGGAGAACCTGCTGGGAGGAGCCCTTTGAGATACGCCTGAAAGGAAGCACAGCAGAACCCCAGTAAACAGAGATACAGGAGCAAGCTGGAGAGAAAGGAGTTGTCTGGGTGGTGGGAGTGTTGGGTGGGTTGAAGGATGGGATAGGAGGAGGGGGGCAGACTATGAGGCCAGAGAGGCAGCATGGGGCTTTGAGGGTCTTGGAAGGGTCTGGATTCCACCCTTGGGCCAGAAAGGTTTCTGAGCAGGGGAATGACAGGATTAAGAGGATGTTAATATCATTAAGACAGTGGTAGAGGATGAGCATGCTGTTAGAAGTAGAATCAGAGGGCTTATTTACTAATTAATTGAGAGTGAAAACCTTTTAGGGAAGGCTCTGTAGCTTATAATGGAGCAAGGGAGACAGAGATGGAGGGACTAGGTCTCCCTGGAAGTGTCGGGAGGGGCTGGCGCAAGTGGACTTGCAGAGGTGTGGCCCTGGGCACAGAGTCTAAGAGCAGACTCTTGGAAGTGGTGAGACCCAAGGAAACCATATTGAGAAACCAGAGCGAAAGAGCTCAAGCAGATGGCTACATGGAATGGGTACAGGAAAAGCAGCACCTGGTGAGGGGGGCTCTGCACTGAAGCAGCATCAGGCTCCCCACTTCCCACCCTCTGGTGTTTCCCTGGCACCCATCCTTCCTGCCTCTGCTCTGGCCACACCTCCTCCCTGAGGCTGCCCTTTCCTTTCCTGGTGATGAGAACTACGCCTCTTGGCTCCTTCCACGACAAGGAGTCTCCCACTCACTCATCGTCGGCTCGCTCCTACA
Organism: Giraffa tippelskirchi; assembly: GCF_054371585.1. Classification (NCBI taxonomy): domain Eukaryota; kingdom Metazoa; phylum Chordata; class Mammalia; order Artiodactyla; family Giraffidae; genus Giraffa; species Giraffa tippelskirchi. Next base: position 157,284,807 of record NC_137275.1, read on the forward strand.
GACCTTGAGGTCCTGCAGGGGGGAGGCTGTGGCTGCCTCAGTCCCTGGCGTCATGTCAGCACAGCACACAGTCAGCACACGTGGGTGGGCCTGCGTGACATGGAGGCACAGCTGAAGAGCAGGTGGCTGGCCTCTCAAGTCTAAAAAGAACCCATGCCTTTCACAGTTAGGAATCCTTCTGTCACCTTTGAAAGCAGTTAGGGCCAACAGCAAGGCAAGGGCCAGATGGAAATGGGCTGAGACAGGGATTGAAGTCAGGAGAAGGCAGACACTTTCATGGTTTGGGGGCTTTAGTGTGAAGGGGGCAGGAGCTGCTGCAATAGGATGCAGCTTCATTTATTTTTAAATAAGAGAATAAGGTGATTTTAAGCTGCCAGGGGAAAGGCTGTGAAGAGGTGAGAGTGAAGCTACTGTAGAGGGAATAATAGGAGAGGCATCAAGTCACCCTGGAGGTGGTGGGAGGGGTTGCCCTGAAAGTCAGGTGGGCCGGACCTGACTGTGGGTGTGGATCGGAGAGCAGGGACTGCCGGGTGTTGACCCTGGGGCAGAGAGAGCAGATAGCAGTCAGTAACCAGTGTCCAGTCCCAGGGCCACAGCAGCGAGGCCCTGCTTTGTCTCTTGGCCTGTGTGCATCTCCATCTGTGATCTTTAATTTAAAGACTGATCTTGCTTTGTGAATATGTAGCCACAAGGGTGGTTCCGGAGTTTGAAAATAGAAAAGAACTAAATAATCAGGAGCTCTGGTTAGCAATGCTCCCCAGAGAGGAGAAAAGAACGTTGTGGGCAATATGTCTCTAAGCAACACAATGAAATGCTTCTGAAGTGGGTATTAAAGAAGCTGCAAGAGCTACTAATTAATTCAAATATAGCTCCTGTGCTGTGAGATGCATCTTGCTTCTGTATTGGCCTTCAGGATAGCATCAGTCATGATCATTTCCCTAGTCATTAAATGTCCTTTGAAAGTGGCTATATCCATTCTATGGTATGTATCATGTGTCAAATTCTGTGGGGTTCCCTCACCACCACTACGTTATTTGTATTTGTAACAACGCTGCAATGAATATCTTTTACTTCGTTTTTTTTTTAAACACCCCTGATTATCTACATAAGTTAGAGTTGTAGAAGACAAATTATCTCAGGATATGAATGCATTTACACACTTAAAATGTGTGACCTTGTCTCCCCCCAGATCCTTAATTCAAACTCACGTCACACTAACAGCCTATGAGTGACCATCACACCAAGGCCCAGTGAACAGCAAGTGCCAGGCTGGGAACACAAACCAAATCCAAAATGTTTTTGCCAATGTGATGCGTGGAAATAATCTTTTTGGTTTAATTTACAAGGTGTAGGGTACTTTTTTCCTAATTGTTAAATTATTTTTTATTTAATACTTCCTTAGGATTAAGTTTGACAACTTCATTGAGATAGGATTCACGTACCATGCACATCACCCACTGAATTTCAGTGATTTTAGTGTGTTCACAGAGTTGTGAGATGCAAACCTGAGTTCCTTAGAGTGAGAATGAATGTGGTGTGGACCGCATGGGGGTAGACGGTACTCGAGGAGAGGAAAGTGAACAAGCTAGTACCGATCAGGTGCCTGCCATGTGCTTGGCAGCAAGTGACTGCTTTAGGCAGAGGCTGTCCCAGGAGGTTTGTAACACAAAAAGATGGATGAAATTTCCATTTGTTTTGACATTTTATCCCAGAATTAAATAATGAATTGTATTTCTCATCCCAAGCAGAAATATATTAGTGATTGCAGACTTTATTACCCAATCCCAAAGTGCATGAAACAAAACTTGTCTCGTGTTTGGTCTGGTAAACACATTCATTACACAATCAGAGGTTTGGTATTTTAGGGCCTAAAAAAGAATGATCACTGTACCTCCTGATGGCCCAAAATAGAAATGCTCTTAATAAACACTTTGTATTCCAAAATGTCTAATGGCGATATTAGAAGACCGTTACTCATCTTAATCATATTTACCAGCTCTAAATAAGACTGGAATTATGGGTGACTGTGAGGCAATAATTTTAATGAACTCCAGGCATTCCTCCCCCACCCCCCATTTTTTTTTTTTTTTGCAGAGCAGTGAGACTCGGAGAATCTTAGCTCTCCAACCAGGGATAGAACCCATGCCCCCTGCAGTGGTAGCATGGAGTCTTAACCATGGGACCACCAGGGAAGTCCTCAGGCTTCCCTTTATGAGCCATTTCTTTGAGAGATTTGAAAATACCAGCTACACTTGTTGAGGCTTAGGGTTTGTTTTTTTGTTTGTTTTTTTTTTATAAATTTATTTATTTTAGTTGGGGGCTAATTACTTTACAATATTGTAATAGTTTTTGCCATACATTGACATGAATCAGCCATGGGTTTACATGTGTAAGGCTTAGGGTTTTTTGAAGCAAGGAATTGATAGACAAGAATTGAGATGGGGAGCAGCAGTAGTATTTATTCTGCAAGGAAGAGGAAAGGAATTGCCTCAGGTAAACAGAGGCATTTTGAAAGGAGGAATTGAAAATGTTCACAAGTGTCTGCTTTTGTGGGACGCTAGGCTCACTGTCTGATCTAAACAGAGTTCTTGTCAGTGGAACAGACCATTTTGTTAGTGTCCCAGTGTTTTCTTTATGTTTCAACTTCTTAAATGCTTATCCCTTTCTGACCTTAGACAAATCTTAACTCTGCCTGGAAATTCTTGTCCTGGAGGTTTCCTGGTGGCCTTTATAGGCTGGTGGACATGGGCTTCAGAGGCTTGCACCCTTGCAACCCTGGCTGGGAAGTGACCTCCTGAGGTTAGGGGCCCCACCCACCCGACCTCATTCCCAGGAAAACTGGCCTCTTGATGCTATTTGTTGTGGTCCCTGGATTGCAACTGAAAAGTATGACTGAGTGTCGATTGCCCACCCAAGCTTTCTAATTAGCTAGTGAGTTCCATTTATTTCTAGGCACTCACTCTGAGGATGCAGGAAAAGTAAGTTCCGGTTTTGGGAAGTCTTATCTTTCTGTAGCACTTTCCCAGGTCATCTTCAGCCTTGTAAGATAATTCATGAGGGGTTGGGAGAGGGATGTTCCAAGTGTAGAGCCAAGCCACTTCTATTTTGCTTTTCTATCATCTCCTACCCACACCCCTGACTTCTTCCCTTGGTCCTTTGACTTGTTATCTTTTCAGACTCTCAGTTATAGTCATGGTTAGGCCCTGAGGAAACACCTACTCACTGAAAATTAAAACTTGCACCAATCAGTTTATACAATTTCTACTTCAGATTCCTATGACTCACCATATTCCATAGAAGGTTTGTGTATCTTTTCTCCCTAAAAACTGCAAACAAAGATGATCATCTAGGGGTCTGGCCTCCAACAACCACAAAGTTTAAATGTCACCTCTTTTCAGGCTCAAGTAGAGAGAGACAGAGAAGAGAGAGACGCTGAAATCCCACTAACAGTTTCCATTTGAACATATTAGAATATGGATTTAGAAAATAACATCTGAACCTCATTTTGGAAATGGAACTCTTCCCAAACCACTTGGCCGTGGCAGGGGCCTCTGCAGATGAAGTCTTGCTTTAGCAGCGCTGGGCCGGGCTAGGCTGGGCTTTATGGGGCCTTTCAGTAACTGAACCTTTGCTTGAAAGACTGTGCTGTCTGCCGGCCAGGAAGAGAGACTCCTCCCCATTATGAGCCTGTCTCCTCCTCCCCTCCTGCCAGCTGAGTGTTCCGCAGAGCAGAGCAGTGAGCTCCATTAGCCTTTTCCTTTGAGTTGTTGTTATAATGCCGGAGTGGTTGCCAGAACCTCAGAAAAGAAGGGCTGAAGCTCGAGGCTTGGCTCCCCAATTGCGGTAGCATAGTGGGGCATTTAGGATTCCTGAAATTAATAGTTGATGAGGAGTTAAATAATTTCACAGTTTCCCCCCTGAATATTCCAGCTGGTCATTTCTTTAAGGCACTTTTTTTCCCTCTAAATTTATCTACCTCTGAATACATTTTTCTCCTTTTGAACCATACTTCTTACTACTGAATCCTCATCATTGTTAGAAAGCTTGTTTTAAAGATATGTGGTGACAGTATATTCAAAGTCTTAGGTTCTCATACTTTTATTTACAAACAAAGCCAACCCCTTCATATGTATTCATCACACAAGAAGCAGAGCAGTTCACAGATTCTGTCTTCAGGGGCTGTTAATGACTGGAGCTATTCTTCTCAGGATTGAGAAGTTATGACTGCTCCAAGTATCTTTCAGTAGATTCATTGTTTGCTGAGAATCAGGATAGCGGGTTAAGAAGGAGTGCATTATTTTTTACTGAGTAGATACTTGCCTTGAAGATAATTTATCAGTTATGTAGGCCATGGCATTTGGGAAACTCCCAGGAATGTTGTTCTATTTAAGAAAATGCTGACTTAGTGGTTTATTATTGATGTCGGATGGGTGGTCAGTATCTCATACTGAGGAGATGGTGGCCTGAGCCTAGAGAAGCAAAGTGAACTGCCTCCCGCAAGACTTCATCCTCTTCAGCTCCTTGCCACTCGTGGTATGCTGTTCAACAGCCTTATTTCTAATTCTCAGTCTGACGCCTGAAACCGAAACCTCAGAAGCCCCTTTGAAGAATCATATAAAATTCTGTGTCTTATACATATATGTTTAGTATATATTTACCTGCCCACAGAAGAAACCATTAATTGGATATTGGGAGCAAACTTGTTGCAAAATATATCAATGGAGTTTTAACACTAGAAATATTTTATATAAAAGGACCAGGCATAATGACATGTTAAACTGTTACAAGTAGATTTTTGGTCTTTTGAGTAAAGATGGTCTCATCCCCAGGGACCTTAGCAAGCCTTCCAGCTCCTGTCCTGCCTGCCACCAGCTTCCTGGTTCATGGGTGTGTAGAACACTGAGGATGGAACAAATTGGCATGACATGTTAACAGTTTTTATATGTAATAAGAGCAGATGAAGCCTTTATTGCCAATGATAACTTACCAAGTACCCATTGTTCCTTGGTCCTCAATGATATGCATTAAGAAGCTCATTTATTTGTTCATTTTCTTGGGTAAAACAACAAGCTGATGTTAATCGTGAACTGAAATAATTTTTCTCAACAGGGTATGTGGCTCATGAATTTATTTTGGATACAAGACCCTTCAAAAAGTCTGCAAATATTGAGGCCGTGGATGTGGCCAAGAGGCTTCAAGATTATGGTGAGTGGTCTCACAGGAGAGACCCCCTTAAGGAGAACTGCTGACATTTGTGCAGCTGCCCATGCTGGCTATGGACCACAGACTGAATGTGTTTGCACCATAGTAAACTGATCCACAGGGTAAATGGCGAGCCGTAGACTGTGGGTAAAGAAAAAACTTTCCCTATCGCCCCACTGATTCTGTCCTTTGAAAGATATTAAATCACATATCTTGAATCCATAAACAGCTAGGAAAGGAGTCTTTATTGTTAACAAAATTTAAAATCCCAAAGAAAATGATTGCTGTCCTCTGTCCATGTTTCTGGTAAATTATTTCACCTATCCCACTCCTAGTAGACAGAGAGGGCCATGAAGAGGTAAGTTGGTGTGATGGTAGAAGAAGTGGAGAGCCTACGGCACGTAGGAGTATTGGATGAATGGCATTTGAGTTTTATAGCCACCTCAGCCGTGGCATAACTGTTTCAGCTGCTGCTAGAGATGAAGGAGTAGGTGCACCTTGTTTTCACAGAGATGATGCAGTTTTCTTTGAAGCTTTTATTTTTTAATCTGTGTATTGTTAGTGGATGTTCACTCAGCACAGGCTTTATTAAAATACATTTTCTTAGTGACATTAATAACATCAAAGACTCTTCAATTCTCAGGAAGGCTAAGTTGGGGAGAACTTTGCTTTTTGATGAATGTGGAGTCTTATCTGAATTTTAAGATGATTTGAATGACCTCTTTTAATAAGGAATGTGAAAACTTTAATAATTTTATAGTTTTACTACCATAACAGGAGTCCCACATAATGATTCATTTCCTCCCATGAATGAATGATCTTATTATGCAGAGTTACCCTGATAATAAATGGGAAAACCAGAGATGGTTTTCATTAATGAAATAAGCAGTTGCTTCAGAATCTCCTCTTGACCACTCCTGTGACCTGACTTAACCTCCCGGCTAGTGACTGATTCAGGATGAGGCTTCATTTCTGGGCTGTGTGGTCTCGTTCCCACATCTGACTACAGCAGCATTTACAGGGAGGGAGGCGGGTGATGGGGGGTTAGAAGAGAAGTGGTATTTGGAGTTACTGCCCAGTATTCCCAAATTCTGTTCTATCTACAACCTTGATATTTTGATATTTAATAGAGTGATAGCTACACTTGCCATAAGCCCAGGATGTGTCTAGGTGTCTGGCACATAGGAAGCACTCAACAATTGTGTTTAACAAGTGAGAGAATAAGTGAATGGCTCTAAAAACAAACAAACAATGAAGATGACAACACAGATTCTGGGTCTTAATCACACCTACTGAATCAGAATTCCAGGGATGAGGCACAGTGATCTGTATTTACAAGCACTTCATGGATGAATCTTATCAGGTGTGTGAGGGGCACCCTGCCAGAGGGCAGAGATTTCCAAACTTAACTTTGTTTAACTTTTTCTTTTATATTGGAGTATAGTTGATTAACAGTGTTGTGATTAACCTGATTCTGAGTTTTTAAAGGCTCATACCTTGGATTTCCTGAATCAGAGTCAAAATCCAGGAATCTGTGTTTCCATGACAACTCAGATGGTTCCAGATATGGGAACCACTATTGCAGAAAATATTGGGCTGAATTTGCTCATTCATGGAATTGAGGTTGGACCTAATGGGTAATGAGATCAGCTTGTTGTTTAAAAAGAAAACTCTTTCTGATTTGGGTGACACAGTTATATGCATTTGTCAAAATTAATTAAATGGTACTTAAAATTTGTGCATTTCACAATAAGTAAACTATCACAAAAATATGGAAACAGATATTGAATTCAGATATGGAATTCTAGTTAACGATATGCATGCTGAAATGTTTAAGGAGGAAGTGTACAAATGACTGTAACATGCTTGAAAATGCATCAAAACTAAGGCAAATGCCTCAGATATGTGATAAGAATAGATGACTGTGCTTAGTCACTCAATCATGTCTGATACTTTGCAACCCCATGGACTGTAATGCATCAGGTTCCTCTGTCCATGGGGGTTCTCCAGGCAAGAATACTGGAGTAGGTTCCCATGCCCTCCTCCAGGGGATCTTCCCAACCAAGGGATGGAACCCATGTCTCCCACATTGCAGGGATTCTTTACCAGCTGATATGTAATAGGAGTAGATGACTAGATACATGATTAAGCAAACAGAGCATCATTGTAGAAGCCATGTAGGTGTATGGATGTTCACTCTATAGTCCTTTCAACTTACCAGTATATTTGAAAAATTTTGTAATAAAATGTTGAGAAGAAAATCCTTTAAACAATGCAGGCATGACTCTAAAGCACCCCATGTAATGATGCACACCAGAATTTGGGAACCATTGACCTCCAGGGCAAACTTAGTTGACAGGAATATCAACCTAGGAGCTGTTCTTCATCTTTTAAAGTTTCACAGGAAAAATTGTAAGAATTGGGAAAAAGTTGTTTTTGGCTTTTGTCCAGGAAATCTCTCTCTTAATCATATTTTGTCAATTCGTCTTAATAATATGTGAAAACTTTTGGAAACATAGAAATACCTTCAGCCTGTATTCAGTGTAAAGGCAAAGACTTTATACATCCTGGCCAAGACTCAGTTTCCTCATCTGTAAAATAAGGACAGTAACACTCACATCAGGGTCCTTAATGCTTGTTACCTCATGATTTAGCTTTTGGCAGCCTATTTTAATTTCTTTTAATTGCAAGTAATACATGAACATTATAAAAATATTCTAAAACACAAGGTAAAATAAAAACCCTAGTCTCATTTTCTGACAATAATCCTGTTGAAATTTTAGTATTTATTGTTCTTCGAAACAGCTTCCCTCATAAAATATTTACACATATATATAAAATATGTATATAGACACAAGCATATATAAATTAACAAATATAAATTTAAATACATGGAATGGTTGCATATTTATTGCATGGATACTCAGGAAAATTTGCCTACCTGATCCTCTACTGTTGGATGTCATGTTATTTCCTAAGCTTTTCTTCCATAAACAGTGGTGAAGTGAATCCCTAGACATATACAATAGCAAACTTTTCAGATTATTTTCCTTGGAATAAATTTTAAGAAGGGGAGGGTCTCTTCTTCCAAACTGGGGAGGTCAAAGTTAGTGACACAAATTCCCCCATCTCCTTGGCAGGATTTCATGCCCCCACCATGTCCTGGCCAGTAGCAGGCACTCTCATGATTGAGCCCACCGAGTCGGAAGACAAGGCGGAGCTGGACAGATTCTGCGATGCCATGATCAGCATCCGACAGGAAATTGCCGACATTGAGGAGGGCCGCATCGACCCCAGGGTCAACCCACTGAAGGTACACAGGCACCGGTACTTTATCTAAAATATCCCAGAGAGCAGAAAACAGTGTCTGAGTGGGGTGCTGGCAACCTCTGAACTCTTACTGGAAGATGATATCCTTGCCTAGAATAAGACTGTTCTTCTGAGAAGATACATTCATTACCTGAAAGTTTAAATCTTGAATCAACACAGCAGTGGTTACTCAAGTATAATGTGGTTATTTCTGATATGTTCTAATTTAAATATCTGTTTAGTGGTCACTTGGTGGTTTTATATATTTGTTTGGTGCTGTTCACCCCACAAGGACCCAGTTGGCTGTCAAAGGAGGGAGCAGAGACTGATGGACTGTATAGTTAGAGAAGTCTTACCATTCTGTATCTCTGTCTGATGCTCTCTACTGAGATTATTTACCTTTTACACTCTGGATAAAGATATTCTCATATTGGAATAGTTGGCTCTTAGCACAACCAGAGTGGTGCTTGGCCTGAATGTTTTACCATGTTTATGGCCTATATTGGAGAAAAATTTGTTAAACATTGCTTCATCTCTTCAAAACTATGTTCCTTTTATATCTGGTCAGAGCCTTAAGAGTTCTGTATTAGGTCCAGTCATTGTTAAGCTGAGGGATCGTGAACTGAAAATACTGCAAAGGTTGTGGTTGTGTCGTTATGGCTCCAAACCAGAGAAGCAGTCTGAGATGTAGAGAGGAGCTCAGACACATTCCAGAGCTGCCCCGCTGAAGGTGGCAGGCTGGGACCAATGGCTGGCGGGAAAAGGCTGGTCCCGTGCAAGTCTCGTAGGGTAGTGGAGGAATATAATATGATTTGTTCTCAACGTTTTTTCTCTGGGTACTGATGATTCTTTTAGGATTGAGACAATTTTTTAAAAAATGGCAATAGATGTCTAAAAAATATAATGCTGAGATACAAAAGCAAGTGGAGGATAAAACACAGACAGGATACTATAAGTTTTAAAAGTAGACCAAACTAGGCTCTATGCAGTTTATTAACATATACAATAATAGTATAAAGACATGAGAATCATGACAACCAAATTCAAGGTAGAGGCTGGCACTGGGGAAGAGGACCAGCAATAAGATGGAGAAGGGATAGGCTGGCATGGTCAACCATATCTGTAATGTTTCTTACTTTAAAAGCTTAAGCAAACATGACAAAATGTTGATTTATGTTGGGTGGTAAATGTGTTTATTATGTTATTGTAACTTTCTGATATTCGAAATATTTCACAATAAATATTTTCCTACCAAAATTTCCTTCCCCACAAACTGAAACAAAACAACCACCCTCCATCTGTGGGCTTTCATCAGCTCTCTGGCCGACATGATGAGCAGAAGGGGAAGGCAGGCTTCTGCTCTGACCCCTCTCCCATCCATTGTCTCCATCTCAGATGTCTCCACACTCCTTGACCTGCGTCACATCCTCCCACTGGGATCGGCCGTATTCCAGAGAGGTGGCAGCATTCCCACTTGTAAGTTCTCCTCTGAAGCTGGACATGCCAGCTGGTCCAGGTTCACGTGCGTATGAGGGGCCATCACCCACTCCGAGGGCTCTGCTCTTGCCGTCTCCTCACTATAGTGACCATATGTAGGCCACCTTCGCAGAACAACACAGAACACAGGAATTGGCTTTCCATGTTCTGAGGTCAGAGCGCCAACCATAGGCCTGGAAATCCTCAGGGCGCACAGTGCAGGAAGACCAAATAAGAGTCTGTCTAGTGGGTCAGTGTTTTCTACCATCATCCTTTTAATTCTTATGTGAAGGTGCTCTGCAGTCTGGTGGAGCAGGGATGGGAGATTTGGAGGGATGGTAATGAAGGAGGTTGGATTTTAGCTTCTTATACTTTTTGAGTACTTGCTGGGCCAATGATATCTCAGGTTGTGGGACTAGCATTGCTGTCTCCTCCCCACCCCATCCTCCACCCCTCCAAGATACTTCTCAGAATATCCCAGGTCATTTCTGTCTTTTGTCCCCTGCAGCCCTTTGTGAAACCAGAGAACAAATTCTGGCCAACCATCGCCCGGATTGATGACATCTACGGAGATCAGCACCTGGTCTGCACCTGTCCGCCCATGGATGTCTATGAGTCCCCCTTCTCTGAACAGAAGCGGGCCTCTTCTTAGTGTTCTCTCCCTAAGTCCAAGTGACTGACTTGATGTGCTTTGGAGCATCTCATGAAATATTTCACTTTCCACCACAGACTCAAGTAGGGGTTTTATATACTGTGTATATTCTCTCAAGGTAAATGTAAATACAGTTAGCACAGTGGGTGGAAGCTCATCGCTGGAAGATGGATTTGCTTCGGTGCCTCTGCTTCCACACATAGCAGTTGCCTTGATTGGGACCATTTAGTTTTTTTTGCATAGAAGATTCATGGTGTGCTAGTAACTTTAACTTCAATGTAGCAAGTTTGAAGATGTTATAGAGGCTATACTGGAGATCCAATAGACATTTTTATTCCAAATAAGTCCTTGTGGACTGTGCCATCTGTGGGAAACCCCAGGGCAAATGTTTACATTTTGTATACAATGAAGAAATCTTTTTCCTCCTACTAATTTACTCAATCTGTAATAGCATTTCTGAGTGTTTTCGTTTTTCCATATATGTAGATTTTAAGTCTGCAATTAATATTCTAATAAAGGCATTGCAATTTGAAGAATGCCTTTTTGATCCAATTTTCAGCATTAACTCCCTCATACCCTAGGTTCAGAGGGGTTTGCAGGGTAATGAGAATATCCAGCCCACTAGAACTGTTACATTATCAGTTGTGTCTTTGGCTAAAGAAACAGTTTGTATGTCTTGCCACTTTAGCCCTGTTAAAATCGCATTTGGCCGCATATAACTGAAAACAACCACAGCAGTTTAATCAAATTATTTATTTTTTCTCATTTAACTGTAAGTCCAGAGGTAGTAAGTCAAGAGCTAGTCTTCAGTCTTACTATTCTGCCTCCTTTGCATATAGTCTTCATCCTCATGGTCCTAGGATGGCTGCTGCATACCCAGGCATCAGATACCCATTCTAGGTAGGGAAAAGGAAGAGAAACAAAAGAGGTTCTATCCAAGTTGGCTTCTTTATGTTTTTCCAGAGGTTCCACCCAATAACTTCTGCACTTTTACTGGCCAGGCTTGGTTCAAATTGCCCCTCTGAGCTTCAAGGGGATATGAGGCAGTCTTTCAACTGGGCATGTTACTACCCCAAAGAAAATCAGAAGTTTGTTAACTGAAGAAAAGGAGAAGAATGAGTTTCAGGTAGGCAACTAGCATGCCTGTCACAATAACTTTCCCCTGGAAATAGCAAATGCTTCGGATGTTCTTCTCCAAATGTTACTGAGTATCTGCTTTAATCCTGACTACTTGGTTCCTTATTACTCAAACAACTGTTATTTGGCCTGTTATGACAGTGATCTGGACAAAAGGTCGGAGCACTCTACTGAATGCTCTGCAAGTGGTCTGCTTAATCTCACACTTAAAATTTGGCCAAAGCAGTAGAGAATCTCACACTTAAAATTTGGCCAAAGCAGTAGAGAAGTGATGGGATCCATGGTTCCTTTCTTACATAATAATTAAATGATAAAGATCTGAGTCCTTCTCAGTCCACATTCCCTGGAATATGTTAGGGGCAAAAGCAGGTGATTCAGAGTTGAAGTAAACTGTTTGCCTTCACTGCTCATGTGTTCACCTGGGTCTCTGCTTGTGTGGCATCCTCCACCTGGAACACTTGTCCCACCACCTTGCTTTGCTGGCTCCTGTTCTTCATGTTTCAGCATCTCTTCAGGTCTTCCACACGTCACTGTGAAATGGGCTCTGTTATTTTCTACTTTGGCACTCACTCTGTTATCCTACACTCTCTGCGTAGTTAATAATTATTCTGTTTACTTGGTTTTTATCTGCCTCACTAAATTCTCTGAGAGCAGGGATCATATCTTATTCATCACTGGATTCCCACTGCCGAGCTAGGGCTTTCCACATAGTATGTGTTCAACAAACAGCTGTGGTTTTAGATCTGGAAGGACTTGCTTCTCCATTTCTTACCCCAATGCTTTACCAATCTAAGCCTGGGGACACCCCACTGGAGAAAAGCTTGAGTCTATAGAGCAGATACACTCATCCACAATCGCTGCCCCATGCTGATCCAAGGTAAAGGGGGGAGATAAAAAGTGGGGTTTCCCCAGTGCTAGTGGAGTGTCATCATTTATCACCTCTTCTATGGAGGTAGGCTGGGGGCAGGAGTGTGACATCAGTGAGGTCATTCTGCAGCATGTCCAGAGACAAGAATCCAGGAAGCAGGAGTTGGTGTCCAACACGGAACACACACCTTTTGTAAACATAGCACAGGACAGCAAGCAGAGTACCTGCTCTGTAGTCAGACTGCTGGGCTCATTCATATCCCGGCTCCCCTACATCCTACCTGTATGGCCTCAGAAAGGATAATCTTCATCTCTGAACCTCAGACTCCTAATCTGTAAAATGCTATTACCTACCACTCATAGGTGGGAGAGAATATATTGTTTGGAAGTGTCTGGCACAAAGTAAGTGCTCTTAAATATTAGCTCTTGTATCCTCATTCTAAACTTAGGGTCTGGTGTCCTATACTCTACACCCTACACTCCTTGACCCAGCCCAGGAGCCCGACTCCAATTTGACCTACCTTGCATTCAGATCCACCTCCCTTTCCTTTCCTAACAGCCCCTTTCCTCTGGACCGTCAGAAAAGTAGAAGGAACATGAGTTGTGACTTCACACAGGTTGAATTAAATTCTCAGATAAACCAACTGTTTTGAAAAAATGGGCAAATTCACTTCTCTTTTCTGCATTTCAGTTATTTAAGGTATCAGTTCAGTCGCTCAGTCATGTCCGACTCTTTGCGACCCCATGAACCGCAGCACACCAGGCCTCCCTGTCCATCACCAATTCCCTGAGTCCACTCAAACCCATGTCGATCGAGTCAGTGATGCCATCTAGCCATCTCATCCTCTGTCGTCCCCTTCTCCTCCTGCCCTCAATCTTTCCCAGCATCAGGGTCTTTTCCAATAAGTCAGCTCTTCGTATTAGGTGGCCAAAGTATTGGAGTTTCAGCTTCAACATCAGTCCTTCCAATGAACACCCAGGACTGATCTCCTTTAGGATGGACTGGTTGGATCTTCTTGCAGTCCAAGGGACTCTCAAGAGTCTTTTCCAATACCACAGTTCAAAAGCATCAATTCTTCAGCACTCAGCTTTCTTTATAGTCCAACTCTCACATCCATACATGACCACTGGAAAAACCATAGCCTTGACTAGACGGACCTTTGTTGGCAAAGTAATGTCTCTGCTTTTTAATATGCTGTCTAGATTGGTCATAACTTTCCTTTCAAGGAGTAAGCGTCTTTTAATTTCATGGCTGCAGTCACCATCTGCAGTGATTTTTGAGCCCAGAAAAATAAAGTCAGCCACTGTTTCCCCATCTATCTGCCATGAAGTGATGGGACTGGATGCCATGATCTTAGTTTTCTGAATGTTGAACTTTAAGCCAACTTTTTCACTCTCCACTTTCACTTTCATCAAGAGGCTCTTTAGTTCTTCTTCACTTTCTGCCATAAGGGTGGTGTCATCTGCTTATCTGAGGTTATTGATATTTCTCCCGGCAATCTTGATTTCAGCTTGTGCTTCCTCCAGCCTAGTGTTTCTCATAATGTACTCTGCATATAAGTTAAATAAGCAGGTGACAATATACAGCCTTGATGTACTCCTTTTCTTATTTGGAACCAGTCTGTTGTTCCATGTCCAGTTCTAACTGTTGCTTCCTGACCTGCATACAGATTTCTCAAGAGACAGGTCAGGTAGTCTGGTATTCCCATCTCTTTCAGAATTTTCCACAGTTTATTGTGATCCACAAAGTCAAAGGCTTTGGCATAGTCAATAAAGCAGAAATAGATGTTTTTCTGGTACTCTCTTGCTTTTTCAATGATCCATCGGATGTTGGCAATTTGATTTCTGGTTCCTCTGCCTTTTCTAAAACCTGCTTGAACATCTGGAAGTTCACGGTTCACGTATTGCTGAAGCCTGGCTTGGAGAATTTTAAGCGTTACTTTACTAGCATGTGAGATGAGTGCAATTGTGCGGTAGTTTGAGCATTCTTTGCATTGCCTTTCTTTGGGATTGGAACGAAAACTGACCTTTTCCAGTCCTGTGGCCACTGCTGAGTTGTCCGTATTTGCTGGCATATTGAATGCAGCACTTTCACAGCATCATCTTTCACGATTTGAAATAGCTCAACTGGAATTCCATCACCTCCACTAGCTTTGTTCGTAGTGATGCTTCCTAAGGCCCACTTGACTTCACATTCCAGGATGTCTGGCTCTAGGTGAGTGATCACACCATCGTGATTATCTGGGTCGTGAAGATCTTTTTTGTACAGTTCTTCTGTGTATTCTTGCCACCTCTTCTTAATATCTTCTGCTTCTGTTAGGTCCATACCATTTCTGTCCTTTATCGAGCCCATCTTTGCATGAAATGTTCCCTTGGTATCTCTAATTTGCTTGAAAAGATCTCTAGTCTTTCCCATGCTATTGTTTTCCTCTATTTCTTTGCATTGATTGCTGAGGAAGGCTTTCTTATCTCTCCTTGCTATTCTTTGGAACTCTGCATTCAAATGGGTGTGTCTTTCCTTTTCTCCTTTGCTTTTTGCTTCCCGTCTTTTCACAGCTATTTGTAAGGCCTCCTCAGCCAGCCATTTTGCTTTTTTGCATTTCTTTTTCTTGGGGATGGTCTTGTTTCCTGTCTCCTGTACAATGTCACGAACCTCCATCCATAGTTCATCAGGTATTCTATCAGATCTAGTCCTTTAAATCTATTTCTCACTTCTACTGTATAGTCATAAGGGATTTGATTTAGGTCATACCTGAATGGTCTAGTGGTTTTCTCCACTTTCTTCAATTTCAGTCTGAATTTGGCAATAAGGATAATTTAAGGTATAAGATAGCACTAATAAAAGTACTTACATCAGTCAGCCTTGTTGGAAAGATTAAACAAAACAAAGTGAGCACTGGACATAGTGTCTGGCACTCAGAAATCACTGACTCATTCAGCAAACTGACTTACTATGTACCAGGTACCATTCTAAATGGCTTCCCTGGTGGCTCAGCAGTCAAGAATCCACCTGCAATGCAGGAAACATGGGTTTGATCCCTGGATCTGGAAGATCCCCTGGAGAAGGCAATGGCAACCCATTCTAGTATTCTTGCCTGGGAAATCCAGACAGAGGAACCTGGTGGGTTACAGTACCCCCACAGCCTCTACAGTCCATCGGGTCACAAAGAGTTGGACACGACTGAGCACGGACACACACACACCATTTCAATGACAGATGAACAGATGATACAAGATGAACAAGAAAGTTAAGGCCTCTTTCACAGGGCATCATCAATTCTAGATGGACAAACACAGAGATTTCACAGGGTTAAATATTCTTTAGAAAACAAAAACCAGTATGGTACATGGCTAGGGGTTTTGGACTCCTTTATATTGAATTGTCAGGGAACGAAGGATTCTTTTACAAGGTGACTTTAAGCCTAAAATCTGAACAAAATGAAACCAGCCATGACTAGATATGGGGAAGAGGGGTCGGGGGTGTTCAGGAAGAGGCAGAAGCATGTTTGAAGGTGTTAGTATATATATTTTCCATCTTTAAGCATTTGACTATTTTCAGTCTCATATGTGGAGAAGGCAATGGCACCCCACTCCAGTACTCTTGCCTGGAGAACCCCATGGACGGAGGAGCCTGGTAGGCTGCAGTCCATGGGGTCGCTAAGAGTCAGACACGACTGAGCGACTTCACTTTCACTTTTCACTTTCATGCATTGGAGAAGGAAATGGCAACCCACTCCAGTATTCTTGCCTGGATAACTCCAAGGACGGGGGAGCCTGGTGAGCTGCTGTCTCTGGGGTCGCACAGAGTCGGACACAACTGAAGTGACTTAGCAGTAGCAGCAGTCTCATATGTAAAGGGTTTAAAGAATCCCTGGGAAATAGGGTAGGAAGGAAGAAGATGAGGAATAAAGGCTGGGGTTGAAGAAAGGTGTTGGAGTATTTCTGAAATCAAGAACGGGGTGGAGGGATTTGAGCCTACAGTCAAGATCATAGGGGATGAAAATGGGGTCCAGAGAGGAAAAAAGGGGGCCATGGCTCAGGATGGAGGGATTTGAGGGAAAAGGAGAAAAGGTATGGGGGTGGGGGGTGGGGTTTGGTCCTTAGGTCAGGAAGGGAGGGAAGGATTTGTAACTGGGGAAATGGGGAGAGACAAATGAAAATGGGGGAAAGATGCGGGTCAGAAATAGGAAGGAAATGGGGGAGGAGGTGGTAAGGGCCTATGGTGGGGATGGGAAGGATTCAGATGCGAAAGAGGAAAGATCATCATTAGCTCAGTGACAAGACAAGGTAAAAGATACATTGACGGGACAGAAAAGTCAGATGACGGGGTAGGGGAGGTGGGTAAAAGCACTCCAGGGTGAGAAGGGAGAGAAGGGCGTCAAGAGCATGAGCACTAGGCCCAAGTAGGCAGTTGGGAAGGACTCCCTCAAATGAGGGAGAGGGGAGGAAACCAAGAGAATGGGAAGGGGGATGGATAAAACGCTGACTTGAGAGCAGAGTCTCACAAAAGGAAGGGGTGGAGGCAGGAGGAGGCCCAAACTTGGGAGGGAGGCAGGCTGACAGAAAGCAGAGGAAGAGGAGAGGAACAGTAATGAGGGGCAGGCGGCACATAAAGGTGGCAGAAGAAACCTAGGGTCTAAGTTCCCTGGATGAGAAAGAGGCTGGGAGCAGGGCCCAGATGTAGTCGAGTGGGGAGGCCCTTCGATAAAAAGGGTAGAGGGAGGACCCCATGATTAGGAGGGAAATGTGTGTGGGAGGGAGTGCCCTGAGAGAAGAGGAAGGACAAGAAGTCCTTCTTAGAAGCCAACTAGGCAGCAAGATTTATGAACTGAGGAAAGCAAGTAAGAGCCAAACCTCAGGCCAGAGGTAAGGAGGCAGGCAACAGAGTAGTGACTATCTTAGGGTTAGAATGTCTGTGAAATTGAAAACTGAGAGTCCAGAGAGTGGCAAAGCCCTGAGGACAGGGCTAGTGGAAACTTCCCAGGAAGGGAGTCTGAGGGGCCGGTTGTGGCCACAAAAATAGACAGGGCTGCTGTTGCACCTGTGTGGGTGAGTGATGTTTTCCTACTGCTGTCTCTTCCTTCTGTTCAGGTGTAATTCTTACCACTTGCTTCACTGACTACTTTATCTCCTAGTCCTCCCCATTCAGAAGGGCCTCCCAGCTGTGGCTTTACCTGGCCAACTAACTTCAGAGCCTCTGTAACACCTTGTTCTTCTGGAGGTTTTCCCAGGTCTCTTCCCCACCTCTCATATGTATAACTCCCTGGGAATGGGGAATAAGTCCCTGATATTAAAGAAGCTACAATCCCTGTCCTCAGATGACCCGTCTCAAAGTTTTGGAACACATCGTCAATCTGGGGGAGGGGGCAGTCTCTGGTGCCTGGAACTGGGAAGGGTTACTAGATACCTTTTCTGTAAAAGCAGTGCTGCTTAACTACGGTTTAAGAGGCCTTTCTTTGAAGGCTAGCCTGGAAATCTACCTCTTTTCTCTGTATCATTGTTCCTACGGGAAATATTTATAAAATTCATCAAGAGATTTCATTTTCTACTTACATTAAGTTACAGGTTATGGCCATCATTCTTTTACAAATTAAGTTCTAAAATGCAGGGTGGGGAGTGCCTGCAACTTCTTCTGAATTCAAGGGAATCAATGAATAATGGAAGGCTGAAAAAAAATCAACTACAAATTATTTTTTTAATGGACCTCCATGGCTCTCTGTGGGTCTGGATCTCTTATAGAGGTCTAGGATTTTCAGAACCAATGCAAGAGAGTTTTAGTGTGCTTTTGATCCATTTATTGCACTGTACTTTAACCTCACTAGTAAAAGCTTTTATATAGTTGGGAGTATGACATCTGCAATTTCCTACAAAAGCATGTCTGAGGAGCATTTGAAAAAACAAAACAAAACAAAAAAAAACCTTGGTTTTCAGGTTCAGAAGATTTAAGTGTTTTAAGTCAGAGCCAAAGTCATAAATTCCCAGAAAACAGGGTGGAATCCAACAGCACCAGGAGTGATGTCAGTCATTCCCCCAAAATGCAGAATTTCCCCCAACAGTGCTGCCACTGGGAACTTGATCCAAAATTGCTACTCACTGCAGTAGGAAGCAGCCAAAGCAGAATTAGATACAAATAGATTCTTTCTTAAAAGTCTGGCATAAAGAGTGGAAAAAGATAACTTGCTTGCATTCAAGACATTTTATCCAACGTGAACTACATAAGAATATTAAAGTTCCCTAAAATAGAAGAACTAGATGTTTTTATTGGTTAAGAGAAGTGGCTTCAAATGCATTCCAAAAGACAATGAAGAAAATACTTTCCATGGAAGGAGACAGTTGGGTAGGCTGTTAAATAAACTTGCAAATAGCAAAGGAGTGAGTATAGTGTGTGGTGCTAGCCATGTTGTGGGGAGGAGCGGGGGAGAGTCAGCACTATTTCTGTATTTTGTCAGAAAGACTGCCTTTAGCCTGGGACAGTGCCTGCCATTCACAGAAGTGCTGTCAGTCTGGGGTCTGATTCTCCTGAGGAGCAATAGGCAGATTGGAGATAAGAGGCTGAAAGAAGCCAGGTAAGCAGCCTCAGTACCATCCTTACACAACTTCATTATTTCCCAGAAACTAGTTGGCATTTAGGAATGAAGTCCAAGGTTTTTATATGAAAATGAGAAGAGTCTCTAAAAAGAAACAAGTGCCATGCAACAACCATTCAGACATTATCAGATGAAATTCAGTCAGGTTACACACAGGTTCTCTTTAAATTAGTGTCCAAACCTGGTTTTCAAAGAGAAAAAAGATGTAATATAAAAATACTGGAGTTCATAATCAATACAGTGAAGCAGATAAAGTAGTGGTTAAGTAACACAGCAATGAGTTTCAATTCTAAGTCTGCTCCTGACGACCTTTAGTGACTAAGAGTGAATAACTCTCATCTCCAGTAAAGTGGAGATGATGCCATTTGCCTCACAGGGTGTGTATGAGTAGTAAGTTGGAATGAAAACTACCAATGGTACTCAATTCTTTTTGGACACAGAATGAACATACATGGGAATAGCTGCTATCCCTGCTCCAAAGACATGGATATGCCAGTGAAAACCTTCTCTTCCCCCCGTTTAAAAAAAAAAAAAAGGGTACAAGGAAGAAGAGGAAACCTCCAAGTGGCAGAAATGAAGAGGGAACCCAAAGGACCTGACACTGCAAGGCCAGTGGAGGCGGCTGGACTGGATGCGTCTTAGGAATTGGCGAAGAGAGATGTTAGGAGTTGAGGCTGCAGGTATAATGGATAGTAAGAAGTAGAGATGGGATGCTTAGAATCGGGAAAGTTCTGTCCCAGTAGGAGAACTGAAAACTTGGTATCTCTAGTTCAGGGTCACAGCAGGAAAACAAGCTTTCCCTCCCAGGCCATGGGTAGAAACAAAGTCACTACAAGAATCTTTGCTGCATGTGAACACAGAAGTCAAATTCATACTAGCTGCATTGTGAAAGAATCCCATTCAACAAAATTACCAACTGGTTCAGTTAAACAGTGGACTAGACTCAGAAAATTCAGTGAATTGGAAGATCTAAGGAAATTACCAGACTGTAGCACCGAGTGGGCAAAGAGATAGAAGATGTTAAGAGATATTAAGGTATGGAGGGTACACTGCTGCAAACTTCTAGGAGGCTGAGAAGAAGACAGAAAAAATGGGAGGAGCAATTATTTTTAAAGGAAAAATTAAAAATTCCAGAAATGCATTTTCAATTTAAAGGAATACAATGAATCCCAAGCAAAGCAAATAGAAATTAATCCACACCTAGATAGATTTTAGTGAAACTCAGAAGTTATTAGAAAAACATACATCCTTCAAAGAAATAATCAAAATGACATCCAAGTTTTTCAGCAATAAAAGTTGTCAGAACACAACGGAATACTTACAGGATGCAACAGAAAGATAACTGGGAACCTACAATTCTAAACCCAGACAATTTAGCTTTCTAAAATCAGTGTGAAAAAAAGACACTTTCAACCCACAAAGAGAGAACTTACTGTTCACAGACTTTCACTGGCAAGTCTGGTACAAAAACATCTTGAAGTATTCAACAAGAAACAGTGAGTAAATAGACAAAACTTATCAAGTAAATAAGTCATATTTAAAATAACTGGAGTTTTAAAAATAAGTTATAACAAATATTAACCATTAACATGGAAAATAGGTCAGAAAAGATAATTTGAAGGGAAACAAAAATATACTTGTTTTATTCAGGAAAAAACTGAGCTATTGACCATTTTATAAATATAAGTATCAATATGCTCTCATGTGTAGGTACACTGAAAGATTAAGGATGATCACAAAATGATAGAAACATTACCTTTTGGTTGTGGGTGTGTGTGTTTGGGGGCCAAGGGGAAGATAAAATCTGCTTTAAATGTAAGAACAGGAGGAAAGAGAAGAATCATTCCTGCATCCTCCATAACAACAACTGCAATGACAGGAATATACATGCCAGTATAATAAACATAGAGATACTAAGTTGATCTATTAAGAGAAGACTATACCAAAGCATAAAGTCCAATGAATAAAGTGTCATATTTCAACATCTGAAACACTATATTTTGCTTATGAATACCTAAGTATAAAAATAAACAGAAAAGGCAACCCTGAACTCATAATTTCTTAGAGCGGGGAATGGGCAAGGTGAGTGATTAAAGTATGTCTTTGTTTATTGTATTTTATTTAAAATCTTAAGAATGATCCTAAAATGATCAATACTAGATAGCTTGTATATATGCCAGTTTTATACTTTTTCTTACTTTAAACCAAGCAGGAACTTCCATGGCAGTCCAGTGGTTAAGAGTTCGCCTTCCAATGCAGGGGTGCAATTTCAATCCCTGGTTGGGGAACTAAGATACCATATACCTCAGGGCCCAAAAACCAAAACATTAAAAAAAAAACAAAACCAGAAACAGTATTGTTAACAAATTCAAAAAAGACCTTAAAAATGCTCCACATCAAAATAATCTTCAAAAACAAACAAACCCCAATAGGCATAGAACATAGGATAGATGTTACTTTCCTTCCATTTCCTGAGACCGTTTCTTTGTAATAAAAGAGAAATGTCTGCTTTGTTGGGTTGCTGCGAAGTTTCAGTATCACTCATAATGTCTGACACATAAATGCTTAACAATGTGAGCTTCCTCTCAAGAGTTCCTTTATTGTTAAACCTGTTTTGTTTTCTGAGTAGATGAAAACCTGTTTTTGAAAGGCTTCTTGATGGGTATGGCATAAGCCCTCTTGGAGGAGGTCACCATTAACCATAGAGCAGCCAGAACTTCCACAAGGCTGGGAAACAGACTCTTGGAGGGCAAAACAAGACCTTGTGTGCACCAGGACCCAGGAGAAAGGTGCAGTGACCCCACAAGAGACTGACCCAGACTTGCCCATGAGTGTCCAGGAGTCTCCGGCTGAGGTGTGGGTCGGCAGTGGCCTGCAGGTTTGGGAGCACTGCTTGCAGCAGTGAGAGCATGGGACCTTTTGAGGCAGGTAATCTTCATTACCTCCACCATAGTGTGGCCTCAGGTCAAGTAACAGAGAGTGAACACAGCCCTGCCCATCAACAGAAAACTGGATTAAAGATTTACTGAGCATGGCCTCACCCATCAGAACAAGACCCAGTTTCCCCCTCAGTCAGTCTCTCCCATCAGGAAGCTTCCATAAGCATCATCTGTATGCAGGTCAGGAAACAGCAGTTAGAACTGGACATGGAACAACAGACTGGTTCCAAATCCGGAAAGGAGTATGTCGAGGCTGTATATTGTTACCCTGCTTATTTAACTTATATACAGAGTACATCATGAGAAACGTTGGGCTGGATGAAGCACCAGCTGGAATCAAGATTTCTGGGAGAAATATCAATAAACTCAGATATGTAGATGATACCACCTTATGGCAGAAAGGGAAGAAGAACTAAAGAGCGTCTTGATGATGGTGAAAGAGGAGAGTGAAAAAGTTGGCGTAAAACTCAACATTCAGAAAACTAAGATCATGGAATCTGGTCCCATCACTTCATGGCAAAGAGATGGGGAAACAATGGAAACAGTGACAGACTTTATTTCTTGGGCTCCAAAATCACTGCAGATGGTGACTGCAGCTATGAAATTAAAAGATGCTTACTTCTTGGAGGAAAAGTCATGACCAACCTAGACAGCATATTAAAAAGCAGAGACATTACTTTACCAACAAAGGTCTGTCTAGTCAAAGCTTTGGTTTTTCCAGCGGTCATGTATGGATGTGAGAGTTGGACCATAAAGAACGCCGAGAGCCAAAGAATTGATGCTTTTGAACTGTGGTGTTGGAGAAGACTCTTGAGAGTCCGTTGGACTGCAAGGACATCCAACCAGTCCATCCTAAAGGAAATCAGTCCTGAATGTTCACTGGAAGGACTGATGATGAAGCTGAAACTCCAATACTTCAGCCACCTGATGCAAAGAGCTGACTCATTTGAAAAGACCTGGATGCTGGGATTGATTGAAGGTGGGAGTAGAAGGGGACAACAGAGGATGAGGTGGGTTGGATGGCATCACCAACTCAACGGACATGAGTAAGCTCTGGGAGTTGGTGATGGACAGGGAAGCCTGGTGTGTTGCAGTCCATGGGGTTGCAAAGAGTTGGACAGGATTTGAGCGACTGAAATGAACTGAAGTTGGTGGACTCTGAGTAGCATACAAGATGGAGTACATATATTTCACCTTATTCCTGTTGCTAAATATAACTAAAAACCATGGATGAATTATATAAAGCTATCTAAAGATCTTGAATGGTAGGGAAAAGTTGGTCACCTGGGTAGTCACTTTGGAACTTGAGGAATGACCTGGAAGTTTTATGGGTGTTTTCTTATGCCACGTTTTTACTTTCCTTTGACTTGGGTGCAAGAAACATCTAAAACCTGAAAACGTCAGTGGTTGCAGATGAAGAATATTAAAAGCCTGCTCTCATAAACCAAAGGATGGGAAAAGGGTGATACGTATGAAAATATTAATTTGATTATACCTGCCCCACTCCAAGTGAACACACATTCCTCAGTCACGGGATGTGGGCAAGACTATAGGAGGAGCCCTGTGGACCTTCCTTGCCCTGTACTGAGTGGCCAGTTGCAAAGAGGCAGCATCTTAGCCATCCTAACTACAGAGACTGATGGAGGATTACAGAGAGAAAGAAGCTAGAGCAAGGATTCCTGTAAATGTGTTAATGAAGTCCTGGGCACACCCTCAACCAGACCACACAAGAAACTGACCATAATCAACATGGAAAATGAACTATGAGTAGAGTGCTGCCCAGGTTTCAACTGGCTTCAGGTAGCATCCATGTTGAGGTGGACCAGAATACCATTGCAAAGGCCTTGAAAACTGACACTGAGCCACAAAAGTGGGGCTGAACCCGACTGAACCTGAACAGTTGGCCTTATAAAATGGAAGATTTAAATAGGAACAAGATTCTCATAATACTCAAAATGTATAGGATCCAATGCAAAGTTACTCATCACATAAACTTGAGTAAGAGATATACGGAAGACCCAAGCAGGAAATTTGTAAATAAAAAATACAAAAAACTTACCAAATGGGTTCAACTGCAGCATGCAGATGACAGAGGAAATCATCAGCGAACCTAGAGATCATTAAGAATTATCTAACTTGAACAATTAGAAACTATAAAGTGAATAAAAACAAACAGAATCACAGAGACTTGTGGGACAATAACAAAACCAACATTCATATCATTTAAGTTCTGAAGGAGGAAAAAAAAGTTCAGGACTGAAATCACACTTGAAGAAATAATGGCTGGAAAGTTTCCAGATCTGACAGAAGATATAATCTAGATTCAAGAAGCTGAATGAACCTCAAACAAGATAAATCTAAAGAAACCCAAGCTCAGTCACATCATAGTTGAATTTCTGAAAATTTAAAAGACAGAGATAAATCTTGAAAGAGGGTAGAGAAAAATAATTAACAATAGGGGATGAATAGTGTGAAAAACAGCATATTTATCAAGCATATACTTGAGTCATAGAGGCTCAAGCCTTGAGTGGAGGAGAATCCACTTCCATCCACGCTCACCTCCTTGCTGGCTGTTGGTTGGAGACAACAGTTTCTTGCCACATAAACCTCTCTGTAAGGTAGTTTAAAACATGCTAGCTGGCTTCTCCCAGAATGAGCAAGAGAGATGCCCAAGAGGAAGCCACAGTACCTAACTTTGGGAGTAACATCCCTTCTGTTCATTACCTTAGGTGAACAAGATGAAAGCATTCCAGCCCACACTCACAGAGGGGAGATTACAAAGGGCATGAAGCCCAGGAGGTAGAGTTTACTGCGGACCATCTTAGAGGTTGGCTACCACACTACCAACCAATTTATCAATAGCTTTATCAATTAATTTGGATATATAGGAATTTAGTTTAAAAACAGTAGAAGTTGTAGTTCAAAAATATTAAAAAGACCAGTTAAATTCAATCTCCTGTCTACTGGTTGCCTGAGGAGTTTAGGAATGCTATTAGTCAGCAAAGGATGGGTTGTGTGTTAGAAACTCAAAAACCTTAGGCTCTTAAACTGTACTTCACACTCGTGTTTCATGTATATCACAAGTTGGCTGGGGACCCCACTTTGATACAAAACATTCATCTGGATACTACTTGTCTCCATGGAAGGGGAAAAAAACTCTGGAGGGCAATGAAATGCTCTGCCCAGAAGTGACACATAGCACTTATGTTACAACAAACTGGTCATACAGTCCTAGCCAACCACAAGGAGGCTGGGATATATAATCCTAACATATGTAGTTGAGCCAGAAACAGCTGGTGAAAGTATAGCTGGTAGTCACCACAGTCATCCTGGTCACTGAATTTTCAACCCTCTCTTGTCTCCAAAAGATACAACAAGCCCTCTATCCAGAATGGTTATAATGAAATGAAAGAACAAAATGAAGTGTTAGTGAGGATGTGGAGCAAACTGAACTCTCAATATACTGCTGGCAGGAATGGAAAATGATACAAACTGCTTTAGAAACTGGTCTTCATTTTCCTTAATAAATAACTATTAATGAAATTGATGGGTTATATGTTAAGCACATATTTAATGTTGTAAGAGATGTCAAATCTTTTGAAAGATTCACAAAGTTTCACAGCAGCATGCCTTGTAAGAGCAAAATCCTGAAACAACCCAAACGTTCATCAGTAGATTAATACAGATTGCAGGATACCCATATAATGGATTACTTAGCAGTATCTTCAAATTCTGGCAGTGTCCATTCTGTTTTGTCTGTTGCATTTTCCTTTCACAGTATGGTTTATTTCCAATAATTCTAATCTCAAATTACTTTTGCACAGCAGCTTGTTCCCATTCTACCAAAACAATGTGATTTTATACTTCAGGATATACTTGTAAAACCCTTATTCTTTAATTCATTTTTTCCAAAACATCATTTGGTCAGCCTGCTTAGTCCCTCGAGCTATCTCTTGATTTCTTGTGTCCAGTGACTGGTGTTTAATCTTCTTCTGTGTAGTGTCTGATTAACCCAAGTTACTAAAATACACAGTGGGCAAGTCAGAGCAGATCCCCAGTCAGCTCTTGTAAGTAGAATCTATACTGAATCCAAAGCTTTAAGCTTTACACAGGCAGGGCCCCTTTATGTTAGCCAAACGCTCACAACAGGGTTGTGAGAGAGCTAACGGTGTTTTTGATTGCCAGCTTCTGAAAGACCACCTAGAACACTGAAATATACTAGCATGCACATATTTGATGACTGAACATTTAGAAGTGAGTTCTAAAACTAGAGGTTCTGCCTATTCTAATTAGAAAAAAGAAAATCCCTAAACTCTTGCCCTTATTAAAGTGGCTGAGTGCTTAGCAGTCATTATAACTTACTAAATGTAACAGAATCCAGTAAAAATCTCATCTTTCAAACTTATGCCTAGAGACAACCAAATATTATGTTCCACTTTCCTGATGGACAACTACAACACTTAAGAAGTCTTGGTGCCTAGCCAGCCACACTTTTAAGTCTAAATCTGGTCACTCTTGAATTCTAACTACCAATTTATAGAAAATAAAGAGAAATAGGTTAAACTGTACCACATGGTTACAACTGGCAAAATCTATTCTGTTTGAAAGGCTTTTGACTTTTCAAAATGCAAACTGTAAAAGGTAAAGAAAAAAAAGATTCAGGGGATATACACAAATTAAAGATACTAAGATAGCAATTAGTAACAATTTAAAGTCTATTTGGGTCCTGATTCAAACAAACTTAAATATCCATGTATGATATCTGAGACAAGAGAAATTTGAACAAATATTTACTAGATTTGAGGATATAATTACCATTAAATTTTTTGAACTTCCTATGCTTTATAGTTATGTTAAAAAAAAACCTGAAGTCTTCAAAAAAAGCTTGAGCAACATACAATTGTTTAGCATTGAGACATTCTTGACACTTCCCAACATGTTAAACTGTAATCAGTTTTTTATTCACAGTCTCATTTTATAGCAAAGTTAAATAAATAGATACCATAAATGTGGGAATCCTTTATTTTCCCAATAAAAGTAGTAGAACCAGTTCAAGTAGTTGAAAACTGGAAGGTATTCCCCACTCTTCATGTATCAATATGGCCAACACCAGATGATACAATTTAATGATTCATTTTCAACCTAATTTATTCAAAATAAAAATGACTCCAATGTTTAAAACTAGCCCTCACTGACAGTAGCTCCAATCACTGTGTTTGAGCTTAACTGAATGCAGGAAAAGTTCTGAAACCAGTTTGGCTTATATTCAAGCATGAGCCTATGTAGCCCAAAAGTAGATTGCCAGGTTTAGACTCAGATGGCCCGTGTATAGCACAGCTCTGTCACTCCCCTGTCCAGTGAACTTTGGCCAGTTTCTTAACCTTTCTGTGCCTTTGATATTCACCCATAAGAAGGGGATAAGAAGTTCTGCCTATTAGGACTGTCAGTAGGATTAAGTGAGTACACATGAAAATGAACAAATGCAAAGCAAATATTCAATAAATACCGGCTATATTTATGAATCTGTATTCAAGGGTAGGAAAACTGATTCAATAATATTAAAACTTTTGTGAAAATTTAGTTTCAGAAACTAGAACTGTTTTAGAATATTCTCATGTCCGTGAAACAAGGAGCACTTGATAATGCTAAAATTGAACATAAGACTGAGTTGTTATACAAAAAATGGTCACTAGGTTCTTAATTTGAAAATTTCCCATTTAGTAAAAAAAAAAAAGAATATTAAATTCAGGGTAAAATCTGTCCTTTAGTACTTAAGATTTCATACTAGTTCTCAATACCAAAAATCAAGAGTAAAAAATTGTGCATAATGTCTGTTTCAGTAAAAACACACACTGAAATACTCTGGAAGTGACTGATTCTTAAAGATACCTACAAATATAAGCCAGACAAATGTAAAAAAGTGAAGCAAGATGACCTACTTTTTTCTGATCATAAAATATTTATTAAGGTATACTTTAGGGAATATAGTGAATATAAAATTTAGGATCACAATATGAAGCAATTTCAATCCTCTCAAAAAGTCAGCCCAGTCCTCAATGCTCTGCAGATGTAAAACCACTGGTGAGACTCACTAAAAGCAGTTTGACTAGTACAGAAGAGGTTTTTCATGAAATTTACAAGTAGATCATCTGAATACCTCTTTTAAGTGCAAAACCACACCACATTACACTAATGCAGCAACAATGCATTCATATTGTTTTCATTAGTAGTCAACTTGCATAAAACACCAGATAAAAGCACAATGGAGCTCACAAGATGGGCTAAAAAATGAACCTGTTCTTGCAAAACACACACTGTAATGGAAGAAGACATTAAAAATGTATTATGCACACTACAGAAGCTGCGTTCATTCCAACAATCTCAAGTGTCACTTCCTTTTCTAAAATCAAATTACATGAACCAGGCACAACTAATATTTGGGAGGCAGTGTGTAGCTAAAATTTCATTTACTAATTTCTCAATGATTTAAAAAATCCCCATAAATCTTTTCTGTCCTGAGGTAGTTGCAAAATAAATCATAACTTGTATATCAACTAGAGCTGAGGCTTTGACTTCTTACTCATTAAAGCTAGTTGTTAACTGACAAGAACTACCTTTTGATATTTAAAAGACAGTTGAGAAATGGGCCTCTTACTACACACACAAGATGATGGCTATGTAGGAAAGAGGATTAGCTGCTTCAGAACGTGAGATATGGTCCACCATTGCTTCCACCCCTCCCAACCACCCCCAACCATTTTAGATTCCTTATTGTCCAAAAAGCCACGGGGAGCAACACAGTAGTAGACAGATCATCGTCCTTTGCTGTAGCCAGGGAAGAAAAGGTCAAGTAGAGTCTGCAGAACCGCATTGGGAATCATGATGTAATTCTGGCCAAGATCATGCCGGCAAGCAGGACAGGAAAACACTTGAGCCTTAAAGGAGCGCTGCAAGCAATCCTAAGGCAAAACCAAAAACAAAATGAAAAGTAAAAAAACACACCTGATTTCATCTGAGGGTAAAGAATATAGAAAATGCTCAACAATTTAGGCTTTTGAATAGAACTAGAAACTTACCGTTGGGCAACAAGAGAAACATAAAAGATGAACAACTGTCAAGGCCTGAACCTGTAGTATGAAAATGAACTTACAGACAAGGCTTCAGTTTCACCTCTAACACACCCTGTGAGACTTCAGGCAAATGACAAATGACAATTTTTATATAAATTTCCTCATTCAGTGAAATGAGTGTTAGAATTCTACATGGTTCCCACTAGCCTCACCTAGGTTGGATTTTAATCCTCATCTGTCCTGATGGAGCACTAAAGAAAAAAATAAAAACTCAGGAATTCCCTCCTTAAAACCACATTATCTATTTTATATAATGTGTTTTCCAAAAAGATACTATTTAACTGACTCAAGGTCAGATACAAACACTTATGTGGAAAGTCTGTTTCCATTTTACAAAAGAAACTAAACCTCAGAAGTTAGGTCAGGACATATAACCACCAAGCAGGAGAACAAGATTCCAACCTTGGTTTGACTGAAATTCAAATTCCTTTTATACCACACTGATAAGACAATACACAACTCCTCTGGGCATGCTGCCAGACAGAATTTGTTCTAGATTCTGTTAAGTACATAGAATTATTTCAGTTTCTACAATAATATACGAAACATACATAAGTTGTAATAGAAAATACCAGCAACACTTTACTTTCTTTTCCATTTCAACTCATCTTCAATAATTTCAAACATGATAGAATGTGGAGACTATATAGATTTGAACTGCTGTAGAATTAAAATATGCATTTCACCACCAAGATGAAATTAAATGCTTCCTATCCAGCAAGGATCCTTATCTATTCTGCTTCATGAAAAAAACTGCTTTTTCACGAGCTAAAAACAGGTTTGGAGGTTAGTGTGCCTCCTCGCCTAATAAGGGAAAATGAGAAAGGAATTCTACTTACTTTACAGACATTGTGGAGGCAATCTGTTGTCACAGGCTGGTAAACTAGCTCCTGGCAGCATACACACATAAAAGATTGTTCCAATTTTTTCAGAAAATTCTAAAATGGTACCCAAGTGGAAGAAAAAAAGGTTAGCATTTCATAATATATTAACAGAATTCCAAATAATTGGGGGGAAAAGTGTCAATCGTGTTTAGTATATATGCTTTCTATCAAGAAAAAAAAAATCAAGTGGTTGTAACTACAAGCAAATGTGTAATAGGAAACTGCAGAAGTCTCATCCATAAGATAAACATATTAGTTTTTAAATCTTAGGATTCAGTTGCAAAGTTCGCAAAGTCAAGATATGACTTTAAAAAGAAAACCTCATATTTCAGAGATTACTATTTTTCACTTGAAAAAATCATGAACAACTTTTCTCAAGGTCATTACATACAGATCTATTTTCAAAAAGCTCCATGGTATTCTAATATATCTATATATATTCTAATATATCTATTCACCCTTTTCTCTTATAAAACTTCAGTACTTATTTATGCTGAAAAAGATGAAACCACTTGGTGATAATACTCTAGTATAGAAAACCCCAAAGAATCAATGTATTTATATTCATAGGATAATTTTCTGTGATATTTTGCCCCAATCCAAAAATTCCCTATTTTCCATTTACTCAAACTGGGATTAAATTATAGAAGGTCAAGCTTTCTAAAGCACACATGACCAAATGAGTGCTCTATAATCTTCAAAAGCCATTATTGGGTTCTATTTTATCCAAGCTGTTTAACCTAGAAGGAAAAGTAGTTTTTTGAATAGTCACCAGGATAATCCTCCACTCAGTTATTTTTTGGTAGTGGGGGAGTGTATTTTATATTGTTCTTTCTGTTAATAGAAAAAGTAGAATCTACAAGAATTTCAGGTAAAAAAAACCACACAAAGATTATATTTCATATTTATATCTTGATACTAACTTATTTATAAACCTGGATTATAAAGGTCAAGTGAATTATCAATAAAGTATTATCCAACACACTAGAAGAATATACCGGTTCTGGGCAGATGTGGAAAAAACTTTAGTACCAAGTTCCTCTTTCTGTCAAACGACTTTATTTCCCCAGTACCTTCACAGTGCAATATAAGCATACGTAGCATCAACATTTTGAGTTCCTACAATGTGCTAGGTACTCATCTACAAAGAGAAATGAAAAAGCCAAGTCTCTGTTCTCATAGAACTTTATATTCCTTTAGGAGAGCAGATTTTTAAAAATTCAATTTCAGATAGTCATAGCTGAGGAAACAAAGCAAATTAAAGCAACAGAGTAAGGAGGGTCTATTTTAGAAAAGATAGCTAGGGAAGCCCTCTTTGGGGAGTGTAGTACTTTGTAGAGACTTACAGGATATGGAGGGATGAGCTACATGAAGATACAGAGATGAGAATGCCAGTCAGAGAGACAGTATATGTGTAAAGGTCCAGGAATAGGAACAGGTTCAGTGTGTTTAAATAGCACAAATGTCACTGCAGCTGAAGCAGTTTGGGGGGGAGAATGGCAAGGGGAATGCAGAGGTTGGTAGGGATGCCAGATCAGGTAAGGCCTTGGGAAGGTGTTTGGATATAAATGTACATATGTAATATATGCACTTATTTAAAAGTCACAGCTGGCTAAAATCTCATTTGTTGTTCTTGGTTTATCTGCGAAGAATGGGCATGAAACCTATACAGGGTAACCACTAGCAGCAAGGTTACAGTCACCTGACCTAGGTATGTAAGATCCTGCCACTAGAGGGCAGGGTTTTTATTGTTTGTTTGAGAACTGTCAAGTGGTGACTTGCACATAAGTTACACTGAAAGAAGAGATTGACAAGTATACTTGATTTGCACATATCTATCAAGTCTTGCAGGATTTGACGACTTTGATTATTTTTTTAAATTGATAAGCAGGATATATCAAACGTCTCAGATTGAAGCCTAATACATATGTTCCACCCAGACAACAAATGTGCAAAAGAGAACTTTTGTGTGCACCCAGATGTCATTATCCTTCACCTGTATCTGCTACTTTGTCTTCTGCCCATTCACAGCTGGGACTCACCTGAGTTACCACTTGAAATTCCTTTTCACTTGAAAATGTTATGATTATCAAAGAAAACAAAAAAATCAAAAACATAGGAAATACTTAAATGCTGGTTTTTATTTTACTCCTAGGCTGAACATGGGAGCACTGAAAATTGTGCTGAACTGCTTAAGACTTATTCTGTCAGGTAACTTTGAACAAAACTTTCCTGATGAGTTTTAGATTAAACTGAATGTGTTCCACAACTAAAAATTCTCCCTATGGACAGTATCTCATACAATTTAAGCACAAAGTGGTCAAAAAACCAACATCTAAGAGGCCTAAAATCAACTTAAAAGCATTTGAGTGCTGCCTCATTTCTGAAAGGTGCACTGAGTGAGAAGTCTAGATAAAAGGATCAAGTTTTAACTGCCTTGTGAAAATGATAATTCATAGGGAAATTATTTTTCATCATTTATTCATATTAGAAACTCTTTAAAAAAAATCTTTACATACTGGTCCTTCCACAAGAGATGCAAGAACTTCATCCCATAGCTTCTGGTTTTGATGATCTTCTCTGATTAGATGTTGCTGCTGAGGGGTTAGTTGGAAAGCCTCAACTGCTTCTGCTGAATCTGATGGTTTGAGGACTTTGGAGGCACTTGGACAATCATCTAGATTTATTTAAAAATATATCAGCAGACCACAAGTGGTTCTAAGCAGAAGAGTTAACTGGTACCAATTATGTTTAGCATGAAGATAACAAGCATAAAGCAGCATCTAACTTTCCCATAGTTTAGGATACTTTGCTGTTTAGGCTCTGACATTTTTCAAATAGAGAGATATCCCACCCCACTCCACCCCCAACACACACACACACACAGACACACACACACACACCCTTTTTCTTTTAATTTCTTATGAGTTTTTCAGCTTACTCTTAGTATTTCCCTTTATTAAAAACTAAGTTATTTGTACTTACATCCTTTGATCATTACCTACCATCTGCAGATGGCCTTTTTGAGGTTCCTCTGGCCTTCTTTGACTGTCCTTTAGTCTTCTTCCCTTCCTTATCAGAAGGGTAACCTACTGGATACTGATGAGGGGAAAAAGTGCAATGTAGATTTAACCTTCATCGAGAAGAGAGGTTAAAGGGGAATGGGGAGGGATCTATACTTTCCCTAAATTAAAAGGATTTATATAAAGGACACAGACATTGAAAGAAACAGAATTCAAAGGATAAAAGATTACTAAAAATCCCCCAATTCAGTGTAAGACTATATAGTTTTGACTGTTAAGATATTCCATTTTATAACATCATGATCTTAGTTTCAGACTGAAAAGAGAAAAGAACAGTCTACGAGTTGTGACTAGGGGGTTTAAAAAGTTTGAGGAAGAAAGTAGAATTAGATAGAAAGGTTAAGTTTCTGTCTCCTAAAATTAACAGGCAGATAGGGTGAGGCAGGAGAGCTTTTAGAAAACCTAAAGCCACTACATTACTGAATCCTTTATCAACTAAAAGGTTAAGACTTTAAGGAATAAATTCTACCTTATTACCCTTGTGTTTTATTGGCTATACATTTTTTTGGACATGCTTTGTGATAACACTCATATTTAAAGCTCAAAATGTTACAAGTCTCAATGATATTAACTCATCATAGCCAATTGGCTTACATGCTTCTTTCTGTTCAACTGTTTCATATTTAACCTATCTAGAATACTGCTCTGCTGAACAGTAGACCTGAAAAAAAAATCTTTTGAAAATGGATTTAACAATAGGTTTTAAAAATATTTAGTTATAAAAGGAATGATTTTGGCAGTTATTTTAGCAGCTGACAGATCTCATTTAAACAATTCCATGAGTTTAAAAAGAAAAAGAAAACCAAAACAAAAAAACAGACTTGCACTAGAAGAGACACACTCACCTGCCTGGGTGGTCAGACACTTGCCCATAGTTCAGCCCCTACACATGCAGTGTGGGCAGAGCCAGGGGAAATGACAAAGCTGGTAGTCTTTACGAGAAGCACAGTGATGGGGAATGATGGAGGATAAACTCAAACCATGCTCTGAAGTCAGTGTCAGGGACAAAGTCTAGGGTGTATAGGCAGTGGAGGGGGAATGTAGCCATACCATCCATTATGCACACGAAACTAACAAAGTCTTACATGGGTTAACAGCTGAGCATGGGCAAAGAGAAAAAAAAAAGGCAAAGCACTAAAGGTGGTGACAGGACAAGGAAGCAGCTTGGAGGGGGAAGAGAGAAAAGGGGTGAGGAAAAGTGAGAAGGGTAGAAAGCAGACCACTCTTATAAGCCACCTCCCCCCTTCCCCTACCAGAGACACACCCCCTGTGCCCTCTAGGATAAAACTTCCCTTCTCAAGACCTCCTATGCCTCAATTTCAGGTATCCCTTCCCCTCATACTTGAAGTCGAGAGCGAACTGGAAATACAGTTGACCCTTGAACAATGCAGGAAGTCAGGGTGGGGCCAATTGTACAGAAGTCAAAAATTCCTGTGTAACTTATGGTTGGCCCTCTGCATCTGGGGATTTAACCAACTGCAGAAATGTACTGCAATATTTGCTACTGAAAAAAATCCGTGTGTAGGTGGACCCATGTAGCTCAAGCCTGTGGTGTTCAAGGGTCAAATGTATTTTACTTTTCATTGTCAAGCCCAGTTTTCCCCAAGCACAATTCTTGGTCTTAGGGCAGTCTGACACCTAGGAGGCTGCTTTTTTACTTCTTTTCCTTTCCTATACTGTGTGATCTCATTCCTCACCCCTTACAGTCCACTGATCAACTGCTAGGGGTTATATCCAGTGTTAAGGCACACAGATAGTACACAGGCGTACATTTTTATGAACATACATGTAGCCTAGGCAAACGTAATCTAACCTGTAAACGCAGACATAATCTCCTTGACCGTTCTATTCCTTCTGAGGTCCAAGGAGCAGGTTCAACATCATCTCTCCTTAAAAGATAGCGCCAAACCAAGAATCCATGGCTTGATGAAATCTCTGGCCAGTATTTCACCACCTAAATCATAATATTTTAGCTAGTTTGAGATGTACAGTTTAGACTTATTCATAATGTCATGTTAGTGTTTTAAGTAAATTTGGCAGAACTAAATGCAACTTTGAAAGGTACTGGCTTTGCTGGTATAGTAAGAAAAAGTATGCACTAAAATATTGTTTTGACTTTATTTCCTAATTATGGTAATTCCTGTAAGGACAGACTGCTATAAATTTCAAGTTGCAGCAAGATTATGCTCATTAATAAAATTTTACATAGTAGATTAAAATGGTGGCAGTAGATGCCTTCATTTTTAAAACAAAGAATGCACCCTATTTTAAAATTATAATGTGCTCTACTTTGAAAAATCGATTACAGTTAGAATCATTCTGGAAGAGATAAGAATCCAATATTTATAATGGCCAAGTTATTTGAACGGTTTTATCATAAGAGAATATCACTTATAAAAAGCTTAACCCCAAATATAATTCTGTCTTTAGGGACTTCAGGTAAGTCTTAAAAGACAAGTATCAAAATTAAGAGGTCATTTTGTGCATATTTTATTTCTAGAAAAAGTACAAAGACCAAATAAGAAGGTCTGTTGTTTCCTTTAGCCCACCCACAGTAGAGCAGTTCCCTGTGGCAACCCTGTCTTGAAAGCCCAGGAAGAATGACTAACAAGATGTCATG
The DNA here is from genome assembly GCF_054371585.1 of Giraffa tippelskirchi. NCBI lineage: Eukaryota > Metazoa > Chordata > Mammalia > Artiodactyla > Giraffidae > Giraffa > Giraffa tippelskirchi. The sequence continues at coordinate 157,320,693 of NC_137275.1, forward strand.
CCAGATAGAGCACCTTATAAATGCCATCATATCTGTTGCCTTCTTCAGGAGCATATTTGCTGATCTTCCTCCCTTTAAAACTGCGTATCACTCTGACTGGCTTACCAGCTCTCCAATTCCGAGACTCTGCTCCAATTTTATCATCCAATGGAGCATCACAGTTTAGGGCCAATGCCCTAAAAAATAAAACAAAGTCTTTATACCAAGTAATCTTTCTTCAAGTATATAATCACATCATTAGCTAGCTTAAAAGGTGAATTATGCCTTACCTGATGGTTAAGATTCTATGATTCTTTCCATATTATTCCAGATAATAGGATTATGCTTTCCCCCACCAGCAGAGAAGACAAATCAGTTTTCTGATGTCACCCCCAAGCCAGGGGATTGGTTCTCAGATAGCCTGTAGGGTTCTTCTGAAAGTAATAACATCTGTGCCACGTATAATAGAAAACAACTAGAAATACATGGAATTTTCTTTAAATAACGTTGTTGAGGGAAGGGAGAAAGTTGGAAAACTAAAGCAAGTTGACTGCTGTAATCATTATTTTTGATAAGGGAATAAGGTAAATTGTTGGAATAATGTAGAAAGAAATCCAGAAAAATTAATTTGTCTGCAAGGTACAAATGACCTTTCTTGGTCTACTTTTCATATTCCAGACAGAGATTCCTTAAAGTTTAGAAGATAATAAAGAACAAGTTTAATATGAAGATATCCTTTAAAGATTTCCAGTAAAAAGATAAGTTTAAATAAAACTGAAGCATTCAAATACCTGTGCTAAATCACGACAATAAAGATTTCTGGTTGCTCAGGATCACTACATTTTACTGATGACGCATGAACAAGGAGGAACACTGAGCTGGAAGCAGCACTTGATTTAGCTGAACCTTCCTTAGTATGTGTACTCATCTAGTAGTAACTAATCAGTAAGGTTATTAGATGTTAGAAGACCTTTCTTGGGGAAACATAGTCCTGCCCTCCAAAAGACAAACTAGAACTATTTAAAGTTAGTATTTTTCCTCTAAGATAGTGGTAGCCAACCTATTTGGCACTAGAGACCCGTTTCATGAGACACGATTTTCCCATGGAATGGGGGTGGGGAGGATAGTTTCAGGATGATTCAAGCACATTCCATTTATGGCACACTTTATTTCTATTATTATCACATCAGCTCCACCTTCAGATCATCAGGCATGAGATCCGTGAGGTTCAGGATTCCTTCTGTAAGACACCTGTATCCTAACTTAAGTGGAAAGAATCCTGAGAACATTCAAGGTTAAAAAAATACATACAGACACCTTCCCCTGAAATCTGGTAAAATCAGATATGAACAAAATACTTTTTTCCAGGGTATAGTTCTTTTTATGCAGGCTCAAAAAAAAAAAAAAAAAAAAAGACTAAATGACTAATCTATTATAATCTCTATCATAGTTAAAGTAAATGAACTTAAATGTTTTGTTTAAAAAAAATTTTTAGGTGTCATTAAAGCTTATCAAGTTATTTTTTTTTGTTGTTAAAATCTCAAATGGGAAATGCATTAAAACCCTGTCAGGTAGAAGAAACTGTAGCCATCAGTTCCAGCATTGGTATTATTTATGGAATATCTACTGAGATACACATACTTCATTCCCTAAAAGAACTGAGATAGAGATATGTACTATCTTCCCGTTAATGAGTAGAATGCTTTGGTGCCACAGGTACATTCCGTCATAATGGCTGCCACCACTAACTGGCATTATTAACTCACTTCCAGTTTCATGTAAGTGTGCAGTCTGTTCAAGTCTGTGTAAAGAGTCTAAGAGGATGAAACTAGGCAAAACAAAAGGCTTTTCCATTACTCTGTCCACAGCTCAATCGGTTGTCTCTAATTGTCCCGATAAAGGATGGTCAGGTTACCTGCTGCCCTTTTCAGTTTCATAAAGTGGAAGAGCTGAGAAGAAACAGGAACAAACTTCTCAAAAGCAAGGAGCAGGTATCAAACTACCTCTCAGTAGAGAAGCAAAAAGGAATTAGACCATATACACTCCAGGAAAGAATATACTATGGGTCAAAGCTAAGGGTCTTTTACTTCAGTTTTCATGTTTATAGTAAGACACATAGGTATCTTTGCCTAAGAGGTCTTTACAATCACAAGGCGTACGCACAGCTTAGTGTATAAGTTAACTGAAGGAATGTTAGTATCTCTGTGATAAGTTAATCCTTAATTGTTCTGAGTTACTATTTCATTTTCACTACCTTCCTTTTTAGTATAGACATTTTTACTGTCTGCCAATTATTTTCTGAGATTGTAACATACGATAAACAGGGTATACTTATTAGATTCTTCCAAGCTTGAAAAGAAACTCTCATGTACATTATAAGTGCAGGTAGTTACAAAGGAAGTTTCATTCAAGTCAAATAATCTTATTATTAAAAAATATATACAATTTCAGATTTGACATGAAAAAGACCTTTTGCAAATTCAAGATACATTGACAATACACATAAAAATATTTCTATTTCTTTTTAAGATCATTCCTCCTAAAGAATTTCTTCCTCGTTAGAAAAAGACTGCATAGGGACTAGAATTCTACCTCAACAATGTTTTCACCAGCAAATCTGACCTGTCTCCTCTGCTGGTTCAATATAATAATCCTACTGTCAGAAATAATATAGAAGGAAGACATAAAAACAGATTCTATGTAACTTGGTATACAACAAAAATCCTGAAACCACAAAGTATATTCTTTACACAGTAATCAGAAATTAAGGGCACACTACTTAAAACTGAGTGATTTAGACTCAGGAAAGCAAAACTCACTTTTATTCAATATTCCACAAAATATTCTTAATAATAAAATACAAAAAAATTCAAATTTATCATTGCAAAATTATCACTATGACAAGTTACAACATGGTCACTGCTATCTGATGGTTTAGGTCACTTAATCTATTTCTGGTGCTGGCATGCATTTACAAAATAAAACATTTGAAGTTAAACTTTCTATTCCATGGAAGCTGGAATATCATAAATACTTCTATAGGATAAAGTTGGCACAAGGTGACTCTTCCATAACAATTTTTTTTTAAACACTTAAAAGACTAATTATAGATTCTAAAAGCACCTTGTGTAGTTCTGATTATCTGATGTTTCATGCACATAAATGTGGCTCCCAAACATAACCCTATTTCACATTAGTCTCTTCTAATAAGAAGTTTGTCACTTTAAAAGATAAATTTGTGTTTAGGAGAACAAAACTTTGACCTATGCTGTAAGTAGGTAAGCCACCTTGTCCTTAATTTCACTTAAATTATACAGGTTTCTTTTCTTCAAAGTTTTCAACATGTTTCCAAATGCAAAGCACACGTATTAAGACTGGGAATTACATCATTTAAAAAAGAATAATACTAAAAATAAGTTAGAAAGCTTATAAGTATATATATACTAATCAGGTAATAAGATTTTTACTTTAGCTATATTAACTTACACTTTAGGATTCTTCTCTACAGTGTAAGTTATAAATTATAGTCCTATAGTCGAACTGTTAATACAAAGCCCAAATTCTAAACAGTTTTTATAAGCTCCAACAATAAAGAGTACCTGTTCATGTTTGTTAATGTTTGATCAGCCGACGGTGCACCAATTCTTTTATTACCAGCAAGATTTTTACCACCACTCCCAGTGTATGTGAATTCATCACCTCGGTCCTGCAGAAGAACATTTTTGGCATTAAACATCTAAATCCAGGAATGATTTCACCAGTTCTTATTTCATAGCCAGAACTTTGGTTAGGATGTTATAAGCTGACATGTTCTCTCAAGGTATCTACCAAAATAAGGGAAAATTCAAATATAGTCTTGTGTGTAATATACCTTCAAGCTCTATCACTTGATCTAAAGATTTCATTTTAATATTATAGCTTCCAACAGCTCCAGACATAGCTATTCTTGTGATATACAAATAATCTATAGGATGTTACAAAATAAGGTCTTATAGGGTGGGAGTATTAATTTAACTCAAAGTTATTAAAATAAATACATCAATACTATGTTTGTAGGTTCTTTACAGGGCATCATTTTAATAAATACTCCAAAACTGATTTCTCAACAGCAATCTATACCATAACCAAGTTTGCTAATAACTTTCAAATTTATAATCCTAATAGCATTGTAAGTTCCTCACATTTCAAAATCTATGGGTTTATCCAAGTTATATTTGGGTAAGACAACTGCATATAATTAAGAAGAAAGTTAGAAAAGAATTTAACTACAAATTTATATTGTTATTGTTAAGTTTCTACCTGATTCAGTACTTAAACTAAGAAAACTATCAGTATGTAAATTACTTCTACTAACGCTATCTTAATAGTGGTTCTTAAATGCAAGATTATTTTAATTAATTCAGACTGAATATAATGACTTTTTTTTTTTACTTCATTCTTGCTTGTAATAAAGGTTTTTCATCTAATTTTTCCTTTGGACTAAGAATCAGAACTAAAATTTCATGATTTTAAGTGTTTTTATATGTCCCAAAACTTTTGGGACCCTCTGCAGATCCAAACTGAGGTTTGGGTTAAACACTTTGTTGATTCAACACTGAGGTTTATATTTTAAGAAATAAGGCATTAAGGAATTCATCTTCAGTGTATACATCATTTGAAGAAAGTCTAATAAAAAGTACATATTAAAAAGTCCAGGATACTTCTTAAATTGATCAGATATGGTCTTCCAGATGGTATCTGGATTGACTTCACAATGGCAGTTTGGCAGTTTTTTTTTCCTCCCCAGTTTTTTGAGGGGCAAGCAGTTTCTTAAATAACTAATCATGCAACTACCATACAACCCAGCAATTACACTTCTGGGCATTTATCCCAAAGAAACAAACACTCATGTTTATACACATAAAACCCCCTGTACACAAATGTTTATTGCAGCATCATTTGCTGCAATGGGTGAATGGTTACACTGTGATACACCTATATCAATGGAACACCAATGAGCAATAGAAAGGAATGAACTATTGACACATGGCCACAATGAGGATTATGCTGACTGAATAAAGCCAATCCCAAAGATTATACACTATATGATTCCATTTATAAAAAAATTTTAAGTGACAAAATTATAGAAAGGGACAACAAATTAGTGGTTGTCTAGAGTTAAGGGGTACTGGGGAAGCAGAAATAGTATGGAGGCTGAAAAAGGGCAATGCAAGGGACCCTTGCAATAAGGAAAATGTTCAGTGTCTTGAATGTATAGCAGTGTCAGTATCCTGGTTGTGATACTGGGCTATAGTTTTGCAAGATGTTACCGCTGGCTGAAATTGAGTAAAGGGCACAGACATTTATGTATTATTTCTAATGCTACATGTCAATCTACAATTATCCCCAAATTAAAATGAGCTCTAACGAAAATGTGACTGTTTTCATTGCAGTAATCAGCACATGCAGTGATTAAAGATGCTGACTGATTTACTATGTTACTTGTGTAGAACTGACCACTTCAACACAAAAGTGATGCTAAAAGAGATGGGATTTATCCTGGACAAAGCTTCTGTATTTTACTGAATAATCAAGACAGGTTCTAAAGAACAAGGTTGCATCATGACTTACTACTTCATCCGCAAATCCACCAGCCAGGACAAGAGAGTAAGCGCCATCATTACTCCGACCATGAATTCCACCAACATGGGGTCTATGGACACCTGCTTCACTCACCTATAACATCAAGTGAGACTCAAAATACCTTCAAATAGTTCATTAAGTTACATTTACAAAATAGTTTCACATATGTTACTGCATCCTAAAAGCTTCCAACTAAGAACTGAATGTCACCCAGAATTCTACATTTTGCTCAGACTTTACTTCTCCCCAACTATATATTCCTCAGGTACTGAAGTAATGACTCGTAAAACTGCTCAGGCCTAGAATTTTGAGTTTCAAAATAACTATTAAATAATCATCATCCTGTGCTATTGGTAATTCCAGCTCAATTCAGGTGAAAAATTATTTACTATCAGTGTTCCAGAACTCCTCATTTCTCATCTTTCATTACGGTACTGTTTCCTAGTCAAGTCAAAGTGAAATTGTTAGTCACTCAGTCATGTCTGACTCTGCGACCCATGGACTGTAGCCCACCAGGCTCCTCAGTCCATGGAATTCTCCAGGCAAGAATCCTGGAGTGGGTTGCCATTCCCTTCTCCAGTGGATCTTCCCGACCCAGGGATTGAACCCAGGTCTCCTGCATTGCAGGCAGATTCTTTACCATCTGAACCACCAGGGAAACCCAGTCAAGTCAGACAGGCAACAGTCATTTCAGCCTCATTTTTCTGTATTCTTCAAACCCATCTGGTTGTAAATACGGCTGATTTGATTTCCTAATCTTCTCAAATCCATCATTTTCCACATTCACTGATATAATTCCAATTTGAGTCATGAATACTTAAAACATATCCTTTTTCACTGCCTCCAGCTTTGTTCCTTCAAATTCCTTCTACCCATCACAAACAGAATAATCCTTTCAAGAACAAATCTGCTTTTAAGTTTCAAATGCTTAACATGTATTAAATGGTCGTAATAGTATATCAAGCCCAAGTTAAGTATTATATGTTACCTTCTCTCAACTGGGCTCCTACCTACTTTCCCATCCTTATATCTAGTTTCTTCTTTATGGAGTTTATACATCTAAGCCTAACTACTAAGTAATACTGAAACATAGCACTCATTTTTAGTTTATTACAATGGGCTTACTACCCATATACCTTTAATTCTGGCTCACTTAAACTAAGTGTCACTTCTTCATGTACTTCAAACTCCCCAAGACAAGTGTTCTGATTCATTTGTTTATTACACAACTGTTCTCAGAGTAAAGTAAACTGAAATCCAAGCCTGAATAGTGGGCTGGGTAAAGAGGTACATTAGAAGTCAATGAGAAGCTGATAAAAACAATAGAACCTGGATTTAGGCCTTGGAAACACCAAGTACTTTAGAAGCAAGGACCATCTGATTCTCGCTTCATGAACAACCCCAATAATAAATCTGTGCTAAATCTTCCCTATTTCTTAAACTGCAAATCTGTCCTTCTAGTTGCTCAAGTCAATGGCTTCAAAGTCATCTTAGACCATATTAATGAGGTTTTTGGAATTTGGGAATGAATGACAGGTATACAAAAAGAAAAAAAATTAAAAACAAAAAAATAACCAAAGAACAAGACAATTAAGTGGGAGTTGGTGATGGACAGGGAAGCCCGGCATGCTACAGTCCATGGGGTTGTAAAGAGTCAGACTCAACTGAGCGACTAAACTGAAGTGTATTTTGTAACTTTTATTTTATATATAAATATTATCAATAATGCATAGTATAAAAAATAAATATTATCGTACAGGCATACCTCAGATATTTCAGGTTTGGTTCCAGACCACTGCAGTAAAGTGAATATCACAATAGAGCAAGTCACACGAATTTTCTGGGTTCCCAATACATATAAAAGCCACTATTTACACTATATTGTAGTCTTAAGTGCTTAATAGCATTATGTCCAAAAAATTTACATATCTTAATTTAAAAATGCTATCAAAAAAATGGCACCAATAGACCTGTTGGACAAAGGGTTGCCAAAAACTTTCCATTTGTAAAAAACACAGTACTTGTTAAACTAAATGCCCGTCTTCCACAGAAAGAGGTTAACAAAACCAAAATACAGACAAAAGCCATATGTTATTTAGATATAAGAAGGTAAATTCAGAAGTAACTTTAAAGTGACTGTCTTTTAGAAACAGAAAATGGGTGAAAAGAGTAGGTTTTTAAAAATATAAATCATACACTAGTATTCAACATTCCAAGCTAAGTATAGGTACTACATTATTTTAATCATAAAATTTCATCAATGTTCTAAGCACCAGCGCTATTCAGATCTTAAAAGTTTAGAATCCTGTCTAACGGGAAACTACCTAAGAGATTTTTTTTTTCTCCACATTAAATTTTCCACAATGAAAAAACTATCTTTCTAAAGAAGAAATTAGAAAACTACAAGAGTCTTCTTCAAGAGAAAAAGGGAAGTAATCTAATCCTTGGATTGTCTGACATTTCCTCTGACCAGTATCTTAATATTCACTCAGAAGAATAATTGCCAAAGAAAATACTGTCTAAGTGAGCTTCCTTACAGATCAATAACATTAAATGAGAACTTACTGCATGACGGAAGATCTATTTCAAATATTACATTTTTGGCAAGGAAAATTCTTCAGAATATTGAATAATAACTAACTACTATAACAATAACAGAAAAATAAAACAAAGTGATACAAAGGCTTAGATGATGCCCAAGTCCACGATGTTATGTTCCTCTGTCTGCTAAGCTATGAGGAAGTGCCTAATGATCCTACAGGAAATCGTTCATTTTAACAAGTGAATGCCATATGATACTACATACGTTAGTTCACTTAGAATCAACTGACACTAACACTGTTACAATGTTAAATACCCAATTTTACTCTTTTGACTAAGCCAATCTAAAACATACCTGAACTCTAAATCTCCAAGTTGATCCAACAGGAACTCCAGGAATAGGTCCATAATGATTGGAAGGAACAATAGTACATTCTCTAGTGCGACCAACACAGGCCATTCCCTACAAGGTACCAAACAAGTTGTTTGAGAAATCAGTTATTTTAAATCTTAAAGAAAGCCCTTAATCCCCATAAAATGCAGATAAAATAAAACCCTACAATTTATATGACTAATATTTAACAATTTTTTTTTTCCTTTTCTGGGGGCCACACTGCTCAGCATGCAGGATCTTAGTTCCCCAACCAGGCATCGAATTCACACCCTCTGCAGTGGAAGAGCAGAGTCTTAACCACTGGACCATCAGGCACATCCCAACAATGTATATGATTAATCAATATTGTTATTTGTTAACATTTCAAATTATCACTTGTACCATTACTACTACTGGAATTGAAACATTATAACTTGCATCACAGTTACAAACATTATAGCTAGGAAGAAAAAGACTTCCTTCTTTACCCTGCCCCAATCTCTTCGGCTTTCAGTACTAGCTGATGGCATCTTGGCTTTCTTTTTACTCATCTTGAGTCTTTCACCAGCCTTTACAACTTCACTAGAATCAGTTTTACAGGAAGGACAATACCTTTAAAAAAAAAATAGAATTTTGATTATATTATATTAACATCAATAACAAATAATGGCCTTTCTAGTTTAGAATAACTTTTAAGATGTGTAATACTTGGTGTATATTAGTTTCAGTTGGCATTTCAGTACTAAACTTTCCAAAATATTTACATGATTAAGCTTGCCATTCTTTTAGAGAACTTAACATTTTATTATCAAATTCAGTGCACAAGCCAAACAAGGCTGTCCAATCTAAATGGCACCATAAACTCTGATCTCACTAATTCTCAGAGTAGACATCATTCATTTGAACTTCTAACCATTAAAACAAAAATGGTAAGAATAGATGATTCTAGACTGAACAATGAACCATGGCAACTGATATATCTCCCCATCTGAACTGGTTATTAGAATTTTCAAAGTAAAACATCTATAGCCAATTATAACAAGTATACTGGATTCAAGGTTGTTGGTCTCTAGCTCAATTCTAATGCTCTATAGTTGTTTACCCTTCAGCCTATTTGTGGTTGTCAATCTCCTGTAACTTGAGTTGTTTGTTGTTGTTTAGTCACTAAGTCGTGTCCGACTCTGAAACCCCATGACTGTAGCCCTCCAGGTTCTTCTGTCCATGGGATTTCCCAGGCAAGAATACCAGGATGGGTTGCCATTTCCTTCTCCAGGGGATCTTCCTTGACCCAGGAATAAAACCTTTGTCCCCTGCACTGGCAGGCAGATTCTTTACCACCGAGCCACCAGGGAAGCCCACTGTAACGTACACATCACTATAAGCTGCCTTGTTATCATTTCTGAAAAGCAAAGCGTAAGTATATATAGAGAATGAAATGGGGCTATTTTTGAGTCACAAAGAAATGGAAACTTTGGGTATATCCAAAGATCAACTTGCCATTCCACCCATTAATCTTAGATCTCTTTTTCTATATTTCCACAAAGATGATGCTATCTATGCTGCTGCTGCTGCTGCTAAGTCACTTCAGTCGTGTCCGACTCTATGCGACCCCATAGACGGCAGCCCACCAGGCTCTGCTGTCCCTGGGATTCTCCAGGCAAGAATACTGGAGTGGGTTGCCATTTCCTTCTCCAGTGCATGAAAGGGAAAAGTGAAAGTGAAGTCGTTCAGTCGTGTCCGACTCTTAGCGACCCCATGGACTGTAGTCTACCAGGCTCCTCCATCCATGGGATTTTCCAGGCAAGAGTACTGGAGTGGGGTGCCATTGCCTTCTCTGGATGCTATCTATACCCACTAGTAAATTGTGAATACCTAATTATGAGACGTTATGTTTAGTACTATAGACAAGATATGTAGACAATTCAGACCTTGAGAAAATTACCTGGGCAGTGAGATATAGAAATAAATCCAAGGCAAAATTATGTATGATAAGGAAATGAATATTATCAAGTAAAATCCCTACTAATCTTGCAGAAATCAGGAACACTTCCAAAAATTAATTTGTTTTAAGAAAGACTGTTTTACCTGACATGCTAACCTTCTAACTATAATTTTATCAAAGATCTTATGGTGAAAGCAGGTATCATCTCTAATGAGAAAATGAGTTTAGAGACTAAATATCCAGACAATGTGATTTGGAGAAGTAGAAAAGATCTAAGGAATTTCAGATGAAGAGAAGGACCTCAATATGAATGTAGAAATACTTCACAGAGTAATCTAAGAGTCCTCTAATTATAGTCATCCCTAGGATCCATCTCTTCATCAGGTTTGTTTTGAGTCCAGGCACTATTTTGGCACTGGGTATGGACAAATGCTTGTGATTAAAATATCTGTAAATAGTTAAGGAAAACTAGTATACACAAGGAATCAATTTCAGAAAACGGTAAGTGTTATAAAGGAAATATAAAGGTATAAAAGAAATACCTGGATTAATAGGCAAATTTGGCCTTTGAGTACAGAATGAAGCAGGGCAAAGGCTAATTGAGTTTTGCCAAGAATGTACTGGTCATAGCAAACACCCTCTTCCAACAACATAAGAGAAGACTCTACACATGGACATCACCAGATGGACAATACCGAAATCAGATTGATTATATTATTTGCAGCCAACAATGGAGAAGTTCTATACAGTCAGCAAAAACAAGACTAGGAGCTGCCTGTGGCACAGACCATGAACTCCTTATTGCCAAATTCAGAGATAAATTGAAGTAATTAGGGAAAACCACTAGACCATTCAGGTATGACCTAAATCAACTCCCTTATGATTATATGCTGGAAGTTACAAATAGATTCAACGGATTAGATCTGATAGAATGCCTGAAGAACTATGGTGGAGGTTTGTGACACTGGACAGGAGACAGGGAGCAAGACGATCCCTAATAAAAAGAAATGTAAAAAGGCAAAATGGTTATCTGAGAAGGCCTTACAAATAGCTGTAAAAAGAAGAGAAGCGAAAAGCAAAGGAAAAAAGGAAAGATATACCCATTTGAATGCAGTTCCAAAGAATAGCAAGGAGAGATAAGAAAGCCTTCCTCAGTGATCAGTGCAAAGAAATAGAGGAAAACAACAGAATGGGAAAGTCTAGAGATCTCTTCAAAAAAATTAGAGATATCAAGGGAATATTTCATGCAAAGATGGGCACAATAAAGGACAGAAATAATATGGGCCTAACAGAAGCAGAAGATACTAAGAAGAGGTGGCAAGAATACACAGAAGAACTGTACAAAAAAGATCTTCACGACCCAGATAATCACAATGGTGTGGTCACTTACCTAGAGCCAGACATCCTGGAGTGCGAAGTCAAGGGGGCCTTAGGAAGCATCACAACAAACAAAGCTAGTGGAGGGGATGGAATTCCATTTGAGCTATTTCAAATCCTAAAAGATGATGCTGTTAAAGTGCTGCTCTCAGTATGCCAGCAAATTTGAAAAACTCAACAGTGGCCACAGGACTGGAAAAGGTCAGTTTTCACTCCAATCCCAAAGAAAGGCAATGTTAAAGAATGTTCAAACTACTGCACAATTGCGCTCATCTCACATGCTAGTAAAGTAATGCTCAAAATTCTCCAAGCCAGGCTTCAACAGCATGTGAACTGTGAACTTCCAGATGTTCAAGCTAGATTTAGAAAAGGCAGAGGAACCAGAGATCAAATTGCCAACATCCACTGGATCAGCGAAAAAGCAAGAGAGTTCCAGAAAAATATCTATTTCTGCTTTATTGACTATGCCAAAGCCTTTGACTGTGTGGACCACAACAAACCGTGGAAAATTCAAGAGATGGGAATACCAGACCACCTGACCTGCCTCTTGAGAAATCTGCATGCAGGTCAGAAAGCAACAGTTAGAACTGGACATGGAACAACAGACTGGTTCAGGTCAAGAAGCAACAGTTAGAACTGGACATGGAACAACAGACTGGTTCCGAATGGGGAAAGGAGTACGTCAAGGTTGTATATTGTCACCTGCTTATTTAACTTGGAACAACAGACCGGTTCCAAATCGGGAAAGGAGTACGTCAAGGTTGTATATTGTCACCTGGTTATTGTTATCCTGCTTTTTTAACTTATATGCAGAGTACATCATGAGAAACGCTGGGCTAGAGGAAGCACAAGCTGGAATCAAGATTGCCAGGAGAAATATCAATAAACTCTGATATGCAGATGACACCACCCTTATGGCAAAAAGTGAAGAAGAACTAAAGAGCCTCTTGATGAAAGTGAAAGAGGAGAGTGAAAAAGTTGGCTTAAAGCTCAACATTCAGAAAACGAAGGTCACGGCATCCAGTCCCATCACTTCATAGCAAATAGATTAGGAAACAGTGAAAACAGTGGCTGACTTTATTTTTCTCGGCTCCAAAATCACTGCAGGTGGTGTTTGCAGCCATGAAATTAAAAGACGCTTACTCCTTGGAAGGAAAGTTATGACCAATCTAGATAGCATATTAAAGAGCAGAGACATTACTTTGTCAACAAAGGCCCGTATAGTCAAGGCTATGGTTCTTCCAGTGGTCATGTATGGATGTGAGTTGGACTATAAAGAAAGCTGAGCGCAGAAGAATTAACGCTTTTGAACTGTGGTGTTGGAGAAGACTCTTGAGAGTTCCTTGGACTGCAAGGAGATCCAACCAGTCCATCCTAAAGGAAATCAGTTCTGAATATTCATTGGAAGGACTGATGCTGAAGCTGAAACTCCATTACTTTGGCCACCTGATACGAAGAGCTGACTCATTTGAAAAGACCCTGATGCTGGGAAAGATTGAGGGCAAGAGAAGGGGACGACAAAGGATGAGATGGTTGGATGGCATCATCGATTCAATGAACATAGGTTTGGGTGGACTCTGCGAGTTGGTGATGGACAGGGAGGCCTGGTATGCTGCAGTCCATGGGGTTGCAAAGAGTTGGACACGACTGAGCAAATGAACTGAAATGACTGATAAAGGAAATACATCAGGGTTAGTGCTATTCCAGATGAGATTAGAAGAGCCAAATGTATCAAGAGTCCAAGCAAAGAGACATTAAGTGTAAAGGGCCTGAGGCATAATAAGGAATGGTATGTTCTGAAGAACATTAAAAGTAGGCAGAGGTCGGTTCACAGATGGCAAAGGCTTATATTTTATCATAAATTCAACAGTAAGACATTAGGGGTTTTAAACAGGTGAGTATTCTGACTCAGGATTCAGATCATTCTGCTGCTATGGCAAGAAGGATAGCTGGTAGACAACGTGAAAGCAAGAAGACTAGCTGTGCATTTACTATAGAGTTCCTAGTGACTCAGCTGGTAAAGAATTCACTTGTCAACGCAGGAGGTGCCAGAGACTGAGGTTCAATTCTTGGGTTGCAAAGATCCCAGAGAAGGAAACAGCAACCCACTCCCATACTCTTGCCTGCAAAATTCCATGGACAAAGGAGCCTGGCAGGCTACAGTCCATGGGGTCGCAGAGTCAGACGTGACTGAGCATACGTGCACACACGCATACAGTTCAGGGTATAGATGGTGGTTAAACTGGGTAATGAGAGTAGAACTGTAAGATTTGCTAATGTTATTGGATGTAGAGTATGTGACAAAGGAGAAGAGAGAATCGAAATGAAATTCAGCTTTTTCCTCAACAGGTGGATGAGACAATGGTATTATTTACTGATGATTGAGTGAGGAGTAGAATTTCAGTGGACATGTTTGTGGAAATCAAGATCTCCACTTGGAGTCACTAATTTTGTAATACTAGTCAAGCAAGCAGTTGAATATAGGAACATCAAGTTCAGGTAAGGCTGGGTCTGAAAATATAAATTCTGAACCATTTGCTTGGTATTCCAAGTCTCATCATTGCATGAAGTCATCTAGGGAGTACTTGGGAAAATAAAAGAGGAAAGTGATAAGAGATACAGTGGGAAAAATCAACTAAAAAACACTGTGCAAGGCTCTCTACAGTAATGTAAAGCATCTGAAGCAAAGGAGTAGTTATCAAATTTGCATTTTTGAAAGAACACAGACTCATATTGGAGAAAGGACTGGAGGGATTAAAAAACAGTGAGAGATCAGTTCGGAAGCTGTTGTAGTAACTGAATAAAGGTACCAATGCCAAGTAACCATTAGTTATACAATTTTAAGCACTTCAGTACACACTATGTAGGCCACTCGTCTTCTGAGATGGACTGCATCTCTCAATAAATCCACCTCTTACACATTTATATCTTTAGAAATCTACTTTTGGGGTTTCAAATACATATTGCACATTCAATTCTTACATAGTAACAACAAAAATCCCCTGATAATCATACCAGTATTCCTCTTCAGGGACCTTATCCAATGGAGGATTCAGGCAGTAAATATGATAGGCCATGTTACATTCATCACATAGAACTTGCATGTTGGGTTCCTGTTTTCCACCACACATATGACAGGAGCAAGAACGGCATTTCTTATTTGGGTCTCCACCACAAGAGTCACATTCAGGGTCATTTTTCCCTATTAAGAACAAAATTATAGAAAGCCCAGTCTTAAAATCATTTTTATGTCTATGAATCTTATAAAGAAAAACCCATGAGAATAGCAGTTTTTTTTTAAACAAAAAGAACCATATGTAATAATTCAGTGCAAGACTTTAATATTCCCCAAATGTGCATCAAGATGCATAGGGGTAATGCAGTGAACTCATGGGGCATCATAAGATATATTAAAATTTCCAGTGAAATAACTGAACAAAGTTGTTCCAAAATGGAAGTGTTAGTATCATCTGTTCTGCAGATCCAAACCTTTCCCCAGGTGGACTAAACTAGGAGGGGTATACCTGTTAGAAGTCAGCAAATCCACTTTGGTTTTGCTATGCCCCCAACATACTCTTTATTAGTAAATACAGTACCTAACAGGTGATTTTTTTTTTAATCTTACTTATCAATTGGTTCAGAATTCTGGCAACTAACAGGTTCCACTTATTGCCCACCCCACTTCTGCCAGTCTCTCCCATCTAAATCCAAAATACTTTTTGCCACAATGTTCATTTGAAATTATAAAATAAGCATATATACACAAAAGTCTTATAGTTATGCTCACTAACACCAAAAGTTAAATTTAAATATCAAAAGAGTAACAGTTGGATAAATTTTATGAAAAATGATGTAAATTTACAAGAACTATAATATAGAGATAGCCAAATATATTAAAAAATGAAACTGCAGAGTAAATTTTTTATACGGAATTGTATAAACACACAAAGATAAACTTAATATAGAGACAGAAAGATGTCTAGAATGACATGTTGCCAAAGGTATGTTTAGATTTCTAGTTTACAGAGTGATCAATGGCAGTCTGGCTGTGGCTCTGAAATGGTTTCCTTACACAGAAGTTCAAAGTTGTAGCTATAACATGATTAGCATTGGGCAAAGAACATATATATGCAGATATACTGAGAGAGAAAACACAAGAAAAACCTAGTCAATTTTCCTTTTGTGTTTTACTGAGAGCAAGTCACATTAAACAAGTTACTCAACAAGTTACCCTTATTCCTAGAATATAACCATACAATCATACATAGTATGCCTTAAAGTTCTTAATTCAAGTCTAGATGTATTAGCACTGCAGTCTCAAAAAATGAGTACGGCTTAAACCAGTAACATGGAAGTCTAGTTATTAATCTGTTAAAGGACTTGTCTTGCTCTAATTCTGCACCACTGTGGTTAAGAAGAGGATAGGCAGGACTCTTTAATCTTGAATATTTCTTTTGCTAGAATATATGAGACATTGACATCGACACATGGCAAAAGCTCAATGAACTGTTCTCCACACACACACAAATCAGAATTAACAGAGTATGAGACACTGTAACCTATTTGGAAAGATAGCAATTGAACTATGAAGGAAAAGACTTAGAATTTAGTCCTACCTTTGTTACCAACGAGCTGCATGAAATTACATTACATACAAAGAGGAGATGAGGCTACATTCTAACGATTACATAAACCATTCACTACCTCCCAGAAATTCAGGGCTCAACCAGCATTATTCTTCTCAGGCTCTACTAGTATAAAAATAAGCCTCATTATTAAATATTAATCTTAAATGGCCACATTACCAAAGTGGGTTTTTTATCTGGACAGACTCTCTAATAAAGGAAACAGCAAGAAAATGGCAATAAAATGCCAAGATGAGAAAATACTCTCTGAAAACAAATTTTATCATTTGAGACAAATCCATTAAACCAAGTTGATCTTATATCAAAATGGATGTCTTGAAAATAAATTTGTATGGTCTTTAGTTTTATACTTCCTCAAAAGTCATTCCCTGGTCAGTCAAAATGGCAATCCTGAACAATACATGCAGTCTCGGCCCATAAGAAAGATCCATACTTAAAAACTTTCCATCTGCCAATGAAAGAGGATGGGCTCCAGGTTTCTCGATCTTGAAGATTTCATTTATGAATCTTATCTGACAGTCATTTAATTTTCCTTCAGAACCCCTGTTTAAAAAAGGAAGAAAGGTCAGCAAAATCTAAACCATATGCAAATCAGCAAAATCTAAACCATATGCAAACAGTAATTAAAAGTCAGTTTCAAAACTCACTAAACACTACTAAAAATGGGGTAATAGCTATTCTAATCACTGAATTATTATTTCCAGCAGTAGGAAAAGTCCAGTGATTAATATTTGAAGTTAAAATGTAACTTTAATATTAGGGAAAAAAAATCAAGACTTAAGATCATTTGGTGAGAAGACACCTATCTTGTAAATTTAAAGATAAGGTAAAATGATACTCCCAATTAAAACAAAAGATTTAAACATATTTCCAATAAATATGCACGTTTCTGAGTAAACAGATGACCTCGTTACAAAGAAAAGTCTTTCAAATACTAAGCCATATTTTTCACAGACATATTTATAGCTACTTGCATATACTTCTTCAAAGTTTCTGCTGTAACTATAGATTTATATAATTTTCCTTTTAATCTATCAACTTGCTTTATATTTTTGAAGATATGTTATTGGGTACATACAGATTAAGAATACTTAAATGTTCTTATGAAATGCCTTTCTATCTCTGGTAACGCATTTTGTATCACAAGTGTACCTTTGTTTTTTTTGGTTACTATTTGTTTGGTGACTTTTTCAAATATTTCACCTTTCTTTTAAAACTTTTAATGTCAAATGCAAACAAATGCAGAAAATTTATAGATAGATGTATAGTTTAGCCAATTAAAAGGCACATATCCTTGTAATCAACCATAACAAGAAATAGGACTATCAACTCCCTCAGCACTTTACATCCTCCCTCCCAAGTCAAAACCTCTTCACTCTCTCCCACGAGTCAGATTTACCTTAATTTTCTTCAATCTTCTCACCTGTCTTCCTCCCTAAGTATACAATATAGTTCCGTGTTTCAAAAACTAAATTCCCAATCTTTTCCCTTATAACTTGTTGACAAACCCCCACCATTTGTCCTACAGTTTCCCATGGTTTTGATTTTGATACCTGCATTCCCTAAGTTTATTTCAGTTTTTTCTGTCATTTGTGTTTCCAGTAAATCAGTAGTTGGTCTGGTGAAAAGGTCAAAATCTGTTGCTTTGAGGCATGTTTTTAAAAAATAAAGTTTTACTGGAACACAGCTATGCCTATACGTTTATGTATTCTCTATGGCTGGTTTCATGCTACAGCAGCAGAGTTGAGTTGTGACAGAGACCATCTGGTGGCCAAAGATTAAACTATTCACTATCTGGCTCTTTATAGAATAAAACTGCTGACCCTTCCTCTCAATGTTTACTCAAATAGGTTCATTTTTTGAGTAAAATCATCTACAGGTCTATTTTCATCAGTAAGCACCTAATTATTTAGTTGTCTTTTCCTATGATGATAGCAGCCACAGACGCTCAATGCCTAGATTAATTCACTGGGGATTGGATAATGTTGGTATTCTAGTTCTTTCACTCCCTTTTCACTTATTTGCTGAAATAATTCCATAAACAGAAACATGCCCACATCAATTATTTGGTAACTCAGTGCTATAGCTCATATAACAAATACAAATGGAACACTTTCTTTAGCAGTAAAAAAAAAATTAGCTCTCAAACATTCTATGTAGGTGACCAATCAGTTTCTATATTACTAAGAGTTTACATATTTGAGGTGTTTCAATCCACTTTAGTTATTATTTGCCTTATTGATGGTCAAATTGTCTCATCTTCAGCCAATGGAATCTTCCAGTTGACTCTCAAATCTTTCTGACAAGAGTTTAGCAGTCTTTGTGGGCTTCCTTGCTATCTGCGAGACAAGATGTTCCTAGTTCTTCTTGTACATTTCTGCCTCTAGCCTGTCGTCTTATCTCCAAGGAAGCCTGGTTTTTTAGGTGTGTGTGTGTGTGCTTAGTCACTCAATCGTGTCTGACTCTTTGTGACCTCATGGACTGTAGCGGGTTGCCATGCCCTCCTCCATGGGATCTTCCCAACCCAGTGATTGAACCCAGGTCTCCCGCAGTGCAGGCAGATTCTTTACTGTCTGAGCCACCAGGGAAGCCCAAGAGTACTGTAGTGGGTAAGCCTATCCCTTTGCAGGGGAACTTCCCAACCCAGGAATCGAACCAGGGTCTCCTGCATTGCAGGTGGATTCTTTACCAGCTGAGCTATCCGGGAAGCCTTCTTTTAGGTGGAAATGGTTATTTCAAGACCACAATTTAGGCACTAAACAGCTTACTGCAACTGGACTGATCACTATTTTCAGGTCTTTTTAGTCGACAAAACTACAAAATTGAGACATACACATTAACACATATACAAGATACCTCATGAGATCATGCAAACACTTTCTATTCAAATTCAGGACTGAAGGGTAAGTTTGCTTTTGACAAAGCCATTATTTATCTGTTTCTTTTGTCTTTCATGATCAGAAAATCCTAGTTCTCAAAGACACCAGGGATGCCTAAATGAGAATGCTACAAGTAGTTCTTTGCTTTATTCCATATTACACATAAGACATTTTCACCAGTTGTCATTAGGATTATAGAAAATACTTTAAAATTTCTTTGTATATTTCTTCCATGTCTTACAGTTATAGCTATAGTGTCAGACCATAAAGCTGATACATACTATCCATAAAGCCATTACATATTATACTTTCTCCTTTATGTACCTCTTTTAGTCCTATTTCTAGATATAGGAAATTTAACTTCAAGTTAGATGGCACTCCAAGGTGACTAGCAGAAGTAAAATTAAGTATCTGAAAAACCCAACTTTCGTCAGTCCAATAGCAATTTTAAGATACACCCTAATTTCATAGATGTTAAAATACAGAAAAGTTAATTTCAGATTCTATAAAATACTGTATTCCCTGAATATCTATTTTAACTAGTTCTTAGAACAGGGTCTGACACACAGCAGCAAACAGCAACAAAAACAAAAAATCAAAGCATTAACATTCTGGTGGTATGATTGGCAAAATAATAGGCCCCAAAGATATCTGTCATCAGCCCAGGAACCTATGAATATCTTACCTTACATGGCAAAAGGGACATTTGAAGTTAATAACAGACATTATGAAGTTAATAACCTTTAAATAGAATTATCTAGATAGACCAAAGGTAATCATAGGGGATCCTGAAAAGTAGAAGAGGGAAGAAAGAGCCTAAAAAGGAAGATGTGACTAAAAACGAATAGTCAAAGATACAACTTTGTCACCTTTAAAAATGGAGGAAGTAGGCCATAGGGCAAGGAACTGGGAGATTCCTAGAATCTGAAAAAGGCAAGGAAGTAAATCTCCTTTCAGAGTTTCCAAAATGGAACACAACCCTGCTGATACTTTTAGCCCAGTGTAATTTGTAAGTCTTCCGCCTTACAGAACTGTAAAATAGTAAGTTGTATTATTTAAGCCACTCAGTCAGTTCAGTTGCTCAGTCGTGTCCGACTGTTTGCCACCCCATGAATCACAGCACGCCAGGCCTCCCTGTCCATCACCAACTCCCAGAGTTTACCCAAACCCATGTCCATCGAGTCAGTGATGCCATCCAACTATCTCATCCTCTGTCATCCCCTTCTCCTCCTGCCCCCAATCCTTCCCAGCATTAGGGTCTTTTCCAATGAGTCAGCTCTTCGCATCAGGTGGCCAAAGTATTGGGAGTTTCAGCTTCAACATCAGTCCTTCCAAGGAACACCCAGGACTGATCTCCTTTAGGACGGACTGGTTGGATCTCCTTGCAGTCCAAGGGACTCTCAAGAGTCTTATCCAACACCACAGTTCAAAAGCATCAATTCTGCGGCGCTCAGCTTTCTTCACCGTCCAACTCTCACATCCATACATGACCACTGGAAAAACCATAGCCTTGACTAGACGGACCTTTGTCGGCAAAGTAATGACTCTGCTTTTAAATATGCTATCTAGGTTGGTCATAACCTTCCTTCCAAGGAGTAAGCGTCTTTTAATTTCATGGCTGCAATCACCATCTGCAGTGATTTTGGAGCCCAAAAAAATAAAGTCTGACACTGTTTCCACTGTTTCCCCATCTATTTCCCATGAAGTGATGGGACCAGATGCCATGATCTTCATTTTCTGAATGTTGAGCTTTAAGCCAACTTTTTCACTCTCCTCTTTCACTTTCATCAAGAGGCTCTTTAGTTCTTCCTCACTTTCTGCCATAAGGGTGGTGTCATCTGCATATCTGAGGTTATTGCAATATGTGAACCGTGAACTTCCAGATGTTCAAGCTGGTTTTAGAAAAGGCAGAGGAACCAGAGATCAAATTGTCAACATCTGCTGGATCATCGAAAAAGCAAGAGAGTTCCAGAAAAAACATCTATTTCTGCTTTATTGACTATGCCAAAGCCTTTGACTGTGTGGATCACAATAAACTGTGGAAAATTCTGAATGAGATGGGAATACCAGACCATCTGACCTGTCTCTTGAGAAACCTGTATGCAGGTCAGGAAGCAACAGTTAGAACTGGACATGGAACAACAGACTGGTTCCAAATAGGAAAAGGAGTACGTCAAGGCTGTATATTGTCATCCTGCTTATTTAACTTCTATGAAGAGTACATCATGAGAAATGCTGGGCTGGAAGAAACACAAGCTGTAATCAAGATTGCCAGGAGAAATATCAATAACCTCAGATATGCAGATGACACCACCCTTATGGCAGAAAGTGAAGAAGAACTAAAGAGCCACTAAGTCTGTGGTAATTTGTTACAGCAATAATAGGAAAGTAATACAAGTAGGGCAAGAGAGAATAATAACTGTCAGGTGATAATCAGTATCATAAAGAAATTAAGTTAGACTAAAGGAGAATGCCGGGTGTGTATGCTTTTACATAGCATGATCAAGAAAGTTGTCTTTCAAAGCGATGTTTGAATAAAGAAATAAAACAAAAGACAAAGTCAGTCAAATGAATACAAGTGTGGAGTAGACCAGTAAGAGGAAACCGTCAAGGGCAAAGGTTATGAAATAGGAGCATGTCTGTACGATTAAGCAACACAAGGAGGCCAATATGGTTGGAATACAGTGAACTTTGATTTATAACTTGATATGGACATCAAGTTTATATTCTGTAAAAATGGTACATTCAATAATAAGATCACTAGAGATGTTATGATAAACAAGTATAGATAAAATTTAGTAAATGAAACCCTATAAAAAAGATGCAAAATATGGTAAGTACATTCATAGTTTGAGTGAGGTTAAAAATTTTTTTTTGCTATAGGATTCAAATGCTACTTAGGAAATTCTAATCTAGTATAATTTCATGTAGTATTAAGTATACAAGAGTAAGTGAACAAAATTTTGAAAAATGGATTTAAACCCTAGACTTTTATTTTCTTCAAAGCTCAAATAGAAACAGAAATGACAAGTGAAAAATAGAATGTGTTAACTAGAATTAGACAGTTTAAGCATATTCACTTTTTGGTACTCACATATCAAAAATTAGAAACAATAATGAACTTTAACTCCAAGTTCCCTTCTCAAATCTCCAAGGCAGATTAAAACTCATGTCCTCTATTTGCTTCTTCCTTTGCACCTTATAGTTCTATATAATCATTACAGAAAAAAAAAAAAAAAACTTTGTACAAAGAACACTCAGCCCTAAAGACCTTAACTGAGAAGTTCTAATAAACATTCAAGAAAAGGACACAAAATTCTACCATAAAATAGAAAAATATTACAGAACACTATTTTTATAAAATCAACATAATTTGTAAAGGAGAGATAGATAAGAAAGATAATATACAGATTTCACTCACTAACCCAAATGGAAAAGTCCTACACAAAATACTGTCAAGCCAAATCCAGGAAAGCATACCTACAAAATACCTGTCAAACATTGTAAGTATTGGTAAAATGTTCAACAAAGTTTTTTCTTGGCGATCAGGGTGAAAAAAAAAAAAGATACCTACTCTCACCACCTCCTTCTAACAACATACTAAGTGGCAACTGATGAATGAAGACAAAAGTTAGAGACCAAAGGAAAAAGAACACATAAATGTAATTCATGGAAAAGGGAATGGCAAACCACTCCAGTATTCTTGCCTGGGAAACTCCATGGACAGAGGAGCCTGGTGGGCTACAGTCCATGGGATCGCAGAGAGTTGGACACGACTGAGTGACTAACACAAATGTAATTCACAGATTATGATTACAATCATAAAAACCACAAAACAATCTACATGTCAATTAAAATTAATAACTCAAGTAAAGCTAATGGATTCAAAATCAAAGGTTATTTACAAACCAGTAAGAAAGAAAAATGAAATTTGAAAGGATTTATTTATAACAACAAGTGGTACCTGAGGCAAAATAAGAATAAAA
This sequence comes from Giraffa tippelskirchi, assembly GCF_054371585.1. Taxonomy (NCBI): domain Eukaryota; kingdom Metazoa; phylum Chordata; class Mammalia; order Artiodactyla; family Giraffidae; genus Giraffa; species Giraffa tippelskirchi. The sequence goes on from NC_137275.1 coordinate 157,344,038, forward strand.
GACACGTAAGATCAGACCTCTGGAGAGAATTCTACCAGGCTGAGTCATGTAACTGTCAACATTCAAATATTTTGAATCTACAAAAACATTTCATACAGTTCAATCTAATAAAAAGGGCTTCCCAGGTGGCACCAGGGGTAAAACGTCCACCTACCAATGCAGAAGACACAGGGACGTGGGTTCAATCCCTGGGTTGGGAAAATCCCCTGGAGAAGGAAATGGCAACCTATTCCATTATTCCTGCCCAGAGACCCTCATGGACAGAGGAGCCTGGGGGTGGCTACAGTCTATGGGATCACAGAGTCAGACACTACTGAGCGCACATGCCTAACCTAATAAACACATGACAAAATCATATTAAAGACCTAAATAAGTGCAAAGAAATCACACTCATACATTAGATTTAATCCTGTACCTATCAAATTCCTAATGGTTTTTATGTAGACGTTACCAAGATGACTAGAATGCTCTGTCATATTAAGAAAGTATGAAACTTATGTAAGGATATACAAAACAAACCAATGATCCAAAATAGAGATCAGATGGATGAATCAAATATAGACACTCAGTGAGGTGATACTGAAGATCAATAAGGGGAAAATGGCCTTTTAAATGAATGATGTCAGGAAAAATGATTATTCACATGTATTGAGGTAAGTCTAATGTTTACCTCACATTTTATCAAAAATCCTACTTCAAATGGATTAAAGAGCTAAAGAAAGGTGGTATTAAGCTTTAATAAGGTAATAATGGAGAATATCTTTATGTTCTATGAGTAGGAGTAAGTTTCTCCCCTCTGCTCCACTCCATGTTTTACTGAGATATAACTGACATACAATTGTCTAAGTCTAAGGTGTACCAGACCACCTGACCTGCCTCCTGAGAAATATGTATGCAGGTCAAGAAGCAACAGTTAGAACTGGACATAGAATGATAGACTGGTTCCAAATAGTGAAAGGAGTATGTCAATGCTGTATATTGTCACCCTGCTTATTTAACTTCTATGCAGAGTACATCATGAGAAATGCTGGGCTGGATGAAGCACAAGCTGGAATCAAGATTGCCGGGAGAAATATCAATCACCTCAGATATGCAGATGACACCACCCTTATGGCAGAAAACGAAAAAGAACTAAAGAGCCTCTTCATGAAAGTGAAAGAGGAGAGTGAAAAAGTTGGCTTAAAGCTCAACATTCAGAAAACTAAGATCATGGCATCTGGTCCCATCACTTCATGGCAAAGAGATGGGGAAACAATGGAAACAGTGACTTTATTTTGGGGGGCTCCAAAATCACTGCAGATGGTGACTGCAGCCATGAAATCAAAAGATGCTTGCTCCTTGGAAGAAAAGTTATGACCAACCTAGACAGCTTATTAAAAAGCAGAGTCATTACTTTGCCAACAAAGGTCTGTCTAGTCAAAGCTATGGTTTTTCCAGTAGTCATGTATAGATGTGAGAGTTGGACTATTAAGAAAGGTAAGCGCTGAAGAACTGATGCTTTTGAACTGTGGTGTTGGAGAAGACTCAAGGGTCCCTTGGACAGCAAGGAGATCCAACCAGTCCATCCTAAAGAAATGAGGCCTGAATATTCATTGGAAGGACTGATGTTGAAGCTGAAACTCCAACCCTTTGGCCACCTGATGCAGAGAACTGATTCATTTGAAAAGACCCTGATGCTGGGAAAGATTGAAGGTGGGAGAAGGGGATGACAGAGGATGAGATGGTTGGATGGCTCATCACCAACTCAAGGGACATGAGTCTGAGTAAACTCCGGGAGTCAGTGGTGGACAGGAAGGCCTGGTGTGCTGCAGTCCATGGGATCACAAAGAGTCAGCCACGACTAAGCAACTGAACTGAACTGAAGGTGTACAACATAATGACTTGATATACAGAAAAATGATTACCACAAAAAGATTAGTTAACATCCATCACCCCACAGTTACAAATTTTTTCCTTGTGATGAAAACTTTTAAGATCTACTCTCTAAGCAGCTTTCAAATATACAGTACATTATTAACTATAGTCACCATGCTGTACATTATATCCCTAGACCTTATATATCATTTAACCGGAAGTTTGTACCTTTTAACCACTCTCACCCATCTCCCACCCTGACCAACCCTCAGAAGGTTTCTTAAATCAAGACACAGATATATAAGCACTAGGGGAAATTTTTGATAAATTCAACCACTTAAAATTAAGACTACTATTCAAACATAGGGATAAAAGATAAGCCACAGAATTGAAGTAGGTATTTTCTCCACATATAACTGAAATGGTCAAGTCACCATAATTAGAAGTCCTAAAAATTCAATGAGAGACTACCTAATTAACTACAACATACACCAATGCTTGAAACAGGATCCTTAATGCTTGAAACAGGATTCTTTTTTTTTTTTAATAAATTTATTTATTTTAGTTGGGGGCTAATTACTTTACAATATTGTAATAGTTTTTGCCATACATTGACATGAATCAGCCATGGGTTTACATGTGTTCCCCTTCCTGGACCCCCCACCCACCTCCCTCCCCATCCCATCCCTCTGGGTCATCCCATTGCCCCGGCCCTGAGCCCTTGTCGCATGCATCGAACATGGAATGGTGTTCTGTTTCACATATGATAATATACATGTTTCAATGCTATTCTCCCAGAACGTCCCACCCTCACCTTCTCCCTCAGAGTCCATAAAATTGTTCTATGCATCTGTGTCTCTTATTCTGTCTCGCATATAGGGTTATCATTACCATCTTTCAAATTCCATATATATGCATTAGTATACTGTAATGTTGTTTTTGAAACAGGATTCTTACAAGAGATATTCAAATAGCCAATAAACACACGGTTCTCAATCTCATTAATAGTCAGGGAAACATAAATTAATGCCACAACAGTGTATTATTAGAAACTCACCTGGGCACCAAAAACTCAAGTCTGATAAAATTAAGTGTGGTTAACAATGCAGAGCAATTTGAACTCACTATGGTCGAAGTGGAATATGATACAACCACTTAAATATTTGGTTCTATCTACTAAAGTTAGAGATGCACAAGTTCTACAATCAAGTGATTCTACTTCTAGACAAGACCCACCCAACAGAAACTAACACACGTAAGCACCAGGACAGAAGTATAATGTCATGGAAGCACTGTTTGTAACAGCACCAAACTCTTTCCAGTGAAGGGGAAAGATTTCTAACAATGAAAAAAAATTCCCATCCACAAGCCAAAGTGACTCCTTTTTTGGCTCCTGTATCCTTAACAAGTCTAGGAAAAACCTAAATGACAGCAAACATAAGCCTTTATAGGACAGTGCATTTTATTTTGGGACAGCCCTCAAATATCACCATTTTCTCATGAGTCAATATTTGCCTATCTATAATTTCCACTCAATCTTATCTCTAGTTCCTAAAGCCAGAGTGCTCCCCTCTTTAACTGTACCTCAGAATTACTCAGGGAAACATTTTAAACAGCAAGCTTTTTTAGCTCAATGTTATGAGTACTGCTGTGTATATATGCTTTTTTTTCACTTCCTACACCTATGTACATTATAAGACTCTCTATATAACTAATTTATATAGATGCTTTCTCCTTTCCTTCATGATTTGTATCCATGTCAGAATTTCAAGCTACTTAGAAATCTGTTAATTGAGTTATTACATCCTTAGCCTGACAACAGAATCACACTTTTGCACAAAGTTCTGAAATGGTTTTCTAAAATAAAAGCTCACAATCTTCTTATCTTAGGAGTCAGCAAACTTTTTCCATGAAGGGTCAGAGAGTAAGTAGTTTAAAATTCTGTAATTTTCATTTTTGCAGCCACTCAACAATGCTGTTGAGCACACAGACAAAAAAGCCAGTCTTAGCTAAAACATAAATGGGCACTACTGTGTTCCAATAAAAATTTCTTTTCATAAAACAGGTAGCCAATGGGCCATAGCTTACCAACCTCTGCATTATGCTACTCATAAGCAGATGCTTAATCTTAGATTTGTCACCTCAATGTTAAACTAGATATGTATGTATCCCTTATATATATGTACAACATATAGTCAGTTAACCAGAACTTAACAAGCATGTTAGTTTGGCTGCTTCTCTTAAGTAAAAGAAAACTGTCAGGGTCATTCTAGTATCCTCAATGCTCAACACAACAAATGTACTTTTAAGAATTCATTCTAAAGAAAAATGCACAAAAACGCATACTCAAGGTTTTTACTTAAGCATCGTGATAAAGAATTGGAAATACTTCAGCAGACTTTTTTTAAAAAGTAAATTAGTGACTATTTATCCAATACATTTTATTCAGAAGAACTGAACACAATTGACAACATTTTTCCAAGTGTAAAAAGGTAGCTTTGAAACAATGTATAGTACTTGTATCACTTGAAGGAAACATCTAAAAGTATTTAAAGAATTAACAATGGAAGTATCTGAGTGATATGAAATCTTGGGTAACATTTTAGTTTTGAATTCTTTTCAAAGGTGGTTTTAAGTTCCTAAGTTAAAGAAAATTACTATAAAGGAAAGTTTTTGTTAGTCTTGCAAGTCCAGCAGACAGCTGGCTAGGTAGACATTCGTTTCTATTGTATCAACAGATCTTCACAGCAAACATAGCTACTGAAACACTTCTATATATTATTGGTTTAGCCTAGCAGAATCCTGTACAGTAGGCAAAAATTTCTCTAATAACACGTTCAATTATTTCCAAGGTGCTTTCAAATAATACCTCCAACCTTAAAGTAGCAATGGAGATTTAAGAGTTATTCTTAATAAAAAATTCAAGAAATTTATCAAAAAGTTTTCCTCTAGTATGGAAATTTCCATCTTTCATGGATTCCATCTTTTTTTAAAATAAAGAACATGTGCTTAACACTTAAAAATTACATTCCTTAATTCAGTAATTAAATGGCATCAGTGAAGAGAATCTTACCCCAAGAAAACAGTCACACGAAGTTCTTTTTTGGTCCTTGAGATTGTCTTCAATGTAGTGATTTCTGCATCAAACCAAAATCCTCTATTACTAGGACTTTCTACATTGTAATTAACCATTACCACATCACCAACATTTAGTTCATTCCATCTCAAAGTGGTTCTAGCACGTGGTCGAAGATCCTTGCCATTTATTTCTACAGTACCACTTTCAGGATATCTGAGGAGAAAGAATCACAGAACACTGCTTATGATTATGATTATCAGCATGAAAAACTAAAATTATATGCAGTATGTATAAAAGCCTAATCACTTTATTCTTAATGACACTTAAGTAAATGATATTTATTTCTGATTTTAAATGCCAGAATAAACAAGTCTTGTTAAAATGTTAATAAGTCATTCTTAACTAGCTTGGGGAGGGAGGTGGTGGGGAATGATGAGTAGGGGTAGGTAAAAATACCAAGTTCTTCTTTTCTACACTTTCTTAACCCACATTTAAAAATTACTTTAGTAAGACTAGATGCTGACCTCTTCCTGAACTTGGAACTAGTTTATCCAGCTCTGCCATTTGCCTTATGCATAATAAGAACATGTGATCATGCTAAGTTGCTTCAGTCATGTCTGACTCTGTGTGACCCTCTAGACTGGAGCCCATAAGGCTCCTCTGTCCATGGGATTCTCCACACAAGAATACTGGAGAGACATGCCCTCCTCAAGGGATCTGCCTGACCCAGGGATCAAACCCACATCTCTAAAGTCTCCTGAACTGGCAGGCAGGCTCTTTACCACTAGCGCCACCTGGGAAGCCCATGCGAAAGAATTCCAGTAGAATCTTGATCTTACTTGAATTTCTAAAGGTTTAACAAACCTATACCTGACTTGAACTTAAAAGACGGTTCCTCAATTTGGGGCCTAACATCTGGTATCCACAGGCAAAAACAGCAATGTAAGAGTCCACAGTGGTTTCTATAACATTAATAAGATCTGTTGTCTTTATGTATTGCTTGCTAGTAGAGGGATAAGGAAACAAGTCATTTCTGGTTCCTGCTCTTGGAAAACTCAATCTCCTGCGGTAGGTCAAACTACTATAGCGGTGGTTCTCATACCAGTGGTTCCATCTGCGAACATGCTATAAATGCAAACTCCTAACTCCACTTCTGATCTGACTCAAACTCTGGGAGTGAGGCCCAGTGGTCTATTTTCACAAATCCTCTCAGCAATTCCTAAGCATACTCAAGTTTGATAAGCTACTGTGTTATACAGAAAAACAAGAATAGTTAAATATCACAGCGTTTTGTGACGGCATTAACAAGGTAGTAACTAAGGGAAGAGACCATTAACCATTAACCAATTGAGTGGCCTACTCAAAATGTAAGTGAGCCTGAAATTGAAAGCAGCTCTAGCAGCTAGTCTCAGTTCTTCCAAATCAAACAAGTACTGTGCAGGCCTAGGACTCTCACAGTATGTCTAACTTATTTATAATAAATGGATATTAATCCTGGTGGGATTTTAGTTAATCACTCAGTTTAATCAAACTTCTTCAAATTTTAGTTAAGCAGAGAAGAAAAAAGAAAAAAAAATCTCAGATTAGCAAGGGGCCTTAAAAAGGATCTGGTCCGTTTACCCTCAGTGCTACAATTCCCTTTTACCACAAGTCTCCAAGAAACCTCTGCTTGGACAGTAAGTGAGAAGAGGGCAGCTCTAACTCTAAGAAAAGTCACTTTGTTTTCACATAGCTCTGACATAGGAAAGAGAATATACTTGATACTGGTTCAAAGATAAACACAATGAGTTCCACAGCTTAACTGCCAAGAAGAAATCTACACAGTCTCTACTAAAGACCTAATCCTTGACAGTGTAAGTTGGTCACCCTGCCACCCTTTAAGTATAGAACATTATAAATGAATTTCCTTCAACATACATAAGGTTTTAAACCCTTTATAATCCTGTCTCTTCATTCAAAATATGTTCTGTTTTCAACCTGCCTGGGTTTAAATTCCATTTTAGCTTCCTACTACTGTGTATCCTTGGGAAAGTTACCAAACTTCGCTGTTTTAGTTTTACCTGTGTTTAGTTTACACATGACTATCTCTCATGTATAAAACATACCTAATGGTTAACTAACTAGCCCATATGGTTGTTTTGAAAACTAAAATGGTGAAGACTTTTAACTAGCTATTTTAGGGCTTTTCTAATTCTAAAGTAGTGAATGTGTTTCCTGACTCAATATTCTTAAGGCCATAAATGATAGAATAGAAAACTATTCTTTTATATGAGATCCTTTTCAGCTGTAACATGATTTTTACATCCTGACATTATCATATACTCCTGTATGATTAATATAGGAAAAAAAGGGTATTTCACTGGCAAGAACTCTCCATTTGCCTATTATTGCCAAAATTAGATACCAAGAATGGAAATATTTTAAACAAAAGTTTTAAAATCATATATAAAGTCATGTTTATTGGAGATGAGTCAAAATAAACCATTCCCTACATCAAAGGAATTTAAGCTATGTCTGCCCTGAAACTAAGTTTGTATGTCTTCAGAACAGAATTACATTGTAGAGAATATGAATACACAGTCTTTATGTATAGTGTGTAAAAGTCATGAAAATGAAGTATACTTTTTCTAATGTTACCCAGAGATGTTAAGTCAGTTGCTAAGTAAGAAGACAGAGAAAGGACCCATAAAACTATTTTTACCAAAGTCAAGAACATGCTGAGGCTCAATTATCATTATTATTCTTTTCCTCAGCATTTTCATTTACACATATCTTAACATCACACAGGGATGACTCAAATGCTCTATTCTAACCCAAATTTCTCTTTAGATTAATATATCCAACTACATCTCTAACATGTATTTCAAGAGCACCTCAAATTCAAGAAATTCCCCCATCCTCTAATCTGCTGATGCTCAATATTCTTTACAGTAAACTTTTCACACTCCCAGGAAATGAAGTTATCCCCAGTTTCTCCATCATTACTAAGTCCTCCTTACGCATACTGTCAACACTTCTTTAATGTAACTCTATATCCTCAGTAAAGGCCTGCATTTCTCTGAGGCTGTCAAGGCCAATTCATCTCCCTGGTTAGACTCCTTAGACTCCAATACACTTTTGCCAAAAACTCTAAACCACAGATCTACTTAAAACATTTTGTGAAGCCTGATAACAATGTGTTCATAGGCTGTAGGAAAACAGGCATTCTCAAACACTGCTGATGGGAATACAAACTGGTACAGTCTCCTTGAAGAGGGGAATTTGGCAATACTCAGCAAAACTGCCTATGTATTTACCTTTCGATCCAGGAACTCTACTCTAGGAATCTGTCCCAAACATTAAGAAACAAAACACCCCATGAAAAGACACATACACAAGGCTATTTATAGCTGCACTATCTGCAACAGCAGGACTAGAAATAACCAAATGTCCACAATAGGAAACTACTTACTACATGATACAATTATATAATAGAAAGGAATATGATAATTGCTGGAGTGATACATATACATGGAGAGATATATTAACTCAAAAAACCCAAGATGCAAACAATATTTATCTTCTACCTATTATGTGTTGAAATAAATATATTTGTACATGGGCTTCCCATGTGGTGCTAGTGGTAAAGAAGCTGCCTGCCAATGCAGGAGAAACAGGAGACTCAAGCTGAATCCCTGGGTCAGGAAAATCCCATGGAGGAGGGCATGACAACCCATTCCAGTATTTGTGCCTAAAGAACAGCTTCCCAGGTGGCTCTGTGGTAAAGAATCCACCTGCCAATGCAGGAGACATGAGTTTGATCCCAGGGTTGGGAAGATCCCCTGGAGGAGGAAATGGCAACCCATTCTAGTATTCTTGCCTGGAAAATTTCATGGACAGAGGAGGCTGGTGGGCTACAGTCCATGGGGTTGCAAAAGATTTGGCCACGACTGACTTATATATGTACATATATAAGTGTGTATATATGTGTGAGTATACATGTAATCACACACACATACTTATATTTTGAGATAAAAGGATAAACCAAAACTCATTTATTTACCACAAAAAGAGATAAGAAATAGGGTAGAAGGAACCAAGATGGACACTTTTTCTTAGGTACTTATTTTGACGTTTTTCCTTTAGAACCGTGTAATGTTTCATATGATCATAAATTTACAAAATGTGATAAACTGCTAAAAGTCAAAAGCAAAATGAAAAAAGTGGCTTAAATACAAACTCTTAAGTGACTTAAAAATACACTAAATTAACTCTATATTCCTAGTGGAGTTATACTTATCTACTAAGGACAAAGTAAAAAATACACCAACTTTTCACTAATATTGTTTGCAATAGTAGCACTGTTAGTCTGAAACCATTATATGAGTAGAATAAAGCAAGGTAATGCTGACATTATCAGAAACTGATTCTCGGGTAAGAGAAAAAATAAAAGATTAAATGATGGCCCTTCAACTCTAAAATTAATTGGAAGTATCAATACAAACATTTCCTAGCTGTTTCCAATGTGAAGACCTAGAAACATGATCAAAACAAGTATCAATGAACAGCCGACTATACACTCTGAAGAACCAAAGCTCCTTAAAGAAATGGCTGAATCCAGTCCTGGGCAGGAAACAGGAGAGCTTGGGACATCCTGTTGTACCTGAATGTAAAGAAATCCTCATTAAATCAGGTTCAACTTTAAGGAGCTTCCACAGGCCAGAGATGAGACAACTTGGGCACCACAAAGAGCTGAGTTAGATTAAAGCAAGTATTAAAATCCATTAGTTCACATGATACTTAGTAAAAATCTCACTGACCTTGGAGGATCCTTTGGAGGATGCTAGGGAATTTACTCACTCTGAACACTGAAAAAGTTCAACAATTGATAGTTTATTCTATCTTTCACATATGAATCAACTGTTAAGGAAAGTTCTTCATGAAAGAGCTATAGCTAACAAATGAAGGGAAGAGAATGAAATATTACCATTTTTACTACATTTCATTACATAGTAACTATAGGTAAAGGCTGTGTGGGTGCTCAGTCATGTCAAACTCAGTCACTCAGTCTTGTCAAACTCTTTTTGAACCCATGGACTACAGCCCCCCAGGTTCCTGTGTCCATGGAATTTTCCAGGCAAGAATACTGGAGTAGGTTGCCATTTCCTACTCCCAGGGGATCTTTCCTGGCCCAGCCATCAAACCCGCATCATCTGCATTGGCAGGCAGATTCTCTTCCACTGCACCACCTGGGAAGGTAAAGGTTAACGGCTACTAAAACCATTAAAAGCTGGCAGCAAATTTCACAATGGATTTATCAGACTGACAATACCCAAATCTTACCACAAAAAAAGAAAGGGGAAACAGGTATTATACATTTCTCAATATCATGCAATAGGTAAATAAATACCATCTCTAAACTAGCCTTATCAAATGAGGAAATTTAAAACCAATCAAGCCTCTAAGTACATATATATGGATGGTTCTGCATCCATACAGTCAACCAATCACTGTTGGAAAATAACTAGAAAAAAATTTCAGAAAGTTCCAAAAAGCAGAAGTTCAATTTGCCAGGTTCCAACAATTATTTATACAGCATTTTTTCAAATGTTTTATTTTATTTATTGGACACACAGCATGGGGGATCTTAGTTCCCCAACCAGGGATCAAACCTACTCCCTCCATTGGGAGCTCAGAGTCTTAACCACTGGACCATCAGGGAAGTCCCGATACAGCATTTACATTGTATTTGGGCTTCCCTGGTGGCTCAGACAGTAAAGAATCCACCTGCAATGCAGGACATGTAAATTCGATCCCTGGGCCGGGAAGATCCCCTGGAGAAGGGAACGGCTACCCACTCCAGTATTCTGGCCTGGAGAATTCCATCGACAGAGGAGCCTGGTGGGATATAGTCCACGGGATCACAAAGAGTCAGACACAACTGAGCACTTTCACTATATAGTATTTACAACTATTTACAGAATATCTACATTGTATTAGGTATTACTTGTAATACCTAGATTACCTGTAATAATCTAGACATGATTTAAACAAGAAGCTGTGTATAGGTTATACCCCCAAAAGTCATTTTTTATAAGAAACTTGAGCATCCATGGATTTTGGTATGCACCGAGGTCCTGCAATCAATGTCCTATGAATACCAAGGGATGACTGTATAAGCTCTCAGGAAACTAACATTAACAGAAATGTAATCAGTAAAGTCCCGACTGTGGGAAAACTGAATAAACTGTCACTTGCATAAACAAATAGTAAGAGAAAAAAAAAAGTAGGGGGGAATCTATAGGTTGAGACTTAACCTAGCAACTACATGCAATGGATGAATCTTAATTTTATCCTTATCTGCACATTCCAAGAATATGTTTTAAAAACAAATAAGTCTGAACATTGACTGGTTATTTGATTTTAAGGAATCACTGTAAATTTCAGGTGGGATTTTTTTTTTTTTTTTTACTGTGTTGGGGTCCCCACGTCAGGTTTAGTGATTTGTTGGGGGAACTCACAGGAACTCACAGGTCTCATTGTCACAGAATAGCACACAGTTCTTCCCAAGGCTATGATTTACTATAATGAAAGGATACAAAGCAAATTCAGCAAAGGAAAAAAAAACATAAGGTCAAGTCCAGAGGAAACCAGGTACAAGCTCAAGCAGTCCATTCCCAGTAGTCACACAAAACGTTCTTAATTCCTTCAGCAACAAATTCTGACAACATATGCGTTATAATGTTGTCTACCAGGGATGTGCAGTAAAGAACGCTCAAGAGTTTTATTAGGAATTGATCACATCAGCACTCAATGCCTAGCACATACCAAAACTCCAGACTCTCAGAAGCAGGTATTCAGCATAATCCACATTTCTTTTGTAGAGCTTATGCACAGTGAACCATTTTTATCAAGGAATGAGAATCCTCCTGAAAGTTAGCTCCCCAACACCAGCCAAAGGTCAACCACACACCGACCTTTCAAAGAGTAGTAAATCTCTGGCTTGATGTTAGCTCTCTTCTGCACACTTTAAAAAGAATCCATTTAGCTACCTGCTCAGTTGAACGCTCTTAAGATGTCAACAAGATGAACCAGGAAAGAGTGTGGCCTTGGCTCAAACACTGTAACAGATCTCAAAAGTGCTGTGATTTAAAAGTTGTCAGTTAACTGCAATCATTCCCTGTAGGTCAGCAAGTTCTGTCTTGAAGATCTGAGCAGTGTGCCCACCATAGCTGCTAAGGATATTTCTGGTTGAAAACACTTAACATTTAGGACTTGCTCCAAAATAATCCAGTGGTGGTGCCTGGGGATGCTGGCAGGGATTGAACAAAATTGGCCAGGAGGTCATAATGAGTGAAAACAGGTGATGAGTTCATTATACTTTCCCTCAACCTCTGCATAAGTTTAAAGATTTCTACAATAAAAAATAAAATGCTTTGTGCTTCAAGTTCAAACAAAAGGATCTTCCCACTTTTTTGAAGTTTTCCTACAGGTGTACGAAGCTCAAAGTTAATACTCAAGGCTTACATTGAGGACAAACAGCCTCCGGTTACAGCCCACCACACTTCTGATTTCTATTCCACAGATGCAATTGTTTAACTTTTAGCTATTTTTGTTCACCTCCACATTTACATTTAAGCAACGTGCTTAAATTGCTTTTTACTTCAAACTTTTTCTAACCACCCCTCATGTACAGCTCATTTGCCTCCATCTTCCTCTTTCTTATACTTTACTAACACAAGGTACTGCTCTAAGTGTTAACATTATTTACCTCTTAGGACAGAGATAGATATTATTCTATCTCCATTTTACAGACAAGGCAGAGAAGTTATTTGGAAAGAAGTAAGAAGCAGAAGCATGACTTAAACTGATCACCTGGCTCTAGACTCTTGCAAGGATTGATGAACTTGCTTGCTCTTAAACACACTGAACAAACTGAGTTGTTTGTATATATCAGTATTTTTTCTTTATATCTTGACTAAATATTAATAAGTGTTCACAGCTAACTAATGAAGTATGCTTTAATTACACATCCTCTCTTCCACAGCTTTGTTTTCTATTGTGTGCTTAACTTTTGTTTTTGGTTGCTACTTGCTTAGTTTTCTATTTACATATGGTAAAGAATCTGCCTGCAATGCAGAAGACCCAGGTTCAATCTTGAGGTTGTTAAGATCCCCTGGAGAAGGAAATGGCAACCCACTCCAGTATTCTTGCCTGGAGAATTCCATGGACAGAGGAGCGTGGTAGGCTACAGTCCACGGGGTCACAGAGTCAGACACAACTGAGTGACTAACACTTTCACTTTCACCATTAATTACCCCCATTCTGCCACAGCTGTTAAAACTCCACTGTGTTCAGACATTTCAGGTATTCTACTAATTTTCTGGGTTGCGAAACATTTTCTAGATACCTGTGTCCTAGTCTTATCTGGACAGCTTGCTCCTCACTGATATCATGCTGGGATCTCCTATCATTACTTCCTGTGTTGACTCCTATTTCCCAAATACCATGTTTTCCTCTTTCTTGGCTTAAGCCTTGAATGTGGTAGAAGTGATTAAAATGCTCTTTCATATAAATAAATCTTTTTGTTCTCATCATTTTCCGTGTGTGTGTGTGCGCTCAATCGCTTGTGTCCAACTCTTTGTCACCCCATGGATATGCCTACCTCCAAAGTACCTGGTAAATCCAAGATCTGAACCTTCCTAAGGTTCTTCAACACCAATGTACTTGCTTGTTGTTGGCTTACACTCAGGTTTCAGCTCTTTACGGCCTGCTAAGTTAGGCATCATTTACCCATTAGCTTCTTACCTTTCAAGTTTGTTGTTTTCTCTTCTGTGTCTTATTTCTACCACATTTTTTTTGTCCTCAGGGGCTTATGCCTTTATTCTTTTACTGTCTTCTAGGAGGGTTTAAGAAGGAGTGAAGACAAACATGCATCTTAATCTGCCACATTTAACTGGAAACCTTTATTCACCTTTAGTTTGGTTTATTACTCACCATGTATCTTATCTTCTACACTCCACCCATACTAGTCTACCCTCAGGTAACACCATATTTCCTACCTCCTTATCCTGGTATCCTAGCATTCTCCTCCTTCAGGAATACAGAATTATCTTCTCTACCTTATATTCTCAGAACTTAAAGTATTCTGAAAGCTAGGTGTGCATACTTCTATCACAACTTACACTGTAAAATACCAAGTTTTCATTAAGAAGCAGGTACCATGTTCAAACTTTGGTGTGTTTGGGATGTAACAAGCTGACAAATGTTTGGAAACATGCAACTCATTAAATAAAAAAATCTTTTATATAACTGAAGCTCTTGAAAAAATATAATAAATCAACTATGATCATTGTGTTTTAGGATAGTTAAGTGGCAATGAAGAACTCTATACAGAGATAAGAAAAAGGTACTTTATGTTTTTGGCGTTCTTAAAAAGCAGTCTCTAACACAGCATTCCCTGCCTCCTATGGCATCAAAGGGCTGAAGATAAGCACTACAAATTGGTCCAAGTACTGACTTCTTCCACCACTGGCATTGAGGAAGACTGCAGGAGACTGCATGAAATATTTTGGAAAGTGCTGGAAGCTTAAAAACAATTCTAAAACAGGGCTCAAGATGTCCCTCAAAATCTGAAGCAGAGAGGTAGGAACATATCAAAGCTGACTTTATCTAGACTGTGCCATGAGCCTACATACAGATATGGAAAGATGAGACTAGGGTTCTTTTTTTTCTATTACACTTCATGCCCTCCTGTTCTCAGAACCTGAAGTCAAGTTATTACCCTAATAGAGATGTAAGACAAACTATTCTAGTTAGCTACTTTGCATCTTTGAGAGTAGAGAAACACTTTGGTGTTATATAGTCTATCTTCTCAGATAAACCTTAAATATCCCTAAGTTTTTTCTTCCCCGTAACATTTTCATTGCTCTACATACTCTTCAGGTATCTTTTAGAGCTATCCTTCAGTATATGCTTTTGATGATCCTGAACTATGTGACATTTTAACAAAATCCAACTGTGTTCTCAATTAGCAAATCAGCGAGTAAAACCTGGGGAATTAAACTACAAGGAAATTGATTAAGCACAATTTTTACAACAGGTTTGTTATAAGAAAGTAAAAGTACATTTCCTTAGGTGACTTGTAAGCCAACTAATCATTTTATAAGATTCAAACTGTATTAAGCAAAGTACTATCTCTGAAACCTTCTTTCAAAACATGGCTTCCTGGGGTTAAAATGCTTAAATAAGGACAACATTCATCTGGAGGCATGTTCTAGTTTAGCAAATCTTTAATGTCATACTACATGCAAAAAGAGAGCATTTTTTAATCTAATAAGTAGCACTGCTAACTTTCACACCTTAAATGTAAAGCTTACTCACAGACAAAAATAACTTACTTAAAACTGCTTACAGTAGGACTTAAATACATACATGGAAATAAAACTCATTTGTACAACATGTTAACAATGGTGTATAACTTTTAATTGTGAAAACAATGTAATTAGGTTAACAAATACCTATGTCAAAGGTAAATTATTTAAGAGTACTTACCAAAATAACTTGATCTTATTAATAAATAAAAAGCAGAAAGTTTGACTATTATTACTGGATACTTTTCGAGGTTGTTGGGGAAAAAGAGAACACAGTCAAGAAGATATTTACAAATGAGGAAATTAAAGCTGAAAGTTTAAACAAAGCAAAGCAAAAAACTTAACCAAAGACCTAGAATTCAAACCAAATTTCTGATTCTAATGTCTGAAAACTATGCAGCCTATAACGGAACCAATGATCTACATACTTAACAAGGCCCTGGCTGCCTGTTTGAAAAGCAGATTCCTGGGCTTTACTTCAGGCCAACCCAATGCAGGGAGTGGGGCTTTCACAGCCCTCAGGAAACTGCACTATAGACACCTTACCTGGGTGAATCCACAGTTTTGCTGACCATCTTTGAGAAATACTACTATAAAGGAATGATGTATAAATTTGAAAAAGTGAAATCAACTGATATCCGTAGTCATTTTAACTAATATTTATAGTTATTTTTCTAAGCACTTAAGTTATCTTTTAACACAAGAGAATAACAACAGTAAGGTTAAAGATCTAACTTCTTCTGCCCTCCTTTTGATTTTTATCCATTCAGAACACTGTAAGTCATAGAGGAAATTTTCTAAGTTTTTGGCAAACGTGTCAGTAACAACCAAGAAACAATGAAGCAGACTTGTCACTGCACCAGGGTTCTGAAACTTAACTTCTCCTTTACAGCTCCCTACTCAAGATCAACATGACACTCTGACCTGATTTTTAAAAATCATACTCCTTTCCTCCAGTGAAAACCCAGAAATCATTCAAACATTTTTGACACTCCTTTAGAAACAGATCACATCAATACATTCAAGAAAATCAGTTTTGTTACTTTATAGAACAACTTTTACTTAAAAATACCACTTGATTTTATTCAAAATTGGCTCACTGACTTCTATTTGTAGTAGCCATAATTAAGGCTACTCAAAAAGCATGCACCACAGGCTCAGAATAACTCAAAAAAAAAAAAAATCTTAAAAAGACTGCTGGTGGCAATGACAACATTATTCTAAGAGATTCGCCAGATGGGCTTTTAATTGTAGCCTAGCATAAGTTACCCTCCAAGTCCTAAGTGATGTGCTAACAGTTCCATTTGATCTCATTCCCATAGGTAGAGCCTTGACACTGTTAAAAACAGCAGTTTAATAATCTATTTTTCCTTATAGGAAAAAAAAAAGCACCTAGGTATTTGTTTATTGATTTAAGGTTTCTGTTCTGTGAAAGTATAACTGGAGAGACTGACAGAAATTTTTAAAATATGTAAACATAAGTGCTTTATAATATTATATATATATTTATTTATATATTAAAATATTTTATAAGCAGGCTTCTCTCAAAGTGAGAGGTAGTCTGGTAGTGTGGTTCTAAGTATGTGCTTTTCCGAATCTCGATCTACCTCTTATCAACTATTCAATACTGGGTATGTTCGCTAAATCTCAGTTATTTCCTCTTAACACTTAGAAAAGTATCTACTCCATTGATTGTTTTACAAGGATTACATGAAATAATCCAGGTAAAGTACTTGTATGGTGCCTAGCACACAGCATTGTTTTAAAGAGAATTACTGAACTATGCTTTAAAAAGAGTTCTCCAGAATAATTTACTAAAAATTCACAATAAGAAGTTTGTTTCTGAGGTAAACCGACATTTCTATTCTAACTGTGAACACTATGGAACATGAAAGCTTATATGGTAATTTTCACATCATTATGAAAACTCTTAACACTCATGTTTCAAGATTTCAACTTTGCCTAGCCATACACAATTATTAAGATATAGAAATAAAGTAACTTTCATAAACATTTTCCCTCTTTAGATATATACTTCCTTGTTCAAACTACTAGAGGTTTCTAACTTACATTTCTCTTTATAGAAATCAGCTCCAATTTATAAACCAAGATCTCTAAATTAGACCACTATGTTTAACGGAGCATTTAAAAAATGTCACTAACACAACTAGTATTCCCAAATTCACCTTTTCAAATGACCTATAAAGGTACATGTTGAATCCTTACAAGCAGGAAGGTATATGGGAAGATTCTGAGATCTAATTCAATGTGAAGCCAAATTCAGGAAGTTTGTCTTAAAACCACAGATGCATTTTAGAATGTAATTCAAAAAGAAAGCCAGGACTAGATCTCAGAGCAAATATTCAACTACTATAGAGTGTTGTCCCCCACTCCAGAATTTACCAATACTTAATGGTTGATGGAACAGAGAGAAGAAATAAAGTATACATTTAAACAGTCATTCTGGAGCTAATTCTGCAAATACTACCACCATGTTCCTTTTATATGATCTGCGTTGAGTTCTTAAGAGGAAGTGCAAGTTGGGGGAATTCAGAGAAATTATCAAGTCAAAAGAAACAGTATGGGAATGATGTTAACATACTAAAATTGCCACAAAACTCAAAATAAAACATTAACTGGCTAAAAAAATTACCAGTGGAGAAACAGACATAGACAATAGACTTACAGACATGGGGAGAGGGGAGGAGAGGGTGAGATGTATGGAGAGAGTAACATGGAAACTACATTACCATATGTAAAACAGATAGGCAAGGGAAGTTTCCTGTGTGGCTCAGGAAACTCAAACAGGGGCTCTGCATCAACCTAGAGAGGTGGGATGGGGAGGGAGATGGGAGGGAAGTTCAAAAGGAAGGGGATATATGTATACCTATGGCTGATTCGTGTTGAGGTTTGACAGAAGACAACAAAATTCTGTAAAGCAATTATCCTTCAGTTAAAATATATATATATATACATTCATAGATATATAAAAAGAATAAACAAAAAAATTGCCAACATATCATGAAAGATAAATTCTCTACAAACGTGTTATGGACATTGCTTCCCTATGTTAGCCAAGTTGGCACAGATGAAGACTGCATAGTGGAATATGGGCCCTCATTTAAATGATATAGATCATTTAGCTTGAATGAAATACAAGTCTTTTATTAATAGAAAAAAGACTTAACTAACAACTTTATCTACATGAAAACAAAAATGGAAAAATCAACAAGCCAAATGCCACCTATATAGGTACTAAAAGATGAACACTCAGGTTCCTCAGGCATTGTATATCATCTCCAGTCTTTAATATATTTACTATATTTAAATTGTCATATCAACTCCTTTCCCTCATATTGGTCTTTAGAGGCAGGTGTGTGATAGCAACTGATAAGGCAGGACAAAAGGCAATGAGTGAGTGGTTCTTAAATTTGAGTATACATATGAACCACTCAGAGGACATATTAAAACCCAGATTGTAGGGCCACCTACAGAGATCAATTTATTATATCTGGGGTAAGTACAAGGAATTGGATTTCTAGCAAGTATAATGCTGACATTCCCAGCCAGGTCTACACTTTGAGAACCACTGTTCAAAGGCCATAGTTCTCACTATGGCTACATATTAGAATCCCAGAGGAACTTTTTAGACAACAATGCCTGGAAGTCCCAAAGATCAATCATACAGGAAGTTCTAGGAGTAGGTCCTAGTCATTGATATTTTTAAAGCTTCTTAGACAATTAACGTGGAAGTAGGGTTGAGGACCACTAGCCTAATTAAAATGAATCTAAACCAAATCAATGGCAACCCACTCCAGTACTCTTGCCTAGAAAATCCCATGGACGGAGGAGCCTGGTAGGCTGCATTCCATGGGGTCACGAAGAGTCGGACACAACTGAGTGACTTTACTTTCACTTTTCACTTTCATGCATTGGAGAAGGAAATGGCAACCCACTCCAGTATTCTTGCCTGGAGAATCCCAGGGACGGGGAAGCCTGGTGGGCTGCCGTCTATGGGGTCGCAGAGTCGGACACGACTGAAGTGGCTTAGCAGCAAACCAAATCCACAAGGAACAGATGTTTCTTAATACAAAAGCAGGGTAAGGACTTAAGCCTTTATCTGTTGATAAAGCAGCCAAGTGATGAGTATAGATTATACTCAATAGTGTGCCCTCAGTTGCTTATATACCCAGGATTGAACTCAAAGTTGTATGAGTGCTGTCTGCTTGAAAACCCTGGCAGAGTCGAAAGCAAGTCTTTAGGTCATACAGAATGGTTGACCTTTGAAGTCACATAGGCTACTACCAATTACACATACCATGTTTAGGCACATTGGCAATAATGCATATTGGTTAACGCTTAAGCTCTGGAGTCAGACCATATGTGACCTCTAGCAAGTTACATAAGTCTTGGTCTCTTCATATGGGAGTTAACATAACATTATAGTTATGTTAAAGATTACATGAACATTCAAGTAAGAAGTTAGCTCAGAGTCTGGTACATAAGTTAGTGTAATTAAGTAAACCTAAATTTAAAAAACAGTTAATGTAAGTAAGTACCTGTAAGCTACACTATAGACATATTAAACTACTAGAAATGCTAAGGAACTGACTGCCCCTTTTCAAGTCTACTTCCACCTCAGTCAAGGTCATGGCTCTTCATCACAATAGCTTTGGGATCTCTACTCTCACAAGACTGCAGCTATAGCTTTGTGAATTTAAATGTTTAGGACCCTTAAAAATTTTAAGCCTTAAATAACTACAGAGTGTAACTAATGAGAATAAACACAACTTTTAGAAAGCTATGGAAATACACAGCACAATATTACTAGGAAATAAAGGAAATTTTCATGTTCTCTTTCTTTGACCATAATGACTTCATGCATTTTTAATTGCCTGTATTACCTTCCTTTTATTTTCTGCCAAAATATCACTAGGGAAAAAAAGTTTCAATCAGGCATAGTCCTTCTCCAACAAACACATTTTAGGAGTAAGATCATTTTGTGATGTATAGAAATATTGAATCACTATGTTCAACACCTGTAGCTGATACAGTGTTGTAGGTCAATTATACCTACAATACTATAATATGACAAATATATATATATATAACATAAATATATGTAAATATATACATATAACATACAAATACATATAAATATATACATATAGTATAATACAGTTATACTCCAACACTATAGGATGGCTCTAATCGAGAAGTGGTTAAGCTTTTGGTGAGGATATGGAGAAAATGGAACTTCCATACATAACTCATGGGAATATAAAATGGTGCAGCCATCTGGAAATAAGTCTGGCACTTCTTCCCATGGTGAAACGTTAACTGCCATACAGCCCAGCAATCCCTCTGCCACATACATACCAAAAAAATTAAAATGCCCCCACAAAAAATAGTACATGAAGATTCATAGCAGCAAAAAGTAGAAAACGCCAGTGCCCATAAACTGATAAATGGATAAGTAAACTGTGGTTTGGCAATAAATTATTTGGCAATAAAAAGGAATAAAGTACTGATACACAAGCTCCAACATGGATGAACGTTTTCACTTTTACTAAGTAAAAAAAAGCCAGTCACAAAAGACCACACATTAGAGGGTTCCATTTATATGCAATGTCCAGAATATACACATCCAGAGTCAGAAGATTCCTGATTGCCTATGGCTGAGAGGGGTTGAGAAAAGGGCTGGTGGAGGTGGGGGCAGGAGTAGGGGAATGGAGAGTGACTGCTAATGGGTATGAGGTTTTTGGAAGATGATAATGTTCTATATTAGACTGTGGTGACTGTTGTACAATCCTGTTGATAAGATTGTGGTGACTGTTGTACAATCCTGTTAATATACTAAAAACAAAAAAAATTGAATTTTACACTTAAATGGGCAAATTGAATGCTGTGTGATTTGTCTTAACATAGCTGCTTCTAAGAATTTAAAAAACTTTACAAAAGATTTAAGAATCCTTTGGATCTAAATCTCTAAAGTCTAGATTTAGTATTTATACTGCCAACTCTTTCTCCCAAAGTACTTAATGGGTTGGTTTAACTCTAAAAATACAAAACCCTTGCTCAGACAAGGGTGATGCTAGATGAGTCAGAACAACAATCATGAAAAAAAAAAAAACCACACACAAATAAGTTTTTTAAATCAGGCACTCTGATGTTAACTCCATGATTTTGCTTTACATTATTTGTAGTAAGAAGCTCTAAATTCAGTCTATGTTCATAGAAGAATCTATAGAAAAGGGACTCTCACAAACAGTAGAATTCTTAAACCTTAAAACATTTCAAATAAATCTTACTATAACCTGCTTTTTATGAACTTAGAATATTTGTAGCTATAATTTTGAGGAAAAATGAAGTAAGATTAGGCAACACATGATTTCATTTAGATTCTATAACAATGTTAACTACTACATCTGGCTTTTGGGGCTAGACTGGTGAAACCGTGGACCTTATAAGTTATATCATAAATCTGTAATGCCTGTCACTTCTCATAGATTAAAAATTGTTTTAAACTCTGGTCTGGTTATATGTTAGGACCTGTGGGTCACCATAAAACTAACTTCTCAACACCACCATTTTAAACGGACAAATATTGCATATTCCCAAAGAATTCCTCTGACAGGTTCCTTGGTCCCAAGTATCATACCCCTTTGCTATGGCTAAATGACAAGTTGTTCAAAATGCACTGCTGCACTCAGAGTTTGGAAATAATCAAGCAGATTACTCTCAACTTATTCTATGAGAAAAATGAAATTAATTCACTAAGAAATGATAGTACTAGATCAGAATCATAAATGCAGCCTGTATGTACTTAGAATCTATTAAGTACAAAAAAGTGTCTGACAAATAATGTTTTGAAAGTGAAAATTAAAGTTAGAATGACTGGATTATTTCTGTTTGCAATGTAATATATTTAGTAATCCCCCATCTAAGATTGAAGATGGTCAATGTTTGTTTTTGTCTGTTTCTCAGGGCAGACCATTCTCTATCTTTAGAGATCTGGTTGGTAGGAAGTTTCTGTTATCCTAAACTGCACTGTGTGCATGCTCAGTCGTGTCCAACTTCTGTGACCCCATGGACTGTAGCCCACCAGGCTCCTCTATCCATGAGTTTTCCAGGCAAGAATACTGGAGTGGACTGCCATTCCCTCCTCCAGGGAATCCTCTCGACCCAGCGACTGAACCCATGTCTCGCGCATCTCTTGCATTGGCAGGCAGATTCTTTACCACTGCGCCACCTGGGAAGCCCAGGTTATCCTGAAACCTACTTTCTGTGTTGTACAGAACTTCCTCCCAGAGCTTTTAAAATAAAAGCTATCTTGATCCCAGTCTTTTCAAGCTAAATACTTAGTTCTTTCAGTTATTCTTCATGATGTTTTTACATTTTGAGTTCTAAAGATATCCAAGTAGAGAATAATCAGCCCAGTACAACAGAACACCCAGTCTTATTCTAGGTATCTTGTTTCTAATCAAACACCCTACAGTGTAACTATTTGACAGCTACATTCTATTGACTAAGTTGTAGCTTACTACTGAGTAAGAATCTGTATTACTACTGTTAAGCTATATATGCCAGTCTCTTGTCAATGCATCCTCCATGCAAGAAAGTAAGAACTTGTTTAATAAGTTATTGAAATTAACATGAACTTGACTATAGTTTTTAACTTTTCTGATAACCATGAAGAATGAAATTTTAACAAGATTTGTCATCACATTCATATGGGGTCATGGGTCTTTCTAGGTGCTTATACCAGCCTTTTGTTATTTGGGACTCTTATCCAGAAACTCATCTATTTTACTTCATATTTTATTTCATATAGTCCTTTGTTCTTTTTGAAGATGTAAGTGATATTTACCACTAAGCTTATGATACTTTATTTCTCAAAGTTCAGATACCATTTTCCTTAAGTTGCCGGTACTGAAATAATTCCATCCTGTGAAATTATTTTGAACAGATAATTTTAGTCTTCTCATGCATTCTGGGTTTACACTCCCTTTTATTAACATTCACTCTAGTCACGATAAATTTCTCCTACATTAAAAAATAGCCAGGAACTTCCCCGGGGGTCCAGTGGCTTATGCTATCAAGGCAGCGGGCCCAGGTTCCATCTCTGGTCAAGGAACTAGACCCCACATGCCACAACCTGGTGCAACCAAATAAATAAATAAATAGCCAAATAAATGCTAAGATACTGTGATTTATGCTTTAATATTATACCAAACTCAGGCCTATCCTTTGGAAAGTCTTATTCCAAAACCAACTAAGAGCCCCTAAACCTGTAAAAACTTAGTAAGCCTTAGTTCACTTAGTGTTTAAAACTCACCCTATTTCTACACTGTGGCATTCTATACAATTATTAATTTTGGGCCAAATAATAACTCCTTTATGGGTCAGAATTAGGTCCCAAGTAGCTGGTTTCTGAGTTCTTTTCTCTAAGAAATAAACACTCAAAACAAATCAAGAACTCTACTTGTTGACAACAGATACACAGATAGCTGAAGTCCCCCACTAATGCGGTATCTTGCCTCTTTGCCATGGTACTCATAAACTCAGAGACTGGTTACTGTTAACCTACCAACTCCAATCCCTTTCTATCCCAGCCTTGATTTACCAATATTGCAAGTCCTGGCCAATCCCACATTTTAATACTCATTTAAACTGTCAGTTCTATTATCATCTACCATGGTTAAAAAAAAAACAAAACCAGTATGTTGGCCCATTTGAAATAAGCTACATTGGCAACTTAGTCAGAGCCCTAAGTAGTATCAGAAAAGATAAAAGTGATCTACTTTTGAGCCCTTTCCAGGTATCCTGGAAATATGTGTCAACACCAAAGTCTTTTATACCATTTTTGTAAGAAAAATCACAGTCGTTTTAGAATCTTGAACTTACACTTGATAAAAGGTTTGGTTGTGTATTTTCTACACATATGAAGACATCACTTGAGTGAAGACTTAAAAGTTTATGCAGTGTTGAATAAATACTAAATCTTTCACCATAGTAAATTTTATAGTAGGATTTTAAAAATAGGTAAGGAAAATGATAATTCAGTGTTAGAGTCTAGGCCCCCAAAGCAAGTTCTTAATACTGTTTTCACACGAACATTTAAAAACATTTGGTTGGGAGAGGGAGATTGGGAAGTGATTGCTGCTTATATAGTTTTTTGGAGGGAAAATAAAAGTGTTCTAAGGTTAGTTTGTGATAATGCTCACTCCTGTTATATTAAAGACAGTGAATTGTACCCTTTATATGTATTTTATGTGAATTAACTCAGCAATAGCTTTCAGAAAATATTTCAACTCCATTCTAAAGACTATTACATCCCATGTTATTATATACTTTCTAAAACATTCTTAAAATGCATAGCAAAAGCCCTAACATACCAGAGGACCAGACAGAGAGACCTTACATATTAAATTAAGCCGGGTATTAGGATACCAAAAACAAACTACTTATGAGCCAAATGCTGAATGTTAAGGAGCTCTTATTATATTATAACCACTAAACAGAAACAAAAACAAATGGTACTAGACCAAACATGACTCCTAGGTGATCTCTTCAGAAAGACTTATTTGAAAACAATCTTGAAATGGGAGATTTTGCTTCTGCAAACAAAAACATGAATGAAGTCCTCAATATCATGAGCACTTACTCATCATACTCGATATGATAAATAACGTCTTCATCAGCAGCAACAGAATCTGAATTAGATGTAGAGGGTACATTGTCCAATTTTTTTGTGTTCTCTTTGGAATTATGATTTACATTTCCATTAGTCCTTTTACAAGAACTGCCATTCTTCAGTGGAGTTTTGCCACGTGAGTGTCCATCAGAAGCTCTAGTAACACTATGTATACGTGCTTCAAACCAAGCACCAAGGGCGACATCTCTGGCATCCACCAATTCATTTACCTAAAAAAGTTTAAAATTAGTTAATGAAGCTAATTCATCTATTGCTTCAAAAACCTTAATATAACTCAAGTTATTTCGAGAGTTATCACGGTTAATATTTGCAGATAAAAAGGTTTAAAGTAATTTCAAAGATTAGAACAAAACTATTCTTTTGGATTATACTGTCAAATCTGTTATTTACTAATATGAAAATTAACTTTCCTCCCAATATCCTTCAGTGAAATAGGTATTTTCTTTAACTATTCCTTATCCTTATCTATATTAGACTTTTAAAATATAATTCTTGTGTACCCAAGAGTCATCCTGGCTTGTTATTCATTAAGAATGTCACAACAACAACAACAACAAAAGAATGTCACAACAAAATAGAGTATTGTGACTATGAAACTACTTTGCTCCATTAATTTCTTCAGAATCTTTCAGATAACTTACAGTCAGATCAACCGGAAAAGTGTATTAAGCAAAAAAATAAAAGAGGAACTTGTGCATATGTACAAAGGAAAGAATTTAATGAACCTACCTATACAAAATGGGGTTAAGTTTCACCAACAGTAATTCACTAGCAAATGCATTATTTACCTCCTCAAAGGACAAATATAAAGAGAACAGAGCTATAAAGATGAAAAATATATGTAGTCAACTCTAGCGGATGATCCAGAACTAAATCATACAATCTAACACAAGGTATAAAACAGGGTGTCAGAAAACAGGTACACCAGAGAAATTTAGATTTACCTAAAGAAGCTGGTTTTTAAAAAAATTATGTCGTCAAAAAGCTGAAGGAATTGGTCTAAAGGTTAAGGCCCTTTCAGGAGCAATAATCAAGAGAAGTCCCTTCAACTTTAAGTCTTTAAAAACAAAAAAATGACATGACTAATACAAGATCATCACCTAATCAAGCTAGCTCTTTCTGAGAATCTAAGACCACTTGAAGGTATCATATAGGGTAGGGTGGGGGTGAGTATATAGCAAAAGTTAATACCTATATACTAGATATTATGCAAGTCTACTTCAGTTAGGTTTAACAATCTTAATAATTAATAAATTATATTTTACAGGATAAGGAAACAAAAGCTCTGACAAGTTAACTTGCTCCACATGGAAGTTAATAAAATGCAAAACTAGGATCTGAAGACACCTTCACCTTAAAGCTTATGTTCTTGCTATTGCACATTGCTATACATTATGTAAGGATACAGCTACCATAGTGATTCCTCCTATGGATCTCAGCAAAGTTAGCTGAAAACTTCTGGGAAGGACTGACCATTCTAGATGCCACTAAGGACATTTGCAATTTATGGGAAGAGGCTAATATATCAACATTAACAGGATTTAGAAAAAGTTGATTCCAATCCTCATGGATGAACTTGGAGGAGTTCAGGACTTCAATAGAGGAAGTAACTGCGGATGTGATGGAAATAGCAAGAGAACTAGAATTAGAAATGGATCCTGAGGATGTGGTGAACTGCTATAATCCCACAGTGAAGCAAATGGATAAGGAGTTGCTCCTTATTAATGAGCAAAGAACGTGGTGTCTTGAGATGGAATCTATTCCTGGTGAAGACTGTTGAAATGACAAAGGATTTAGAATACTATATAAACTTAGTTGATAAAGCAGTGGCAGGGTTTGAGGGGGTTAACTGCAATTTTGAAAGAAGTGTGTAAAATGCTATTCAAAGCCTTGCATGTTACAGAGAATCTGTCTGTGAGAGGAAGAGTCAATCAATGTGGCCAAACTTCATTTTTGTCTTATTTAAGAAATTGCCACAGCCATGACCACCCTAATCAGTCAGCAGCCATTAACATGAGCACAAGACCCTACCTGCAAAAAGATCATGACTTACTGAAGGTTCAGATGATGGCTATTTTTTTTAGCAATAAAGCATTTTTACATTAAGGTATGTACATTTTTTAAAGAAATTATGCTATTGTACACTTAACAGACTACAGAATAGTATAATGTAATTTTCGTATGTACTGGAAAACCAAAAACTTGTGTTACTTGCTTTAGTGAGGTATTCTCTTCATTGCAGTCATTTGGAACCAAACTTGTACTGTCTTTGAGATATACAGATCAGCCACATTTAGAAAAGAGTCTTTCGTGTCGAAGTATTTGATTAAAAAAAACACCCCAAACAAAAGCTCCACACATGAGAGGAAAGGAAAAATCATTAAAAAATAAAATAGCACCAACAGCAAATACTTGAGGGTTTACCATAGCTAGCTACAGTTTTGCATGTTCTGTGGAAAACGCACAAGCTCTGCACATAAACCTAGGTTTAAGTCCTTGCTTATCACCTACTAAATGTAACCTTGAACAAATTCCTTAACCTGTTCCAGCCTCAGCTTCTTTTACAAAGTAACATACTCTGCAGTGTATTGAGATTAGGTGACAATTTGTATAATGTGCTAACTTAGCAACAATACAGTAGCAACAAATGAAAAAAACTCTCCTTCCACTAATTATCAATATATGTTCAATGTTAAGAGTTATTAAAGCTCTTAGTTTAGTCTTATTATACCATGCTTAGGAAATACATTATCTCCTTTAAAAATTACAATACAAAGTCATTCTTACTTCCTAATTAGGTTCAGAAGTGAAACACTTGCCCTCAGGAGATATACAGCTAGAAGTGCAGTGCAGTTGCTTCCGTCGTGTCTGACTCTTTGCGACCCCATGGACTATAGCCTGCCAGGCTCCTCTGTCCATGGGATTTGAGGCAAGAATCCTGGAGTGGGTTGCCGTTTCCTTCTCCAATACCACTAGGAGTGGCAGCTAATAAAGGTTTCTCTAACTCTGAACAGGATTCCTCTCTATACCATGTTTCTTCAGAGTTACAAATCAAAACATAATATGGTTCTATTTACCTAAAGTTCAGATGGAGAAAAATTAGGGATGTAGACATAGGTTAAAAGTTATTATCAGGTTGTTTAACAGTAATAATAGGATAAAGTTAATAAAAAGCAAAGAAATGATTACCATAGAAGTTTGGGTAGTAGTGGTAACTAGGGAGAGGGGAGCTTAATCAAGAGGGGGCACATGAGAAGTTCCTGGGGTACTATTATTCTATGGCTTAATTTGAGTAGTATTTATGGACAATGACTTTATAATAGGTTGTTAAGTTCTACTCATATTTGTATTGTCTATTACATTTCATGACCAAAAAGATTTAAAAAAGCAGCATAGTACTTTAGAAAGACAGGAAATACTAAGAAATTCATGATGTTTACTTAGTAATTATTGATAATTTTCCTTTTCCTTTATTTGCTACAATGAGCATAGACAAATAAAAAAAGTTTAACAGTGCCACACACTTAGGTAAACCCCAAAAGCTTACTATCAGCCTGCTGAACAGTCATTATTTAAGCCAGAATGAGTCATTTCAACATCGAGACCTGATGTGAGTCATACAAAGCTTCCACAAAAACCAGAACACCAATTTAGGCATCAGAAGTCCACCTGGTTTCAGAAAATAAACTACTTCCTAGAGTCAGTAATTCAACATGTTGTACAATGGGAATAAACGGACCCCCTCCCTCTGCACTACTTTCCAAAGGCTCTCCAAACATGATAGTGATATCTAGTTTCTTACTACACATGAAAAGATAGCTACAACTGACCAAATACTGCTCAAAGTTAGCAAATAAGGCAAAACAAGACTGATATTGGATAATAACTTCAAATTCAAATTGCAACTTAAGGTTTAAATGATATAGTCTGTTTTATGTATGTTTACCTGAAAATCTTTAGTATACTTTTTATGCCTGCTAATCACGAGGTCCAAAAATATTTTTAGGCAAAAGGGAAAGCCCTTAAATCTGTTTGCTCATCCATAAAGCAAAATCTTTATAAACCAAAAATTACATAGGTAAGAATTCATGAAAAGAGGAAAAAAAAATTTCCCAAATTTTAAATAATTCAGACACAACAATGAAATTTTGATATACTTACTATTCAAAGACTTGCTCTAAGGAAAACAGACAAAATTCAAAGCAAACTTAAAAGTAGCAACCTCTAAGCATTTTCAGGCTAGCCCAAAAAGAAGTTAATATCTAGTATAATTCCATGAATTCCATGCAACGGCAATATCATCTGTTTACCCATCATTTCTAGTGCCTAGTACAACTACATACTAAATATCTTAACATTCAATGACTGAATTATCCAGAAATAATTCCTTTTATATGAAAGTCACTAGTTAAAATTTCAAATACCTATAACAATTACTGAGCTACATCCAAAAAACCAAGTAAATCTGTACTGGCACTCTTTTACTAACAAGGAAGGTTAAATGTGGCTTTGACTAAACACATTACTTTACAAATAACTAGCCTTTTGAGAGTTTAAGTGCCAGATTCCAAGTGTATTTCTAAATGAGGAAAGAGAGGCAATGTACTTACTTGCCAAATTTGTCCAACTCAGAAGATGGCCTAGCTGAAATCTGAAACCAAGTCTGACGAAAGTTGAAAGCTCAAGTCCTTAACATCTATACTATGTATTAATATGAAATATAAAAGATGTTTAAAAAAAAACAAGTACCAGGAATAGATGACAGCAAAGTGCGAACACTGAAAATAAAATGCAAAGATCTGCTAAGAGAAGTAGTTTCTCATGATGCTCTTCTAAATTAGACTGGGGGAAGGGACATAGTTGGGTATTGAGAAGTGTGCTAAACAGAATTTAAATTGTCCTTAACAGTTTAACTTTGATTAATCTCAGACCTGCAGATATATAATCTGGTCCTCCTATGAAAACACATTCATACTTACATGGCCCAAAACACACCAGGTCAAAAGTAGTAGCTTCTAAACTGTTACCTTACATTACAAAAAGTTAAAATGTAACAATGTAAGCATAATATATACAAAGATGGTTACATAAATATTTATAGATATGTGGATATACAGAAGTTATTACACACACACACATGTATTTCCTTGCTGTCAGCTGAGGGCCCTAAAAACAAGGACATGCCAGAAACAAGGAGCATATCTAAATCCTAGGTGTTAGCTTCCAATATCATTCACCAATTAAAGGAACTAAGGCTCCTTAGAGAAACAGTTGACTGCAGGACTGGGGCAGAAAACACAGATGAGCCTGGAGCACCTTCTAGTGCCAGAAAGAAAGGTTTTAACAAAACAAAAATCAAAGAAACCCCAAATAGGGGCATATTTTCCATATGCAGAAAAAATATCCATACTAGTGTAAATATATGACTGAAAAAAATGAAGAGGATACAAGTCTCCCATGTAAAAGAAATCTTAATAACTTCTGTAGATAATCTACTTTTGTAGATAATCTAACTTTAACTATGGAGAGTTCTTAACTCTCCATTCCTTAACAACTTATTAAACACAGATGCAGAGTACGTTTTTTGTTACCTGAACGTTACTGACCACAGCAGGGATGTTTCAATATTCACTTGCATAACAAATTGCCAGCCACAGGCCTTAGTTGCTGCAAAGATCCTCCAGTCAATAATGTGTTAAGAGTGGGCTCCATATAGTGACTTAATCTCAGAGAACACAGTATGCAAAAGGGGATGGGGGTGAATAACTTGACAGTGGAGAAACGTGACCAACACTATCTTAGCCAGGTGATTAAGGTTCACAATGCTAAGTTACTATTCATTTAAAACTTAAATAATTACAAAATAGAATGTCAACAGTATAGTGCCCTAGACATGTCACTGAAAATAGCACTTTACCTCTGTGTTCTTCCTCCCCAAGTATGTAAATTCAGTCTAACGATGAAGAAAACATATTCTAACGTTGCATTTTACAACTACCTGACCAAGACACCTCAAAACTGTCAAAGTCATCAAAAACAGTATGAGAAACTGTCACAGCCAAGAGGAGCCTAAGGAGATGACTATTTAGTATAAAACTAATGTAAATGTGATGTGGTAACCTAGACGGGATTCTGGAACATAAAAGACATTAGATAAATGCTAAGGAGATATGGTTCATTAATTCTAACAAATGTGCCACATCAATGTAAGATGTTAACAGGGCAAACCGGGTGTGGGATATATGGAAACTCTGCAGTATCTTCCCAACTATGCTGTAAATCTAAAACTGTTCTACAATAACAACTTTATTTTTAAAATAATGTGAAAAATTATCAAGTAGAAAGTTTTGGTAGCTGAAAGAGGGATGAAACCAATGAGTGAAATAGACAATTTGGCAAGTGCGCTTTCAATATTAACAATTCGATCTGAACTGTGAGCATTATATAGGGCATTAATTTATATGTTTTGTATATATCATGTAAGTTTATCCCCAGACTTTTGCTTTGTTACTATAATTTTTTTCTTTTATTAAATGACCATAGTAAGGAAAGCCATTGATATTTAAACAGCCACTTTGCTGATGGCTCATAATGCTCTTATGTATTTTCTCAGCTTACCAGGTATTCCTAAGTACTGACTGCCTTTATAATATTTTGTTTTCTGCTTATCTGTATTATCTAGAACTTCTAGAAAGAAGTTAAACAATAGCATTAACAGGCTTCTTTGTCTGGTTCTATCTTTAATGGGAATCCTTGTGGCTTTTCCCTACCATTAAGCATGATGCTGGGTATGGTTTAAAATATTCATCTATTCCATCTGTTCCTCTTACCAAGGATTTTTTTTTTTAATCAGAAATAAATTCAAATTTTTATTTAGATGCAGAAAACAGATTAGATCATTTGTTTTCTTTGGTTATATTAATATGATGAATTATATTAAAATGTTTCCTAACAATAAACTATCCCACTTCCTGACAAACCACACCTGGTCAATCTATGTTCCTCTAATCTATAGTTACTATTTTATTTGCAAACTATAACTTAGATTTTACATCAATATATAGTGATACTAATGTGCTTTTATAATCACATTTTCAGTATCAGTGTTATACAAAATTTATAGAACAAATGAAAGCTTTCCTTTTTTAAAAATCCTGTGGCTCAATTTAGATATCATTATTATTCTTTATGGGTTTAAAGCAATTCAGTGTAGTGTAGCCAGGCCAGGTGCTTTGACACACCTCTTCACCAGTTTTGACTCTCTTCATTTTTATGGATCTGTTTGCATTTTTTCACAGATCTCGATTTGCATTTCTTAAGTAATCCATTTTGTCTACCAATCTTTAATTTTTAGCCTTGAAAAAGCTCTGAAAAATTAAGTTTGGGTCCTAGTTTACCTCAACCATTAAGAATTATGAAAAAATATAAGGATAAAGATGAAGCAAAAGTGTCAGTTATTTCTACAAAATTTACTAGAATTTGAAGAAGTTGCTAGATAACAAAGGTCAATAAATCAATCACATTTCTATATAGCAAACAAACTAATTTTAAAAGGTATCCATTTATAATAACATCAAAAACAAAGCTACTAGAAATAAATCAAAGGTATGTAAAGAGGAAAGTAATTGAGAAAGATGTCAAAGATCTAAATTAGTGGAGACATCTATCATTTCAATAATGAAGGACTCAACATTGTAAAGATGTCAATTCCTCAAGCTGGTCTACAGATACAGTTTCCATTGAAATTCCACCAGTACTTTTATTTCTAGGTAAAAATTACTAAAGAAATTCTTGAACGTGTGTACCAGGGTACACATAGTTGGCTCAAAACAGCACTGTTTATAACAGCTGAAACTGGAAACAACCCAAATATCTATTCATCATGGGTTAGATAAATGTATTATGGCATGTTAATAAAATGGAATAATACAAACAGTGAAAAAATACAGCCACATGTGAAAAATTTCAAATACAGGCAAAACAAAATGTTTAGAGATACATAACTAGTAACACTAAAGAAAAATGAAATGATCATGGAAGTCAGAACAAGCAGTTTACTTCTGAGGGGGAGAGAGTGAGATGTACTCTGGTAGGGGCATATAAGAGGCTTCAGAAAGCAACTACTTATCCTTGGTGGAATTACACAGGTGTTTGCTTTTATGCTCTGAACCACTGAGTATAGTTTGTCTATGCAACTTTCACCGTTTTTTCAATATTACTTTTAAAAGTTAAAATATTAACAACCCCAATCTTTACTTTCAAATGGCAATCAATGTTTACTTATTCACAACATCCTGAAGAGAACACATCTATATTCTCACAATTAACAAGAAGTCCGAGGAAGACAACATACCTTATATAGTCCAATGCCAGGATCAATAAGAAAATCACGAGTTGATGTAGACGGCTGACTGGAAGGTCCCACCCTTGGGGTTTTCTTTACTTTAGGTGGACTATTAGAATAGGGTTTGGCCTGTACATCAGTCTGTTTTGACGTGCTAGGAAGGTCAGGGTCTGGGCGAACTAGTAGCTGAATTATATCATTAAGTCCAACATCATAGTCAAATAAAGTATATCCATTTTCCAACTGGAAAAAAAAAGGACAGAAAAAGATTAAAATGCTTCTCTCAAAACTCAACCTTTTTACATCCTTAGTTACCCAAATGCCCTAGTCAAATTATTACTATAAAATTCCCAGCATTACAATTTAGTGATCTTGAAGCCATTCCTATGGCCTCTGATGTCAGCATCTTCTAGTTTGTCTGTGTATGCACTCAGTCGTGTCTGACTCTTTGCGACCCCATGGACCATAGCCTGCCAGGCCCCTCTGTCCATGGAATTTTCCAGGCAAGAATACTGGAGTGGACTGCCATTTCCCATTCCAGGGGATCTTCTCAACCCAGGGATTGAACCAGCATCTCATGTGTCTCCTGCATTGGCAGGCAAACTCTTTACCACTGTGCTACCTGGGAAGCATCTTCTCAGAACCTCAATTAATTCTTAGGAATCATTCTATGTCAACTATAGGGAAAACTGACAGCCACTGAAACCAAATATTATCATTGCTGTTGTGACCTCATCACGTAGGCAGAAAAACTCAATCTTCAACAAGTTCTATGTATTTTAATGAATCCACTACAAGAAACAAAAGGTGAATTTTCAAAGTGAATTCACAATATGAACTTTGTGTTCATAAAGACATTTAGTTAACCATTTTATCTTTCTGAAACAGTAACTTTAAAAACCAAGTAGAAAAAAATTCAAGCAGGAATGATTACAATACTTGCTCATCCTACTCCAACTTGCTCAAAGTTTTCTGTAAAGGTGATCAAGTTGAATTATGAAATGTATTCCAGGATGACTAGTGAATAAATTATCTTGTAACTTATCTATATTTTGGCAAGGTTTCTATAAAGGACTGAACTGCATCCACCATTCCCACCATCACTCCTCCCAAATATGCTGAAGTTCTAATCCCAAGTAACTCAGAATGTGAACATATTTATCTGGAAAAAGGATCTTCACAGAGGTCATCAAGTTAAAACTAGATAAGGGTGGACTCTAATCCATTATGATTAGTGTCCTTATAAGAAGTTGAAATTTGGACAGACAAATATTAGTATTAGTCGCTCAGTCGTGTCCAACTTTTTGCGACCCCATGGACTGTAGCCCGCCAGGCTCCTCTGTCCATGGGATTCTCTAGGCAAAAATACTGGAGCAGGTTGCCATTTCCTCCTCCAGGGGACCTTCCCAACTGTACATAAAGGACACACAAACATGGGGAGACAAACATGGGGAGAAAACAGTAACATGACTGGAATGATGTATCTACAAGCCAAGAACACCAAGGATTGCTATCAAAACAAGAAGCTGTTTAAAGGAAGCAAGAAAGGATTCTCCCCTCGAGTATAGCATGGCCCTGCTGACAAGTTAACTTTGGGCTTACAGCTAACAGAACT
The DNA here is from genome assembly GCF_054371585.1 of Giraffa tippelskirchi. Taxonomy (NCBI): domain Eukaryota; kingdom Metazoa; phylum Chordata; class Mammalia; order Artiodactyla; family Giraffidae; genus Giraffa; species Giraffa tippelskirchi. The sequence goes on from NC_137275.1 coordinate 157,379,000, forward strand.
GCCCGACAAAATTTGTCCTCCTAAGCCACCTAGAGTTTGATACTTTGTTATGGAAGCGCTAGAAAACTAAGTCTCCATTTTGTTTCTTTATACAATTCAGTTGGCCATTTCACTAAACTCCTTAAAGCTCACAACTATCATTTCCCAGGAAACACAACCAATTTAATCCCTAGTCATTTTTCCCTTTGTATGTAGTATCTGTCACCATCCACAGCTCTAACACAATAAGGTCGTATGTGAGAAGTCAACCAAAGAAGACAAGAATAAAAATCTGTCTTTGAATGACAAACGTACTAGTGTATTAAATAAGTACCTTTAATTCAAACAATCCAAAACATACTTAGAACAATCCTACACATTACAGGACTGCAAAGAGATGAAATCAGTCAATCCTAAAGGAAATTAGTCCTGAATATTCATTGGAAGGACTGATGCTGAAGCTGAAACTCCAATACTTTGGCCACCTGATGCGAAGAACCGACTCATTGGAAAGACCCTGATGCTGGGAAAGATTGAGGGCAGGAGGGTAAGGGGATGACAGAAGATGAGATGGTTGGATGGGAGATGGTTGCACGGCATCACCAACTTGATAGACATGAGTTTGAGCAGATTCTGAGAGTTGGTGATGGACAGGGAAGCCTGGTGTGCAGTAGTGTATGGGCTCTCAAAGAGTCGGACACAACTGAGCGACTGAACTGAACACATCACAGGTGTTCACAACTGTTAAACAGAACAAGGGAGAGAAATTAAAATTTCACAATAGTGGAATTAAATGAGACATTATCTAACAGACTAGCTAACATGCTTCTTTCAAATAAGTCTAAGGAGTCTCCCAAGTCAGTAAGCAGATAAGCCCTTATCAGGATAGGATGTTAACATGGCTTATCTGATTAGAAAAACAAGAACTCCTAATCCTCAACTACTGGGAAAACCTCAGTAAGCAAAAAACTACACGTTCACATCTTCACTTTGCCTGTCTCCAACAGCATCCCCACTTCATCCAAAAAAAAACAAACACTAACAGCACAGAACATGAAAATTAACTGGTAGGGCATTCCCCAAAATGAAGATACCTGTACGAAGCCGTATAATAGAAATCAGGCCCACAGTAACCTGTAACCAGTTTTCCTCAATCAGTTATGTTTGCTAGGATAGCCACTTTTACCCAGATGATGAATCCTTTCCTAATTCATAGGCACTCTCAGAAGTTTTCCTGAAATAGTGATTATCCATCCACCACATAGCAAGTTCCACAGAGTTTTGCTATTGTGCAGAGTTGCCAAGACTGTTGGAATGATTTGTTATTTTAAAAGTACCAAGAATTCCCTGGTGGTCCAGTGGTTAGGACTCTACTGTGGAGGGCAGTTCACTCCCAGGTTAGGGAACTAAGATTCCAAAAGTGAAAGTCACTTAGCCATGTCTGATTCTTCAGCACCCCATGGACTGTAGCCCACTAGGCTCCTCTGTCCATGGGATTCTCCAGGCAAGAATATTGGAGTGGGCAGCCATTCCCTTCTCCAGGAGCCATGCAGCCAAATGAATAACACGTACTAAAGTCCTCCCAAATTTAACAAAAGTATAGACTGAAAATTACCTGTACTTAAATTATGCTGAGTAGGGGAGAAACAGATTGGTAATTTGAAACTTACACTTATGAGTTTCAGGCATGTAACCAATGAATGTCTCATAGCAGAAAATGTTTGAGAACTGCCATTCCAGAAGATGTGGCTGAAGAACTTATATTAGAGAGGCAGGGATGGTCTTAGAATTTTTTTCTCTGAATTGGGTTTAAGTTAAGAAATTATAGGTAACAGTAAGAATTACAACTGTGATGCAAGGGAAAACTAGGAAGCAAACACCAAATGGCAGTGGCTCAGAAGGCAGAGAAGTTATTCCCAAGAGGCTACTGATAAGGGATGCAGGTGGAGACCATTATTTTCATCGATCTTTCACAGCATATATACTACAAAACACACACACACACACACACGCCCGCTCCTTCAAGTAGGCAAACACTTTTACTTTGTACTGCATGTGAAAACTGAGTACAGGGACAAAAGGAAACTGTCTTTCTTCTGGTTCATGCTTCACATCTACAGTCTACTCTAAGAGTTCCTACAGTGGTACAGGGAAGAGAAGAGGGAAGAGAATCCTTTCAGAATAGGAAAAGCTCTGGATTCTCAAAGATTTAGAGATCCACCAATACAACTCTTTCTTAAACAAACCCCCAGGGAGCAAACTCAACCTCTCAAAGAAGATCTAAATGAGGTTACCCTACTTTAACTGGAACTTACAGCCCTGACTGCTGCTCTCTCCATTTTGACTCTCAAAAGTAGTCAATCACACAATTACAGTGCTGCTCAAGCTTCATTTGCATACCGACCACCTGGGGACCTTGTTAAAATACAGATTCTAGTTCAGTGAGGCTGGTCAGGTGAAGTTAATGCTGCTGGTCCTGCTGATCCAGGGACCATACTTTGAACAGTAAGAAACTAGTATGAGGCTAACTTCCTACAAAATGCATTTTCAAACTCTGGTGTTCATCAGTATCTCCCATGGGGTCTTGTTAAATTCAACCACTTGCAATTTTAGGGTGAGGTGAGCATCTATAATAAATATCCACCAAGTGATTCTGATGTTTATCAGAGATTAAAAGCAGGAGACCTAACATACAAAGGTGTAAGGGGAGGCAATTTACATCATGGACACTGTAAATGTTTTTTTATATATGACATTTTTCATTATGTGGCAGTAAGTATCTTGAGGAAGGAGTGTGTTTTCCTAATAAGCACAAACCTCTGACTTCTCAAAGATTTAGAGATTCACCAATATAACTCTTCCTTAAAAAAATTCCAACCTCCAGGGTACAAATTCAGCTTCTCAGAGAAGCATATCCAAACGAGGTTACCCTACTTTACCTGGAATTTACAGCCTTGCTCTCTCTCCATTTTGACTCTATCTATTGATCTACTCTGCCCTGTCTCGTTTTGACTCTCAAAAGAGCATTTTACAGGATAAGGGCAAGTTTGTGACATCAATCCAATAAAAGCCTACTACAGACACACTATCCTGTCCAAGGACTGTAGACTGTATTTCCAAAGGAGAATAGAGATAATAATCACTCCCATGGCTACTTGTCAGCTTGTAAATAAACACCTGGAGCACTATCTTTCTTCTGTCTCCAACTAAGTAGCAAGCCAAGGTCCATTCCTAATTCCTCCTTGTCTACCATTATAGAGAAATAAGAGAGAGAGTTAACAACTGTCCTGGGCTAAGAGGTACATAAGGTTGTTATATTCAACAGTTTTCCCATGAGCCTGGAATAGTTTTGTGGTGTCCTGAAAATGTACTCTGTTGCCTTGAATTCATCACAATCCCTTCCTTTCCCTCAAGACAGCCAGGTGCACATTTTCTTTTTATCATATTTTTATTATTAGAAGGTAAGAGGTGTTGCCTGGGAATACATTTTCATGCTTCATTTCTATCTCTGGTGAAGTTAAAAGTATCCTAGGAATTTATGTACTACTGTCCCCAGCTAGAAAATAAAATCCAATAGACTTGATTACATGCTTTTCACTTTTGATCAAAAGATAAAAAAGGTATTAGCCACAGGAGGCACAGCGATATAAAGTTGCATAGTGTTTAATACACATACATTTATTTTTAAAGCAAAGTTTAAATCTAACAGCTGTTTTTGTAAGTCAAACACTAGAAGATCAATATAAAACTAATTACTATCAAAGATGCAATACTATCTAATTAGTACTACTAATACTATCTTGCTGTTGTTGTTTAGTCGCTAAGTCGTGTCCGATTTTTTGTGACCCAATGGACTGCCAGGCTCCTCTGTCCATGGGATTTCCCAGGCAAGAATAGTGGAGTGGGTTGCCAATTCCTCCTCCAGGGGCTCTTCCCCTCCCAGGATCAAACCGTGTCCCCTGCATTCCCAGTTACCTGGGAAGCCCATGATATTTCTTACTTAAAACAATACATGGCTCTTTCTCTCTCAGAGTGTAATCTCATTACTCTACAATCTCTGGACAGTTTCAAACGGTAAGCCTACGAAGGGGAGAAAAATATTCCTTTCAAACACTAAGCTGTAGGAAAAAAAGGCTACTTCTACCAAATCAAAGAGAGTTACACTTATTTCAAACAACAGGATTGGAGCCAAACTATGATCAGCTGGAGGATGCCAACTTCTTTAGTTGATTAACATTTTTTAAAAAAGAAAAAGATAAAGACAGGACGGGTCTGAGTCTCTTGATACAGACCATGTGAGTAGGAAAAATCTTGAATGGGCCAGACCAAGGCCATACCGTTCAACTACCAGCGACGCCCACAGGCAACCTCACCGCCAAAAAACACTTTCAGCCTTCAAGTGTGTACCGCTGGCTATGCTCCAATTACTGTGTCAAAAGCTTGGGTGAGGGTTCTATTAGAAGGTGAAGGATAAGAGCAAAACAAATCTTTTGTACTGCTTTTCACTCTTCGAACAACCCCCGTGGCCCAAACTGGGCAGTTTAAGCCTGGTCCCGGGTTACACCAATAGCTTCTTCAGCAGGTCTCTAATCTCCCCTACGACAGATTCGATTCTAGGAAAGGAGGTGGGGTGGGGAAGCAGAAGTTCTGGAAACCCTTCGAATCTTCAGTGTATACAAATCCCTTCCACAGTGAGGAGGCAGACTTAGAATCTTGTGCCCCATAGGGAGCAATATGTAAGTTTCCCCTCCCATTTGGGAGTCGGCAGCGCGGCTGAGGTACGGAAGAGATACGAGCCGTTAGCCGGGTCAGCACGGCCGGGAGCCGGAGCCTCCTGCCCTCCCCACCCGCACTTCGGCATGGCCGCCAGAGCCCGCTGCCCTCCCCGCCCTCCTGGGGCCACGGACCCCACCAAGCGCGGGAAAGGAGGTACCCCACGCACTCTGGCGGGCTGTGCCTGCGGCTGCTGACCGGCTTGACAAGGGCGGTAGGTCTCGGCGCTCGGGGCGCCCCCGCCTCCGACTCCGCCGAGCGCACCTGCAACTAGGGTGGCCGGGACCCCGCTGCGCCCCACAGGCGGGCCCAGGGCCGCACTCTGAGCCTCGCGGGCTGCCCATCCGAAGTGGAGCCAGGTGCGCTCAGTGCGCACGGTACACCAAGCCCTCCGGCCCGCCCAGCCCAAGCATCCCGCTGCCCTCGCTGGGGCTTCCAGAGAAGTGCGTTGGGCGCGCCTTACCTGCTTGCCCCGGTAGAAGAGGCGCTGGCACTCGGGCCGTACGTCGAACAGCGCCCACACCCGCTCGCGCAGTTCCTCAATTGTGGCTTTCCGAGACACGTCCTCAATGGTGCGCGTCTGCGAGCCGTCGATGGTGCGAACCTGGATCCACATCTCGGCGCCGGGAGAAGGGGCCGGCTCTGCTTTGTCTCCCCCTGCGCTCCGGCCGCCGCGCCCCGCCCGGCCCGCGCCGCTTCCCCGGCGGCTCTGGCTCTCAGCGGCTGGCCGGCGAGCGCGCGCACAAGGGAGGAAGACTGACCAGGCGCCGGGCCCGACAGGCGGCGGTGAATCCTAGACCGTGCGCCCACCCAACAGAGCTGGAGAAGGAAGGAAACCGAAACCAGTCGGAAGCTCGGCTGCTATTGCAGCCCCCGCCTCACAAATAGGAAGCAGCCTTGTCTGCGCTGCGCGGAGTGTTTACTTATAGAGCTCTAGCTCCCACATGGAGGTCACGGCGCCAACCCGGATCTCGCGAGATCTACGCCGGGCTCCGCCTTAAAGAGGTAGCGACTAGGGAAGTGGCTGTAGACCAGGGGGAACTAAAATGGGAGGGTGCAGGGAGGACGGGACAGAGGGGCGGGGCCGCCTAGAGCCGTTACTTGCGTCTCCGCCTGCACCTGGGCCTTGGACACGCCCTCTAGCCTTTGGGTGTCTGGCAGTTACAAGGCCGCCCACATGGGTTCCCGCTTTGGTCCAGTTTTCGCTACCCAGGGCGCCAGCGACTCCTCAGGCTTAGCAGATTCCGTTCTGTGGTCTCAAAAACACACCAAAGATAAGAAATTCTGACGTGCACTTGTGTGATCAAGGAAAGGGGAGTGCGTGCGTGCGGGTGCAGCTTAAATTTGTGAGAAATCACTTCAGGAAATGAACCCGCTCCACCGCTCTTTGCCAGACACTGTCAGCCACGCGGCCTGGCTGGGCCGGCCACCCAGGAAAGACCCTGGGGACCCTTATGCTTCGCGAAGTCGTTTCCCGCCAGGCCCGAATGCTGCCTTCGCGCGGAAACCTTCATCCTGGGGTTTCCCGCCGCTGGGCTGAGGTGGCTGCCCTAGGCGGGCAAGCTAAAGGCCTGCTGGGATCGTCCTCTTCGGGCCCGCTGCGCTCGCAACCGTACCTCAGGCCTCGGAGGTGTTGGTGCCGCCTCCCGGAGGGCCCTTCGCGGTTACCGATTGTGGACCTGAGTTAGTAAGCATTTGGCCTGAGGGATTGCAGGGTCATGGATAATGCTTTTAAAGGATGCAAAATTACACACCTCTGAAGAAGTCCAGAGATCCTACTAGGAATAAACTATCAGAAATAGGCCCAAAGCACGTTACCTAAGACATCGAACAGTGCGCTTACTTCAAAGAAGAAGGAAGAGAGCATATGAAGGTAGAAAAAATTATACATATATAAAAGATTTGAACTTAATATTTGCCAAAATCCATAACTTGACTATTCAGACTGGTGCAAATTATTAGCATAAAAGGCAGAGCAGCATTTTTGCTATAACCACTTGAAATAATTGCCAGTACAGAGATCCAGTAGTATGACTGAAAAAAAAAGATGGCCCAACAGGGGAGGGACAGAAAAAAGTGGAATACCTATACAGACTTGGTCTCTGCTCTTGTTGGAAATTTTACATTCACTGTATCTTCTAGATATAATTCATCTTGTCTGCTCCTAAGTAAAGCAAATACTGAGTATTCATTACATGTGTAACTATTAGGCACGCTTATAACCTGTCCCAATAAGGGATAGCTATTTGCTATTATAGGATATCCTATGCCATTGTGGAAGCATATTAAGAATTTTTTTTTCTAATTCTCTGCTTACAAAGAATTTACAATCCAATTGAGATAAGATTTAGAAAGCATGAAAATATTAAAGAATAATTTAGTACTAAATAGTCTGCTTTTGATTAAAGCAACAATTAGACATGAGAGACTAGAATTAGAGATGAGGTACTAGAATAATCTGTGAGCTTAAAGACAGGGGTACAACTTGACCTGAGTTGAATGATATACTATAAGGAAGACAGTATTTAAATGAACAGTTCACAGATTGAGATAGGCCTCAATTGTAAACTCAGTTTTGCTCTTTACTTAAAATATGATTTGGAGAGATTGTTTACTTAAGTTTCTTCTATGTAAAATGGTGCTTGTAATGTCTAAAGAGTGTAGAGGATTCAGCATAGTGCCTATCCCTAGCTGGTACACAATCAATTATTTTTGTGCTCTTATTATGGAAAAGTTTTAGTTAAGTACAGAATGCCCTCAGAGGAGAGAGCGCTTAAGCAAAGACTGAAGGTACGCATTTTTGCAGTCCGTAGGAATTACATGTAAAAAGTTTGACTAAATGGAGAAGAGCAGAGTGTGAAGCTTAGCATTCAAAGCAGTAGATTTTGTGGGCCCCAGGGAGAAATTAAGGTTTTTACAGGAGTCCACTGATGTAATTAAATAGGCCTTTGGAAAGACAGCAGAAAGAATGTGGAAGGATGCCTTAGGGAAAAACTAAGTGGGGGGTGGGGCTGGAATGCTGTCAGAAAGCTTACTAAAGAGGTAATTGTGTCAGTTTTGGTGAAATTTGTGGCAGTGGGTGAGAGAGGAAAGGATAGATTCTAGAGTGTCCTAGAAAATCAAGCCCATCAGGCTTGCAGAATGTGTGGATATGAGGAATGAGGAAAATGCTAAGAATAGTTCTCGTTTCTAGTTTGGGAGACTTAAATGATGGTTTTGGTAAATGGTAATGCTTATAACTAGAAGAGAAAGCAAATTGGGAAAATAGGGTGAGTTCTGTTTGCACTGTATAGCATTTGAAATGCATCTAAAATATACCTAGATAGAGATATCTACGTGACAGTTGGAAATACAAGGCCAAAGTTTTGAAGGAAAGTAAAGAAGTTCTGAAGGAGGAACTGGTCAAGACCTCTGGTACTCACTTCCATGATACAATTTGTCCTTCTTAATGTGGTGGGTCTTCCATGGAGAACTCTTGGTGGGGGTGGGGAGAGGAGGAAATTTACTGTCAAAATTGGTTATCTACTGGGATTATATAGAATATGTGTTAATCTAGTCAGTATAGCTCCCAAATGATTGACAGGACAGGGCTTAGAGATGTAAGACCCAGAAAACAAATTATTTGTCCTGTGTAGATCAAATGAATTACATCTGGAAACATAGATTCTATGTATACTAACTTACTTAGCCTATAAATAACCACAAACAGCGGTTTTATGTGTAACAAAATATATCCTTTTGTGTTTATTCACACAGTATGTGTTGTAACTAAGATTTTCTCTCTTTCCTTGCAATGCTGTTGTCTACTTAGGAAGTTGCCCCATTTTAAAAACAAGATAGAAGTTCTCTGACAAAAATCATAATATGAGACAGTTCTGACATACCATGCCTAATTATCAGATGTGTAACTGAAACAACCTGGATGTGAACAAGGAAAGAGGAATTATTTACATGGATAAGAAGCAAATACTAAAGTTTATGCCATCAGTCATGATTCGGTATTCGTTCAAATCAAAAGAGGCAAAAACAGAAAATAAAAATTGATTGTAGAACTAATTATTCTAGAATCTTATCACCCCTCAGAATATCTCCTTTTCACAACTAACGTCTCAAAGTCAACACACACACGCACCACACACACACACACATACACGTAGAGTGAATTTTATTCTGGTCTCTAAAGTTTGGATTACCACCTTTTTATCTGTACATTATTGATGATTACCTTCCTTTCACTCTTCCAGGACCACTCTACTTGGCCACTGTCCTGAAGTTCAAAGACAGAGAGTACATCAACGGGGTCAGTGCTTTCACACTTCCAACTGAGTTTGGCCAGTGGGGAGGAAGCACAGACAGGAACACTGCAGAATGGGAAAAGAGTGAGGTCAATATATTTATTCCCCTGGTTTTCTCCCTGAAAGGTGTCTTAGCCTTCCTGGGAAGTAACTATTTCTCTGAAAGTGACTTACTTTTTCATGTTCTTGTAACTTCTCCCTTCTTTTGTTGCTTTGGGTCAGGAATTGTAACATTTTTACAATCCTAGATTCATATATATTCTTTCAGTTCCCTATACCTTGCCCACAGCCTTTCTCCCCTTTTTTCTTCCAATTGAGGTATAGTCGATGTACAATACTATGTAAGTTTCAGATGTACAACATACTGATGGATGGAGGAGCCTGGTGGGCTGCAGTCCATGGGGTCGCTGAGCGACTTCACTTTCACTTTTCACTTTCATGCATTGGAGAAGGAAATGGCAACCCACTCCAGTGTTCTTGCCTGGAGGATCCCAGGGACAACGGAGCCTGCTGGGCTGCCATCTATGGGATCGCACAGAGTTGGACACGACTGAGATGACTTAGCAGCAGTAGCAGTCCAATTATAGGTACTATAAGGTATTGACTATATTCCCTGTGCTGTGCAATATACCCTTGTAGCTTATTTATTTTGTAGTTATAGTTTTAGTAGTTTATATCTCTTATTCCCCTACCTCTATTTGCCTCTCCTTCCTACCCTCCCCCCAGTGGTAACCACTAGCTTTTCTCTTTATCTGTTTTGTTATACTTTCCAGTTTGCTTTATTTTTTTTTTAGATTCCACATTAGAAAAGCTAGAGGAACCAGAGATCAAATTGCCAACATCCGCTGGATCATCGAAAAAGCAATAGAGTTCCAGAAAAACATCTACTTCTGCTGTATTGACTACGCCAAAGCCTTTGACTGTGTGGATCACAACAAACTGTGGAAAATTCTCAAAAAGATGGGAATACCAAACCACCTGACCTGCCTCCTGAGAAATCTGTATGCAGGTGAAGAAGCAACAGTTAGAACTGGACATGGAACAACAGACTGGTTCCAAATCAGGAAAGGAGTACGTCGAGGCTGTATATTGTCACCCTGCTTATTTAACTTATATACAGAGTACATCATGCCAAATGCCGGGCTGGATGAAGTACAAGCTGGAATCAAGATTGCCGGGAGAAATATCAGTAACCTCAGATATGCAGATGACACCACCCTTATGGCAGAAAGCAGAGAACTAAAGAGCCTCTTGATGAAAGTGAAAGAGGAGAGTGAAAAAGTTGGCTTAAAACTCAACATTCAGAAAACCAAGATCATGGCATCTGGTCCCATCACTTCATGGCAAGTAGATGGGGAAAAAATGGAAACAGTGAGAGACTATTTTGGGGGCTCCAAAATCACTGCAGATGGTGACTGCAGCCATGAAATTACAAAACACTTGCTCCTTGGAAGAAAGGCTATGACCAGCCTGGACAGCATGTTGAAAAGCAGAGACAATACTTTGCCAACAAAGGTCCATCTAGTCCAGGCTATGGTTTTTCCAGTGATCATGTATGGATGTGAGAGTTGGACTATAAAGAAAGCTGAATGCCAAAGAATTGATGCTTTTGAACTGTGGTGTTGGAGAAGACTCTTGAGAGTCCCTTGAATAGCAAGGAGATCCAACCAGTCCATCCTAAAGGAAATCAGTCCTGGTTGTTCGTTGGAAGGACTGATGCTGAAGCTGAAACGCCAACCCTTTGGCCACCTGATGTGAAGAACTGACTCATTGGAAAAGACCCCGATACTGGGAAAGATTGAAGCCAGGAGAAGGGGACAACAGAGGATGACATGGTTGGATGGCATCACCGACGCAATGGACGTGAGTTTGAGTAGGCTCCAGGAGTTGGTTATGGACAGGGAAGCCTGGCTTGCTGCAGTCCATAGGGTCACAAAGAGTCGGACATGACTGAGCAACTGAACTGAACAGTAATTGTGTTTCTCTGTCTTATTTATTTCACTAGCACAATACCTACCAAGTTCATCCATATTGTTGCAAATGGCAAAATTCCATTCCTCTTTATGGCTGAGTAATATTCCACTGTGTATATGTATGTGTGTATGTATATATATATACATCTCACACCTTCTTTATCCGTTCGTCCATTGAGGGACACTTAGGTTGCTTCCATATCTTGGCAATTGTATATAATGCTGCTATGAACATTGTTGGGATGCATGTATCATTTTGAATTAGTGTTTTGTTTTTTTAAAAAAATATCTAAGAGTGGAATTGCTGGGTCATATGTAGTTCTGGGCCTCCCTTGTGGCTCAGTGGCAAAGAATCCACCTGACAGTGTGGGTTCGATCCCTGGGTTGGGAAGATCTCATGGAGAAGGAAATGGCAACCTTCTCCAGTATTCTTGCCTGAGAAAACCCATGGACAGAGGAGCCTGGCGGTCTACAGTCCATGGCGTCATGAAAGAGTCAGATACACCTAACAACTAAACAACAACAACACAACATGTTTGTTCTATTTTTAATTTTTTGAGGAACTTCCATACTGTTTTCTACAGGCCCACACTAATTAATCCCTTGTGGAGGAAATAAAACATTAAAAGTACCTCAAGGGGAGATTTTCTGTTATAGTTTCTAATGCTATTTTATCCTGTATGGGACTCTTTGTGCCTCTTGGACTTGACTGACTATTTCCTTTTCCTTGTTGGTGAAATTTTCAACTATAATCTCTTCAAAAATTTTCTCATACCTTTTCTTTTTCTCTTGTTCTTCTGGGACCCCTATAATTCAAATGTTGGTGCATTTGATATTGTCCCACAGGTCTCAAGACTATCCTCATTTCTTTTCATTCTTTTTACTTTATTCTGCTCTTCAGAAGTTATTTCTACCATTTTAATCTTCCAGCTCACAAATCAGCTGATTCGTTCTTCTGCTTCAGATATTCTATTGATTCCTTCCAGAGTATTTTTAATTTCAATAATTGTGTTGTTTGTGTATTTATTCTTTAATTCTTCTAGGTCTTTGTTAATTGATTCTTGCATTTTCTCCATTTTGTTTTCAAGGTTTTTGATCATCTTTACTATCATTATTCTGAATTCTTTTTCAGGTAGTTTGCTGATTTCCTTTTCATTTATTTGGACTTCTGTATTTCTAATTTGTTCCTTCATTTATGTAGTATTTCTCTGCCTTTTCATTATTTTTTTTTAACTTCTTGTGTTTGAGGTCTCTTTTTCCCAGGCTTCAAGGTTGAATTCTTTCTTCCTTTTGGTTTCTGCCCTCCTAAAGTTGGTCCAGTGGTTTGTGTCTCTAATGCTATTTTAAAAAGAACTACATGTTACAAGAATTGAACTAGAATTTACATTGACTAAAAAAACTTCATATTGTGATTCATTACTTAAATTAGCCATATTTTAAAGAATCACTTATTTTTACTAGAATTTTTTTCTATTTTTAATAGAATCACAGATTTTTACTATGGAAATATATTTCATAGGTCATTTTGCTCTAAGCTCTTTAGCAAATGACAAAATGAGTTGGACAAGGACATGAATCAATGACTGACAGTGTTAGAACCCTAAATTTCCCATGTCCTTCTTCTTAGTCAGAGTTCTTTACCCTTCAGTTGTCCCTCTTGTGTGTCTGGAGGCCTTCCCATTCACTTTGTCCAGAGAATAATCCTCATTTTTCTTGCAGTGAGTTCTCTGGTTCTTTGGAATACCTGATGGTTCAAATAGGAGTGAGGACCTGAGATTCTCATTAAACACTTGCAATTTATTCCGTTTTCAGTCACATTCTTTCTCTTGCCTTGTGAGATTGGTCCTTCTTATTTTTCAACTTCTCTGAGGGCTTTGGGTCAATCTGCTTGGATTTCTCCACTGAAGACTGTTAGAGTTCAACTTCCTGATGAAGGGTTCAAATTAGATTCTAACAGTGAGAATACCAGCCTCAGTCCTTCTAATGAATATTCAGGGTTGATTTCCTTTAGGATTGACTGGTTTCATCTCCTTGCTGTCCAAGGAACTCTCAAGAGTCTTCTCCAACACCACAGTTCAAAAGCATCAATTCTTCAGCACTCAGCCTTCTTTATGGTCCAACTCTCACATCCATACATGACTACTGGAAAAACCATAGCTTTGACTATATGGACCTTTGTCAGTAAGGTGACTTCTCTGCTTTTTAATACATTGTCTAGGTTTGTCATAGCTTTTCTTCCAAGGATCAAGCATCTTTTAATTTCATGGCTACAGTCACCGTCTGCAGTGATTTTGGAGCACAAGTGAATAAAATCTGTCACTACTTCCACTTTTTCCCCATCTATTTGTCATTAAGTGATGGGACCAGATGCTGTGATCTTGGTTTTAGAATGTTGAGTTTTAAGCCAGTTTTTTCACTCTCCTCTTTCACCCCCAGGGCTTCCTTGGTAGCTCAGCAGGTAAAGAATCTACCTGCAATGCAGAAAACCAAGGTTAGATTCCTGGGTCGGGAAGATCCCCTGGAGAAGGGATAGACTACGCACTCTAGTATTCTTGGGCTTCCCTGGTCGCTCAGCTGGTAAAGAATCCACCTGCAATGCAGGAGACCTGGGTTTAATCCATGGGTTGGGAAGATCCCCTGGAGAATGGAAAGGCTACCCTCTCCAGTATTCTGACCTGGAGAATTCCATGGACTGTATAGTCCATCAGGTCACAAAGAGATGGACTCAACTGAGCGACTTTCACTTTCATCATCATCAAGAGACTCTTTAGTTCCTCTTCACTTTCTTGCATTAAAGTCGTATCATCTGCATATCTGAGATTGTTGATATCTTTCCTGATAATCTTGATTCCAGCTTGTGATTCATCCAGCCCTGCATTTCTCATGATGTACTCTGCATATAAGTTAAATAAGCAGGCTGACAATATACAGCCTTTTCATACTCCTTTCCCAGTTTTTAACCAGTCCATTGTTCCACCTCAGGTCCTAACTGTTGCTTCTGACCTGCAAACATGTTTCTTAGGATACAGGTAAGGTGGTCTGGTATTCCATCTCTTTTAGAATTTTCCACAGTTTTTTGTGATCTACACAATGACTTTAGCATAGTCAATGAAGCAGAAGGAGATGTTTTTCTAGAATTCCTTTGCTTTTTCTATGATGCAATGGATGTTGGCAATTTGATGTCTGGTTTCTCTGCCTTTTCTAAATCCAACTTGTACATCTGGAAGTTCTCGGTTCACATACTGTTGAAGCCTAGCTGGAAGGATTTTGAGCATTACCTTGCTAGCATGTAAAATGAATGCAATTGTATGGTAGTTTGGGCATTCTTTGGCATTGCCTTTCTTTGGGTTTGGAATGAAACCTGACTCTTTCCAGTCCTGTGGCCACTGCTGAGTTTTCCATATTTGCTAGCATATTAAGTGCAGCACTTTTACAGCATCATCTTTTAGGATTTTAAATAGCTCTGCTGAATTCCGTCACCTCCACTAGCTTTGTTCATAGTAATGCTTCCTAAGGCCCTGTTGAATTCACACTTGAAGATGTCTGTCTCTAGGTGAATGACCACATCAATGTGATTTTTCAGGTCATTAAGACCTTTTTTGTAGAGTTCTTCTGTGTATTCTTGGCACTTCTTCTTAATCTCTTCTGCTTCTGTTAGGTCCTTGCCCAATGGACCTCTTCTGTCCTTTATAGTGCCCATCTTTGCATGAAAAGTTCCCCTGGTGTTTCTAATTTTCTTGAAGAGATCTCTAGTCTTTCTCATTCTACTGTTTTCCTCCATTTATTTACATTGTTCACTTAAGAAGTCTTTCTTATCTCTCCTTGCTATTCTCTGGAACTCTGCCTTTAGTTGGGTATATCTTTCCCTGTTTCCTTTGCCTTTTGCTTCTCTTCTTAGCTATTTGTAAGGCCTCCACAGACAACCACTTTGCCTTCTTGCATTTCTTTTTCTTTGGGATGGTTTTGGTCACTGCCTCCTATGCAGTGTTATGAACCTCTGTCCATAGTCCTTCAGGTATTCTGTCTACCAGGTTTATCCCCTGAATCTATTCATCACCTCCACTGTATAATCATAAGGGATTTGATTTAGGTCGTACCTTCATGGCCTCGTGGTTTTCCTTACTTTCTTCAATTTAAATCTGAATTTTGCAATAAGGAGCTCATGATCTGAGCCACAGTCGGCTTTAGGTCTTGTTTTTGCTGACTTTATAAAGCTTCTCCATCTTCAGCTGCACAGAATAGAATTAGTCTGATTTTGGTATTGACCATCTGGTGATGTACATGTGTAGAGTCATCTCTTGTGTTGTTGGAAGAGGGTGCATGCTATGACTAGTGCATTCTCTTGGAAAAACTATTAGCCCTTGCCGTGCTTCATTCTGTACTCCAAGGCCAAACTTGCCTGTTAATCCAGTGTCACTTCTACCATATTATTTTGACCAGAACATTCCCAAAAGCCCATTCAGTTTCAGGGGGCAGAGATAGAGACCTTGCCTCTCAATGGGAAGGGTTTCAAAGCTACATTGTAAGAGTATATGGGACGAAAGATGTTGCAGCCATTTGGGGGCAATAGAATCTGTAACACAACTCCTCCATCTGATTTTTTTTCCTTTTTATTTGTATGACCAAGAGTTTTTAAATTATGAAATGCATCAGTCATACAAGAAAAGTACAGAGAATAATATAGACACTTTTGTATTCACCACCTTGCTTTAGAAATAAAACATTTAAAGTAGTTAAAATCCCTCTCTGTTTATAGTCCTCTTTCCATTTTCCAAAGAGATAAACATTATCTTATTTATTATTGTTATGCCCATCTTTACACTTCTAATACATGTATCTCTAAACAATAGTAAATTGGGGGTCTTTTAAAGCTTTATATGGGCTTCCCAAGTGACTCAGTGGTAAAGAATCCACTTGCCAAGCAGGAGACATTGGTTCCATCCCTGGGTGGGAAGATCCCTGGAGAAGGAAGTGGAAACCTACTCCAGTATTTTTGCCTGGAAAATCCCATGGACAGAGGAGCCTGGCAGGCTACAGTCCATGGGGTCGAAAAGACTTGGACATGACTTAACACACACGCGCACACACACATACATACAGCTTTATACAAAATGATTCGTTATAGCATTGAAACTTATTTTTAAAGTCAGTATTATTTTTCTGAGACTTACTCATGGTGATATGTAGCTTTAATACAAAGTTTCTTAAAGGCTCAGATGGTAAATATATTAGATTTTGTGGGCAGACAATCTCTGTTGCAACTACTTATTCTGCAGTTGTAGTACAAAAGCAGCTCTACTGAATATGTAGATGTATGGTGTACCTGTGTTCTGATAAAACTTTAGTTATAAAAATAGATGACACAGTACAGAATTTGACCTGTGGATCATAGTTTGCTGACCCTAGCTCTAGTATACAATTTGTGACACTTTAGATATCTTGTGTTCACTTAAAGCTATTCTCAACCCCATCCTTATCATGCTTCTTTGCCTTAAGAAGAAATTTTGAGAAACACTAATTTAGGAATAAAATTGACAAATTTACTAAAGTTTTGATTTATGAAAAGCCTCACTGGACTCCATTTTTCATCATTTATTCTTGAGAGTAAAGGTCAATGAACATCTACCGTTATACCCCTCTAGTCACCCTCTTTTGAACTCAGACTGGCTTCTTCCTACCATGCCTTCTCTGCCTAAATGAATATATTTAATTCATATATTAAGATTTTCCACAAATGCCACTTGCTCTAGTATACCTTTCCTGATACCTCCCAGCTGAAGGAAAGACTGCTTCTCTGTTCCCATACTTAGTTCATACGTCTAACACTAAATTCAGAGCTGTAATTATTTGTTTACATGATTGTCTTCTCCACTGAGACAACAGAGACTTATTCTATTTATCTTTGTTTCCAACACAGAATTCAGTGCTTGGTACCTAGTTGTACTTAACAAGTGGTTGTTGCAAGATGCAAGGGAGGGAGGAAGGAACTAGTATTTAGGTGTCTGCTTGAAAGAAAACAAGTTTGCATAATATGCAATTCTCTAAAAGTAAAGACACCTCTCTTCATCATTCTATCCCACCTCACCTGAAAGTATTTCTTCATGCCCTCTCACTTCCTCTTTGCAGGGAGGCAGATAAATTTTGTCCTTTATGCAGTTATAATTTTTGCATAGAAAAAACTTGCCTGTACATTTTCTCATAGTCTTAATTCCTAGGTTCTAAGGTATTAAAGACCCTCAAAACTAGTACTATTTATGAAGGACAAGAAAATTGAGGTAATAAAAAATGGATTTTCTTTCCTAGGCTATTTTGGACAAAAAAATAATAGTATTTCACTCTCACTAATATAATATTTAGCTAGTTATAAGGATTATTACCTGCAAAGAAGAAAAGTTATTGACCTTAAAATATTGATACTTTTTATAGAAAAATATGTCCCCTCCTCATTTACAGTTAAAAATACATGTTAAATTTATTTTGCAGATTTGCATAATTAAGAATACTGTATAACTGATCTATATTCATTTAGTAATTTGTTTAATACAGATTTAATGAAGTTATGTAGCATGATGGAAACAACAGGGGCTTTAGAGTTAGATAGACCTGAATTTGAATCTGGGTTCTGCTCATTACCAGTATTATGGCATTGGGTGACTTATTTAATTTTTCTGAGCTTTGATTTCTGTATCTGAAAAGGGTGTAATAATCCCACTCACGCTTCCCTAGTGGTTCAGTGGTAAAGAATCTGCCTGCCAATGCAGATGCGGGTTCAATACCCAGGTCAGGAAGGTACCCTGGAGAAGGAAATGGCAACACACTACAGTATTCTTGCCTGGGAAATCCCAGAGACAGAGGAGCCTGGCAGGCTACAGTTTATGGGGTGGCAAAAGTGTCAGACACGACTTAGCAACTAAACAAAACAAACTTCTAAAATGCTATTTATACAATGTGAATAAACCAGATACCTCTAGCAACTCCTTCCCAAACCTTACTATTAAAATCACATTTTATAAAGTTTCCATACAGTGAAGAAATTTTGTTATCCCTTGTAGGTTTTTGAAGAGAATTTTTCTGGAATATTTAGCTTATATATTTTGTTTACAAACTAGCACGATTTTTTTTATCATAAGCATTAATGTAATTTATAGACTACAAAGGATTTTAGCAAAGACTGTATTAGACTGGAAGTTAGAAGGAACTGCTTTGGGCAAATCATAGCTTTTCTTGGCTATCAATCTTCTATATGTAAATCAAGATGAGCAGGAAAGGTAGTATTGGGTTAAACTACTTGCTCTTAGCTGATGATGCAACAGTTGAGAACTTAAGCTTTGGGTTTTGGAGTCAACTGTGAGGCAAACTTCAGTTTCCTCAACTATAACTGATTAGGTACCTAGTAGATCTGTGGTAAGAATAAATAAGATATCATGTAATAAATAAGATACATATAATACTTAGCACTACCATTTAGTGAATGTTGACTGCCACTGTCAGCGGCAGCTGTTGGCAGGGTTCAGAAGTATGAGTTTCTTGGAGTAATACTTAATAATAATTAAGAATTCCTTCCCCATCAAGTACTTGAGATATACTTCTTGTATATATCTTGTATTTGTTATATTTTGCTGCCTAAGAGACCATCTCAAAACTTTGGGCTTAAAGCAAAAGCCATTTATTAATATTTAATTCATTATTCTATGTGGTAACAATTTGGTCTAGGCTGATGGAGCAGTTCTTCAACTCTCAGATGATGGTTGGCTGGATCTAGAATGGCTTCACCTGGGATGATCACTGCACCATATGGGTTTAGCCTGCGCTTGTTCACATGGTGGATGTGCAGGATTATACAGAACCAGTGAAAGCCACCAAGGCCTCTTGAGGTCTAGACTTGTACTTGGCGCACGGTCAGTTCATCAGTTTTATTGACCAAAGCAAGTCATATCAGCCCAAGCTAAAGGAAAGGGAAAAATTGACTCCTTTTCTTAAAAGGAAGAGCTGCAACAACTCATTGCAAAGGGATAGAGAGGGAAATAATTATGGCCATTTTTTAATTAATCTGAAACACCATCTCCTACCAATCCTAGTCAAAATCGATTAGCCATTAATAATATTTTATGGCTTTAGTAATTTTGTTACTCTGCTTCTCATAATCTTCCAGTATTTCAGTCTAGCACAGATTATTGCTATAAGTGTGCACATATATGCGCTGGTACAGGCTGAAATTTTTTGTCACATTCCTGGGTGATGCTCATAAACTGATCTATCTGAAATTTGTGATCAAATATCATTTTATCTAATTGTAAGACAAAATTATATAATTTCTTGAGCAACCTCTCAGAATAGATTATGATAAAATCTGAAAGACTTCAGAAAAAATTTTTTTAGTTTTTATCCATAAAAATACAAACTGCTTTTAAGAATATCACAATATTTAGTTTCTTAAAACTTATCACAAGTCTCAGTAGAATGGACTCAAGATAAAAAGACTGAGTGTTAGCAAGAATATAGACCAACTGGATTTTCATACATTGCTGGTGAGAGTACAAATTAATTCAACCAAATTTGAAACCTGAGCATAGAAATTAGTGTCTATATTTAACAAAATCTGTACAAGAATGTTCATAGTAGCTTTAGTTATAATAGCTCCAGATTGTAAATTGCCTGAATGTCTATAAACAGGAGAATGGATGAAAAAAAATTGTAGTGTATTCATACAAGAGAATACTACACAGCAATAAAAAAGAATGAACTACTAATATATGTCAAGATATGAATGAATCAAAAAATTATTGCGTAAATGATGCCAGACACAAAAAACACCTATTATATGATTCCCTTATATAAAGTTCAATTCAGTTCAGATGCTCAGTCATGTCTGACTCTTTGAGACCCCATGGACTGCAGCATGCCAGGCCTCCCTGTCCATCACCAACTCCCGGAGTTTACTCAAGCTCATGTCCATCGAGTTGGTGATTCCATCCAACCATCTCATCCTCTGTCATCCCCTTCTCCTCCTGCCTTCAGTCTTTCCCAGCATCAGGGTCTTTTCCAATGAGTCAGTTCTTCTCATGAGGTGGCCAAAGTATTGGAGTTTCAGCTTCAGCTTCAGTCCTTCCAATGAATATTCAGGACCGATTTCCTTTAGGATGGACTGGTTGGGTCTCCTTGCTATTCAAGGGACTCTCAAGAGTCTTCTCCAATATCACAGTTCAAAAGCATCAATTCTTCGGCACTCAGCTTTCTTTATAGTCCAACTCTCAAGTTCATACATGACCACTGGAAAAACCATACCTTTGACTAGACGAACCTTTGTTGGCAAAGTAATGTCTCTGCTTTTTAATATGCTGTCTAAGTTGGTCATAATTTTTTTTACAAGGAGCAAGCGTCTTTTAATTTCATGGCTGCAGTCACCATCTGCAATGACTTTGGAGCCCAAAAAAATAAAGTCTCTCACTGTTTCCACTTTTCCCCCATCTATTTGCCATGAAGTGATGGGACCAGATGCCATGATCTTAGTTTTCTGAATGTTGAGCTTTAAGCCAACTTTTTCACTCTCCTCTTTCACTTTCATCAAGAGGCTCTTTAGTTCTTCTTCACTTTCTGCCGTAAGGGTGGTGTCATCTGCATATCTGAGGTTATTGATATTTCTCCCGGCAATCTTGATTCCAGCTTGTGCTTCATCCCCCCAGTGTTTCCTATGATGTACTCTGCATATAAGTTAAATAAGCCAGGTGACAATATACTGCCTTGACGTACTCCTTTCCCGATCTGGAATCAGTCTGTTGTTCCATGTCCAGTTCTAACTGTTGCTTCCTGACCTGCATACAGATTTCTGAAGAGGCATGTCAGGTGGTCTGGTATTCCCATCTTTTTAAGAATTTTCCACAGTTTATTGTGATCCACACAGTCAAAGTCTTTGGCAGTCAATACAGCAGAAGTAGATGTTTTTCTGGAACTCTCTTCCTTTTTCGATGATCCAATGGATGTTAGATCATATAAAGTTCAAGAAGATGCAAATTTAGTCCATATTGTTAGATGTCAAAACTTTGGGGAGTAAAAGAATTTGTAGTGTTAACTGGTAAGAGTAAAAGTGAAACTTCTGGGTTTTGATAATATTCTGTGTTTTGATCTGGGTAGGAGCCACAGGAGGTCTAGATATATAAAAATTTAGTGAACTATGTACTCATGATGTATTCACTTTACCATACATGTATTGTAAAGTATACACATATAGATGTCCTTTTTAGAAAAAGTGGATTTTAAAATTCTATCTAGTGGTGTTATAAATGAAAACATAAATCATACTCTTGGCCTCAAGTTGATCCGTTTATCGAAATTAAAAAGTTTTCTGCTATGCCTCCTCCTCTTTCAGAGATTAATTAGGGAGAAGTCCAGTATAAGAATTTGATCTAGTCAAAATTATAAGACAAACTAAATTTAAAAGCTTCTTAAAAAGACAAAAAACACCCCCCAAAATATCACACACACAAAATAAATAAAAGCTTCCTAAGTATTCTACAGTTTCATGGATTAAGAAGATTGATGAGAGATTGGTTGTTCTATTTATTGGGAAAGATATGGCACATATACACATGTATGAATATGTATGCATTTGTGTAACCATGTATGTGCATATGCTCTGTGCACACTAATGTGTACATGTATGCATGTGTGGTTTCCACTAGACTCCCCTAGAAAGAGTGAGGAGGCATAACTGTCCTCTAAAATAGCAAAAGTTTCATGAAAGGGTGTAGGCTTTGAGTCTCAGAATTCTGCTGAAGATCCCAAGGGCTACTATTCTAGATAACAATGCAGATTTGGGGAAATGTTCAGCTTCAGATGAATTGCTCTAGTTGGAGGTGAGATACAAGGCAGAGAGCCTAGGACTAGGAAGTCACTTGTGTGTTAGGGACTAGAATATTTCTAAAGCAGGGTTAATACCACACTGTGAAGAGGAAAGGAGGGTAAAAGTGAACTATGAAGGAAGGTAGTCAAACCAAGTCTAGAACTAAAGTGCTGGTCCAAGGGGACCCTTATTTCTGTTCCTTTAGACCTGATGGGCTACCGTCTATGGGGTTGCACAGAGTCGGACACGAGTGAAGTGACTTAGCAGCAGCAGCAGGAGACCTATAGCATCCAGTTCTATGTTTTTTCCTATATTGTAATTCACTCTATATTTCCCACAATTTTTCAGGAAAGCATAGTACCCATTCTGCAGCCTTA
Source organism: Giraffa tippelskirchi (assembly GCF_054371585.1). NCBI lineage: Eukaryota > Metazoa > Chordata > Mammalia > Artiodactyla > Giraffidae > Giraffa > Giraffa tippelskirchi. Next base: position 157,401,237 of record NC_137275.1, read on the forward strand.
TGTGTTTGGTGTTGTGGGGACGGTGGGCAGGGAATTAAGAAGACAAGGCAGTAAACAGAAGACCAGCCTTACCACCTCACTTCTCCCTGAGGCCAATGTAACTAGAAAAACAGGATGTAGTGAGGGAGGATGGTAATCCTAGACTTCACAAAGCCACCAGTAGTGAAGTGAACCAAATCTCACTATGGATGTGGTAGTTAGGAGTTGTGTGACCACAGAGAAGCTGCTATAGCATGGACAAATGCAGGAGGGGATGAGAGACCAATATCTTGAGGTGAGGCAGGAATGAAAAAGCTGGGGGAGAATGAGCAGACATTTGGCTCACAGTGTGGTATAGGATCTTTGATAAAGAGACTGGGATGACATGTGAATGAGAAGATACGAAAGAATGAGAGCTACTGGATTTTTTTTTTTTTCATGTGATGAGATATCCCGTGCATATAGTTTTAAAAAGTCAAAAATTAAAAGCCAAAATACACTTGCATTTAGCTTCCTGATATCATGATATGGGGACAAACTGAAGAAAAGTGTGAATTTTTAAAAGTAAGATCATAGTAAAAATATATTCCTTGAGGTTTTTCAGCTGTTCTGAATTAGTCATAGATCAGTGGTGGAAAATAATGGATTAGGAATGAATGTGACTGAAATCATTGCATATCTTCAACAAATTTATCCAAAGTCAGCATATATGCTGAATGAATTATAATTGTCAAAGAGGTCAAAAGAAACTCAAGGACAGTGGATGTAATTGAGATAGAGTCATGGCCTTGTCAGAATTTGTATTCAGTAACTTTAGCAAATCAGCCCTTAAAATATTGCTTGAGGGTTTTTTTATGTCCTATAGTTTGGGAATCTAAGTAGAAATAGAATAGATGCCCCTGAATGTCTCCTTTGAAGAAAGAAGTCCAATCAAAACAATAAGAGAGGTAGTAGTGGTGCACAGAGGAAGTATGATTTCTCTGTATCTTTTCTGGGCTGAGTGCCAGTCCATATACGGTGATTAAGTTGGTTACTCTGAATGTAGCCCAGCTTTGGAGCAATTAGTTTAACCATGATGTAGTCATTAAAGCATCTAGACACATCGTCTTTCTATTTGCTATTGTGTATAGAACCAGTTTATTATTTTTCTGTTAAATTATTTGCAAGATTCCTGTGGGTTTTTTTTTCCTATTATCATTCATAGACATTTATCTGTGGCTTAGAAATACTTGGTGATTTAAATGCCTCAGATGTTGTATTAGTTTTCTAAGGTTGTCATAACAAAACATCACAAACTTGGGTAACTTAAACAAAAGAAATTTATTTTCTCACAGTTAGGAGGATGGCAGTCTGAGATCAAGATGTCCAAGGTTTGGTTTCTCCTAGGCCTCTCTCCCTGGCTTTCAGATAGCTGCCTTCTCACTGTATGTTCACATGGTCTTTTATTCTGTTTTGGTGCATTCCTGGTGTTTCCTTCTCTTCTTATAAGGATATCATGTTGGATTAGAATCTTACCCTTATAACCTATTTAACCTAGTTACCTCTTTAAAGGCTTATCTCCAAATACCATCACAGTGGGTATTAGGACTTCAGCAGATAAATTCTGGGGAGGGGGATACAATGAGTCTATGGGATAATGCTATACCCATGAACTTAAAATTGTCTTGTTATCCACTTTCCTTTTGATATTACAACTTACTACTAATTACAAGCAGTAAAATACCTTAAATAAAGGGTGAATTGCTATTTAAAAAACAAACAAACAAGTCCAGAACTAATTTAGGAATTTAAGATTTGCTTCAGCCAGGTAGAACTTCAGATTGCTAACAGCTGAATGAATTATAACCACATAATCAATATTAATCTTAGAAAACACAATTATCTAAAAATGTTAGTCAGCACACTGGCAAATAGATAACAAAAAAAACACTGCATAGAGAAAACACTGTGATAAAGAATACAATGGTCTTGTCCTTTTTACTTTGCAAAAAAAACTCTAGATGAGATTATTTTCAGAGCTCCTTTCCCTTTTAATAAATCAGATTAAATCCTAAAATAGCTTAAATAAACAACTTTGCTTTCTAAAGCTAGATAGTTAAGATGAAATGTTTTCCTTAAAAAACACATAACTCAATAATTCAAATTAATAATTTCTAAAAATAGGTGGTAAGAAAAGAAAGAGTTTTGTATACATAACCTAAAGAGATAGAATCTATATGTATGTTTTATCTTAAGAATATCTTAAGAATAGATACTGGCTTTAGAAAAATAAGGAAGAGTGTACTGAATCGTTTTGAAAACTAATTGTTCTGATTTGGCCTTCATGATGTGCATACAAGCAAAGAAGCCTATGATTGCTTGGCTGGTTTGTCCGCAAATCTGGAGTGGGTCTTGTGTGTTGGCAAGTTTTGGTGTGCTTGTTCTCAGAAATTCTCGCTATTTTGAAAATCCAAACCTTTCATTGGGGTTTAAAATATGATATCATGATCACATAAAGTTATAGATATAAAAGAAGGTTTTAATTTGCTTTTAAAAATTCAGGTTAGAAAAATTTACAGTCTGTTCCTTTTCTCCCAGCAACTATAACCACAGATATTATCTACTGTAAATATTGTAATTTTGTTGAAAATCATCCAGGAAAGATATTTTTGTTATTGCTGCTCAATGATGTTTTCTGAGGCAAAGGAAATGGTTATATACCCATATGCTTCACTGTAATAGCTTTTAGAATGGCTTGTGAAAATTAGGAGAAAGTCATTCCCATTTCATTTTTTCCCACTCTGACACTGGTAAATAAATGCACTTCAAAAGCCTATAAACCAATAATAAAAACCTATTGCAGGGAGTAGCATGATATGTCAAAGTCCTGAAAAGGGAAAACCTGCAAAGCAGGGTCCTCTATCCTAAAAGATTATCATTTAGAATAGAAAGAGAGAGAAATAATTTCTCAGACAAGGAAAAAACTGAAAGAACTCAGCAACACTAATCCTACCCTAAGAGAACTATTGAAGGATCTTTGCGAAATAAAAAAGAAGCAAGATTTCATAGGAAAGGGAAAATCATAATGGAAAAGACACATATATAAGAGGATTGAAGATCATTTAAATAAGCCATTACACAGATTAAAAAAATAAATTGTAAAAGCAAATTATAACTATAATTAGCAGTGAAAAATAAGCATGAAGATGTCAAAATATGACACCAAAATCACAAAGTGTTGGGGAGGGGAGTATAAAAGTGTAGATAGTTTAGAATGTTTGAATTTGAATGATTATTAGTTTGAAGGGAGTAGATATAGTCATGAGTCACAACACACTTGAACTCCATACTATGGAGTTCAAAAATATGCAATAGGTTCACATAAATAAAAAAGAAAGGAATTCAAATATACTACAAAAGAAATCCATCAAACAACAAAAGGAAAAACGAAAAAGGGAATGAGCAGAGAAGAACTGGAAAACAAAGATTAAAATGGCAATGAAAATATACTTATCAATAATTATTTTAAATGTCAATGAACTTAATATTCCAATCAAAAGACATAAATGGCAGGTTGGATTTTTTTTTTTAAACCAAGAGCCTACAATATACTGCCTACAAGAGACTCAGTTCAGGGTGAAAGACACACAGACTGAAGGTGAGGGGATGGAAAAAGATTTTTCATACAAATAGAAATTACAAGAAAGCAGGGGTAGCAATACTCATATCAGACAAAAGAGAGTTAAAACAAAGGCTGTGAAGAAAGACAAAAAAGGGCATTATATAATGATAAAGGGACCAATACAAGAAGAGAATATTACATTTGTTAATATGTATGTACCAGAAATGGCAACCCACTCCAGTATTCTTGCCTGGAAAATCCCATGGACAGATGAGCCTAGTGGGCTACAGTTCATGGGGACGCAAAGAGTTGGACACAACTTGGCAACTAAACAACAATAAAAATATAGGTACATCTAAATACATAAAACAAATACCAAACAACATAAAGGGAGGAATCGACAATAGTATAAGAGTAGAAGACTTTAATACCTCTCTGACATCAATGGGCAAATCATTCATAAAGAAAATCAATAAAGTAACAGAGGTCCTAAATCACACAATAGACCAAGTAGATATAATCGATATCTACTGGACACTACAGCCACCCCCCTCAAAAAAAAAAAAGAAAACAACCAAAATACACATTCTTTTCAAGTGCGCATGGGATGTTCTCTAGGATAGACCACATATTAGATCATAAAATAAACCTCAACAAACTTAAAGGATAGAAGTGATTTCAAGCATTTTTTTCTGACCACAACTGTATGAAACTAGAAATCAAGCAGAGAAAGAAAAACAGGAAAAAAATGAACACATGGAGACTAAACAACATGCTAGTAAAAAACCAATGGGTCAATGATGAAATCAAAGAAGAAATGAGAAAATACCTTAAGAAAAATGAAAATGAAAACACAATCTTACAAAATCTATGGGATGCAGCAAAATTGGTTCTAAGAGGAAGTTCATAATGATACAGGTCTTTCTCAGAAAAACAAGAAAATAACCTAATCTATCACTTAAAAGAATTAGAAAAAAGAAGAGCAAAAACTAGCAGCAGGATGGAAATAATGATCATGTGAGAAAATAAATTAATTAGAGATTAAAAAACAATAGAAAAGGTAAATAAAACCAAGAACTGGTTTCTGAAAAGATAAATAAAATATTATTTTTATAAATAAGCCTCTAGTCAGACTCACTGAGAGAGGACCCAAATAAACAAAATGAGAGAGGAAAAATAACAACTGATACCACAGAAATACAACAACAACAAAAAAATACAGAAATACAAAAATAAAGGAGAATACTATGAACAGTTATATGCCAAAAAATTGGACAACCTAGAAGAAATAGACAAGTTTCTAGAAACATACAGCCTGTTAAAGCCAAACCATGAAGAACAGATAATTTGAACAGATTGATCACCAGAAGTGAAATAGAATCTGTAATAAAAAAATAAAAAAAAACTATCTGCAAATGAAAGTTCAGGACTAAATGACTTCAATGGAGAACTGTATGAAACATACAAAAAAGAACTTATACCTATCCCTCTCAAACAGTTCTGAAAGACTGACGAGGAGAAAACAGTCCCAAATTCCTTCTATGAAACCACTGTCACCCTGATACCAAAACCAAAGACACTATGAAAAAGAGAATTAAGGGCCAATATCTTTGGTGAATATACATGCAAAAATTCTAAACAAAATATTACCAAACATAATCCAACACTACAAAAAAGTATCATACACCATGATCAAGTCAGATTTATTCCAGAGTCACAAGGATGCTTCAAATCAATGTGATACAACACATTAACAAAAGGAAAGACAAACACATGATCATCTCAATAGAAGCAGAAAAAGACTTTGACACTATTCAACATACATTCATGATAAAAACTCTCCTTTAAGTGGGTTTAGAGGGAACATATCTTAATACAATAAAAGCCATTTATGAGAAACTTACAGTCAACGTAATACTTACTTGTGAAAAACTAAAAGCCTTTCTGCTAAATTCAGAAACAAGAGAAGGATGCCTACTTTCACCACTTCTATCCAACACAGTATTGGAAGTTTTAGCCATAGCAGTCAGACAAGAAAAGGAAGTAAAAGTTATCCAAATTAGAAAAGAAGAGATAATTGACACTATTTGTGCTTAGTCACTCAGTTGCGTCCAACTCTTTGCGACCCCATAGACTGTAGCCCGCCAAGCTCTTCCATCTATGGGGATTCTCCAGACAAGAATACTGGAGTGGATTGCCATGCCTCTCTCCAGGACACTATTTGTAGATGACATGATACTCAGAACCATAAGGTCTCCACACAAAAAAATATTAGAACTAATGAACTCAGCAATGTAGCGGCAGACAAGATTAAAAGCATAAATTTGTACATTTCTTTACACTAATAAAGAAATATCAGAAAGAGAAAGTTAAAAAAAAAATCCTGTTTACAGTCACATAAAAAACTACCTAGGAATAAACTTAACCTAGGAGATGAAAGACCTATATGCTGACAACTGTGAAACACTAATAAAGAAAATTGAAGATAATTCAGAGAAATGGAAAGATTATCCATGCTCTTGGATGGGAAGAATTAACATTATTAAAATGACCATACTACCCAAAGCAATCTACAGATTTAACACAATCCCTATCAAGTACTCAGAACATTTTTCTCAGAACTAGAACAAATCATGCTAAAATTTATATGGAACCACAAAAGACACAGAATTGCCAAAGCAATCTTGAGGAAAAAGAGCAAAGCTGGAGGCATAACCCTTCCATAGACATGAAGTCAATGGAGCAGAATAGAGAGTCCAGAAATAAACACATACACCTCTGGCCAGTTAATCTATGACAAAGGAGGCAAGAAGATACATTACAATGGAGAAAGGACAGTCTCTTCAACAGGTGTTGTTGGAAAAGCTGGATGTGTGTGCATGTTCAGTTGCTCAGTTATGTCTGACTCTTTGCAACCCCATGGACTATTGCCCACCAGGTTCCTCTGCCCATTGGATTCTCCAGGCAAGAATACTGGGATGGGTTGCCATTTCCTCCTCCAAGGGATCTTCCTGACCCAGGAATCAAACCCATGTCTCCTGTGTCTCCTGTATTGGCAGGCTGATCCTTTATCACTAAGCCTCCTGGGAAGCCCTTGGAAAAGTTGGACAACTACATGTAAATCAGTGAAATTAGAGCACTCCCTCACACCATATAAAAAAAGAAACTCAAAATGGTTTAAGACCTAAACATAAGACCTAAAACCATGTAATCCTAGAGGAGAACATAGGCATAACATTATCTGACATAAATCATAGCAATATATTCTTAGATCAGTCTCTAAGGCAAAATAAATTTTTAAAAATGGGACTTAAGCAAACTTAAAAGCTTTTGCATAGTAAAGGAAACTACAAACAAAATGAAAAGACAACCTGTGGATTGGGAAAAAATATTGTAAACAATATGACAAAGGGTTAATATCCAAAATATACAAACAACTCATATAACTCAACATTGAAAAAACAAACAACCTGATCAAAAAATGAGCAGAAGACCTAAATAGATATTTTTTCCAAAGAAGACATACAGTCTTCTGACCAATAGGCACATGAAAAGATTCTCAGTACCTCTAATTATTAGAGAAATGCAAATCAAAACCACAATGAGCTATCACCTCACATCTATCAGAATGGCTGTCATCAAAAAGTCTACAAATAATAAATGCCATAGAGGGTGTGAAAAAAAGGGAATCTATCTACGCTGTTTGTAGGAATGAAAGTTGGTACAGCCACTCTGGAGAATAGTATAGTAAGCTCCTTAAAAAACTAAAAATAGAGCTGTCATACGATCAAGCAATCCCACTCCCGAGTATATATACAAAAAGACAAAAGTTCTAATTTGAAAAGACACAGCAATGCTTGACACAGCAATGCTATTTACAATGCTATTTACAGCCAATACACGGAAACAACACAAACGTCCATTGACAGACAACTGGTTGAAGAAGATGTCATATATGTGTGTGTGTGTGTTTGTGTGGTTTGTGTGTGTGTGTCTGTGTATAAAATACCAACCAACCATTTCTTAGGTGGGCGATTAGTCCAAATATTTAACTGAAGGATGAGTCAAAATATATAATTCAAGGATGAGTTAAATACGAGCAAATGGGCAAAATTTCTCATTTGCCCACAGTCGTCTAACAAAATTTGGTTGAGATAAGAAATAACCTATCTAGGTCATTTACCCTCCTCGATCCAATAGATTATTACTAGAGAAATAACTCTTTGGAAAAGAATTCTGTTGGTCCAGGTTTTCTATGATAGAGATTTTTGACAATCTAATATTCAGATTTATTTTAAAAATTTGAAGCTAGCTGTTTGAAAAGTCCAAATGCATCTTTGCAGTAGGGAGTAGAGCCTCTGAAGCCACACCAGATAAGTTTTTCACAGAGTTGAATTAGGATTCAGAGGTAACTCTGATTGCTGGCTCGGTATCTGTATTAAACAATTTCAGAGGGGCAGCCTCTCAGTTTTTACATAAGTTGCTTTGCCATTAAACTGACTTTAAATAAACCAGCAGCCAGTTAAATGAAGTCAGTGAGACTAAAACATGAATTTAAAACATATAGGCGGTACTGCCTGATATCCCCTCAAGCAGCAGGAGCAACAACAGCAACAAAATACCAAATTCTCTTTGAACAAAAAGAAACCAGAGTTATCTTACACCTTTGGAGGTTTAGAAGCTTAATTAATCTTAATTGCAGTGTCTTTCAGAGAAGAGTCAGGAGTTGAGGAGATGTTTTACAGTTTTTCCTGCGGTTTTTTTCAGGGTTGAGGAGATGGTACTTTTTTTTCAGGATGAGGAGATGGTACTCAATTGCAAAGGAAGATAATTTTCTTACTGGGATTTCTGAACTTTTTTTTTCCCCAACTAGGGCTCTGGGACACTGAGCTAGCTTGGTGAGTCAGGGCTGGCCTGCTGGAGTCAGTGGATGTCAGAAGAGAATGCCCAGAGGTCTGGACAGAGTTGAAAACTGAAGAGACTACATGTGGCTCTAGAAGGCTAAAGTAGGGGTCTTATTTTAAGGTGGCTGAGGCTTCCATCTGTAAGTCAGGCAGGAATTGTAAAAGCCTCCAGGCTTCTTAGAGAAGTGTGGGACTAAATGTACATGTGTTTGTGCGTGCTAAGTCGCTTCCATAGTGTCTGACTTTTTGTGATCCTATAGACCAACCTCGCTACCCATTTTTTAAATATAATTTTCCCTTTTCCTGATTCTGTTGAGCTTCTACTTACTTTCTCCCTCTCTCCACTTCATCTTTCTCCCTTTAAAATGCCCAGTCACCTCTACATGGATCAAAGTTGAGCTTGGTTTACATTGGACTCTCTTAACTATAGCAGTAGGTACTGAATAAATCTGTTTTTACTGCCTTTAACTCATATCCAACTTTGTTTCTCTTTGAGAGTTGTAACAATAACTTTGAATGGCTCTAGTTGTGAGATGACATTTCTCCCTACTTGTGCTATGGCTATGCAAGACCTGGACTATATATCTATCTTCATAGATCCATTATGTTTCAAGGTTCTTCGCTGCTTATCACAATAACTCTATGACCTGTTTGATCCATCTGGAACCAATAGATGTTCAGAGGGAATATGGAAGAAGGGGCATTATGCTATATGAGGCAAACTTGTCTGAAGAGAGTAGGACACACAAAGCAATCAGTAGATAAATTGCCCACCTTTCTTTTCCCTAACAGGTGATTTCAAGACACTGTAGCTCTTATGGCTTTTCTAGAGAGGTCCCATGATGACTGGACAATTCATTGTACGCCTTATGGAGCTATGGTCAACTTATTAATGCTCTACTTTGTATTTACCTCCTCTCTTTCTCTGGCTGACTTCTCTTTTTTCCTTTTGCTTCTGTAGAATTGCACTTCCAATAAAACAATTGCACAAAAGCCTAGACTCAGTTGGAACTGAGGCTAAGAAAGCAGATTGCAGTGCGTGCGTGTGTGTGTGCCAAGTTGCTTCAGTCAAGTCTGACTCTTTGTGACCTTATGGACCACAGCCTGCCAGGCTGCTCTGTCCATGGGATTCTCCAGACAAGAAGACTGCAGTAGTTGCCATGCCCTCCTTCAGGGGATCTTCCCGACCCAGGGATCAAATCTGTGTCTCTTATGTCACCCTGTGTTGGCAGGTGAGTTCTTTACCACTAGTGCCACCTGGGATGGCCCAACAGATTCCAGGATTAGTCCTAAAAAGCAAATTCTCAGGATGGGATTTTGGAGTTGAATTGCCTACTTGACTAAAGGCAATAGAGAGCCCACTGCTCAGTGGTAGTGGGGATAATAATAACCCTGGCAGTGAGGTCACAATTAATGAAATTTCACCCATGATTAGTTGGAAGGAGATGCAAGGCAGAAGGCAAGGCACTGTGAGATCATAATGTGGTAAATGGTAATTATGAGATTTGTTAAGTGGGGTGGCTGCTTTTGGTGGCAGTGCAAGTCTTATTAAAAGAAAATGATAGACTCAGGGCAGCTCCTTGCTAACTTAAAGGATCCTCTGAAAACCAAAGGTGTCAATAGCTGTTTGGTCTCAGAGTAGAATGAGTTGAAAATCAGATACAGATTATAATTATAAAGACAGTAGAGAGGTAAAGGAAATTAAATTTGTAGCACCTATGAATATGCTATATGAAAATCTCAGGACCCAGGTGGAAAAGAGGGAAGGAAGACCTGTAATGAAGATATTTGAGTGGATATACCTAAGAAAGAACTAAAAAAATTTCCTGGAATGTTTCTGGGCCAGTGGAATCTACCTGCTTTCTTTGCCAAAGGAAAGCAGCTTCCTCTTTCCTTTCCTAGAGGCTATACAATGATCTCACCTAAAGGTGCGTAACAAGATGATACTTGCTCTCCTCAAAAACTGCCTCTACTATACCTCATTGGCCACTCCAGACAAGGAATGTTAGAATGGATTTACTATGTACAACCAGAGAGCTTATCACTGATTATGTCCCCTGGAAGGGTCCAGAGCTCACTCCCATCTCTACAACAATAAGAAATATACTAGTGCTAGGTACTCCAGTTTCTTTAGGAAGCTCGGTGGTGCCTGTTCTCTGCTGGCCATGACTGTATATGTGGCGTAGAAGTTAGGCTGCCTGATATTAATGAGGTTGGTGGGATTTCAGAATGACAGAGACCAGTGGCAGGACTTAATTCTCAGAGTCACAATGGACACAATTACAGCAATGGGCATCAAAGTCAGAGTAGAAATCAGAGTGACTTGGCCTACATGGATCTATGGTGATTTTAGGGGTAAGACAGATGGAGAACTGACCCAGGCATTGTTTGATTTGTGTAATAGAAAATTGAGAGCTGGAAAGCTGACGTCAGTGATACAGTGAAAAAATCACCCAGTTTATAGAACTAAATGGGATTATAGACCTAGAGTTCACATACTGAAAGGGAGACCTGTCCCCATGAGGAAGAGTCTGTCAGTGCCACCATAGATATATATATGATAAATGTCTTTTCTGTTTCTTCCCTAAGGGGATCTTCAGTCATTTACCAAAGTAACTGTTCCAGAGGAAAGGGCAACTACTCAGGCTTTTCAAATCTGTTAGATAAGAGGTTTGAGCTTGCACTGACACTGATATTGTGCTGTGCTGTGCTTAGTCATTCAGTTGTGTCCGACTCTTTGCAACCCCATGGTTGGGGTCCCAGAAACACATGGTTTGCATTGAAAAGTGTAGCGTGCATGCCAAGTCGCTTTAGTTGTGTCCAGCTCTTTGTGACCCTATGGACTGTAGCCCTCCAGGCTCCTCTGTCTATCGGGATTCTCTAGGCAAGAATACTGGAATGGGTTGCCATGCCCTCCTCCAGGGGATCTTCCCAACCTGGGGATTGAACCCAGGTCTCTCACATTGCAGGTGGATTCTTACCATCCGAGCCACCAGGGAAGCCCAACACTGTTATTAGGAAACCCAAAATGCTATAGTTAGAGCTGAAGTTACAGTAGCCAGATGATAAGCTGGGTATTAGCCCAAGTCCAATTCACAGTAGGACAATTGAGTCAGCAGACTTGCCCTGTAGTCTGTGGTTATTTCCCTAGTCCTTGAATATATAAATGGAGTAGGTGTCAACTGGAATAGATATCAGAACTCTTATATAGGTTCCCTCCACTATGTAGATTAAGGACCATCATTTTTAGAACAGCCAAGTGCAAGTTCCAGAAACTGACCATTCCCACCCTCCCATTCAAGAATGTAAATTAGAAACAATGTCTCACCTGAGGAAAGATTGCAGTAATTAGTGCTACTATTGGACTAGAAGGATGTGGGGATGGTGGTACCCATCATATTCCCTTTCAGTTCCCTTCTATGTTCTCTCAAAACCATATGGATCATGGTGGATGATTGTGAGTCCGCATTCATCCAGTCTGGTGACAGTCCCAGTAATGGCTAGTGGGTAGAATATGGTTATCTTTACAAAATCATATCAATTTATCCTCTGGCATTTGCCACGCAAGTATCAGTTAATAAATGCTTTTCTTCCAGTCCCCAGTAGGCAGTATCAAAATCTCTTTGTCTTTGCATGGCAGGAACAGCACTGAGTTAATGCCCAATGGCCCAATGGGAAACAGGACAAGGAAAAAAAGCTGAAAGGTAAATTTCTTGCCCTTCAAAGATTCCAAAATGCAGTAATTCCAAAAATGCCTTTCTGGAGATATCCTACATTACCAAACAACTTGTGAAGTCTCTTTTAAAGGTCTAGTGAGCTCAGTAAATACGAGAAAGAGTCTATTTACCTTTTTCTTCTTCTTTGCCATATTTACTTTTTCACTTCATTCTTGCCTCCCTGGGACTGAATCCTCAATGAAGGATTAGCAGAAAGTTTTGCTTCATGTTGTTTTCTAATAAATCTGAGTTAAGAAAATGGACCTCCACACGCTCCATGTGGTTGAACTTAGAAAGAGAAACATAAATATGTAGCTAAGCAGAAGTAAGTTTTGAAAGACAGCTGCACTTCTCTATACAGACCTTCTGAATAGCCATATAGCATCTAGTCATTTTAATTTACATTTATAATTTAGTTTGTATCAGCAAGCCAGTGTCCATGAGCAATTATTTTAATTTTGCAGGTACTAAATATTCTAATCTCTGCACCACAGTCCAAATATGATTGACATTCTGACTTGGAAAATATTTTAAAAAGACAGTCCTGACTGTCAATTATAAAGTTCGTGTTGCAGCGTTAATTTGGCAATGGACTTGTGAAATGCTGGGTTAATCCTCAAACCTTGAACCACTGCATATATTGAAAGACTAGGAGCAAGTTCCTGGATTTTCATCAAAAGAGACAAGAACTAAAGTTGTCTTGGGAGTAACTTGAGCTCTGAGTTTCCCTGACTTTCTGGTTTAATGAAGTTTTAGTGAGTTGACGTTCAGGCAGGGCACAGCTGAAGGCACTGCTTTTAATTTAACTCTTCATATTTCTAACCAAATATGTTGAATAATTTGATTTCTTTGTTCAATAACTACACTGTGTCACTATATTCCATGATATGCTACATAACAGAGAATCTAAAGGTGGAGGTGGTTCTCTCAGGAGGATGAAGGTAGGGAAAACCTCCTTGCAGATTCTAAGGGCAGGTTCGAGGCTGTTTGGTCAGAGCCTTCTGTGGTCCTAGGAATCCCAAATGTGATCTAAAAGGATGGGAGGTACTGGGTCTCAGCGGCATGTCCCTTGTCTTGTGACCTCACCCTACAGGTAAGGACACGAATGAAGGAAAGGTAGATGGAACCCTATAAAGTACAGGACTTGGGGCAGGGCCTGGGTCTAGGAGTGGAAGGGGAGCTTGGAATGATCAGGGAACAAAAAGACTAGTGAAGCTAGAAGGAGGTAAGCATGGGAAGCTATAATAAGTTGAGACTGATGATCTAAGCTTTGAAGACCATGAAATGGCTTTCAGATTTTTGTTTTATCATATCTTGTTTGCCAGTCAACCTGCAGTTAGGTCTGCAAAGCTTTAAGTGAGAGTTGATTGGGACCTTGAGACTTATCTGCAAAGCTTTTAGACAGAACATCTGAAAGAAGGGACTTGAGATTTCAGTTGGTCTGTGGTCAAATATAGGTGAAAGTAGACAAAAATATTCAGATGGAGCCAAGGTAATATCACAGCTCTGAGGAAGGAGCTTTTCTATAGTGTAACTCACTGATGCATACCCCTGGGCCTGACAAACCTGCCTGTATATCCTTTTGGTTTCACTTACAAACTCTCTAAGGTTCTTTATAACAGTGCCCTTAGACACCTTTCTTTGCTCTCTACCTTCCTGTGTAACAAACTGAATCACAGTTTGTCTGATTCTCAAGTCTTTGTTTTGAAATACTAATTTCTGCCTTTGGGTTATATATTAGCTATTTGTCTTTCCAGCTTTCAAATGTAAGATTTCCCTACTGGATTGTGACTTAACTGGCCCAACTGACCTCCTGATGTCACATGGCAAACATTGTTCCAGTTCTGACTACTTGGAATCTAACTTCTATCCTAGCTAGAACAACTTCTGCCTCCAAGCAAGGAAAAATTGAGCATTTTGTTATGAACCACTGGATTCAGAGCACCTGTTTGTTCGCCCTGGCAAGAAGGCAATGTCTCTGCTTTTCTTGACTCCCTTGTTGTTTAGTCACTAAGTCATATCCAGCTCTTTTGTGATCCCATTGACTGTAGCCCACCAGGCTCCTCTGTCCCTAGGCGTGGGGACTATGATATTACAGAAGGAAAATTCAAAATCCTGAGGACAGATTTCTGCTGGGTCCATCCAGTCAGTGGAGGTTGAGATGCAGATTCAGAACCTGCTTTCACAGATACTGAGTCTAGCAACTGTTCTGAGCAGCTAAGCCTCTCCCTATTCACACATCCAGAGAAATTTAGAGGCAATTCAGTAGAACTTGCTGGGATTAAGTAGTCATAATGATTCATGAATATCCAGAGCTTCGGTTGGGAATTGGTGGGGAGTTGGGGTGGGTAATACTGTTGGGTGCACACTGATTGCAATTCTGACATACTACCTTTTAGGAGATGTGGAGGGTGATAGCTTTAGAAGCCCAGCAATTATTTCCCAGGAGGGAAGAGGAAGCAATGAAGGTCTACCCACAAGAACTGATAGACATTGATCAACTGCCAGGAGAAAGAATTGACAGCTCTTCAGCTTTATGGGCTCTCTTGGGGGAAAGGATCCAAACTTCCACCACAGAGCCTCAAGAGTGGGTTATGCAATGAACTCGTTCAGGTTACTAGATTTGAACCTCCCAATATTAACAAGCCTCTCTATAAGGCTAGAGATGGAACAGACCATGACTCCCTTTTTCTCTTGGATGATAACAGAACCATGCCTCAAGGTGCACGCACATGTAAACACACATGTGCTCCTGTGTTTGCCTGTCCACCTCTGTTTGCCAGCTCCCCCAAATAAGGCATCTATATCCCTCCAAGACATTATGCTTATTTTTATGCAGATTGCATTATTCATGGTTTATTTCTAAAAATGGTACTTGTTTAGATTGTTTATTGCCCAAAAAGTATAGATTAAGTTTAAGGGTTCGTTACTGGTAATAATATTCAGAAACACCTTCCTCTGGCAAGTGTAATCTTTTCTAAAGAGAAACCCTTTGGGAGTGTTTTGCACATGATACTTGCACTATAAAGATCCCCATGGGCAATTCTTGGTAATAATGGCTAATGTTTAATAGTGGCACTTGGACTTCTGCCATTCGTGAGGCAGCAGAGTAGCTGAGAGCCTGGCCGTGAGTTATCTTCACCTGGGTTCAAGTGTCCACTCTGTAATTTGTAGACTTCGAAGACTTGGGCAAGTTCTTTAGTCTCTCTGCCTTAAGTTTCTCATTGATGAAATGTGAGGGTTAATTTCTTCCTTTAGTGAGGATTAAAGAACATAATAGAAGTAAAGCCCTTAGCACATAGGAAGTGCTCAAATGCATGATATCAAGGTTTACTGGACTTTTTTTTTTTCATCTCTGTCCTGACACTTATGGATGCTTTTGAAATATTTGCAGGACATTTCTTTTATGTAAAAATGTTAATTACTGAAGAATCATTTTTAAAAGTCTGTTTCATCTCTTGCATTTTCCAATCATGGGGTTTCTTTTACCAGGAAAAAAACCCTTGCAAATGTAAAAATATTTCCGTGTACTAGAAGTTAAATGTCTTGTTTTGCTAAGGGCCCCCAAAAAGGATACAAGTGATACAAGTGATCTTTTAACTTGCACGTAAACAATGAGCTATAGCTCACTTAATAATGGCATCTTTTCAGGGTTAACTAAACTTCCAGTTTCACTAAGAAGAACTGCATGAATCATTTTCTCCACTTCTCCCTAATCTGTGTTTATGTGCATGCACACATACAAGTATACTAAAGTGGTTCAAGTATAGTTTAATAATCTGAATTTAGATAAACTTAATTTACTGATCTTACTTTTATTTGGTATGCTTTAGTAGTTTTCATTATCAAAATACCCAAAGAAGCTAAAATTAGATTTCCTTCTGATTTTTACTCCATTCTCTTATATTTTACTTGTTCTCTTATATTTCTTTATCTCTAGAATGATCAGGAGGCAATATAAGAAAGCTCTCAAGCAAAAAGGACACAAAGTCTTTCCTTGTCCGATGAAGTCAACAGTCCCGAAACACATTAATTTATCTTCCTCCCTCATATGAGAGTTGCACAGGCAGTCCTCCTGTTGGAATGCCAGAATTCCAGTGGTTTGTTTGTAGAAGTGAGTTATGTGGAACTCAAAATGCATTCTCCATAGAAACCATATTATACATGGTGGTTAGTTATATTTAACCCATAATACTTTGAAATAAAGTTCCAACAGAACTATATGATGTGGCCATTCAATGAACAGTATTTTTACAGGGAAATATGTTCAGGGATCTAACTATGGATGCCAGGAATGGAGCCTCTTCTGTCCTTCCCATCCTCCATTTCTGAGCCTCTGTTGCCTAGGGCAAAGAATTTCCCTAAGAGATGACTGAAAGGAGGGTAATGAGGTGTGGAGCTGGAGTCTTTCAGAGTCTGGGGACTGGAGGATGATGTGTTGTGAGAATTCCCCCTTGCTTAGCTTTGGAGTAGCTCCTGATGTACTTCCTTTCTTTTACTTTCTTTTTAAAAACACTTTTATTTTATATTGAACTACAGTTTATTAACAATGATGTGTTAGTTCCAAGTGTACAGCAAAGTGATTCAGTTATACATGTGTCTGTTCTTTTTCAAATTATTTTCCCATTTATGTTATTACAGAGTATTTAGCAGAGTTCCCTATGCTGTACAATATGTCATTGCTGGTTATCTATTTTAAATAGGGTAGTGTGTATATGTCAGTCTCAGACTCCTAATTTATCCCTCTCCCCTTTCTTTCCCCTTTGGTAACCATGAGTTTGTTTTCTAAGTGTGTGAGTCTATGTTTTGTAAATAAGTTCATTTGTATCATTTTTTTAGATTCTGCGTATGTGTATGGATGCTAAGTCACTTCAGTCATGTCCGACTCTTTGCAACGCTATGGACTATAGCCTGCCAGGCTCATAGATCCATGGGATTCTTCAGGCAAGAATACTGGAGTGGGTTGCCATGCCCTCTCCAGGGGATCCTCCCGACCCAGAGATTGAACCCACGTCTCTTACATCTCCTGCACTGGCACGTGGTTTCTTTACCACTAGTGCCACTTGGGAAGCGGTTTTGTTTTTCTTTTTTTCTTTTTAGATTCTGCATATAAGCAATATTATATGGTATTTGACTTTCTCTATCTGATTTAGTATGATAATCTCTAGATGCAGCCATGTTGCTGCAAATGAATTTATTTCATTCTTTTTAATGGCTGAGTAGTATTACATTGATATATGTACTATATCTTTTTTATCCCTTCCTCTGACAATGAATGTTTAGGTTGCTTCTCCTCCCTCCTTCCCATAACCGCCACCACCTCAAAATAGCACGTGATACTCCTGGCCCACAGCACCCCAGCCAACTGGAAATACATGTCCAAGGCTCCTAGGCACAGGTGGCCCTCAGATCCCACTGTGCCTGCACTCCATCCACCCCCCAGTCCTCAGCCTGTGTGCCCCTCCTCTTTTCCTTTCTTTTCATCCTCCAACCCCAATAATTGATCCTGTTCCTTCTCCCTCCACTGCCACAAACAACCTCTTTCTTCAAAGAAGGATTTCTCTCTTCTCATTTTGCATCAGAACAAGGAGTCCCCTCTACTTGCCTAGTCCTGAAACAAACACACAGAACACATGGAATCAGATGCTCTATGGAGTTAGCAAAAGACATTCCCCCCTGATCTTATTCTCAGTATTTCAAGTAGGTTCTACACGTTAAGGTCAAAACCCTAGTTAATGGTAAGTCCTCTTCTATCATATAAGGAACAGGTGCAAGATTTATCCATATTTCAAGAGGGGCCATGGATTTAGTTTTTAGTGATAAACATTTCATCAAGAAATGTATCTGATGGTTGGAGGTTTAATAGGGTAAAATGACAGTCTGATTAGCACCCCCTAGTGCTGAGGAGAAGCTGTGAGTAGAGGGGAGATGGCTGAGAGATGGGGGTGTCACAGAATTTCTCTTTGTTGGTGCTAAGTCTCTCAGTCATGTCCGACTCTTTATGGCCCAATGGACTATAGCCCTCAAGATTCCTCTGTCCATGGAATTTTCCAGACAAGGATGCTAGAGTGGGATGTCATTTCCTACTCCAGGGGATCTTTGTGACCCTGGGATTGAGCCGACATCTCTTGTGTCTCCTGCATTGGCAGGTGGGTTCTTCACCACTAATGCCACCTGGGAAGCCCCTTCTCTTTGTTGCTTTGCTCTAAATCTACTTCTTCAGGAGCAGAATTTCAGGATGTTGGATTCATCTGCTAAGAGACTTCTGAGTAAAGTGGTTAAGGTAATTCAAGAGAAGCATCCAGGGATGAAACCAAAACTAAGATGCCATCAAAAGAGACCAGGGAGGGAGGTGAAAATCAAGCGGCCGGGAATGAGCTATAGACAGTAGCGGAAGCTAGGCGGAAGCAAGGGATTCCTGGTGGAGCCTGGAGAGACTCCTAGCTGCTACGTGAATGAACAATATAAGCATTTATTTTTCTAGGACTCTCAAGCTTTTAAGGGAAGGAAATTTTTGAAGACCCTGGGTAAACTTGCATATAAGTCTTCAAATCACCACCAATCTTGCCTTAGCTAAGGACAAGAGTGCTAAAGTAAGAGTGAGAAGGCTTCTGGAGGCAGAAGCATTCTGAAGACAGACATCTGAATAGGTAAAATAAGCAGAAGTAAAAGTCACAAGCCTTAACAAGCAGGTATAGGGTAGAGTTAGTCATTGGTTGTCTGCTGCTGCTGCTGCTAAGTTGCTTCAGTCGTGTCCGACTCTGTGCGACCCCATAGACGGCAGCCCACCAGGCTCCCCCGTCCCTGGGATTCTCCAGGCAAGAACCCTGGACTGGGTTGCCATTTCCTTCTCCAAGGCATGAAAGTGAAAAGTGAAAGTGAAATCGCTCAGGCATGTCCAACTTTTAACGACCCCATGGACTGCAGCCTACCAGGCTCCTCCGTCCATGGGATTTTCCAGGCAAGAGTACTGGAGTGGGGTGCCATTGCCTTCTCCGATTGGTTGCCTAGATGCCCTTAAGTTTTTAGTGATTTTAGATGTCTCTTTGGTTTGCTTTTCTGACTCTGGCTACTCTGATTGTTTGTAGAAGTTGGTATTTGTCATCATGCTGAAACCATTCTACATACTGACAAGGTTTCATTTATTGTCCCAGCCCTGCTTCCTTTCTGTCCTGTGGAGTTTGGTGAGATATGAGGAGAATGGAGCCAGTTAGCTCCTGGACTCTCTTTCCTCCTGTTATTTATTTACTGAACAGTTGATTTGTGCCAGACACTTCATTAGACACAGGGAATATATTAGTGAACAATACTGACAAAAATCTTTCCCTTATGAAGTTCATGTTCTAGTGGAAGAGGCAGACAATAAAAAGATTGCAAAAATATAACCTGTGACATATGATGCTAAACCCAGGAACAAGGATATAGTGGTTAAAACTGTACATAGGGTGGCCAAAGGGGTTGTTTTGAGTAAAAATTTGAAGGAGATTAGTCTGGTAGGGCTGTCATAAAAGGATACCACAGACTGGGTGGCTCAAATTGCGGACATTTGTTTTCTCATAGGTCTGGAGACTGGAAGTCTAACAGCAGGGTGCTGTTAGGGTTGGTTTCTGAGGAGACTTCTCTTCCTGGCATGCATGTGGCTCTGCCATTTGCTAGCTGTATATTGTTTGGAAAGTTGCTTTACTTCTTTGCGTTTTGGTTTCCTAATCTGTAAAATTGAAATAATAATCTACCTCGCAGAGGTATAGTGAGGATTAAATGAATAAAATGAAATGAAATTGGGAAAATTTATGGTCCATAGTAAATAGTATATAAATGTTTGCTCTTATTGTTATAAATGTTTGCCTTCCTGGCAACTATGTACATTACAAACTAGCCAATCTCATACCTCCAAATGTGTGCCTATCTCCTCTCCTATAAGGTTCAGGTGGGCTTCCCAGGCTTTCATAGGCAGCAACACAAAGTCACAGATTGAAAGGTAAACTAAGTCCACTGGGAAAAGATAAGGGCCATTTGATGAGAACACTTGATTTGAATATCGAATCCATATAGCCAAAGGTAAGCTTAAAGTTGGGGATATAGAGTCAAAAGTTGGGAGTAAAACAGAGGCAGGGAAGAGCACAGAGGAAGGAGTAGAGTTCAGTATGACAGCATGCTAGAAACAAATGAGATGGTGTTCAGGGTGGCTGCTGCAAAGCTTCATCCCACTCCCCTAGATTCCCCACCCAACCCCATCAGGAAAGCCTCATGAAAGGCCCTGGTCAGGGTCTAGGATAATTTTGCAGTGGGAGACTGATTTCCATTACAATTTTTTTCTGGCTCTATAAAATCCCCATGGTATTAAGTACCATAGAAGAAGGAGCCAAGGTACCAATCAACAGGTATCTAATATTTCTATGTGCCCTGGCTTCCCAGCCCAAGTTTTTAGGACTAGGAGATAATATATAAGAGTAGGTAAAGATTTAGATTAACTTGGCTCAGCAAGGATTGATGGAAGGCAGGATGAATATGCAGAGATGGGAATAATTAGATGTCTTCTTCCATAGGATAGATAAAGATAGATAAATATGCTAAGGAAGACATATTTAAGTTTTATGCAGGAATGAATGGAGTAGATGTCTCATCTTTAGTACAGCCTCAATCCAATGATCACTGGTGCCTTTGAAGGTATTTTATACATGTCCACTGTAGTCTGTGTCTTTTCTAGGTGCTGATCATTGGGGTGTTTCTAATAATCAGAAATTTAGGGTAAATAATAGTCTGGAAGCTATAAGAGTTATGGTATGGTATACGTTGGGTGGTGAAGCAATGCTGTGAATTATATGATATTTTTGTGGCAGTAAGAAACATTGACCAGCTAAATTATTTCTAAGAAGTTTTTACAGGCTGGCATGGAAGCACAGTGACTTTTGCTTGTGTTTGTGGAGATTGAGGGACCATTTTGTAGAGCAGCTTCCTATTGCTTGTTTTTCTGTATAATAAAAAATATTGGCTGGCCTTTGTCTCTGATTCCTTGTAAGGAGCCTCTAAATCCTTGGAATTTCCCGAGTGAAAGGACTGTTGTCGTTACTCATGATAGGTCCCTCAATAGTTTCAAGATGGGGGCTAGCAGTGCTGGAAAGACACAACCATGTGATTAAGGTTTGGAGAGTTGAGTCATGTTATATCAGCCTGACCTCCCAACCTCTGGAGAGAGAAGAAGACTGAAGATTGAGTTCCATCATGTGGCCAATAATTCAATCAATCATACCCACGTAATGAAACCCCAATAGAAACTCTGGTCACCTGAAGCTGTACAACTGAACCTGCCAGATTGGTAATCATATATTTATGTGCTGTCAGGATGATGCATCCTGAAGACATGGAAGTGTCAGGTTTCCTCTAAGGTCTCATTCTGGTGCTTCTTCACTTCATCAATCCCAATTTATATCCTTTATAATAAAACTTTAATCACAAGTACAGGGCTTTCCTGAGTTCTGTGAGTCATTCCAATGAATTATGGTATTTCAAGGAGTACTAAGAAATCCCTGAAGGTTTGTAGCCAGTTGGTCAGAAGTGTGGGTGGCCTGGGTTACAATACAAGTTTCTAGGTCAATATTAGGATATTTGAAGTCATACTATGAAGTTAAATATGAAAAATCTATATGACTGTATGGACCAGTTTCAATGTAATTGAATCTTTTAATTTTTTAGTTCTAATGTTCTAGAATGAAAGTTTGGCTCAGCTAAGTCTATGAATTGTTCCTCTAACTTAGGTAAGCATTTTTTATCCAATTAGCTGAAAGTTTTAGTGCCATAGGCCTGAGGTAAGATAGCCAGGATTGGGGTAGAGGTGATGGAAACCTTCAACTCCCAGAACCCACTTCTTTTCTTAAGGTGATCATTTATTTGGGCTGCTATATAGTTAAACAGGGAAGGAACTTTTAAATTACCTGGTGACTTCTCAGGAATTTCAAGATATTTTTGACTGTTCTAGGGCTCTGCTTAGTAATTTCTGAGAGATGACCAAGTACCATGATAACGTGTCACAGTAGCTGGCCAAGGTGCATCATTTTGAGGGCATTCTTCCACTTTTCACTTGCCTTATGTGAGGCTCTAGGCACTGGAAGACATGGTATCACTGAGCCTCCCAGCAATAGATCTGGTCAGAAGGAGTGGGACATGGTCTCAGATATTAATAGCTGCCTGGAAGCCCCAGTAATTTTGATAGAGTGGCACTCATCAATTTTTCTTATGTTTGAATTCATGGACAAGAACTGAAATTCCATGGCCCAG
The DNA here is from genome assembly GCF_054371585.1 of Giraffa tippelskirchi. Taxonomy (NCBI): domain Eukaryota; kingdom Metazoa; phylum Chordata; class Mammalia; order Artiodactyla; family Giraffidae; genus Giraffa; species Giraffa tippelskirchi. Next base: position 157,423,712 of record NC_137275.1, read on the forward strand.
AGGCAACTGGTCTCATTCCTTAGCAGAATCAACAAATGGCACCATTGTCCCCTTGATGGGGAGGGCCATCAAGCACATTGGCTAGCACTCTCAGAAGATCTACACAATTCTAGATTACTGCTGACCCCTCTGCAGTTCATGCAATTCATGAGAGTAGGTGTGTGATATATTTTCTCTCAAATATGAAGATTAGAATAAAGTAGATTCCAGAAGTGCAAGTGAATTTCTCTGGGAGTGATGCTTGCGATATGCTGATGTATGTATGATGCTAATGAACAAGGGTTTGGTACTATACTCCCATCCTTGCTAACTGCATGGAGAGTGCCATCTGTGGGAGTTAGAACTTTCAACCTTATCTCTATCTTCCACTCCAGCCCTTCACTCATATAAGCAGTGGAAGACCAAGGAAACCAAGAAATTCAGGGAATTTTGTTCTAATATCACTCCCAACCAAAGGTTCTCAGAAGTTGAGTCAGATGGGGCATCTTTGAGGGTTCACATATTCTGAGCACTGTAGCAAATTGCATCCTGAAGTGCCCTAAACTGAAATAGACTGATGCTAGGCTACAAAATCCAGATATGGTTAGATGAGCAGAAGTGATCAAATTATAAATGTGAACAGGCTAGAAAATGAAGGTCAGCAATGTATGGGAAGGGTAGAGGCAAGTGGAAGAAAGAAAATCTGGAGGAAAATTGTGATCCGGAGTCCACAGGCTCATGGAGGCATTTTGTTTGGTATCTGTGGCTGTTGATGCAAGTATGCTGGAATCCAATAAAAGAGTCAAAGCAAAATGAATGTTCAGCTCTAGCATTATCAGTATCAAGTCTTTTCAATTCTACATCTTTATCAACTTGCAAATCTATCTGTCCCTCTCTCCTATGCAGTTTATTCCTAAATTCTAGAGATTATATCTCTTAAATACTTAATCTATTTCTATGGTGACCAGAGTGATACATCTAAAACATGAATTTGACTTAAGTACCTTCAACTCCTCATTTCCTACAGAATTAAATACTAATGTCAGATAGCATATAAGACTATTTATGATCTTGCCCTTTGCTTATTTCTCCATCCTCATCTCTCACCACTTCCCCCCTCTCTCTAGCCACAATGACCTATTGGTATTTCCTGGAACCTACTATTCTATTACATTCCTTCATGACTTAGTTCCTCTGGATATTGTCTGGAATGTTCTACTCTTTTATATCTTACAAATTCCTACTAGTCCTCTAAGACTTTGACTCTGTCTTTTCTGATCTACCAAGGCAGAGTTGAACATTCTTTCTTTACAGGTATCTTCTATTTTAGCACCTACTGCAATGAGTTGCAATGATTTGAAAATGTTTCTAGAGAGCAGGGGCCATGACTAATAAATTTCTGTGCCTTCAGAGCTTGGCACAGTGCCTGACACATAGTAGGATCTCAAACTATCTCTGAATAGGGAAGTGAAAGCTTTAAAAGCAGGAGGAACTTGTCGACGAGTTCATGTTGTTGATGATCTCTTGGATTCAAGATTTGATGTCTGAAGTATGTGATATTGATTCCTTCATTTATGCAACAAGTATTTATTGAACATCTACCCTAAGCGTGGCATGGGAATACAATGATAAACAAAAATAGTTGTGTTCTTCACTGCTTTCAGGAGTTGAGAATTTATTGGGGGAAACTATTATAGCATTTGTATAAATTACTAAATAAAATAGAACATATTCTGGGTTTGGCCCATCATGTTAGCTGGAGATTTTCTCTAACATAAGGCTTTCTGTAATATGGATAGGTCAAAGACTTTGCCTGTTGGGCTACTTTGGCTTTATGAATTCTGCAAGTTTCTCTAGTTCTTAAACTCATAAAACTACAACAAACTGGACTTCCCCAGTGGTCTGGTGGTAAAGAATTTTCCTGTCAATGCAGGGGACACAGGTTCAATCCCTGGTCTGGGAAGATTCCACATGCTGCAGGGCAATGTACCACAACTACTTCGCCTGCACTCTGGAGCCCATGAGTTGCAACTACTGTGTCCACGCAATGCAACTACTGAAGCCCAGGTGCTCTAGAGCTCATGCTCCACAAAAAGAGAAGCCACCGCAATGAGAAGCCCGTGCACAACAACAGAGTAGCCCCTACTCACTTCAACTAAAGAAAGCCTTCAGACAGCAATGAAGACTGAGCACAGCTAAAAATAAATAAATAAGCCAAAAATTAAAAAAAAAAAACTACAACAAATTAAAACACAACTTGTAAGACAAGTTGAACATCTTGTTTTAATCCAAGCAAAACTTTGTTTTCAGTAATATGTGGACTTTATATCAGTGACTTTATAGTTTACCAAATGCTTTTGTATTTATAGTGGTATCTGGTTTTGCTTATAGTCAAACCAAAGGAATATAGGGGAAGCAGTCAAAAATCAACAAAACAGGGTCACTTTATTACGCTGTAGGGACTACCTTTAGGCAATGAGACATTATCAATATATATATCCAAGAAAATAAAGACTCTAGACCCTGCTAAAAGCCAATATGAAACACAAGCTTTTAATCCAGGCAATGTTTTTGGAGGAGTGAAAGAAGCTGCCAGATCCTGACAGTTGAAAATAGAAAGAAGAAAAAAAAAAAGTAGCTCCTGTGAAAATCAGATATGAGGAAGTTCAAATAAACCCAAACCAGGTCCTACAGGGTCCTGTTATCTTGATATCCCCTGAGGGTTGGGTTTTGTTTCCTTGTCATTTGGGATTAGTACAAACAAGTGCTTATGAACAAGTACAAACTTGGAGTCAAAGTGACCAGTGATGTACAATCCGTTAGGTCCATTCAGAGGTATAATGGCCAGAATTACAGGGGAAAGACTGTCTGTCTTAAATGTCACTTAAGGCAGGGGTTTACTTTTCTTGAATTTGGCAATGCTGTTTTCCCTTCAGTCCCTCAACTGAAAATGATAACTAGGAATTGCTTCAGAACAAAGAAACAATATTCTTTTTTTATAGGTAGCATGCTGCTGTGGCAGAGACACATGGCCACAAGGATTAAATTATAAGGCCCTCATTTTTATATATAAAAAGAGTATAAACAAAGCACAAAGTAGAATCAAGCTGCAATTTCAGCTTGAGTCCAAAGTAGTTGACAATCCCTAAATTGAAGCTAGTTACGTTGCTTAATTAGCAGTTTAAAAAAATCATTTTATAAAAGTCATAGTATCCTGTACCAATTAGTCTATTAATATTTTCCCCCTTCCTGAGGGTCTCAGAGAAAAACAGTTTTCTTTATCACCTTTAAAAAATAAAAATCATAGGCTAGGTAGAGCTTTCAAGGTTTTTTCTAAGGTTTAGGGAAAGAAGGAAGGAAACTTGCAGTTCTTTCATACTTTGTTCCTAGATCTAAACAGAAACCTATTTTTCCCTTTTTGTGCACTAGTTTTTCCAAAAAAGAAGTTTTGGCTTTGGCCTAAAATCCTTCTGGAACCATACTCCTGTCCATTTAAATGCAACCCCAGGAAGGCTAGTATAGTGATACATTTCATCTACAAACTTCAGTGTAAAATAACTGGGTACAAAACGTTGGGTTTTTTATCTCAACAGTAGCCAATATCTATATACAAATGGGGATTGCTCTTCTCAAAATCAGACTCTCTCCATTTCCTAAATTCACTTTACCATTGTGGTTTGGTTACTTGTTTTTGATGAGCAGAGTTGCAGTTGGGATAATGGAAGGGAGTTCTTGCACTGGTTAGGTGACCAGGCAGGTTAACCAAGGAGCTCATTCTGGCTCCAGAAAGGGGAGTAGGTCATCCCTACTTGCCAGAACTGGATCATTCCCACTCCCTGACACTGGGAGCAGATCATCCCTACTCCCAGAAACTGGGAGTGGATCATCCTCACTCCCCGCTGAAGAAGGAAGGCAGTCATGGCCAAGCTCTCTGCCACCTGCGACTCTGGACTTGATTGTCCCCATAAGACCTTCAAAGGATCTGAATGTGACTGATTTCTTCATGTCTCCAAGCTTCCTGCAGATGGCAGAGCCCACGGTGGACAGGGCAGCTGATGTCTTTTGTTTCACGTAGGCATTGGAGACCTGAACGTCGTGCCAGCTCTTGGACAGATTCTGCCTCAGCCCCACTAAGGCTGTAAGGCTCAGCTTCCTCTTGAGCTCTATGCAGCGTCTCTCTTTGGCTGCCAGCGCTTGGCGTAGCGTTACAATTTCTGCCTCCAGTTTAGCGAGCTCAGATTTGAGCTCCTTTTGCTCTGCCTCCGTGAGATCCTCTGGTTCGGCAGTCGAGTGGGATTCATAAGGGCCTGCAGAGGTCTCTGTCAAGGCGTCTGGCATAGACTGAGAAAGATGATCTTCATTAAGAGAGTCCAGGTCCAGTTCTTGGAAGAGAGAGTCGAACGCGTGACCAGAGGAGAAATAGTCTTGGCCAGCAGAGTTGAAGTCTAGGCCTTCGGGGTCAGACTCTAGGGTTGGGTGGGACTCTAGGCAGGAGGGATCCATATCTTGGCTGGTAGAATGGACGCCTTAGCCAGTGAGGGAATGTCCTGGCTGCGGAGTAGATGCCTTGGTGTATAGGGTCCACTTCTGGCTAGGGTTGGGGGCGGGGGGTGGCTGGAGGGTAGGGTAGGTTGGATTGGGGTTGTGGAGGTCGGACTTCCGGCCTGAAGGCAGCGGAGGGTGGAACTTAGGCCCAGTACCTGCGCCTCCAGTATTCATAGTGGTTTCGACATCACAACGTCCCTGTGATGTAGGTACTGCAGCAGTTGTCAGGGAGAGGTATCTTCCCTCCTACCTCAGTAGGTGACTGGTTCTGGCCTTCAAACCAAATCTGACTCCGTGTACAGACCTCTTTCCATCACAGCAGCCATTTTAAAAACTCTGAAAATCAGTTGAACTTTTTTGTGCTAACAGATTTATAACAAAGCCTCATACATGAAATAAATAAAAACCGCCTCAAAGTGGGACAGGGAGTCTAGAACTCCAACTGGTACCCTCCCAATTTTCCCTTCCCAAGTTCCCAAAGGGGCCTGAGAAACTTCTGGCACCACTTATAAAGTGTATTTGAAGGCCCCTCAAAGCTCTTAAATTTAACAGTGCCCCCAAGGCATGAAGTATCAACAGTGCCAGAGGCTTGGGGTGGTGGAGCTTAGAAAGAGCCTGACCATTCACAACTGTCTGTTATTTTGAGGAAGAAAAGGGAGGGAGAATTAGTAAATTTATAAAAGTTGTGTCAAGTTTAAGCTTAAGAAAAGCAAAGATTACTGTACATTAGAATTTAAGAGAGAAGAAATACGATATATGCAGATATATGCATGGGTTTTCAATTTCTTTTTTTTTTTTTCTTTCTTTTCCAAGCATCCACTTTCATTTCTGAGGGCACGTCTGTCCACACACACGGTTATCAGTTGTGGGAGGTGGTCTGCACAGGAAAGTTGTAGAAGTAGTTGAACAGGCTCTGTCAGGGTGCCAATCTACCATATCCCCTACTTCAGTCAGAGCTGGTAACTTATAGAGTGGAAAAATCAGGACTTCAGTCCATTGAGGGCAGGTAGCTAGGTATCACTTAGCTCATTACCTGGCTGCCCATTCCCAGGGAATAGCCTTGAGCAGGTCTTAGTTTCTAGTGGTTTTGTTGGATATTCTGGTAATTCTTACAAGCATGATCTTATGGAATGTGATATGATCCTCAGCAGATTTCAGCAATTTGCCATACTCATGTCTATACAGCTACAGTGAAGCATCTAGCTGGGCATCCAAACCAACTACAAACCTTTGGCTTTATATTTAATAATCCTTTCATATAGCTCAGTAGTGTTTATTATTGGCTTACCTTGAAGCATGTACCTCCCTAGATTAAAAAAAATGAGGATTGCCCTTGTGGAAACATTAAGGCTGCTAAGGGATTTTCTTGTATGTATAAAGGCCTGAAAAGGGCAATAAGGACTGCTTAAAATCTGTTTTGTTCCAGAGGGTAGACTCTTCCTCCATTGCCTGCAGAAACACTAGTGATTTCAGGAATGTTCTAACTCTGAACCAGTACTCTTCTTTCAAAACTGAAGATGAAGGGAAAAGAAACCTCTGAATTAAGCTAAATAATGTGGAGCACACATTTGTCTATTCCAAGCTGAGATTCCAAGTTACTGGATTTGAGCATGCACTTGACTATCCTCTGAATTGTTGCAGCCACCAACCTCACTGCTTATTTTCTTATTTCTGTTTCCTCACCCTTTAGTTTAGTGTATGAAATCTTTTGTTAAGTTTGATTCTTTTTGTACAGTAATGATTTCTCTCATACAAAATTGACCTCTGAGCAACTTTGTTTCCAGATTCCAAATCAGAATATAGCCTCTGGAAGGGGGCCTCCTAACTAGTAATGTTCTGACCTGAGTAGACCTGGAAAAATAGGTAACACAATGAAATAATCCATTTTATTAGGCTTATGCATAACCACATACAAAAAACTCACGTATTTTGGAAACATATATCTATCAAATGAAATTTCGCTTGATTTATAGTGATTCTAAGCAACTATTTGAATAAACTGTTTTTTTAAGATGTAAAATACTGAGCTATTGCCTCATGACTTTAGAAGCTCACATCTCTAGATTAGACAATGAAATAATCTGTATTATACAGCAAGGCTCACAAAACTGTTCATCTGAAACTGAAAGCTTTCTGATGCTATTTATGCACTAAAAGGGGCTTCCCTGATGGCTCAGATGGTAAAGAACCTGCCTGCAATGTGGGAGAGCTAGGTTCAATACCTGGGTTGGGAAGATCCCCTGAAGAAGGGAATGGCTACCCACTTCACTATTCTTGCCACTGCAGTATTCCTGCATGGAGAATCCTATGGACAGAGGAGCCTGGCAGGCTACAGTCCATAGGGTTGCAAAGAGTCAGACACGACTGAAGCAACTCAGCATGCACACATATGTACTAAAACCAACCAAAATATTTGATTCAGTAACCTCTGAAAAGAGATCTTGAAAATTATTTTTATTCATACAGTGGTTTGCTATCTTTTGTTGCCAAGGAAGACATTATTGACCCATTTTTAGTAAAGAATAAAATTTGAATTATTTTTCTAGTAAGAGTGGTGGATTTATACCAATCCTTTGTAAAGGTAAATGATACAACAAAATGATTGTTTTTCTTTTACTGTTTAGAAGCCTATATATTATCTTTTAGAAATGAATTAGTAAAACTTGAATGTAAAAGCAGAGTTATAACCACTCACCAGGTCTAGGTTGTTTGGGGATGGAAGGAGTGAGATTGTATTAACTGATACTTGAGTCTAGAAATGGTTCAGGACTTGCACCAGTGTCAGCGATTTTCACTACTTCTTTTGTTGCACTGTGTTATAGGCTAAGTCACTTCAGTTGTGCCTGAATCTTTGTGACCCTGTGGACTGTAGCCTTCCACGCTCCCCTGTTCATGGGATTCTCCAGGCAAGAATACTGGAATGGGTTGCCATTTCCTCCTCCAGGGGATCTTCCCCACCCAGGAACTGAACCCACATCTCTTAAATCTCCTGCATTGGCAGGTGGGAAGTGCCACCTGGGAAGCCCCTTTCATAACTTCTTTTGTTATGAAAGGTCAATATAGAGCTTCCTAATTACATCAACTCTTGTAAAATAATCCACATTGGTGGTTAAGATTGCTTCTAAAGAAGTGATAACTCACCCTGTAGTCTGATCATTTGCACTGCTAGATTTAACCATAGTGATTTCCCTAGGGCTTTATTTCTATGATGACAGAACTATAATACTATCATGAATATTTTGTTCATTTTAGCTGAATACCAGGAAAAATGTTCAAATATTAAATTGGGCCTTAAAATAAGACATATAGTTGAAAACCTAATCCAGTCAGAATGTTTCAAGAGTAGGAGGAGAAAATTGGTAGTTAGGCTTTTCTTGTGGAAAGCCATAATATTATATTTGATTTCAGTTTATAAGTTATTTTCATAACTATCTCAAATCACAGCCCAGCTCCATCAGTAATGTATGCAGTGAGTCACCCTCCCCATAGATATTCTCCAGCATGAACTTATTTATTTGCTGCAGTTTACAGATGCTTGAGTTATTGGTAATAATCTTCACAGTTCAGCAGTTGAGTTGGTCTTCATTTAGAACCAGCATGGCATTTCCTTTCAGTAGTCCTTCTACATGGACTAATTAACTAAAAAAATAATGAGGTATATTACAGAGTAAGATTTTCCTCTCTGAAGCCCAAACATACTCTCAGGAATTAAATAGGAGCTTATTTTATTTGTAGGGTTATTCACTCTCTTTGGTGGTGTATATAATTGTAGCAAGAATCCCTGGAGGAATCAAATTAAAATTCAGAATCTGATTGAATCTGAAGAACTAGTGTTCTCCCTCCTCCATTTTGCAATAGATGATATGTATGAGATGAAGTGGCTTATTAGGAGGAATTTTGTGTGTGGCTCCTCAGATGGAGAAGAAGGGGAATTGACAGGGAGGTGGAAGGGTGAAAAGAAGGAAAAGGAAAATGATCAAAAGATATGGGAACTTCTCCAATAAAAATAAATTAATTAATTTTAAAAAAGATATAGGGACTTCCCTAGATTAAAAATGAATATTTTTCTTGTTGGGAATGTGAAGGCTATATAAAGACCTACAAAGGGTAGTTGGACTTCCCTGGTGACTCAATAGTAAAGAATTCGCCTGTCAATGTAGGAGACTCAGGTTCAGTCCCTGGGTTCGGAAGATCCCTTGGAGAAGGAAATGGCAACCTGCACCAGTATTTTTGCCTGGGAAATCCCATGGACAGAGGAGTCTGGCGGGCTGCAGTCCATGGGGTCACAAGAGTCAGACGTGACTTAGTGATTAAACAACAACAAAGAGTAGTAAGGGCTCTTTAACCATTATTTTGTTCCAGAAAATGGACTTTTCTTTTGATGCTTGCAGAAACATTAGTATTTTCAGGCATTCTCCCAGATTCTAAATGAGAAACTCTCATCTTAATGCTGAAGATAAAAGGCAAAGAAGCCCCAAAACTAAGCTAAATAAAGGGCAATATGAGCAGACTTTAGGGGGATTTTCACAACAGAATATGTTCTCATTTTTTTTTTCCAGTTGGATGAGGAAAGTATAGGGAACAGATTCTCCCTTTCCAGAAGTTTTTATTTTATTTTTTTCTTCTTACATGATGAAAGATAGTATGTTGGATGGTAAGTCCTGGGAGCGACAATAGGAAGTCATTCAAGAGAAGAATGTATGTGAAGCTGGTACTTGAGCCAGAAAAGACTTGGTTAGTTATAGGCTGAGAGAAATAGGTTGTCTGTGCTCTGCCAAGGAACCCAGGGTTTTTTGTGTTTCTCTAGTCAGCATCTAAAAACTAAGAGGATTCCTTAAAAAGGAAGCAGGGGATTATCAAAAGACATTTTGACACACTTGCTTCTCACTATCACCCTCTTCCCCAAGTAACACACTTCCTGAAGTACATGCAGTTTCAACAAAGGCACAGACTGCTGTTAAAATGTGTATAAGGGACCCAGATAACTTGACACTTTAACTAAGCAGGAAAATTTGTCTGGAGGATGTTGAGATTTTGAGTACACCTTCCCTCAAGTGACTGGACGCAGACTGAACATCTATAGAGAGAACAGATTAGAATCTCATGTAAAGGCTGGTCCTGAGCATAGAGGACTCCAAGAAGTAACTGGGGAGACTTGGCAGTGGAAGGTGTGCTTAAGTCCTGAAGCGTGGCCCTGAGGATTTAGAACTAGTGAAACATGGGGGCCAGAGCAGTTTGACTCACTTGTATCCATAGGCTGCAGAGGCCTGGGAACAATCAGGCTACTACCAACAGAAAATTCACAGTCTTTTAAAGGTTATGGCCATTGTGGTGAATTTGTTATAACACAAAAAGCCTAAGGCCTGGACTCTACTCCATAGTTGCTTAGCTGTTCTTGTCTTAAAACTGTCATGCCTTCTATTGCAACAGCATAATTACTTTATTTCCTTGATTCTGAAACACAATCAATTGTAAGACACATCTTCATTTTAATAAGAGATTTCTAGGAGGAAAAACCTGTATTAAATCCTGCTGATTTAATCATTCAATCCCAATTTGAGAAACATTAAAATGTCACAAAATGTGAATATTAGAAGTGAAGAAATACAGTAGTAATGAAACAAATTATAAACACAAATGGCTGTGCTTGATTCTTCTATTGGAATTTCAAATGGATCTTCATTTGCACTGGTTCCCCTTCTCTTTCTGAAAAAGGGACAGAGGGAAATGAGCATTTGTTAAATACCTGCTACAGTAATAAAAATAATGGTGATATCTAATGTTTATTGATTACTTACTATGTGCCAGGAATTGTTCTAAGTGCTTTCACATATGTTATTTCATTTAATCCTCATAATAATCTTGAGAGAGAGATATTAGAAATACTGCTAAACTCTGTGAGACTAGTTTCTCCATTTCTGCAGATCAAGAAACTGATAGACACAGAAAATAACTTGTAACATAGTTATTAAATAGCAAATTTGAAGTATTAATCTATAAACTGAGGGCTGCTTCATTTTTAAACTCACATTTAATCTTTTCATTATCTTCCTCAATTCTGAAAAATATTATGCACACAAAAGTATATATAATATACTCTAAAAATTATAACTATGTACTCACCACTCAACTAACAGTGTTTCCAGTGTTTTTGAAGCTTGATACATCATATCCATCTCATTCTGTTTCCTCCTCCAGTTAACCTCTACTCCAAATTTTGGGGTGATCATTCCTTTTTTTCTTCATAAGTTCATATCATCTTTGTGTCTATAAATAATGTATTATTTAGTTTTGCCAATTTTTGAACTTTATTTTTATTGAGGTATAATTGACATGTAACAGTTTCAGTTGTACAACATAATGATTTGATATTTGTGTATTGTTGATCCTTGAACAACATAGATTTGTACTGCACAGGTCCACTTATACATGGATTTTTTTCCCAGTAAATACATACTGTAGTACTGCATGATCCACAGTTGGTTAAATTCATAGTTGTAGAGCCACGGATACATAGGGCCAACTATAAATTATATGTAGATTTTCAACTGTGTGGGGATTGGCATCCCTAACCTCCATGTTGTTCAAGGATCAACTTTATTGTGAAGTGATCACTATAATAAGTCTAGTTAACATCTGTTACCATTTTTGAATGTTATATAAATGGAATCATACTTTATGTATTCTTCTGTAACTTGTCCACTGTTTTTAAGATTCATTCATTTTGGTATTATTGCTATAATTTATTCATTTTCACTGCTGTATAGTAGTCCTTGGTATGCCTATAACACAATGTATTTGAACATTCTGTCTATGAAAGTTCTTTACCAAGATACTGAGTGACTAGAAGGCGAGTTTTTCTGGTATACCACCCCAGATCAGAGGCCTGTCCTAAGTCTATTCCTGCATATACATTTAATGTTTTCTTGCACATGTGACTGCATTTGTTCACAGTAGACTCTTCTTTCTTGAAATGTATCCTGAAACATATTTGAGGTGTTATCTTTCCAGCCTCATTTCTTTCACTTCCCATCATACACTTTATACTCCAGGGTTAAATTATTGCAGTTCTGAAAACTTCAAGTTTACTGTATCCTCTTGCCTATAGGCATTGGCACATGTCACTCTTTCTGCCTGGAACAGTTATTTCCTGGCCAACTCTTGCCCACCTATCAGGACTTGTCTGGTTACAAAAACCATCTTCCACTACTTTCTGCTTTGAAGTTTCTCCTTGAATTAACAGAGGGAACTTCCTGCTGTCATCTCAAGGTTTAGTCAGAATTGGTTTTCTGGAGTATCCAAAATACTACTGAATAAAACTGCATAGTTATACTTGGTGCCTGTAAAGATTGTATGAAAGGTCTGTTTTGTATACTAGTAACTCTAATAAGCAGGAAATATGGAAATTCCGTTGTTAAAAAATGTCCTTAGGTTGGGGGTAGGACCCGAATCATATCCTTGTTGGTAAAAGTGAGATGGAAAAATACAGATTATTTTCATTTGCCTTCAGGTCTTTTGGCTAGAGTCCAGAAAACTTTCTCCAAGAGCAACAAGATAAAACCCACTTTCTTTTCCAGGAGTTTTTTCCTGGCATGGAAAGAAAATCTCTCATTTGTTTCCCTCTTTGTGTTTTTCTGACACAAGCTGCTTATCTGTTGGATATCTCACCAAGAAGTACCTGAAAGAATGAGTGGAGATGGCAAGTAAAAAATCATACATTTGGTTATATATTTTAAAAGAAATAGCCTTTTGATTTGTAAATAGTTTTAGATTTACATTTTTTTAAAAAGGAGTTTATGCAGACCATTTTTATTTGTAACACACATTTTAAAAATGTTTTTGTAATTAAAAATGTTATTGAAGTATGGTTGATTTACAATGTTGTGTTAGTTTCAGGTGTATAGCAAAGTGAATCAATTATACATTTACCCACTCTTTCTTAGAATTTTTCCCCATGTAAACCATTACAAAGTAATGAGTAGAGTTCTCTGTGCTATACAATAGGTTCTTATTAGTTATCTATTTTACATATAGTAGTATGTATATGTCAACCCCAATCTCCCAAATTTGTCCCTCTTCCCCTTATCCCCTTGGTAACCATTAAGCTTGTTTTCTACATCTATAACTCTCTTTCTGGTTTGTAGATAAATTTATTTGTATCTTTTTATAGACTCCACATATAAGCAATAGCATATGGTATTTGTCTTTCTCTGTCTGACTTCAGTCAGTATGACAATCTCTGGGTCTATCCATGTTGTTGAAAATGGCATTATTTTGTTCTGTCTTATGTCTGAGTATTATTTAATTGTATATATGTACTGTATCTTCCTCTTCTTTTGTTTTTTTGCCATGTTGTGCAGCATGCGGGATCTTAGTTCCCTGACCAGGGATCAAACCTGTTCCCCCACAGTGGAAGCACAGAGTCTTAATCACAGGACCTCCAGGGAAGTCCTTGTACCACATCTTCTTTATTCATTCCTCTGTTGATGGACATTTAGGTTGCTTCCATGTCTTGGCTATTCTTGTTGAACCATGGTTTTCTCCACATATATGCTCAAGAGTGGGATTATTGTGTCGTATGATAGCTCTATTTTTGGTTTTTAAAGGAACTTCCATGCTGTTCTCCAGAGTGGCTACACCAATTTACATTCCCACCAACAGTGCTAGAAGGGTTCCCCTTTCTTCACACCCTCTTCAGAACTTATTGTTTGTATATTTTTGATGACAATTCTGACTGGGGTGAGATGATACCTCATTATAGTTTTGACTTGCGTTTCTCTAATAATTAGTGGTGTTGACTATCTTTTCATGTGCTTTTTAGCCATCTATATGTCTTCTTTGAAGAAAGATCTTCTACTCACTTTTTTTTTTTTTAATAAATTTATTTATTTTAGTTGGGGGCTAATTACTTTACAATATTGTAATAGTTTTTGCCATACATTGACATGAATCAGCCATGGGTTTACATGTGTTCCCCTTCCTGGACCCCCCACCCACCTCCCTCCCCATCCCATCCTTCTGGATCATCCCATTGCCCCTGCCCTGAGCCCTTATCACATGCATCGAACATGGAATGGTGTTCTGTTTCACATATGATAATATACATGTTTCAATGCTATTCTCCCAGAACGTCCCACCCTCACCTTCTCCCTCAGAGTCCATAAAATTGTTCCATGCATCTGTGTCTCTTATTCTGTCTCGCATATAGGGTTATCGTTACCATCTTTCAAATTCCATATATATGCATTAGTATACTGTATTGTTGTTTTTCTTTCTGGCTTACTTCACTCTGTATAATGCGCTCCAGTTTCATCCATCTCAGTAGACGAATGGATAAGGAAGCTGTGGTACATGTACACAATGGAATATTACTCAGCCATTAAAAAAAATACACTTGAATCGGTTCTACTGAGATGGATGAATCTACTCACTTTTAAATTGGGTTATTTGTTTTCTTAATATTGAGCTGCATAAGCTGTTTGTATATATTTTTTTAGATTTACATTAAAGTTGCAGAAATAGTTCAGAGCATTCCTATATTCACTCACTCAGTTTTCTCTTATTAGTGTCTTATATTACTGTGCTACATTTGCCACATCCAAGGAACCAACACTGGCATATTTCTGTTAAGTAAATTCCACAATTTGAATCCTCTAATTATTCCCTGATGTCCATTTTCTATTCCAGAATTTCATCCACAGTACCACATTACATTTAATCCTAGTGCCGTTTTAGCTTCCTTTGGCCTGTGACAGTTTTTTGGACTTAAATTTTTTTGAGGACATTGGCAGTTTTTAGTAGTGTTAGTTGAGTATTTTGTAGAAGTCTATCAGTTTAAGGTTGTCTGATGTTTGGGAGAGAATAACCACAAAGGAGAGTGTCATTCTCCTCACATTATATCAAGGATACTATCAATATGACATCACTGAGTTTACATACTTTTTAATATCAAGTTAAATGGCTGAGTGGTGAGAGCATCAGGATTAGAGTCTGAAGACTGAATTAGGATCATGATTCTGTCATTTATTAGTTCATGACCTGGTAAAGTTGCTTAATCCCTCTGTTCCTTGTTTCCTTGTCTGTTAAGTGATAATAATGATAATATTTACCATATTAAATTAGTAGATAATTTTTACTGTATTAAATTGGATAATATTTACTGTATTAAATTAGTAGATACATGAAAAACACTTAGAGTAGTATTTAGCACAGAGGAAGTAGGGTATTGAGAGGGTAACAGGCAGGAAGGCCAGGGGTCTCTAAATGGAGGAAATAGGCAGCAAGTGTCAGACATTTTTTATTTCTCCCTTAAGCGGCAGGAGGAAACAAACTACAAGTGTCAGATATTTTTCCTTCTCCATACAAACTTAAAAGGAGGTTTCTCATAAAATTCTGTGTTGCCATGATGGCACCTGCTTCCACCTGAACTTAACTTTTCTTAAACCTTGAACTAACCAATGCATTTTTCTTATGGAAATGTTTTTATTAAGCTATGTTAACGAAGCTATGTATTTGCTTTGGAATTTGCCTTTCTTCAAAATGATTCCACCTAAAGACTAACTTTTTTTCTATTCTCAAACCTTGGGCTGATAATAGCTCAACAAACCAGTATTTATATCAATTGTTTTATGGCTGGGGGATGACACACCTCATGCCATCCTATCTCAAAAATGCATATTGGGGAGAGGGGTCTGGTGAAACTCCCTCAGCCTTGAGGTGTCTCTCTTATCTGATTAATAGCTTTCTAACAGACATAAAACATCCGGCTAAAGACTAGAAGGGGGGGCACTCTTTCTGCCCTCTCCTGATGTCTAGGTCAGAAGCTTTGTCTATCTCTTTTATACTTTAATAAAACTTTATTACACAAAAGCTCTGAGCGATCAAGCCTAGTCACTGGCCCCGGATTGAATTCCTCTCCTCTGGAGGCCAAGAATCCTGGCATTTTTCATGGTTCAGCAACAACCTTTCAGTATCAGTTTTGACTATTTTTTGATATTATTAACTAACATGAGGTTTGTGTATTTCTATTAATGTGTCCTCTGGTCTCTCTCACCCTCAGAAATTAAACTGTTGGTATTCAGTGGTAAAACAAAAATCACAAATAACCTGGGTTTTAAACTTTGAACATGGGAAGATCTTTGTCTTTTTATTTCTTAGAGTTTTGAATTATTCCTAAAATATTGTACATTGCTTTAAAATTTGCATTGTCTGCCAACAAAAATACTTCACAGGGCACTCCTTTGAAAGATTTTTATTCTCATTTTGTTTGTATAATTTAGTTATTAAACTTGTGCTATGTTCACTCACAATTTGAAAATTTTCTTCAGAATACTGTTTCTTTTAGTGATTGATCCACTGATATATTTCTGTTTCCCAGGCCAGGAGTGCAGTTCTGATTAAAAATCTATGAAAAAGAGTTATTACTATTTTCTTCCCTTTGGCCCAAGCAAAAGAATTACAGAGTTTATTTCAGCTTTTATTAGTATACAAATGAAGATTTATTTACTTTTTCACCACATAGTTAATGGTTGATCTGAATATCTCCAATAAGGGAAGTCAATTGCATTTATAAACTTGCATGTCCATTTTCTGATGCATTTTCCAATTTCCTATTTGAAATTCTCAGTGAGAATTAAACATATTTTTGAATTGAAATAATCCATGGGGTTGCAATCCATGGGGACACGACTCAGTGACTAAACAAGAGTAGTTGACTTACAATATTGTGGTAATTTCTGCTGTACAGCCAAGTGATTCAATTATGCATTCTTTTTAAAATATTCTTTTCCATTATGGTTTATCATAGGAGACTGAATATAGTCCTCTGTGCTATATAGTAGGACCTTGTTGTTTATTCCCAAGTGATAATTTTGAAAACTGATGATGAATATTAAAATATGTTCTTTTGATGTTAAGATTTTTGAAAATTCCATTGGAAACTTCACAAAATGTTTTATGCAAAATGAAATATGCATATTTTAAAATATTTTTGTCTAATACTTTATATTTTTACTGGAAATGGTGTAATCCTGGCTGTTAGTCTCTTTTCTTTTTGCTTTATTTCTTGGTAATTTTGGCCAATAGAATAGAGGCATTTGTAGAGAATCTGTGTGTATGTGTCTGTGTGTGTATGTGTATGCATGCGTTTGTGTGTGCAAGTGGGTGCTCAGGCATGAGCATACTCCTGTGTTGGATCAAAAAAAAAAAGAGAATTTCTGCGTTTACTTTTAGCAGCAGAGAAATTTTTCCTGAATACAATACCTACTATTACTCACTTGCTCTTTTAAGCACTTCACCTACTTTATCTCGTTTGGTACTTACAATAATCCTGTGATATCAGTACTCTTATTTTTCCTATTTTTACAGGTGAGGAATCTGAGACAGAGAGAGGTTGAATAACTGGCCCAAATTCACAGAGCTGATAAGTGGCAGAGCTGGAATTCAAACCTAGGTCTATCTGACTCCAAAGTTCAACCTCTTTACCATTTCATGTTCCCTGGAACATCCTTATTATTTTTCTCTTGAGATATGGTATATATAACTCTCATAATTGGAGAGGGAAATGGCAACTTGCTCCAGTATTTTTGCCTGAGAAATCCTATGGACAGAGGAGCCTGGCAGGCTACAGTCCATGGGGTTGCAAAGACTAGGACATGACTAAAGCAACCGAGCATGCACACATGCACACACATATCCTTCTAGGCTTAATTTTAAAAATTGAGACATAACATACATAAAGTGGTCAAGTTTTGAGTGTATATCTCAAGATAATTGTACATATGGACACATCCCCCCAAATCAAGACATGGAGTATTTCTGACACTCTAGAAGACTATCTCATGCCCCTTTCCAGTCACAGCCATTCTTCCCACAGAGGTAGTCACCAATCTGGCCTCTGTTAACATAAATTCTGCCTCTTCTTGGACAGTCTATAAATGGAATCATGTAATAAACACTTTTGTGTGTGTGTGTGTGTGACTTCTTTTATTTAAATTTATGTCAGATTTATTTATGTTGTTATGTGTTTATTTTGTTATGTCTTTTTTTATCGCTATATATAATATCCATTTAAAGCTAACAGTTCTTTCTAGCTGCAAAAGAAAAGTTTTGATTATACCCTGCCAGGCTTTTTTCTCTCTGTGCACATGTGATTGCTAGATTTGGATTATATATACATTTCTGTTTTATAACCTGTTATCTTCTCTTATCAGTTTATCATGAACATTTTCCATGTCATTAAATATACATTCTTTTATTATAATTTTAAAATACTTTAAAAACACTCTTATTTTAAAAATTGTTTTTGTGTCTGTATGTGTGGTGATGAGAGAATACGTAAATCACTCACAAGACACAAAATTCAAAAGATACTAAAAGATGTGCAATGAGAAATCTCCTATCTTTACCCTACCCTACCTGCTCCCCACCCCTACCCCAGGATCCATGTTGCTATTTTCTTTCTTTTTCTTAAAACTTTTTGCTTTATATTGTAGTATAGTTAATTAATAGTGTTATGCTAGTTTCAGGGGTACAGAAAAGTGATTCAGTTATACATACAGATGTATCTATTCTTTTTCAAATATGCCACAAAAGTTTTTCCCCTGGAGTGAAAGTTCTGACACATCAGGCTTCCCAGCCTGGGGGTCTGGCAATAAGAGAAGAAGCCCCCAGAGAAGCTGGCTTTGAAGACCAGTGGAGTTTATCCACAGGAATTACACAGGACTGGGGGAAATGGAAACTTCACCCTTGGAGGGCATGCACAAGAACCGGTGAGCACCAGGCCCCAGGGGTAAAAGCAGACAGGGCCAGACCTACCTGCCTGTATTGGAGAGCCTCCTGATGAGGCAGGGTCAGCTGTGGCTCACTGTAGGGACAAAGACACTGGCAGCAGTGGCTTTGGGATGTACTCATTAGTGTGAGCCCTCCCAACAGCCTGTAGTCTCCAGTGCTGGAAAGCCTCAGACCAAGCAAGCAACTTGGAGGAATCACAGCTCCACTCATCAAAAGACAAGCAGACTAAAGTAATTGAGCATGGCCCTGCCCACCAGAGGGACAAGACCCAACTCCACCCACCACCAGTCCCTCCCATCAGGATGCCTGCACAAGCCTCTTAGCCTCATCCACCAGAGGGCACAGAGCACAAACATGAAGAATTACCATCCTGCAGCCTGTGGAACAGAAACCCCAATCACAGAAATTTAGACAAAATGGAACAGTGGTGGAATGTATTCCAGATTAAACGACAAGGTAAAACCCCAGAAGAACAACTAAGTGAAGTGGAGATACGCAACCTTCCAGAAAAAGAATTCAGAATAATGATAGTGAAGATGATCCAGGATCTCAGAAAAAGAATGGAGGCAAGGATCAAAAAAATGAAAGAAATGTTTAACAGAGACCTAGAAGAACTAAAGAACAAACAGAGATGGACAATACAATGTGTGAAATGAAAAATATTCTTGAAGTAATCAATAGCAGAATAATTGAGGTAGAAGAATGAATAAGTGACCTGATATATATAAAAATATATTACATATATATATATAAATCAGAAAAACTCATAACAATTAACACCTCATCAGCAGAATGTGAGAGTGTTTATTTTCCTGTTCTCATTAACACTAGGTCATATCATTAGTCTACCAATTTAATAGGGAAAAATTACATTTTACTGTTTAATTTATATTACTTTAATTACTGCTGCTGCTGCTAAGTCGCTTCAGTCGTGTCCGACTCTGTGCGACCCCATAGATGGCAGCCCACCAGGCTCCCCCGTCCCTGGTATTCTCCAGGCAAGAACACTGGAGTGGGTTGCCATTGCCTTCTCCAGTGCATGAAAGGGAAAAGTGAAAGTGAAGTCGCTCAGTCGTGTCCGGCTCTTAGCGACCCCATGGACTACAGCCTACCAGGCTCCTCCGTCCATGGGATTTTCCAGGCAAGAGTACTGGAGTGGGGTGCCATTGCCTTGAACTTAAAAAAGATCTTCATTGGCCATCTGTGGCTTTGTTGTTTGCAAAATTATCTCCCTGTTTGAGTACAAAATCCTTGCTCTCATTTGTGCCTTCAATACAAAAACCCTGTTTTACCCTTTCCAGACAGTAAACTTTCAGTGTTCTGTGATAATTTTGACATATTTGCTTGACCACAGTTGGGGGAGGGGTTGTAGGAAGTCTAACTCCTTAACTGGATTTTCAACCTGTCTTCGTGTTTTTAGTCCCATTTTCATTCCACCACCCTCCTTTTTCTACTTCCAGAGACACCTGGGGCTGCCACTTCTTAAACCTTTTGGTAGTCATGCAATGTAACTTGCTTTGATTCTTGACTTTCTCCACTACCAGCTTAGGATTTGTCTTCCCAGCAAGTTACTACTCTTCCCTCTGCTTTCTTCATGTTTGTGGTGACTGTCTCCTCTCACCTCTTTGTCCTTATGGCTTGTGCCTTAAAAGTATGTAATTCCTTCTATTCTCATTTTGGTGAAATCATCGGAGGATGTGGAGTTTTAACAGAAGTCCAGAGTTGAATTTGTATCTTAAAGTTGAAAATGTTTTACTGGACCTTGTTAGATTGGTAAACACTACAGATGTCTCATAGACTCAGAAGGATTATAAAGGATAGCTGTATAGACCAGAAAACCTTGAAGTTGCCTATATCATTGTGAGGAAGACTCCTCTATTGAGGAAAATTGTTTCTATAACCTCTTAGAATATCTTTGCCCTGACATGCATAAAGGTACTAAACAGTTGGGTTGCTCATACAAAAACATTTAGGAACTTGTTCATTTGCATACAGTCTGATACATTAGACAGATACACATTTTTACATTCACAATTCAGGTTAAGCCTCCCAGGAATATAGCAAATTATTTAATAAGCGATGATGCATGAGCACAGATAATCAGAATGGAGAGTAGCTGGAACAGGGTCCAGAAGACCTTCTGCTGTGCTGTTTATATGCTGGGTCATGAGATGATATGCCACTGGGGATGTCAGTGAGGGAGAGGGGTGAGGAGAGGGGTACTCTGTAAAGGCTAATTGCAACTGCTATTTGCAAACTAGCACGGAAGTATTTTCATATTTTACAGTAGGTATTGTTATAATGGTACACATAACTAATTGTCAACCCTGAGCCTTTCCCTTTTACTTTAACCATATTGTCCTTATGTGAATCATTTACTCTCTTTAGGATGCTTTAGATATTACTTAAGCCTATGTTGTCTATTACTGCCTTATTTTGTTACTCAGTGTTTTATCCAGCTCTGCATATGATGTATCCCAACTGTTAGGCTCAAACACTCACCAGTTCCTGAGTCAGCCCTGAAAATGGCAGTCTAATCAACAATATCAATAACGTAGTGTTTGCTTTCCAACAAGAGTCCTGCTTGTCCAGACAGCCTCTGTTGTAGTTTTCCCTCCATCCCCTAATTTTGGCTTTATTTGTAGGGTAAGTTTTGCTTCAGTTTCGCTCCCCAGTGTACTCGGTACCTGATTTCTTTTTTTGCATTCCACAGGACTGGAAAAGGTCAGTTTTCATTTCAATCCCAAAGAAAAGTAATGCCAAAGAATGCTCAAATTACCACACAATTGCACTCATCCACACACTAGAAAAGTAATACTCAAAATTCTCCAAGCCAGGCTTCAGCAATACATGAACCCTGAACTTCCAGATGTTCAGGCTGGTTTTAGAAAAGGTAGAGGAACCAGAGATCAAATTGCCAACATCTGCTGGATCATCAAAAAAGCAAGAGAGTTCCAGAAAAACATCTATTTCTGCTTCACTGACTATGCCAAAGCCTTTGACTGTGTGGATCACCAAAAACTGTGGAAAATTCTGAAAGAGATGGGAATACCAGACCACCTGACCTGCCTCTTGAGAAACCTGTATGCAGGTCAGGAAGCAACAGTTAGAATTGGACATGAAACAACAGACTGGTTCCAAATAGGAAAAGGAGAACATCAAGGCTGTATATTGTCACCCTGCTTATTTAACTTCTATGCAGAGTACATCATGAGAAACGCTGGGCTGGATGAAGCACAAGCTGGAATCAAGATTGCCAGGAGAAATATCAATAACCTCAGATATGCAGATGACACCACCCTTATGGCAGATACTGAAGAAGAGCTAAAGAGCCTCTTGATGAAAGTGAAAGAGGAGAGTGAAAAATTTGGCTTAAAGCTCGACATTCAGAAAACTAAGATCATGACATCTGGTCCCATCACTTCATGGCAGACAGATGGGGAAACAGTGGAAACAGTGGCTGACTTTATTTTTCTGGGCTCCAAAATCACTGCATATGGTGACTGCAGCAATGAAATTAAAAGACGCTTGCTCCTTGGAAGGAAAGTTATGACCAACCTAGACAGCATATTAAAAAGCAGAGACATTACTTGGTCAACAAAGGTCCGTCTAGTCAAGGCTATGATTTTTCCAGTAGTCATGTATGGATGTGAGAGTTGGACTATAAAGAAAGCTGAGCACCGAAGAATTGATGCTTTTGAACTGTGGTGTTGGAGAAGACTCTTCAGAGTACCTTGGACTGCAAGGAGACTCCAACTAGTCCATCCTAAAAGAGATTAGTCCTGGGTGTTCATTGGAAGGACTGATGTTGAAGCTGAAACTCCAATACTTTGGCCACCTAAAGAGAAGCGCTGACCCATTGGAAAAGACCCTGATGCTGGGAAAGATTGAGGGCAGGAGGAGAAGGGGCCGACAGAGGATGAGATGGTTGGATGGCATCACCGACTCAATGGACATGAATTTGAGTAAACTCCGGGAGTTGGTGATGGACAGGGAGGCCTGGCGTGCTGTGGTTCATGGGGTTGCAAAGAGTTGGACACAGCTGAGCGACTGAACTGAACTGAACTTCCTTTGAATCTCCCCCTCCCCTGTCACTTTCTATAGTCTTACTACAAATGAGTAGATATAGTCTGGGATCATGTTGTAGCTACCTTTGTGGCTTTGAGAATACCTTCCACTTCCACTCTGCTCTGTACTCCTAGATTGCACTCCTTTGGTACTGACATTTGCCTAACTCATGGCCAAGAATTGCTGTGCCTTTTGGAATCTATGTTATAGGCTATGCAGCTGCTCCCACAGGACTATGTTTCATACCTTGAAGTGAGGAAATTTACCATCCTAAAGAAAAACAAAATGGTGTTCTATTAGCAGCTGTGTAGTGAAGAATCGTTAACAAGTTAGCTATCAAACAACTTTTCGCATACTTTATCACATACTGGCATTGTAGGTTCCCAGTTAAACAGACTCTCTGAAATATCTAATGGTGAAACTCACAGTGATCATATGGCACCCAGGTACTCTGGACATCCAATTAGCTTTTTAGTTCTTCTCTCTTAACTGTGAGAAGACAACTAAAGAATATCAGAAATTTGAGAAAAGCTGTGTACACAAAAGGAAGCTATTAATACCAAAACATGAAAACTTAAGTAATAACTTAGAAAACAGAGACAATGTAAGAAGAAGGAAAATAGTTTAAAAATGATCATTAATATTTTCATAGAGATAAGAGAAGATACTGTAATCTTGAAATAAGAGAACACTATAAAAGGAATATTTAAGGAATAAAAAGAACTCTTGAAAACTAAAAATATGATTACCAAAACAATAAACTCAGTTTAAAAATTAGGCAATGAAACTGAAAACATCTCTGAATGTAGAGCAGAAAATAAGGGAAATGAAAAATAAAAAAATAAAACATTAGTGTATCATTCTCACAGATTTAACAGCTGAATGTTAGGTTCCAAAAAAGAGAACTGCAAAAATGGAGGGGAGAAATTTGTCAGTAACTCAAGAAAATCTCCCAGAACTAAAGAAATCTGTTTCAATCTGATTTCATAACGGACTTCATTGTGAAATTTCAGAACTCAAAGCAAATATTGGTGGAGAGAGAGAGAGAGAGAGGGAGGTGTGAAATACAAGAGGCTAGGAATCAGAATGACTTCAGATTTTTCACAAGCAACACTGGAATCTGAAATGCAGTGGAACAGTGCCTTCAAGATTTAACCCATAATTCTATACTGAGCCAAATTATCGATCACCTGTGAAGATAGAATAAAGACATTTTAATACATGCAAGGTGTCATATTTTATTTATCATGTACCCTTTCCCAGAAAGTTACTGGAGGATATGCTCCACCAAAACAACAAAGGGGAAAACATAGAGTACATGAAACAGTTGATACAAATGAGGTCAAGAAATTCCCAGGATTGATAATGAGGGATGATCCCAGAATGAGAGTTATGTACCAAGGCATTGAAGTTAACTAGCCCAGATTGGAACATCTCAGAAGGCTCTGGAAGATATAATTGATTGATTACCTGATACATATGGATTTCTCAAGTCAGATTCACACTACTTGCAAAGTGCTAGAGATTAATTCAAACTTGGGAAATAAAATTAGGCCAGAGAGAAAGCCAAAAGCTGATTCAGACATGGGAGATTGCTCAGAGTAGGAAGTATCAGCATAGGAGAAGTACCAACTAATAATAGGAAAGGGATGCTTTTTCTCCAAGAGCCATGTATTCCACCTGGATCTTGGAGAAAGAACATCCCTTTCCTGAATGTGCATGTATTGGTATTTTATTCCTGTATAGCTTATTTCATCTTCACTTCTTAAGAAAGAAGTATGGCAAAAACTATTACAATATTGTAAAGTAATTAGCCCCCAACTAAAATAAATAAATTTATTAAAAAAAAAAAAGAAAGAAGTGGCCTTGAGAAATAAGTGACCAAGAATATAACAATTACGGTTTTATTATCACTTTCCATTAGGACCAAAACTGTCAATCCCCTGGGCCTTAAGTCTTAAAATTGTGTCCCTTCTATCTAGGTAGTTCCCCCCAAAAGACTCAGCTTTTCCAAAATGTTGTGATAGCAACTAGGGGCTTCCCAGGTGGCACAGTGGTAAAGAATCCATCTGCCAATGCAGGAGATGCAAGAGACCTGGGTTCCATCCCTGGGTTGGGAAGATCCCTGGAGTAGGAAATGGAAACCCACTCCAGTATTCTTCCCTGGAGAATCCCATAGACAGAGGAGCCTGACTGGCTACAGTCCATGGGGTCGCAAAAGAGTCGGACATGACTGAGCACACACATATTAGCAACTATGGGGTTTATGTAACATGTGAACATCCAGACAGCAATATCTGCTTTGGTGACTCTAGGTAATGGAATCTCTACTGCAACTATCATTTAAAGAAATACTATTAATACTATAGTCTTGCTACAACAAATAACTAATTAGATGGGAGAAATATCAATAACCTCAGATATGCGGATGACACCACCCTTATGGCAGAAAGTGAAGAAGAACTAAAGAGCCTCTTGATGAAGGTGAAGGAGGAGAGTGAAAAAGTTGGCTTAAGGCTCAACGTTCAGAAAACTAAGATCATGGCATCTGGTCCCATCACTCCATGGGAAATAGATGGGGAAACAGTGGAAACAGTGTTAGACTTTACTTTTTTGGGCTCCAGAATCACTGCTGATGGTGACTGCAGCCATGAAATTAAAAGATGCTTACTCCTTGGAAGGAAGGTTATGGCCAACCTAGATAGCATGTTTAAAAGCAGAGACATTACTTTGCCAACAAAAGTCCGTCTAGTCAAGACTATGGTTTTTCCAGTGGTCATGTATGGATGTGAGAGTTGGACGGTGAAGAAAGCTGAGTGCCGCAGAATTGATGCTTTTGAACTGTGGTGTTGGAGAAGACTCTTGAGAGTCCCTTGGACTGCAAGGAGATCCAATCAATCCATCCTAAAAGAGATCAATCCTGGGTGTTCATTGGAAGGTCTGATGTTGAAGCTGAAGCTCCAATACTTTGGCCACCTCATGCGAAGGGTTGACTCATTGGAAAATACCCTAATGCTGGGTAGGATTGGGGGCGGGAGGAGAAGGGGACGACAGAGGATGAGATGGTTGGATGGCATCACCGACTCGATGAACATGGGTTTGGGTAGACTCCGGGAGTTGGTGATGGACAGAGAGGCCTGGCGTGCTGCAATTCATGGGGTCGCAGAGAGTCGGACACAACTGAGCGACTGAACTGAACTGAACTGATCCTTTTCTGTGTCTGATTCTCCAGGAGGTGATTTGCTCATTTCCTTGTATCACGAACTTCATACTAATACCACTATTTTTCAGTCTTTCCACCTGAACAACTACTTCATTTAATACAGTGCCTTCAATAACTACATGAAAATTTATAGTCCTTTCTAAAAAAAGTTCTCTCTCAACCTCTATCTCTGTCTCACTCTCTTGTGTGTTGCTCTGAGCTTTCCTACACAGGTAGGAGGGGTATTTGGACCCCCACTTTTTGAAAATAGATTCCAGGTTTTGAAAAAAGACTGTTTAGAGCATTGTCTTAGCTTGGGCTGCTACAACAAAATACCATAGACCAGGTGACTTATACAACAGATATTTATTGGTCACAGTTCTGTAGGCTAGGAAGTCCAAGATCAGGGTGCCAGCAGATGTGATTCTTGGTGAGAACTCTCTTCCTGGCTTGCAGGGCTCTCTTCAACAGAGAGAAAAATCTCTTGGGTCTCTTCTTAATGAGGATGCTAATCCTATCATATGGCCTTACTCTCATATGGCCCGACTTCATCTAAACCTACTAACCTCCCAAATGCCTACTTCCAGATACCATCGCCTTGGCCATTAGGGCTTCAACATATGAATTTGGAGGGGACACAAACATTGAGGCTATAATAATGCTTAGAAGCCATTACATTTTCTTTTTCTGTGAGCTTCATCAAAAATCCTGGCCACAGTCACTTGTGCAATTACTAACTGACTAATTCATATCCACTATTTTTATTTATTTATTTTATTTTTGACTGTGTTAGGGTTTTGTTGCTTTTAGTTGCAGCTAGCAAAGCTACTCTTCGTTACCATGCATAGGCTTCTCATTGCAGTGGCTTCTCTTGTTGTGAAGCACTGGCTCTAGACACCCTTGGGGTTCAGTGCTTGCAGCTTGTGGGCTTTAGAGCACAGGCTCAATAGTTGTGGCACACAGGCTTAGTTGCTCCACTGCCTGTGGAACCCTGCTAGAACAGGGATTGAACTTGTGTCCTCTGCATTGGCAGGCAGATTCCCATCCACTGTGCCACCAGGAAAGTCCCACATCCACTATTCATAGAGCAGTACTTCTTCTTTTTTTTTAAGTTGAAATATCATTGGTTTACAGTATTGTATTATTTTCAGGTGTACAGCAAAGTGTTTCATTTATACATATTTTTTTCAGATTATTTTCATTAGAGATTATTATAAGATTGACTGTAGTTCCCTGTGTTATGCAGTAAATCTTTGCTGCTTATCTATTTTATGTATAGTAGCTTATATCTGTTAATCTTTTATTCCTAATTTATCCCTCCTCCAGTTCCTTTCCCCTTTAGTAACCATAAGATTATTTTCTCTACTTGTGTTTTGTATATAGATTCATTTGTATTATTTCTTAAGGCTCCACATGTAAGTGATATATGCTGTCTTTCTCTGTCTGACTTATTTCACATACTATGATATTCTCTAGGTCCATCCATGTGCCTGCAAGTAGCAATATTTCTTTCTTTTTTATGTCTGTTGATTGGTGCTTGGGTTATATCCATGTCTTGGCTATTGTAAAGAGTGATGCTATGAATATTGGGGTGCATATATTTTTTTGAATTAGAGTTCTCATTTTTTCTAGTTGTATGCCTGGGAGTGGGAATGCTGGATCAGATGGTAGCTCTAATTTTAGTTTTTAAAGGAACCTCCATACTGTTGTCCATAGTGGCTTACCAGTTTACATTCCCACCAACAGTGTATGAGGGAATTTTTTTCCACACCCTCTTCAGCACTTATTACCTGTAGACTTTTTGTGAATAGTCACTCTGACTGGTGTGAGGTACTGCTTCATTGCTGTTTTGATTTAGAGCGAGCTAAGTCTCACCCGCTAGTGAAGTCACACTCAAAATTCTCCAAGCAAGGCTTCAACAGTACATGAACTGTGAACTTCCAGATGTTTAAGCTGGTTTTAGAAAAGGCAGAGGAACCAGAGATAAAATTGCCAACATCCGTTGGATCATTGAAAAATGATCCGTTGGATCATTTGAAAAGACCCTGATGCTGGGAAAGATTGAAGGTGGGAGGAGAAGGGGACGACAGAGGATGAGATGGTTGGATGGCATCACCAACTCGATGAACATGAGTTTGAGTAATCTCTGGGAGTTGGTGATGGACAGGGAGGCCTGGCGTGCTGTAGTCTATGGGGTTTCAAAGAGTTGGACACGACTGAGTGACAGCTGAACTGAACTGAAGTCACTTCAGTTGCCTCAACTCTGTGTGAACCTATGGACTGTAGCCTGCCAAGCTCCTCTGTCCATGGGATTCTCCAGGCAAGAATACTGGAGTGGGTTGCCATGCCCTCCTCCAGGGGATCTTCCTGACCTGGGGATCGAACCCCAAATCTCTTATGTCTCTTTCATTGGCAGGCAGGTTCTTTACCACCAGCCCCACCTGAGAAGCCCTTCATTTAGAGCAGTGCTTCTTTAACTTTAGTGTAAATAGAGTTGACCTGATGGAATTTTATTACAATGCAGATGATTCCAATTATGGGATAAAATTTGAGAGTCTCGATCTGAGAGTCTCGATGTAATATTCTCCTAGGAAATGCTACTGTTACGGTATAGGGATGATGCTTTGAATAGTAAGGGTATCAGTTCAGTTCAGTCACTCAGTCATGTCCGACTCTTTGCAACCCCATGAATTGCAGCACGCCAGGCCTCCCTGTCCATCACCAACTCCCAGAGTTTACCCAAACCCGTGTCCATCGAGTCAGTGATGCCATCCAACCATCTCATCCTCTGACGTCCCCTTCTCCTCCTGCCCCCAATCCTTCCCAGCATTAGGGTCTTCTCCAATGGGTCAACTCTTCGCATGAGGTGGCCAAAGTATTGGAGTTTCAGCTTCAACATCAGTCCTTCCAATGAACAACCAGGACTGATCTCCTTTAAGATGGACTAGTTGGATCTCCTTGCAGTCCAAGGGACTCTCAAGAGTCTTTTCCAATACCACAGTTTAAAAGCATCAATTCTTCGGTGCTCAGCTTTCTTCACCATCCAACTCTCACATCCATACATGACCACTGGAAAAACCATAGCCTTGACTAGACGGACCTTTGTTGGCAAAGTAATGTCTCTGCTTTTCAATATGCTATCTAGGTTGATCATAACCTTCCTTCCAAGGAGTAAGCGTCTTTTAATTTCATGGCTGCAATCACCATCAACAGTGATTTTGGAGCCCCCCAAAATAAAGTCTGACACTGTTTCCACTGTTCCCCATCTATTTCCCATGAAGTTATGGGACCAGATGCCATGATCTTAGTTTTCTGAACGTTGAGCTTTAAGCCAACTTTTTCACTCTCCTCTTTCACTTTCATCAAGAGGCTCTTTAGTTCTTCTTCACTTTCTGCCATAAGGGTGGTGTCATCTGCATATCTGAGATTATTGATATTTCTCCCGGCAATCTTGATTCCAGCTCGTTTCTTCCAGCCCGGCGTTTCTCATGATGTACTCTGCATATAAGTTAAATAAGCAGGGTGACAATATACAGCCTTGACGTACTCCTTTTCCTATTTGGAACCAGTCTGTTGTTCCATGTCCAGTTCTAACTGTTGCTTCCTGACCTGCATACAGGTTTCTCAAGAGACATGTCAGATGGTCTGGTATTCCCATCTCTTTCAGAATTTTCCACAGTTTACTGTGATCCACACAGTCAAAGGCTTTGGCATAGTCAATAAAGCAGAAATAGATGTTTTTCTGAAATTCTCTTGCTTTTTCGATGATCTAGCGATGTTGGCAATGTGATCTCTGGTTCCTCTGCCTTTTCTAAAACCAGCTTGAACATCTGGAAGTTCAAGGTTCACGTATTGCTGAAGCCTGGCTTGGAGAATTTTGAGCATTCCTTTACTAGCGTGTGAGATGAGTGCAATTGTGCAGTAGTTTGAGCATTCTTTGGCATTGCCTTTCTTTGGGATTGGAATGAAAACTGACCTTCTCCAGTCCTGTGGCCACTGCTGAGTTTTCCAGATTTTCTGGCATATCGAGTGCAGCACTTTCACAGCACCATCTTTGAGGATTTGAAATAGCTGAACTCGAATTCCATCACCTCCACTACCTTCGTTCATAGTGATGCTTTCTAAGGCCCACTTGACTTCACATTCCAGAATGTCTGGCTCTAGGTGAGTGATCACACCATCGTGATTATCTGGGTCATGAAGATCTTTTTTTGTACAGTTCTGTGTATTCTTGCCACCTCTTCTTAATATCTTCTGCTTCTGTTAGGTCCATATGATTTCTGTCCTTTATTGAGCTCATCTTTGCATGAAATGTTCCCTTGGTATCTCTAATTTTCTTGAAGAGATCTCTAGTCTTTCCCATTCTGTTGTTTTCCTCTATTTCTTTGCATCGATCACCGAGGAAGGCTTTCTTATCTCTCCTTGCTATTGTTTGGAACTCTGCATTCAGATAGGAATATCTTTCCTTTTCTCCTTTGCTTTTCACTTCTCTTCTTTTCCCAGATATTTGTAAGGCCTCCTCAGACAGCCATTTTGCTTTTTTGCATTTCTTTTCCATGGGGATGGTCTTGATTCCTGTCTCCTGTACAGTGTCACGAACGTCTGTCCATAGTTCATCAGGCACTCTGTCTATCAGATCTAGTCCCTTAAGTCTATTTGTCACTTCCACTGTATAATCATATAATCACAAATACTCAGAACTATTTATTTTGACCATCACCATATGGTTAATGGTGGCCATATTGTCACCATATGGTTAACCAAAATCAGATTGATTATGTTCTTTGTAGCCAAAGTTGGAGAGGCTCTATACAGTCAGTAAAAACAAGATTGTGTCTCAGATCATCAGCTCCTTATTGCAAAATTCAGGTTTAAATTGAAGTAAGTTCGAAAAACCACTAAGCCATTCAGGTATGACCTAAACCAAATCCCTTAGGGTTTTACAGCAGAGATGATGAATAGATTCAAGAGATTAGACCTGGTAGACAAAGTGCCTGAAGAACTACGGATGGAGGTTTGTAACACTATAGAGAAGGTGGTGAGCAAAAACCATCCCAAAGAAAAAGAAATGCAACAAGGGAAAGTGTTTATCTCAGGAGGCCTTAAAAATAGCTGAGGAAAGAAGAGAAATGAAAGGCAAGGAGAAAAGCAGATATATTCAACTGAGTGCAGAGTTCCAGAGAATAGCAAGGTGAGATAAGAAAGCCTTCTTAAGTGAACAATGCAAAGAAATAGAGAAAAACAATAAAATGGGCAAGACTAGAGATGTCTTTAAGAAAACTGGAGCTATCAAGGGGACATCTCATGGAAGAATGAGCATGAGAAAAGAAATTGTAAGGACCTTACAGAAGCAGAAGAGATTAAGAAGAGGTGGGAAGAATACACAGAACTATGCAAAAAAGGTCTTAATGACCCAGATAACCATGACAGTATGGTCACTCACCTAGAGCCAGACATATTGGAGTGTGTAGTTAAGTGTACCTTAGGAAGCATTACTACAAACAAAGATAGTGCAGGTGATGGAATTCCAGCTGAGCTGTTTCAAATCCTAAAAGATGATACTTTTAGGATTATCATCTAGTTAAAGTGCTGCAGTCAATATGGAGCAAATTTGGAAAACTCAGCATTGGCCATCAGGACTGGAAAAGGTCAGTTTTCATCCCAATCCCAAAGAAGGGCAATGCCAAAGAATGTCCAAACTACTGTACAGTTGCACTCATTTCACATGCTAGCAAAGTAATGCTCAAAGTCCTTCAAACTAGGCTTCAGAAGTGCGTGAACTGAGAACTTAGATGTACAAGCTGGGTTTCAAAGAGGCAAAGGAACCAGAGATCAAATTGCCAACATCCATTGGATCATGGAAAAAGCAGGAGAATTTAAGAAAAACATCTACTTTTCCTTTGACTACGCTAAAGCCTTTAACTGTGTGGATCACAACAAACTGTGGGAAACTCTTCAAGAGCTAAGAATACCAGACCACCTTTCCTGTCTCCTGAGAAACTTGTATGCATGTCAAAAAGCAACCGTTAGAACCGGACATGGAACAACAGACTGGTTCAAAATTGGCAAAAGAGTACAACATGGCTGTGTATTATCATCCTGCTTATTTAGCTTCTGTGCAGAGTACATTATGTGAAATGCTAGACTGGATAAGTCACGAGCTAGAATCAAGGTTGCCAGGAGAAATATCAATAACCTTAGATATGCAGATGACACCACCCTTATGGCAGAAAGTGAAGAGGAACTAAAGAGCTTCTTGATGAAAATGAAAGAGGAAAGTGAAAAAGCTGGCTTAAAACTCAACATTCAAAAAACTAAGATCATGGTATCCAGTCCCATCAGTTCAGTTCAGTTCAGTCGCTCAGTCGTGTCCGACTCTCTGCGACCCCATGAATTGCAGCACGCCAGGCCTCTCTGTCCATCACCAACTCCAGGAGTCTACCCAAACCCATGTTCATCGAGTCGGTGATGCCATCCAACCATCTCATCCTCTGTCGTCCCCTTCTCCTGCCCCAATCCTACCCAGCATTAGGGTCTTTTCCAATGAGTCAACTCTTCGCATGAGGTGGCCAAAGTATTGGAGCTTCAGCTTCAACATCAGACCTTCCAATGAACACCCAGGATTGATCTCTTTTAGGATGGATTGATTGGATCTCCTTGCAGTCCAAGGGACTCTCAAGAGTCTTCTCCAACACCACAGTTCAAAAGCATCAATTCTGCGGCGCTCAGCTTTCTTCACTGTCCAACTCTCACATCCATACATGACCACTAGAAAAACCATAGCCTTGACTAGACGGACTTTTGTTGGCAAAGTAATGTCTCTGCTTTTCAATATGCTATCTAGGTTGATCATAACCTTCCTTCCAAGGAGTAAGCGTCTTTTAATTTCATGGCTGCAGTCACCATCAGCAGTGATTCTGGAGCCCAAAAAAGTAAAGTCTAACACTGTTTCCACTGTTTCCCCATCTATTTCCCATGGAGTGATGGGACCAGATGCCATGATCTTAGTTTTCTGAACGTTGAGCCTTAAGCCAACTTTTTCACTCTCCTCCTTCACCTTCATCAAGAGGCTCTTTAGTTCTTCTTCACTTTCTGCCATAAGAGTGGTGTCATCTGCATATCTGAGGTTATTGATATTTCTCCCGGCAATCTTGATTCCAGCTTGTGTTTCTTCCAGCCCAGCGTTTCTCATGATGTACTCTGCATATAAGTTAAATAAGCAGGGTGACAATATACAGCCTTGACGTACTCCTTTTCCTATTTGGAACCAGTCTGTTGTTCCATGTCCAGTTCTAACTGTTGCTTCCTGACCTGCATACAGGTTTCTCAAGAGACATGTCAGATGGTCTGGTATTCCCATCTCTTTCAGAATTTTCCACAGTTTACTGTGATCCACACAGTCAAAGGCTTTGGCATAGTCAATAAAGCAGAAATAGATGTTTTTCTGGAACTCTCTTGCTTTTTCGATGATCCAGCGGATATTGGCAATTTGATCTCTGGTTCCTCTGCCTTTTCTAAAACCAGCTTGAACATCTGGAAGTTCAAGGTTCACGTATTGCTGAAGCCTGGCTTGGAGAATTTTGAGCATTCCTTTACTAGCATGTGAGATGAGTGCAATTGTGCAGTAGTTTGAGCATTCTTTGGCATTACCTTTCTTTGGGATTGGAACGAAAACTGACCTTTTCCAGTCCTGTGGCCACTGCTGAGTTTTCCAAATTTGCTGGCATATTGAGTGCAGCACTTTCACAGCACCATCTTTGAGGATTTGAAATAGCTCAACTGGAATTCCATCACCTCCACTAGCTTTGTTCATAGTGATGCTTTCTAAGGCCCACTTAACTTCACATTCCAGGATGTCTGGCTCTAGGTGAGTGATCACACCATCGTGATTATCTGGGTCATGAAGATCTTTTTTGTACAGTTCTTCTGTGTATTCTTGCCACCTTTTCTTAATATCTTCTGCTTCTGTTAGGTCCATACCATTTCTGTCCTTTATCGAGCCTATCTTTGCATGAAATGTTCCTTTGGTATCTCTAATTTTCTTGAAGAGGTCTCTAGTCTTTCCCAATCTGTTGTTTTCCTCTATTTGTTTGCACTGATCGCTGAGGAAGACTTTCTTATCTCTCCTTGCTATTCTTTGGAACTCTGCATTCAGATGAGAATATCTTTCCTTTTCTCCTTTGCTTTTCGCTTCTCTTCTTTTCCCAGCTATCTGTAAGGCCTCCTCAGTCAGCCATTTTGCTTTTTTGCATTTCTTTTCCATGGGGATTTTCTTGATCCCTGTCTCCTGTACAATGTCACGAACCTCTGTCCATAGTTCATGGCATCATGAACCAGTCCCATCACTTCATGGCAAATGGGAAAAAGTGGAAGCAGTGACAGACTTATTTTCTTGGGCTCCAAAATCATTGCTGACAGTGACTGCAGCCATGAAATTAAAAGACTGTTGCTCATTGGAAGGAAAGCAATGACAAACCTAGACAACGTATTCAAAAGCAGAGACATCTTTTTGCCAACAAAAGTGTGTATAGTCAAAGTTTTGATTTTTCCAGTAGACATATATGGGTGTGAGTGCTGGACCATAAAGAAGACTGAATGCCAAAGAATTGATGCTTTCAAATTGTGGTACTTAAGAAGACTCTTGAGAGTCCCTTGGTCAGCAAGGAGATCAAACAAGTCAATCTTAAAGGAAATCAACCCTGAATATTCATTGAAAGGACTGAAACTGAAGCTCCAATACTTTATCCACCTGATGTGAAGAGCCAGTTCATTAGAAAAGACCCTGAAGCTGGTTAAGATTGATGGCAAAAAGAGAAGGGAGCATCAGTGTATGAGATGGTTAGATAACATCACCGACTCTATGGACATGAATTTGAGCAAACTCCGGGAGTTAGTGGAGCACAGGTTGTAGCATGAGGTTCATGCTAAAATCCATGAGGTCACATAGAGTCAGACAGGATTTATTGACTAAACAACAACAATAACAACTTATTTTGAAATTTGGGAGAGAAAGGATTGGGATTTTGTTTAAAAGTACCTAATATGGGACTTCCTTGGTGGCTCAGTGGTAAAGAATCTGCCTGCCAATGCAGGAGACATGGATCCCTGGTCTGGGAAGATCGCAACTGCCACGTAGCAAATAAGCCCGTGACCCATTATTTTGATTGTATTGTATTTAATGACCCATTAAATTGATTGTATGACTGCTGTGTTATAAATTACCACCTGAGAAACATAAATCTAACACAGTCACACTTATTTATTTATAAATAATAAATATTTGTTATTCAATATTTGGCTGTTCTGGGTCTTCATTGCTGTCAAGCTTTTTCTCTAGTCGAGGCAAGCAAGGGTTACTCTCTAGTTGCGGTGAGAGGGCTTCTCACTGCCGTTGTTTCTCTTGTTGCAGAGTATGGTCTCTGGGCTCACATGCTTCAGTAGTTATGGCTTGTGTGCTCAGTACTTGTGCTGCCAGGCTCTTGAGCACAGGCTCAATAGTTGCTGTGCATGGGCTTAGTCTCCTCATGGCATGCTGGATCCTCCCAGATCAGGGATCAAACCTGTGTCTCCTGCATTGGCAGGCAGATTCTTTACCACTAAGCCACCAGAGAAGCCCTAGTGCAGCCACTTTATTTTACAAATGAGGAACAAGTATGGAGAGGTAAAGAGCTCAAAATCACACAGCTATGAAAAGTAGAACTCAGAGCTAGAATTCAGATATCAGACTTCTTAGTCCAGTGATATGTTTGCCATGGCATACTCTATATCTGTTTGATTTTTCTTAGGGTGTTTTCTCTCAGAGCAAAATGGTCCATTTATAAGGACTGGATTGCCTAACTGGTTGAAACATATTGAAGGGTACAAGTGTCATTTCCTCAAATGAACCACTAGATGGTAGTGTGGACTCTCATGATGGCCTCTTCAGCTGATCCAAGGTGAATTCAGATTTGTATATTTGCAAACTTGTAATGTTTTACCTACTGATATTTCCCTGCCAATTCACAGAGCTTTATTCCTGTCCTGAAAGAACTTTTTCACATGATTTTGCAAGCAGGCTACATTTTTTAATTTGCTACATCTTTTTCAATCTGTGTGGAAGAGAGATTTAGGAAAATAAATACTTATTGCTTCTGATATCCCCCAAAGGACCTCATTTTATATTCAGTATGTCTTTCTTTCATATATTCTTTTTATACGACTTTTAAAAAATTTTTTTATTTTATTTTAATTGGAGGCTAATTACTTTCCAATATTATGGTGGTTTTGCCATACATTCACATGAATCAGCCATGGTTGTGCATGTGTTCCCCATCCTGACCCTCCCTCCCACCTCCCTCCCTATCCCATCTCTCAGGGTCATCCCAGTGCACCAGCCCTGAGCACCCTGCCTCATGCATTGAACCTGGACTGGCGATCTATTTCACATATGATAATATACATGTTTCAATGCTATTCTCTCAAATCATCCCACCCTCGCCTTCTCCCACAGAGTCCAACAGTCTGTTCTTTACATCTGTGTCTCTTTTGCTGTCTCGCATAAAGGGTCATCGTTACCATCTTTATAAATTCCATATATATGCATTAATATACTGTATTGGTGTTTTTCTTTCTGACTTACTTCACTCTGTATAATAGGCTCCAGTTTCATCCACCTCATTAGAACTGATTCAAATAATTCTTTTTAATAGCTGAGTAATATTCCATTGTGTATATGTACCACAGCTTTCTTATCCATTCGTCTGCTGATGGACATCTAGGTTGCTTCCATGTCCTGGCTATTGTAAACAGTGCTGTGCTGAACATTGGGGTACACGTGTCTCTTTCAATCCTGGTTTCCTCGGTGTGTATGCCCAGCAGTGGGATTACTGGGTCATATGGCAGTTTATTTCCAGCTTTTTAAGGCATCTCCACTGATCTCCAGTAGCATATTGGGCACCTAACGACCTAGGGAGTTCCTCTTTCAGTATCCTATCATTTTGCCTTTTCAAACTGTTCATGGGGTTCTCAAGACAAGAATATTGAAGCAATTTGCCATTCCCTTCTCCAGTAGACTACATTCTGTCAGACCTCTCCACCATGACCCGTCCATCTTGGGTGGCCCCACACAACATGGCTTAGTTTCATTGAGTTAGACAAGGCTGTGGTCCATGTGATCAGACTGGCTAGTCTTCTGTGATTATGGTTTCAGTGTGTCTGCCCTCTGATGCCCTCTCACAATGCCTACCGTCTTACATGGGTTTCTCTTATCTTGGACGAGGGGTATCTCTTCACGGTCACCCCTCCTGACCTTGAACGTGGAGTAGCTCCTCTCAGCCCTCCTGCGCCCGTGCAGCCGCCACTCCTTGGATGTGGGGTAGCTCCTCTCGGGCGCTGCCCCTGACCTCGGACATGGGGTAGCTCGTCCGGGCTGCTGTCCCTGACCTCGGATGTGGGGCAGACTGTGGAAAATTCTGAAAGAGATGGGAATGTCAGACCACCTGACCTGCCTCTTGAGAAATGTGTATACAGGTCAGGAAGCAACAGTTAGAACTGGACCTGGAGCAACAGACTGGTTGCAAATAGGAAAAGGAGTACATCGAGGCTGTATATTGTCACCCTGCTTATTTAACTTATATGCAGAGTACATTGTGAGAAACGCTGGGCTGGATGAAGTACAAGCTGGAATCAAGATTGCTGAGAGAAATATCAATAACCTCAGATATGCAGATGACACCACCCTTTTGGCAGAAAGTGAAGAGGAACTAAAAAGCCTCTTGATGAAAGTGAAAGAAGAGAGTGAAAAAGTTGGCTTAAAGCTCAACATTCAGAAAACTAAGATCATGGCATCTGGTCCCATCACTTCATGGGAAACAGTGGAAACAGTGTCAGACTTTATTTTGGGGGGCTCCAAAATCACTGTTGATGGTAATTGCAGCCATGAAATTAAAAGACGCTTACTCCTTGGAAGGAAAGTTATGACCAACCTAGATAGCATATAAAAAAGCAGAGACATTACTTTGCCAACAAAGGTCCATCTAGTCAAGGCTATGCTTTTTCCAGTAGTCATGTATGGATGTGAGAGTTGGACGGTGAAGAAAGCTGAGCGCCAAAGAATTGATGCTTTTGAACTGTGGTGTTGGAGAAGACTCCTGAGAGTCCCTTGGAATGCAAGGAGATCCAACCAGTCCATCCTAAAGGAGATCCGTCCTGGTTGTTCATTGGAAGGACTGATGTTGAAGCTGAAACTCCAATACTTTGGCCACCTGATGCGAAGAGTTGACTCATTGGAAAAGACCCTGATGCTGGGAAGGATTGGGGGCAGGAGGAGAAGGGGACGACAGAGGGTGAGATGGCTGGATGGCATCACCAACTCGATGGGCATGAATTTGGGTAAACTCCGGGAGTTGGTGATGGAAAGGGAGGCCTGGTATGCTGCGATTCATGGGGTCGCAAAGAGTCGGACATGACTGAGCGACTGAACTGAACTGAAGGAATCTCCACACTGTTCTCCATAATGACTGTACTAGTTTGCATTCCCACCAACAGTGTAAGAGGGTTCCTTTTACTCCATACCCTCTCCAGCATTTATTGTTTGTAGACTTTTGGATAGCCGCCATTCTGACTGGCATGAAATGGTACCTCATTGTGGTTTTGATTTGCATTTCTCTGACAATGAGTGATGTTGAGCATCATTTCATGTGTTTGTTAGCCATTTGTATATCTTCTTTGGAGAAATGTCTGTTTAGTTCTTTGGCCCATTTTTTGATTGGGTCGTTTGTTTTACTGGAATTGAGTTGCAGGAGCTGCTTGTATATTTTTGAGACTAATTCTTTGTCAGTTGTTTCATTTATTATTATTTTCTCCCATTCTGAAGGTTGTCTTTTCACCTCGCTTATAGGTTCCTTCGTTGTGCAAAAGCTTTTAAGTTTAATTAGGTCCCATTTGTTTATTTTTGCTTTCATTTCCATTACTCTGGGAGGTGGGTCAAGGAGGATCCTGCGGTGATTTATGTCAGAGAGTGTTTTGCCTATATTTTCCTCTAGGAGTTTTATGGTTTCTGGTCTTACATTTAGATCTTTAATCCATTTTGAGTTTATTTTTGTGTATGGTGTTAGAAAGTGTTGTAGTTTCATTCTTTTACAAGTGGTTGACCAGTTTTCCCAGCACTATTTGTTAAAGAGATTGTCTTTTCTCCATTGTATATTCTTGCCTCCTTTGTCAAAGATAAGGTGTCCATAGGTGCGTGGATTTATCTCTGGGCTTTCTCTTTTGTTCCATTGATCTATATTTCTGTATTTGTGCCAGTACCATACTGTCTTGATGACTATTGCTATGTGGTATAGCCTGAAGTCAGGCAGGTTGATTCCTCCAGTTCCATTCTTCTTTCTCAAGATTGCTTTGGCTATTCGAGGTTTTTTGTAATTCCATACAAATTGTGAAATTGTTTGTTTTAATTCTCTGAAAAATATCGTTGATAGCTTGATAGGGATTGCATTGAATCTATAGATTGCTTTGGGTAGTATACTCATTTTCACTATATTGATTCTTCCAATCCATGAACTTGGTATATTTCTCCATCTATTTGTGTCATCTTTGATTTCCTTCATCTGTGTTTTATAGTTTTCTATATATAGGTCTTTTGTTTCTTTAGGTAGATTTATTCCTAAGTATTTTATTCTTCTCATTTCAATGGTGAATGGAATTGTTTCCGTAATTTTTCTTTCTGTTTTCTCATTGTTGGTGTATAGGAATGCAAGAGGTTTCTGTGTGTTAATTTTATATCCTGCAACTTTACTGTATTCATTAATTAGCTCCAGTAATTTTCTGGTGGAGTCTTTAGGATTTTCTATGTAGAGGATCATGTCATCTGCAAACAGTGAGAGTTTTACTTCTTCTTTTCCAATCTGGATTCCTTTGCTTTCTTTTTCTTCTCTGATTGCTGTGGCCAAAACTTCCAAAACTATGTTGAATAGTAGTGGTGAGAGTGGGCACCCTTGTCTTGTTCCTGACTTTAGGGGAAATGCTTTCAGTTTTTCACCATTGAGGATAATGTTTGCTGTGGGTTTATCATATAAGGCTTTTATTATGTTGATGTATGTTCCTTCTATTCCTGCTTTCTGGAAGGTTTTTTTTTTTTTTATCATAAATGGATATTGAGTTTTGTCAAAAACTTTCTCTGCATCTATTGAGATAATCATATGGTTTTTATCTTTTAATTTGTTAATGTGGTATATCACATTGATTGATTTGCAAATATTGAAGAATCCTTGCATCCCTGGGATAAAGCCCACTTGGTCATGATGTATGATCTTTTAAATATGTTGTTGGATTCTGTTTGCTAGAATTTTGTTCAGGATTTTTGCATCTATGTTCATCAGTGATATTGGCCTGTAGTTTCCTTTTTTTGTGGCATCTTTGTTTGGTTTTGGTATTAGGTTGATGGTGGCCTCATAGA
Organism: Giraffa tippelskirchi; assembly: GCF_054371585.1. NCBI lineage: Eukaryota > Metazoa > Chordata > Mammalia > Artiodactyla > Giraffidae > Giraffa > Giraffa tippelskirchi. Next base: position 157,463,731 of record NC_137275.1, read on the forward strand.
AAAAGTTTGGAAGTTTACCTTCCTCTGCAATTTTCTGGAAGAGGTTGAGTAGGATAGGTGTTAGCTCTTCTCTAAATTTTTGGTAGAATTCCGCTGTGAAGCCATCTGGCCCTGGGCTTTTGTTTGTTGGAGATTTCTGTTTATTGTTTCAATTTCTGTGCTTGTGATGGGTCTGTTAAGATTTTCTATTTCTTCCTGGTTCAGTTTTGGAAAGTTGTAGTTTTCTAAGAATTTGTCCATTTCTTCCAAGTTGTCCATTTTATTGGCATATAGTTGCTGATAGTAGTCTCTTATGATCCTTTGTATTTCCTTGTTGTCTGTTGTGATTTCTCCATTTTCATTTCTAATTTTCTTGATTTGGTTCTTCTCCCTTTGTTTCTTGATGAGTCTGGCTAACGGTTTGTCTATTTTATTTATCCTCTCAAAGAACCAGCTTTTAGCTTTGTTGATTTTTGCTATGGTCTCTTTTGTTTCTTTTGCATTTATTTCTGCCCTTATTCTTCTGATTTCTTTCCTTCTACTAACCCCGGGGTTCTTCATTTCTTCCTTTTCTAGTTGCTTCAGGTGCAGAGTTAGGTTATTTATTTGATTTCTCTTCTGTTTCTTGAGGTAGGCTTGTATTGCTATGAACCTTCCCCTTAGCACTGCTCTACTGAATCCCATAGGTTTTGGGTTGTGTTTTCATTTTTCATTTGTTTCTATGCATAGTTTGATTTCTTTTTTTAATTCTTCTGTGATTTGTTGGTTATTCAGAAATGTGTTGTTTAGCCTCCATATGTTTGTATTTTTCATAGTTTTGTTTTTCCCTGTAGTTGACATCTAATCTTACCTCTTTGTGATCAGAAAAGATGCTTGAGATGATTCAATATTTTTGAATTTACAAAGGCTAGATTTATGGCCCAGGATGTGATCTACCCTGGAGAAGGTTCCGTGTGCACTTGAGAAAAAGGTGAAGTTCATTGTTTTGGGGTGAAATGTCCTATAGATATAAATTAGGTCTAACTGGTCCATTGTATCATTTAAAGTTTGTGTTTCCTTGTTAATTTTATGTTTAGTTGATCTATCCATAGGTGTAAGTGGGGTATTAAAGTTTCCCACTATTATTGTGTTACTGTTAATTTCCCCTTTCATATTCGTTAGCATTTGCCTTACATATTGCAGTGCTCCTGTGTTGGGTGCATATATATTTATAATTGTTATATCTTCTTCTTAGATCGATCCTTTGATCATTATGTAGTGTCCTTCTTTGTCTCTTTTCATGGCCTTTATTTCAAAGTCTATTTTATCTGATATGAGTATTGCTACTCTTGCTTTCTTTTGGTCTCCCATTTGTGTGAAATATCTTTTTCCAGCCCTTCACTTTCAGTCTGTATGCATCCCTAGGTTTGAGGTGGGTCTCTTGTAGACAGCATATATAGGGGTCTTGTTTTGAAATCCATTCAGCCAGACTTTGTCTTTTGGTTGGGGTATTTAACCCATTTACACTTAAGGTAATTATCGATAAGTATGATCCCGTTGCCATTTACTTTGTTGTTTGGGGTTAGGGTTTATAAACCTTTTCTGTGTTTCATGTCTAGAGAAGATCCTATAGCATTTGTTGGAGAGCTGGTTTGGTGGTGCTGAATTCTCTGAGCTTTTGCTTGTCTGTAAAGCTTTTGATTTCTCCTTCATATTTGAATGAGATCCTTGCTGGGTACAGTAATCTGGGTTGCAGGTTTTTCTTTTTCATCACTTTAAGTATGTCCTGCCATTCCCTCTGGCTTAAAGAATTTCTATTGAAAGATCAACTGTTATACTTATGGGGATCCCTTTGTGGGTTAATTGTTGTTTTCCCCTTGCTGCTTTTAATATTTGTTCTTTGTGTTTGATCTTTGTTAATTTGATTAATATGGGTCTTGGGGTGTTTTGCTTTGGGTTTATCCTGTTTGGGACTCTCTGGGTTTCTTGGACTTGGGTGGCTATTTCCTTCCCCATTTTAGGGAAGTTTTCAACTATTATCTCCTCAAGTATTTTCTCATGGTCTTTCTTTTTGTCTTCTTCTTCTGGGACTCCTATGATTTGAATGTTGGGGCTTTTGACATTATCCCAGAGGTCTCTGAGGTTGTCACCATTTCTTTTAATTCTTTTTTCCTCTCTGCTTCATTTATTTCCACCATTATATCTTCCACCTCACTTATCCTATCTTCTGCCTCAGTTATTCTACTATTGGTTCCCTCCAGAGTGCTTTTGATCTCAGCTATTGCATTATTCATTATTGATTGATTCTTTTGTATTTCTTCTAGCTCCTTGTTAAACTTTTCTTGCATCTTCTCAATCCTTGTCTTCAGACTATTTATCTCTAACTCTATTTTGTTTTCAAAATTTTGTATCATTTTTACTATCATTATTCTGAATTCTTTTTCAGTTAGACTCCCTATCTCCTCCTCTTTTGTTTGGTTTGGTGGGCTTTTATCATGTTCCTTTACCTGCTGAATATTTCTCTGCCTTTTCATCTTATTTAGGTTGCTGTGTTTGGGGTGGCCTTTCTGTGTGCTGGAAGTTTGTGGTTCCTTTTTATTGTGGAGATTCCTCCCTGTGGGTGGAGTTGGACGAGGGACTTGTCAAGGTTTCCTGGCTAGGGAAGCTTGCGTCGGTGTTCTAGTGGGTGGAGCTGGATCTCTTCTCTCTGGAGTGCAGTGAGGTGTCTAGTAGTGAGTTTTGAGGTGTCTATGGGTTTGGTGTAACTTTTGGCTGCCTGTATTTTTGTGCTCAGGGTTATGTTCCTGCTTTGTTGGAGAATTAGCTTGGTATGTCTTGCTCTGAAACTTGTTGGCTCTTGGGTGGAGCTTGGTTTCAGTGTAGGTATGGAGGCTTTTGGGTGAGCTTTTGTCAATTAATGGTCCCTGGAGTCAGAAGATTTCTGGTGATCTCAAGTTTTGGATTTAGGCCTCCCGCCTCTGGCTTTCAGTTTCATTCTTGTAGTAGCCTCAAGACTTCTCCATCTGTGCAGCACCAAAGACAAAACATCTAGGTTATGGTGAAAAGATTCTCCACAGTGAGGGACACCCAGAGAGGTTCACAGAGTTACATGAAGAAGAGAAGAGGGAGGAGGGATATAGAAGTGACCAAGAGGAGAAGAGGGGGAATCAAAGGGGGCGAGACCCCCCCTAGCCAATAATCAATTCCCTATTTGCTCTCCACAGTCTGGAACACTCAGAGAGGTTCATGGAGTTCCATAGAGAAGAGAAAAGGGAGGAAGGAGATAGAGGTGACCAGGAGGAGAGGAGGGGGAGTCAAAAGTAGAGAGACCAGTCTAGCCTGTGATCAGTTCCCTAAGTTTTCTCCACAGCCCGGAACACCCAAAGAGATTCACAGTGTTAAGTAGAGAAGAGAAGGGGGAGGGAGGAGATAGAGGTGACCTGGGGGAGAGAAAGGAGAGTCAAAAGGGGAGAGAGCAATCAAACCAGTAATCACACTCCTAAGTAAAAATGGGTACTGAAGATTGGATTCTTAAAGGTACAAAATTTATAACAATCACCAAAAAGCAAAGATTAAAAATCTAGAGTAGAGGTTATACTCTCAAAAATACAATATTAAAAAAACAAAACAAAATCACAAAAGTTATTTTTAAAAAAATAAAAGTTGCTTTAAAAATAGGGTCTTTTTTTTTCAAGGTGATAGTAGGTTTTAAAAATGAAAATTGAAGGATTATTAAAGAACTTAAAAATAAAAAATTTAAAAAGATATTTAAAAATGATAATAGTAAAATATATCTAGGAATTTCTCTGGAGCTGTTGAGGGCAGTGGGTGGTCAGTTCAATTTCAGATAGTTCCTTGTTCCACCTTATACTTCTCAAAGTCTATAGGTCCCTTCCAATGTAGTCAGTATTAACTAGAGGGTTTTAATCTGTTGCACCTGTCACTTCCAGAGCCGTTCCCTCTTCTTGGTTTATTTTGGCTTCCTCTGTTTGCAAATCTCTTCAGTATCTAACTTCTGCCCTGATACAAGGGGGCAAAAGTCGTCATTTATTTAGGCTCACTTGTTCAATTGTGGTGCGGGGAGGGAGGAACACTGCAAACAAATATCACTGGCGGGTGTGGGGAGAGCTCACAGTGTCTGGGTCACACAGGGTTTGCCCCGGCTCACAGCGTGTGTGCTTTCCCAGTCTACACTCCTTAGGTTCCAGGTCGCTCTGCTGGGAAACTTTCTGGGGTGGGCCCTGGGTTGCATGCACTTCCCAGATCTACGCCACTCAGGTTCAGGTTCTTGGGTACTCTACAAAGGCACAGACTCTGTTGCGCCTGCGTTTTGTGCCCTTCCCAGGTCCGAGCAGCTCAGGTGACCAGGTGCTTGGCGAGCGCACACTCCCCAGGTGCAGTGCGTCTTATCACCTCCCCTGTCCCAGCCACTCAGTTTCCTGGGTGTGCAGCTGCATCTCAGGTGTGCCGTGTGTCTCTTCTGGGGAGCTGATCTATGGCTGTGACCCTCCTGACCTATGTCAACCGTCCAGGATTCCAGGAAGACTTGCTTGGTGATTGAGAACTGAGAACCTGCTTGCAGTTTGGTAGAGGATTCCATCTCTGGAGCCGAGTTTGCCCCTTTCCTTCCAGCTCTGGCTGGCACCCGCCTGCCTCCCTGCCTCCGGCGAGGGACAGGCCAGTCTACAGCCGGCTAGCTCTCCTCTGGTATTCGCTAAGTCCTTTGTTCTGTGAGCAGCCCGGCAGTGCCTTAGGTTAGATAGAGCTTTTCGCGGAAAAGTGCTCTGTCTCTCTCTTTCTCCCCCCCCCTCCTTTTTTTCTCTCTTTGGCTATCCCACAGTTTGGGTTGCTATCTCATGTTAGCTCCCTCAGATTGCCCTCAGGGCATTCAGGCCTGGTCCTTACCCTAAGCAGTGCAGCCCGTGCCTCCCTGTTCAGACCCCGCTTGCTGGTGGCAGACGCGAGCATCTGGGCTACTTCTTCTCTGGGAATTGTAGTTAGACCCATAATCTGTGGGTTTTATATATTTATTTTTTCCTCCCGGTTGTGTTGCCCTCTGAGATTCCAAAACTCCCCACAGACCCACCAGTGAGAGGGTCAAAACTTCTAAGACTCCCTCCCTGGGACAGGTCACCATCCCTAACTCTTTTGTCTCTCTTTTTATCTTTTATATTTTGTCCTACCTCCTTTTGAAAACAATGGGCTGCCTTTCTGGATGCCTGGTGTCCTCCACTAGCATTCAGAAGTTGTTTTGTGGTATTTGCTCAGCATTCAAATGATCTTTTGATGAATTTGTGGGGGAGAAAGTGATCTCCCTGTCCTATTCCTCCACCATCTTAGGGCCACCCCCTATAGGACTTTAAAAAATTATTTTCTGTTATTTAATTATTTAACATTTGAAACTAAATTTCTTTCAGAAAGGGGAGTTTATGTGGGCCCTTTTTGTGAATATAAACCCCAAATCTGAAACAGTTTTACATTTATTTTCTCCTAAGAAAGAAAATAACTACTCTACTTTATAAGATTTTTTTTCTCCAGCTGTAGGAGTGTTTGCCAAATAATCTATGCATGTACTTGGAGCTTCTGAGGGAGATGAGCATGAAGATAAATGCTATTTTGGGGGGTTTCAGGGTTAAACAAACTGAACAATTGAGCCCTTCTTCAACCACACCTTCCTCATAGCTTAAGCTTGCAGAAAAAGAGAAAAAAACAGATGGCTATTCTTGAAACTTTCTTTCTATCCCCCTCTCCCTTCTCCTACTCAAGTTCTCCTTTAAAAAAATTAATTCAAGAATATAGGGAAGAGAGGAAAGGATAAGTGTGATGGTTAATTTTATATGTCAGGTTGGTTGGGCCATAGTGCCCAGGTATTTGGTCAAACATTATTCTTGATGTTTTTATTAGGGTGTATTTTGGATGCGATTAACATTTAAATTGTTAGACTTTGAGTAAAATAGCTTGTCTTATGTAATGGGTGGGTGAGTCTTATCCAATAAGTTGAAAGTTTCAATAGACTTGACACCTTTCCTCCATCCTCCCCAAAGTAAAAAGGAATTCTGCCAGCAAACTGCCTTTGGGCTCAAACTGCAGCTCTTTACTGAATCTTCAGCATGCTGGCCTACCCATCATATTTTAGACTTACCAAGCCCCCACAATAATGTGAGTCAATTCCTTAAAATCTCTCTCTTTCTCTGTATGTGTTATACACACATTCACAAGTACACATTCATCCATTTGATTTATTTCTCTGAAGAAATCTGACTAATACAAAAAGTAAAAGGATAAGTGAGAAAGATAGGGGACTTCAGAATAGTTAACCCAGCTTACAAATCAAAGATTCAATTAAAACAAACAGAAATACAATTAGAACACTGCTATTCTGTCTTCTGTTCTTTTCTCACAATTTCCTATTTTCTAAAGCCTTGACAAATGCAGGGACTTTTCTGTTTTCTGCAGCATTATATCCTCAGTGCTTACCACAGCTTTTGCCACATTCAAGGCTCTTGGTAAGTATTTGTTGGTTGAATGAATGAATGAATGGTTAGGATTCTTAATTGTACAACAGGTAGGACTGAGTGTTCAAAGTCACAGGAGATGAAAATATATGACAGGTTTAGAGAATAGTGGATCGTGCAGTGTTGAAGGTGTTTGGGGATAAGGTAGCTAGAAGTGAATCTGGAAGGGTATTCTGCTGAGAATTGGGACTTTATCCTTGTGAGAAGCAAGGAACTATCAGGACATTTTAAGGACTATGTCCATGTTTGAACCTCAGGATGATTTCCAGAATTTTCTGAAGTTTTATCAAAACTCTAAGGCTTTTACTTTTAATTTTTACTTTGGGTTAGATTGTCTTAAATCCAAATGTATCCCCTTGCTTCTGCCTAATTTAAGTCTCTCTAGTTAAATTTTTGGCCACTGACACAAATTGATTTTTTTTAAAAAAAACAAAAAACATGGGTCTTGAATTAATGTTGAATCCTGGAGTTATCACTTAAAGGCTTTATGATCTTGAGCAACTGCTTTACTGCTGAGCAGTACAATTTCTCAGCTTTAGATATAGGCATAATTCAATGTTGAAATGTTGAAAGAATTTGCTTTTAAATTAGGAACAAGAAGAGTGTCTATCACCTGCTTTCTTTTAATATGGTACTGAAGGTTCTAGCCAGTGTGTTATAGCAAGAAAAAAGAATAAAACGTATAAAGATTGGAAAATCAATAGATAAATTACTAGAATTAATAAGAAAGTTTAGCAAGCCTATTAGGCACAATATAAATATGCCCCAAACCATTACATTTCTATACAATAGCAACAAAAAGTATGCTTTAATAAAATTTACAATAACATTAAGAAATGTTAAGTTCTGGAGCAAACCTAACAAGCTGTGTCCAAATAAGTTTTGGCATAAATTATAAAAAATTATCAAAAGACATTAGAAAATATCTAAATGTAGAAATAAAAGACATTCATGGATTATAAGATGTGTTATTTAAATATTTAACTTGTTCCAAGTGATCAGCAGATTCAGTGCAATTTCAATCAAAAGTCTCAACTGTTTATTCATTTATTTATAATTAAAAAAGACTTTATTTTACTCTTTATTTTGGCTAAATGGGTCTTCGTTGTGGTACACAATCTTTCTGTGCCCAGGCTTCTCTTGTTGTGGAGCACAGGCTCAAGAGTGCACAGACTCAGTAGTTGCAGTGCGTGGACTTAGTTGCCCTGCAGCATGTGGGCTCTTAGTTCCCAACCAGGGATCGAACCTGTGTCTCCTGCATTCAAAGGCAGATTCTTAACTGCTGAACCACCAGAGAAGTCCCCCAATTGTATATTTAAACCTGATGAATCAATTCTAAAATTCATGTGGAAATGCAAAGAACTATACGAATACATGTCATTCTTGAAGAAGTATTAGATTGGGGGACCTGCTTTACCAAAATGCTATTAGATATCAAGACAGATAAATAGAGTAATGGGACAGAATAGAGGCATAAGAAACTGGTCCATGTATATATGAAAACTTACAGTATATATGAAAACTTACAGCAAATAAGTGAAGGAAAGAATGAATGTTTAAAGAAATGATACTGGGAAAATCGATTATCCATGTGGCAAAAATAGACTGTAGATGTATTCAGATTTCAACATGAAAAGCAAAATTATGAAATTGTTAGAAACGGTATAAAAAAATGTCTTAATGATGTGGATGACATGGAGTAGGGAAGGATTTCTTTAAAAAATACAAAAAGCATAAAACAAAAGATGCATAAACTCAGCTATGTTAAAATTAAGAATTTCCATTTACCACAGACAGCACAAAGAGAAATTACTAATACAGGGCACAAATTGGAAGAAGACGTTGGCAACTGATGAAACTGACAAAAAGTCGGTATCCAGGATATATACATAAGTTCTACATTTAAGTTAGATAAAAGTTCATAGAGAGATGGGAAAAAGCTCAAAAAGCATTTCACAGAAACAGAAAGCTGCATAGCAAATTAACCTATTAAAGAATGTTCTACCTCAGTAGTTAAGGAAATACAAATTACAATCATAACATAGTACCACGTCACCTTACCCATAAGACTTGCAAAAATAAAAAGCTAACAATAAGTAGTTTTGGTGAGAATGTGAAATAAGAGGAATACTTAGACTGTGGATGGAGATGTAAATTGGTATAACCACTTTGAAATTAAAGAAAAGTAACGTAATACCCCATGATTCATCAGTCCCACTCTTAAAGAGAAATTTTTGCACATTTGCCCTGGAAGACATGTAAAGAGAGTATAGGAATATTAACAGCAGTGAAGCTTATAACAGTGAAAAACAGAAAACACTTCAGATGTCTTTTGAAAATGATAAGCCTCACTATTCATGAACTAGGAGGAGGGATGGTCTGACTATCCCACATGTTATGTAGATCATGAGCAGTGTCTGCTATACCATCCAACAGGAAGATTCAAAATAGCTCAAATTACTTCTTAAACACAGGAAGTGTTAACATAGTCCATTTATGTTCTTTCTTTTATCCTTTCATTTAAAAAATAATTCATAGGTCTTTAGGGATAAAGAGTATGGTGTCAACAATTGGCTATATGAGAGGAATAATTTGCCAAATGGAACATTGGTATTCTCAAAAGTCTAGAAGGGGAATATACAAGAAAATACTTTAAAAGACAATTTCAAGACCAACATTGAAATCAATTTTGGCAGTCTCTAATTTGCAAACTTACTTTGTATTAATTTTGATACTTTCTTACACACAGTAAAATGAGACTCTACGAAGGGTGTGGTAAGTTGTTTTGCAAAAGCAGAATGCCCTTTCCTCATAGTCTACTTGAGTATTAATGAATACAACAGCTGTTGTAACAATAGTTCATTCCTCATCCATCAAATCATAATGGTTTTATAATGAAGGCAAATGATTTTTATTCCAGTACCCGACCAGAGTGACTATTTTCTCTCTGTAGCTCTCAGTTAGTAGCATATTTAACAGTGCCTCGAGAAAGCCAAAATTAACCAGTATCATTGGAATATTTGATTCTTACCCATCTTTCCTCATCCATCACTCAGATAGGAACTGTTTTGTTTTTTTTTTTTTTCCAAATGAAAGAAAGAAAGAGGAGAGAGAAAGAAAAGGGCTGGGGGAAGAAATCTAGTAGAGAAAAAGGAGACTTGGGACTGGGGAGGGAAGTAATATTTCATATTCTAGGAAAAGAAAATGCTGCTGCTGACATTTTGGGTGGTCATGTTACGTAAAATGACCTCCAAGTAAACAATGAACGATCGAAGAGGTCAGATAAACTTGGCTTCTAGTTCTAGCGTCATTAGTCACTAAGCTGTGATGCCAAATATCATTGAGAAAATGCCTTAATCTTTCTAAGCCTTGGTTTCTTCATTTGTAAACTAGGCAGAGTAATAGAACCACTTTGCAGAATATGATAATGAGTGTAAAGCATGTAGCCTAGCACATGGTGGGTGCATAATCAACCTTAATTTGAAGGCCCTTGGGTTCGTGAGCTCAGTGATCCACTTCATTTGTTGAAGTTTGCTTTATAAGTGTTTTTATAACAAGTCTTTAAAAAGAATCTCCATACTGCCAAGTTTATGCTAGGATTTAAGCTGCAATTTCGTGGTGACTAAATCTAGACGATACAGTGATGAAATTGCTCTCTTACTGAAAATAGAATTAGGTAACAGCAAAACAACTATGGTGCAGATTATCTCTGTGAATAGTGCCTCTGAGCTGCAGAGTTGAAACTTGTGTGGTATCTACATGTGGATATGTCAAGCCTCTCAAACTATTCAAAATGAAGCACTTGCTCATCCATCCATGAATCTGTTTCTCTTCAGGTTTTGCCATCTCAGTGCCTTTGTGCATCTCTGCTCAAGTCCGAAAACTGAATCATTTCCAAATCACTTCATCCTTCACTTCTCAATCCAGTTCATCTCCAAGTGCTATTTAAAACTCTTTCAAATATATCTTCAATCTGTGTACTAATTCCACTGTCTACTGCCATCACGCTAAACCAAACATCATTTTAAAAACTTGGATTATTGTAATAACTCTCCAAATAATCTCTCCACTTCTTTTCTTCCTTCCTTCCAATCCATTGAATCTTGTCATCTTGCTCCAAAGTTTGATGGATTCCCTTTGCACATAGGGTAAAAACAAAATTTTTAACATGACTTATGAAACCCTGAGTGATATGTTCCATGCCTAACTTTTTAGCCTTATCTGCCTTATCCATCAATATTCACTCCCTTACTCTGTTAATGTGGGAACTCAATTTTCCCAGTATGAGTATTTTGCATCAGTAATATGGTACACTTGAGAAGACTTTACCAAGATCTAAAGAATTAATTTGTTGTTGTTCTGTCATTCAGCCCTGTCCAACTCTTTGCAACCCCATAGACTGCAGCATGCCAGGCTTCCCTGTCCTTCACTATCTCCCGGAGTTAGCTCAGACTCATATCCATTGAGTTGATGATGCCATCCAACCATCTCATCCTCTATCACCCAATTCTCTTTTTGCCCTCAATCTTTCCTAGCATCAGGGTCTTTTCCACTGAGTTGGCTCTTCGAATCAGGTGGCCAAAGTATTGGAGCTTCAGCTTCAGCATCAGTCCTTCCAGTGATTACTCAGGGTTGATTTCCTTTAGGATTGACTGGTTTGATCTCCTTGCAGTCCAAGGGACTCCCAAGAGTCTTCTCCAGCACCACAGTTCGAAAGCATCAATTCTTCAGCACTCAGCCTTCTTTATGGTCCAACTCTCACTTCTGTACATGACTACTGGAAAAACCATAGGTTTGACTATATGGATCTTTGCTGGCAAAGTGATTGATAGATGTTTGAGAAGAGAATGACATAGGACAAAGAAGTTTGGCCTAGTCTCTGAAAGATGTGTTCTGACAAAAGTTTGCTATAAACCTGGAATGAAGATACAAATAAGAACAGGATAAAGTTAACCTGTCCTAGTTATAGATCACTGTGTGTCCTAGCAGGAAGATTAAAAGAAAAAAAAACGTGTAAAATACATGTCCTCATGGTATTACACCCCTGTATGTAAGATAAAACATGCAAACATACAGTGCTAGGCAGAATACAATCAACTTTGTCACCACAGTCAGAGTCATCCATAAGTCTTGAAAAGATAATAAGATGATGGAGACAACTGGATTTTGAACGAAGCATGGGAAAGACATTGATAGAAAAGAATCAAGAAGATATATCAGATGTGAAAAAATAGACTAGTAGGAATGAATGTTTCAGGTAGAGGAGCAATAAGGAGGCTGCAGGAGAGAGGCATCATGGTATAAACAGAGAAGAATCAAATAGAAGTTTCCTTTTTTAAAATTGAAGTGTAATTGATTTACAAAATTGTGTTAGTTTCAGGCATACAGAAAATGATCCAGTATTTTTGCAGGTTATATTCCATTATAGGCTATTATAAGATAATTGGTATAATTCCCTGTACTATCAATATACAAGGTATTCTGTTGCTTATCTATATGATATGTAGTAGTTTGTATCTGTTACTCCCATATCTTTAATTTATTCCTCCCCACTTGCCTCTGCCCTTTGGAAACTACAAGTTTGTTTTCTGTACCTGTGAGTCTGTTTTGTTTTGCATATACATTCATTCATTTATTCATATTAGTTTTTAGACTCCATGAATAAATGAGATCATAGTATTTGCCTTCACTGACTTATTCCACTAAGCATATATTCTCTGGTCTATCTGTATTGCTGCAAATGGCAATATTTTACTCTTTTTTATGGCTGAGTAATATTCTATTATACATAATTATATAATCCATTATCTATCTGTATCTATCACATGTTCTTAATCCAATCATCTGCCAATGGGCACTTGCGTTATTTCCATGTCTTGACCATTGTAAATAGTGCTGCTATGAACATTAGGGTACACCTGATGCGAAAAGCTGACTCATTTGAAAAGACCCTGATGCTGGGGAAGATTGAGGGCAGGAGGAGAAGGGGACAACAGAGGATGAGATGGTTGGATGGCATCACCGACTCAATGGACATGGGTTTGGGTGGATTCGGGAGTTGGTGATGGCCAGGGAGACCTGGCATGCTGCAGTTCATGGGGTCACAAAGAGTCAGACACGACTGAGCGACTGAACTGAACTGAACTGATATTTTTGAATCAGTTCTTAATTTTTTCCATATATATATATATATATATATACCAGGAGGGGAATTGCTGGGTTATAGTTCTATTTTTAGTTTTTAAGGAGTGTCCATACTGTTTTTTCATAGTGATTGCACCAGTTTACATTCCCCCCAACAGTGTCCAAGGATTCCCTTTTTTCCACATCCTTGCCAACCTTTGTTATTTATAGCCCTTCTCCTTCTAAAGCTCTTTTAAAAAAAATTAATTTATTTATTCACTTATTTTTGGCAGCACTGGGTCTTCATTGCTTTGTGCAGACTTTCTCTCGTTGCCTGGAGCAGGGACCACTCTTCCTTGCAGTGCACGGGTCTCTCATTGCAGTGGCTTCTCTTGTTGCAGAGCAGGGGCATGGACTTCAGTAGTTGCAGCATATGGGCTCAATAGTGGTGGCGTGCATGCTCTAGGGCATGCAGACTCAGTAGTTATGGCTTGCAGGTCCTAAAGCGTGGGCTCAATAGTTATGATGTATGGGCTTAGTTGCTCCACAGAATGTGAAATCTTCCTAGATCAGAGATTGAACCTGTATCCCCTGCATAGGTAGGCCTGTGCATCACAACTACTGGTCCACTGCACCACCAGGGAAGTCCTATTCAAAGACTTTCTGATGACAGCCTTTACCACAGGTGTGAAGTGATACCTCACTGCATTTTTGATTTACATTTCTCTGATGATTAGTGACATTGAGCATTTTTTCATGTGCCTGTTGGCCATTTATATGTCTTCTTTGGAAAAATGTCTATTCAAGTCTTCTATTTTTAATTAGACTGTTTATTTTTTTGATACTGAGTTGTATGAGCTGTTTATATATTTTGGATATTAACCTCTTATTGGTCATGTTGCAAATATCTTCTCCCATGCAGTTGGTTGTCTTTCTGTTTTGTTGATGGTTTCCTTTGCTGCGCAAAAACTTTTAAGTTTAATTATGTCCTGTTTGTTTATTTTTGCTTTTGTTTCTTTTGCCTTATGAGACTGATTCTAGAAAATACTGCAGTGATTTTTGTCAAAAAGTTTTCTGCCTCTGTTCTCTTCTAGGAGTTTTATGGTTTCAGATCATACATTTAGGTCTTTAAACCATTTTGAGTTTTTTTTATATCCATTGTGAGGGGCTGTTCTGATCTTATTGTTTTACATGTGGCTTTCTAGTTTTCCCAGAACCACTTGTTGAATAAACTGTCTTTTCTTCATTGTATTTTCTTGCCTCCTTTGTCATAGGTTGACCATAGGTGCATGGATTTATTTCTGGATTCTCTATTCTGTTCCATTGATCTATGTGTCTGCTTTTGTACCAATACCCTGGTATTTTGGTTACTGTGGCTTTGAAGTATAGTCTGAAGTCCTGTGACTCTCTGTCTCTGCGCCTGCTGTCCCAGCAAAGCAGCAGAGATTTTGAACAGAGGATATCCAGATCTGTCTGTGTGGCCTTTTTGATCTGTCATTCCTTCCTACTACCATGAATCTGGTGCCATATAAAAATAGATCCTACCATCTATCCCCTCGATCCTGGGTCATCTGCCTCAGTCATCACGCACTCTGTGACTGACCTTTCTCCTGCAGTCCCTGAGACTTGTTTCCTTGTCTACAACCTTTCATCAACACCATGATGTACAGTGTTATTTCCTTGGATCTGACTTCTGGTTGCCTTCCTCCATCACAACTCATCATGAGCCCTAAGGTGGTCATATAAATTTTGGCCATTCTCAATCTAGCCTGTCCTCAGGACCCTATACCTTTTCCTAAGTCTTATAGTCACAGAGTTTCAGATTACCAAAACTCTGTGAGTAGGATAGAATCATGTGAGTGACATGATGAAATCAGTAGTTTAAAAGAATTATGAGTCTGTCTTCGTAACAGTGCAGGGCTTGGCCTCTGATGCCATTTGTTACTATGTTCTGTATCCATGGCCATTATTGTTACAATCCTTTGGAGGGTGACTTTTCTATCTTCCTCCTGCTCTTCTGTACTTTTCAGGGGCTAGAAGTGGGCTTTTCTCACATTGATGTTCACTTTATACTTACTGGTAGATTGAACTTTATTACAGAATATAATTTGAGTGTGAGGAATGGTGGCTGGTATTAAGGTTAACATTATAAATATGATCCTAAAAGGATCCCTTTGGGAAAAAAGATTTCAGAGCCTGCTTCTGAGATGATAGATTCAGAGCTATCAACCGACACCCAGAGACTGGACTTTTCCCTGGTTAGTCCACCCTCAGTCTGCTGCAGTCAAGAATGGCCTTGGCTGAGTCCTAGAAATCAATGCACTACTCTGAAAGCCACACATCAGGTGTTGTTATGGCTATTGCACCTCAAGAGAAACACAGAACAGCTGCAGAAATGCCAGATGTGAGAAATAAAGTGATTGGTGATTTCCTCCTCCTTCTGCTCTCCCCTTTTCTTTTGCTCTCTCACTTTCTTCCTTCTCAAGTGCGTTTGTGACTCCCATCTCCCTAAAACATAAACAATGTCCCTTAGATATCAGTGATAGCATTGGAATTTTTAAAAATTAAATTCATCTTTTAAAGGGCACAGTTTTTAAGTAAATTGCTTTGTAATATACAAAAAACTAATACATAATATTTGTAACATATACAAATAAAATGATTTACTTAGCCTATTTTTTTATGATGAGTCATAGACAATTCCAAATAGTTATGAAATTTGTGGAACTTGTGTTTTGTATGTGGAACATACATAATAAATGTCTATTTGAAAAGTTTAAGAAGTCACAAATTTGTTTCCAGTTGGGTACCACCATTAGTAGGATGACAAATTTGGGCAGAAAGTCAACTTCTTTGAAAACTCATATTAAGAAACAGAGAACAAGGTGAAAGTCTAAACAGTCAGTTTAAGGAAAAGAGATTGGATCAGCAAACTGAGTATACTTCACAGCCTCAAAGAGTCATACATAAGCTTTAGATTGTTTTTCCAGTGATGGTGCTGGAAGTGTCAGAGGCAGTACTACACAGTGGTTCAGAACACACAGGCTGGCTTCAAATCCCAGTTTAACCCCTTTCTATCAGTATGATCTTAGACAAATCACGCAACGTCTCTGTGCCTCATTTTTTTTGTCTTTGTTTCTTAAATTTAAAAGAGGAGAAGGTTTTAGTTATCTATTGCTGTCTAAAAGCCATTCAAATGTAATGGCTTATGCAGCAATCATTTCTTTTTTCCCAAAAATCTGCTGAAAAATCTGTGGAATTGGTGAGGAATTCTGTAATCTATATAGAGGTGACTTGAAGGCTAGGGTTGACTTGATGGTTGGGAGCTGGCATTATCTGAGGGCTCATTTTTTCATGTGTGGCATTGATGCTGGCTGCTGACTAGGACTTCAGCTGGAGTTGTAGGCTAAAACACCCATACCTGTCTTCTCCATATGGCTGCTTAACTTCCTCACAGTATAGTAGCTGGGCTCCAAGTGCAAGCATGCCAAGAGAGCAAGGCAGAATTGCCTGATGTTTTAACAATCTAGCCTTGGAAATCACATAGCATTCCTTCTGCTATACTCTCTTTGTCCAGGCAGTCATGGAGGTCTGCCCAGGCTCAAGGGGAGAGGAGAAAGATCATACCTCTTCATGAGAGAAATGTCAATGATACTTTATAAGAAGAGCATGTGGGTTAAGAAATATTGTGGTAGCCATTTTTAGAAGATAGAATCGGTTCTCATCTGCCTTAGAAGGTTTGTATTGCCTGTATGAAAGGACCTATGAAACATCACCCAGAGGGAGTTTGGAGCATAGTTTGACTGTCAACTTCATATTGAAAGTCCAATGTCTATTCAAAATTTATTTTCAAAATGCTTATCTTTAAGGGTCTTATTTAATATCTCTTAGGTAGTGGCTCAGAGGATCTCATCCATGGATAAAGCAGTGTACCTCTGGGTATCAGTGTTCTTAAAGGAATAGTTTTTGCCCTGGTAAATGTTATGAGATATAGGTCCTTCTTATGCCATGTGGATCTTTAGTCTGTAGGGTCAACTATAGCAGAAAAAAATACGCTTCTGTGAAAATTTTCCTTGGATACTGTTTGGCTTTATTGATGTTTGGAATCATGTATTAATATGTATCTTGGCATTCCTTAGAAAAATAGCAGGTTTGGCCAAAGTGAGCCAGCACCTGTTAAAGTTTAATATGAAAAAACAAAGGTAACTAATGCTAAATGTTAATTGTGTATGTGTTCCAAACTTTAAGCTGAAAAGATAAATTACTGAGTTATCTAGCATCAGTCAAGTGGTTCTGAATTGGTGATGGAGTTGTGTTAAATAATCAATATCATGTGACTTAATTCTTTCTAGCAACAAAGCCACTTATATGACAGATGGTTACTGTTGCAAAGAGTTTAATCTACCGTAATCTTTTTTAAATGAGATATAATTGACATAACATTATATTAGTTCTAAGTATGCTATATAATGATTTGATATTTGTTTACATTGTAAAATATAACAAGTTTATAAAATATTCTTCCAATCCAAGAAATTGGTATATCTTTCCATCTGTTTGTGTCTTCTTTGATTTATTTCATCAGCATCTTATAGTTTTTGGAGCACAGTTCTTTTGCCTTCTTCAGTTCAGTACAGTTCAGTTGCTCAGTCATGTCCAACTCTTTGTGACCCCGTGGACTGCAGAATGCCAGGCCTCCCTGTCCACCACCAGCTCCCGAAGTTTACTCAAACACATGTCCATTGAGTGGGTGATGCCATCAAACAATCTCATCCTCTATCGTCCCCTTCTCCTCCCACCTTCAATCTTTCCCAGCATCAGGGTCTTTTCAAATGAGTCAGTTTTTAACATCAGGTGGCCAAAGTATTGGAGTTTCAGCTTCAGCATCAGTCCTTCCAATGAACATTCAGGACTGATTTCCTTTAGGATGGACTGGTTGGATGTCCTTGCAGTCCAAGGGACTCTCAGGAGTCTTCTCCAACACCACAGTTCAAAAGCATCAATTATTCGGTGCTCAGCTTTCTTTACAGTCCAACTCTCACATCCATACATGACTACTGGAAAAACCATAGCCTTGACTAGACGGACATTTGTTGGCAAAGCAATGTCTCTGCTTTTTAATAAGCTGTCTAGGTTGGTCATCACTCTTCTTCCAAGGAGTAAGTGTCTTTTAATTTCATGGCTGCAATCACCATCTACAGTGATTTTGGAGCCCCCCAAAATAAAGTCTGTCATGGTTTCCACTCTATCCTCATTTATTTGCCATGAAGTGATGGGACCAGATGCCACGATCTTGGTTTTCTGAATGTTGAGTTTTTAGCCAACTTTTTCACTCTCCTTTTTCACTTTCATCAAGAGGCTCTTTAGTTCTTCTTCGCTTTCTGCCATAGGGTGGTGTCATCTGCATATCTGAGGTTATTGATATTTCTCCCAGCAATCTTGATTCCAGCTTGTGTTTCATCCAGCCCAGTGTTTCTCATGATGTACTCTGTATATAAGTTAAATAAGCAGTGTGACAATATACAGCCTTGAGGTACTCCTTTCCCGATTTGGAACCAGTCTGTTGTTCCATGTCCCATTCTAACTGTTGCTTCCCGACCTGCATACAGGTTTCTCAAGAGGCAGGTCAGGTGGTCTGGTATTCCCATCTCTTTCAGAATTTTCCAGTTTCTAGTGAGCCACACAGTCAAAGGTTTTGGCATAGTCAATAAAGCAGAAATAGATGTTTTTCT
Organism: Giraffa tippelskirchi; assembly: GCF_054371585.1. Lineage (NCBI taxonomy): Eukaryota > Metazoa > Chordata > Mammalia > Artiodactyla > Giraffidae > Giraffa > Giraffa tippelskirchi. Next base: position 157,482,059 of record NC_137275.1, read on the forward strand.
GGAACTCTCTTGCTTTTTCGATGATCCAGTGGATGTTGGCAATTGATGACTGGTTCCTCTGCCTTTTCTAAAACCAACTTGAACATCTGGAAGTTCACGATTCACATACTGTTGAAGCCTGGCTTGGAGAATTTTGAGCATTACTTTACTACCATGTGAGATGAGTGCAATTGTGTGGTAGTTTGAGCATTCTTTGGCATTGCTTTTATCCACCATCAAAACACAGGCATCTAAGTGACAAAAAACCGCCATACATTTGAATATTTTAATCAAATAGCACTGACTATAGTGATGGCAGAAAGTGTTTTTTAAAGGAAAATTAAACATGTAAAATAAGAAAACCAGTTTGGAAGTCTTAGGTTAAAATTATAATGCAAGTACGTGTTGGCTGTTAGATCTTGGGTTTAAGTCACTGAATACCTCCTTTGTGCTGGCCACCATGATGGACACTGGGAGCGCAATGATGAAAAAGACACAATTTCTTCTCTGGAAAATTTTACTTAATTTTGAATCACCAAAAATATTAGACAAATAACTTCCTCCACCTACTAACATTGATGGATTAGGGTATGTGTACTTTCACTTAAGAATTTTACAATATTGAGTCATTTTATGATAAAATCACCGTGGTCTCACATACTGTTGAAAAACACAGTTTATTCAAGAATATGAACACTGCAATGGATATATTTGGTTACTTAATAATAATCACTTTAAATATATTATACAGATACACATCATCAACATTTAGTGTTTTTCAGAGGGAATGATATAGATTCTGTTTTTATTGTTGTTTCTATAGTTAAATTATTGACAAAGTAATGAAACAAAGATATATTGTTCTATAAGTTTTTGCCCTCATATAGTAATTCTCAGCCTCTTTTATGTTGCACCAGCAGTTATAATCAATATATCTCAACAACTTAAAAAGCCTACACTTTCAGAAAAAGTCATATTTTGTAAGTATTTTGTCATTATGTTTATCATTTATTGTCAGTGTTACACCTATGAAAAATTACAGTAGAAATTGCTAAGGTTTTAAAATAAGCAAAAACTATTTGGTAGTTGAGAAATGTTATTATATGATTGACTATAAACTTTAGTACCTTAGTAACAATAAAACTCAAAGATGTTTAATGAAAAATATTGCCACCAACAGGTTTATGTAAGATTCTGCAGCATCAGGTAGAAAAAGCAGAATAAACATATTGGCATGAGAGATCAGGTGATGTGAAAGTGAGGCCAGGGAGTACAAAAGGACACCATTGGTCAAAAGAAATGAGGAAGGAACAAGTCACATGAATATTCCATAGTAAGCAGGGTCATTGGGAAATCAGACAATAAAAGGACTGGTGCATGTGAGAAGAAAAGATTAGAAAAAAATTTGTTTAAGGTGAGGAATATATCAAAAGTCATAGGTTCCTGAAAGTCAGGGTCAGAAGAACATATGAGGGGTAGCCAGTTGTTGAAACTGTAATATTAATCCTATGTCCCATATAAGCTCTAGTAGGTTAGAGGACTTCTGGCCCCTCCATAGTACTTGCAGCCCATGGTACTTGGATGCCTGAACATATGTTATGGCTCAATGCTTCAAAAAAAATTCTAGTTTTTTAGATATTCCTAATAATTTCAGTTTTATGTCTGAGCTAAAATTTATTTTACTTTCTAATGTAAGAATGCCTTGCTTAAAGTTAATGCAATCTATAAAAATCGGAATTTTAAAAATGAGAGATGAAATTATTCACTTTTAAATACTAGATTCAATTTTCTTAATTTTAAAATTATTCTTGCCTTTTCACATATTCATATTACCTGCTTAACCATTTAGGCATCTGAAGTTTTGAGTATTTATAAACAATCTTGATGTTTTATTCTGGTTGTGAAATGGTCAATCTGTGTAGCCTCCAGTTGTCTTTTTATTAGCGCCTCTAAGTGTTTGAGGCTATTAGTTAGAACCATGGAAAATGATGTCCCTATGTAGCTCTTTGAAATTGATCTTTGTCTAAAGCAAGACTAGGGATAAGGCCCTTTGCTTCTCCCCAGAGGTCTCACTCTAAATACTAAGTTCTCTCTGGATTGAAAGTAGGAAAAAAGTAAAGGTCAGGTATACACTTCAGAATGTTGGCAAGTCTCTTTACCAGTATGCTATTAAATATTCCAATATTTGTATTGAATATGCAGTAGAATATACAGAGAGATATACAGAGGGAGATGAAAAACAGAACTGAAGGGTTATAAAAATTTTTTTTGTACGTAATAAGGAAAACATTCCACACCATACTAAACATTCCATTTGCCTTCATGTTGTCTGTCTCTTTATAGCTCATCTTTTCTCCAGTGGTAGCTATTTGGGCTACTCAACCCAAGATCTGCAGCTTTCCATCATTTTAAGTTTGAGAGCTTAAATGTGATATTCTGTATATTTGAATCCTCAGGGTGTTCCCCTCTTTTAATTAGAGCTAGGTGGTTATCCTTTACTCCTAGAAACACTCCAGGATTGCTCTTACATTCAAATGAAACACACTGGGAGGACGTCTCATGAAGAACAAAGAAGGTTTGTTCTGGCAACTGGTTTTCACATTTTTGTAGCTGAGGAAAACAAGAGAGAAAGTAACCAATATGTGAGTGGGAAGTTCAGAGTCAATTTAACATCCCTGTGTTGGAAACTAAAAGAGAATAATTATTCATAACTTGATATTTCTAGCAAGCCTGCTTACTGGATAGGGGATAGGAAGTGGGGAGGAAGTAAGCAGAGGGCCCAAGTAGGGGAATTTGATTTGATTCACTGATAGTATATTTTGAGAAACATAATGGTTTAGAATGAGTGGATCTGATGCAGTAGTTCTGGATTCATACTTCTCTTTTTGCCATGTGGTATCTCTGAGACCTAGACACTTTGCTTTACATTTCAAGTCTCAAGTTTTTATTGCAGCCAGTTTTCTAAGTCAACCCCTAACTTACCCATAGATATGTGAGTGATATAAATGAGTATTACTTTACGTTATTAAGTGGTTCTTTATACAATGTACCTGACCAATACAATGACTTCATAGGAGAGTTACTGTGAGAATTAAATAAGACAGTACTTAATCTTTAGCACACAACTTGGTATATATAATAAAGCTCATTAGGAGTCAGCTCGTATTGTTGAGTAGTTATAGATGTCAAACATTGTTATATAAACTTAGAAATGTTTTGTTAAGGGAGATGCATCCAGAGTTTACATTAGTACCTTCCATGGCTATACTGCTGTTGTTGTTCAGTCACCAAGTTGTGTCCAACTCTCTGTGATTTCATGAACTGCAGCATGCCAGACTTCCCTGTCCTTCACTATCTCCCTGAGTTTGCTCAGACTCATGTCCATTGAATCAGTGATGCCATCCATTTTATCCTCTGTTGTCCCCTTCTTCTCTTGCCCTCTATCTTTTCCAGCATCAGGGTCTTTCCCAGGGTATAGGCTCTTCAAATCAGATGACCAAAGTATTAGAGCTTCAGCTTCAGCGTCAATTCTTCCAATGAATATTCAGAGTTGATTTCCTTTAGGATTGACTGATTTGATCTCCTTGCTGTCCAAGAAACTCTCAAGAGTCTTCTCCAGCACCACAGTTTGAAAGCATCAATTCTTTGTTGCTCATCCTTCTTTATGGTCCAACTCTCCCATCTGTACATGACTAATGGAAAGGCCTTAGCTTTGGCTATATGGACCTTTGTTGGCAAAGTGATGTCTCTGTTTTTTAACAGACTATCTGGGTTCATCATAGCTTTTCTTCCAAGGAGCAACTTGTCTTTTAATTTCATGGCTGCAGTCACCATCTACAGTGATTTTGGAGCCCAAGAAAATAAGTCTGTCACCATCTTCATTTTATTGCCATCTATTTGCCATGAAGTCATGGGACCAGTGCCATGGTCTTAGTTTTTTGAATGTTGAGTTTTAAGTCAGCTTTTTCACTCTTCTCTTTAATCTTCCTCAAGAGGCTCTTTAGTTCCTCTTTGCTTTCTGCCATTAGGGTGGTGTCATCTGCATGTCTGAGGTTATTGATATTTCTCCTAGCAATCTTGATTCCATCTTGTGCTTCATCCAGCCCAGCATTTCACATGATGTGCTCTGCATATAAGTTAAATAAGCAGGGTGACAATATACAGCCTTGATGTACTCCTTTCCTTAGTTTGAACCAGTCCATTGTTCCATGGCTGGTTCTAACTGTTGCTTCTTGACCCGCATACAGGCTTCTCAGGAGGTAGGTAAGGTGGTCTGGTATTCCCATCTCTTTAAGAATACTCCACAGTTTGTTGTGATCCATAGAGTCAAAGGCTTTAGCCTAGTCAATGAAGGCAAAAGATGATGTTTTCCTGGCATCCCCTTGCTTTTTCTATGATCCAACAGATCTGGTTCCTCTGCCTTTTCTAAATCCAGCTTGTACATCTTCAAGTTCTCAGTTCACATATTGTTGAAGCCTAGCTTGAAGGATTTTGAGCATTACCTTGCTAGCATGTGAAACAAGCACAATTGTGCAGTAGTTTGAACATTCTTTGGCAGGGCTCTTCTTTGGGATTGGAGTGAAAACTGAATTTTTCCAGTCCTACAGCCCCTGCTGAGTTTTCCAAATTTGCTGGCATATTGACTGCAGCATTTTAACTACATCATCTTTTAAGATTTTAAATAGCTCTGCTGGAATCCCATCACCTCCAAATGGCTTTGTTTGTAGTGATGCTTTCTAAGGCCCGCTTGACTTCATACTCCAGGATGTCTGGCTCTAAGTGAGTGATCATGCCATTGTGGTTATCTGGGTCATTAAGACCTTTTTTTGTACAATTCTTCTATGCATTCTTGCTGCCTCTTCTTAGTATCTTCTTCTGTTAGGCCCATATCTTTTCTGTCCTTTATTGTGTCCATCTTTGCTTGATATGTTCCCTTGGTATCTCTAATTTTCTTGAAGAGATTTCTAGTCTTTTCTTTTCTATTGCTTTCCTCTATTTCTTTTCATTGTTCACTTATTATGACCAATATAACAGTTCTATTTACTAACTGAGGAAGACAGCGCAGTGAATCCTATGATTAGAATGTAGGTTGTTATGTTATCTCTATATCTTGGCATATGGAAATGTTTATGAACCCACCCCTTTAGCAGTTTCAGACTATAAATTACTTTTCAGTTGCCCAAGATAATAATATTTTACAAGGAAATACTGCCTGGAAGAAAACAGTAGTTCCTATAGCCAAATAGAAAGGATTTTATATCATTCTATTCAGCAGTGCTTCTCAAACTTTAATGAGTTTATGTACCTATGTGTACCTATGTACCCAGGAGTACCTGTGAGTCTCCTGGAGATTTGTTAAAATGCTCATTTTGATTCAGTTGTGAGGGAGTCTGAAAGTCTACATTTCTAACAAGCTCCGAGGTAATGCTGCACTGCTGGCAGAGATCAGACTTTCAGTAGGAAGGCTACACATGCCAATTTCACTCCCTTCCCTATTTCAGAAGCAAGGTATTAATTGTAACTGATTTTGTTTAATTTACAATATTACAAACAAAACTTCTTCAAAGTACCCAAAACCCCCAAATCTGCACAGTTGAGTAGAGTCAATCATGACAATTACGTGCATGTTTCTGTTACCTCCACAGAGTGCTCCTTACTGTTGGCGTGCAGCAAGAAGTCTTTGTCTTTTGTGGGGCTCAGGTTTACCATTAACTTCCGATGATTACCACCACCATCTTGAAATTAAAAAACACGAAGTATAAAGTTAAGAATTGTAACTCATTTTAATTTAAATGAATATAACACCCAGGAAAAGAGTCCAAGATGTAAAATGACTACTTCATTCACCAACATATCTATTAGAAATATTTGTACCCAGATAAAACTAAAGAGTCATTGGACAGTAAGGTGTAATTCTCCGTCCCCTTAGGAGAGAGGTTAGTTTTCTTATATGCTTTCTAATAGTAGAATTGAGACTCTACTGGGTATTGCTCTCGGTGTCAGCTTCCCTGTCTGCATAGAAAGCCACTGATAGTTGTCTCCCAATATCCAACTCCTCTTTTGTGTAATAATAGAATGTTTTCAAGCTTGCCTTATGTAGCAATATGTCTTAGTTCTGACCAACATAAGGTGAATGGAAGTGTCAGGTACAACTTCCAGGTTGTGTTCTTAAAGGAAAATAAAACTCATAGTTTGTATTCCTCTGTCCTACTGATAAGATATTTCATGGTGGCAAGGAATCTTGAGTCATGTAGATGCTACAGAGTCACAAAGATGAAAGGAGCTCAGTCCCTGGGCAACCTGTTGAACTGCCATTATGCCCTAGCTAAAACAGAAATAAAATTTTGTGTAACTTAAGATACTGTTATTCTGAATCTCTGTTAAATGCACCCAATTTATCCTAATTATTAAACTGCAAAATGGATGAGATGGAATAAGTCCTTTTAAAATCTAAAATCCAATATTTTTACCATGAGTTGGGTAGAAGAGAACCTTCTGAGACACCTTCCTTTCCCATGGAGCATGTTTGGATTTGTTTTTACCCTAAATTTAAGAATTCAAGCCCCAGAGCTACCCATCCTCCCAAATTACCTGTTTCGCTTGAGGGGAATTGGGAATCATAGTAACGGAGTAACACCTTGTCTAAAAGAGAATGCATAAAATCCCTTTAGTGAGATACAATTTTATCAAATGATTTCAGTTTCAACATATATATATAAAACATCATAAAACACCCTCTTATTATGTATCAATAAAAGCAAAACTTTTGTGGCTTTGCTGCTGCTACTGCTGCTAAGCCGCTTCAGTCATGTCTGACTCTGTGTGACCCCATAGACGGCTTTGAGAAAGGTCTTAAAAACATATAAATATGCTCTGAAGATTTCTCCAACAATGTTGGTATTAAAATATTTAAAATGTTGTTCGTAGCATTGGTACACTCTTTTGCTAGAGTTACACTCTAGTGGTATTGATAAAACTGGAAAGACCTAGTAGATATTAATAATTTAATGACAGTAAATATGTGTGGTACTTCCTTCCATATTTCACAACAGATGTGACTTCTCAATATCATCATTCTTCCTTGATGAACCCTGAATAAGCTTCTGAATCCTCCCCAAATACAGTGATTTTCAAGCATCTATTGCCAGTGCATTGAAGTTAGCACATAGCATGAAATCTATTAGCCATATCTGAGTTAATCTGTTTACAGTTTGTTAAATTTATTAATTTTTACTTTACTAGTCATCATTATATCATTATAGACAAAAGGAAATAGTCTACCTTTCTCTTGGCCATTTATCAAGTCATTAACATAGATCTCATAGGTTCCATCCTCAAAAACAAAAGTAATGAATTGATCGTTGTATGTACTCAGGGAAGCAGAATGTTCTGTAACAAGTAAAAATCCTGTCATTAAGAATTTAAAAACTTGTTTCCATGAAAAATCTTTTGGAAATTAAGAAACCTTCTGAATGTGTTGTGTTTTTTTGTTTGTCTTTGCAATTTGAGCTGTACTTTGTCTATCACCGTTGGATAGATGAAAGTCTCAGGCACAAACTTAACATAGCTCACAGGTTGAGCTATGTTATGGGATCATAAGATGCTAACTTCCTGCATGAAGGAGATCAAAGATGCTAGCCTCCTGTGTGAAGACCATGGGAGGCCATATTAGTATGCTTAGGGAAGGGTTTGATGGGGAGAAAGAAACTGGACAAGTGATAGACATTGCCTGAAGAAAACTCTCCTTCTTAATTTCACATGATCTAGGGAACTGTGGGCAACAGGGGACTGTATTTTGATAGACATGGATAAGTGAATACCCATCTGTAAAGATGGAGTTACTTGGAGACTTTCAACAGTCCTGGAGGATGCAAGTGTGAACCTCATTTTGTCTTCTGGCTAAAAAACTGCAACACTTAAATCTGTACTTTCAATTTTTTTTAATATATAAGCACACACAGAAAATGATATTTCTGCAGCATGCTGTGGTGAACTGGATCAGATTTAGAGACTACATATATAGGTCCTAGAGGAAAAAATATCATTGTATTTTATTTATAGTGTAGAATTATGCTAAAGAAAATAATATACAAAACATTAAGAACTTTAAATATTGAGTTTATTTGCACATGTAGAATATAATTTAAAACAATCAACAATTATTTAAAATTTTTGAGTTGAAATTGTATTTGAAAATATAATAGCTCTTCCTTTTTTTCATTGTCAAAATGTTGAAATTTGGAGAGATAATGTGTTTTTTTTCCCCAAAAGTATAATATATTTTTCTCAGGGATTATGTAGATGAAATTCCAATCCATAGCAAGCATTTCAAAATAATAATGTAGTTCTGACTATAGAATGCAGAAATACTGTTAGAGCAACTACCCTATACTAGTTTGGATACCACTTCAGCAGCAAAAGGACAGAAGTTTCTGATATACATGAAATTGTAGAGTTGGGGCTGCTTCTTGGACCAGCACTTGCGAGGGTCCCATGTCCTACCTCCCTTCTCACCCTCACACACCCCTGTGACCAATCTTACCTTTGATACTTGGAAGGCCAGTTGCTCTAGTGTCTTCCTGGACCCTCGTTCTACCCAAGGTGAAGTGCTGGTCCACAGACTGTCCAAGGTATTCCAGATGCTCATAGGTAGCTAATGCCAGATGCTTTTTGACCTTCCCAGCTGCAGGAAAGGGGTGGGGGTAGGAGTGGACTGTCAGTCCTCACTCAGTGCAGACCCCTTCCCATCACTCCTTTGAGGACTTCCAGTCAAGGGTGCTTACTCACAGTGATGACTGACCCCAGGGCCTTGGTCATGCTATGGTCTGAAGGAATCAATACTTTCTACATACTTATATCCCAATAGGGCACACTCACTGGAGTCCAGGCAGAAGAAAACTAGTCACTCATGGTCTCAACACCCAAAAGGCAACCACAATTAACATTTTAGTTTACTTTCATTAAATGAAAGAAAAAACATTTAAAAATATTATAAAATATATTTATAATTTTGTATTCTCTATTTTTACTTAACATGATTTAATGATTTCTTCCACACTATTAAAAACTTTATATGCCCTTCTGAAAATGACTAAAAAATAGTTCCTCATCCTTACTCTTTTCCAGAAGGAATTTGGGTGAGGAAAGAAATTATGTATCTTGATGTGATAAGTGAAGGCAAATCAATGCCCATCATTATGTTGAAAAATTATCAGGAAATGCACAGCTTCTCCTTACCTTCTGAATGCCTTTTGGTGGTTTCTCTCCTAAAGTAACAGACCTTTTTTTCTATTTTAAGGCCAGAGCGTAGCTGCATATAGTACACCTGACAAACTTCTTCAGTCTTCTGCTGGGATCCTAAGTAATTGAAAAAATCGTAATACCATTTCATTCCATCCTTCTTTATCCTTTACAAACCCTGAGTGTAGCAGACCAAGAAAGCAACCACAGTCTGCAGTATCTTATCACAAACCTTGGGGCCAGTTGTTTTTCAAAATTCCAAGTTTTTTTAGATTTTAAGATTGTCGTGTAGAGCATGTATTGTCTGTAACTAGTACATCCAGCAGGGGCTAGGGGAGAACTTCATAATAAAAAATTAACTACTTTATAGTGAAGCACAGGAAAATTTACATAAAGTAGAATAAATAAAGACTTCATGTTGGTTTAGGTCAGGATTTAACTGTTGAATGAGTTCAGGTCATATTTTGCTTTCAAATGAGTTATGAAAAGCTTTAGGTCTTCAGAAAAGATTTTGGTTTAAAAATTGGCATAAGAGAGTGTGGCTCTACATCCAACATACATCAATCTTTGCCTAGCTGGCGGGGAGCTCTTTGGTTATATGATCTCTATAATCCTTTCTACTTATCTAGAATCTATTTTTAATAATTTTAGAGAGATGACTATAGTCTGTAAAGGTTATTAAGAATAGCTGACCTAGGTCAGGGAGCTTTTTCTTCTAGGAGTTTCATGGTTTCAGGTCTTACGTTTAAGTCTTTAATTCATTGTGAGTTAATTTTTGTGAGTGGTGTAGTTAGGGGTTGTTTCATTCTTTTACATGTTATAATCCAGTTTTCCCAGCATCATTTATTGAAGAGACTGTTTTTCATTCCATTGAGTATTCTTGGCTTCCTTGTCAAACATTAGTGTGTCTACAGTGGGCCAAGCACTGTGCATAAGTTTCATTTAAACCTTCACAAATAATATTACAAGGTAAGTATTATTCATTTCATTTTACAAATGATAATTTGAAGTTCTTAGCAGTCATGACATTTGCCAAAGGTCTGATGAGAAGTTGTGACTCAAGTGTGTCTAATATCAAAGCTATACTTCCATATACTCCATCTAAGAAAATGCTATATTGCAATTTTAGAGACTAACAAAACACAAACTGAAATTAAATCAGTTGAAGTAAAAAATATCAGTTATTCATTAATTCTTATTTAATTTATCCAAATAAAAATTAAAATTTCAAATAAAAATTAAATTTGCCACTTGAAAATCATAAAAAAAAGCCTTTAAAAGTCAAATAGAAAAGAAAGTTATAACACTTAGGTGATAAGGTCTCGATTTTCAACATTATAGTAAATGAATTATCAAGAAATTTATACAATATAGCCAAATTCAATAATTCACAGTAATTCAGAAAATGAAAATAATTACTTGTGATTTTGAGATACATTCTATGATCTTTTTTAACTCTCTAGAAGATTTGCCTTCCTAATATGATTATCAAAGTTAATTGGAATAAACTTTTGTTAGTTACTGGTTTGAATTCTCTATATTTTGCCTCCAATTCAGATGAGCATCTACCTTTAGGTATCTTCAACTCTTTGAACAGGGTAAGGGCATTTAATCATACTCAGTCGCCCTGGAAATTCCTAATATTCCTTTGTAACTTTAGATATGTCAGATGTGGTATCTTACATGTATTTAATGCAAAGATAATTTACAAAGCTGTGCCAGAGTCAATCCTGAACTTGGCCTCCTGATGATAATTTAATACAATATGTTATTAATTATATGTTTTGTGCTGATCTTAGCCTGTTAATAATAACTAATGCTGTATTTGGACTGGCCCTTAATGTTCTTATTATGATTGCAAAATGCCCTTCAGCAATAACCATCAGGAAATTGAAGAAATAAAGGTTAATTAATTATTTGTTGTTGTTGTTTAGTCACTTAGTTGTGTCTGACTCATTGCAACCCCATGGACTTCAGCACGCCAGGCTTCCCTGTCCTTCACCATCTCCCAGAGTTTGCTCAAACTCATGTCCATTGAGTTGGTGATGCCATTCAACCATCTCGTCCTCTGTTGTCCCCTCCTCCTCCTTCCTACAATCTTCTCCAGCATCAGGGCCTTTTTCAATGAGTCAGTTCTTCACATCAGGTGGCCAAAATATTGGAGCTTCAGCTTCAGCATCAGTCCTTCCAATGAATATTCAGGGTTGATTTCCTTTAGGATTGACTGGTTTGATCTCCTTGCAGTCCAAGGGACTCTCAAGAGTCTCCTCCAACATCACAGTTTAAAAGCATCAATTCTTTGGCACTCAGCCTTCTTTATGGTCTGACTCTCACATCCATACATGACTACTGAAAAACTCATAGCTTTGACTATAATTATAGGATTTGGAAATTACACTGCATATCTGAGACCACACAGAGAGACCACAGGTAGAGAGAGTGCATGAGCCTGAGGTTCTGCTTTTTATTGGGATTGAGTGTGTGATCCTAGGATAGTGAGAGCTCACTGTTTATTGGTGAATTTAAAACATAAGAGCAGGAATTTAAAGCATGGGAAGAGTAGGGAAAAAAAAGTAAGTAGTCCAAATGGTCAGTTATGGAAATCAACCAAGATCTTCTGATCTTTATCTAGTTTTGTGACTGGCTGTGTGTATTTGGGCTTCTCTGGTAGCTCAGTTGGTAAAGAATCTGCCTGCAATGCAGGAGACCCCGGTTTGATTCCTGGGTCAGAAAGATCCACTGGGGAAGAGATAGGCTACCCACCCCAGTATTCTTGGGCTTCCCTTGTGGCTCAGCTGATAAAGAATCTGCCTGCAATGTGGGAGACCTGGGTTCGATCCTTGAGTTGGGAAGATGCAATGGAGAAGGAAAAGGCTACCCACTTCAGTGGCCTGGAGAATTCCATGGACTATATGTGTGTTTATTTGAGATGATCATTTTTGAAGTAGATGCCTCAGCAATCAAAGCTTAAGTCAGGCACTTGCATTACAAAATAGAAAAGCAAAATCCAGCTGTTGTGGCTTACACTATATTGTATCACATTGTCTTTTCAGAGTTAAAAGGCATAAGATGATACTCTAAACATGCTCATTCCTTATAAGCTTATCTTAATGTGTAGCATCCCATGGGGCCATGACAGGTATGTCCAATATTGAAAGTGGACTCTGTGAGGAGTAGGATATGGGTCTTGGGCAGTTAGAGGTGAAGGTCATAGTACTGAGGAAATACTGTGAATGTAGAAGACGATTAGGGGCTGAAGATAGTAATGTAGCAAGTAGCACCTAGTGAGACAACATCTGGATATAATTCCTTGGGAGCTGACTGTGTTTGAAGTATTTAAAATGCTTTACATTGGAAGAATTTGGAAGAAGGTATACTTTGATGTTTGGGGTAGCTAAAACTGGTATGAGGGTTTGTTCTTGAGAGGAAAGCATAAAGCTGGCATGGCTATGAGAACTCTGTTGAAAAGAGTGTTCCACTAGGGTCAAAGCCTTTCAAACTTACCATTGCCATTTCCTATGTCTCCATCCTGCTTGATATCTGAGGGCACTGTCTTTATATGGCTTTTAAGGAAATTCTCATAACCTATAATTTCATCATAGCAACAGCATGATGAAATCCTTCAGGCATGTCATGGGAATGGGCCCAGAAATCTTTTTTTAATTCTGTTACTGAGAAAGCCAGACCATGGCTGAGAGGAACTACAGAAGTGAATGACTTCATCTTTCTTTTTTTTCCCCAAGCACTAATTTCCCGAAAGGTCTCCCCTCACTGTTTATTATCTTTGACCTGTCTGCGGCATTTGATTTGGGGACCACATCCTTTCTGAATCCTTCTTCACTTACTGTTGTATCAGGACTCTTCTTGGATCCTTTTTGTTTCCTTCTGATCACTCCATCTCTGTCTCTTTGTTATTCTTCCTTCTCTGCTTGTTGGTGTTCCTAAAGGTTTTGTCCTTTGTCTTTCTTCTCAGTTTAGACTTTCCGGGCAATCTTGCTTGCTCCAATGACTTCAATCATCTTTTTGTATGTTGATGATTCCCCAAACTGTAAGAGACCTTTGGTCTCTCTCCCAAGCTTTGTATCTTTTGTTTTTTCTCCACAGAAATTTTGATGCCACGGGGCATTTTGACTTAAGTTCCCTTAAAGCATTCCTATTTCTATCTATGTAGAGCCTCCTGAATTCTGGATATCTTGACCCAGATGACCTACACCTGCCCCAAATGCAAATACACTTACAATAAAAAAAACTAAACTTTATCTTTCTCTACCCCCAATATATTCCTGAAGGATTCCCCATCTTTAAAAACAGTATCTCTATCTGCCATTATCTGCCCAACTTTAAAATCAGAAAGCTGAGAATTATCCATTTCCCAGCCTGTCTCCATTCTTCAATTTATTCAGTTTGTTATTAAGCCATACTGATTTCATTTTCTGAATGTATCTGAATTTTAGTTTTTCCTTTCCATTCTGTCATCTGTCCCCTAAGATGAATGCAGTAGACCTTTGACCAGTCTCTGTTTCTACTCTTGCCTCTTTACTCTATCTTCACTACCACCAACATGAACTATCCAAAGTAAAAGTGTCTTATTATTTCCCAATTAAACATTTTCAGTGGTTCCTTGCTATCCACAGGATGAAGTTAAAGCTCCTTCATTGTAACAGAAGATTTTCTTATAGACAGCTCCAAACTAAAGGGGGTGATCCCTACTCTGTTCTGCCTCCAGCTATTGCCATGTAGGGATATATGGGCCCAGTTGTTGCTAGATCTTCAAATTTCTCCTGAGAAACCATAATTCAAATTTTTATGCAAAAATATCCCAATTTTTAAATGTTACCTAAATTGAAAAACAACAGTAACACTGTTCAGGCCAACTAAAATACTTCTGTTGGATGGATATGGGCCAAGGCTTCCTTATTGTGACTTCTGAATAGATCCATAAGGACACTGGATTGTCAGGGCAGGGAAAGGATTAATGGATGTGAGGGAGAGGAAATAGCAGGGGAGAATGGGCTAAAACTCCAAGGAGTAGCTTCTTGGAAAGGAGATAAATTTGGGGAGAGGCTTTCCTCTAACTCCTGAAGTTCTGTACTGTGTTGGCACTAGAGGTGAAATGCTCTGGTGCTGACAAGAACTCATGTGGGATCTGACTGTATGGATACTGGTAGTGATCAAGTACTGAAGTTTGTGGCTTTTCCACTGTGTAAGATCCTGCTAGCCCAGGGGAGGAGAAGGTATTAAAATGACTTTGTTGCTTGGGTGCTCAGAGCAGTTTATTTACAAAAATAAGGTGTGACATTTCTTGCACCTTCAGTTTTGAGAAGCAGTTCATATCTATCAGATACCACACAGGTATCTGTTGAAATTTTAGCCAGGAGTGTTTAAATAATGACAATTTAGTATTAAACTGAACCAGTTATTATTGAAAGGGAAAAATCTGCTAAGGAACGATAAAAATAATGTAATGTGATTTGGGGATAATCTTTATCATTGTTTCCCTAAATGGCATAAATAAGCTATTGGGTCCATTGCACCCTTAAAGGATGGGTTACATTTTCATTTTCCACTAATGCCAGCAATTCTGGTATATATTCCCAGCCTGCTGCCTCGTATCAGTATCTATAGAGAACCCACATCTCCTAGGGTACAAAGAAAATGCATTCTTTATTAAGAGGGAATTTGGGGACACAGAGTCACTTCTAATGAGTCACTGTTCCTGAAAGGAGCATTTTGACTCAGACATAAATAAAACAACTAACTTAGCTGTGATTTCCTGGTGATTCAGAAACTACGGCAGGTTGGTCTTCCTACTTATAAGAGAGGAGCATTAATGGGCCAGAGCCTCAGGGAAGACAGAAATGATGTTCTGACATTGTTTTCTCTTCTAGCCTTACATGTTCAGGGAAATGAAGAGGAGCACAAAAGACAAAGATATGCCAGTCCTCACTACCATTTTTCATTCTCTTTTTTCTCTCAGTACACCAGAGCTCTGTTAATTCTCTTGTGTTACTGCTTTCAAGTGAAAAACATGAGTGTAAATTTGCAAAATTCTTTCCTAGGGTAAGTAATTTTAAGAATCAAAGGTGTTAATAATTCTTTCATCTTGAAGGTATGGCTACTCTCTGACTTTATCTGCCCTTCAACTTATTTCAGACACTTTGAGTTTGCAACTGGATAAACTTGAGCATCATTTGATCAATTCTGCTTTATTTGGGGCCCAGATTATTCAAATATCTTCACTTGTTATTCTCTCCTTTATCTGAAGTCAAGACCAAAAACTTGATATACCAAAGGTCTTAATAAATGTTTGTTGAATAAAAGTCAGTCAGTTTAAATTTTTGTTAGGTGATCTGGGAAAAAGGTTTTGGGATTCAGTGGTAGTAGGCTTGGGTAGAGAAGGAATTGGTAAGACACGCTGTAATTATATTTATCACTATTAGCAGGTTTAAATCACCTAAGCCACTCCTGTTCTGTGATGTATCAAATAAACAAAAGCTGGCCCTTTATAGTCTGATTTTACAACCAAAGCCTTCTCTATTATACACTATGAGCCATCTTACTAGTTTTTAATAAGGTAGCATGTATAAACATTGGAATAATAAAGATTTGGTAACAGATAAACAATAGTATGTAAAACAATCAGAAAGATTTAAGTCCTTACTTCTCAACTTGGGAGATTTTACCAAGGCTTTGCCTGCTGAGCATTTCATCTTTGCTGGGGAAATTTTGGTGGTTGAATATTTCATTTTAGGCTTCATTTTTCAGGCTTCTGTTGAATTAAAACATAATGTTCAATTGTCTCAACTTGAAAACAAACAGAAACAACGGTGGTTAACTCAATATAAAATTGATAACAAAGCTACATAGAAAAATAATTCAGTAAAATTTGAATATAGTATGCTGAATATCGGAGAAGGCAATGGCAACCCACTACAGTACTCTTGCCTGGAAAATCCCATGGACGGAGGAGCCTGGTAGGCTGCAGTCCATGGGGTCACTAAGAGTCGGACACAACTGAGGGTCTTCACTTTCACTTTTCACTTTTTTGCGTTGGAGAAGGAAATGGCAACCCACTCCAGTATTCTTGCCTGGAGAATCCCAGAGACAGGGGAGCCTGGTGTGCTGCCATCTATGGGGTCGTACAGAGTTGGACACGACTGAAGTGACTTGGCAGCAGCAGCAGCATTCTGAATATAGATAATCACGATGGTGTGATCACTCACCTAGAGCCAGATATTCTGGAATGTGAAGTCAAGTGGGCCTTAGAAAGCATCACTATGAACAAAGCTAGTGGAGGTGATGGAATTCCAGTTGAGCTATTTCAAATCCTCAAAGATGATGCTGTGAAAGTGCTGCACTCGATATGCCAGAAAATCTGGAAAACTCAGCAGTGGCCACAGGACTGGAAAAGGTCAGTTTTCATTCCAATCCCAAAGAAAGGCAATGCCAAAGAACGCTCAAACTATCACACAATTGCACTCATCTCACACGCTAGTAAAGGAATGCTCAAAATTCTCTAAGCCAGGCTTCAGCAATACGTGAACCTTGAACTTCCAGATGTTCAAGCTGGTTTTAGAAAAGGCAGAGGAACCAGAGATCACATTGCCAACAGCCACTGGATCATCGAAAAAGCAAGAGAGTTCCAGAAAAACATCTACTTCTGCTTTATTGACTATGCCAAAGCCTTGACTGTGTGGATCACAATAAACTATGGAAAATTCTGAAAGAGATGGGAATACCAGACCATCTGACCTGTCTCTTGAGAAACCTGCATGCAGGTCAGGAAGCAACAGTTAGAACTGGACATGGAACAACAGACTGGTTCCAAATAGGAACAGGAGTACATCAAGGCTGTATATTGTCACCCTGCTTATTTAACTTATATGCAGAGCACATCATGAGAAACGCTGGGCTGGAAGAAACACAAGCTGGAATCAAGATTGCCGGGAGAAATATCAATAACCTCAGATATGCAGATGACACCACCCTTATGGCAGAAAGTGAAGAACTAAAGAGCCTCTTGATGAAAGTGAAAGAGGAGAGTGAAAAAATTGGCTTAAAGCTCAACGTTCAGAAAACTAAGATCATGGCATCTGGTCCCATCACTTCACGGGAAATAGGTGGGGAAACAGTGGAAACAGTGTCAGACTTTATTTTCGGGGGCTCCAAAATCACTGTTGATGGTGATTGCAGCCATGAAATTAAAAGACGCTTACTCCTTGGAAGGAAGGTTATGGCCAACCTAGATAGCATATTTAAAAGCAGAGACATTACTTTGCCAACAAAAGTGTGTCTAGTCAAGGCTATGGTTTTTCCAGTTGTCATGTATGGATGTGAGAGCTGGATGGTGAAGAAAGCTGAGCACCGAAGAATTGATGCTTTTGAACTGTGGTGTTGGAGAAGACTCTTGAGAGTCCCTTGGACTGCAAGGAGATCCAATCAATCCATCCTAAAGGAGATCAGTCCTGGGTGTTCATTGGAAGGACTGATGTTGAAGCTGAAACTCCAATACTTTGGCCACCTCATGCAAAGAGTTGACTCACTGGAAAAGACCCTAATGCTGGGTAGGATTGGGGGCAGGAGGAGAAGGGGATGTCAGAGGATGAGATGGTTGGATGGCATCACTGATTCGATGGACATGGGTTTGGGTAGACTCCGGAGTTGGTGATGGACAGAGAGGCCTGGCGTGCTGCAATTCATGGAGTCACAAAGAGTTGGACACGACTGAGTGACTGAACTGATACTAGAACTATTGTCAGAGGGTGAAAAGAATTCCAATCTTAGTGGAAATATTGGTTTTGAAATTCTGAGACTGTTTTTTGCTATACTATGGAATAAAACAAATGTATTGGTGTTATAGGATTTTCACTGCAGGGAAAAGGAGATATAAATATAAAATAAAAGTAGAAAGGAAAATCCCTGTAGTGTTAAATTTGAATTATCAATATCAATGTGCCTGTATCTTAGTTTCTAACTACCTTTTCCACTGAAGGGAACCAGCATTCTAGATCTGGGTTGGGAAATAATAGAAGTCAACACTGAGTATCTCATTGTGCCAGATAGCAGTGAATCATTCAAAAACTAGCAAGATTATGTCAAAAGGACACAGAAGTCTCCTTGAAGGGTCTCCTGCTGGACAAATTTGGCATAGTTTGAGCATCAGAAAAAATGATGGTAATTGAATATAAAGCATTTTATTAAAAAAAAAAAAACGCTGCAAGTCCATAGCATTTCTTAAGAATGAATAAGATTTATTCATTATGGAAGGAATGATAGAATTAGAAAAATCACCATTTTGCAGCCCCCAATTTAATATTTGATTCAGGCAAGGATCATCAATGATGCTGTTCCTTAATTATCACGCTGGGTCATAGTACCATTTTGAAGGAATATGGAGTTGTCTTATAAATTGCCTAGGTCAGGAAGATTCCCTGGAGAAGGGAATGGCTACTCACTCCAGTATTCTTCCACAGAGAATTCCATGGACAAAGGAGCCTAGTGGGCTACAGTCGTGGGATCGCAAAGAGTCCGACATGCTTGTGTGACTAACGTTTTCACTTTCACTTTCATGTATTCTTTCAGTAGGGTACTGCAACCAGCCTTCATGGTCAAGGTAAGGCACTGTTGCTGTGGTTTGTGGAAGGAGCAAGATTGCTCCTCCAGTCTTAAATTTTCTCTAATATTGCCTGAAATTCTATAATAGTTAATACTTCTTTTAGTAAGCATTCCTCTCTTTGTGAAAAAAAATTGAATCCAAATTATCCCAAGAGTGGTTACTATTTAAATCTCCTATAAACTTCTTTAGGACCAGCTGTTCTAGCAGAGTAAAGGAGGAACATTGAGTTCCTGGATTAGAGGACTCATTGGAAAATAAATTTCCTGCACCTTTATTTTTGTCCCTTGCCAAGTCCCCAATAGGCTGAAATTCCAAATTTTCTTGTTTAAATGGAACTAAAATTTTACACAAAGCCATTCTATTTACAGCCCGTCTCATGAGCAAAATCCTTTAATGACAGCGTAATTGAGATTCCCTATTCTGCCCCTAGAAATGAATGTATCTTCCATGGGAGTAAATATTATCCTCACAGAGCATGAGGGGCTCACATCAATCCTTACCTTCTTCCTCTGATTCTGCCACCTTTATTGATCAAGAACAGTTGAACATAAGAAGCAGAGAAACTTAGACATCATTTACTGAGCACCCCACCCCCCAACTCTGTAGTTGAGTAGGCTAGGACTGAAAGGTTAAGTGCCTTGACCAGGTTCACAGAAGCAGAACCAGGACTAGAATCTAGTCTTCTGATTTCCATCTTTATGCCAGAGTTTCCTGACCCTGGCTATTTTCTTCTCCCTCCAAATGTAGAAAGAAAGTAAGCAGAAATGACAATCAGCTTCAAATGCTCAAGCAATTGTCCAAATTCTTTTAAATAATAAATTTCAGAATATGATATTTAATCTGTAACCATAACGTGGGATAGTGCATTTCGGTAGCTTTATTATGTTAAATTTTAAATTGTACAGAAAATAGTTCAAACAGTACCCTGCACACAGTAGGTGTTCAGGTAATATTTTACTGATAACATGAAGATTACATTGCTGGATTTGTTTTTCTCTTTTATTCAAGAATCCTTATGTCCTAGGAAAAAAATCTCTTGGACAGACATTTTTAAAAGTTGTATTTTCAAATAAATCTGGGAAATATTTCAATCTATATTCCACTTCTTGGAAAGTCAGAATTCATATTAGCATAGTAAAGGTGCTGACATTCCCTCACTGTAGAATTGTGGGTACCTTTGTTTAACTAATTATTTTCAGTGATCATTTGATCTCAAATAATCTCCTCAACTCACTCTGTTAACATTCCCATGGTTAGTTTCAGAGAACACACTTGGAGGAGCTCTGTTCTAAACCAATATTAATTAGCCCGTGGATTCATATAAGATAGATAAGAAACTGAAATATAACATTTAAAATGAAGTCATTGACACAGAAAAGGTCAACTGCTTTTTAAGGAGCATGTGATAAGCCAAAAACAGGAAATATTTTCTAATCTTTGTTTGAAAAACAAAACATTTTCTTTAAACAACCTACAAATCTTTTACCTTAAAAAAGACAATCACTGTTTTTAAAATTTTTTTAGGCTTAAAATTTACTGTTTATTCTCTTATTTTTAAATCAGAAATATTAGAGTATGGCATTGTAAACATTACTGGTTCTTTTGAGCTGCTCTTTCCAATAATATATGGCAAATATTCTCGCATACTGGTTATGATACTCACCTAAGTTATAAATGTGAAGGGCTGATCTCAATGATGAGGCTTCCTGTTGTCCACACTTGGTAGTAGCTGATGCAGCTATATTCCGACTCTACTTATATGTACACACTCTTGGATTAAGCAATGTTGGATGACAACGTTAGATGAATGAGGCAATTCTAATAGAGCCAGTTGAATGGGTTAGAATGGGTGGGAATGCATTCTCATTCCCACAACCAAATCCTAAACAGAGCTTTTAGATTATTTTAGCCATAGCATTTTCAATGAGTTATACTGTTAGTCATTAACTTTTATAAAACCTCTATCATTTGGACTCTGCATACTGTTTATTACTCAGTGTAGAGCATATAAGGACCCAGATTATTTAATTGACTTTCTCATTTCTACAGAAAGTTGAAAACTTTTTAAGTAACCTTTTTCTAGTTATAAAAATGATATATGTACACTTAGAAAATGTGTAAATGACAGGAAAGCATGTATACTGTAGATCCTAACATTCTTTTTTTAAGTGAAAAAGTACTATACATATCTATTTTTTAATAAAAGTAGAATCATACTGCTAATGTTATTTTGTAAGCTTTTTTCATTATACAATTAACACATATCATAGCATCAACATGACATTT
Source organism: Giraffa tippelskirchi (assembly GCF_054371585.1). Lineage (NCBI taxonomy): Eukaryota > Metazoa > Chordata > Mammalia > Artiodactyla > Giraffidae > Giraffa > Giraffa tippelskirchi. The sequence continues at coordinate 157,503,180 of NC_137275.1, forward strand.
CTATATGTCAGAATAATTTTTTTTACAGGAAGTATTACAAATATACATAATCATATAAATATACGATAAGCAATCTTGTATTGATTAATTCTTTGGCCATTTCCAGTTTTTCCCTTTTCTTCTTTTCTGCTATAACCAGTGTTGTAACTGACAGGTCTATGTGTGTGTGTGTTTATGTGTTGTGATTCTGGTAAGCCTTTGTAAGTTCATTGGTAGCATACATTCCTTGTAGCAAGATTTCTGGATCAAACTGTATAAGCACCTTATATTTTGATAGATATTATCCAACTGACTTCAAAAAGTTTGTATTGATTTATAATTTCAGCAATTCAAGTGAGTGCCCTTTCTCCATTGCCTTAGCATCAGGGGTCCAGTGGGGGTGGAGGAGATCATCACCTTTAAATGTTTGCTTTCTAAAGAGTGGGAAATAGTTCATGGTTTTGAATTCAGTTTCTTTAATTATTTAGTGAGATTTAACATCTTTTTTAAAAAACATATTTGTTGTCAGTGTCTGTAAATTAATGACTTATATGAACTCTTTGTAAATTAAGAGGTGAAATTGCTGTCTGTGAAAAAATTTCCCCAGTACTGATTATTACTTTGTTAATTGCATTTAAAATTTTTTGACATAAGTTTTTAAGTAATATGTGGTAAATTTTTTTAATATTTTTAAAAAAATTATTTATTTTTAATTGAAAGATAATTGCTTTACAGTGTTGCACTGGTTTCTAGCAAACATCAACATGATCAGCCATAGGTTTACTCATGTTTGATTGATTCTTTTGCCACTTTATTTATTTTTTGATTAAAGGATAATTGCTTTACAGAATTTTGTGGTTTTCTGTCAAACATCAACAAGAATTAGGCATAGGTACCCCCATGTTACGTGGTAAATTTTAATCAAATTTTCCTTCTATAACTTCTGGATTTTGTGTCCTGCTTTGAAGATGCCCCCTCCTCAAAAATTATAAATTAATTTATCATGCCACTTTTTAAAAGTTTTATTCTTTACTAGTTAATATTTAAATCTTTAATCCCTTATTACGTCTAGTATAAAGAGTAATTTAGAGAATTTTTTCCCCCAAATGCTTATCCCAAACACCTTTGTAATCCAATTTAGATAAAATGAGGCTTCATATGTTATGTGGGGAGTAGAATGCAGGGAGCTGTGAATATAATGGTAAGGAGTTTGACTTTTACTCTGTAGCTAACAGGAATCTTTTATAAGTTTTTTAAGCAAATGAGAAACATCAAAAATGTGTTTTATGAATGTAATTTTATGGCTGTATGAAGGACTAGAAGAAAGGAAAGAACGCCAGTTAGGAGGCCAATTAAATAACCCAGGCAAAAAACAGTGAAGATAGAGCTAGGGCAGTGTCAGTGAGACTAGTCAGGAGAGGATGAAGGTGGTTCATGCTGCAGGCATATTTCATAAGAGTCTTTGAATGTTAGAGTGACAAAGGGCTCCAGAGATCCCTGGTCCTACCTCCATTGTCGCATAGCTCTTTAGTGACTGAGTCAGAATTACAACCAAAGTTCATTCGCAGTTCAGTGTTGTGTCTGCCACAGAGCCTCCATAGCTCTTTTTGGATGTGGGTACATCAGCTCTGGACAGGGGCAGGGAAGGCAAAGGGAAGTGAAATTGGTGCCAGTGGTTCTGGCTAGGAAACTCAGTTGAGGAGTTCATCGACAGGAACAAGTAATGAATAATATGGTAATATGGGGCAAATGGTATCTCAAACTTAAGGAACAATTATATGGAAATTTCAGCAGGCAGCTGGAGCTGAGTTGTGGGTTGAGAAGGCCAGACTTAGACATGTGGGTTTGTTCATTTGTGAAAGCATAACTGTTGATTATGTGGGAGCAAAGTGAGATTGGCTCAGCTGAGCGTGGAGCAAGAAGAGAAAGCTGTGTATAGATGGAACTGTGGCGACGCTTACATTTAAGGGTTAAGAGAAGAAAAGGAGTTAGCAAAGAAGATCAGAAAGAGAAGGAGAAAAAAACAGGTCATATTATGAAGGCTAAGAAAGCAGATCCTCTCAAAAAGAAACATTTGATGAGCAGTAATGAGCAGTGCAGAGAACTAGCAGATTAGAGGCCTTGGAGAGAGTCCTTTAAGCATGGTAGGAAACTGCAGTGCACTGCACAGTGTGAAGAAGAAAAGAGAAAGACTTTTTTAAAAGTGTAGTAATGAAAGGGAAACACAGAGAGAATGGTATCTTGACAGCAGCCTGGAGAAGGGAGGATGCTGCTAACTAGTCAGGTGAAAAGTCTAGGGCAAGTTACTTGATGTCTCTAAAGCCTCAGTTTCCTCATAATAACACTTTTTTAAATAATATTTTGAACTCATGGAATTTTTATGAGAATTATATAAGGAGGTACATTTTAAGCACTTAGCATAATAGCTAAAACATAGTAAAACTTAACACATATTATTAGTTTTTTGAATTTTTTAATGGAATATGAAACTCTTACGTGTGTTTCAATGTAGAGAGAAAGTACTGAACAAGAAAGAGAAAACTGATATAGTTTTCTATATCAAAGTCCCAGAGGAGACAGAGAAGAGAGAAGGGGAAAGAATACTAGTGGAAGGTCAGCTTTGAAGAGGAGGAGGCTTACTTCTTTGTGTAGGAGAGGAGGAAAAGTGAGAGAATGGGGGAGATGTGAAATGTCAGGTCTAGGAACATGAACTTGAGGATCTTGTAAAATGGCCTGATTCTTCTTCATAAAGTAAGTTGTGAGAAGCTTTACAACAATTAAGGGAAATATAAATATGCTTAAAAGACTTAACTAGGGAATGGGGTAATACTGTTCATGGATATCAAGCTTCATTTTTGGAAGATGAAAAAGTTTTGGAGCTGGATTATGATAGTTGCTCACTAATGTCAGTGCATTTCATATACACTTAAAATGATTAAAATGAAAATCAGATATATTATATTTATTGTTACATTTTAGCACAATTTCTAAAGATTTTAAAAATGGGAGTGGGAGAAGTAAAAATACAGAAGCTTGTTTTATATTATAAACAGGTGAATTCCAGTGTTCCTATCTTGGAGGTGGAGATGTTCTGATGATAATGGTGGTCAGGATGAGGCTTTGTGAGTGAGCTGTGCATTGCAGGCAGGTTCTTTACCATCTGAGCCACCAGCAAAGCCCTATAGAGGACTAAAGAATCATTAAAACAGGCAATGAAGTCAACTGAGGGTGATGATAGAGGAGGCAACTCAAACAGAAAAGGATGTTGGGATCCCTGGTAACCAGAATGGAAACACATTAACATAAGCAGTTGGGCCCAGGGTTGAGGTTACCAAGGGAAGTGGAAAATGAGAAATGTGCTGCTTCCTCTACTGGTGCTGGGAAATAGGTACACAATGAAGGAGAGTGGATTTAAGAATAGTGGTGTCACCAGGGGAAAGCCATATTTTAGACAATACAAGGAAAGAGAAGGAACTTTTTAAGAAAGAAGGAGGAAGAAGAGGGTAAGAGTGTGCATGTAGTGGAGAGGAACATTGCAGAGGAAATGACATACATTTAAATCACTAAACCATGGAGAAGGAAATGGCCACCCACTCCAGTATTCTTGCCTGGAGAATTCCATGGACAGAAGAGCCTGGTTGGCTACAGTCCATGGGGTCACTGAGAGTCCAATACGACTGAGCGACTAACACTAAATCACAAGAAGTAAAATAAAAACCTAAAATGAGATTTTAATCAAAGAATAGTATCTTAAATAGAAATTCATTAGTTAGTAATTAATTTCTGAGCAACAACAACAACAAAAATGTATGCGATATTGTCATTTCCAAAGTTGCCACGTGTATGATTGCCTCTTTGGCTGGAGAAGGCTTCCAGAAACATAAATTCCACAAATACTGAGTGCCCATTAGTTGCCAGGGACTATGTATTCCATCAGCATTAACCCATGGGACACTGCACAACAGTTTTCATTTTACTTTGTCATATAATCTACATTTGATCAAACGGAAAATTGTTTATTGAATCAGTAAACGTCTCTTATATGTCAGGTGATGCTCTTTGATTAGCAATTTCTCTCTTCCAAAATACCTTAAGAGTGTTAAGTTGGCTGCTATTCTTTCTTTCCTCTTTGTGGATTTTACTTTTAAAATAAATGAATTTAATCAGATTGGAGTGAGGAGTCTTGTTAAAATGGAGAGCTTATGAGAAATTTTTATTAAAAATATATGTTCATTATGGAAAATTGGATGATACAGAAAAGAGAAAGTTTAATCTTTGATGTCCTAGAAAGTAGTTAAATGCTTTGAAAAGAAATGTAGCTAGTAATCATTATAGAGAAATCCCAACCTCTCTGAGGTCCCGAGTTCACAAGTGGTGTGGATTTGTATCTGCACAGAATGCTAAGAATAACAATAATAAATCAAACACTTTTCTAATGCTCAGCTAGGTGCTAGGGATACAGTAGTGAATAAAGCAAACTTCTTCCTGCCCTCCTGGAGTTTATTCTTTTGGGGGGAGATAAATTTTGAGAAAATAACCATACAAATAAATCATTTATGAATATGATAAATAAGAATTAGATTGATGAGGAAGTTTAAGGACTAGAATGGTACTAAGGTAGTGTGGTCAAAGAAGGTGGCATTTAAGCTGTGCCCAAAGGGTGTGAAGAACGTATGGCAGAGAGAGGACAGAGGATGCCTTCTGGATAGAGAAAACTCCAGGGGCAAAGGCCCTGACAGAACTTGCAGTGTTTAGGGAATTAAGAGCGCCAGTGTGGCTGGAGCAGATTGGGCAATTGGGAGAGTATAATGTAATGGGGTTGGAGATGGAAGGAGGAAGAAACCAAGTAGGACTGGGCCTTGGAGGCCATGGGAAGGAGTTGGATTTCATTCAAAGTGCAATGGGAAGTCAAAGAAGGGTTTTAAGTAATGTGGAATATGACTTAGTTTTTTAAAGAGTGCTCTGGCTGCCATGTGAGGAACAGATGGAGGGCAGTAAGAGAGAAGGAATGAAACCAGCAGGGAGTCTACATTAGTTCAGACTCTTAATAACAATGGTGGTGGCGATGACACTAATGGTGATAACAGTTACAGTATCTTGGCCATCTTCTGTGGATCAGATGTTTTACATACATAACAATGTATTATAAACATATAATAGTCACAATATCACCAGTATTTGATATGGTTTCCTCCATTTTAGAAGTGAGGAAATAGAGACTCAGAATGATTAACTGTCTTGCAAAAGGCCACATAGTCAGTAAGTAGCAAAGGCAGAAACTGAAATCAAGTCCATTTGGTTCTTTCTCTTATTCCATGGGAGCCATTGGTAGAATAAAGTGAAATTGAATTCCTGGGCCTTCAATTCCATTCACTGTGTTGTCAGGCTCGCATGTTCTTGTTTGTGCAGAGGAACTCTGAGGGTAAGGTGGAATTATACTAGCACATTGTTGGGTACCAGAAAATTATCAAAAGAAGCCAGCACCCGAAAATTGATCCTGGCTGGTAGGAGAGAGGGGAAATGGAAAATATGACTAAGCTTGGCAACACTGAATGACTTAATTCTGAGAGATTTTACAGGGAAGCAGAAGGGAAAAGATAAGAGGGAAGTGTGCTCACACTGACCCTCTCCTCTGTTGGTTGTGGTGGCTTTAATTCTTTCTTGGGGGAGATCAGACTAACTGATGTGGAAGAAGGGGGCAACAAAGAGATAGCACTCAAACTGAATCACTTCCTGTTGTTCACTCCCCACCACTCTGAAAGTTTCTACATGCCTCCTAGGGAGTCATCTATGAGTCAATCTATGACTCAAGCCATGGAGTAAAGGGGACGGATGATGTGAATTTTCAAGGAAACTTTATTTTATGTATTCAAGGTAAATAACAGCATTTGTAAAACACTCTATGCTTTCTTACACTTCTTCTGGATGCATGTTATCCAATCATTTTTATACTCTGGTGCTACCCACAGCTTCAAACTTTCTGGCCTCACACACCCTCTTCCTCATTCAGTTCAGTTCAGTTCAGTTGCTCAGTCGTGTCCGACTCTTTGCGACCCCATGAATCGCAGCACGCCAGGCCTCACTGTCCATCACCAACTCCCAGAGTTTACCCAAACCCGTGTCCATCGAGTCAGTGATGCCATCCAACCATCTCATCCTCTGACGTCCCCTTCTCCCCCTGCCCCCAATCCTTCCCAGCATTAGGGTCTTTTCCAATGAGTCAACCCTTCGCATGAGGTGGCCAAAGTATTGGAGTTTCAGCTTCAACATCAGTCCTTCCAATGATCACCCAGGACTGATCTCCTTTAGGATGGACTGGTTGGATCTCCTTGCATTCCAAGGGACTCTCAAGAGTCTTCTCCAACACCATAGTTCAAAAGCATCAATTCTTCGGTGCTCAGCTTTCTTCACCATCCAGCTCTCACATCCATACATGACAACTGGAAAAACCATAGCCTTGACTAGACACACTTTTGTTGGCAAAGTAATGTCTCTGCTTTTAAATATGCTATCTAGGTTGGCCATAACTTTCCTTCCAAGGAGTAAGCGTCTTTTAATTTCATGGCTGCAATCACCATCAGCAGTGATTTTGGAGGCCCCCAAAATAAAGTCTGACACTGTTTCCACTGTTTCCCCATCTATTTCCCATGAAGTGATGGGACCAGATGCCATGATCTTAGTTTTCTGAACGTTGAGCTTTAAGCCAACTTTTTCACTCTCCTCTTTCACTTTCATCAAGAGGCTCTTTAGTTCTTCACTTTCTGCCATAAGGGTGGTGTCATCTGCATATCTGAGGTTATTGGTATTTCTCCCGGCAATCTTGATTCCAGCTTGTGTTTCTTCCAGCCCAGCGTTTCTCATGATGTGCTCTGCATATAAGTTAAATAAGCAGGGTGACAATATACAGCCTTGATGTACTCCTGTTCCTATTTGGAACCAATCTGTTGTTCCATGTCCAATTCTAACTGTTGCTTCCTGACCTGCATGCAGGTTTCTCAAGAGACAGGTCAGATGGTCTGGTATTCCCATCTCTTTCAGAATTTTCCATAGTTTATTGTGATCCACACAGTCAAAGGCTTTGGCATAGTCAATAAAGCAGAAATAGATGTTTTTCTGGAACTCTCTTGCTTTTTCGATGATCCAGTGGCTGTTGGCAATGTGATCTCTGGTTCCTCTGCCTTTTCTAAAACCAGCTTGAACTTCTGGAAGTTCACAGTTCACGTATTGCTGAAGCCTGTCTTGGAGAATTTTGAGCATTCCTTTACTAGCGTGTGAGATGAGTGCAATTGTGCAGTAGCTTGAGCATTCTTTGGCATTGCCTTTCTTTGGGATTGGAATGAAAACTGACCTTTTCCAGTCCTGTGGCCACTGCTGAGTTTTCCAGATTTTCTGGCATATCGAGTGCAGCACTTTCACAGCATCATCTTAGACCCACTGGACAATTTACTGTTCCTCAAGTTACCATGCACTTTCACACCTGCATGCCTTGTTCAAGTTGTTCTTCTTGCTAAGTTTGTCTCTTCCCCTTCACATGGGAAACTTCTATTTAACCTTTAGAGCTCAATTGAAATGATTTTGTTTACCAATCAGCAGAATTTATTGCTTCCTTCCTTACTTGCTTATCATATCCAACGTTGTTTCTCTTTGTTTCCTCCATTGGCTGTTAGCTCCTTTGGAACGAACATTATACCTTAGCCATCTTTTGTTTTCCAAGCAACTAGTCATAGGCAGACACTCAATAAAATGTTGTATAATTTGTATAGGTCCTTGCAGAAACCCTACAAACTAGGCAAGGCAGGCATCACCAGCTGGACAGATGTGGAATCCCTATCTAAATCCCAAAGATCACCACAGAGTGATGTAGCAGGAACTGTGGGTTGAGCACTATGAAACTGGCACTACTGAATTTTGACCTATAAAAATAGCACTTTTATATGATTCAACCTGATAGAACCCAGGTCTTCTTGTTCTTGGGTCAGTGCTTGTTCTTAACTATTTAAAGAAGCTGACTTTATGTTTAGTCTCTGGCTCTGTGGTTTTAGTGTGATCAACATTTTGAATTATTCAGTTCAATGTGTTGTTTTATTCCCTTTGGTTTCCCCACCTCATGCCTCACATATGTGACAAATAGATTCAAGGAATTAGATCTGGTAGACAGAATGTCTGAAGAACTATGGACAGAGGTTCCTAACATCGTACAGGAGGTGGTGACCAAAACCATCCCAATGAAAAAAAAAAAATGGAAGAAGGCAAAGTGGTTGTCTGAGGAGGCCTTACAAATAGCTGAGAAAAGAAGAGAAGTGAAAAGCAAAGGAAAAAGGGAAAGATACACCCAACTGAATGCAGAGATCCATAGAATAGCAAGAAGAGATAAGAAAGCCTTCTTAAGTGAACAATGCAAATAAATAGAGGAAAACAATAGAATGAAAAAGACTAGAGATCTCTTTAATTGGAGATACTAAGGTAACATTTCATGCAAAGATGGGCACAATAAAGGACAGAAACGGCAAGGACCTAACAGAAGCAGAAGAGATTAAGAAGAGGTGGCAAGAATACACAGAAAAACTATACAGAAAAAATCTTAATGACCAGATAACCACAATGGTATGGTCATTCACCTAGAGCCAGACATCCTGGAGTATGAAGTCAAGTGGGCCGCAGGAAGCTTTACTGTGAAAAAACAGCTAGTGGAAGTGATGGGATTCCAGCTGAGCTGTTTAAAATCCTAAAAGATGATGCTGTTAAAGTGCTGCACTCAATATATGCCAACAATTTGGAAAACTCAGCAATGGCCACAGGACTGGAAAAGGTCAGTTTTCATTCCAGCCCCAAAGAAAGGCAATGCCAAAGAATATTCAGACTACCATACAATTGCACTCATTTCACATACTAGCAAGGTAATACTCAAAATCTTTCAAGCTAGGTTTCAACTGTACCTGAACCGAGAACTTTCAGATGTACAAGCTGGATTTAGAGAAGGCAGAGGAACCAGCGATCAAATTGCCAATTGCCAAATTGCCAATCTCTTGAATCATAGAAAAAACAAGGTAATTCTAGAAAAACATCTCCTTCTGCTTCATTGACTGTGCTAATGTCTTTGTCTGTGTGGATCACAACAAACTGTGGAAAATTCTTAAAGAGATGGGAATACTAGATCTTACCTACCTCCTGAGAAACCTGTATGCAGGTCAAGAAGCAACAGCTAGAACTGTACATAGAACAACAGACTGGTTCAAAATTGGGAAAGGAGTAGTGCATCAAGGTTGTATATTGTCACCCTGCTTATTTAACTTATATGCAGAGTACTTCATGCAAAATGCCGGGCTGGATGACTCACAAGCCGAAATCAAGATTGCCAGGAGAAATATCAACAACCTCAGATTTGCAAATGTTACCACTCTGATGGCAGGAAGCAAAGAGGAACTAAAAAGCCTCCTGATGAGGGTGAAAGAAGAGAGTGAAAAAGCTGGCTTAAAGCTCAACATTCAAGAAACTAAGATCATGGCATCTGGTCCCATCACTTCATGATGAGTGGGGAAACAATGGAAACAGTGACAGACTTTATTTTCTTGAGCTCCAAACTCACTGTGGATGATACTCCAGCCATGAAGTTTAAAAGACACTTGTTTCTTGGAAGGAAAACTATGATAAACCTAGACAGTGTATTAAAAAGCAGAGACATTACTTTACTGACAAAGGTTCTTATAGTCAGAGCTATGTTTTTCCAGTAGTCATGAACAGATGTCAGATTTGGACTATAAAGAAGGCTGAGCGCTGAAGAATTGATGCTTTTGAATTGTGGTGCTGGAGAAGACTCTTGAGAGTCCCTTGGACAGCAGGGAGATCAAATTAGTCAATCCTAAAGGAAATCAATCCTGTATATTCATTGGAAGGACTGATGCTGAAGCTGAAACACCAATACTTGGCCACCTGATGCGAAGAGCCAACTCATTGGAAAAGACCCTGATGCTGGGAAAGATTGAGGGCAGGAGGAGAAGAGGGTGACAGAGGATGAGATGGCTAGATAGCATTACTGACTCAATGGACATAAATTTGAGCAAACTCAGGGAGATAGTGAAAGACAGGAAAGTCTGACGTGCTTCAGACTATAGAGTTGCAAAGAGTTGGACACGACCCACCGACTGAACAACAACAACAACAACAACATGAAAAGTCAGCCCCCACAAGTCTTTGCAGCCTGAAATCATGCTCACTACCTGTGTGCTTCCAAAAGCCTGAAATAGAGATAAATATAAAATTGTTGTAGGTTGCTGGTATCCCAAGTCATATTGGAAAGGCAAACTCAAATCTTATCTTGATGAATCTTGTGAGCTGCATCCCAAGCTGCAAAACATTTACACAAAAAAATTTCCCAGATGAATTAGTAATTTGCAGCCAAGATTTGTTAAGCAAACAAGAATAGTAGGCACCATGTTGAGAGCCCCCAAAGGGAACAGACAGCAGAAACCAACTTGTAAAGACTTTATGTATTAGAACAATCAGAAATGACATATAAAACAACTGATTTTAATATGTTTAGGTAGTGTTCTAAAAAGATTGAAGACATGAACAAAGAATAAATGGATATGAAAAAGATCCAAATAGAATATCTAGCAATGAAAAACATATTGTTTAAATTATAGCTCCGTGTATTGATTAAACAGATTAGACACAAATGAAGAGTCAATAAACTAGAAAATATACCTGAAAATATTCCCTGGAATACAGTCTAGGAATACTTAAAGATAAAAATATATTTAAAAAAGAAAAATATTAAAAAGGGGGTAAGAAACTGAAAGAACAGGATGAAACCATCGAATGTGTATCTAGTTGGAATTTTAGAAGGCAGTAGAATATGAAAGAAGCAATATTTGAAGAAATAAAGGCTGAGAACTTTCCAGAATTATTGAGAGACTCCAATCCTGAGATCTAAAAACCCCAATGTAGGTTTAAAAAACAAAAGAAAGAAATATACATCTTGACATATTAATTATGAAACTGCAGAACATTTTTAAAAAGAGAGAAGATTGTAATGTCAGTCACTAAAAACAATGAAACAATTTAGATTAGAAGAAAGGAATTTTTTATTGGATTTATGGATGAGTATGTAGTCTTAGAACTATGTAGTCCAGAAGCCAGGAAATTAGCATCAGATATTTGTAGAACCACTAAAGCACATTTTTTAGCCCACTGAGTACCATTAAAAACTGCAGAACTGTTCTAAAACTCCTTGTTTTACAGATGAGGGAAGTGACACTCAAAGCCGGTCTTCTTCAAGGTCACACAGCTAGGGACTGAGTACATGATGGAGCTAGGACCAGAACTTAGGTCCCCAACTCACAGAGCCGTAGCTATGACTGCTCTTTCCTCTATAACTTGATGCTGTTTCTTTAAAAATTTAAGCAACAACAGCAAAGAAAAACAAAATGAAGAAAGTACAGGGAAGACTTCCATTTTATCAGGTAACTTTTTGATGCTGTCATTTTGTCTCACTTACAGAATTTAATACATATTTGAATAACTTCTTCCACAATACAATGTCCCATCTCTAGGATCCAAGGAAACTGCTCACTTTTTTGGATGGGGATAAGGGCATGCAGCCTTGCTTTGTTTTCTTCTAGCTTGTAGGACAATGTGAGGGAAGAGGGAGAAAGGTTTTAGAAGATGTGATTAAAACTGAATCACAGAAAATATTTCTGGCATAGCATTACATTAGTGGCAGGGGAACAAGGAGTGGGAGCAAAATTCCAGCCTGGACAAAGGCTTTGTTGAGAAATACACAAGGTAAAAGCAGGTGTCAAACCACCTAGTGTGAGTCACTAGGTCATAAAATCAGCATTCAAAACTGAAGATAAAGTCCCATCTGTTTTGCTTCAGTTCACTGTTTTAGAATTGCCTTGCTTTGCTTTCTAAAAAGTTTATACCTAAGAACTATGAAGTAGCTTGTATATGATTCCTGCTGGTTATTGCCATGCAGAAATAGCTGTCCAGTGTTGTTGAATCCCCTTATTTCTTGAGGAAAGCCGGAAATCCAGATTTATGAGAAGTTTACTTAATTTAAATCCTGACAACAAATTCAGTATTTTACAGAAGCCTGGTAAACCATCAGTTTATGGCCTCTTCTATCACCAAGTGGTAGAGATATCTAAATATTTGCTGCTTCCACTCTCCTAACTCATTTATTTTAGCCACTGAAGTCTGGTTGCTGCCTACCCTCCCCTTTTAAGAGTTGTCCTTACCTCTTAAAGGGAGAATCCCCAAGATTCTATCAACCTGATTTACTCTTTTCTCTCATTTGTGGCTGACCTTACCCACTCCATGACTTCAGTACTGCTCACCCCTGTATTCATCATGCCCAAATCTAGACCTTTCTTGAACTTTCAGCATCCACATACCTACCCACCTATTGGACATCACCCCCAGAGCTGTGACCGTGCAAACTCAACTTGTCTACACCCGCACCTTTCCTGTATTCCCGCCACCATCTAGCCAGCTGTCCAGATGAGAAATCTCTGCTCTTCCCTCTCCTTCACCACCAGAGTCTAAAATCTTCCACCTTAGAAAGATCCCCACAATCCAGCCCAGCCTCTCTCTCCACCTCTCATGTCACTGCCTTAGTGTTGTTCCACACCTCTCACCTTGACTGTGAGGGTAGCCTGAACCATTTCTGGGGGATTTCAAAGCTAAGCAGAAAAAAGAGCAGATTTAGATATGTTGTGGGGCAGGGTGAAAAAATGGGAAGAAAAACTAGGATGGGAAGTAGCCACATGGCCACAGGTCAAGCTAGTTGAGATCATGAGGTATGATGCCCTTCCTGGTAATGCATGCGAGAACTCCCACTCCCCTTAACATAAGTACATTTTACAAAAGTAATGTTTTCATTGTAAGAAATTTAGGAAATAATGAATAAAATTTATAATTCCATTACTCAAGTGGGATTATTTTACATTCTGTTATCTATCTTAGTGTTTTTATATAAATATATTTTTAAATAGCCACCGTCTGTTACTATTTTATAATTGTTTTCATTTAGCAATATACTATGATAAGCTTTTTCTGATTATAAAATTAATCTATGTGTCAGAAAACTTGTGAAAATAAATATTACCAGAAATTGCACTGCCAAAAAAAGTTTATACCTAGATCCACAAAGGAAGACAACTTGCAAGGGTAGACAATGAAGATATACCAAACTCTATTATTCCTGTTTATTTATAAAATGATAGTAATTGTATCTGTTTGTGTATATGTTTGGAAGTGTTATTTCTGGATCTTGCCTAGTCTCTGCAAATATATACTAACAAGTGTGAACACCAATCTGGAATTGGCAACAATTAAACCAAAACAATTGCTTAATCAAAGATAAGAATTTGCCCATTAATATCACCATTGACTCTGGGAATAGTGCCCAGATTCCAGAGCCTAACATGACTTATTATTTGTGAATTATTGTAATTCCAAATCCTAACAAGGATAGGGTTCTTTGGGCAGCATCCAAAATTCTATCAGATGACTTGATGTTTGTCTTTTTTTTAAAGAGAAACATCAGATTTTAGACAGGAAAAGCATGAGATTTTGAAGTGTATCTTCAAAGAATGCAATATTTATCTTTCAATTCCTAAAATAATAGCCTGATTTGGGTGTGGGGCATTTCTTAAGTACATAAAACATTGATAAGAAGAGTTTCTTCCAGATACCACAGATATATATATCTTTAAGGCTGGTGAAAGTGTACCTAACTTCCATTCCCAGTGCAAAGGGATGCCACTAGATACTTCTGGAATTGATCCTGGAGGTAGTAGACTTCATTTGAAGGCAGATTTGGAAAACTGAGGAATAACAAGAGGAGCTTCTGAAAGGGTGAGCCAGATATTTATAGAATTGGGAAAATAAGGAATCTAATCTCTAAAATTTAAGACCAAAAGGGACTTCCACAGCAACAGTGTAGGCAAAAAAATAAAATTATGGGCCAAGAGAATGCAACCCAAATCAGTAGTTGATATAGCAAATCTTTGCATTGGTGGAATCTAAATGTACCAGACCTGCTTTAAAACTACAAACATTTAAGGAAAAAGCTTCTTTAAGAATGGAAGTCAACTGCTGGGTAGTACTTTCTAGCAATATTATGAAGACTAAATGTAAGTTTTAAAATATGTTTTGCTTTGTCTGAACTGTCTATTTTAAAGCTTCTGACACTCAAGCAAAAGATAAGAATTGCTGCTGAGCATCCAGGAAGACAGTGAACTCTGAGAGATGGTGTTTTCAGTGTCCTACCTAAGAAAAAATTGCCTTCCCCAGTGTCATGAAGAGGTCTGGAAGAAAACTAAATCCCTAAGAGATGTGACTGCTGTCCCATTTCACAGCACAAGATACATCAGGAATACACATTCACACATAGAAGTGCATGCAGAATACCAGCTGAGAGTGAACAGGAGTACCTGACCAGCAGAAAAGAATACATAGACCCATGCAAAACTCGAGATCAAGCCCTGAGCCTTTGGAGTAGGAGCACTGAATCCAAGACCCTAGACTACCAGAGAACTAACCCTAGGGGGTATCAAATAGTGAGAACTCACACAAAGGAAACTGCTGTAATACAAGACCCAGCATCACCCAACCACCAATAGCACCCTGTGCAGGACACCTCATCTAAACAGCAAACAAAACAAAAATACAACCCAATCATCAGCAGACAGGATTACCACCTCACTCAGCCTTGCCCATCAGAGGAAAAACAAGCAAACAAACAAAAACTCAGCACAAATCTCACTCTGTAAGAAGCTTACACAAACTACTGGACCAAACTTAGAACGCAGAAACCAAAAGGAAGAAAGAATTCAAACTTGAAGCCTGGAAAAAGGAGACTTCAAACACAGGAAGTTAAAATAATAATAATAATGAAAAGGCAGAGAAATACTACACGAATGAAGCAACAAACTAGAAACAGAGAAGTCCAAATAAATCAAGATGAAATAGGTAAACTACCTGAAAAAGAATTCAGAATAATGATAGTAATGATCAAAAGCCTTGAAAGCAAAATGGAGAAAATGCAAGAATCAATTAACAAAGACCTAGAAGAGTTAAAGAATAAACATACAGAAACAAACAACACAATTACTGAAATCAAAAATACTCTAGAAGGAATCAACAGCAGAAAATCTGAAGCGAATCCGTGAGCTGGAAGATAAAATGGTGGAAATAACTTCTGAAGAGCAGAATAAAGTAAAAAGAATGAAAAGAACTGAGGATAGTCCCAGAAACCTCTGGGACAATATCAAACCACCAACATTCGAATAATAGGGGTGCCAGAAGAAGAAGAGAAAAAGAAAGTGTATGAGAAATTTTTTGAAGAGATTATAGTTGGAAATTTCACCAACATGGAAAAGGAAATAGTCAATCAAGTACAAGAGGCACAAAGAGTCCCATAAAAGATAAAACCAAGAAGAAACACACCAAGACACATGCTAATCAAACTAACAAAGACTAAACACAAAGAAAGAATATTAAAAGAAGCAAGGGAAAAGCAAAAAGTAACATACAAGGGAAACCCCATATGCTTAACAGCTGATCTTTCAGCAAAAACTCTTGCAGGCCAGAAAGGAATGGCAGGATATATTTAAAGTAATGAAACGGAAAACATAGAAGCACCTCAATACACAGGACAAACACTAACAGACATAAAAGGAGAAATTGACAGTAACACAATAATAGTAGGAGATTTTAACACCCTACTCACACCAATGGACAGATCATGAAAACAGAAAATTAATAAGGAAACACAAGTCTAATGATACATTATGATTCATTAGATGAGATGGATCTCATTGATATCTTCAGGACATTCCAACCAAATGGCGACGAATACACCTTCTTCTCAAGTGCACATGAAACATTCTCCGGGATAGACCACATCTTGGGTCACAAATCAAACCTCAGTAAATTTAAGAAAATTGAAATCATATCAAGCATCTTCTATGACCACAACGCTATGAGACTAGATATCAATTACAAGAAAAAAACTGTAAGAAACACAGACACATAGAGATTAAACAATACACTTCTAAATAACCAACAGGTTACTGAAGAAATCAAAAGGGAAATCAAACAATTTCTAGAAACAAATGACAATGAAAACACGACAACTCAAACCTATGGGATGCAGCAAAAGCAGTTCTAAGAGGGAAGTTTATAGCAATACAATCCTACCTCAAGAAATAAGAAAAACATCGAATAGCAACCTAACTTTATACCTACAACAACTGGAAAAAGAAGAAAAAAAAAACCCCAAAATTAGTAGAAGGAAAGAAATCATAAAGATCTGAGAAGAAATAAATGAAAAAGAAATGAAAGAAACAATAGTAAAGAACAATAAAACTAAAAGCTGGTTCTTTGAAAAGATAAACAAAATTGACAAACCTTTAGCCAAACTCATCAGGGAAAAAAGAGAGAAGAATCAAATCAACAAAATTAGAAATGAAAAAGGAGAGGATACAACAGACAATGCAGAAATACAAAGGATTATAAGAGACTATTATGAACAACTATACAGCAATAAAATGGATAACCTGCAAGAAATGGACAGAGTCTTAGAAAAGTTCAATCTTACTGAACCAGGGAGAAACTGAAATTATGAACAACCCAATTACAAGCACTGAAATTGAAGCTGTGCTCAAAAATCGCCCAAAAAACAAGTGCCCAGGACCAAATGGATTCACAGGAGAATTCTATCAAACATTTAGAGAAGAGCTAATGCCTGTCCTTCTAAAACTCTTTCAAAAATTTGCAGAGGAAGGAACACTTCCAAACTCATTCTACAAGGCCACCATCACCCTGATACCAAAACCAGACAAA
Organism: Giraffa tippelskirchi; assembly: GCF_054371585.1. Lineage (NCBI taxonomy): Eukaryota > Metazoa > Chordata > Mammalia > Artiodactyla > Giraffidae > Giraffa > Giraffa tippelskirchi. The sequence continues at coordinate 157,520,010 of NC_137275.1, forward strand.
GACAACACAAAAAAAGAAAACTACAGGCCAATATCACTGATGAACATAGATGCAAAAATTCTCAACAAAATTTTAGCAAACAGAATTCAGCAACACATCAAAAAGCTCATACACCATGATCAAGTTGGGTTTATTCCAGGGATGCAAGGATTCTTCAATGTATGCAAATCAATCAATGTGATACACCATATTAACAAATTGAAAGATAAAACCATATGGTGATCTCAATAGATACAGAAAAAGCCTTTGACAAAGCTCAGCACCCGTGTATGATTAAAACTCTTCAAAAAATGGGTATAGAAGGAATCTACCTCAACATAGTAAAGGCCATATATGATGAGCCTACAGCAAACATTACTCTCAATGGTGAGAAACTGAAAGCATTTCCCCTAAGATCAGGAACAAGACTAGGGTGTCCACTCTCACCATTATTATTCAATATAGTTTTGGAAGTCCTAGCTACAGCAATAAGAGAAGAAAAAGAAATAAAAGGAATCCAGATCAGAAAAGAAGTAAAGCTTTCACTCTTTGCAGATGACATGATACTGTACATGGAAAACCCTAAAGATAGTATCAGAAAATTACTAGAGCTAATCAGTGAATTTACCAAAACTGGAAGACACAAAATCAATACACAGAAATCACTTGCATTTCTATATACTAACAATGAAAAATCAGAAAGAGAAATTAAGGAATCAATCCCATTCACCATTGCAACAAAAAGAATTAAATATCTAGGAATCAACTTACCTAAGGAGACAAAAGAACTGTACACAGAAAATTATAAGACACTGATGAAAGAAATCTAAGATGACATAAACAGATGGAGAGATATTCCATGTTCCTGGGTAGGAAGAATCAATATTGTGAAAATGACTATACTACCAAATGCAATCTACAGATTCAATGTGTTCCCTATCAAATTACCAATGGAATTTTTCACAGAACTAGAACAAAAAAATTTCACAATTCATATGGAAACACAAAAGACCCTGAATAGCCAAAGCAGTCTTGAGAAAGAAGAATGGAGCTGGAGGAATCAACCTTCCTGACTTCAGATTATACTACAAAGCTACAGTCATCAACACAGTATGGTACTGGCACAAAAACAGAAATATAGACCAATGGAACAAGATAGAAAGCCCAGAAATAAACCCATGCACCTATGGGTACCTTATTTTTGACAAAGGAAGGGAGAATATACAATGGGGAAAAGACAGCCTCTTCAATAAATAGTGCTGGGAAAAGTGGACAGCTACATGTAAAAGAATGAAATTAGAACACTTCCTAACACCACACACAAAGATAAACTCAAAATGGATTAAAGACCTAAATGTGAGACCAGAAACTATAAAACTCTTAGAGGAAAACATAGGCAGAACACTCGATGACATAATTCAAAGCAAGATCCTCTGTGACCCACCTCCGAGAGCAATGGAAATGAAAACAAAAGTAAACAAGTGGGACCTGATTAAACTTAAAAGCTTTTGCACAGCAAAGGAAACTATAAGCAAGGTGAAAGGACAACTCTCAGAATGGGAGAAAATCATAGCAGATGAGGCAACTGACAAAGGATTAAGTTCCAAAATATACAAGCAACTCATACAACTCAATACCAGAAAAACAAACAATCCAATCAAAAAGTGGGAAAAAGACCTAAACAGACATTTCTCCAAAGAAGACATACAGATGGCTAACAAACACATGAAAAGATCCTCAACATCACTCATTATTAGAGAAATGCAAATCAAAACCACAATTTGATATCACCTCACACCAGTCAGAATGGCCATCATATAAAATTCTACAAAAAATAAATGCTGGAGAGGGTGTGGAGAAAAGGGAATGCTCTTGCACTGTTGTTGGGAATGTAAATTGATACAGCCACTATGGAAGACAGTATGGAGATTCCTTAAAAAACTAGGAATAAAACCACCATGTGCCCCAGCAATCCCACTCCTAGGCATATACCCTTAGGAAACCAGGGTTGAAAAAGACACATGTATCCCATTGTTCACTGCAGCACTATTTACAATAGCTAGAACATGGAAGGAACCTAGATGCCCATCGACAAATGAATGGATGAAGAAATTGTGATATATATGCACAATGGAATATTACTCAGCCATATAAAGGAACACATTTGAGTCAGTTCTGATGAGGTGGATGAACCTAGAACCTATTATGCAGAGTGAAGTGAGTCAGAAAGAGAAAGATAAATATCATATTCTAATGCACATATACGGAGTCTAGAAAAATGGTACTGAAGAAATTATTTACAGGGCAGCAATGGAGAAACAGACATAGAGAATAGAATTATGGACATGGGGAGAGGGGAGGAGAGGGTGAGATATATGGAAAGTGTAACATGAAAACTTACATTACCATATGTAAAATAGATAGCCAATGGGAATTTGCTGTATGGCTCAGGAAACTCAAGCAGGGGCTCTGTATCAATCTAGAGGGGTGGGATAGGGAGGGAGGTGGGAGGGAGGCCCAAAAGAGAGGCGATATATGTATACCTATGGCTGATTCATGTTGAGGTTTGACAGAAAACACCAAAGTTCTGTAAAGCAATTATCCTTCAATAAAAAAATAAATTAAAAATAAATAAATAAATAAAAATTAAAAAATAGTAAAATAAATAGACAACCAAAAAATTAAAAAATAAAGATAAGAATTGTCCTTGTGCTTAATAAAGAACCCAAACCAGCCAGTTCGTCAGCCTTTAGAGCTTTGATGTTACAAGTAGAGCCTCTATTTTATCTGGTTTATCAGTTTGCTTGCTATAAATTAAATTCTATGTCATTTGAACTGTGTTTTAATTAAAAAAACATCAGGGTGGATTATTAGCTCATAATAATTCAATGATACTTGACTAAATTTTCTTACAGTGTGCTGTGTTCAAGGTCTATTGAAACTTCATTTGTGATCGTGGGGATAAGAGAATTATCCATTTTTTTCCTACTATAGTGTAGCATTTTTATTTTATTTTTAATTGGAGGATAATTGCTGTACAATATTGTGTTGGTTGCTGCCATATATCAACATGAATCAGTCATAAGTATACGTATGTCCCCTCTTAACCTCCTTAACCTCCTTCTTGCCTCCCACCCCATCTGACCCCTCTAGTTTGCCACAGAGCACTGGATTTGAGCTCCCTGCATCATACAGCTATCTAACTTTACATATGGTAATGTATATGTTTCAATGCTACTCTCTCAATTTGTTCCACCCTCTCCTTCCCTCCTTTGTCCACCAGTCTGTTCTTTATGTCTGCATCTCCACTGCTGCCCTGGAGATAGGTCCTTCAGTACCATCATTCTAGATTCCATATATATATGCTAATAAACAGTATTTGTCTTTCTCTTTCTACTTACTGCCCTCTGTATAATAGGCTCTAGGTTCATTCACCTTGTTAGAACTGAGTCAAATGCATTCCATTTTATGGCTGAGCATTCTTTTTTTATTACACTGTGTACATGTACCACAACTTACTTATCCATTCGTCTGTCCCTGGACATCTAGGTTGCTTCCATGTCCTAGCTACTGTAAATAGTGCTTCAGTGAACATCTGGGTACCTGTGTCTTCCTGACTATATTTTTCTGAAACCGAAATATAGTATAATGGTTTGTTTTAATGCTTTCCTCTCTAACTAATGTTTTCTTGCATTGGTATACAACAGAGGAATACTTTAAAATATAGTCATAGGGAAGATATCTTTTTCTAAAGTGTGTTTGTCAACTAACTTCAGTGTAGTTGTGTTAATTACAAATATGTAATTATTACATATTAATATGTAATATGACTTACATATTAAGTCAACTAACTTAATATGTAGTTAAGTGTACATATTAACTAAAGTGTAATATATAAATAAAAAGTTACATATTTCTAGGAAAAGTAAAAAAAAATGCATGCGTTAAAGGAGAACTACAATGCCCATCAGAATGAATACAGTGAAGAAGACAGAAAATACCAGTTATTTGCAAAGGTTTGGGATAACTGTAATTCTTATACATCGGTGCTGAAAGTGTAAATTGCTACAACCACTTTGGAAAAAAAAAATATTTTTTTGTATATATATGTGATATATATGTATATATATATATACACATATATATCACATATATATACCTTTGACCCGACAAATCTACTTAAAGGTAATATATCTAACAGAAAGACATAAGAGTATTTGCCATAATATATGTAAGGGGATGTTCCTAGCAGTCCTAGTCATGTAACTCCAAGCTGGAAACAATGCAAATGTCCATCTACATCAAAATGGATAAATTATGGCATGTTCATTTAGAGGAATTCTAACCAGTAATGAGAGTAAACAAGCTACTTCTATATGCAACACAGAGGCATTTCACAACCATTATCTTGAGTGAATAAGGCCAGACACAAAAATGTAAATAATGTGTGAATTTATTTATAAATAGGTCAAAACCCCACAAGCAAATTGAATGTATGTTAGAAAACCTAATAATGGTTTTTCTTGAGGTAGAGAGAAATAACTTCAGTTAACATCCTACTTACAAAGTGAACTGTTAAGCAGGTAGAACCATGCAGAGGCTAGTAACCTTGAGGACTGTGGTTCACTGGTAGATCCAGATAACTTCTGTACCTATCATATGCAATACTTCTGCTTGGCAAAGTAATGGACACCAGTTACACCATATCCTCCAGTAATGTGGCCGATTCTTTCCAACCCCATGGACTGTAGCCTGCCAGGCTCCTCTGTCCATGGAATTTCCCAGGCAAGAATACTGGAGTAGGTTGCCATTTCCTACTCCAAACTAATGTAGGAACCAAACAAAAGCTGTCAATTAATAAGACATCAACATTTTCAAAGTTAAAAGAATTTAAGCAATTGGACCAAAGTGTAAATCAAACAAATGGTTATATACTCATAACAAAATAAAATATTAAAAATAATTGTAAGAAATATTTTGACATATATCATAGAACTCAAGTGATAATACAAATATGAGCTAATGATTTTATATAATATATAATTTTATTCCCTATATCTGGTAACTGAACTGCTTTAATTTTAGTATTAAGATGAAATAATCCACTGTGTATCCCAGGGCCCAGATTTTCGGTAGCCTAATAATGTTCTCCACTAAAGAAATTGGAGTTCTTTGGAGAATGGCTGATTTAATATTTCAGGTAAAAGATGTAGGATAAGCCTGAATAACTTTTGCCTGAAAGCAGTGATGCATATTTTAAAGTTCTGAGAAAATTTTAAAATGAGCCACCATGAAGGGGCTTCTGTGTGATAAATTGTGACCACGTGGCTCAGCACAACAAAAAATTGTAGCTAACCAAAACAAGTCTGAAAATGAGTTAATTGTAATATCACCAAAATCATGAGTCCATAATGATGGACTAAAAAGCTGTTTTAGATCAAATATTATCTCACATTACCTCCATTCAGAAGTTAATTATAAACATAGTCTCATAGTATGTGAAAGTGTTTCCTTGTACAAAGACTGAAGGTATTGCTAACATAACTTTTATAGGATTTTTCTCTTCTGTTTGGGATTTGCTTATCAAATGGTACCAGAAACACTGGCCAACTTCTTAAAAGTTCTGTAAACCTTTAGCTTTTCCACTGCTCTGTCATTCCCATGTTATCCCAGATTGGCTGATACAGGTCAAAGCCACGGTGAAGGTCCCTCCCAGTGCTGGCACTCAGCTGGCACGCTCCAAGTAGCTAGTTCCTTTCCCACTATTATATCTGCTCATGCCGTGCCAGCTGTTAAATGTTTTGCACCTCACCCTGTAGAGACTATGAGATTTTCTTTCTCAAGCCAGTGGCCACCCAGTGATATACTGCATTGTGTGTTAGATATTAAATTTTATTGTTAGAAGACATTTAAAAATCAAGAGTATAGGCTCTACTCACAGATGTTAGAGTTCTTGCACATTGACCTGAATAGGCTAAGCTGCAATCCACATCCTGGATATTTAATTCCCATAAGAGTTTCAATAGAGTTACCTTGTTCAATGATCAGAAAATACAATTCAGAGGTCTGGAAACTTGTCCACCATGGAATGATAAACCTTGTCTCCCACCCTGCCTAATTTGTTTGTTGCAACCATTTCCCAAATTGCTGATTTCATCATCCTTACATGGGAATCTAAGTAGGCTTACCTAGTAGCTGGGCTTAAAGTGAAAAGATTGTGCTAGACACTTCTCTTATTCTCCAAGATAGACCTAATCATTTTCCTTCTTTGGACAGAGATGACCTCTTTCTGAGTATATCTAATGATGCAGGGCAGAAGAATGTAACTGGGGTCTCTCCTTTGCCAAGAAGGGGTGTTGCATGGAATAGGTAAAGAAATTATCTAGATCTAACAGTGAACCACAATCCTTGAGGCTACTAGTCCCTGCATGGTTCTACCTAGATAGTAGGGAGAGCCAGTAAGTCTAAAAACAGATGCTCTTTTAGTAGCATTTGTCACAAATAACCAGAAAAAAAATGGATGCTCTAAAAATTGGATTTCTATCCAATTTTTAAACTTTTATGAATGAAAAAAATACAAGGATTTACAGATAGTATTTTTTTCCAACTGACATACCACAATGCAAATGACTTTACTGCTTCTAAATGCTGAGTCTACTCTCATGGACCTATAGTACTGAGTAGAAATCTTTCCACTTGACATTTGAAAGGTAATAGTAATTAGACAGCCAGATGTAAGCATTATATGTAACATCCTAGGCATGGCACTCTTCAAACTTGTTTATTAAAACAGCTTATACTGTTTTATACCACATAGTGACAATTATGATTATGATTATGATTTCACAAGCCATATGGCATTTGAGTAAGTGAAGGAAAAACTGTGCCTGCTCTTTGATAAATAATGCTACATATACATTGATGTAATATGAATCTTATAAAAGTCACATTGAAGAAAAAAAAAGAAGCTAAAAATAACCACCAAATTATATTAGAATGAATGCTGGCACCTAGGTCTGTGGCTCAAACTTTTAAAAAAGACTAGAAGAAAAGAAATATTTACTCAAGAAAACAATCCTACTACTATTCATTGATTAGTATGAAGTAGCCATGCTGACTACTGATAAACTGTTTAAACACCTTTGCTAAAGAATGTGGACAATTGCTATATAACATATGTATAAAAGGTAATGGACAAATAAAACCTCAGGAAGGAAAGATTTTGGAACTAGTAAATTCAGGTTAGAAGAAAGTTCGTGTTTGGGTTTAATAAGCTCCCAAATGAAAGAACATGAGAGAAAGGCATATAGTTTCCTTTTTAAAAAGAAAATATAAACCACTTAAAGTCTTCCCAGGTGGTGCCAGTGGTAAAGAATCTGCCTGACAATGCAAAAGACTCAAGAGACGCAGGATCAATTCCTGGGTCAGGAAGATCTCCTGGAGGAGGACATGGCAACCCACTTCAGTATTCTTGCCTGGAGAATTACATGGACAGGGGAGCCTGGTGGGCTATAGTCCATGGGGCCGCAAAGAGTCAGACACAACTGAGTGACTGAACACACAACACACACATAAACAACTTACATAGCATTTCTTAAGCAGCAGCCAGCGATAGAGCCAGCAGGCTAAGGAGTTGCGTGGCTGAGATTTGAATACAGCAGATATGCAAAACTATGAAGTTCTTTAAGAAAATATCTAATCTTTGCTAGGAAATCCAAGAGAGGTAATGAGCAAAACATTCTTACACTTGCAAAAGGTCTCAGCTGCATTAGCACTTCTGGGGAAAATTGTAATGACGACCCAATTCATGATCTGTGCAAAGTGAGGGGGAACTAGATGTAGACTGGTATGCTGGTTAAAAGTGAAGCCAAGTTTATGGGTGGATGCTATTCTGGCATTACAACAGAAAATTACTTAAGAGAATAGTGGCTGACAGGAACCCTTTCCTTCAGATGGCAATAAATGTAGTCCTAAAGAAAATAGCTGAAAGATTTTAATGTTATTTCATTAAAATTTTTGTTTGAAAATGACTGAAACCTTAAATATAAAATGGCTTCACAAAGATGATCAGAGATGCATTAAATGAAGTCATTTGGAATCCGTCTTCCCTGTTGGTTCTTTCTCCTTCCTGGAACTTGACTCTGGGTTTTAATTGCTGGTTTGAAATTTGTTGGTTGTGTCATCTTGGGTTAGTACAGTCTTTCTAAATCTCACCTGTTTAATTTTATAAATGGAGAAGATAATATTTCTTTCATAGAGATTCTGTGAAGATTAAATGAGAATGTGGAATTAATGTCTCACATTTAATGAAATTTCAGTGATTATTAACAGTTACCTTTCATGACTGCTTCTTACTTGCTTTACCTTCAAAAGCATCTCAACACCTCTCTAAGGTAGAGTATCTTATTATTCTTTTGTTTTTGTTTTACATTTTACACAAGAGAAAATATTTCAGGCTTAGGAATGTTAAGATACAAAATCACACAGCTAGTCAATGACAGATGATGGAGTTGAGGCCTATCTTCCTCTAAAATTTTGTGGTTTTTTACTATTATGCTACACTGCAGTCTACACTTAAAGCAAAAAACGAACAGAAACAAAAATCTTCACAGTTGTAGGATGATTTACCAATAATAGAAAGGACAGCATGTGAGCATGTCATGCCAGGAGTCTGCTACAGTGAGGAAGTGCCCCAAACGCCTTATACCACTTTTAACACCCCCAACAATGAACTTTGCCTGTCCTATAAGACTGTGTACCCTTAAAGATTCCTTCTGTGCACAGATATCAGCACCAGAGAAACCAGACGGAAAATGAAAAGAGATTAAAGGTTCTACTATGTCCCAAAATCCTTGAACCAAATATTGGTTTTTTTGTTTGTTTTTAATGGAATTAAAATTTCTTTCTGCTGTTCAAGATTATTTTTGGTCTTAATGTTTCTAAATGTCCCTGCTGCAAATTGAGATATAAAAGAAGAATTCTATCACTTGACTCTCACCGTGTTTTCCAAAATTTCACCTTGCTGAATGAAAGATACAATGATTTTGGCATAGTCATACTCTCATCTCAAAAACAGACCTCCTGCTGTCAGATTTACTGGCATAAATTTCTCTGATGTAATATTTTTCTTCCCCCAATGCTACCCCCTCTGCAGTACTTCCATGTAATGATTTAACTTGGCACTCATATTCTCTAAAAAGACCTCATGCTATGAGATTTACAGATAGTATTTCTGTAAATATTTCTGTTCTGCATGAACAATTCTTGGTGATTTTTTTTCTTCCCTCAATGCTGCACCACTATCCCCCTTCTCACCTCCCACAGTATTTCCTGAAATGATTTAATTCCTTCATGGAGCAGAACTTTTTACAGTGACTCAGTACATTCCCTGAAGTTGGTTGAATGCTGTTTCTTTAATCCTTTACAGACTGTGTCCAGGAGAGGTGGCTCCCATTTGTCAATCTCTTCCTTTACTTTTTAGCACTGTTTCAATGTTCAAGTGAAAATTCTCCTCAGAATTCTTCCCTCTCTATAAATGGGAAAGGAAAAGAGGTATCTTTTGGCTTTAGAAATTGTAAGTTAAACAGTGATGGGAAAGAGTAAAACATCTAGGTCAATACATCACTGAGAAAATGAATTAAGCAGCCACCAGTTAAAGATTAGTAAGAAATCTACGATCCTTTCAGAGAAGCATGTAAAAGAAATGTGAAATTTGAGTTGCAGAGAGTGATGCCTGTTAGAGTTCTTTACAATTCAAGGATACTACCCAGGTGTGTGATTCAGCTCAAGCACCCCAAACTCTAAGAAATAGAGAATTCTGAGATTTTCTGAACACAGAGCTGTGCCTTTTCAGGATCAAAATTAAAAGAAGAGCATTAAGTATTCAAAAGACAAATATGAGAAGCAGTAGGTAGGGATATAGAGAACAGCACAGGATGATATACAGGGATGGCTCAAACAGAATAAGCACGGTGCTGAGGAGGGAGTGAGAGTCAAGTCCAGCCACCCCTAGTTCCAGTTACTTCACTCTCAAGTCTCCAAAAACCCTCTAGAATCAACTTGTGTGCAGCCACAGTACTTAGGACTTTGTGCCATTTTTTATTTTAATTAAAATAGCCTGGAGGCAAGCATTTATGCAAGGAAATATAAGGCAGAGAATAGTGCAAGACAGCAAGCTGCTGCTGCTGCTGCTGCTAAGTCGCTTCAGTGGTGTCCAACTCTGTGCGACCCCATAAACGGCAGCCCACCAGGCTTCCCCATCCCTGGGATTCTCCAGGGAAGAACACTGGAGTGGGTTACCATTTCCTTCTCCAATGCATGAAAGTGAAAAGTGAAAGTGAAGTCGCTGAGTCGTGTCCAACTCTTAGCGACCCCATGGACTGCAGCCTACCAGGCTCCTCCGTCCATGGTATTTTCCAGGCAAGAGTACTGGAGTGGGTTGCCATTGCCTTCTCCGAAGAGAGCAAGAATTAAAGAGGAAAAAAAAAAAAAAGCAATTTTCATTCTAAATGAAGAATAGTAGCAAAACTAATAAGCTTTTGAATTTATTCATTTAGAATGTCAATTCCTTATTTTTTCCACAAATTGTTTTTGAGAGGATGGCATCTTTAGTTCTTATATTTGTCCTTCTTTCTTAAAAACCAGTTGTAAACGGTTGTGAGTAGGTTTGCCTTGGATAAACATTTCAGGAGTAAGAAGTAGAATATCAACTTGCTTTATGAAGTTTTGTGGTGCGAAAGGGGAACATGTACTATAAAGACAACTTATTTTAGCAATTTATTAATAATTTTATAAATCACTCAAAAGAGAACAAAGTGGAATTCTAAGTTAGCAGCAACTGTTATCAACTTTTACTTCTATTGGCAATAATAATAAATCAACCTAATTCTTTATTTTATAGAAATAAAAAGTATTTCTCTGTGGTTCTCAAGATCTTACTTTGTAAGACTTTATTAAAATGTACCAGAATATTGGTTTCATTCTTACCTTGCGATCTTGTTTTGATTTCTCCCCTGAAAAGCTGCAGCTCTGTGTTCAGAGCATTTGCAGGCTCTATTTGTTACAGAAAGTTTGGCAGAGAACCAAATTCCTGTGGAAAGAAGAGCTGATTGGGTGATAGTTTAGCAGGTTTTTAATAGCATGTAAACAACCAATAGTTACAATCTTGTCAGCTAAAATTCACTGTCTTCTCCCCATTTCCATCTTAAGTTAATCCTGCAATTATGGATTTTATATTCTGTGTTTTTATGCTTCCAATTCCCATCCAAATCAACTCATATGCAACCCTTTCATCATCCCCAAACTTGAGCAATGATCTTGAGCAAGCCAAGGCTTGTGTTTCTGAGGAATGAAAGAAGACGGCTGTATCCACTCTTGGGATAAAGCAGTGAAGGAAGAAAACAAACAGGCAGGAAGCTAGACAATCTGTGCTGATTAGGAATTGAGCTGTGTGCAGTAAATGGGAGGGAGAGATGACAGGTATTAATAGCAACCAAGGGACTTTCATTATGTTTTACCTTGGAAATTCTTGCAAATACTAAAAACACAAAGAATAAACAATGCGATTCTTTGACTTTGTTACTACAAAATGCCCCTCTTTATCTATTGAAAGTGAAACCCACTCAGTCGTGTCCAACTCTTTGCGACCCCAGGGACTATACAGTCTATGGAATTCTCCAGGCCAGAATACTGGAGTGGGTAGCTGTTCCCTTCTCCAGGAAATCTTCCCAACCCAGGGATCAAACCCAGGTCTCCTGCATTGCAGGTTGATTCTTACCCGCTGAGCCACAAGGGAAGCCCCTCTTTATCTATTATCTATTGATGTTTGTTTAAGAAGTGTCTCATAAGCAGGGTATAGTTGATTTTTGTTTTGTTCTGGTTTTAACCAGTTTGTCTTTGTACTAGACTGTAATTGCTGGTATATTTGCATTTATTTCTGAAATTTTGCTTTATTCTTTCTAGATTTTATCAATCGTGTTTATGCTTCATTTTCTTTCTTTCTTTGCTTCTTTTGGATTAACAAAATTTTTAAATTATGAAAATTTCCCCTAGCATTCATGCACTATAACTCTTGTCTCCTCAGTGAGTAAAATTGCAAAGTAAAAACTGCCAAAACTTTAGCTCTGCTTATAAGCAGCTTTCTTTGTTTTTTTAAGCCTCTGCCTCATGCAGCTGTGTAACTTGGCAAATGTTTTGAGGTGAAAACTCCTTGTACGCCAGGCTCAGTTCTCACCAGCCCTCTTTTTTCACTGAATTCTTGGCCCTTCAAGCCTCCAATTTTGTCTCTTCATCACCACAAGACAACCAAAGACTTTGTTGATTTCCCTGTTTCCTATCAGTGGCCTTCTGCCCAGACGAAATCCAGATTGCCTGCTTACTGGTACACACACAGAATTGTCAAATGCCCCTGGAAAAAAGCAGCTGTAGCTTCAGCTTCTGTCTTCCTGGAATCTTGATTCCTCATCCTCAATGCTTCTTTTCTTTCTCTTATGTTTATATGGATTTTTTATTTGCTTTTTGTTTGTGGTGCTTTTTCAGCCCTTCTGGTTAATCTTAATGACAATATTGGACTGCCACAAGGTACGCCATTCCATTCAAATTGAAATTTGAGTTCAGTGCAAATGAAAGCATGTCTCCAGAAGCCAGGAGGACTGCAGGTCTTTTGGGCTTTATTCAAGTGACAATAGAATAATTTATTATCAAAACTGTAAAACTTTTGAGAATGAAAAGAGTGCAATTAATAATTAGTCCAGAGTAATAGGTGAACATTGAGATATGGTCACCCCAGTTTTATGACTTATATAGTTGTTTCTCCTCTCCTATTCCTTCTCAAATACCAGCTGCCTTCTTTCAGGGTAGATGCAAGGTGACTGTCTGAAATTTTGCTGACCCTCAGACACATGTAGCTATGACAATGATGATGTTGTTCAGTTGCTAAATCGTGTCCAACTCTTTGCGACCCCATGAACTGCAACACACCAGGCTTTCCTATCCTTCATATCTCCCTGAGTTTTCTCAAACTCATGTCCATTGAGCCAGTGATGCCATTCAACCATGTCATCCTCTGTCACCCGCTTCTCCTCTTGCCCTCAATCTTTCATAGCATCAGGGTCTTTTCCAATGAGCCGGATCTTTGAGGGTCCAAGGGACCCTCAAGAATCTTTTGCAGCACTACAGTTCGAAAGCATCAATTCTTTGGCACTCAGCCTTCTTTATGGTCCAACTCTCATATCCATACATGACTACTGGAAAAACCATGCAGATGACATGATACTATACATAGAAAAAAATAAACATGCCACCAGAAAACTACTAGAGCTAATCAATGAAATGGTAAAATTGCAGTATACAAAATTAATGAGGAGAAATCTCATGCATTTCTGTACACTAACAACAAAAGATCAGAAAGAGAAATTAAAGAAACAATTTCATTTACCACTGCAAGAGAAGATAATAAAATACTTGAGAGCAAACTTATGTAAGGATACAAAAGACCTGTACTCAGAAAACTATTTCTTCTCAGTGAGAGAAATCAAAGATGACACAAACAGATGGAGAGATATACCATGTTCTTAGATTGGAAGAATCAATATTTTGAAAATGACTATGCTAACCAAAGCAATCTATAGATTCAGTGCAATCCCTATCAAATTACAATGGTATTTTTCACAGAATTAGAACAAAAGAATTTTAAATTTGTATATAAACACAAAAGACCATGAATAGCCAAAGCAATCTTGAGAAAGAAGAATGGAGCTAAAGGAATCAGGTTCCCCAACTTTAGACTATACTACAAAGCTATAGTGATCAAAGAGCACAGTACTGGCACAGAAATAGAAATATAGATGAATGAAACAGGATAGAAAGCCCAGAGATAAACCCGGGCACCTATGGTTACCTAATCTATGACAAAGAGGGCAAGAATATAGGTGGAGAAAAGACAATCTCTTCAACAAATGGTACTGGGAAAACTGGACAGCTGTATATAAAAGGATGAAATTAGAACACTCTGTAACATCATACACAAAAATAAACTCAAAATGGATTAAATGTAAGACTAGACACTACAGAACTCTTAGAGTAAAACACAGGAAGAACACTCTGACATAAATCACACAAGATCTTTTTTGACCTACTTCCTAGAGTAATGAGAATAAAAATAAACAACTGAGATCTAATTAAACTTAAAAGCTTTTTCACAGAAGAGAAAACTGTAAATAGATGAAAAGGCAACCCTCAGAATGGGAGAAAATAGTTGCAAATGAAGCAACTGACAAGAGAATAATCTCCAAAATATACAAATAGCTCATGCAGCTCAATGACAAAAAAACAAACAACCCAATCAAAAATGGGCAGAAGACCTAAATAGACATTTCTCCAAGTAGACAGACAGATGGCCAAGAGGCACATGAAAAGGTTATTAACATTAATTATTAGAGAAATGCAGGCTAAAACTACAATGAGGTTCCACCTCACACCAGTCATAATGACTACCATCAAAAAATCTACAAACAATGCTGGAGAGGGTGTGGAGAAAAGGGAACCCTCTTGCACTGTTGGTGGGAATGTAAATTAATGCACCCACTATGGAAAACAATCTTGGAGAAGGAAATGGCAGCCCACTCCAGTGTTCTTACCTGGAGAATCCCATGGACAGAGGAGCCTGGCGTCCATTGGGTCGTAAAGAGTCGGACACGACTGAGTGACTAAACTACCACCTCCACCATGGAGAACAGTGTGGAAGTTCCTTAAAAAATTAAAAATAGAACTACCATGTGACACAGCAATTCCGCTACTAGCATGCCCTGAGAAAACAGTAATTCAAAAAGTCACATGCACCTCAGTGTTCATCAGGCTTCCCTGGTGGCTCAGCTGGTGATGTGTCTGCCTGCAATGTGGGAGATCTGGGTTCGATCCCTGGTCAGGAAGATCCCCTGGAGAAGGAAATGGCAATCCACTCCAGTAGTCTTGCCTGGAAAATTCCTTGGACAGAAGATTCTGGTAGGCTCCTGGTGGTGTTCATTGCAACACTATTTACAATAGACAGGACATGGAAGCAACCTAAATGTCCACTGCAGTGCTAAAAAGAATAAAATTCCTAAAAATAGATTTGAGTAAGGAGATAGAAGAATTGTACACTGAAAATGACAAAACGTTGAAAAAATTAAAGAAGCCCTAAATGAGTGGAAAGACATTCCATGTTTATGAATCAAAATGCTTATGTATTGTTAAGATGGCTATTGATCTACAGATTGTACACAATCCCTATCAGAATTCCAGCTAGCTTCTTTGTAGAAATGACAATCTGATTCTAAATTCGTATAGAATTGCAAGAGACCAAGAACAGTCAGAACAATCTAGAACAAAAACAACAACAAAAGGATTCACACTTCCTGATTTCAAAACTGACTACCCAGCTGCATTGATCAAAATACTGTGGTACAGGCATAAAGACAGACATAGAGAACTGTGGAATAGAATAGAGAACCTAGAAGTAATTTCTTGTATATATGTTCAGATGATTTTTGACAAGAGTGCCAAGGTCATTCAATAGGGAAAGGAGCAGACTTTTTCACAGATTATGTTGGGACAGTGGATAATGAAATTGAACGGCCTCACATGATAGACAAAATACATAAAAATGGACCAAAGACTTAAATGTAAGAACTAAAACCATAAAAATCATAGCAGAAAATATAGGGGTAAATCTACATGATCTTATATTTGGCAATAGAGTTTTAGATAAGTCTTTGTTTAACATGAAACTGAAACAGATTTTTGCTTTAATAATCTGAAGTCGTTGGCTCTGCAGCAATACTCATTGAAAGCTCACCAGAAACCTCAGGGCAGTGAAGCCAAGTGGGACAATGCATAAAGTTAGCCTCGGTGGTCACATAGCAAGGAGAATGGGTGTGGAGGGGCACTCAAAAAGCATCCAGCCCAAAGACCAGGAAATCCCATTCTTTAGGCTTTTTGCCCTTGCTAGTCATGTCTCTCTGAGGGATAAGAATATAGCCTGAGTTCAGGATGCTGGCATGATCTTTAGGCCACTGGGTGTTCTCCCATACTGACACTGGCTCTCAGAGGAAACCTCCATGGTGCCTCAGCTTTCTTTGTAGCCTCTGGGCCCAGCCCATCGTAGATGTAATAACGATGTAGGTGTTCACCCAATGTGTGTAGAAACACTTATTTCTGACCCACTCATTTCACAAGATCATATTACATAATTTCCCTATTCTTCCTTCAACCAATACAAGACCCTCTAGGATTAATTTACCTGAAAAACTAACTTGGAAAGGCTCTTTTCGCCATTGTCAAAATATTTGTTGACAACTATAGAGTCAATACAGGCAACATACCTTACATACAATAATAGAGTGTTGCGTGACTTGCACAGTATGCTACTCAAATATTTACCATAAATGCTCCATCTTGAGTCTTCAGCTCTTAGAGTTCTTATTCTCCTCTAATTCTACAGAAGACAGGACTGTTTAAAGGTCAATATTCCTTCAGTGAAAAATAATAGAAGCCAAATAAATACCCAGAGTTCAGTCAGAATAGAAAAATCTAAACGATAGAAAACGATATTTATTTTTCTCTTTCTGACTTACTTCACTCTACATAATAGATTCTAGGTTCATCCACCTCATAAGAACTGATTCAAAGGCGTTCCCTTTTATGGCTGAGTAGTATTCCATTGGGAATATGTACCGCATCTTCTTCATCTGTTCATCTGCCGATGGACACCTAGGTTGCGTCCATGTTCTAGCTATTGTAAATAGTGCTGCAGTGAACAATGGGACACATGTGTCTTTTTCAATTTTGGTTTCCTCAGGGTATATTCCTCAGGGATTGCTGGGTCATATGGTGGATTTATTCCTAGTTTTTTAAGGAATCTCCAAAAGTCTTCCATAGTAGCTGTATCACTTTACATTCCCAACAACAGTGCAAGAGCATTCCCTTTTCTCCACACCCTCTCCAGCATTGTTTGTAGACTTTTTTATAATGGCCATTTTGATCAGTGTGAGGTGATATCTCATTGTAGTTTTGATTTGCATTTCTCTAATAATGAGTGATGTTGAGGATCTTTTCATGTGTTTGTTAGCCATCTGTATGTCTTCTTTGGAGAAACGTCTGTTTAGGTCTTTTTTCCCCCTTTTTGATTGGGTTGTTTGTTTTTCTGGTATTGAGTTGTATGAGTTGCTTGTATATTTTGGAACTTAATCCTTTGTCAGTTGCCTCATCTGCTATGATTTTCTCCCATTCTGAGAGTTGTCCTTTCACCTTGCTTATAGTTTCCTTTGCTGTGCAAAAGCTTTTAAGTTTAATCAGGTCCCACTTGTTTACTTTTGTTTTCATTTCCATTACTCTAGGAGGTGGGTCACAGAGGATCTTGCTTTGATTTATGTCATCGAGTGTTCTGCCTATGTTTTCCTCTAAGAGTTTTATAGTTTCTGGTCTCACATTTAGGTCTTTAATCCATTTTGAGTTTATCTTTGTGTGTGGTGTTAGAAAGTGTTCTAATTTCATTCTTTTACATGTAGCTGTCCAGTTTTCCCAGCACCATTTATTGAAGAGGCTGTCTTTGCCCCATTGTATATTCTCCCTTCCTTTGTCAAAAATAAGGTACTCATAGGTGCATGGGTTTATTTCTGGGCTTTCTATCTTGTTCCATTGGTCTATATTTCTGTTTTTGTGCCAGTACCATACTGTGTTGATGACTGTAGCTTTGTAGTATAATCTGAAGTCAGGAAGGTTGATTCCTCCAGCTCCATTCTTCTTTCTCAAGACTGCTTTGGCTATTCAGGGTCTTTTGTGTTTCCATATGAATTGTGAAATTTTTTTGTTCTAGTTCTGTGAAAAATTCCATTGGTAATTTGATAGGGAACACATTGAATCTGTAGATTGCATTTGGTAGTATAGTCATTTTCACAATATTGATTCTTCCTACCCAGGAACATGGAATATCTCTCCATCTGTTTATGTCATCTTAGATTTCTTTCATCAGTGTCTTATAATTTTCTGTGTACAGTTCTTTTGTCTCCTTAGGTAAGTTGATTCCTAGATATTTAATTCTTTTTGTTGCAATGGTGAATGAGATTGATTCCTTAATTTCTCTTTCTGATTTTTCATTGTTAGTATATAGAAATGCAAGTGATTTCTGTGTATTGATTTTGTGTCTTCCAGTTTTGGTAAATTCACTGATTAGTTCTAGTAATTTTCTGATACTATCTTTAGGGTTTTCCATGTACAGTATCATGTCATCTGCAAAGAGTGAAAGCTTTACTTCTTTTCTGATCTGGATTCCTTTTATTTCTTTTTCTTCTCTTATTGCTGTAGCTAGGACTTCCAAAACTATATTGAATAATAATGGTGAGAGTGGACACCCTAGTCTTGTTCCTGATCTTAGGGGAAATGCTTTCAGTTTCTCACCATTGAGAGTAATGTTTGCTGTAGGCTCATCATATATGGCCTTTACTATGTTGAGGTAGATTCCTTCTATACCCATTTTTTGAAGAGTTTTAATCATACACGGGTGCTGAGCTTTGTCAAAGGCTTTTTCTGTATCTATTGAGATCACCATATGGTTTTATCTTTCAATTTGTTAATATGGTGTATCACATTGATTGATTTGCATACATTGAAGAATCCTTGCATCCCTGGAATAAACCCAACTTGATCATGGTGTATGAGCTTTTTGATGTGTTGCTGAATTCTGTTTGCTAAAATTTTGTTGAGAATTTTTGCATCTATGTTCATCAGTGATATTGGCCTGTAGTTTTCTTTTTTTGTGTTGTCTTTGTCTGGTTTTGGTATCAGGGTGATGGTGGCCTTGTAGAATGAGTTTGGAAGTGTTCCTTCCTCTGCAAATTTTTGAAAGAGTTTTAGAAGGACAGGCATTAGCTCTTCTCTAAATGTTTGATAGAATTCTCCTGTGAATCCATTTGGTCCTGGGCACTTGTTTTTTGGGCGATTTTTGAGCACAGCTTCAATTTCAGTGCTTGTAATTGGGTTGTTCATAATTTCAGTTTCTCCCTGGTTCAGTAAGATTGAACTTTTCTAAGACTCTGTCCATTTCTTGCAGGTTATCCATTTTATTGCTGTATAGTTGTTCATAATAGTCTCTTATAATCCTTTGTATTTCTGCATTGTCTGTTGTATCCTCTCCTTTTTCATTTCTAATTTTGTTGATTTGATTCTTCTCTCTTTTTTCCTTGATGAGTTTGGCTAAAGGTTTGTCAATTTTGTTTATCTTTTCAAAGAACCAGCTTTTAGTTTTATTGTTCTTTACTATTGTTTCTTTCATTTCTTTTTCATTTATTTCTTCTCAGATCTTTATGATTTCTTTCCTTCTACTAATTTCTTAAAGAACCAGCTTTTAGTTTTATTACATCATGAGAAATGCTTGAGTGGATGAAGAACAATTTGGAATCAAGATTGCTAGGAGAAATATCAATAACCTCAGATATGTAGATGACACCACACTTATGGCAGAAAGCGAAGAAGAAAAAGAGCCTCTTGATGAAACTGAAAGAGGAGAGTGAAAAAGTTGGCTTAAAACTCAACATTCAGAAAACTAAGATCATGGCATCTGGTCCCATCACTTTATGGCAAATGATGGGGAAACGGTGGAAACAGTGAGAGACTTTATTTTTGGGGGGAGCTCCAAAATCACTGCAGACAGTAACTGCAACCATGAGATTAAAAGACTCTTGCTCCTTGGAAGAAATGTTATGACCAACTTGAACAGCATATTAAAAAACAGAGACGTTACTTTGCCAGCAAAGGTCCATCTAGTCAAAGCTATGGTTTTTCCAGTTGTCTTGTATGGATGTGAGAGTTGGACTATAAAGAAAGCTGAGCACCAAAGAATTGATGCTTTTGAACTGAAGTGTTGGAGAAGACTCTTGAGAGTCCCTTGGACTGACAGGAGATCCAACCAGTCCATCCTAAAGGAGATCAGTCCTGGTTGTTCATTGGAAGGACTGATGCTGAAGCTGAAACTCCAGTTCTTTGACCACCAGATCCAAATTGACTCATTTGAAAAGACTCTGATGCTGGGAAAGATTGAAGGTAGGAGGAGAAGGGGACGACATAGGATGAGATAGTTAGATGGCATCACCGACTCAATGGTCATGACTTTGAGTAAACTCTGGGAGTTGGTTATAGACAGGGAGGCCTGGCGTACTGCAGTCCATGGGTTTGCATAAAGTCAAACATGACTGAGTGTCTGAACTGAACTGATTGTTTCTCTCATTTCTTTTTCATTTATTTCTGCTTGGATCTTTATGGTTTCTTTCCTTCTACTACTTTTAGGGCTTTTTTGTTCTTTTTCCAGTTGCTTTAGGTGTAAAGTTAGGTGTCTAATCAATGTTTTTCTTATTTCTTGAGGTAGGATTTTATTGCTATAAACTTCCCTCTTAGAACTGCTTTTGCTGCATCCCATAGGCTTTGAGTTGTCGTGTTTTCATTGTCATTTGTTTCTAGAAATTGTTTGATTTCCCCAGTAACCTGTTGATTATTTAGAAGCATATTGTTTAATCTCCATGTGTTTGTGTTTCTTACAGTTTTTTTTCTTGTAATTGATATCTAATCTCATAGTGTTGTGGTTGGATAAGATGCTTGATACGATTTCAATTTTCTTAAATTTACTGAGGTTTGATTTGTGACCCAAGATGTGGTCTATCCCGGAGAATGTTTCATGTGCACTTGAGAAGAAGGTGTATTCCTCTCCATTTGGTTGGAATGTCCTGATGATATCAATGAGATCCATCTCATCTAATGAATCATAATGTATCATTAGACTTGTGTTTCCTTATTAATTTTCTGTTTTCATGATCTGTCCATTGGTGTGAGTGGGGTGTTAAAGTCTCCTACTATTATTGTGTTACTGTCAATTTCTCCTTTTATGTCTGTTAGTGTTTGTCCTGTGTATTGAGGTGCTTCTATGTTGGGTGCATAGATATTTACAATTGTTATGTCTTCCGCTTGGATTGATCTCTTGATCATTATGTAGTGTCCTTCCTTATCTCTTGTAATCCTCTTTATTTAAACGTTTATTTTGTCTGATATGAGTATGGCTACTCTGGCTTTCTCTTGCTTCCCGTTTGCATGGAACCTATTTTCCCATCCTCTCACTTTCAGTCTATATGTATCTTTACGTCTGAAGTGGTTTTCTTGTAGACAGCATATATATGGGTCTTCTTTTTGTATCCATTCAGCCAGTCTGTGTCTTTTTGTTGGAGCATTTAAACCATTTACATTTAAAGTAATTATTGATATATATGTTCCTATTGCGATTTTCTTAATTGTTTGGGGTTGATTTTATAAATCTTTTTCTTCTCTTGTATTCCTTGACTATATAAGTCCGTTTACCATTTGTTGTAAAGCTGGTTTGGTGGTACTGAATTCTGTTAACTTTTGCTTGTCTGAAAAGCTTTTGATTTCTCCATCAGTTTTGAATGAGATCCTTGCTGAGTACAGTAATCTTGGTTGCAGATTTTTCCATTTCAGTACTTTAAATATATCCTGCCCTTCCCTTCTGGCCTGCAGAGTTTCTGCTGAAAGATCACCTGTTAAACGTATGGGGTTTCCCTTGTATGTTACTTGTTGCTTTTCCCTTTGAGAGGGAAACAGGCAGGAAGGCCAGAGGTCTCCAAATGGAGGAAATAGGCTGAAAATGTCAGACATTTTAAAATCTCTCTCTTAAGCAGCAGGAGGAAAGAAACTATCAGATTTTTTCCCCTTCTCTATACAAATTTTAAAACAAACTTTTAAAATTCTGTGTTGCCATAATGACACCTGATTCCACCTGAACTTAACTTTTCTCAAACCTTGAGCCAACCAATGCGTTTTTCTTGTGGAAATTTTTTTCCTAAACTATGTTAATAAACTATGTATTTACCCCAAACTGTGTCTTCAAGTCGATTTGCCTGAGATTCAGAACGAACTTGACAAACCAGTATGTTTTACTCATGTAAATGTTCTCTTAAACTATGGTAAAGAGACTGTGTCTTTGTTTGGAAACCTGCCTTACTTCAAGATTCATGTCAATCATTTTATGGTCTGGGACAACTCACTTTGTGCCAATGTTATCTCAAAGTGCATGTTGTGGGTGAGGGGCCTAATGCCAGTCTCTGAGTTTTGAGACATCTCCTTTCTCTAATTAGCAGCTTGCTAGTAGTTATATAACATCCAGCTAAAGACTAGCAGGGGGCACTCTTTCTGCCCACCTCTGATGTCTATGTCAGAAGCTTTTTCCATCTCTTTTATACTTTAATAAAACTTTATTACACAAAACCTCTGAGTGATCAAGCCTCATCACTGGCCCCAGATTGAATTCCTCTCCTCCAGAGGCCAAGAATCCCAGTGTCTTTCACGGCTCAGCCACAATCTTTCACCTTGGTGCTTTTAATATTCTTTCCTTGTGTTTAGTCTTAGTTTGATTAGTATGTGTCTTGGCGTGTTTCTCCTTGGGTTTATCCTGTATGGGACTCTTTGCCACTCTTGGACTTGGTTGACTATTTCCTTTTCCATGTTGGGGAAATTCTCAATTATAATCTCTTCAAAAGTTTTCTCATACCCTTTCTTTTTCTCTTCTTCTTCTGGGACCCCAATAATTAGAATTTGATGCATTTGATATTGTCGCAAAGGTCTCTGAGACTATACTCAGTTCTTTTCATTCTTTTTACTTTATTCTGCTCTTTAGAAGTTATTTCCACCATTTTATTTTCCAGTTCACTGATTCGTTCTTATACTTCAGATATTTTGCTATTGATTCCTTCCAGAGTATTTTTATTTTCAGTAATTGTGTTGTTTGTCTCTGTATATTTATTCTTTAATTCTTCTAGGTCTTTGTTAATTGATTCTTGCATTTTCTCCATTTTGTTTTCAAGGTGTTTTATGATATTTAGTATCATTATTCTGAATTCTTTTTCAGGTAGTTTGCCTATTTTCTCTTCATTTATTTGGACTTCTGTGTTTCTAGTTTGTTGCTTCATTTGTGTAGTATTTCTCTGCCTTTTTATTATTATTATTATTATTTTAACTTCTTGTGTTTGAGGTCTCCTTTTCCCAGGCTTCAAGGTTGAATTCTTTCTTCCTTTTGGTTTCTGCCCTCCTAAAGTTGGTCCAGTGGTTTGTATAAGGTTCGTATGGGGTGAGATTTGTGCTGAGTTTATTTGTTTGTTTGATTTTCCTCTGTTGGGCAAGACTGAGAGGTGGTAATCCTGTCTGCTGATGATTTTGTTTGTAGTTTTGTTTTGTTTGTTGTTTAGATGAGGGGTCCTGCACAGGGTGCTATTGGTGGTTGGGTGATGCCTGGTCTTGTATTCAGGTGGTTTCCTTTGTGTAAGTTCTCACATTTGATACTCCCTAGGGTTACTTCTCTGGTAGTCTAGGTTCTTAGAGTAAGTGCTCCCACTCCAAAGACTCAGGGCTTGATCTCTGGGGCTGGGTGATCCACTTCCAAAATGTCACACTCACAGGGCTAGTGGCAGAAGGTCTCAGGTCCTTGCTGACTGTTGGCAGGATGCTCATTTTCTCTCAGCACAAGGATTTCTCCTCAAGGCTTCCAAAAGTCAGTGCTGTGGGTTATTCTCACCCATGTCCAGTAGTTGAGGAAGCAGCATAAACTGATGGAAGGGACTGGCAGCCTGACTCCTTCACTCAGTCGGAATTCCAAAGCAACTCTTAGAACCACACAGATTATGTAACACCTAAATGGGAAAAGAAACTAATCGGAGATCTTCTGGATTCTGAGAGTGAGCCGCGTGAGCTTTCTGCCGAGTTTGTTTTTGCTGTCCCAGTTTCCAGTGCGCTGGGTTTCTTGTTACTTCCACTGTGCTGGGTTTTCTTCACGTTCAGCTTCCACCATGGCAGCTTTCGCCAGGTTGGGCTTCTGCTGTGTTTGACCTCGGCCTTGCAGGGGCCAAGCCAAGGTTGTTTCAACCAGGTTAAATCCAGGAAATGGCACCAGATATGTTGGGGGAGTTTGTAATTTCCTCGGTTCTGTCTCTCCACAGCAAAGATTTGAAATGGCAGACCAGTGTTACAGCTCGGTTACAGCAGTTTTATTTGGCAGGCAAAGGAAAGTACACCCTTGAGGCATGAGGGTGGGCCGATCCCAAAGGAGAGTAAATAGCTCTCTTTTAAAGAGTTTTGCTGAAAAGAAGATGACATCTGGAGGGTGGTGATCTGGACATAAAGAGGAATATTGTGGGAGATAATTACAACATTTTGTATGCTGATGTGAATTAGAGAATAGAGATGGGGGAGAATAATGATGCAGGTGAGAGAAGGGATAATCACAATGTCATAGTCTCTGAGCTGGCTCAAGGATATGGGAGCTAATGCCCATATACAAGAGTTACACTTATATCCCTTACTTTTAAAGGTAGTCAGAATATATGGCACAGGTGAGAGTAGGCTGGCATATTTGAGGTCTGTCAGGTAGGTACGTGTTTTTCCTGGGCTATGTACAGATGCATTGCTGTAAGTGCTTAGTAGGTGAAAAACTGGATTTAACCAGTGTTGGAATATGTTTGGTAAGAATGAGGGAGGGAGACAGGATCTAAGGAGCTGAGGATGTATGCAAAGAATTCATGACAGTGACTGATCATGGATTGTCAACTAAGATCTCCCAGGGGCTCACAGGTGTATAGAGTGTCCTCTTCTGTTTTCTTCAATGACTTGACTCATGAGTAGTGAATCCGGGAGTCATGTCCTGGTACCTTGACTGCTGTAGGGGTAGAAAGTATTACAGGGTAGGAGTCCTTCCATGTGGGCTGGAGTTGAGCCTTTGGGGACCCATCTTTCCAGACTTTTATTAGGACTTGAGTCCCTGGAGCATATAGTGGTGAATCTTTAGAATCTTTTGGGTCCTGGTTGACACCCCACAAGGGTATATGTATATCCTGTTGGAATTGCCCAGTGGCCATGGTATAAGACCAGAGGGTCTGAGCCTCTGGATCTAGGAAGAAGTCATTGACACAAAAAAAAGGTCTCCCATATAGCATCTCATGAGGACTAAGACCAACCTGTTCCTTAGGGGCAATATGGGTGCAGAGAAGAGCTATTGGTAAAGCCTACTTCCATCCCAGGGAGGTCTCCTAGGTTATCTTTTTTATCACTGATTTTAAGTATTGGTTGGCTCTTTCTACTTTTCCTGAAGACTGAGGCCTCCAAGCACAATGGAGATAATAAGTAATGCCCAATGCTTTAGAGACCCCTTGGGTGACCTTAGAAGTAAATGATCTCCTATTGTCACTTTGTCATGATCTAGGCAGATCAAAGCTCGGAATGATTTCATGGAGCAATTTTTTTACCACCTCCTCAGCCTTCTCAGCCTGGGTGGGAAAGCCTTCAATCCATCCTGTGAATGTATCTATCATGACTAATATGTATTTATACCTTTGAGAAACTGGCATCTGGGTGAAATCCATCTGCCAGTCCTCTCCTGGGTAGGTCCCTGCCGGAGTCCAGTTCCAGCAGCCAGGGTATCGCTCTGAAGGGATGAACGCTGTCGGCAGAGAATGATGCAGCCTCTCACTCAAGGTACTGGACTGCATGTTTATTTTAAGCATCAGGTTTTCCTTTATACTTTTACAAAAGCTTTAGGTCAGAGGTATGATGTCTTCATTTTCCCCTCACCCAGATTTACTGTCTTCATAAATCATTGTTGTCCTTCAGTGTTCCCTCTTAAGTGTCCTTGTGATTACATTGTAACTCAAGTTTGTCTCTGGGCTGCATACCACATTCCTCAGTTTATTTCTTATCTTTCTAAATCCTGCTATCCCCTAGTAACTTAAGCTCATTATCTCCTAAAAAGGCTTTTAGCTATTAGTATCTCTAAAATTCCTAGTTTCTATAAGCTATAGTAAAATATGTCAACATTACAACATACCTTAAACTTTTAGCTTCTAACTATTCTTAATTATTCCTAAATCCTAAACTCAGCAAACTACATTTGCCATAAACATTTCCCTTACAAGCAGGTTTCAGATAACAATGTTTCCCATGGCCTCAAGTTGCAGCCTATGTGCTCATCCTGGAACATTCTTTGTAAAGGTCCTTGAAAAAATGTAACTTTATGGATTATTTCCTGGGCAACTGCAGAAGGCTTTGTGCTTTCTCATGCAAGAACAATAAACACCTTAACATACTTTCCAGCCAACTTAACCGAAGGAAGGGAAGGACAAGTCAGAATCACAAGACCTAACTCCTTCATCCTGGCACCGTGCCTGCGGGATGAGGAGAGGGGGTTGAGGCCATGCCTCCATCTTGTCAGTAATGCCTAATGTGGCTCCCGACAGGTCCCAAGTCGTTGGACAGGCTGGGCCAGCTGTACTCTTCGAGCTCCTTGGGAGTTGTTTAATTGGCAAGTGGGACAAGAGGAGACTACTTGCCTTATAGTCATTTGGAGGCCTGTTCCTCTGAAGGATCTTTCAAGTAATCTTTGGAGGGCCTTTTCCACTAAATGAGTGATGGCATGTAAGGAGTTAACCAACTTCCACTGGAGGTTCTCAGGCAGAAAAAGGAGTCCCTCCTTTTGGAACCATCCCATATGATCTTCTTGAAAGCCCTCACTCTTAGCTTTAAGAATCTCACCTTCAGTATATGAAGGATTTTCTGGCAAATTAATCTGTGGAACTAAAGTGGCAACCCCTATTAGATCATTGTTCTGTAATGCTGCTCTCTTAGCTGCCTGATCAGCTGCTTGGTTCCCTCTTGCCACTTCCATGCTCCCTTTTAGGTGTCCTTTACAGTGGGAGACTGAAACCTCAGCAGGAAGATGAACTGCCTCCAAGAGTCTAAGTATTTGATCACCATATTTGGTTGGCGACCCTCGGGTGGTCAAGTGACCTCTTTGTTTCCAAATAGCAGCATGTGCATGTAGCACCAGAAAAGGCATACTTGGAGTCAGTGTCAATGGCTACTCTTTTTCCTTTTCCCAGCTCTAAAGCTCGAGTCAGGGTTTTTAGCTCAGCTAATTGGGCTGAAATAACTGGTGGCAAAGGTTTAGCCTCTATGGTCTCAAATTAGAGACTACTGCATATCTGGCTTTTCTTTTCCCATCCAAGACAAGCTGCTTCCATCAGTGTACCAGATTTCCTCAGGATTTGTCAGAGGATCTTCCAACAATCTATCTCGGGGTTTTGTCCAGTGATCCAAGGTTTCTAGGCAAGTGTGAAAGGGGAGAGAGCCCTTGGGAGTAGGCAGGAGGTTGGCTGGGTTAAAAACCTCACAAGGGGATGTAGTGAAGCCTGGATTTTCCATCAGCACTACTTGATATCTGAGGATCCTTTGATCAGACATCCATAAATGGCCTCTCCCATTCAGGATTTGTTTCACTTGGTGGCTGATAAAAATAGTTTGCCCCTAAGAGAGAGTTTTAAAGCATCTTCTATCAGGATTGCAATAGCTGCAAGATTTCAAAAGCAGGAAAGATCTCTTCCCAATAAGGGAGTAGGACACTCAGGGACCACCAGAAATTGGTGGGAAAATATTTGTCCATCCCAGCAACGAAGAAGTACTCAGGTGAATCTTTTGTAACTGTTTTTCCAGTAGTACCCAAAACGGTACAAGTTTGGGAGGACAAGGCTCTGGAGTAGGAGGTCAGGACAGAGTAGGTAGCCCCTGTGTCAACCAAGAGATTCTTGAACCTACCTGATACATCCAGTTGTACCCTTGGCTCCAGCCCCATAATGGTTATCTGTGACAGGCGGGCTGGCTGGAGTGGGCCGCTTCAGTCCTATGGAACCATAGTGAGGGAAGGCTTGGTGCTTGACCTTGAGGCTCTTGGGTCCCAAAGGCAGAGTGCCGCCCAATGTCCCAATTGATGGCATTTGTAATAAGCCATTTTAGGAGACTTGTCATGGTTTGGACACTCTTTGGCCCAATACCCAGCCTGTCTACAGATAGGCATTTGCCTGGTGCCTTGTCCTTCAAGGACTCGGGGTTTGCTATAGGGCTTCCCTGGAGGGTGGCCAGCATCTGGGCATGCCTTGTCTCTTTCCTTTTCTCCTTTTCATGGGCCTTGGCCTCCCTCTCCTGTTTTCTGTTATAAAAGGTATTGGTGGCTGTCTGGACCATCTCATCTAAAGAGGCAGCAGAGTCCTGCTGCTGTAGCTGTTGTAACTTTATCCTGATGTCTGATGCTCATTGGGAGAGGAATTTGTCCTTTAAAATCACATGTCCCTCATAAGAGTTTAAGTCCAGGTTGGTAAACTTTTGGAGGGCCTATTTTAGCCTTTCCAGAAAGGCAATGGGGTTCTTGTTGGGCTCCTGAGTTATTGCTGAGACTGGGCACAGTCCCACAAGTAATAGACTTCCTTCTATTTCCATGGATCGACTTCCTTAGGGGTGAGTCTTTCTGAAGCTTATCTTACCCAATACTGTTGCAACTTGAGAGCCAGATGGCCCTGGGTCAGGGTGCAGATCCCTAGGCAAGCTAAGGTGTGACAGCCACCTGGAGATTGAATCCCCAGGCAGGTCGATCCATATCGGCCTCCCGAGAATTGGGTCCCTGGGCAGGTCGAGGCATGTCGACCTCCTGGGATCCCTGGACTGGCAGATCCCCAAGCAGGTTGAAGTGTGACACACTTTCAAGGACCAGATCTCTATGCAGTTCAAGGCAGGTCGACCTCCTGGGACCCCCGAACTGGAGTTGGGCATTCCCAAGGTCTCCAGTGTGACCAGTGCTGGGTAGGATTAAGGGGTTGTAATCTTTAACTCATTGCCAGTTTGTTCACCACATATGGGAATAGATATGATGTAAAGCAATCCAAGCCTGTGCCCTGAGACTGGGAGCCTGGTGAAACAGCCATAAGCCTTATCCTCTTACTGCTCTAAGGGAATGTAAGTCACTGATTTCCTCCCCTAGTCCTCCATGAGAGCAGGTTAGGGTGTCTCCAATGGTAAACATTTCATTATCATAGACCCACTTTAGGTAATAACAGAAGTAATGACAAAGGAGTGGGTTATGTGGCCCTGTTAGGGGCATTAAGAATATTTTAATAATAGGCAGGGTGGAGCAATGTTGCCTACAAGGGGGCAGGGTTCTGGTTGTAGGAGTTAGTAATTGGCTTAAGAACAAATTGATAAGAGGCAACAGACCAGATGTTCCATAAAAGTGGAGCGTAGATTTGGTCTGGGGGTATGTTTGTAACTTTAGGAAAAAAGTGGTAAGGGTTTGGGCCCAAACAGCCTGCAGGGCTAACTCCCAAAGTGGCCAACATTATCCCTGGAAGCCCAATTGCCTTTGAAGGGATGCCAACAGATGGACTTCTAACAGGCATTGTGTGCCTATCTCCCGCCCTAGTGGGTTCACTGAGAGATGCTGACATTACACATGTTGTAGGAAACAGGGAAGATGAAGGTCTGAATATCTAGAGGGATTGGATATTATACAGTATTTCCCTCCCAAGGGCCAGCTCTTTTCTGGTTGTCCCTCCAGAAGATTGTAAAGGCAACATTGTGGGCCCGGACAAGGCTCAGGAAAAGAGCATGAAACAAGAGGGAAGGGGGCAGGGCACAACTTTTGAAAGAATGACATAGCCCAAGGGCATAACATAAACCAATTAAAATAAAATCGATCCAAGATAAAAAGCCAAATTCAACTAAACCTTGATCCCCAATCTGCAAGCTAAATGACACACCCAGAGGTGGCAGGACAGTTCCAAGACACTGTCAAAAGACAGAAGAGTGGGTGGCTCCCCAATGGTTGGAATGATCCTCCCACTCATTAGCATATGAATTCACCCAGCTGACAAAAACTAGTCACACCACATTCCATGGCCTCAGCACTTGCCCTCTGCAACTGGCCCACACCCTGCAGAGTGTGCTTCTCTCTGAATCCCAGCAAATCCACCTCTTACCTATTGCTGTGTCTCTAACTGAATTTTTGCAATGAGACATCAGAGCCTGAGCTTCATTAGGTCCTGAAGCCAGGCATCATGGGTTTTGGCTGGGCTCAAGTCCCAGGAGAGAAGAGCTGAAGGACAGGAGGAAAAAGCAGTGGGGAAAACGTGCCAAGGAATCCCTTTCATAACCTGCTGGAAAATATGCTAAATACCTGACATGTGCTCACAATTTTCATTGGCCTGATCCTTGGTACAAAGAAGATTAAGGACAGAAGAACCCCCACCAGTTTGGGTAACAGCTACTAGAGCACAGAGGATAATCTTCAGGACACACTGAGGAGTAGCCTCTCCAGAGTCCCTCAATTGCATCTACTGCTGCTCGCCTGTTCACAGGGGGTTCAAGAAAACAAGAAACGAGACATTGTAAAGGAATTAAGATTTTGTTAGGCATATGTCCTTCCAACCATAGGACTGAGGACCTCCTACCTTAACTGGAGGTCTTTTGGAATCTGAGACTGAGCTGCATGAGCTTTCTGCTGATTTCTTTTTTCACTGTCCCCATTTCCAGTATGCTGGGCTTCTTGTCACTTCCCCTGTGCTGGCTTTTCTTCGCATTCAGCTTCCACCACAGGAGCTTTCACCGAGTTGGGCTCCTGCTGTGCTTGGCCTCCTCCTTGCAAGGGCCATCCAAGGTTGTTTCAGCCAGGTTAAATCCGAGTTATGGCACCGTATATATCGAGGGAGTGTGTGATTTCCTCGGTTCTGTCTCGTCACAACAAAAATTTGAAGTGACATACCAGTGTTACAGCCCTCGGAGGGACCAGTGTTATAGCTCCGTGTTACAGCTCAGTTTTATTTAGAAAGTAAAGGAAAATACATCCTTGAGGTGTGAGGGCATGCTGACCCAAAAGACACAAAGAAAAGAGAGAGACCCCTGGCCCTTTGGCTCCTGTTTTTATATGTTTTTTCTCCTTTCCCTGGGCCTGCCCTATGTAAATTGGTCTAGCAAAGAGTGCTGTTTATTTTACCTGAGGTCCTCACTCCAGTCCTTGGACCTTCCTTTGTTCTATTTTTGTTGGCTTTTCCCTTCCTTATCTTTTGGCCACCGCCATTTTGGACTCCTTTTTTCCTATTCTAACTACCTAACACAAAGAAACAGGAAAGTGTGATAAATTGGAAAAATAGCAGGCAATAGAAACTTCCTGTGAGAGTACCCAAAGGGACTCAGCAGGAAAAGACTGCAAGAAAGCTATTAAATATATGTTCAGAGAACTAAAATGAACCATGTTTTAAAGCCTAAAAAAGCAAGATGATGGTGTCTTACCAAATAGAGAGTATCAATAAAGAGATAGAAATTATAAACTCATGGAAGTTTTGGAGGTGAAGAATACAGTAACTGAAAGAAAAATTGACTATAAGAACTCAGTAGTAGATTTCAACAAGCATAAAAAAAAAACAAAAACAGTGAACTTAAAGATAAATTGATACAGATTATGCCATCTGAAGAACAGAAAGGAAAAAAATGGACATGAACAGTCTTAGAGAAATGTGGGACACCATAAAGTATGTGTATATCTGTTTAATGGGAGTACCTTAAAGAGAGAAGAGAAAGGAGCAGAAAAAATAATCAAAGAATTAATGATTGAGAGCTTCCCTGGTGGCTCAGTGGTAAAGAAGCCACCTTGCAATGCAAGGGACACTGGGAAGATCCCACATGCCACGGAGCAACCAAACCAGTGAGCCATAACTACTGAGCCAGTGCTCTAAGCCTGCAAGCCACAACTGCTGAAGCCCATGTGCCTAAAGCCCTGGCTCCACAACAAGAGAAGCCACCTCAGTGAAAAGACTGTGCACTGCAACTACAGAAGAACACATGCAGCAACAAAGACCCAGCACAGCCAAAAAATAAGTATAAATAAAATTTTAAAGAAGATTTAGTGTTTGAAAACTTCCCAAATTCATGAAAAGTTTTAATTCAAACATCCAAAAAGCTCAATAAATTCTAAGTGGGATAAATATAGAGATACACAATGTATCACAAATGTAAAAATCCAAAAATAGAAATTTTGAAAGCATAAGAGAAAAATGAGTGATTATATGAAATGGAATTCCAATTAGTTTGATCACTGAATTTGCATAAGAAACAAGATACCAGAAGGCAGTGGGATCACATTTTGAAAGTACTGAAAGAAAGAAAGTGACTATCAGGACGTATGTACAGCAAAACTTTCTTTCATAAAAGGATAGCTTTTTAAAGAAAATAAACAGGTGGCTAAAAAATACATGAAAAGACTCAACATTATTATCTATTAGGAAATGCAAATCAAAACCATCACGTGCCACACTTTATAAACTAGAATGGCTAAAATAAAAAATAACAGATTTTTGAAGGGATGTAGAAAGTTGGAACCCTCTGATACTGCTGGTAGGAATATAAAATGGTGCAACCACTTTGGAAAACAGTCTGGAAATTTCTCAAAAGGTTAATCATAGAGTTACCATATGACCTAGGAAATCCACTCCCAGGTAGATAGTCAAGAGATGTGAAAGCATTATGTCCATGCAAAAACCTGTACCTAAATATTCACACTGACATTTGTAATAGCAAAAAAGAGAAACAACCTAAATGTCCATCAATTAGTGAATGAATTAAAAAATTGTGGTATATTTATATAATGGAATATTATTTAGCAATATAAAGGAATGAAATACTGGTGCATACTACAACATGGACAAACCTTGAAAACATTCTGTAAAGTGAAAGAAATGCATGTATGAGTGAAATTTTGTATGAGTCCATCTATATCAAAGGTCCAGCATAGGCAAGTCCATTGGACAAAAAGTAGATTAGTGGTGGCCAGGGTCTGAGATGGGATGAAGGATGAAATGGGAAGTGACTACTGATGGGTACAGGGTTTCATTTAGAAAGCATTCTAAAACTGAGTGTGGTGATAGTCCTACAACCCTGTGAATATATTAAAACCATTGAAATTTACACTTTCAGTGAGGGAATTGTATATATGTGAATTATATTTCAATAAAACTGTTTTTTAAAACATAGTGGTTAAAAATAACAACAGCAATACTCAAAATGTCTGGCTTCTTAAGTTAACTGCCAATACCATATCTCTTTCTTTCCCCTTAGACTGGATCCTGTGGGGATGACTTCTCAGCATCATCACTTGTCAACACATTCAAAGAACAGTGTCAACTAAAACTAACTTCTGGCTATCTTTTCATCCCTCACATTGTCAAACATGTTCTTCAATCTTTCTAGAAATAGTAGTAATACTATGATGATCCTTAGTAACCATTAGTGTAATATTAAAATATTTACTTTAAATTCTTTGATTGTGCCTCCTAGAAATTTAGACCACCTATTACAAGTCTCTTTTTTAAGGGAAAATAAAGTCTTCTTATAAAACACATGCAGGGCACCATATTTTAATACTTTTGAAAGCTATTGTTAGGTATTTTGGAGAAACTAGGAAAAACATAAGACTGAATATCAAAAGGCATGCTTTCCAAGCTAGTTTCTGTTCCTTGCTAGGACAGAATGGAGCAGTCACTCTTCATTTTATATGCATTTGTCAAAATTGAGGACTTTTTGATCATTTGTAATTATAAAAGTTGCAAAGCTTATGATGAAAGTATATTGAAGGATATATGCGAAAGCAAATGTCTGTCTATTCAATACTAGATTGAAACATATGTGGCAGAGAGTGGCATATTTTTATGTGTGACCTTACTAACCAAGAATGGGAGATCACTGTTGGGGCTACCCAAAGTCAAAGATCTGGGCAGAGTTTGCCCAGAGGACACTGTATGGTGCTGCCCTTCCCCTGGAACCAATGTACCCGATATGGTTGCACTGCAAGGAGTGAACAGCTGGTGCTTCCCCTGAGAGAGAGGCTGAGCTTTCCTGATAGATGGTTTTTTTAAAAAAGTCTAATGCTTGTTAGCCCTAAGAAGGTGAATAACAATGATTATCCTCCAGCCCCATCCTCAGAAGCTAAAGACTGTGGCCAAAGCCATTCCAGAAAACATAAAAAGATAGCACATTTGGGGGGTCTCCCTCCCAGATATAGGAAACCTTGTTACATTTCTGCCTTCAAATATATGTGTGACTTAGGAGTGTGTACCTTCTCCTCTGACCTTAGATTTCCTCATCCAAAAAATAAGAATGAAGGTAAGGATCTCCTCATCCAATACTGGTATCCTATAATTTTATTCAGGCTTAAACATCTTTAATCCCTAATATTTCCTCATGAAGTCCTTGCAATAATCTTTTAGTCATTTAGTCATGTTTATTTATCTCTTTTGGATTTACTTCAAATAATTCATTCCAGAGAGCCAGTGCTCCAAAGGGCTAAAGGGGCCCTATATGAAAAGGCATTTTTTTCTCTGTGAACATCTGTGATGACTCATACTAAATGACACAAAATGTGACCTATACAGATAGGTCAAAATAACGCATTCCATTTTCCAAGTAAAATTGCAAAAATACCCACTAGGATTAGCAGTAAATTGTTTGCCAAACTAATATCTAATTCCCACACTTACATAAGAACATAATTTTTCTGAGTAGAGCCC
This sequence comes from Giraffa tippelskirchi, assembly GCF_054371585.1. Lineage (NCBI taxonomy): Eukaryota > Metazoa > Chordata > Mammalia > Artiodactyla > Giraffidae > Giraffa > Giraffa tippelskirchi. The sequence continues at coordinate 157,554,443 of NC_137275.1, forward strand.
TATATTTATGATTTTAGCTAGGTTATTATGAAGTGAGGATTTAAATTTTGTGTGTGTATGTCATATATATCCTCTGGAAAGCACTCTTTCGGCAAATTCAGCTTAAATTTCCTATCAGCAACTGACAGGAAATGTTTCCTCTCCGTTTCTGACTTCTTATAGTCCGATTCTGTTGCATCTTAGTTCTTGAGATAAGCTTGTCTGAAGTAAAAATTTCTGAACTGTGTCTGTACTTATTTTCCCAAACCATGTGTTGTTGTTGTTTAGTTGCTAAGTCATGTCTGACTCTTTTGTGACCCCATGGACTGTAGCCTTCCAGGCTTCTCTGTTCTTGGATTTCCCAAGCAAGAATACTGGAGTGGGTTGCCATTTCCTCCTCCAAGGGATCTTCCTGACCCAAGGATCAAACTCACATCTCCTGCATTGGCAGGAGGATTCTTTACTACTGAGCCACCAGGGAAGCCCCAATCCATGTGTAGGCAAGTGCTGAAAAAGAGATAAACAGGAAACTAAAATTTGTTAAGTGCCTACTAAGTGTCAAGTACATACATACATACATATTATCATTTAATCTATATAATATCTCTATGAGGAATCTTGCCATCTCTATTTTACAGATAAGGAAACTGAGGCATGTTTAAGTTAGGTTACTTACCCAAAACACTGTACCTCGGTGAAAGAGCCAGGTTTAAACACAGGTCTGTCTGACTGCAGTACACCTTGCTGATTCTAAGTCCAACTCTTTGCAACCCCATGAACTGCGCCACGCCAGGCTTCCCTGTCCTTCGCTATCTCACTGAGTTTGCTCAAGCTCATGTCCATTGAGTGAATGACGCCATCCAACCATTTCATCCTCTGTAGACCCCTTCTCCTCTTGCCCTCAATCTTTCCCAGCAACAAGGTCTTTTCTAATGAGTTAGCTTTTCGCATCAGGTGGCCAAAGTATTGGAGCTTCAGCTTCAGCATCAGTCCTTCCAATGAATATTAGGGACTGATTTCCTTTAGGATTGACTGGTTTGATCTCCTTGCAGTCCAAGGGACTCTCAAGGGTCTTCTCCAGCACCACAGTTCAAAAGCAGCAGTTTTTTGGCCCTCAGCCTTCTTTATGGTCCAACTCTCACAACCATACATGACTACTGGAAAATCCATAACTTTGACTAGATGGACCTTTGTCGGCAAAGTGATGTCTCTGCTTTTTAATACACTGTCTAGGTTTGTCATAGCTTTTCTTCCAAGGAGCAAGCGTCTTTTAATTTCATGGCTGCAGTTACCATCTGCAGTGATTTTGGAGACCAAAAAAATAAAATTAGTCACTGTTTCCACTTTTCCCCCATCTATTTACCATGAAGTGATGGGACCAGATGCCATGATCTTAGTTTTTTGAATGTTGTTTTAAGCTAGCTTTTTCACTATTGTCTTTCACCTTCATCAAGAGGCTCTTTAGTCCCTCCTCACTTTCTGCCATTAGTGTGGTATCAGTTGCATATCTGAGGTTGTTGATATTTCTCCCAGCAACCTTGATTCCAGCTTATGCTTCATTCAGCCCAGCATTTCGCATGATGTACTCTGCATATAGGGGCCTCCCTGATAACTCAGTTGGTAAAGAATCCACTTGCAATGCAGGAGACCCTGGTTAGACTCCTGGGTCAGGAATATCTGCTGAAGAAGGAATAGTATTCCTAAGAATACTCCAGTATTCTTAGGCTTCCCTTGTGGCTCAGCTGGTAAAGAATCTGCTTGCAATGTGAGAGACCTGGGTTTGATCCCTGGGTTGTGAGGATCCCCTGGAGAAGGGAAAGGCTACCCACTCCAGCCCAGCATTTTGAATGATGTACTCTGCATATAAGTTAAATAAGCAAGGTGACAATATATAGCTTTGACAACTCTTTTCTCAATTTGGAACCAGTCCATTGTTCCATGTCTGATTCTAACTGTTGCTTCTTGACCTGTATACAGGTTTCTCAGGAAGCAAGTAAGGTGGTCTGGTATTCTCATCTCTTTAAGAATTTTCCACAGTTTGTTGCAATTCACACAGTCAAAGTCTTTAGCATAGTCAATGAAGGAGATGTTTGTTTGGAATTCCCTTGCTTTTTCTGTAATCCAGTGGGTATTGGAAATTTGCTCCCTGGTTCCTCTGCCTTTTCTAAATCCAGCTTCTACATCTAGAAGCTCTCAGTTCATGTATCACTGAAATCTAGCTTGAAGGATTTTGAGCATTACCTTGCTAGTATGTGAGATGAGGGTAATTGTGTGGTAGTTTGAATCTTCTTCAGGATTGCCCTTCTTTGGAATTGGAATGAAAACTTACCGTTTCCAGTCCTGTGGCCACTGCTGAGTTTTCCAAATTTGCTGGCATATTGAGAGCAGCACTTTCACAGCATCATCTTTTAGGATTTGAAATAGCTCAGCTGGAATTCCATTACCTGAACTAGCTTTGTTCATAATAATACTTCCTAAGGCCCACTTGACTTCACATTCCAGGATATCTGACTCTAGGGGAGTGACCACACCATCATGGTTATCTGGGTCATTAAGAACTATATTATATAGTTCTTCTGTGTGTTTTTGCCACCTCTTCTTAATCTCTTATGCTTCTGTTAGATCCTTGCCATTTCTGTCCTTTATAGTGCCCATCTTTGCATGAAAAGTTCCCTTGGTATCTCTAATTTTCTTAAAGAAATCTCTAGTCTTTCCCATTATACTGTTTTCTTCTATTTCTTTGCATTGTTCACTTAAGAAGGCTTTCTTATCTCTCCTTGCTATTCTCTCTAACTCTGCATTCAGTTGGGTATATATTTTCCTTTGTCCTTTGCCTTTCACTTCTCTTCTTTTCTCAACTATTTGTAAGACCTCCTCAGACAATCACTTTGCCTTCTTCCATTTCTTTTTCTTGGGGATGGTTTTAGTCATCCCTTCCTGTACAATTTTGTAAACCTCCGTCCATAGTTCTTCAGGCATTCTGTCTACCAGACTTAGTCCCTTGAATCTATCTGTCACCTCTACTGTATGACATAAGGGATTTGATTTAGGTCATACCTCAGTGGCCTCATGGTTTTTCCTACTTTCTTCAGTATAAGTCGAAATTTTACAGTAAGGAGCTCATGGTCTGAGCCACAGTCAGCTCCTGGTCTTGTTTTTGCTGACTGTATACAGCTTCTCCATCTTTGGCTACAAAGAATAGAATCAATCTGATTTTGATATTGACCATCTGGTGATGTCCATGTGTAGGGTCATTTCTTGTGTTGTTGGAAGAGGATGTTTGCTATAACCAGTGTGTTCTCTTGGCAAAACTCTGTTAGCATTTGATCTGCTTCATTTTGTACTCCAAGGCCAAACCTATCTGTTACTCCAGGTATCTCTTGACTTCCTAATTTTGCATTCCAGTCCCCTGTGATGAAAAGGACATATTTCTTTGGTGTTAGTTCTAGGAGGTCTTGTGATTCTTTGTAGAATCGTTCTACTTCAGCTTCGACATTAGTGCTTGGGACATAGATTTGGATTCGGCGGGCGTCAGTGGCCATAGGATCCAGGAGCAGCTCTGGGAGCTTGTCCAGTGGGTCCGGTGAGGCTGGATGACTCACAGGATTGGCACCGGCTGCTGTCTCATCCCTGCTCCTGGCTGAGCTGTGCGTTCTGGGCTTCTGTGTGAGTTGGCTCTGGTGTCTCCACCCCCAAGATGCTCTGGACGCCGGCAGTGCTGTGCCTGGGTGTGGCTGCTTGGTGCGGGCAGACTCTGGGGGCAGCTGCGGGCCAGCTGGATGGCGGCAATTTTCTGGACGACAAACAATAGCTCAACACGGTGTCCCAGTACAACCAAGAGGCCAGACAGTGGAACCGCTTCGGAGACGATGATTATTTCTGCACTTGGAGTCCAGGAAAGACTTCTATCAGGCTAAAGGATGAAATGTAGTCGCCGAGAAGTGTGCATCGTTCAAGGTTCTCAGACCGTGGTCTGCGTTGATAATCGGAGGCTCATGCACAGTATAAAAGATCTGGAAGTTGGGCATAAGCCCTGGAAGGGGCCCCCTCCATCCACCTGCAAGCAGTGCTGTGGGCTATCTGCCAGAACCGTCTGTGGTTCAGATGGGCAAACCTATTCTTCTTAATGCAAGCTAGAATACCAAGCATGTGTCTTAGGAAAACAGATCTCAGTAAGTGTGAAGGTCGTTGCCCATGTCCCTCAGATACAACCATGAGCTGAAGCAGGAATATGAAGAGAGAGTCCACTTACAAGGGCAGCCAATGTAGAGGAGAGGCCTGTGTGCCCTCCGCTCCTGGGTGCCATCAAACATCTCCTCCAGCCTTTCTCGGCTCCCCTTCTGGGGGGACTCCAGCAGGGACTTTGCCTTGGCTCCCTGGCAGCACGTTGACTAAAATTCAATGGCCAGTGAAGGTTTATACACTCAAGGAGGACCAGCAGTGGGACAATCAGGCATGTCATCCAGCTATGTGGAGCGACTGAAGGGCCTGTCCTCCTAGGCAGGGTTTGACAAAGTGTGGTCCACTGGAGAAGGGAATGGCAAACCACTCTAATATTCTTGCCTGGAGAACTCCAGATACAGTATGAAAAGGCAAAAAAAAAAAAAAAAAAAAAATTGATACCAGGAGATGAGCCACCCAGGGAGGAAGGTGTCCAATATGCTACTGGAGAAGAGCTGAGAAATAGCTCCAGAAGGAATGTAGAAGCTGAGCCAAAGCGGAAATGACTCCAAGTTATGGTTGTGTCTGGTGGTGAAAGTAAAGTCCAATGCTGTAAAGAGCAATACTGCATAGGAACCTGGAATGTAAGGTCCGTGAATCAAGGTAAATTGGGTGTGGTCAAACAGGAGACAGCAAGAGTGAACATCAAATTTTAGGAATCAGTGAACTAAAATGGACAGGAATGGGCGAATTTAATTCAGATGACCATTATATCTACTACTGTGGACAAGAATCTCTTAGAAGGAATGGAGTCAACAAAAGAGTCCAAAAATGCAGTACTTGGGTGCTTGATTCTACTTGTGTGTTAACAGTCCCATAAAAACTTTAATGTTAAATCACCCAGTTATTAGTCAGTGCCTAGTCAGAAAAGCAGAAGTGCTCTAGGGGGTTCAGATAAAGGGAATAAAATCCAAAGAGGCCAAAATGGGCATATGATGGTACCCAGAGCTCACAAGAGTTGTAGTACTGAGGCTATGCTATTGGGACCCTTCTGTATTTGTTGATACTTCTAGGAGTTGAGAATTTGCACTCTTACCGAAGCTGAAAGAACATGGAAGCCCACAGGTCCACTGGTGTTACTGGAGTAGCCAGGACTTCTGGAGCTTATGGTTGCCTGTTGCCACTGATCCAAATGCAGAAAATGGTAAAGACACCTTCTCTCTTCTCTTGCCTAGTCTTTCTCTAGGCCTGCGTTTGGTGGAATCGCACTGGAAACTACCTGGCAAGGAAACCTAGAATATCTAGTTTGCAGATTTCCAGCACCCTGCAATATAAAGAACGCTAAAAGGCATGATTGAAACTAAAAATCAGCTTTCCCAAGGAGTGATATCATAATATTGAGTTAATCATCTTACTTTTAGAGGCCTCTTTTCTTGTAAATTGTGTTGTAATTCAGTGCCATCACTGAGCAACTGGATTTCATCTCTCATGTACTTAAGCAGAAAAGAGATTCATTGGAAAGATAATTGGGTGACTAACAGAAGTGAAGGGAAAGCTGGAAATGGGGAACAGAAGCTGATGGGGGTAGGGTAAGGGTAGGAACTCCGCTAGGCACTTCTGTTTAGAGGAATTCACTGTATCCATTTTTCATTTTTAAATCTCTACTGAAAAGATAATTAAGTTGATCAGTCTTCGAAAGGATGGCAACTTCATTGTTGTTGTTGTTCAGTCACCCAGTCATGTCTGCCTCTTTGCGACCCCATGGACTGCAGCACGCCAGGCCTCCCTGTCCCTCACCATCTCCCAAAGTTTGCCCAAGTTCATGTCCATTGCATTGGTGATGCCATCCAGCCATCTTATCCTCTGATGCCCTCTTCTCCTTCTGCCCTCAATCTTTCTAAGCATCAGGGACTTTTCCAATGAGTCAGCTCTTTGCATTAGATGACCAAAATACTGGAGTTTAAGCTTCAACATCAGTCCTTCCAACAAGTGTTCAGGGTTGATTTTCCTTAAGATTGATTGGTTTGATCTCCTTGCTCTCGAAGGGACTTTCAGGAATCTTCTCCAGCACCGCCACTCAAAGGATCAATTCTTTGGTGCTCTGTCTTCTTTATGGCCCAGCTCTCACAACTGTACCTAACCACTGGGAAGACCATAGCCTTCACTATACGGACCTTTGTCAGCAGAGTAACATCTCTGCTTTTCAACACACTGTCTAGGTTTGTCATAGCTTTCCTGCCAAGAAGCAGTCATCTTCTGATTTCATGGCTGCAGTTACCATCTGCAGTGATTTTAGAGCCCAAGAAGAAGAGATCTGTCACTACTTCCACCTTTTCCCCTTCTATTTGCCATGATGTAGTGGGGCCACTTTCACTCTCCTCCTTCACCCTCATCAAGAGGCTCTTTAGTTCCTCTTTGCTTTAGTTCCTCCTTTGAAACTTCATTAGGAAAGGTAATCTTCCCAAGGTAAGATAGGGAGCTCTTACTCAGATACAGAAATGGCTCTTGGATGAAAATATAAACCAAACAAACATGGAGACAAATAATACCAGCTACGCTTGCAGGTCCCATTACCAGGTATTTTCTCTGGTATTTTCCCTACAGCCTTATTCTATTGTAGAGTCCTCTGGGATGATGATATCCATTTCACGTCCTTGAAAATTGCAACCCCATGTCTAACTGGAATTTTTTTCTTAGAAATTTTTGTTTGAATGCAAAGAGAAGTATTAATGAATTTTGCTTCTCTTTTTTGACCTGGTGAACCTTTATTCATATGCTTTTCATCCAGGACAGCTTCCCAAGTGACCCTCCCACCCTTATATTGTCCCTTCCAGTTTCCCTGAGGAGTGAATAAAAAGTCATGAGATTCTCTTCCTGTTCTGTCTACTCCTTTCCTTTCTTTCTTCCTCTCAAGAAATGTTTTCTGGGCCCACTCCATTCTTCTGTGTGGTTTAACCCTCCATGGTAAATATAATCATGCTTTCCATTTGCTGGGTACCTACTGTGTTCTTGAGGCTTTATACATATTATTTCATTTAATTGACACAGGACCCCAGTGAAATTATCATTACACAGATAGAAAAATTAAGGCTCATAGAGTTTAAGTGGCTGATCCAAGGTCACAAATCTGCTTAGTCGTGAAGCTCAAAGTTGAGCCCAAGATTGCCTAATTCCAAAACTTACGTTTTTTTTCATAGAACTGTGGGGTCTGTGCTGCCTCTCATATGGGACACAGAAGTTAGAAGAGAGGTTAGAAAGAGATTAGATACTCAGGCATCTTGCCAGGTCTTTGTTTTGAAAGAATGCTTTTAAACAAAACAAAAGAATAGTTCAATATAAACAGAATGAAAATCAGGAAATCCCCATCTTTATCAGATTGATTTAATTTCAACCTTTCAAGATGAATTATACACAGTGACCCTTATATTTCCTGATACTTAGGAATTTAGCCTTCTGCTTGGTTCAACTTTCCAATAGGAAATGGAAAAAGAAAATGAAAGGTTTCAAGAAATTATTCTGCAGTTTTATTCAGAGGCATGGTGCCTGCTCCCTGAGAAAGGGGTTTAGTCAGATTTGGTTTAGAGGTAGTACTCTTTACTGATTAGTAGAAATTATTTGTGAACCAAAAGAAATAATCATTTACACCATTTATGTAAATGTACAGAACACATTATTCCAAGAACTATATTACCTGCAGTTGTGAAGACAGCTGCTTTCATTTAGGAACAGCTTGCCACTAACCATGTGCTTTAATCAGCTCTTTGGATTTCTATCAACTCTGAGGGACATGGAGTTCAGAGAAAGGGCTCACATTTATTGAGTATCTACAGTGTTCCAAGCTCAGTCATAAATGCTTTAATTTATCTCATATCATTTGATATAGAATGTTATGAAGTAAGTGCTATTATTATCCCTGTCTTCAAAGAAAGAAAAACTCAAGAGTTGAACTCTAAATTCTGGCCATTCCTTTGCTCTTTGGAGAGACTCAAAATACAGGGAGATCAGGATTGTGTGATTTCATGGAAAGGTAACAAAAGATAGCTTGACTGGGTCCAAAATCCTCCAGCTCCCCGAGAAGAGGGAGCCAGGGCATAGTTTAGAGTTACGGGGACAGGGAGGGCAATGTGGAGGCCAGAGGAGAGTAGGAATCATGAGACTGACTCTAAATTTTGGCTCTCTGTTGTAATATGCTGTATCTACTTTATTCAGTAAGTTTAAGAAGGGTATTGCTAGATTCATAGACAAATATATTGTTAGAGAATTTCTGTAAAGAATCCCAAAATGTCAGCTTTAAGAAAGGACCGTTGCAGGCTTTAGTCTCAGACCATCTCTTCTTCTTACTCTGTATTCTCCCAGGACCATTTTATCCATGTCCATAGCTACAATTACCCTTTATAAACCAGTGACTCTCAAATCTATACAACAATGCAGACTCTCCCCTAAATTTCTTTTCACGTATCCAACTCCCTTGTGCAGATCTAACTTGGATGACCCACAGACCACAAATGGAACTATCTCCCTGCTGCTCTTCTCTTGCTCCTTGTTTCACATTCAAGTGAATGACAGCACTATCCACTCAGTTGTCCAAATGAGAAAACTAAGCAACTTCCTTGGCTTTGTGTTTTCCCTTACTGCTCTTCATCCACTTCACTCCGAATCTAGTCAATAACTGAACCTGTCAACTCTGTCTTCCAATCATCTCTGGAATCCACATGCTTCTCTCTGTCAGGAGCTCAAGTGAGCTAGAGAACGTTTAGCTGTCAGGTGTTGGAGTAGCTGATTAACAATGAGCTAAAATGAAAGTAACAGTCAAGTCCTTAATCACTTAACTACAATAGTACAAGGAAGAGGATAAAAGCAAACTAAGTGTTGACACCATCCATTTCATTTTCTGCTGTGGAATTATGAACCGATGGAGTTGACTCACTGTTGAGTGAGCCCCAAACAAAAGGCTCCTACAATTTTATGAACTGTGGAGCCAAAGGAGAGGAAGAGGGAGAAGGGCTAGAAGTGGAAAAATACTGAGTACTGTGTTGGAATGGGAAAAGCGTTTTCTAGGGTCCCTGATAAGGAGACCTCCAAATGAAGATATCTGGACAAGGAATACAGAGTATGTAAGAGAATGGCTGCAACTCCCTTTAGAGACTGCAGTGCCTTGGCTAGTGTGGGAGAGAGGTTTTTCCCTATGCGGCCTGCCTGGTAAAGCCTTTGTAATTGCCTATTGTAGGACCTGAAAAGTCACAAATAGGATTTTGGCAAGAAGCTGGACTCCTCATTCCCAATTCCTTGTTCTGCAACCTTAGCCCAAGCCACTGTCCTCTCTTACCTCTGAAACAGCCTCCTTACTCATCTCCTTGAAGACAGGCTTGCCATCCTCCAGGTTGTTTTCCATAAAGCTGCCTAAAGGATCTTTGTAAAATAGAAATATGATCTAATCATTTCTATATCAGTCAGATTCTCTAAAGGAAATAGACTTTAATTGAGATGGTTCAGATGAAAAGCTTCAATAGAAGAGTTTCTTACAGAGATGTGAGCAAAATTAAGGAGACTAGGAACAGGGGAAGTCATATCCATCTTTAAGGCCTGTAGGGTCAAGAAATAGTTACTCAGTGAGAGCTGGAGACCCAGGAGAGATAAATAGTCATGGCCAGAGATACAGCACTGAACCAAGAGGGCACAAGGCTAGACAACTCATTGGCCAAACTGAACCAAAAGCCAGCAAGCAAAAGAAACTGGGTGGTGGAACCTGTGGGGATCAGCTTTCCATGGCAAGATCAAGGCAGAGTGGGTTTTCATGTAAGGGAAACAGAGAAGAACCAACACAATACCCCTGCTTAAACCTCACCAATGTCTTCACTGTGCTTATAGGATAAAGTCCAAGATCCTTGATATGGTTCTAGCTGTTTCCTGATCTAGACTCGGTTGTCTTCACCAATTTTATCACATATTTCCCTCTCTTCCTGCTCTATACTTCACTCACATCCACTTTGGGTCTTTCATATCCAGGCTTTTGTAAGGACTATTCTCTCTTCCAGAAATATTTTCTCCAAACACTCTACGTTTTTCTTCAGTTTTATTGAAATATAATTGACATACAACACTGTGTAAGTTAAAGTTGTACAGCATAATGATTTGACTTACATGTATTATGAAATTATTATTACAATAAGTTTAGAACCTCTATCATTTCATAGAGATGCAAAACTTAAAGAAAAGATTCCTTATAATTAGAATTCTTAGGATTTACTCTCTTAGCAACTTTTATATATAAAATGCAATTGCATTTATCATGTTGTATACTCCAGTCAGTCACTCTCACTTTAATCTGGATGCAGTGAACTCACTTTTTCAATCTCATTAAATGTCACTTCCTGCAATAATTCTATTATTACATGACCCTGATTGGGCTTAGTGCTTTCTCATGGGTTCCCATATCCTACTTCCACATCAAAACCTTAAGAGAACTTCCTGTCACTCCCACTATACTGTAAGCTTTAGGGAGCACAGATTGTATCTATCATGTTCACTATTGTATCCTTGGTGTACTTGGTACTGGTAAGTACTTACTGAATGTATGAGCATTTATTAGATTTCATGTACTTGTCACTCACTACCTTTTCCATTGATTTCTTTTTATATCTATTTTATGTAGAGAGTTTATTAGGAGAGGCTGCTAGATTTTATCAGTGTTTTTTGAGCAAGTGTTCATATGGTCATATGGTTTTTCTCTTTAATTTTCTGTTGTAACGAATACTTGAATAATTGATTTTAGACCATACACTTGGATTCCTACAATTTTTACCATCTAGTAATAATACATGTAATTCATTTTATTAGATGCTAAATTTTGTTTGCTGATAACTTACTTAGAATTTTTATATCTAGATTCATTAGTGAAAGTGGCCTGAAAGTTTTGCTTTTTCATGCTCTTTATTTGGTTTCAGCAAAAGGATTATGCTTGCTTATAAAATAAATGGAAGAGCTTAAATTGCATCAGAATTACCTGTTATTTAAGAGTTAGAGCACAGTTAATGAAACATCGATCCTTGTTTTAACGGCTTTAATAGTCACCTGCATTAGTTTCCTATTGCTACTGTAACAAAGTAGCACAAAATTAGTAAAACAACACAAATTGATTCTCTCATAGTTCTGGAGGTTGAATAAGCAAAATCAGCTTACTGGCTAAAGTCATCAGGGCTGCACCTCCTCTGAGGGCTCTAGAGAAGAATCTAGTTCCTTGTCCCTTCCACCTTCTAGAGGCCACCTACATTTTTTGGCTCCTGGTCTTTTCCTGCATCTTCAAGCTAGTAGTGTATCATCTTCAAATCTCTGCTTCCCAGTCACACTGTCTTCATCTATGGTCAGATGACCTTCTACCTCCATCTCATAAAGATACTTGTTATTACATTTGGGGCAACCCAGATAATAGAATAAAATGCCGAAGTTACACCTGCAAAAATCTCTTTGCTACAAAGGATAATGTTCACAAATTCCAGGTAATAGAATCTGAGTATACTTGAGGGTCATTACTTATCCTACTACTGTTCTTATTATATACGAACGCTTGAGATTGCAGGAGGAGAAGGGGATGACAGAGCATGAGATGGTTGGATGGCATCACAGACTCGATGGACATGAGTTTGAGTAAACTCCAGGAGTCGGTGATGGACAGGGAGGCCTGGCGTGCTGCGATTCATGAGGTCACAAAGAGTCAGACATGACTGAGTGACTGAACTGAACTGAGACTGCATCATTTGGATCAACCAGAAAATGCAGGATAATTTCTTTATCTTCCAAACATAATCCTTTGACCATATAAAACAACTTATTCGCAGATTCAGGGACTAGCACACAGACCTCTTTGGGGGATCATTATTCAGTCTACCATATTACCTTTCAAATCTTTCCTATGGAAATTGGTCTTTTTATGTTTTATACTTCTTTAGGTCGGGTCTAGCCATTTTCCATTGTGGAAGAAAATAATCAATTTCTCTCTACTCCTAAAATTTGTTCCTGTAGATTTGTATAAAATATTCTCATAATTTTTATTTTTAATTAATTAATTTATTTTAATTTGAGAATGATTACTTTATAATATTGTGATGGCCACAGGTAAAATCCCTTTTCATTCCTCATCTGGTGTAATTTGTTTTTTCACAATATTTTGCTAGAATTAGGTTTGTGAAGGATGTTTTTATTGATCTTTTCAAAGGAGTAGCTTTTAAATCAAAATTTTCTTTCTACATCTTTTTTTCTGTTTAATCAAGCAATTTTAGGTTATGTTTTATTTTCCTAGTTTGAGTACTCATTTGTTCTAATTTTTTTGTCAAGTTTTTAATTTTTCTTCACAATTTGGAAATGCTGCTAAAATGTTTATACGTTTCCTGTCTTACTAAACAAATAAGCCTAAAAACCATTCTCATAGTTAAAATTCATTATTAAAAGCAGCAGTTCTAATTCAGCAATGAAAAAATACCCTTGAGGTAGGCAAAATCATTACTACTAAACTAAGTGGGACAAGATTGACTTCTGTTCCTTCTAATCTTTAAGATCATCTTTATATTATATATTTCTGATTTTATTGGATTATAATGAGTGTCTGGTTTTAAAAGCCTTTGTTGTTTTATTTTTTAATTTTTTCCACCAAATATTAATTTTTATAAATGAACAATGCTCAGGTAAAATATGTGTTATCAATTCTAAACATATAGGTTCTACATGTATCTATTAAGTCAAATTTTATTTACATGTTAAATTTTCTATATTATTAGTTACTCATTGTTTAGAAAATTAATTCTTGAAGAAGTGTATGAATATACTTGATAGTTATATTGCTATTAGTGTTTTCTTTGTTTATAACAGTTTTTGCTGCATGTAGATTTATGAGAGTTGTATTTACTTTGTAAATTATACCTTTTAAAATAATTTAGTGCTCTTTTTCATGTGCAATTCTTTTCATCTTAAATTCAATTTTAACTAATATTAATATTGCTATTCCTGCTTTCTTTTTTGCTTAAAATTACATATTGTCTTGCTGTTTATTCATTTTCAAGCTTGATCACTTTAAGTGTTAATTGTAAGCACAGTATATCTCATTTCTTTAAACAGATCTAGTTTTATTTTTGATGTACAATATTATATATTAGTTTCAGGTATGTAAGATATTCAGTATTTTTATACATTACAAAATGATAATCATGAAAAGTCTAGTTACCATCTGTCACCATATGAAGTTATTAACAATATTATTGACTATGTTTCCAATTCTGTACATTATATCTTCATGATTTTCAATTTTATAACTAGAAGTTTGCACCTCTTAATCTCCCTCAACTATTTCACTTATCCACCTACCCCTCTGCCCTCTGGAAATCACCAATTTGTTTTCTGTATTTTCGAGTATGTTCTATTTTGTTATGTTTGTTCATTTGTTTTGTTTTTTATCTTCCACATATATGTAAGTAAGTAAGTTAGACAGCCTTGTCTAACTCAATGAAACTATGAGGCAAAGCATGTAGGGCCACCCAAGACAGATGGATCATAGTGGAGAGTTCTGAAAAAACGTGATCCACTAGAGAAGGGAATGGCAAACCACTTCAGTATTCTTGCCTTGAGAACCCCATGAACAGCATGAAAAGGCAAAAAGATAGGATACCAAAAGATGAACACCCCAGGTTGGTAGGTGCCCAATATGCTAATGGAGATCAGTGGCGAAATAACTCCACAAAGAATGAAGAGATGGAGCCAAAGCAAAAACAACACCCAGTTATGGATGTGACAGGTGATGGAAGTAAAGCCTGATGCTGTAAAGAGCAATATTGCATAGGAACCTGAAATGTTAGGTCGATGAATCAAAGCAAATTGGAAGTGGTCAAACAGGAGATGGCAAGAGTGAACGTCGACATTCTAGGAATCAGTGAACTAAAATGGACTGGAATGGGTGGATTTAACTCAGATGACCATTATATTTACTACTGTGGGCAAGAACCCCTTAGAAGAAATGAAGTAGCCATCATAGTCGACGGAAGAGTCCGAAATGCAGTAATTGGATGCTCAAAAACGACAGAACCATCTCAGTTCGTTTCCAAGGCAAACCATTCAATATCACGGTAATCTCAGTCTATGCCCCGACCAGTAATGTTGAAGAAGCTGAAGTTGAATGGTTCTACGAAGATCTAAAAGACCTTCTAGAGCTAATACCCCAAAAAGATGTCCTTTTCATTATAGGGGACTGGAATGCAAAAGTAGGAAGCCAAGAAATACCTGGAGTAACAGGCATACTTGGCCTTGGAGTACAAAATGAAGCAGGTCAAAGGCTAATCAGAGTTTTGCCAAGAGAGTGCACTGATCATAGGAAACAACTTCTTCCAACAACACAAGAGAAGACTCTACACATGGACATCACCAGATGGTCAGTACTGAAATCAGATTGATTATATTCTTTGCAGCCAAAGATGGAGAATCTCTATACTGTCAGCAAAAACAAGACCGGGAGCTGACTGTGGCTCAGATCATGACCTCCTTGTGCCAAATTCAGACTTAAATTAAATAAAGTAGGGAAAACCACTAGACCATTCAGGTATGACCTAAATCAAATCCCTTACGATTATACAGTGGAAGTGACAAATAGATTCAAGGGACTAGATTTGATAAGACAGAGTGCCTGAAGAACTATGGACAGAGGTTTGTGACATTGTACAAGAGGCAGTGATCAAGACCATCCCCAAGAAAAAGAAATGCAAAAATGCAAAATGGTTGTCTGAGGAGGCCTTATGAATAGCTGAGAAAAAAAGAGAAGTGAAAGGCAAAGGAAAAAAGGAAAGATATACCCATTTGAATGCAGAGTTCCAAAGAATAGCAGGGAAAGATAAGAAAGCCTTCCTTGGTGATCAATGCAAAGAAATAGAAGAAAATAATAGAATGGGAAGGACTAGAGATCTCTTCAAGAAAACTAGAGATACCAAGGGAACATTTCATGCAACGATGGGCACAATAAAGGACAGAAATGGTATGGACCTAACAGAAGCAGAAGATATTAAGAAGAGGTGGCAAGAATACACAGAAGAACTATACAAAAAAGATCTTCATGACCTAGATAATCATGATGGTGTGATCACTCAACTACAGCCAGATATCCTGGAATGCAAAGTCAAGTGGGCTTTAGGAAGCATCACTACGAACAAAGCTAGTGGAGGTATTCCAGTTGAGCTATTTCAAATCCTAAAAGAGGGTCCTGTGAAAGTGCTGCTCTCAATATGCCAGCAAATTTGGAAAACTCAGCAGTGGCCACAGGACTGGAAAAGGTCAGTTTTCACTCCAATCCCAATCCCAAAGAAAGACAATGCCAAAGAATTTTCAAATTACCACACAATTGCACTCATCTCACACGCTAGCAAAGTAATATTCAAAATTCTCCAAGCCAGGCTTCAACAGTACGTGAACCGCAAACTTCCAGATGTTCAATTTGGATTTACAAAAGGCAGGAGATCCAGCGATCAAATTGCCAACATCCATTGGATCATCGAAAAAGCAAGAGAGTTCCAGAAAAACATCTACCTCTGCTTTATTGACTATGCCAAAGCCTTTGACCGTGTGGATCACAACAAACAGTGGAAAATTCTTTAAGAGATTGGAATACCAGACCACCTGACCTGCCTCCTGAGAAATCTATATGCAGGTCAAGAGGCAATAGTTAAAACTGGACATGGAACAACAGACTGGTTCCAAATATGGAAAGGAGTACATAAAGGCTGTTTTTAACTTATATGCAGAGTACATCACGCAAAATGCTGGGCTGGATGAAACATAAGGTGGAATCAAGATTGCTGGGAGAAATATCAATAACGTCAGATATGCAGATGACACCACCCTTATGGCAGAAAGCGAAGAAGAACTAAAGAGCCTCTTGATGAGAGTGAAAAAGTTGGCTTAAAACTCAACATTCAGAAAACTAAGATCATGACATCAGGTCCCATCATTTGATGGCAGATAGATATGGAAATAGTGACAAACGTTATTTTTTGTGGCTCCAAAATCACTGCAGATGGTGACTGCAGCCATGAAACTAAAAGACGCTTGCTCCTTGGAAGAAAAGCTATGACCAACCTAGACAGCATATTAAAAAGCAGAGACATTACTTTGCCAACAAAGGCCCATATAGTCAAAGCTATGGTTTTTCCAGTAGTCATGTATGGATGTGAGAGTTGGACCATAAAGAAAGCTGAGCGACAAAGAATTGATGCTTTTGAACTGTGGTGTTGGAGAAGACTCTTGAGAGTCTCTTGGACTGCAAGGAGATCCAACCAGTCAATCATAAAGGAAATCTGTCCTGAAAATTCATTGGAAAAACTGATAATGTAGCTGAAACTCCAATACTTTGGCCACCTGATGTGAAGAACTGCCTCACTGGAAAAGACCCTGATGCTGGGAAAGATTGAAGGTGGGAGGATAAGGGGACGACAGAGGATGAGATGATTGGATGGCATCACCGACTTAGTGGACATTAGTTTGAATAAGCTCCAGGAGTTGGTGATGGTCAGGGAAGCCTGGCGTGCTGTGGTCCATGAGGTTGCAAAGAGTCGGACACAACTGAGCGACTGAACTGAACTATGAGCACTTTTATGGAATATGACATTTAAACCTTAACAAGGACTCTTGAGTATAGGACAAACTGGGTGACTTAAGTCACCTTCTAAGGTGTCTCTTGAAAGGTTGGAAAGAATCATGACTAATGCTGAGTTTCCCAAAAGATAACAGAGTAGGGAATAAAGAGGCTGAGGGTAGTAGCCATGCTGAAATGAATATGTTATGTGAAACCAAAGACTCTCAGATGATGATGTGCCAAATAAGGGCTCTGAGTACATGTCGTTTCTCCAGATATTAGGAATTCTAATAAAAGATAAAAGGATATCAGGATCATTAAGAAGGTCAGTGGCAGGTCTTTTCTGCTTACTCAGGCTGTTGGTAGGAGATGCAGTCACAGAGCCATGTTCATTAATGTCATTTGGATAATGGAGCCCTTCAAGTAGTAGAAGCCAGGTGGTAGTACTTGACTATTTAAAAGCCAAATTGTCACAGTTTTCACAATGACCAGCAAACTCAGAGAGGCTGCCAAGAAAGCTTGATCTTCAGGAGGTTATTGAGATATTAATGGAGTTTGAGACCCCTATAGGCAAAATACACAGGCAGCTATTTTGGCAGGCACCCAAGAGTACTGTGCAACCAAAAAAAGAAAGGGAGGAGGCAATCATGGAAGATATAGAAGTTGAGCACAGAAGTCCCAATAGAATTATGGTACCTTGCTCAGTTCTTAGATCTGAATCAATTTTTATATACAGAACCCATTGACTGAAAAGGAAGCTAGGTCGTGAGTAGGAGGGACCCTGAAACATGATAGCAAGCATGTACTATAATGATTTTTTTCAGTTCTTCCTTATGACCATTTACTTAGATGACTGTATACTGGAGAAAAACCAGTGCCCAGTTCCTTTGACCTAAAGGAAAGAGCTATAGTAGTAGGAAAAGCCAAGTAGAAACTTTGGAAACTGCCTTCCCCCACCTGGCCAAGATACGAAGTCAAACACAGTATCACATCCTTGTGGCAGAGGTGGGAGGGCAGTGCTGGTGGAAATTAGTGCCACTTTTAAAGACTTAAAGGACAGAGCAGTTATGGTCCTTATAGTATCTCCATTTAATTTATAAGTCTGTTCCCTGCATAAACTGACTAGATTCGGAAGGATGACTGTAGCTATTGCAAACTCAACCAGGTAATAGCCTAATAGCAGCTTCTGTGCCAGACATGGTATACTTACTAGAATAGATGGATAAGGCCTTCAGTAAATAGTATGCAAACAACAATTTGGTAAATGTATTCATTTCTATTCTGATCAGGAACAGTATGATCTGGCATAAAAAAACAGACTCATAGAACAAAGGAACAGAATAGACAGCATGGAAATAAACTTAAACATATATTGTCAACTAATTTTCAACAGGGCCACCAAGAACACACACTGGAAAAAGGATAATCTCTTCAGTAAACGGTATTGGGAAATTGGACAACCACATGCGAAATAATGAAATTGGAACTATACCTTACACTATGTAAAAAAGTCAACTCAAAATGCATTAAAGACTTAAGCATAAGACCTGAAATCACTATCCTCCCAGAAAAAAAAACAAGTAAGCCAAACAATCAGCACCCACTTTTAAAATTGGGTAAATGACAGAAATAGACATTTTTCTGAAGGAGGTGCACAAGTGATCAACAGATATATGAAAAAGGTGCCAGAAAATGTACATGAAAATACAAATCAAAACTATAGTAAGATATCACCTCATACCTGTTAGGATGACTATTATTTAAAGATTAAAAAATAAGAAATGTTGGTAAGGATGTGGACAAAAGGAAATCCTTTGTACAATGTTGGTGGGGTTGTGAATTAGTTCAGCCATTATGGGAAACAGTACAGGAACTTCTCAAAAAATTAAAACTAGAACTACCATATGATTCAGCAGTCCCACTATTGAGTATATATTCAAAGAAAATGAAATCACTGACTTGAAAAGGCATTTGTACTCTCATGTTTTTTGCAACATTATTCACAGTAGAAAAGACATGGAACAACCTAATTGGCAGTGGATGAATGGGTGTAGGAAATATGGTATGTGTACTCACATGTAAATACAAACATACATAAACACAGAGAGTTTGAGGTTTGGGGGTGCACAAGCCACCCATCTCCTTTCATGGCCTTGCAATAAACTTCTCTCTGCTCCAAACTGACATTTCATTTTGTTTAACCTCACTGTGCACCAGGCACAAGAACTTGCACTAACACAGAGAGAAACATTATTCAGCCATTAAAAAGAAGAGATCCTATCATTTGTGGCAACATAGATGAACCTAGAGGACATTATGCTAAATGTAATAAACCAGACACAGAAATAAGAATATTGCATGGTCTTGCTTTTTTGTGAAATACGGAAAAAAAATTGAGCTCACAGAAGCAGAGAGTAGAGTGGTAGTTATCAGGAGGGAGGATGGGGGAAATGGAGAGGTGTTGCTCAAGGGTACGAACTTTCAGTTATAAAATGAATAAGTCCTGGAATTCTAATGTGGTATGGTTACTGTAGTTAAAGCAAGGAAAGCTTGAAATTTGTTTTTCAAAGACTCTTTCAAAGAAAGAGTGATCATTGTTATTTTTGTAACAATATCACATTGTTTTAATTATTATAGCTTTATTGTTTTTTTCAATGTATGTAGTTCAATATTCATTCTATATCATATCTAAGAACATCTATCTAGATTTTTAAAATATCTTTTTCATTTGTAATTTATCTCTTGTATATTTGTCTTGCTTAATAGTAAGAAACCTGAGAAGTTAAATTATCTGCATGATTGCTTAAAGCAAGGCTTGTCAAACTTTTTGACCTAGGACACATAGAAAACAATTGCATTTGCACAACCACCTGGAGTAAGCAAAAAAGGCATCTCAAATTCAGACTGATCTGGAGGGTTTGGGCTCTCAAAAAAGGAATGCAAAGGGATAAAGCAGACGGATTTCAATTTAACATAGGAAAGTAAGGAAGGGTAGGCTTCATTGAGAAGGTGTCATTTAAGCAAATTCATCAAGAATGTTAAGAAGTATGAGAAAGAAGAATGGAACTGGAGGAATCAACCTGCCTGACTTCAGGCTCTACTACAAGGCCACAGTCGTCAAGACAGTATGGTACTGGCATAAGGACAGAAATATAGATCAATGGAACAAAATAGAAAGCCCAGAGATAAATCCACGCACCTATGGACACCTTATCTTTGACAAAGGAGGCAAGAATATACAATGGAGAAAAGACAATCTCTTTAACAAGTGGTGCTGGGAAAACTGGTCAAACACTTGTAAAAGAATGAAACTAGAACATTTTCTAACACCATACACAAAAATAAACTCAAAATGGATTAAAGATCTAAACGTAAGACTAGAAACTATAAAACTCCTAGAGGAAAACATAGGCAAAACACTCTCCAACATAAATTACAGCAGGATCCTCCATGACCCACCTCCCAGAATATTGGAAATAAAAGCAAAAATAAACAAATGGGACCTAATTAAAATTAAAAGCTTTTGCACAACAAAGGAAACTATAAGCAAGGTGAAAAGACAGCCTTCAGAATGTGAGAAAATAATAACAAACAAAGCAACAGACAAACAATTAATCTCAAAAATATACAAGCAACTCCTGAAGCTGAATTCCAGAAAAATAAACGACCCAATCAAAAAATGGGTCAAAGAATAAACAAACATTGATCCAAAGAAGACATACAGATGGCTAACAAACACATGAAAAGATACTCAACATCACTCATTATTAGAGAAATGCAAATCAAAACCACAATGAGGTACCATTTCACACCCGTCAAAACGGCTGCTATCCAAAAGTCTACAAGCAATAAATGCTGGAGAGGGTGTGGAGAAAACGGAACCCTCTTACACTGTTGGTGGGAATGCAAACTAGTACAGCCACTATGGAGAACAGTGTGGAGATTCCTTAAAAAACTGGGACTAGAACTGCCATATGACCCAGCAATCTCTCTGCTGGGCATACACACCGAGGAAACCAGAATTGAAAGAGACATGTGTACCCCAGTGTTCATCGCAGCACTGTTTATAATAGCCAGGACATGAAGCAACCTAGATGTCCATCAGCAGACGAATGGATAAGGAAGCTGTGGTACATATACACAATGGAATATTGCTCAGCCATTAAAAACAATACATTTGAATCAGTTCTATTGAGATGGATGAAACTGGAGCCTATTATACAGAGTGAAGTAAGCCAGAAAGAAAAACACCAATACAGTATACTAATGCATATATATGGAATTTGAAAGATGGTAATGATAACCCTATATGCGAGACAGAATAAGAGACACAGATGCATAGAACAGTCTTATGGACTCTGAGGGAGAAGGTGAGAGTGGGACATTCTGAGAGAATAGCATTGAAACATGTATATTATCATATGTGAAACAGAACATCATTCCAGCTTCGATGCATGAGACAAATGCTCAGGGCTGGGGCAATGGGATGACCCAGAGGGATGGGATGGGAAGGGAGGTGGGAGGGGGGCTCAGGATGGGGAACACATGTAAACCCATGGCTGATTCATGTCAATGTATGGCAAAAACTACTACAATATTGTAAAGTAATTAGCCCCCAACTAAAATAAATAAATTTATTAAAAAAAAAAAGCAAACAAAACCTAAGCCACCAAAAAAAAAAAAAAAGAAAGAAAGAAAGAAAACTACCATCTCGGGACTTCTCTGGTGGTCCAGAGGCTAAGACCCTAACTCCCAAAGCAAAGGGCCCATGTTTTATCCCTGTTTGGAGAACTAAGATGTCCAATGCCACAATTAACATCTTGAATGGTGCAACTAAAGATTCTGCATGCCACAACTAAGACCCGGTGCAACCAAATAAAAGAAATTAACAAAAATAAAAGATTATTAGGACTTCCCTGGTGGTACAGTGGATAAGAATCTGCCTGCCGATGTAGAGGACATAAGTTCGATCCCTGGTCCAGGAAGATTCTACTTGCCGAGGAGTAAATAAGCCCATGTACCACAACCACTAAACCTGCACTCTAGAGCCCCTGAGCCACAACTACTGAAGCCCATGTGCCTAGAGCACATGCTCTGCAACAAGAAAAGCCACCGCAATGAGAAGTCCCTGCACTGCTACTAAGAGAGTAGCCCCTGCTCTCCACAACTAGAATAAGCCCGTGCACAATAATGAAGACCCAGGGCAACCCAAAATAAAAATAAATAAATACATTTGAAAAAATAAAATAAAGTATTTTAAAAAAAAATAAGGTTACTATCTAATCCTCAAGAAAAAAAAAAAAGAATGTTAAGAAGTAGTCATACAGGTATCTAGGGGGAGACTGTTTCAGTAAGAGGAAACAGCAGAGACAAAGGCCACAAGGCTAGGGTAGCACATTTGGCCTTGAGCAATAGCAAGAATTTCTTTGAAGAAGGAAGAGAGTAAAGGGAGATGCTGTGGGTTTAAAGAGGTAACTGTGGCATGTTAGATAGGACCTTAAGACTCAAAGAAAGGATTTGACTTTTTATTCAGAGACAAATGGGGAGCCACTACAGGCATTTAGCAGAAGAGTGGCTTAATCTGAATAGACTGTAGGGTGATTAGGGTCAAAGCAGGGAGACTTGAAAAGAGGCTATAGTCATAATCCCATTGAGAGGTGATGGTGATGTAGACCAGGTAAGAGCAATGGAAGTGGTAACAAATGACTGAATTCTGGATCTTATGAAGGTTGACTTGAGTGAGTCACTTAACATCTCTGAACATTAGTTATAAATCAGTAACATGAGGATAAATAATATCTACCTTGTATAGTATTATGGGACTAAAGGAGATAGTACTTGTAAGGTGTTTAATAGGGTGCATGGCTCAAAGCAAGCAACAGGGCATGGAAGCAAAAAGTCTTATTAAAAGAATTCAGAAAATCATCTACTCATTCACTTATGCCTTCCAAAAGTACTAATTGAAATAAATATTTGTATTTTGAATACAAGTTCAGATTTGAAGGGGTTATGGTTAAAATTCCTTGGGGAAGCCACTCAGATAAAACTGAGACTATAGAAACTTTTTTGAAGTACAATGTACTTTGATGTTGGCTAGAAATGCCCAATCACAATGACTGCAGGAGATTCCAACCATAAATCTTATTTACTAAAATGTCTCTTCAGGAGGACACACTTGTGAGTCTCTTTATTTTGCCACTCTCACAATTTCATCTTTCTGTATCTATGAAGAATCAGATTACCCACTAAGAGCTTTTTTTTTTTTTACTATTATTTGATCACAATTTATTTTAAAGTCATGAAAAGCCAGCAACAGTCAGGCTGGAGAAATACTTGATTGTACCCATGTTTCCATGGGGGTGGGGATGCAGCACTGAGTTACACAATGAGATAAAACTGACTTCCTTTCCACCTTCCTGGCAACATTTGTGTTGGATAAGGCAACGGATGGGCAGCTACTGAATCACTGTTGGCTTGAACCATGCAAGAACAACAAATAATAGAGTAATAGGTGTGCAATAAACATCTGATTGCTGAATCTTGGGCTGAAAAATGGATAAAAATTATCACAGAAGGTAATAATGGTTGAAAGGCATTTCAACTCATAATTTTAAAAAATTAATCCAAGCAATAAGCTTTTTAAAAACTTCTTCCTGCCACCTTTACACAGGGCAGCACAGTCCAAAGGCAATTTTCTCTTTTCTGTAATTGCTTAGGTCGATAACACAGAGTGGTCTGCTTCTGCCCTCTCTTGTTCCACATGAGGGGAAACACATAGGACCACCTAAACATCTTCCTCCAAAGCTCTGGGTTATAGAAATGATCAACAAATAACATTTATTTCACACCTAAGCATAAATAGCTAAAATGAAGATTACCGTTCACTTTCCTCTTCCATTATTTCCACTCTGCGAGGCCCGTAGAGTAGGACATAAGCTATGTGCCAGTCTCCACCACCAGAAAGTCGTAAGATATCCTCTGGTGTCACAATGCTGACCTTATCATCATCAAACTTGATCCATCCATCTTGTTTCCTTTTCACCCATGATACATAATGGCCTGAAGAGCTAGACCTTCCCTGATGCGTTAGCACTGCTTGTAAATCATAGTATCCACAATTATTGGAGCCAATGTCATCAGCAAAAGAAAAGGGTTCATACTTAACTTCTTTTTGGGGACTACTGTTTTTATCACCTGTCTTTGGCTGCTGATTTACTTTTTTATCCTCTAGATCCTTGAATTTTGATCGAAAAGAAACCATTTTCTCTTGAAGTTCTGGGGTACATAGTTCATACACATCCAACATAAAGGGGAAATTTCACATCCTTAAGAACTTTAGCATTCACAGATTCCTTCTCTTTGTAAAAAAATCAAACCATTTGAATAGTTAAGTAAGCAGGTAACTGGCTGCTCTTGGAAGATTTGATGTACAAAGCATTTCTTTGCAATGTTGGAGACTGCTTGGTGATTTCTTCCTGAAGTCGCAACTTAAGTCCTGTAAAAAGATACTTGACTTCTTGATTGATGAAACAGCTAAGCTGAAGCTGACTTTCCTTTCCTTTAGTGACTTCTTCTTCTTCAGATTCTGTACATTTCATGGTTGTCTCAAATTCAACTCCAAAGAACTGATCAGTTAAACTTTTCTTTTTAGAAGGTGTCACTGCTGATGCAGATGAAGAATCTGTCTCTTTAACAGTATCATCCTCTATAGCTTCCAATTTCTGCTGTAATACTCGCATCATTTGTACCCAACACTCATTAGCATCCTGCTGAAGATACTGTCCTTGTTCGCCCTTCTCTGCAAACTGTGGAAAAGCCATGTGCAAAAATTGCAGTAGAATAATCGGTGGAATACCAGAAGAAATTTTATCCATGGAATCAAACAAATCTCTAAGGGCTGCAGTAATATACTGTGCTGATGCCATTTCTCCTGAAGCTCTCAAGGCGCCTACATACCTTTTAAGGGCATCTTTGAGTTCAGGCACAGAACAAATACACTGAACTGTAGCATTCATGTAACAAGTATTACCAAGGTTTGTCAGTCCACATGGTAATTCCATAGCAGATGCTAACTGTTCTTCTGTCATGTCTTCTACAAAGACAGTTTTAGCTGAGGGTTCCTCAGGAAGAGCATCTGCTGACCCCATCATTAGTACAGTCATTCCATTTTTCATTTTGATGTTCCCCCAATCATCATCCTTCAGTGTTCCTCCTTTCACCATAACTTTCTGTCTGGCCAGCTGGACTCCAGTCAGTGCAAAAAGCTGAGCCTTGAACACCATCGGAGGTTCATCAGTATTCAATTCTACACCTTCAAATTTCTCCTTTCCCCGTTTCACAGTAACGGAGTAGAGTGGCATGGCGGGGCGTGGCGGCGCGGGAAGGCCGGGCCTGGCAAGGATGGTGAAGGGAAGGGGCTGCGAAGGAGCTGCGGTGGCGGCAGAGGCAGAGGCGCGGCGATGGCCCCACTAAGAGCTTTTAAATCAAGAGAAAACTGGAGGGGAGAATTAGTTATAGCTGAGTCAGCATTTCAGGGTTAAACTGTAGGCCTTTCTATCCTGACTGACCTCAATATTTTGGATTCTATTGTTTAACTTCAGTAGAAGATCAACCTTTCAATAATCCTGGTTTGTATGTAATTGAAGAAGAATAGGAACTAAGAGCTACAGACTTACGATGAAGCATTTACTACTTGAGCAAGCACATTGTTTTACTCACACTGCATTCTGCTCAACAGACATTTTGACAATGGGGAAGAAAACGTTTCAGATTAATTATTAAGAGATTATCCAGTTGGTCTTGAGTAATATGATTCTCTGAAATTAGCGTGGCAGAAATAAGTGGCTTTATGCGCACTCAGCACCTATGTCTTTATTATGTCTCCATGAGCACGTGTTGGGCACAGAGGATACAAAGAAGAATGAGACGTTCAGTTCAGTCGCTCAGTCGTGTCTGACTCTTTGCGACCCCTTGAATCGCAGCACGCCAGGCCTCCCTGTCCATCACCAACCCCCGGAGTCTACCCAAACCCATGTCCATCGAGTCGGTGATGCCATCCAACCATCTCATCCTCTGTCGTCCCCTTCTCCTCCTGCCCCCAATCCTTCCCAGCATTAGGGTCTTTTCCAATGAGTCAACTCTTCGCATGAGGTGGCCAAAGTATTGGAGTTTCAGCTTCAACATCAGTCTTTCCAATGAACACCCAGGATTGACCTCCTTTAGGATGGACTGGTTGGATCTCCTTGCAGTCCAAGGGACTCTCAAGAGTCTTCTCCAACACCACAGTTCAAAAGCATCAATTCTTCGGCACTCAGCTTTCTTCACCTTCCAACTCTCACATCCATACATGACTACTGGAAAAACCATAGCCTTGACTAGACGGACCTTTGTTGGCAGAATAATGTCTCTGCTTTTCAATATGCTATCTAGGTTGGTCATAACCTTCCTTCCAAGGAGTAAGCGTCTTTTAATTTCATGGCTGCAATCACCATCAGCAGTGATTTTGGAGCCCCGCAAAATAAAGTCTGACACTGTTTCCACTGTTTCCCCATCTATTTCCCATGAAGTGATGGGACCAAATGCCATGATCTTAGTTTTCTGAACATTGAGCTTTAAGCCAACTTCTTCACTCTCCTCTTTCACCTTCATCAAGAGGCTCTTCAGTTCTTCTTCACTTTCTGCCATAAGGGTGGTGTCATCTGCATATCTGAGGTTATTGATATTTCTCCCGGCAATGTTGATTCCAGCTTGTGTTTCTTCCAGCCCAGCGTTTCTCATGATGTACTCTGCATAGAAGTTAAATAAGCAGGGTGACAATATACAGCCTTGAAGTACTCCTTTTCCTATTTGGAACCAGTCTGTTGTTCCATGTCCAGTTCTGACTGTTGCTTCCTGACCTGCATGCAGGTTTCTCAAGAGACAGGTCAGATAGTCTGGTATTCCCATCTCTTTCAGAATTTTCCACAGTTTATTGTGATCCTCACAGTCAAAGGCTTTGGCATAGTCAATAAAGCAGAAATAGATATTCTTGCTTTTTCGATGATCCAGTGGATGTTGGCAATTTGATCTCTGGTTCCTCTGCCTTTTCGAAAACCAGTTTGAACATCTGGAATTTCACGGTTCACGTACTGTTGAAGCCTGGCTTGGAGAATTTTGACCATTAGTTTACAAGCGTGTGAGATGAGTGCAATTGTGCAGTAGTTTGAGCATTCTTTGGCATTGCTTTTCTTTGGGATTGGAATGAAAACTGACCTTTTCCAGTCCTGTGGCCACTGCTGAGTTTTCTAAATTTGCTGCCATATTGAGTGCAGCACTTTCACAGCATCATCTTTGAGGGTTTGAAATACCTCAACTGAATTCCATCACCTCCACTAGCATTGTTCATAGTGATGCTTCCTAAGGCCCACTTGACTTCACATTCCAGGATGTCTGGCTCTAGATGAGTGATCACACCATCGTGATTATCTGGGTCGTGAAGATCTTTTTTGTACAGTTCTTCTGTGTATTCTTGCCACCTCTTCTTAATATCTTCTGCTTCTGTTAGGTCCATACCATTTCTGTCCTTTATCGAGCCCATCTTTGCATGAAATGTTCCCTTGGTATCTCTAATTTTCTTGAAGAGATCTCTAGTCTTTCCCAATCTGTTGTTTTCCTCTATTTCTTTGCATTGATCACTGAGGAAGGCTTTCCTATCTCTCCTTGCTGTTCTTTGGAACTCTGCATTCAGATGGGAATATCTTTCCTTTTCTCCTTTGCTTTTCACTTCTGTTCTTTTCACAATTTGTAAGGCCTCCTCAGACAGCCATTTTGCTTTTTTGCATTTCTTTTCCATGGGGATGGTCTTGATCCCTGTCTCCTGCACAATGTCACGAACCTCTGTCCATAGTTCATCAGGCACTCTGTCTATCAGATCTAGTCCCTTAAATCTATTTGTCACTTCCACTGTATAATCATAAGGGATTTGATTTAGGTCATACCTGAATGGTCTAGTGGTTTTCCCTACTTTCTTCAATTTAAATCTGAATTTGGCAATAAGGAGTTCATGATCTGAGCCACAGTCTGCTCCCAGTCTTGTTTTTGGTGACTGTATAGAGCTTCTCCATCTTTGGCTGCAAAGAATATAATCAGTCTGATTTCGGTGTTAACCATCTGGTGATGTCCATGTATAGAGTCTTCTCTTGTGTTTTTGGAAGAAGTTGTTTGCTATGACCAGTGCGTTCTCTTGGCACAACTCTATTAGCCTTTGTCCTGCTTCATTCTTTACTCCAAGGCCAAATTTGCCTGTTATGCCAGGTGTTTCCTGACTTCCTACTTTTGCATTCCAGTCTCGTATAATGAAAAGGACATCTTTTTTGGGTGTTAGTTCTAAAAGGTCTTATAGGTCTTCATAGAACCATTCAAGTTCAGCTTCTTCAGCATTACTGGTTGGGGCATAGACTTGGATTTCCGTGATATTGAATGGTCTGCCTTGGAAACGAACAGAGATCATTCTGTCGTTTTTGAGATTGTATCCAAGTACTGCATTTCGGACTCTTTTGTTGACCATGATGGCTACTCCATTTCTTCTAAGGGATTCCTGCCCACAGTAGTAGATATAATGGTCATCTGAGTTAAATTCACCCATCCCAGTCCATTTTAGTTCGCTGATTCCTAGAATGTCGATGTTCACTCTTGCCATCTCCTGTTTGACCATCTCCAATTTGCCTTGATTCATGGACCTAATATTCCAGGTTCCTATGCAATCTTGCTCTTTACAGCATCGGACTTTGCTTCTATCACCAGTCACATCCACAGCTGGGTATTGTTTTTGCTTTGGCTCCACCCCATTATTCTTTCTGGAGTTATTTCTCCACTGATCTCCAGTAGCATATTGGGCACCTACCGACCTGGAGAGTTCATCTTTCAGTGTCCTATCTTTTTGCCTTTTCATGCTGTTCATGGGGTTCTCAAGGCAAGAATAGTTAAGTGGTTTGCCAAGCCCTTCTCCAGTGGACCACATTCTGTCAGACCTCTCCACCATGACCCGTCCGTCTTGGGAGGCCCCACACGGCATGGCTTAGTTTCTGAGATAGACAAGGCTGTGGTCCGTGTGATCAGATTGGCTAGTTTTCTGTGATTATAGTTTCAGTGTGTCTGTCCTCTGATGCCCTCTTGCAACATGGGTTGTGAAACAAACCCTCTCAAAACAAGGGTTTCTCTTACCCTGGACGTGGGGTGTATCTTCACGGCTGCTTCAGCCAAGTGCAGCTGCTGCTCCTTACCTTGGACAATGGGTATCTACTCACAGCTGATCCTCCTGACCTTGAATGTGGAGTAACTCCTCTCGGCCCTCCTGTGCCCACACAGCCACCGCTGCTTGGACTTGGGGTAACTCCTCTCAGCCGCCGCCCCCGGCCTTGGGCGCTGGATAGCTTCTCTCGGCCGCCGCCCCCGGCCTCGGGCTTGGGGAAGCTCCTCTCAGCAGCCGCCCCCAACCTCCAGCCTGGGGATAGCTCCTCTCAGCCACGCTTCTGTGTGGTCCGACGCAGCCGCCATGCCATATGCTACGTCAATTCCACTTCTGGGTAAATACCAAAGAAAATGAAAACACTAATTCAAAAACTATATGAACCCCTACTATGTTCATTGCATTATTTACACAAGTCAAGATTTGAAAGCAACCTACGTGTCTGTCAACAGATTACTGGTTAAAGGAGATGTGGTATATATACACAATGGAATGTTACTCTGCCATTAAAAAAGAATAAAATCTTGCCATTGGCAACAACATGAATGGACCTATAGGGTATTATGCTTAGTGAAATAAGTCAAACAGAGGAAGACAAATATTATATGACTTTACTTACATTTGGAACCCCCAAAATCCCAAATGAATAAACATAACAAAGCAGAAACATACTCATAGATATGGAGAATAAACATGCGATTGCAAGAAAGGAGTTCAGTTCAGTTCAGTCGCTCATTTGTGTCCAACTCTTTGCAACCCCATAGACTGCAGCACCCCAGGCCTCCCTGTCCATCACCAACTCCCGGAGTTTACACAAACTCATGTCCATTGAGTTGGTGATGCCATCCAACCATCTTATCTTCTGTCATCCCCTTCCCCTCCTGCCCTCAATCTTTCCCAGCATCAAGGTCTTTTCAAATGAGTCAGCTCTTCTCATCAGGTGACCAAAGTATTGGAGTTTTAGCTTCAGCATCAGTCCTTCCTGTGAACACCTAGGACTGATCTCCTTTAGGATGGACTGGTTGGATCTCCTTGCAGTCCAAGGGACTCCTAAGAGTCTTCTCCAACACAACAGTTCAAAAGCATCAATTCTTCGGTGCTCAGCTTTCTTTACAGTCCAACTCTCACATCCATACATGACTACTGGAAAAACCATAACCTTGACTGTACGGATGTTTGTTGGCAAAGTAAGATCTCTGCTTTTTAATATGCTGTCTAGGTTGGTCATGACTTTTCTTCCAGGAGTAAGCGTCTTTTAATTTCATGGCTGCAATCACCATCAGCAGTGATTTTGGAGCCCCCCAAAATAAAGTCTGACACTGTTTCCACTGTTTCCCCATCTATTTGTCATGAAGTGATGGGACCAGATACCATGATCTCAGTTTTCTGAATGTTGAGCTTTAAGCCAACTTTTTCATTCTCCTCTTTCACCTTCATCAAGAGGCTCTTGGTTCTTCTTCACTTTCTGCCATAAGAGTGGTGTCATCTGCATATCTGAGGTTATTGATATTTCTCCTGGCAATCTTGATTCCAGCTTGCACTTCATCCAGCCCGGCATTTCTCATGATGTACTCTGCATATAAGTTAAATAGGCAGGGTGACAACATACAGCCTTGATGTACTCCTTTTCCTATTTGGAAGCAGTCTGTTGTTCCATGTCCAGTTCTAACTGTTGCTTCCTGACCTGCATACAGATTTCTCAAGAGACGGGTCAGGTGGTCTGGTATTCCCATCTCTTTCAGAATTTTCCACGGTTTATTGTGATTCACACAGTCAAAGGTTTTGGCATAGTCAATAAGCAGAAAAGGAGAGGGTGGGGGTAATGACTGAAAAGGGTAAGAGAGATTAGGAAATACAAGCTTTTGGTTACAAAAGAAATGGGTCACAGGGATGAAATGTACAGCATGAGAAATACAGTGATATCATAATATCTTTGTATGGTGACAGATAGTAACTGGACTTATTGTGATGATCATTTTACAGTGTATAAAAATGTTGAGTCACTATGGTGTACATCTGAAGCTAATGTACTATTGTAAGTTAATTATACACCAGTTAAAAGTAAAATATGGTTTAACATTAAAACCATCCTGAAAATGAAAAACATAGCTGGAGGACCACAAATTCCAATCTTAAAGCTAACTACAAAGTTTCAGTAATCAAGACAGTGTGGTACTTAACATAAGGATATACATATAGATAAATGAAATAGATTAGAGTCCAGAAATAAACCCATGTGTCTATAGTCAACTGATTTTCTACAAGAATGCCAAGCACCTGGTGGCTATTTGTAAGTCTTCTTTGGAAAAATGTCTGTTCACTTCCTCTGTCCATTTTAATTGGATTGTTTGGATTTTTGCTATTGAATTATATGAATTATTTATATGTTTTGGACATTAACCCTTTATCAGACCTATTATTTGCCAATGTATTTAATCCATCTCAAGTTAATTTTTGTGAGTGGTGAAAGATAGGGGTCCAAATTAACATCTTTCTTTTTTCTTAATATAAGCATTGGTTTCTCAAACTTACCTCTTAGTGCTGCTTTTACTGTACCCCACATATTCTAGTATGTTGTATTTCCATTTCATTTGAGTCAAGATATTTTTTATTTCCCTTTTGATATTTCCTTAATTCTTGGCTGTTCAGGAGTATATCATTTATTAAATTTCCACATTTTTTGAATTTTCCAGTCTTCTTAAATTTGCTTAGACATGTTTTATGACCTAACATTTGATCTATCCTAGAAAATGTTCTGTGTGTACCTTAGAAGAATGTATATTCTATTCTGTTGAATGTAATGTTTTCTATATGTCTGTCAGACCTTTGTGCTAAAGTATAATTTAAATCCAAAGTTTCATTTTTGATTTTTGGTGTGGAACATTTATCCATTCTTGAAAGTGGTGTATTGAAATTTCCCACCATTATTATGTTTTTGTCTATATTGTCCTTCAGATCTGTTATTATTTGCACTATATATTTAGATACTCTAATAATGGATGCATAATATATATATACATATTTATTGTTGTTACATCTTTTTTATAACTTTTAAAATAATTTATTTATTTTTGGCTGTGCTGAGTCTTTGTTGCTGTATGCTGGCTTTCTCTAGTTATGGCAAGTGGAGGGTACTCTCTAATTGCAGTGCTCAAGCTTCTCATTGCAGTGGCATCTCTTATTGCAGAGCACAGGCTCTAGGGCATACTGGCTTCAGTAGTTGCAGCACACAGGCTCAGTAGTTGCATTCTGCAACTTCATGCTGAAGGCTCTAGAGCAAGAGCTCAACAGTTGTGGTACACAGGTTTAGGTGCCCTGCAGCATGTGGGATCTTCCCAGACCAGGGATTGAACTCATGTCCTCTGCATTCACAGGTAGATTCTTAACCATTGGACCACCATGGAAGTCCTGGTGCATCTTCTTACTGAATCAACCCTTTTATCATTATATATGACCTCCTTTGTCTCTTGTTACGGTTTTTGGTCTAAAACCTATTTTGTCTGATATAAATAAAGCTATTCCTGCTCATGTTTGGTTTTGCTTTCTAAGAATATCTCTTTCCTTGCCTTCACTTTAAGCTTTGATGTGTCCTTAAAGCTGGAATGAGTCTGTTGTAGGCAGCATATGAGCAACTCTAAGTCCATCGCCCACTTTATACATTTTGATTGGAGAACTCAATCCATTTACTTTTAGAGTAATTGTTGATAGGTTAGAACTTACTATTGTCATCTTATTAATTTTTTTCTGGATGTGTTATAGTTTCCTTGTTTTTTTCTTCATATATTTCTACCTTCCTTTGTAAATTACTGATTTCTCATAGTGGTTGCCTATGCCTTAATTACCTTTTTCTTATCTGTTTGTGAATTCACTATAGATTTGTTTTATTGTTTATGGTTACCATGAAGCTTACATAAAACATAACACTCATAATGCTCTATTTTAAGATGTTAACAGCTTAACTTTAATCACATATGTTTTTGATGTCACAACATACCTCTTTTTATATTGTGTGTTCATTATCAGATCATTGTGGTTTTAGTTATTTTTAATACTCTTTTAAGCTTTATATTAAAGTTAAGTGATTAGCACTCCACTGTATTACAGAATTAGGGTATTCTAAATTTGTCTCTACTTACCTTTACTAGTGTGCTTTACATTTTCATAGCGTTTATGTTACTAATTGGTGACCTCTCACTTCTGCTTGAGGATCTCCTTTCAGCATTTCTTGTAAGATAGATATAGTAGTAACGAATTCCCTCAACTTTTGTTTGTCTGAGAAAGTCATTATCGCTCCCTCATTTCTGATGGGCAGCTTTACAGGTAAAGAGTTTTTGGTTGGCAGCCTTTTTTCTTTCAGCACTTTGAATATATGATTCCACTTCCTCTGGTTGCAAGATCTGTGCTGAGAAATCTGCTGATAGCCTTAGGGAGTTCCCTTGTAAGTCTCAAGCTCTTTTTCTTTTGCTGCTTTTAAGTTTCTCTGTTTTTGATATTTGAAAGTTTTATTATGCTGCCGGAGAAGGCAATGGCACCCCACGCCAGTACTCTTGCCTGGAAAATCCCATGGACGGAGGAGCCTGGTAGGCTACAGTCCATGGGGTTGCTAAAAGTCGGACACGACCGAGCGACTTCACTTTCACTTTTCCCTTTCATGCGTTGGAGACGGAAATGGCAACCCACTCCAGTATTCTTGCCTGGAGAATCCCAGGGACGGCAGAGCCTGGTGGGCTGCCGTCTATGGGGTCGCACAGAGTCGGACACGACTGAAGCGACTTAGCAGCAGTAGCAGCAGCATTATGCTGCATCTTGGAAAGGATCTCTTTAAGTTAATTTTGTTTGATGACCTGTGAGCTTCATGAACTTAGATATCCAAATCTCTCCCCAATTTGAGACATTCTCAGCCATTATTTCCTTACAAAATCTTTCTGCCATCTACTCCCTCTCTGTTTCTTCTGGAACTCCAATAATCCACAAATAAGTTCTTTAATGGTATTCCATAAATCTTTACTCTTTTTTATTCTTTTTTCTTTATTCTCTTCTGTCTTCTGTCTCACAAACTCTTTTTTTTTTTTTTGCTTGATCTCCACTGCTACTGATGCTTTCTATTGTATTTCATTCACTGTATTCTTCAGCTCCAGAATTTCTGCTTGGTTGTTGTTAATTATTTTTATCTCTGTTGAACTCATTTTGTTTATACATTGTTTACCTAATTTCATTGAATTTTCTTTCAGTGTTTTCTTATAACTCATTGAGTTTCCTCAAAACAGCTATTTTAAATTATTTAAATTATAGATCTCCATGTCTTTTGGGTCAGTGACTAGAAGATTATTGTGATTCTTTTTTTTTTTTTATTTTAGTTGGGGGCTAATTACTTTACAATATTGTAGTGGTTTTTGCCATACATTGACATGAATCATCCATGGGTTTACACGTATTCCCCATCCTGAACCCCCCTCCCACCTCCCTCCCCATCCCAAGCCCTGAGCATTTGTCTCATGCATCGAACCTGGAATGGTTCTGTTTCACATATGATAATAAATATGTTTCAATGCTACTCTCTCAGAACATCCCACCCTCACCTTCTCCCTCAGAATCCATAAGACTGTTCTATGCATCTGTGTCTCTTATTCTGTCTCGCATATAGGGTTATCGTTACCATTTTTCAAATTCCATATATATGCGTTAGTATACTGTATTGGTGTTTTTCTTTCTGGCTTACTTCACTCTGTATAATGGGCTCCAGTTTCATCCATCTCAATAGAACTGATTCAAATGTATTGTTTTTAATGGCTGAGTAATATTCCATTGTGTCTATGTACCACAGCTTCCTTATTGTGATTCTTGATGGGATCATGTTCCCTTGATTTTTCATGTTCTTTGAAGTTATGCATAGCCATCTTTGCATATGAAGTAGCAGCTGCTTCCTCCAGTCTTTACTCTCTGCCTTCAGCAAGATAACTTCTTTTAACCCTGGTAAGGATTCCGAGGCTTTCTCAGAACTTCTGTGGATACACCTGCTCCATGCTTCTTGCTTCCTCTTGTAGCAGAATTCTTAAGCTTATATGCTTTCTCTGAATCCTATAACACACTAGCCAAGTGCTAACATCCTCCTTTTTGTTTTTCCACAGGTGAAACTAAGTCTTAAATTTGTTATCTCCCGCTGACCCTCAGATCCAAATTGGCTTTCTATGCATGCTCATTAGCTGTCTGCCAAAGGTCACTCTCACTGCTGCTCATAGGAATATATGGAGGGTTGAGGTAGAAGCGGGTATGGTTGAGGTTCATGGAATTCTGGGAATGCCTGTGTGCCAGTTAAAGGTATCCATGGGTGTGACATTCCCAGGAGCTCATGTGTGTGCTTATTGATGGAGTTCACACTGCAATTAGTAGGATCTTTGCCCCTTAAGCTCTCCAGTAGTCCTATATGCTATCCTCCCAGACTCTTCCCATCTCCCAGGCTTGCAGCTCACGATTAAGTACTCTGGATGAGGTGAGAGAGAAATGAGCCCCTTTGGCAATGTCCCACACAATTGGGGAAGCTGGGTGCTCGCTCAGACACTCTCCCTTTCACCTACAGGATAAATCACAGGCTAAAGAAGATCATCTCTGGCCCTGAGCTGTGCAACCTTGGGGGAGGGATGATGTGGGTAAAGTCAAGTTGTTCCTTTTACCCAGTCCAATGTTTCAAACTCACATTTTTTTTTTCTCCAACAATTTCCTAGGACTTCTCTGGAAAACTGGGCTTCCACAAAGTCTTTTGCATCTGTGGGTAATTGTCTAAGACAGAGTCTTCCAGGGGTTCCCAGACTGAGGCAGAGAAGGACCGCAGCTGGCTCGTGAACACTGCAGGGTCCACAGCCAGGACCTAGGTTTGTATGTCTATTACCTGGAAGGTATGACTCCTCCTGGGTCTCCTGGTGTATAGTACTGGATCCATAGCTCTCACAAAGACACTTGTGTCT
Source organism: Giraffa tippelskirchi (assembly GCF_054371585.1). Taxonomy (NCBI): domain Eukaryota; kingdom Metazoa; phylum Chordata; class Mammalia; order Artiodactyla; family Giraffidae; genus Giraffa; species Giraffa tippelskirchi. The sequence continues at coordinate 157,590,372 of NC_137275.1, forward strand.
GTGGGTAAATGCCAGATTACTGTTGGCAGTAGAAGGAGGGGACAAAAATAAAGGATGTCTTATGCCATTGTGATGCTGACATTGCTCTCCTTGTGCCATCTTTTCTTTTGGTTTTCTTATACTTTTATGATGCTTCTTAGCATATTGCAAAGCCCTCTCTAAGGACAGCTCTGCTGAGAAAATAAATAAAAATTTGGACACAGATATTTATATAAGAAAAATTTCTAAAAGCATTTTTTATCTGACAATATTTGGAGAACAGAAGAAAAGAGAGAGGTTAATGAAAAGTGTTCATGCTGGAAACCTTATGAATGAGGATGAAGGAGATACAGAAACACCAGGTCTAAGTGAATAAGCATTTGTCAGTTCCTCATTCCCAGAGTTGCTTAAGGAAAACTGGTCTTGCCTAAAGGAAGAAAAGGGATTGCAGAAGAAATGTAATTTCTCAATCTGTAATTTATTCCACATGTTGAATTTGCCTAGGTCAGTGATTCCCAGTAAACCTGGTCTGATGACTGATTTGCACTAATATAGAGGGGATGAAGTAGATGTAGAGGGGAATCAATACCCTGATGCAACAAATAATTTCTTACCAGGTTCCCAGGAAAGATTGTTTGTTGCCAATTTAATTTTATCTCAAGCACGATCTTTACCTCAGGGGGCCAGCCTAAGATGAGACTTCTGAAATAAGCAGAAGTCTTTTCTGCTCTTTATCTGCCCCTCTGTTTTCAGGTAGCCATTGTTCTCAGGTTGCCTTCTGACTCTGAGACCACCACACTCAAACATTGCCTCTTGTCCCACACTAAGTCTTCCCTACCTCAACTGTCATGCGCACTTGACACATATTCATTGAATGCATAATGTGCACAAGCCAGTAAGAAGTTCCTGGGGATATAGGAGAACATGGAGGAAAGGGGCTCATACGCTACTTCTGGATACTTACAATGTTCCGTGTTCCAATATAACTTACTAACCTATAAATGCATATTAAAAAGCAGAGACATTACTTTGCCAACAAACGTCCATCTAGTCAAGGCTATGGTTTTTCCAGTAGTCGTGTATGGATGTGAGAGTTGGACTGTGAAGACAGCTGAGTGCCACAGAATTGATGCTTTTGAACTGTGGTGTTGGAGAAGACTCTTGAGAGTCCTTTGGACTACAAGGAGATCCAACCAGTCCATCCTAAAGGAGATCAGTCCTGGGTGTTCTTTGGAAGGACAGATGTTGAAGCTGAAACTCCAATACTTTGGCCACCTCATGCGAAGAGTTGACTCATTGGAAAAGACCCTGATGCTGGGAAGGATTGGGGGCAGGAGGAGAAGGGGACAACAGAGGATGAGATGACTGGATAGCATCACTGACTTGATGGACATGAGTTTGTGTAAACTCCGGGAGTTGGTGATGGACAGGGAGGCCTGGCGTGCTGTGATTCATGGGGTTGCAAAGAGTCGGACACGACTGAGGACTGAACTGAACTGAACCTATAAATGACACCATATTGTACCCTCTGAAGAGTATCTGCATTTTAAGAGGGTCTCCAGAGATCCTCTTAAAACTCATCCTGAAAAGGATGATTTTCATAATACTAGAAATTTTAGTAGGCAACAGGCTCCTATGGGAGATGTGCTGGGTCCATAAAGTATATTTCAAACCACACCAGGAAGAGACTTTTGTACACCAAGTCAGACTGTCAAGTGATCTCCACAGAATATGTAAAATTCTTGATAAAAATGTACTGACTAGCTAAATAGAAAGATAATAAGACAAACAGAGAGAGACAGATAGATAATAAATAAATGCACAGATATTCTGGGAAGTTTGCTGAAGATAACTTAGATGACATCTTGTCACACTTTAATATAGAGAATTATATTGTTAACAGGTATTAGAGAACTGGCAAGGTAAACAGGGAACACTGAAGGTATGATGGAAATGGATATTGAAGAAAGCGGCTATCACAGCTGGGACTTGGGGAATTAAAAAAAAGTTAGGAAAGTAAATCTTAGAAGCTTGAAGGAGGAGCCTTTTGGGGCTAGGACTCAGACTTCTGATGAAGGATGCTGCTGTGCAGTGATTGGGGCTCCAGGTGTCTGAATGAGGGACTGCAGAGCTGGACTGAGATCTCTGAGGAAGGAACATGAGCTAGCTGGGGCTGGTGTCTCTGGAAAGGTGCAGTGGAACTGGTTCTAGAAGTGCTGGGAAAATTGCAAACTAGAATCAGCTCTGGCTAACAGAAGGCATGACACTCAAGGTGAAGAGTCTTTGCTGGGGTGATGGGAGAGGGATGAGAAGCAGACAGGAAGGAGCCAGATTCTTCCACTTACACCAGCCTTCCAGTCTCCCGCCAGCATCTGTATTAAGGGAGCCTAATGGGGTCCAAATGGCAAAGAAGGATGTAAAGGGGTTTGCAGAATCCTGTCCCCATCTTCACAGAGGCAAACAGAGAGGATGGATTTGAAGCTGCAGGACAGTAGCTTAATAACAAACACATATCATATCTTAATTTTAGTGTTTTTCACAAAGCTTTAGTTTTTCAGAAATCTCCTTTGTTTTAAAATAAATGATTTAAAATTTAAAATTATATTTTAAGAAGTTGCTTCTGACTGATATAATATTCAGTCTATCAGTCATTATCTTTCCATATGAAAATTAAACCTTCATTTATTGAAAAATATATCCAGTTATTAGGAGATGTTATTCCCTCTTAAGCAAAGTAAATATCATGTCCAGGGAGTTGTAACTTCATCATAAGGTTTGAAAGAGACCTTTTTTCCCATAGGGACATGATCAGGATTTGAATTGCATAATAAGAATATGGAAATTTCTCAAAAATAGACAAATCAAAGCACTAGAATATATCAAATTGAAATTTCCAAAGGAAATGACTGTGCAAAAGACTTTTGAGGGCTCCTGTATACATACTTAAAGATCTTTTGGGTATATTTATGTGAGAGCGGGTAAAACACTGCTTCAACAATGTAAATAACAGCATCAGTAGAAACTTACTGAGAGGTTACCACTTGCCAAGTATTATTCTAAATACTTAGCACAGTTTAACATATTTAATTCTTACAATGACTTAGAAAACATCTCTATTTTACAGACTAATTAACTTGCCCAGGATCGCACAGCTGGTTAGTGGCACAGCCAAGATGCAAACCCTACAATCTGGTTCTAGGAATCATACGTTTAATTTCTATTCCATCACTCCTCCTGTGAAGCAGCAACACTAAATTAACTAACTTAGTGAAAGAAACATATTCAACCTCTCTCTCAGTCATACATCACCTAATTAATGGATACAGAGACATGGGCTTGGACTCAGAATTCTGTGCAGTAGTCTGGTGCCACCATCTGGTTCCTATAGTAACACCAAGCACAGAAACAACCAGCACAAGCCTAAAGTGTGGGTAGAGATACTCACGAGTCACAACATTACATAGAGATAACAAAACTTGCGCAAAAAAAGAAACTACAAATCATTATTTCTAAAACAATGTGCAGAGTAAAAGAAGCCAAATTCAAGACAGTACATGTTGTGTGATCCCTATATGAAACGCTAGGAGAGGCTGATCTAATCTATACAGACAACACATCAGTGATTGCGTGGGCCTTGGATTATTGATTGAGAAGAGATACAAGGGAATATTTTTAGGTGATGGAATTGTTCTATATCTTGATCATCATGGTGGTTACATGAGTACAATCATTTGTCAAAACTCCTGGAATTATACATTTAAAATAGATATAATTTACTGTATGTAAATTATACCTCAGTAAACTTGATAAGAAAACATTATTGCACATTATTTCCAGAGAAGGGATTTTTTCATCCAAAAAATATTTGTTGAGTGCATACTGTGTTCCAGCTCTCTTCTGTAAGTTTTATATCATCAGTGAACAAAACAAATAAAGATCCCTGCCCCCATGGAGCTTATATTCTAGCAAGGGGAAAGAAAAATAAACAACAAATAGGGAAAAATAAGAACATTATAAAACTAAATGGTTCAAAGTAGCATTTGACAATACTAGCTCCAAATAAAATTGATTTTTGACCTTGAGTAAAATACCTGATTCATTGACTCAATAAATATTTAATAAAAGATCTATCATGTGTCAGGCATTTCTAATAGCAACCACAGTTACAAAAATATGTTTGACATAATCCTTACTCAAAAAGAGTCTCCACAGAATTAAATATGGAAAGGCAGTTTTGCACCTCAGTGTAGTAAAGACTGTGACAGCTGTAAGCACAGGGTTCTTTAAGACCTGTAACTGAGTCTTAGGTCAGAGAAGACGTCATAGAGGAAATGACTCTTAATCTAGAGCTACAGTGAATAGAAGTTATGGGCAAAAGAGAAGGAAGAAATATCAAGGAGTGAAACAGTGTGTGCAGAGACTCACTAGAGAAGAAGACTGTGGCTTGTTATGGAAACTGAAAAGGAATCAGTATGATTGCAGAGAGAGGGTTGGAAAAGAGGACGGCAGAAAGAAAGAGGTAAGAGAGGAGTCAAAACCTTCTTGAAAACCTTCCAAGAATCTTGGAAGACCTGTAGAATAGGTTCAATGTTTTTCCGGAAGCTGAGAGAAAAATTGAAGGGTTTTAAGCAGAGAAAGGATATAAAAAGATTTATACTTTTTTAAAAAGTAAGTTTTTTTTTTAATACACACAAGTATTGGCATACAGTCCCACCACCTCAGACAAGCCCTAATGATATATTGATACTAATGGTTAAAAGTGATACAGCCATGGTTTAAAGCCATTTTAAAAACTCAAACTATATAGCTTGATATAAAGTGAAAAATCATAGATCATCAACAGAGTTCAGTTCAGTCCAGTCGCTCAGTCGTGTCCGATTCTTTGCAACCCCATGGACTGCAGCACACCAGCCTTCCCTGTCCATCACCAACTCCTGGAGCTTACTCAACTTCATGTCCACGGAGTCGGTGATGCTATCCAACCATCTCATCCTCTCTCATCCCCTTATCCTCCCACCTTCAATCTTTCCCAGCATCAGGGTCTTTTCAAATGAGTCAGTTCTTCGCATCAGGTGGTCAAAGAATTTGAGTTTCAGCTTCAGCTTCAGTCCTTCCAATGAATATTCAGGACTGATTTCCTTTAGGACTGACTGGTTGAATATCCTTGCAGTCCAAGGGACTCTCAAGAATCTTCTCCAACACCACAGTTCAAAAGCATCAATTCTTCAGCACTCAGCTTTCTTTATAGTCCAACTCTCACATCCATATAAGACTACTGGAAAAACCATAGTTTTGACTAGATGGACCTTTGTTGGCAAAGTAATGTCTCTGCTTTTTAATATGCTGTCTAGGTTGGTCATAGCTTTTCTTCCAAGCAGTAAGCATCTTTTAATTTCATGGCTGCATCTGCAGTGATTTTGGAGCCCAAGAAAATAAAGTCCGTCACTGTTTCCATTGTTTCCCCATCTATTTGCCACCAAATGAAGTGACCAGGTGCCATGATCTTAATTTTATGAATGTTGAGTTTTAAGCCAACTTTTTCACTCTCCTCTTTCACTTTCATCAAGAGGCTCTTAGTTCTGCTTCACTTTGTGCCATAAGCATGGTGTCATCTGCATATCTGAAGCTATTGATATTTCTCCCAGCAATCTTGATTCCAGCTTGTGCTTCATCCAGCCTGGTATTTCACATGATGTACTCTGCATATATGTTAAATAAGCAGGGTGACAATATACAGCCTTGACATACTCCTTTCCTGATTTGGAACCAGTCTGTTGTTCCATGTTCAGTTCTAACTGTTGCTTCTTGACCTGCATACAGATTTCTCAGGAGGCAGGTCAGGTGGTCTGGTATTCCCATCTATTTAAGAATCTTCAACAGTTTATTGTGATCCACACAAAGACTTCAGCGTAGTCAATAAAGCAGAAATAGATGTTTTTCTGGAAGTCTCTTGCTTTTTTGATGATCCAGCGGATGTTGGCAATTTGATCTCTGGTTCCTCTGCCTTTTCTAAATCCAGCTTGAACATCTAGAAGTTCACGGTTCACGTACTGTTGAAACCTGGCTTGGAGAATTTTGAGCATTACTTTGTTAGCTTGTGAGATGAGTGCAATTGTGCGGTAGTTTGAACATTCTTTGGCATTGCCTTTCTTTGGGATTGGAATGAAAACTGACCTTTTCCAGTCCTGTGGCCACTGCTGAGTTTTCTAAATTTGCTGGCATATTGAGAGCAGCACTTTCACAGAATCATCTTTTAGAATTTGAAATAGCTCAGGTGGAATTCCATCACCTCCACTAGCTTTGTTTGTAGTGATGCTGCCTAAGGCCCACTTGACTTCACAATCCAGAATGTCTGGTTCTAGGTTAGTGCTCACACCATCATGGTTATCTGGGTCATGAAGATCTTTTTTGTATAGATTTTCTGAGTATTCTTGCCACTTCTTCTTAATATCTTCTGCTTCTGTTAGGTTCATACCATTTCTGTCCTTTATTGTACTCATCTTTGCATAAAATGTTCCCTTAGTATCTCTAATTTTCTTGAAGAGATCTCTAGTCTTTCCCATTCTATTGTTTTCCTCTATTTCTTTGCACTGATCACTGAGAAAGGCTTTCTTATCTCTCCTTGCTATTCTTTGGAACTCCACATTCAAATGGGTATATGTTTCCTTTTGTCCTTTGCCTTTACTCAGCTATTCATAAGGCCTCCTCAGACAACCATTTGCCTTTTTGCATTTCTTTTTCTTGGGGATAGTCTTGATCACTGCCTCTTGTACAATGTCATGAACCTCCATCCATAGTTCTTCAGGTACTCCATCTATCAGATCTAATCCCTTGAATCTATCTGTCATTTCCACTGTATAATCGGTAGGGATTTGATTTAGGTCATACCTGAATGGTCTAGTGGTTTTCCCTACTTTCTTCAATTTAGATTAAGAGAACTTGAGACATATCAACCCAGCTATAAAGTGTTTGGATTTAGATTCAAACAAATTAACTGTAAAAGAACAATTATAATATATCTAGGGAAATTTGAGCCCTGGCATTTCAAATTTGATGATGTTAAAGAAGTAGTAATTTTTAATGTAATGTATAGCAATTATGTTTTTTAAAAAAGAGCCTTTATATCTAAGAGCTGTGCTATTCTAGATGGTCACCACTAGCTACATGTAGCTATTTAAATTTAGATTTAGATCAATTAAATTTTAAAGTTAAAATGTTTAGTTTCTCAGTCATATCAGCCACATTTCAATGCTTGGTAGTCATGTATCATTAGCTATGTATTGGAAAGTACATGTGTAGAATATTTCTATCATTGCAGACAGTCCTATCGGACAGCTCTGTCTTAGCCATAATTACTGAATTATTTACTAATTAAATAATATAATGTCTGGAACTTGCTTTAAAATAATCAAGTGTAGATAAAAGTAGAATGGGTAGGAACATAAACAAATCGAACTGATCATTATTGAAGCTGGATCACGGGGAAGGAAGAAATGATCTATTCTCCCTACATATATGTATGTTTGAAAATTTCCATAGTAGAAAATTAATAAAGTCTCCATACTTCTGTCTTTACCATTCCAAGCCCTTAGCACTTCTCCTAGTAAGTAGTCATTTTATTTGAAATAGTTAGAAAATAATAAAAATAATCTATACACACATATGACAACATTTTTTATACTTTATAATTAGTTTGCCTAAAAGGATGATATCATAGATACTATTCAGTAGTTTGCATTTTTATTAAGCAAAATATTCTAGAAAACTTTCCATTTAGCACATACAAATCTGCTTTATTCTTTCTAAAGGCTATTCAATAATACACTGTATAGGTATATCATAATCTATTACAATTTATTTAAGTAGTTGTCACGGACAAATGGGCTTCCCAGGTGGTGCTATTAGGAAAGAACTCATCTGCCAATGCAGGAGACATAAGAGACATGGGTTTGATCCCTTTGTTCGGAAAACCCCCAGAGGATGGCATGGCAACTCACTCCAGTATTCTTGATTGGAGAATCCCATGGACAGAAGAGCCTAGCAGGCTACAGTCCATAGGGTTGCAAGGAGTCAGACACAACTGAAGTGACTTAGCACACATGCACACACTCCATGGACAAATACAGGCTACAGAATGGATGCTTGGTGGAGGTGAGGGTTGGAGCTCTAGAGTAGGTGGGGAGGACCTGTAAGTGACTTACCTGAGAGAAATGGATTAGAATAAGGTAATTCAGTGGGATAGAAGAAAGAGCTTAGATTAAAAAATATTTAAGAGTAAAAAATATTTAAGAGCAGAATTAAGAGAACTTGGTGATTTCCTGAATATGAATGAGGAAGTGGGAGAGGTCAGGGAGGACCCCAAGCTTTTTGACCTGGACAAGTGGTAACAACAGTCTTTAAAGAAAGAAATCACTCTCATAGGAAGGAAAAGTTAACGAGCTTTGCTTTAGACATGTTCCGATTCAGCTGTCTGTAAGTCTTCACAGTTGCCTATATGCATCCTAAGGTCAGGAGAAGGTGGAGTGAAGCAGAGGTCTTCAGCATATACTTGGTGATACAAGCCAAAAGAGTGAACTAAATCACCCAGTCTTTCTGAGATACAGTTCCCTTGTTAAAGGGTATGATAATGCTCCTCTCTCAACCTCCAGCACATGTACACAGAGAGAGTAGAGCCATTCTGGAGCCAACACTATGATTTACTGTTGTGTGACATGCCAGTGCTCACATGTGCATTATTGATGAACACAGAATGACAAGATAAGATTTGTGTTTTAGAAAGGTTACATGAAGGATGACTGAAACCTTGGAAGGTATAAATTATTATTCTAGTCATCTATGTGAGTAAGAATGAAAGGTTGATCTAAGCATGACAGTAGACTTAGAAATGAGCAAACAGATTTGGGAAATAGTTATGCTAATTTCTCTCCCAAGTTGCAAGGCACGTCGCCTCACTCAGATGATCTCAGATAATAGATTGGAAAGATGGATGAGGAAATAAGAAATATGAAGCTAAGTATTCTCAGCAGGTTTTGTAGAGAAATAAATCATTATCAGGACATGATACAACTCATGCAATTTGATATTATTTCAATTGACTCATAATTTCTATTCACTTATGATTTCCCTACCTCATGGTTTTGGCTTTTACAGTTTTCTCCATGTTACTGTTTCTGTGTTTCTCAACCACTTGTGTCCTTCTGTATATGTCTTACATTCAAATTCTCTAGAGAGAATCTGATTGGTTAAATAAACTTTTAGCCAATATAGTGTCACCTTGTGAAGAAATCTTTAATGCCTCCTGATGGATTGCCTCTGAGCAGATTCCACTCCTTGTTCAGTGGAACGTTACGTATGTCAGTACAAATATAGAGGATACATAGTCTATTGATGTTCAGAAGAAATGTTTAATGTGTTTGGGATGTTGCCTGGGAAGGCGGGTGGTGTCTTAAAACCTAAGAAGCTTCACAGAAAGTGATGAATTTCTCAGTCGTGCAGTCTTGGGTTTATCTCTCAAGGTAAAATCCAATTAAATAGGCCCACTGAGTGTGATGTACAAACCTGAATACTAATTTACCAACTTACAATGAGAAATTTTAAATTGTGGGGACTTAAATTACTAAGTCCACGTAACATATTTTCTCCCGGTGGGAAGACTCACAGCTTCATTCCATACAGGGAGAGAGGGAAAGATAAAGGGCACAATGTGCACGCCTAGACCCCTACATTCTTTTTTTATATATATATAAGTTTTAAAGTTTTTTTCTTACCTTGCTTTCTTTTAAAATTATTTATTTATTTATGGCTCAGCTGAGTCTTCACTGCTTGCACAAGGGCTTTCTCTAGTTGTGGTGCATGGGTTTCTCACTGCATAGGCTTCTCTTGATGCAGAGCATGGGCTCTAGAGCACCCAGGCTCCAGTAGTCATGGCCCACAGGCTCAGCAGTTGCGGTTCACAGGCTCTAGAGTGCGGTCTCGTTGGTTGCGGCGCACAGGCTTAGTTGCTCTGCAGCATGTGGAATATTCTCGGACCAGGGATTGAACCCATGTCCCCTCCACTGGCAGGAGGATTCTCAACAACTGGACCACCAGAGAAGTCCTACCCTAACTTTCTTAAGAGAAGTTTTAAGGAAGCCTCATCCAACAACTTCTGCTTCTATTGCACCAACCTGAAACATGTCGCATGACCTATTTATCTACAAGGTCAGCTGAGAAATATGGATTTTTGCTGGATGGATTGCCACCCTCAAATAAATCAGGATTCTGCTTGGAAATAGAGATAATTAATATTAATTAGGCAAACAACCATCACTCTCTTTATAAAAAGTAAATGAAAAAAAAGTAGAAAACATAGTACCCAGGAACTATGCAGTCTATAAAGGAGAAAAATAGGAATTGTCCATATTGACAGTGAAGGGAACACTAAGCAAATAAAAACAAAGACGGGTACTACTACAGGAAACATAACAGATTTATGAGTCACAAAATGCTATAGGGACATTCTGAAAATATAGCAGTAATAGTAGCATAATTTTTGAATCCCTCTTAATCCTCACATAGAACAGGGCAGGTAAACAGTGAACAAAAACCTCTTAGACAGCACTTATAGAAAACTAGGTGACAAGTTATTCCCATGAACCTAAAGTACAAGTAGCTATAAAATTCCTAAAAGAAAACATAGGAGAAAATCTTTTCAATCTTTGGGATAGATAAAAGTTTTTCAGATGGGTCACAAAAGGCACAAACCGTAAAAGAAACCACTATGCGGTTTTTAATTCCTGTGCAGAAGTTGTATCTTCTATTTGAACTTTCTATCTGCATCTAATAAATGTTTAGATCTAGCTGGAATTCAGTCCATGTTAAATATGATGTCTGTAGTTCAAATGGTTAAGAGCATTGATGAGGGTGAAAGAGGAGAGTGAAAAAGCTGGCTTGAAACTCAACATTCAAAAAAACAAAGATCATGAAATCTCCTGCAATGCAGGAGACCAGGGTTCAATCCCTGGGTAAGGAAGGTCCTCTGGAGAAGGGCAATGGCAATCCACTCCAGTATTCTTGCCTGGAGAATTCCATGGACAGAGAAGCCTGGCGGGCTACAGTCCATGGGGTTGCAAAGAGTCAGACACAACTGAGCGACTAACACACACAAATACTACATACAAAAATCCAGAACGGAGCTAATGGGAAAAATAAAACCCAGAGAACATGGCAAGAAAAATAGTACCACAGTGAGCCATCTGTGTGTTGAAAAGAATCTATAATACTGTGTACAATAAATGTTTAGGGAACTGGTTAGCCAGTAGATCCTTAAAACCTTGTGGTTTTGTGTCACATACCATTTTAAAACAGTAAAACCCAATCAGATTTTATATATTAAATCACATAAAGATATTAGACCATGATGTCTTAGTTAATGGATTTGCATTTTATCTGCTAAGAATTGGAAACTTTCTCGAAAGGCTAAGACTATTGTGACTTTCTGTGACCATGTCACACTTTTGTTTCTCAAGTTTCTCTGAAGTAAGTTGTATGCCTGTTCAAGGAGCCTGCCTTAGTCTCCCTGTTCTTAAAGCAATAGTACCACCCTGTGGTAAGATTAAAATGTTCAGTTACTACTGCTGCTGCTGCTGCTAAGTTGCTTCAGTCGTGGCCGACTCGGTGCGACCCCATAGACGGAAGCCCACCAGACTCCCCCGTCCCTGGGATTCTCCAGGCAAGAACACTGGAGTGGGTTGCCATTTCCTTCTCCAGTGCATGAAAGTGAAAAGTGAAAGTGAAGTCGCTCAGTCGTGTCCCACTCTCAGTGAACCCATGGACTGCAGTCTACCAGGCTCCTCCATCCATGGGATTTTCCAGGCAAGAGTCGTGTCCAACTCTTTGCGACCCCCATGAACTGCAGCACTCCAGGCTCCTCTGTCCTTCACTATCTCCTGGTGTTTGCTCAAGTTGATGTCAACAGAGTTGGTAATGCAATTTAACCATCTCAACCTCTGCCGCCCCCTTCTCCTTTTGCTTTCAATCTTTCCCAGCATGAGGATCTTTTCCAATGAGTCGACTTTGCATAAGGTGGCCAATGTATTGGAATTTCAGCTTCAGCATTAGTCCTTCCAATGAATATTCAGGATTGATTTCCTTTAGGGTTGAGTGGTTTGATCTTGCCATCCAAGGAACTCTCAAGAGTCTTCAGCACAATTCAAAAGCATTAATTCTTCGGTGCTCAACCTTCTTTATGGTCCAACTCTCACATCCATACATGGCTACTGGAAAAACCACAGTTTTGACTAGATGGATCTTTGTCAGCAAAGTGACGTATCTGCTTTGCAGTACGCTGTCTAGGTTTGTCACAACTTTCCTTCCAAGGAGCAAGTATTTTTTAATTTTATGGTGGCAGTCACTGTCCGCAGTGATTTTGGAGCACAAGAAAATAAAAATCTATCACTGCTTCCACTTTTTCCCCTTCCATTTGCCATGAAGTGATGGGACCAAATGCCATGATCTTCATTTTTTGAGTGTTGAGTTTCAAGCCAGCTTTTTCACTCTCCTCTTTCACCCTCATCAAGGAGCTCTTTAGTTCCTCTTCACTTTCTGCCATTAGAGTGGTATTGTCTGTATATCTGAGGTTGTTGAAATTTCTCCTGGCAATCTCAATTCCAGCTTGTGATTCATCCAGCTTCTCATTTCAAGTAATGTACTCTGAATGTAAGTTAAATAAGCAGATTATTCTATTATTCTAAATAATAAGATTATTCTGTCATTTTTGAGATTGCACCAAGTACTGCATCTTGGACTCTTTTGTTGACCATTTCTTCTAGGGAATTCTTATTCACAGTAGTAGATATAATGGTCATCTGAATTAAATTCTTCCATTCTCATCCATTTTAGTTCACTGATTCCTAAGATGTCAATGTTCACTCTTGGCATCTCCTGCTTGACCACATCCAATTCACCTTGATTCATAGACCTAACATATCAGGTTGCTATGTACTATTTTTCTTTACAGCATTGGACTTTACTTTCACCACCAGACACATCCACTGAGCAGTTGTTCCCACTTTGACCCAACTGCTTCATCCTTACTGGAGCTATTAGTAATTGCTCTCTGCTCTTCCCCAGTAACATATTGAACACCTTCCAACCTGGAGAGCTCATCTTCTGATGTCATATCTTTTTTGCCTTTCATGCTGTCCATGGTGTTCTCCATGCAAGAATACTGTAGTAGGTTGCCATTTCCTTCAACAGTAGACTACGTTTTGTCAGAACTCTTTACTATGACCTGACTGTCTTGAGTCACCATGCACGGCAGGGCTCATAGCTTCATTGAGTTTTGCAAGCCTTCCTCACAGAAACACATACAACTTTTTACAGCTGTTCTTTTTGTGTGTGTGTTTGTCAATTTATTTTTAAAATTTATTTATATTTAGGTGTGTGTGTGTGTGTGAAGTGTGAAAGTCTCTGTCGTGTTTGACTCTTTGTGACCCCATGGACTGTAGCCTGCTTGGTTCTTCTGTCTATGGAACTCTCCAGGCAAGAATACTGGAGAGGACTGCCGTTTCCTTCTCCAGGGGAACTTCCCAACTCAGGGATTGAACCCGGTTCTCCTGCATTACTGGCAGATTCTTTACCATCGGAGCCACCAGGGAGTTGTTTTACAACGTAGTGTTGGATTCTGCCATACATCAACATGAATCGGCATAGGTATACATACATCCCCTCCTTATTGAACCTCCCTCCCGCCTCCCACCCCATCTCACTCTAAATTGTCACAGAGCACTAGTTTGGACTCCCTGCCTCATACAGCAAATTCCCACTGGCTATCTGTTTTACTTATGGTAATGTATATGTTTCGATGCTACTCTCTCAATTCGTCCTATACTCTCCTTCCACCTCCATGTCCACAAGTCTCCGCTCTGTCTGTGCCTCTACTGGTGCCCTACAGATAGGTTCATCAGATCATTTTTCTCGATTCCATATATGTGCATTAATATTTGTTAATGATATTTGTTTTTCTCTTTCTGACCTACTTCATTCTGTACAACAGGTTCTAAGTTCAACCATCTCACTAGAACTGACTTAAATCCATTCCTTTGTATGGCCGAGTAATATTCCACTGTATATATGTACCACAACTTCTTTAGCCATTCATCTGTTGGTGGACATCTACATTGCTTCCATGTTCTAGCTATTGTAAATAGTGCTGCAATGACTATTGGGATACATGTGTCTTTTAGAATTGTGGTTTTCTCAGGGTTTATGCCTGGTAGTGGGATTGCTGGGTCATATGGTAGTTTTATTTCTACTTTTTTTTTTTTTAAGAAATCTCTGTATTGTTCTCCATAGTGGCTGTATCCATTTACATTCCCACCAACAGTGCAAGAAGGCTCCCTTTTCTCCACATTCTCTCCAGCATTTTTTGTTTGTAGATTTTTTGATGATGGCCTTTCTGACTAGAGTGAGGTGACACCTCATTGTACTTTTGATTTGCATTTCTCTAATAATTAGTGATGTTGAGCATCTTTTCATGTACCTGTTGGCCATCTGTATGTCTTCTTTGGAGAAATATCTGTTTAGGTCTTCTGCCCAGTTTTTTATTCAGTTCATTTCAGTCCAGTCACTCAGTCATGTCCGACTCTTTGCGACCCCATGAACTGCAGCACGCCAGGCCTCCCTGTCCATAACCAACTCCCGGAGTTTACCCAAACTCATGTCCATCGAGTCGGTGATGCCATCCAACCATCTCATACTCTGTCATCCCCTTCTGCTCTTGCCCCCAATCCTTCCCAGCATCAGGGTCTTTTCCAGTGAGTCAACTCTTCACATGAGGTGGCCAAAGTATTGGAGCTTGTTTTTCTGATGTTAACTGTATGAGCTGCTTGTCTATTTTGGAGATTAATTCTTTGTCAGTTGCTTCATTTGCAATTATTTTCTCCTATTCTGAGTGTTGTCTTTTCATCCTGTTCATGGTTTGGTTTGCTGTGCAAAAGCATTTATGTTTAATTAGTTCCCATTTGTTTATTTTTGCTTTTATTTCCATTACTGTAGGTGATGGGTCATAGAAGATCTTGCTATGATTTATGTTGAAGGGTGTTCTGCTCATGTTTTCTTCTAAGAGTTTTATAGTTTCTGGTCTTACATTTAGGTCTTTAATCCATTTTGAGTTTATCTTTGTGAATGGCATTAAGAAGTATTCTAATTTCATTTTTGACACGTATTTACAGCTGTTCTTTGGGAGTGGAACGAAGACTGACCTCTTCCAGTCCTGTGGCCACTGCTGAGTTTTCCAAATTTGCTGGCGTATCGAGTGCAGCACTTTCACAGCATCACCTTTGAGGATTTGAAATAGCTCAACTGGAATTCCATCACCTCCACTAGCTTTGTTCGTAGTGATGCTTTCTAAGGCCCACTTGACTTCACATTCCAGGATGTCTGGCTCTAGGTGAGTGATCACACCATCGTGATTATCTGAGTCATGAAGATCTTTTTTGTACAGTTCTTCTGTGTATCCTTGCCACCTCTTCTTAATATCTTCTGCCTCTGTCAGGTCCATACCATTTCTGTCCTTTATCGAGCCTATCTTTGCATGAAATGTTCCTTTGGTATCTCTAATTTTCTTGAAGAGATCTCTAGTCTTTCCCAATCTGTTGTTTTCCTCTATTTCTTTGCACTGATTGCTGAGGAAGGCTTTCTTATCTCTCCTTGCTATTCTTTGGAACTCTGCATTCAGATGGGAATATCTTTCCTTTTCTCCTTTGCTTTTCACTTCTCTTCTCTTCCCAGCTATCTGTAAGGCCTCCTCAAACAGCCATTTTGCTTTTTTGCATTTCTTTTCCATGGGGATTTTCTTGATCCCTGTCTCCTGTACAATGTCACGAACCTCTGTCCATAGTTCATCAGGCACTCTGTCTATCAGGTCTAGTCCCTTAAATCTATTTGTCACTTCCACTGTATACTCATAAGGGATTTGATCTAGGTCATACCTGAATGGTCTAGTGGTTTTCCCTACTTTCTTCAATTTAAGTCTGAATTTGGCAATAAGCAGATCATGATGCGAGCCACAGTCTGCTCCCGGTCTTGTTTTTGCTGACTGTATAGAGCTTCTCCATCTTTGGCTGCAAAGAATATAATCAATCTGATTTCGGTGTTGACCATCTGGTGATGTCCACGTGTAGAGTCTTCTCTTGTGTTGCTGGAATAGGGTGTTTGCTTTACCAGTGCATTCTTGCGGCAAAACTCTATTAGCCTTTGCCCTGCTTCATTCTGTACTCCAAGGCCAAACTTGCCTGTTATGCCAGGTGTTTCTTTACTTCCTACTTTTGCATTCCAGTCCCCTATAATCAAAAGGACACCTTTTTGAGTGTTAATTCTAGAAGGTCTTGTAGGTCTTCATAGAATCGTTCGACTTCAGCTTCTTCGGTGTTACTGGTCAGGGCATAGACTTGGATTACCGTGATATTGAATGGTTTGCCTTGGAAACGAACAGAGATCATTCTATCATTTTTGAGATTAGATCCAAGTACTGCATTTTGGACTCTTTTGTTGACCATGATGGCTACTCCATTTCTTCTAAGGGATTCTTGCCCACAGTAGTAGATATAATGGTCATCTGAGTTAAATTCACCCATTCCAGTCCATCTTAGTTCGCTGATTCCTAGAATGTCGATGTTCACTCTTGCCATCTCCTGTTTGACCACTTCCAATTTGCCTTGATTCATGGACCTAACATTCCAGGTTATCTCACATGCTAGTAAAGTAATGCTCAAAATTCTCCAAGCCAGGCTTCAGCAATACGTGAACCGTGAACTTCCAGATGTTCAAGCTGGTTTTAGAAAAGGCAGAGGAACCAGAGATCAAACTGCCAATATCTGCTGGATCATCAAAAAAGCAAGAGACTTCCAGAAAAACATCTATTTCTGCTTTATTGACTATGCCAAAGCCTTTGACTGTGTGGATTACAATAAAGTGTGGAAAATTCTGAAAGAGATGGGAATACCAGACCATCTGACCTATCTCTTGAGAAACCTGCATGCAGGTCAGGAAGCAACAGTTAGAACTGGACATGGAACAACAGACTGGTTCCAAATAGGAAAAGGAGTACGTCAAGGCTGTATATTGTCACCCTGCTTATTTAACTTCTATGCAGAGTACATCATGAGAAACGCTGGGCTGGAAGAAACACAAGCTGGAATCAAGATTGCCGGGAGAAATATCAATAACCTCAGATATGCGGATAACACCACCCTTATGGCAGAAAGTGAAGAAGAACTAAAGAGCCTCTTGATGAAGGTGAAAGAGGAGAGTGAAAAAGTTGGCTTAAAGCTCAACATTCGGAAAACTAAGATCATGGCATCTGGTCCCATCACTTCATGGGAAATAGATGTGGAAACAGTGGAAACAGTGTCAGACTTTATTTTTTGGGGGCTCCAAAATCACTGCTGATGGTGATTGCAGCCATGAAATTAAAAGACGCTTACTCCTTGGAAGGAAGGTTATGGCCAACCTAGATAGCATATTTAAAAGCAGAGACATTACTTTGCCAACAAAAGTACGTCTAGTCAAGGCTATGGTTTTTCCAGTAGTCATGTATGGATGTGAGAGTTGGACGGTGAAGAAAACTGAGCGCGGAAGAATTGATGCTTTTGAACTGTGGTGTTGGAGAAGACTCTTGAGAGTCCCTTGGACTGCAAGGAGATCCAATCAATCCATCCTAAAAGAGATCAATCCTGGGTGTTCATTGGAAGGTCTGATGTTGAAGCTGAAACTCCAATACTTTGGCCACCTCATGCGAAGGGTTGACTCATTGGAAAAGACCCTGATGCTGGGAAGGATTGGGGGCAGGAGGAGAAGGGGATGACAGAGGATGAGATGGTTGGATGGCATCACCGACTCGATGGACATGGGTTTGGGTAGACTCCGGGAGTTGGTGATGGACAGAGAGGCCTGGCGTGCCGCAATTCATGGGGTCGCAAAGAGTCGGACACGACTGAGCGACTGAACTGAACAGCTGTTCTTAATATGCCAAATAACTCTTTAGCACTCTGATGAAGCTTTGGATGCCTCCTCAGATTAATATTTGTAAATACACAAAATACAGGACCTAGAATTACAAACAGAACTACTCGTGTAAAGATACTGTTGTATTTTTATACAAGAAGCCAGAATAGGAGACTAGGAACATGAAATTATGTTTCCTTCAGAAGTAACTCTTCTTTATTATTCTTGTAATTGTGGATTGTAATTTTAGTTGTGTTTGCAGGTAGGTCTTTAGGAATCATATAATGGTTTTTTCTTAATCTTTATGAATATTTATACGCTTTTAAGAATGAGCAGGATTGTAGTCTGAACAGTGAAAAAATGTTGGGTTTTATACACAGGTCCTCCAAATACTTGAAATTTAGTTACCCTTGCCAAGAAGAAAGGATGGATTTCACAGGGTACTTCTGAAGGGGTGGCCTTGGAGAATAAGGGCTCACCCTGTGTGCCTTCATGAGACCCACGAAGTGAGGCAGACTGAGCAGTTGATGCTCTGATACAGCTCTGCTGGGTGATTCTGCTCTCAAGGGCTCAGAATTAATTTGTTGCTCACAGGGCTATTGAAGTAACTCTAGGTGCCATTAGAGGGCATTGTGAGGACTCTGATGCCAGTCAGAGGGGAGGCTATTGGTCAGTTTCTTGGAGGTTCAGAGCCAAATGCTAACGTCACACAGGTGCAAACTCATAATGGAATGACAGCACTTATTAATATCTTTTCTTCTTATTTTAGAAAAGGCTGTGTATATATATGTTGTGTGCGTGTGCCTATGTATATTTATGTGTGATTAGAGGACGGTAACTAATCTTTTTTTGTTTGTGTCATTGAGTGTATTTTTAGTGCCTGTTTTGTTAGGCATTGTGCTACTATGGCAGGTTTAAATTTTAGACCCTGACTAAGGATATATCAGAAAGACAATAACTATTTAATCAAATTAAGTTAGAGTCTACTCCAAAAACATACATTACTTTTTAATCAGGAGGAAAATAAATTTTAAAAATCTCTATGACCATATTGCTCAGTCATTATTGAGCCTCTCTCTGTATCAGACATCTGGAGCCCCACTTCACATTCCCAAACCTCCAACTCCAATGGCTGTGACAAACAGGTTCCTGCAGGCTTCCTCTCTCTTAGGATGAAAGCACCTCCCCTCAAGCTGTGCCTACTTTTCCTCACTTCCTGCCTCAGGGTTTCTCTGATTCCTTGTTGTTAGTGTCATAGGTGCCTGCTCAGCTCTCATACATACATGAAAACAAGAGAGGTTTATGCCCCAACTGATTACAGGCAGGAGTAGAAGAATAAATGCTTCTTCCTCTTTCTCCTAGTCCTCACTGGGGGAACAATTCTGATTTGAACCCACGCCAGTAACCAACTCAATAATACAACCTAATATTGATTTCCCCTCACTCTCTGTGCTGGACTCCTGCTCCATGGGATTACGTCTCAGATTACCTACGCCCCAGCTTTTGTCTCAAGCTGTCATCTCAAGGAAATACAGGCAAAGACACACTCCCGTCCAACTGAGTTATACAGAAGATTCAGTGGGTCTTATAAAGAACAAAGTAAATGGGGAAACCATTCCAGGCTTTGGCCCACAATTTGTGCCACCAACTGAGATGTTCATTACTTGAGCTCAAATAGTCCCTTGGAAGTTTGTAAGCGTGGAAGGATGCCCCTTTTGGGCACAGTATATTTACAGATCTGGGAATCAAGTACTAGCATGTAGTCTCACCTGTGCACTACACACCTGTGGAGATCCAACCTCCAGAAGAACAGTAGTTCCCCCATCCTAATGGAATAGCCTCCATCCTTTCCTTAATTTGGGCAGAAATGTCCACTTCTTCTCTGCTCCTATTTCATTCCCTATAAGAATACCCACCCCCCTCCCACACCACTCATACCTAAAACAATCTCCTTGATGAGTTTAAGCTTTCACAAAACACAATAAAAGCAACTTTGTTTTCAAACAACAGCTTTCTTCCTTATAATAAATCCCAAGGAAGGGCTGCACAAATGAGCTTCTTGGAAAATGAAAAAGGGGGAAAAATAGGGGAAAAAAACCCCACATGAATTAATATTTCAAAACAAATTTCTACATTTATATTTTGTCTCATTTGGATGTTACAATTACCCAGTGAACTAGGTCTTATTATTCTCCATTGAAGATGAGCAGATGGCTTGAAGTTTAGTAATTCTCCCCAGAGTCTCAAAGTGGTGAAGCACAAATTTGAATCTAGCTCTGTCTACCTTCCAAGTCTTTTCCAGTATTAATGCTATGGTATCAGGATGAACAGTTTTGTTTTGACTTTTGGCCTTCAATCCTCAACTTCTGTTTTCTTGATCACAAAAAGAATCTTGATTAATTGAATGTTCTTCTATTTGTCATTGCTATCTCTCATTTGTCTTATTTTATAGAATTAATCTTCACAGGAAGACTGCATTGACTAGACATATTTCAAAAAATTAACTTGTGTTGCCTTAGATATATCTTGACATACAAATATAAATAGAAAAGCACTTACAATCTGGACCAGCCATGGAATTTCTGCAGTTGTCACTCATCACAAATGCCAAAACAGAATCTGGAAACCTCTCCCACAAGCTGGAAGGAGATTCCCTACAGGCATAGATTTCAGCAGCTGGAAAATATAATTTTATGAACATTTCCAGATCTTCCCTGAGTCTGAATGCTTTTAATGGGCAGATGCAAGCTGTTTGGGAAGCTGGAGTCTTCTACCACAGCAGCAGTGGGACTGGATACCACTAATCCTAGAGTACTGGCTCTGGTTTAAGCATTATGGTTTATGCAGCAGCTGTGAACTGTGCTACAAGGCTCCAGGTAGGACTTCTCCTGGCTCTGAAGCTTCAATCACTGAACAGTTGGCTGTAGGTGATCTCTGTGGAGACACAGACATGCTTAGGAGCCTAAAGCCTTTACCAGGCCATCACCTTCCCCATTTTTTATACAAGTAATACAGAAATATATTGCTATAAAAATTCAAACCACACCAGAAATGTATGGGTAAAAAGTAACCACTGTAACAAACTGGTATATATACTAAACATTTTCCTACACATGTTTTATACACACATGCAGGTGTTTTACAAAACAGAATTGAACCAATGACACTGAACCCTGCCTTTTTTACCTTAGAGTATAATTAATGGATTGTTGCCACTTTGGTTCCTGGTTTCTAATCTCAACTGAAGAAAAGTTTGCAATTCTTTCTTTTTCCCTGTTTCAATTCCTAGAATTGTCTTTGTTCAACGAGGGATACCTCACTCCTCACTCCCATGGCTTCTCCAAAACCTTTGACTTTTTCCTCAAACCCTCACTGCTGTACTTAAGACCAATGGTCTCACCAAGAAAATAGATATCATGATGATCTTTATTCATCTTTATTCATCATTCATTCATCTTTTTTAAAAAAAGCCGTTCAATCACTGCCTACCTGCCATCACAACTGCAAGCTTACCTCAGGTGCATTCTCTTTCAGGCTCTCTTTCTTTGCAATAGAAGCATCATTCTTTTCCTTAAAATCTATCCCTCTACTTGTACATTCCCACACCAGGGATGGTGTGAAAGCTAAAAAGTCTAAGTTCCAGTCTTGTTTTGCACTTCCTAGCTGTATGACCTCAGACAAGTTGCCTAAGTTCTCTGATCCTAGGAAAGGGTCTGTGCTCAATGTCAGTGAATGATTTATAATGACACTAATCTAAAAGGTTTTTTTCTATTGTCCTCTAAGAACACTCAGTTGGTGATGGACAGGGAAGCCTGGAATGCTGCAGTCCATGGGGGATGCAAAGAGTCAGACATGACTGAGTGACTGAACTGAAAAACTGAAAGAACACTCACTGGTCCAGTCATTATTCTATCTCTTCATATAACATTTTCATCAATTTTGTTAATATATCATTTTCTTCATTTAAAAAAAATGCCTAGGTAAAAGACCAAGTAAATGCCACAAACATAAAATGTTGTACTAAATTGCTATGTAAATTAACATCTTTAAAATAAATTTGAAATCTTAGAAACTTTACAGGAAAACAGAAAAGAACCCAAAGAACCTAGACCTATATTTTCTTATCAGCCTGTCACTTTATTGTTATTAAAACAATAACCAGGATGGAGGAATAATAGGAAACCTACTGTAATGCAATCGACTACTATTTCTGTAAAAGTTTTCCATTAAATGACTCCCAAAACTATAGCGTGGGAATTTGAAAAGGACCCTTAAGAAGGTTCACCTAGTCCAAAGCACAGAGTAGCTCTTTCTAATATTGTTGCCATAGTTATGATGGCAGGGAGAAAACTCCACATGCAATTCTATCTAGATGATTTTTTTCTTAAAATAGGATTTGATTTCCCTGAGGAAATCTGTTGTCTTGGGTGCTTCACTTTCAAAGAAAGAAACTTTTGCTTGAGAAGTCTCCAGGAGAATGAACTTTAAAAAAAAAAAAAAGAAAAAATTTTCTCTTATATTTAAGTTTGTTGTGTTGGCTAATCTCTAGGAGATTGTGTGGTAGGTTTCTGCTGTCCAAGACTTGTGATAGCTTAAACAGCACTCTAAGAAGTCTCATCTAAGGTGCTAGTATCATTGATAGTAGAGTCTACTGTTTAATGATTGGATTATCCAGAGGTTCACCTGCTATGGGATTTCCTGCAAAACTTGCCACATGCTTTTATGCATAACATTCCTCTCACCATGATGTTTCACCCCTTTTCTGAGAACTGAGATTATTGCTGTGTGCCTTTAAGCTTAAGGTGCTTTCTTTCATGTCACATCTCCCCATAGATTCAGGTAGGAAGTTGTGGTGCATATGTGAGTCTAGATGTCCTTAATGGAAGTAGAGTAAAATCTGGGAGCAGTTCCCTCACTCCTGTCCAAGATATGTGCTGCTGCCCTCTAACCCCAACTGTGTGACCCTGGGCCAAGACATAGATTTCAGATGCTTTCTTTTCATAGCCACAGCCTGAGGGGGAAGCCTGCAATTAAACACACATCTAAGGGCTGACTGTAATCCTCTCCAGAGACCCCAGAGGACAGATACTATCTTCCTGCTTTCCTCTGTCATGCTCCAGAGCACAAGATCCCAGATTTTGCAATACTCTAAGGTATATCTATGGGCCTCCCAGGTGGCTCAGTGGTAAAGAATCCGCCTACCAATGCAGGATAGCTAGATTCGATCCCTGGGACAGGAATATCCCCTCAAGGAGGAAATGGAAACCCACTCCAGTATTTTTGTTGGGAGAATCCTGTGAGGAGCCTGGCGGGCCACAGTTCATGGGGTCACAAAGAGGCAGACATGACTAAGTGACTGAGCATGCACATGCACCCAGGGGACACTTCCAGATTGTTTGGTTAATGGCCAGGAGAGCCTGCACTCATGAGTCTCCTGGGACTGCAACAAATAGAGACAGCTCTTGGTAGCTCACTACCCCAGGGCATATCACAAAAAGATGGACAGAAGTACACCACTGCCCCAGTGAGAAAGAGACCTATCTGCTTGTCCTGGAGTATGACCTAAGGGGAAGACCCCAGGCCTGGCACACAACTTGGGGCCCACTAAGATGCCCTCTGGGGAGGAAGTCTCTCCCTCTGCCTCACTCCAGGCCCACAGAGCCATATTTTTATACAAAGTATATGTGGTGTGTACATATTATATATCCTCTTTTCCCACAGAACCATTTCAACACATCTTAAAATATCATGGCTTATGCAACAACTATTATTTCCATTGTTGGGTTTTTTTCAATTTTTTAATACTCTAATAACATACATCTATTGTGGAAAACGAACCTCCGTCCATAGTTCTTCAGGCACTCTATCTATCAGATCTAATCCCTTAAATCTACTTGTCACTTCCACTGAATAATCATAAGGGATTTAATTTCGGTCATACCTGAATTGTCTAGTTGATTTCCGTACTTTCTTCAATTTAAGTCTAAATTTTGCAATAAGGAGTTCATGATCTGAGCTACAGTCAGCTAAAACCATCCCCGAAGAAAAGAAATGCAAAAGGATAAAATGGTTGTCTGAGAAGGCCTTACAAATAGCTGAGAAAAGAAGAGAAGCTAAGGCAAAGGAGAAAAGAAAGCACATATCCATCTGAATGCAGTTTCAAAGAATAGCAAGGAGAGATAAGAAAGCCTTCCTCAGTGATCAATGCAAAGAAATAGAGGAAAACAATAGAATGGGAAAGACTAGAGATCTCTTCAAGAAAATTAGAGATGCCAAGGGAACATTTCATGCAAAGATAGGCTCGATAAAGGACAGAAATGGTATGGACCTGACAGAGGCAGAAGATATTAAGAAGAGGTGGCAAGAATACACAGAAGAACTGTACAAAAAAGATTTTCATGACCCAGATAACCACGATGGTATGAGCACTAACCTAGAACCAGACATCCTGGAATGCAAAGTCTAGTGGGCCTTAGGAAGCATCACTATGAACAAAGCCAGTGGAGGTGATGGAATTCCAGCTGAGCTATTTCAAATCCTAAAAGATGACCCTGTGAAAGCGCTGCACTCAATATGCCAGCAAATTTGGGAAACTCAGAAGTGGCCACAGGACTGGAAAAGGTCAATTTTCATTCCAATCCCAAGAAAAGCAATGCCAAAGAATGTTCAAACTACAACACAATTGCACTCATCCTCACACACCAGCAAAGTAATGCTCAATATTCTCCAAGCGAGGCTTCAATAGTACTTGAACTGAGAACTTCCAGATGTTAAAGCTGGATTTTGAAAAGGCAGAGGAACCAGAGATCAAATTGCCAACATCCACTGGATCATAGAAAAAGCAAGAGAATTCCAGAAGAACATCTATTTCTGCTTTATTAACTATGCCAAAGCCTTTGACTGTGTGCATCACAACAAACTGTGGAAACTTCTTAAAGATATGGAAATACCAGACCGTCTTACCTGCCTCCTGAGAAACCTGTATGCAGGTCAAGAAGCAACAGTTAGAACTGGACATGGAACAATAGATTGGTTCCAAATTGGGAAAGGAATATGTCAAGGCTGTATATTGTCACCCTCCTTATTAAACTTATATGCAGAGTACATCATGTGAAATGCCGGACTGGATGAATCACAGCCTGGAATCAAGATTGCTAGGAGAAATATCAATAACTTCAGACATACAGATGACACCACCTTTATGGCAGAGAGCAAAAAGGAACTAAAGAGTCTCTTGATGAAAGTTAAAGAGGAGAGTGAAAAAGCTGGCTTAAAACTCAACATTCAAAAAACTAAGATCATGGCATACGGTCCCATTACTTCATGGCAAATAGATGGGGAAACAATGGAAATAGTGACAGACTTTATTTTCTTGGGGTCCAAAACCACTGCAGATGGTGACTATGGCCATGAAATTAAAAGACCCTTGCTCCTTGGAAGAAAAGCTATGACAAACCTAGACAGCAAATTAAAAAGCAGAGATATTTCTTTACCAGCAAAGATAGTCAAGGCTATGGTTTTTCCAGTAGTCATGTACAGATGTGAGAGTTGGACCATAAAGAAGGCTGAGTGCCAAAGAATTGATGCTTTCAAACTGTTGTGCTGAAGAAGACTCTTGAGAGTCCCTTGGACAGCAAGATTAAACCAGTCAATCCTAAAGGAAATTAATCCAATGAATATTCATTGGAAGGACTGATGCTGAAGCTCCAATATTTTTGCCACCTGATGCAAAGAACCAACTCATTGAAAAAGACCCTGACACTGGGAAAGATTGAGAGCATGAGGAAAAAGGGGTGACAGAGATGGCATCATTGACCCAATGGACATAAGTTTGAGCAAACTCCAGGAGTTGGTGAAGGACAGGGAAGCCTGGCATGCTGCAGTCCATGGGGTCGCAGAGAGTCGGACATGACTTAGTGACTGAACAACAACAACAATTGCATGTAAATTATACCTTAATAAACCTGATTTAAAATAAAAATACTTTATATTTGTGCTCCCTATGCCTGATATATGAATAAGCCAAGGTCCAGGTGGAAAAATGGAAACCACACTAAGTACTTCAAGAGGAGATTTAAGAGATTGGTTACATAGGTGTGAGAGACCTGAAGGAGTGAATAAACAGCACTGATGTAATCAAAAATGGTAACTGAAGGACCTGCTACCATCCCTAAAGCTGAAGGAGCAAAATGGAACTGGCATCTTTGAACTCAGAGCTCCAGGTGAAACCTCAGAGGAATGAGTGCCCCCAGGCTACTGTGGTTATCTCTGCAGAGACAGAAAGCGATTAGATTAAGAGGAAATTACTGTCACCAGGAGGACAGGCCACTGCTGGGGCAATCCAGACAAGAAAAGGAAAAACAAGAAGGAGCAATCTCTTTTCTAGCCTCCAGTCTCTAGAGGCTCCTATTGGTGGAAACTCTCAGGGAACAAGCTAAGAAAGGAGAAATTTTGCTTCCAGAGCCTAACCTCAGCATCAGAGAACAAATTAGAGAAAATATGAATGCGAAACCAAAAGATAACACATGCAAGTGTCATAACAAGTGTCATAAATGACACTTTTGGTTTATCCCACTTTTAATAATACTAAGATTAATAAGGAACTTCAGGTGGTTTCAGCCTAATCCTTCTATTGTCAAACCCCAATCAATGTTTCATTTAATGGTTTTAGCATCCACTGGTTATTGCTGCCTACATTCATTATTTCCTTTGGGTTACAACACAGTGATTTTCTGACTTTAGCATTTTTGTGCACTTTTTATATGGAATTCTATAAAGAAGAATGTGAATAACTGTTAGGTTGTCCTGAAATACAGTTTATACAGGAAAGGCAGGAAAAATCTTGATTATTATTAATTTTCAGTTGCTGACCTAGCATCCAAAGATGATCAATGAGTTGTGACTTTTGTTAGTATTAGATGCTTGGAACTTTTGCTGATTATATTTAAAGTCTTTTTAATTCATCAAAAACATTATTCTTTCTGATATTCTGATTATTTTAATTCAGGTTGGTGGGAGCCTTCATAGTATTTTTTGTTTTCTATATTTTTATTTATTATGGATTATCCTTGCAAAAATGCCAAGAATGTCCAGTTGAATTCTACCTCCTCCCACTTGATTCTAAATCTCTCAGATCTTGGAAGAAATTTGCAACTTATTTTTCACCTTTCTTCCTTAGCAAAGTGCTAATAAATACTTGAATTGTCGACTTCTGAGCCACTTTACATCTTATGGAAATATTTTTAAATGACCTCTCATCAGTGCAAACAAATTTAAAATCCAATTTTAATTACAAAGTTTAATAAAGTTGTTTAACCAAATCTTCAAGTCCAGTCTTGAAATCTTGAATATTATGTGTGCTCCTGGTGGGGGGGGGGAGGAAATAACAGTGCAAAAGGTAAATAGAATTGAATTATGCAATCTAGAGAGGAAGTACCTTAAGTTTTTAAATCTGTGTATCTTCTTCTAAACTGAGAACATAAATATTTTTCCTAAAATGGATTCCATTTAGCTCTTACTTTTGTAACAGTGACCATCACTATGGAGTGTGGGAGCAACTAGAGAACAAAATATGGATTTGGGGACTCATCTTCTTAAGGAAGACCTACTCCAGTATTCTTGGGCTTCCCTTGTGGCTTAACTGGTAAAGAATCCGCATACAATGCGGGAGACCTGGGCTGGATCCCTGGGTTGGGAAGATCCCCTGGAGAATGGAAAGGCTACCCTACCCAGTATTCTGGCCTAGAAAATTCCATAGACTATAGTTCATGGGGTCGCAAAGAGTCGGATCCGACTTTCACTTTTGCTTTCACTGGATACTGGAGCATTTTGATAAGACTGGGAGTAACTCCATCTTTGTTCATAAAATGTCACTGAGTGCCACCCGGTACATAACTAGGACTTCCCTGGTGGCTCAGACAGTAAAGAATCTGCGTGAAATCCAAAGACCTGGGTTCGACCCCTGGGTTGGGAAGGTCCCCTGGAGAAGGGAATGGCAACCCACTCCTGTATTCTTGCCTGGAAAGTTCTATGGACAGAGGAGCTGTTGGGCTACAGTCCATGGGGTCATAAAGAGTTGGACATGACTGAGGGACTAACACTTTCATTTGTTAGGGAATTCTTCTAGAAAGAGTTAGCAGTCTTTTGGTCTGCATTAATACTGTTCTTTCCTCATGTGTAGGTAAAGAAATAGGTAAATGACAGCATCTCCAACCAGATGCTCAGGTCAAACCCTGGGGAGATTTCCTAGGCTTCTCCTTCCCGTGTAAGGTGTTATTGATATGACTTCTTTCGACCTATCCAGTCCTTGCCCTTTTTTCTTTCCTTCCACCATTGCAATGATTTAGACTTTCAGTTTAACTGAACTAAGGTTGTGTGTGTGCTCAGTCCTGCCCAACTCTTTGTGACCCTATGGACTATAGCCTGCCAGGAACCTCTGTCCATGAAAATTTACAGGCATGAATACTGGAGCAGGTTGCCATTTTCTACTCGAGGGGATCTTACTGACCCAGGGATCAAACTCATGTCCCTTACATCTCCTGCATTGGCAGGTGGATTCTTTACCACTCTGCCACCTGGAAAGCCCTAAATGCCTCCAGTCTTCACACTTCAGTGTTTTCACTGCCATCAAAGTAATATTTCTAAATGTGGATCATTTCACAGCACTTGATTAAAATCCTTAAACTGCTCCTCTTTACCTTTGGGAGAAAAAAAGCCAAATTTCTTAACATGGAATATGAGACCCTTCACGATCTGGCTTCTATAGAACTTTTGTCTTCCTCCTTCCTGCCTCCTATGTCATCCCCAAGCCCCCTCAAGTCACATACCCAATGCTCCAGCAAGAAATACTGGCAGAACTCACCACACTAGGCTCTAAGACCTTTCCATATTTGAACACAGCTGTTCCCTTTACTTAGAAACTTCTTCTCTTTATTCAAATAGTTAATAAAGATTCATCCTTCAAAAGTCAGCCTTGGTATCACCACCTTTGGGAAGCCTTGCCTGATTTACCTTAGCTGCCTCCACAACCTCATGCGGTTGTATCACCACAGTGATTACTACACTATAGGGCATTTACTGTCTCTCATGGGCATCCTCATGTATTTAATCTTTATCCCCAGCACACAGCACCATACTTGAGTATACCCTCAATGAATGTGTGCTGAGAAAATAAATGAATAACTGCGTAATCTTAACCCAGCATTTTCCAAACATTTTTTACAGAGTGGTTCTACCAACTCACTTATACTACCACCAAAAGTATCATTGGGTTTCTTATTATTCCATATTCTCACTATCACTTGATATTCTTAGACTTAAATTTAAAACATTGCATTGGGCCTGTGGTGGTATCTCATCCTAGTTTTTGTGTCTTTAATATGCTAATGTATATGGTTTTAAGACAAGCTTTTTCCCCCCAACATGTAATACTTATTAAGATTTTCTGAAAGAGAGAATGCAAAGGCCCTATAGTTAGACTTTTTCAAAGTATGGTGGGAAAGCCATTGACTCTGGAGCAAGATGCAGAACTGTAGTCAAGACCTTGGAATCAGAAGCAAAGTTGATCTCAGCCGTGGTTCTCAAATTTTTGTATTCACATGAAAACCCAGTGTCCTTGTTAGAATTGAACATTCTTGGGTTGTATCACCCAGAAATTTTGATTCAGTAGTTCAGAGATTGAGCCCTAATATCTACATTTTAAAATAAGTTTCTCAAGTGATTCTGATGCAGTTGACTTTCAGTCCACAGGATAAAAAGCACTGTTTAGAGAATAAAGTTTCTTCCTAGACAAGCACGTGTTGTTGTTGTTTTTGTTGTTGTTTAGTCACTTGGCACCCCACTCCAGTACTCTTGCCTGGAAAATCCCATGGAAGGAGGAGCCTGGTAGGCTACAGTCCACGGGGTCGCTAAGAGTCGGACATGACTGAGTGACTTCACTTTCACTTTTCCCTTTCATGCACTGGAGAAGGAAATGGCAACCCACTCCAGTATTCTTGCCTGGAGAATCCTAGGGACGGCGGAGCCTGGTGAGCTGCCATCTATGGGGTCGCACAGAGTCGGACACGACTGAAGCGACTTAGCAGTCACTAAGTCATGTCTGACTCTTTGTGACTCTGTTGGCTGTAGCCCACCAGGCTCCTTTGTCCATGGGATTTCCCAGGCAAGAATACTGGAGTGAGTTGCCATTTCCTTTTCAAAGGGATCTTCCTGACCCAGGGATCAAACCTGCATATCCTGCATTGGCAGGAGGATTCTTTACTGATGAACTACCAGGGAACAAAATTAAAATTCAGCCAACTTAGAGAACTTTAAAATATACCCTGCAATAAGCGAAAACCTCTGATTGTATTGCACAATCAAGAGTAATTATGGGGAAGTGGTATGGCAAAAGAGCATTGGTGTTGCTTTCAGAAGAGGTGGATTTGAGACACAGGGTGTGTCATCTTAGGCAAATCCCTTAACCTTCCTGAGTTTCCATTTCTCACCTAAAATTAGTATTACACCTATCCTACCAACCTTGCAAACCTGTGTAATGGTTAAAATGATAGAGTGGCAAGGCCCATACAAAAGTAAGATCTAATCATTGTTAAAGTAATGATGATTGTTTTTTATATATAATTTTATTTATGTATTTTACTATTTATTTTTGGCTGTGCTGGGTCTTCGTGGCTGTGCAGGCTTTTCTCTCACTGCAGCAAGCAGGGTCTACTCTTTGTTGCAGTGGTCAGGCTTCTCATTGAACTGGCTTCTCTTGTTGCAGAGCGCTAGGCTCTAGGACACACAGGCTTCAGTAGTTGTGACTTGTGGGCTCAGTAGTTGCAGTTGCTGTTAATCAGGTTCTAGAGCACAGGCTCAATAGTTATGGCACAAGGGCTTAGTTGCTCCACAGCATGTGGCATCTTCTAGGACCAGGGATCAAAATTGTGCCTCCTACATTGGCAGGTGGATTATTTACCGCTGAGCCTGGGTAATTAATGAGCCTGGTAATTCCAGGGAAGCAACCCTTCCTGAATTAAAGAAACAATATTTAGCCTCAGGGGCATTTGTTTCTTAGAATAACCTCAGCTGCTCTCTAGGAAAAGGAAAACTAAAAACATTTTAAGTTTGCAAAGAAAATCTTGAGTGACAAGACCAGGGATTCAAATCAATTTTGAGAAAAGACTTACTAACCCACGTCACTTTTTATCATACATTACTCAAATACCTTTCTCATTCTTTATTATAGTCCACAGAACAAGTGATTCCGACACACACCTAAATCTGAGCACCTCTGCTCTACTGCATTAGGTGTAATAGTGGGGGTGGTAATCGTTGTCTTTATCTTTTATTGTACTTATTTGATAAAAAGCTTTATTGAGGTATTATTCACATGCAATACAATTCACCAATCTAAACTGTACAATTCAATGGTTTGAGTATAATCACAGAGTTGTGCAGCTATCTCCACAATCAATTTTACATTTTCATCACCTAGAAAGAACTTCTCTGATAGCAATCATTCTCTGTTCTCCCTTCTTCTCAGCCATTGCCAAACACTAATCTACGGTCTGTATGGATTTTCCATTTAAGACCTTTCATTTAAAGGGAATCATATACATGTAGCCTTTTGTGATTGTCTTCTTTCACTTAGCAGATTTTCAAGGAGTACGCTCTGTTTTAAAATTATCAGTGTAACAACTATAGATATAGTTTAGAAATAAAAGACGAAAAAACCCATAATCCCATTCTAATAGTCATTATCATACTTTTATTTTTTCCCCTCTGTAGGTGAATTTTCATCTTATTGGAAAACAGATGGAGAGCGACCCTCGCTCCCACCACGACCCCACGAGCCCCGCCCCACCGGCCTCCCAGCCTCCCAGCCTCCCAAAGCCCGGCCCAAGGGGAGCCCTGGCAGGGAGGAAGAAGCGGCCCCGCCCCACCCCACCCCTACTCGCCGGCGCCTCGCTGACGTCACTGCTCCGGGACACAGACCCCCGCCCTCCTTCCCCGTCGCGGTTGCATTGACAGAACGCGATGGCGGCGTCCGGGTCTGCCGGAGTACCGGCGACCGTGTCGGGAAAGCAAGAGTTTTACCAACTTCTGAAGAACCTGATCAATCCAAGCTGTATGGTGCGGCGGCAGGCAGAGGAAATCTATGAAAATATCCCAGGTCTGTGTAAGACTACATTCCTCTTAGATGCCGTCAGAAATAGAAGAGCAGGTTATGAGGTGAGACAAATGGCTGCCGCCCTGCTACGACGGCTTTTGTCCTCTGGGTTTGAGGAAGTCTATCCAAATCTGCCTTCTGATGTTCAGAGGGACGTCAAGATTGAACTGATACTGGCTGTTAAGTTAGAAACACATGCTAGTATGAGGAAAAAACTTTGTGACATTTTTGCTGTGCTGGCCAGGAATTTGATAGATGAGGATGGCACTAACCACTGGCCTGAAGGTCTGAAGTTCCTTGTTGATTCAATCTACTCTAAAAATGTGGTTCTATGGGAAGTTGCACTTCACGTTTTTTGGCACTTTCCGGGGATTTTTGGGAACCAGGAGCGGCACGATTTGGATATCATCAAACGGTTGTTGGACCAGTGTATTCAAGATCAAGAACATCCAGCAATTAGGACATTATCTGCTAGAGCTGCAGCTGCATTTGTACTTGCTAATGAGAATAATATTGGTCTTTTCAAAGACTTTGCAGACTTGCTTCCTGGAATCTTACAGGCTGTGAATGATTCATGCTACCAGGATGATGATTCAGTGCTAGAATCCCTTGTCGAGATTGCTGATACTGTACCTAAATATTTGGGTCCTTATTTAGAAGATACTCTGCAACTGAGTCTCAAGTTATGTGGAGACTCTAGACTTAGTAATCTGCAACGCCAGCTGGCACTTGAAGTAATAGTGACCTTGTCTGAAACTGCCACCCCAATGTTGAAAAAACATACAAATATTATTGCGCAGGCAGTTCCTCATATATTAGCAATGATGGTTGATTTACAAGATGACGAGGACTGGGTAAATGCTGATGAAATGGAAGAAGATGATTTTGACAGCAATGCAGTTGCTGCTGAGAGTGCATTAGACAGACTGGCTTGTGGGCTCGGTGGAAAACTTGTTTTACCAATGACTAAGGAGCATATCATGCAGATGCTGCAGAGCCCTGACTGGAAATACCGACATGCTGGATTAATGGCCTTATCTGCTATTGGAGAAGGATGCCATCAGCAAATGGAATCAATTTTAGATGAAACAGTTAACTCTGTTTTGCTTTTTCTTCAGGATCCTCATCCAAGGGTGAGGGCTGCAGCCTGTACTACACTTGGACAGATGGCTACAGATTTTGCACCTAACTTCCAAAAGAAATTCCATGAAACTGTGATTGCAGCTCTGTTGCGTACTATGGAAAATCAAGGTAATCAGCGTGTACAGTCACATGCAGCTTCTGCACTTATTATTTTTATTGAAGACTGCCCCAAATCATTGCTGGTTCTTTATTTGGATAGTATGGTAAGAAATCTACATTCCATCTTGGTGATTAAACTTCAAGAGTTGATTCGAAATGGAACCAAGTTGGCCTTAGAACAGCTTGTGACAACCATTGCCTCAGTTGCAGATACAATAGAAGAAAAATTTGTACCATACTATGATATATTTATGCCCTCACTAAAGCATACTGTTGAGCTTGCTGTTCAAAAGGAACTCAAACTTCTGAAAGGAAAGACTATTGAATGCATTAGCCATGTTGGTCTTGCTGTTGGTAAGGAAAAATTTATGCAAGATGCATCAAATGTGATGCAGTTATTGTTGAAGACACAATCAGACTTAAATAATATGGAAGATGATGACCCTCAGACCTCTTACATGGTTTCAGCATGGGCTAGAATGTGTAAAATTCTTGGAAGTGATTTTCAGCAGTACCTTCCACTGGTTATTGAGCCTCTTATTAAGACTGCTTCAGCTAAACCTGACGTTGCTCTCTTAGACACACAAGACGTGGAGAATATGAGTGATGATGATGGATGGCAATTTGTAAATCTTGGAGACCAGCAAAGTTTTGGAATTAAAACTTCAGGACTTGAAGCAAAAGCAACTGCTTGCCAGATGTTGGTTTATTATGCTAAGGAGTTAAGAGAAGGATTTGTGGACTATACAGAGCAAGTTGTAAAACTGATGGTTCCTTTACTGAAGTTTTATTTCCATGACAATGTTCGAGTGGCAGCTGCAGAGTCCTTGCCTTTTCTCCTGGAATGTGCAAGAATACGTGGGCCAGAGTATCTTGCACAGATGTGGCAATTCATATGTGATCCCTTAATCAAGGCTATTGGAACCGAACCTGATACAGATGTACTCTCAGAAATAATGAATTCTTTTGCAAAATCCATTGAAGTAATGGGAGACGGGTGCCTTAATGATGAACACTTGGAAGAACTGGGAGAAATACTGAAAGCAAAACTTGAAGGGCACTTTAAAAACCAAGAACTAAGACAGGTTAAAAGACAGGAAGAAAACTATGATCAACAGGTTGAAATGTCTCTGCAAGATGAGGATGAATGTGATGTTTATATTCTGACCAAAGTATCAGATATTTTGCACTCATTATTTAGTACTTACAAGGAAAAGATTTTACCGTGGTTTGAACAGCTACTTCCATTAATTGTAAATCTAATTTGTTCTAATAGGCCATGGCCAGACAGACAGTGGGGATTGTGCATATTTGATGATATCATAGAGCACTGCAGTCCAACCTCATTTAAATATGTTGAATATTTTCGGTGGCCAATGCTACTAAATATGCGAGACAACAACCCTGAAGTCAGGCAAGCTGCTGCTTATGGCCTGGGTGTTATGGCACAGTTTGGTGGAGATGATTATCGTTCTTTATGTTCAGAAGCTGTTCCGCTGCTGGTAAAAGTTATTAAGTGTGCAAATTCCAAAACCAAAAAAAATGTTATTGCTACAGAGAACTGTATCTCAGCAGTAGGGAAGATTTTGAGGTTTAAGCCTAACTGTGTAAATGTAGATGAAGTTCTTCCACACTGGTTGTCATGGCTTCCACTGCATGAGGATAAAGAGGAAGCTATTCAGACTTTGAGTTTTCTCTGTGACTTAATTGAAAGTAACCACCCAGTTGTACTTGGTCCAAATAATTCCAATCTTCCAAAAATAATTAGTATAATTGCAGAAGGAAAAATTAATGAGACTATTAACTATGAAGATCCTTGTGCCAAACGCCTAGCTAATGTTGTACGTCAGGTACAGACTTGTGAAGAATTATGGTTGGAATGCATTTCCCATCTTGATGATGAGCAGCAGGAAGCCTTACAGGAATTGCTAAATTTTGCTTGAAGCACTTTAATATTACTTGAATATCATCCCCCATAAAAGTAACTCCAAATAAGTGTTGTGAGTGGATTCCATTATGATTGAGAGATATGTTCTTTCCCTGCTAAGCAGTTTATATTCCTTCCCAGTGTTTCTCCATGATTAGTCAGTGTTATACCCTCTGTTTACCTTGCATGTTTTATCAAATACAGACCTTGGTGATAACCTGTGCTTCTGTTGTCTTAAAATGTTTGTCACCTTTCCTCTATTTGATGTGAAGTATGTACATTGTTGCTATTTGTCTAAATTCCTGATGCTGGACAAGCAGTGTGCTTGGTGTCAGGGTGTCCTGCTGCCTAACACAAGATGTTAAGAGTGCACAAATGGGACAGAAGAACTTCCAGGACAAACTCTTTGGAATTGTGAGTGAAGAATATAGTGGCAGGCTTATTCCTCCTTTATGATACTCCTAGTTTTCATAGTAATGGGAGGATGCTGGTATTAGAAAAGAGTTTTGAGATACTGCAGTGGATGTGGGGAGTTTTCTCCATAATACATAAGAACTTTTTAATAATGTCCTCCTGAGGCTGAGACATATCCATATTCTAGTTCCCAAAGTGTCCAGCTGATAGTTAAGAGAACTTTAAAATCTCAGCCAGATCAGTCTGTCTTTCTTAACTTATCCAGTACTCTTAGGACCACAGTTACTGTAAAGGGTATCCTGGTACATCTAACATTGGTAGCATATAACATACTGTAATACAGTATTTGACAAAGAGTAAATGATTATTTGTGGGAGTCAATCACTGTTACGTGTTTGAGCAGAATATTGCATTGTGTATGTATGCCATTTTTCCCTGCAAAGCAGTTCAACAAGAGAAGCCCTAATTCAAAATGGGGCTTAAATAGATTTCTATTTAGAAGAAACTCTTAGTTGTATAGTAGCATTAAAGAGAATTCAATTGTGATCAAGGAAGGGAAGCAAAATTAATCTTTAAACATGAAAAAGAAAACAGCTTTGAGACAACCAGTCATTTAGCAGTAAGTGTAGATTCTAAAAAAGCAGTTCTATAAATCTGGGGTTACTTATATTAATTACACTGTTGGTCTTTAATCTCAGGCTTTTTATAGGGTAGAAAAAAAAGGTTTCTACTCAGCAA
This sequence comes from Giraffa tippelskirchi, assembly GCF_054371585.1. Taxonomy (NCBI): domain Eukaryota; kingdom Metazoa; phylum Chordata; class Mammalia; order Artiodactyla; family Giraffidae; genus Giraffa; species Giraffa tippelskirchi. The sequence goes on from NC_137275.1 coordinate 157,626,806, forward strand.
ATTATTGATCCAAAATTTAAGAACAAATACATCTGTCATGGATTTCCTGGGGCTGTCATGAGTACTGTGTATGTAAAATATTTAGTGAGTATTTAAGACCTAGTAAGTGCTTAATAAATGGTAGCTGTTACTGCTGTTGGTGTTTGTACCTCTTCTGTGTTCTTTTTTATGGTCTGGAATTCCTTTTACATTAAAATCTCCCTGTTTCCCCTCCTACCAGTTCATAAGCAGGCCATCTAGGCCACTGTGGACAGAGATACAAAGTTGAGATTTTAAGTATGCAATTCCTATACATTCCCTGCAATTATTTATTGTTAATGAGGGGAAAAAAAGAAAAGGACATTGGTTGGGGTTTAGTCATAATTTTAATAAGATTAAATTTAAAAGTATAGAAGAATAAATAGAAAAACCCCACCACAAAGTATTAACAGAGGTTTTCTATGGATGGTGGGATTGAAAGGCAGTTTTTCTTCTCATTTATCTTTATTTTCTAAAAGTTCAAGGACCTGATTCTACTTTCATAATAGTTAAGATCGAAGTTAATTGGCCTCTCAGTGACATGTAGCTAAGTTTCCTTCTACTCATCCAGGCGTCTTTATTAATATTCCTTATTTAAGAAGCCTTTGATAAATATTTCTACCAATTCCATATATTCTTGTGCATGAAAAATTGGAAAACCTACCATATGACTTGGAATTAGGCACCTGGAGAATTTTGAAGACAAACCTAGATTTGAATTTTGGCAAGCTGCTTTTTTAACCTAAACAGTTTTCCATCAGTGAAATAAGCGTAAGGCCTACCTCATGGGATTGTGAGAATTAAAGAAGGTAATGAATACAAAGTGATCAGTGTCACAGGGTTAAATAAATGCAAGCTAATATTATCTGAGAGTCATGAAATATGGTTGGTGGCTAAAGAGAAGGAGTGCTATCTGATGGGATGGATCCAGATTTTTGGGCTTTCTCAAAGGAAATGAGAGATGTCCAGTCAGACACATTTTTGGTTGCCAGTCCCTGAAGTGAGACTGGTCTGCCTTTGTTCCTGATTTAAGGTACATCTATAGACCTGAGTTCGATTCCTTGGTTGGGAAGAAGGGAAAGGCTACCCACTCCAGTATTCTGGCCTGGAGAATTCCATGGACTGTATAGTCCATGGGGTCCCAAAGAGTCCACAGGGCTGAGCGACTTTCACTCATGGGCTCTAAGGAGAGAGAATGCTGTAAATGCCTAATAAATTACAAATGTCTGATGAGGTAAGAGGAGATCTAGATAAACTAGATGATGGATGTGTGTTTGTGTGTGGGGGGTTGTCAATACCCTAAAACCTTAAAAGTGTCCCCATTTAACTCTTACCTAAGACTGCTATCTAACATACTGGACCACCCCCCCACCAAAAAAAAAGAAAAAGCTTTTTAGTTTCGAATTTTATCAGTGCTTTAAAGGTACGCACTGATGGGAAGTAAAACAGTCTTAAGAGTTAATATATCCCATTCATTTTTTAAAATGTTTACTTTCTAAAATTTTGATTTTGTATTCAAGTAATTCCACGTTTCAAGCAAGAGGGTCCTGTGTAAGCAGAAAAAGGAGTATGTGCATCTTCGAAAAAGAACGTGAGAAAATAGTAATATCTGCATTAAGGAACCGTTAGTTCCTTTTTCCTCATTTTTGAGCAGTATGTCAACTAATGGAATGATAAGCTCACTTCTTAGACATTCCCTAAACACAATTTTAAAATGTGGTGAGATTAAAAGGTCATGCTAACGGCTGTTTAATGCTGCAGTTTAGATTTGAAATATTTGAAGACTAAGTCCCAAAGACTTTAAAATGAGGTTCCATTCCCTTCCTTTACTCTTAGCAGATATCAAAAATTGAGAAGGTGGGGATGTTTTTTCACTTTAACGGAAAACATGGGATTAACTTCCAAAATAGGAACTGATGTTAGAAATTCGAGTTCTACACATCATCTTTTTCTTTTGCATGTGAACATATGTTCCAATTGGTCGAGTCCTTGAACCTTTCTAAACTTTACAATATTTCAATTCTACGTTGAAAAACCAGCAGTCACAAGGTGTGTGTGGGGGGGGTGTGCAAAGGGAAATTTTTTACAATAGGATAGGATTTAGATTCTATGTCTACTTACAATTCACTTTCCATCAACGAAAGTTGTCTAGCAAGCGCCTGCAGGATTAATTTTAGCTTTTAGCGCTAATATGGGTCTCGCGGAACAAATACCCTCTTGGCACAGCCCGCTTCTAAAACCCTTTCAGCCTCCCACTCAGGAGGTGGCGAGCAAAGCCCCGCGGCCGCTTCGCTTTTCTCTTCACTCCGCCCCTTCCAGTTGGCTACAAGCTGATGACATCATTGCTCCGCGCAACCTACCAGGCCTCAGGGCCTGAAGCTGAGACGAAGTCCTGGCTTTCACGTAGCGGTACGTGAAGTGGGGGGTGGTGGTGTTCTACTACGCATGCTCACCGTCGACGGCGACGGTGCCTCTTTCTTTGCTTCTTTCCACAGCTCGCCCCAACCTGGAGAGCCCGGGCGGGGGGGGAGGGGGAAGGGGGCTGAGTGCCCTCCCCCTTCTCTCCCGGCCCCTCCTCTTCCCCCCGCCCAGTAGGGCTTCTAACTGACAGTTGTCGCCAGGCCCCGTCCGCGCGCCGCCTCCTCCTGCCTGGGTCCCCCGCAGGTAGAGAGGGGCGGGAGGGGGTGTGAGGGAGAGGAGGAGGAGCCCGAGCCGCGGTGGCCCAGCGTTTCGGCGCCCTCCGGGGAGGCTAGAGAAGAAGCCCACTTTTCTCCTCGCCCCCTCCCTGCCTTCAAGCCGGCCCGGGAGGGGGTGGGGCGCGGAGGCCAAGCCAGGCCTGGCGGGTTAAGAGCGGCCGGGCGGGGCGCTGAGGGGTGAGGCAGGCTAGGGCCGGGAGCGCGCGCCGCCGCCGGGGGGAGGGGAGAGGAGGGCACCTAGGCTCTCCTCTTCTCTCCCCCCTCCCCCGCGCCCCATGTAACCCCGCCCCTCTGGCGGCAAGCTCGAGACCCCCGCGCGCACCGAGCCGAGCCGGCGGCTGAGGAGAGCGAGGCCCGATGCGGCTGAGGCTGCGCGACGCCCCTGAGCCCTGAGGAAGCGGTCCGCGCTCACGCGTGCCCCGGCGCCTCGAGCGGCCCCTGCACACCGCCCAAGCTGGGCCTGCCGGAGGCATGAGCGTGCCTGGGAAGCCGGGGGAGATGAGGCCGGCCGGAGAAGAGGAGCGGCCGCCACCGGCAGCTGAGGAAGAGGACGACGACGAGTTGGTGGCAGCGGCCCCGGCCTCACGGCCGGCCCGAAGGAGTGCCTCCGCGAGGGAGGACGCGGACGACGACGAAGAAGAGGAGGCGATGGTGGTCGGGGGCGGTGGCTGCAAGGAGCAGGAGCTGACCTACGAGCTGCAGCAGGGCTACCGTATCCTGGGCGAGTTCCTGCAGGAGAAGCACCGAGGCCTCACCGCCCCGTTCCTCCAGCCCTTGGGGGGCGTTGCCACCAGGGAAGAGGAGGCGGCCGAGGGGCCGCGCGGCGGAGGCCGGGGCAGTCGCGCCCTCCCACAGCAGCCCGGTCAGGGCCTGTGTCTGCTGAAGATGGAGGAGAAGTTCGCCAGCGGCCAGTACGGGGGCATCACCGAGTTCGTGGCGGACTTCAGGTTGATGCTGGAGACGTGCTACCGCCAGCATGGAGTGGACCACTGGATCTCCAAACAGGGCCAGAAGCTGGAGATGATGCTGGAGCAGAAGTTGGCGCTTCTTTCTCGGTAAGTGAGCCCAGTTCCCGGCGGGACTGACGGACTGACACAAACACACCCTCGCACGTGTCCGAGGATGGGTTGGGCCAGGGGCCGGGGGGCGTCGCTGATAGGTGCTGAGTCAGAGCCCCGGGAGGAGGAGCAGTGCTGGGCGGGGGCCCGCAGGGGTGTGGTGGGTGTGGGCCGAAAGAACCCCACGCCCAGACGGAAAAGAACCCGAGGAGAAAGCCGAGAACCGAGCGCTGAAGAGCAGGTAAAGTTTGTGGAAGTAAAGTGAAAAGGTCCCCGTAGGAAGAATTACAGGAGTAGGGAGAGGAAAAGTTTTAGTGGGATGGAAGTTGGCCTTGCAACTTTTATTAGACAATTTTGGCAAGAAAATTTTAAACGTTTTTGGAATGAAATATCATTAGAAATTTATTTTGGCTCTTGTAAAAGGTGGTTTCAAACTTAAGGTTATATCGTTTTACTACTCAGCTCGGTCATCGGAAATGTATAGTGTTATTAAATGGTTAACAGTTCCTGTGGCATATTCTTGGTTTTTTCTCTCAGCCTCATCTGAGAGGACTGAATTTTTGTATCAACACAAAAATTTTAATACGCTTAGGATGTTAGTGTTTATTCTCCCAGAAGTCATAGGCAAGTCAGGTGGCTCAACTCTCTCGGTACATTCTAGGTGAGTGGGTGTGCTTAGTCGCTCAGTCGTGTCCGACTCTTTGCGACCCTATCGACTGTACCCCGCCAGGTCCTCTGTCCATGGGGATTCTCCAGGCAAGAATACTGGAGTGGGTTGCCATGCCCTCCTCACACTCTAGGTATACTCCACCCGTATGTCTACTCAATTATTTTTACTTTGTAAGAAGTGATAATGTAACACAGGAGGCTACCAAAATAAACATATTAATTTATAATTCTGTGATTGATAGGAGCCAATTGAATTTCTGTAGCGGAAATTCGTCAGGAATAAAAAAGTAATTGAAAGTTGTTGGAAATTGTGGTTGAAGTGATCCAGTTGTTTGACCCTGACCCTTTACTAGTGGAAGTGAACTTGCAAGTCACTTACCTTTTTGGCCTCAGTTTCCTCATCTATAAAATGAGGATAATGACAGTACCTAATTAATGGGGTTGCTGTTTATTAAATGCATTAATAAATGTAAAGTCGAATGTGCCAGTCCCATATAGTTAGCTCAAGATAAGTTTTAACCATTGTAATACTAATAGTGGTAGTTGAATAAATTGAATATTCTCATATCTGAAACTGAGACGTGTGTGAGGGCTTTTATCCAAAAGCTCCTGAAAAGTTATGTTAACTTTTCTGTCCTTGATTTATAATTGTAATTTTAAAATAATCTAATCTGTCTCTGGCTTCCAATTATGCTGTTTTCGAGACTACCAGTGACTTCTTTCACTGAAAACAATGGTTAACTTAGTGCTTGACTCATTAGGGTGGCTCTGTTTAAACTAAGGAACCTCTTCTTGAATCTTTTCTTAATACTGAATTATTTGGTAATAGAATAATTCACAAATTTGTATATTACTTTTAATACTTTATTTAGTGGCGTTTTATTTGTGTAGTGTGTTTGTTACCCTTGTCCTCACAGTGTTTTATAGTTACGGCTCACATAAGAAACAGTCCATTCACATTATTTTTAAGTAGTAAAATATATTCCAAGTTGATGTCACAAGATTTTAGATGTGGAAGAAGCCATAGAGTTTATCTAGTCCAAGCATCTAGTTTTACAGATTAGAAACAGGAATTTAGAATGAGGCTAGATAATGACTGCATGAAAGTCCTAAGAAGTTGCAAATAGGTTTGAATACAGGTGTTTCCAGAACCGTTGTGTGTGTAAGTATTTAAGTCCTGCAAAAGAGCAGGGAGACCGTTTCTCTTTTACATAAAGATTAATTTCTGAATGTTTTGAATCATTCCTAATGACTAATGTTCAAAATACTGTATTACCATATCATCTAATAGCATCCATACTTAAAACATTCTTTTGTTTATAAACACAATAATGTATTTCTGATGTTCTTAGTCCAGGAGAGATAAAATTCTTGCAGTTTAGTAGTAAATAGTAACATGATGATCTCAAAGAGGTAATTAAAGCTTTTTGAGTCCCTCACTTTTTTTGTATTTGATATGTACAAACATTTTGTAAATAATAGGCTTGACAAACCACAGTTGTAGATCTAGGAAATCATTTCCTTTTCTGTACTAGCCTAAAATCCGAGTCGTTACTAAATAAATGCTTTGAGTGAGCACCACTTCAAGAAAAGCATAGATTGTAACTTTGGTATGCAATTAGGATATTTAGATGCTCCAGAACAATACTCTATAGATTGTCCACGTGAGTATGATTTTCAGCAAATAGATGATTCAAGATACCTTATTTCTAAATAAGTGGTGTATCATATTTTAGTAATAAAAAACACTTAGATATTTGTTCTCTTTTGTCTTCTCATATGTATTTGTAAGATACTGAATTAACCCTTATTTTCAAATTTAAGGAGAATTTTACAGCTGCTTCATATATTACTGAGCAAGAAATGAGGTACATCAGACAGAGAGGGTGTCCCATTATTGCAGAGCAGTCTGGTGGCATGTACCTTGGGCAGATTGTATAACTTGAATCTCAGTGTTTTCATCTGAGCTGTGAAAGTATTGATTGCACAAATGTGTATCTGTCAGAACTAGACATTCAGATATCAGAAGAGAGGTTTTCTACTCTTTTAAGTGATATATAGTTGAGTAGGGAAAAAGACACTTAAAAAGATTGATGATGCTACAATATAATGGAGTTAAAAGGTATAGAGAAGTTTATACTTGAACTATTTCTTAAAGAAGTTGCAGATTGCTTCTGGATTTTCTTAGAGGGTTTGAGAGAGACGTTCCAGAATATTGAACTACAGGAAATGCAAGGCATGGGATAACAAGGTGTTTCTGGGAACTACAGGTACTTCCTATGGCTACAGTATGGTCTCCAGGGTAGTGTCTGCTTTTCAGCAGGTATGCAGGATGATCAGCTGGGGAGAAGGAAGAAAATGTTACAACTTTAGTATATTTTATTTTTATTTTATCCTGTTAACATTTCTAAGTTTTTTGGTTTGCGTCTTGTGTTTATGATAGTACTACGTGTATATGATCTACAAATGACATTTTACCATATGTAATTATATTAGTAATATATAACAATATGTTTTATACATATAATATTTGTGATAGAACTACGACTAAGACTAGCATATCTAGTCTCACAGTTACATATTTTAGAAAGGATCTCATTCATGTATTTGAGACAACTGAGGGCTTCCCAGGTGGCGCTAGTGGCAAAGAATCCACCTGCCAATGCCGGAGACGCCAGAGATACGGTTGAATCCCTGGGCTGGGAAGATCCTCTGGAGTAGGAAATGGCAACCCACTCCAGTGTTCTTGCCTGGAAAATCCAATAGATAGAGGAGCCTGGTGGGCTACAGTCCATGGGGTCACAGAGAGTCAGACTTAACTGAACACGCTTTTTAAAAAATAATCATTGAATGAAGCCCACACACCCACGAGGGAAGTAGCAATTAGCATTAAGGAATAGGGAGAAAATCATCTAATAAGTGGAAAGGAATAGAAAATACGTAATAGGAAGTTATGCCTAATAAGAATTTTTGCCTCTTCTGAATTTTAAAGTATATTTTTGAATGCTTTTAAATTTTAAAATATTTTTGAAAGCTTTGAGAATATTACTATGTAGTTTTAATAAGTTGTAATTACAGAATAGGCATCACCAGTGACCCCAACAGAGCTGAACTTGAAGTTTTAGTTTTGGCCATTTAAAATAATATTTTGGTGAAAATAAGCTTGAACATGATATATCTTTGTTGATTTCTGAGTTAAGTTGCTGTGAAAGAGAGGCACATATAATGGGTTATTAAAAAAAAAAGGCTTTCTTAAAATACAGGTAAAGATAACTTAGTTTTGTAATTGCTTTTTAGTCAGGCATGAAAATACAAAAGCATCATTATGAAGCCTCAGAAGTTTAAAAACAGAGGTTTCCAAGTACAAGTAGTAATTGAACTACATATGGATTTTGTGCATTGATTTTAATCTCTTTCTTAGTTAAATTTGAAATTTGTTGGCTTGCTTATTCTCAACTCAGATCAAAACCCAGAAATTAACTGGGGATTTTAACAAGGTGTTTCTTATTCCCTAGTAGTTCAACTCCCACTGGACTGTGTAATTCTATCTTTTTTATGTAAATCTTTAAAAATTGAGTATCTTTGGTAATAGAATCTGGATTTACTTCTTGTTCAGAATTATAGAATGTTAGTGCTTGATACGCCATGTAGTTTTATTTATTATACTTGCCTTTCTTTAAAAAAAGTGCTATTTAAGAAGATTCAGAAAATGTTTTAAGTGCAGTGATGAACGACAGTGGAAGGATTTCAACTAATAAGACAGTTTTTGAGCTCCTGCTTTGTTCTGTGACTTAAGGGACGGTTCTTGGCGCAAGAGGTTTACGTACACAGTTATGGTAAAGGGTTAAAATATGTTAAAACTGATTTTCGGACTTGATTCATTGTCAAAACACCTGGAAGTCATGGGACTGTTTACAGTGAATCCTGAGATATCGATATATTTAGTTGTATGATTTTTTGCTAGAAGATACAAAAGACTTACAAAAAAATACAAAAAAATTATGGGAGGAAACCCTTAATGATGAGATTCTGCCTTGCACTTCAGATTTTTCTCCCTACAAAATGGGAAAACATAATCATTTTTGGATTTTTGGTGGTATATGTTGATTTTGATGCAGTTGGAAATCTGCATCTAACTTGACCCTGTGTAGACCCTCCATATACTTTATTGTTGTTCTGTCGCTCAGTCATATCTGACTCTTTGGGACCCCATCGATTGCAGCACGCCAGGCTTCCCTGTCCTTCACCGTCTTCCGAAGTTTGCTCAAACTGATGTCCATTGAGTCAGTGATGCCATGCAACCATCCCTTCCTCTGTTGTCCCCTTTTTCTCCTGCCCTCAATCTTTCTTAGCATCAGGGTCTTTTCCAGTGAGTTGGCTCTTCTCATCAGGTGGCTGTAGTATTGGAGCTTCAGCTTCAGCATCAGTCCTTCCAATGAGTATTCAGGGTTGATTTCCTTTAGGATTGATTGGTTTGATCTCCTTGTAGTCCAAGGGACTCTTAGGAGTCTTCTCCAACATCACAGTTCAAATGCATGTACTTGCTGCTGCTGCTGCTGCTAAGTCACATCAGTTGTGTCCGACTCTGTGCGACCCCATAGACGGCAGCCCACCAGGCTCCTCCGTCCCTGGGATTCTCCAGGCAAGAATACTGGAGTGGGTTGCCATTTCCTCCGGTGCATGAAAGTGAAAAGTGAAAGTGAAGTCGCTCAGCCATGTCCAACTCTTTGCGACCCCATGGGCTGCAGCCTACCAGGCTCCTCCGTCCATGGGGTTTCCCAGGCAGGAGTACTGGAGTGGGGTGCCATTGCTTTCTCCGCATGTACTTGGTTCCTCCCTATCCGGGGTTCTGAATCTGCAGATTCAACCAGCTGAATCCAACAGAAGACTGTGTAGTGCTGTAGTATTTACTGTTGAAAAAGATCTGTTTTTAAGTGGACTCAAGCAGTTAAAGCATCTGTTGTTCAAGGATTAACTATATATTCTAAGGGTGCATTCTTTGAGGACTACTGTGATGAGCTTTATTATAGAGTTTTATGAAAGTACAGAGGAGGGATCAACTACTCGAAGGAGGTATTGAAAAAAATACTTTATTAGATTTTATTTTAGAGGTCATAATTTTGAAAGGTGAGTAGACTATTGACAGGTGAAGTTGAAGAGTTCATGAAACAATTATTTGACCTATCCTATGATGGGTAGTTTGTGAACCCCTGTGGTTACAATGATAAACATGACTTTATCCCTTATTTCAAGGTGGTAGGTAAACAAACAGTTATATGTATGGAGGCAGGAGAGGGCATATTGCAGAGGAGTGGTTTATATCCAGTGGTTGGTTACTGTATCGAATGATGAGAGCCTGTAGTGGCAGATAAGTCTAGAAAGATAAGCTGGGACTAATTATGGAGGATTCGTTCAAAAAGACCCTGATGCTGGGAAAGATTGATGGCAAAAGGAGAGGGGGATCACAGAGGGTGAGATGGTTAGATAGTATCACCGACTCAATGGGCAAGAATTTGAGCAAATTCAGGGAGATAGTGAAGGACAGGGAAGCCTGGTGTGCTGCAGTCCATGGGGTCACAAAGAGTCAGACACAACTTAGTGACTGAACAACAACAGTACTCGCAGAGGACCTTGGTTGCTTGCTAAGGAATTTGTAATGTAGGCAGTATGGATTCATCACAGTTTTTAGCTAAGGGAGTGACATGATTGTACTACTATTTTGAGGTTTGAAGGCTAAAATGGAAGAAGATAGAATGAAGGAAACCTATTAAAAGGCTCTTGAGTTAATACCATCAAGAAATAATAAGCAGTAGAAATAAATAGGCGGATAAAGCTATAAGAGAAGTAAATTCCACAAGTAAAAGTAGTACAGTAGCAAGCTACTGGATGCGGGTGTGATGGAGAAGATGATGTCCAAAATATGAATAAATTTGTGCCCAAGTGATTGTGATGCTGAGGGAATGTGAAAGGAGGCATGCATTTGAAGATACATAGCTGAGAATTATTAGAAGGCTGAATATGGAGCTCAGCAGAGTGACTTGTGCTAGATTAGAGGTGTTTAACTAGGAATTAACCTGCAAAAGGAGAATAGTTGAAGAAATGGGAGGGAATAAGATTGCCCAAGATAGAGTCCAGTAAAAATACAAGGGGATCCAAGATAGAACCTTGTGTAAGGATTTGTCTTCAATTTGGAAAGATTAGAAAAATATGATTAAAGTGTGTATAATGTATATTAAAAGTTGAAATGCTTAATTGAGAAAAGGCAGTTAATGAAGCTTCAGAGAGTTTATTCTGGAATAAATAAGGCCTTCCCTGGTCTCTCAGTGGTAAAGAATCTGCCTGCCAGTGCAGGATAACACAAGTTCAGTCCCTGGTCCAGGAAGATCCCACATGCCATGAAGCAGCTAATAAGCCTGTGCACCAAAAAAAAAAACGTTGTGGGATAAATGAAAGGTATCAGTTGAAATACAATAAAGTTACAGGCTTTAGTATTTTAGGAGATTTTGTTCCATTTGAAAATGATTTAGATCTAATACAGTAAAAAAATGCTCTAATAGACTGTAAGGTGTTTTGCCTCAAAGTTTGTTTCTCATTGTATTTGTGCCCTTGTAATTATGTTTATTTCTAAGAAAAATAATTAGAGCAAGGAAAAGAAATCATGTTTTTGGAGAGAATTATGTTCTTTTTGTATTTGTGTTTTAGCTCTCAAATGATCTCTAGGTTCTCTCCACAAGAGTAGAGAACAAATAATAGCTGTTTTCATTTCCAAGGAACTTCCACAATAATATGAATCTTTAAAATGTATTTTAAATTACTTGAAGAGGTTGTTCTTCTTTTTTAATGGGAAGCACTAATAAACCCCAGTGGTGGTATTATCTGATAACCAAGCCCTTTGTTACATCATCTTCCACTTGGGACCAGTGAATGTTCCACAGTTAATTGTGCTTAAAATCAAGATGTTAAATATATACACTTTGAAAAAAAAGACTTATGAAAACCAATAAAGTGTTAATAGTGGTTATTCATTTTACTTTTAAAATTTTCTATGTGTCAGACTTTCTGTGATAAGCACATTACTTTTATAGTTAATAAAAGATTATATTTAAAGGAAATTAGAATCTACAGCTTTGAAAAAGAATTGGGTTAAAAATATGTATCATCAAAGTTGTAAGACAGTACAGTCATGTTAGATACTGTAACTGGGTGGTGTAACTGTGGGTGATTGATTTTCCTGTCCACTTTGTACTTTTTTTTTTTTATAATATGTGCGTGCGTGCTAAGTTGCTTCAGTCATGTCTAACTCTGCAATCCCATGGACTGTTGCCCCCCAGGCTCCTCTGTCCATGGAATTCTCCAGGCAAGAATACTGGAGTGGGTTGCCATGCCCTCCTCCAGGAGATCTTCTGGACCCAGGGATCAAACTTGTGTCTTTTACGTCTCCTGCACTGGCAGGCGGGTTATTTTACCACTAGCACCACCTGGGAATCCCTGATCATGTGTTATTGTTGTTACTTTTTATAATATCATTCAAAATATAAAATCTTCGGATTTTGTAGGTGCAGTTTGAAATGCTTGAAAATAGCTAGTACTAAGAACTCATTTCAAGCTTTCATATTTAAAGCTTTTGAGTAGAGCCATCTGAATGTACTTTCAGACAAAAATAACTCTTCCGATAGCTTGTTTTATATCTCAGTGGTAGTATATCTGGAAATTCAGGCTTGTTCATTTCTCTCTAGGCATCCCTCTAAAAGATTAAAAAAGATGAGAATACAGATTGAGATAAACTAGTTTAAGGTAAAACTATTTACCTCTTGTTATACTGGTAAGTACTACTTTACTAATACTGCTCTGTTGTGGAAGTTTAAGCCTTCTAAGTTAGAATCAGTGAAAAAAACTTTGTCAAGATATAATTGCAGAAAGTATTTGAACTGACTGTTTAGCACATAAAGTGTTTTGGAGAGCTTCTCTTTCCAAAAGATATCCCCCTTTCTCCTTCAGATATGTCTCATCTGCTAGACATAAGGTTTCTTTCAAACAGTAACATGCCGGTTTATAATTACTACAGTTTAAGTTTGCAAAAGCTTTAAAGGTAAATAGTTTTGTTTCACTTCTACAATTTATACTAGCCTAGTACATTGACTTTTATGGTAATGATGTATGTACATTTTCAGTTTTTTAAGGTTGAAATTAGAAAGAAGATCTCTTACAAAATGTGCATGTAGGTAGAATATTGGAATTACTTTCCCTGTGGCATTTCCTGCTTTATGTTCTTAAACTTGTTTTCAAATTCAGTGGTAGCTTACTTAACAAATTCAGCAAGGTATACCAAGATTCTGCTAAATATATAACTCCTAGTGAATTCAGGGTCTGTTCTTATGTCTTCATAACATAAGAACAAATCCATTTCATTTGGCACTGAGGAGAGAAACAGATCATCTCAAAAACTTATATTACACAGAAGCGTTTCCCCGTAGACATAAATGTGGATTGTTTTCATGTTCGCCCACGAGCCCAATTTTTAACATGTGAGTTACTAAAATTGGAAGATAAAAATATTGAAATATCAGTACACAAAATAGAAGGCATATTTTATATCTATCTTCAAATTCTTGTGCTTGAGAAAAAGCAGATTTAAATTTGACTCTTCCCACAGATAAGCTCATTTTCTGTCTCCCTCACTTTCTACTCTGTTGCTACCTTATATGCAAGCCTTTCCCTCTGTCTGGTCAGTCTCTATCCTTAACCTTCTTTGTCTTCCTTCATAGCATTTATTGCAACCTAATATATAATATGATTTAATTATATATCTTTTTCTCCTGTCTCACTAGAATATAAAATCTATGCAGGCAGGGACTTTTTCTGCTTGGCTTGTTACTATTGACTTCTATAAGTGTTGATTAAAAATTAAGTAGTAGGTAGCTATAAGTTGTACTGGTCATTTTAAAAGGTTTTGGGGCTGTGCCTCTCAGAGTATTTCCTAAATCACCAGCATTAGAATTGTGTTAAAGGCAGAGACCTTGTCCCCAGAATAGCATACTTTAATCTGTTAACCCAGTATCTCTGGGTGGGGATAAGGCAGCTACATTTTTAATAAACTGCTAAATGATTTTTATGGAAAATAAAGTTCCAGAACTAATACTTCAGGATATAGTAGTAACACTGTTTCATGATTGATTTCACCTCAGAATTTAAAATTTCTTTCATTGAAATTTTTTTTTTTTAATCACTGCTTTTACACTTGTCAGCCTTTAGTCAGAATGAAGGGAAGGTAGGAGAGAATTAAGAAGCAGATTTCATATAGTCATGTGTTCTGGTGAAATACGTACAGCTTGAAGAAGTAGTAACAAGTGAGGGATAGTGTTGGGGGAGGGGCAGGGACACATGATACTAGGTGTTTGCATTTCTATTCCTTTGAAAAAGAATGGAGAGACCTTGAAAGTCACATGTGTTATCATAGAATATTACACAGAGCAATCTCTAGAATTAAAATATTCTATGAGTAATTGCTGTTACATAGGGCTAATGTGTTAAATAGTATCAGAATTTTTAAAAGCCTGAAATTAAAGATCCAAGATTCTATTCCTGTCACTTAAGGACAGGAATAGAATATGCATTTAAGCCTATTTGCATGATCTTACATCATAAATCAGCTGTGGATAATAATGGTATTCTTTGTGTTTCTTATTTGATTTTGGGGAGCAATGAAAAGAGATCTAGGTTAGCTCTCATAGCTTTGCTCTGCACTATATCAGGCAAAGTAATGTACTGGTTGACCTCATAGTCTTTTGTTTTTTAAATTTTGTATTTCTCTTTTATAGTTCAGTTTGAGTTCTAAGCCTTTATAATATTTAAAAATTTTAATTAGAGTTCTAAAACATCCCTACTCATACTGTATGCAAAAGTGTGTGTGAGAGTGTGGACTGGTGCCTACATTTTATCTAGGGAGAGGGTACAAAACTTTTTCTTAGGTCAGCAGCAGAGCACAGACCCAAAAAAGTTAAGAACTGTAATTTTAAGACACAGAATTAACAAACATTCAATAAGTTATGATGATGTTTGGTTAAAGTAGAGAAAATTCCAATTAAATGAAGGAAGAATTAGGCTTTTAACAGAAATAACAGAATTTGAACAGTACCTGAAGATAGTATTACATTATGCCCGTGTTTATACTATTTGGTGTTCAGAGAGACTTGTTTATTAAGTAGTAGTTTTGCTCTGCATTAAATTAAGAGGAAAAATGTTTCAGAAATAGCCCCCTTGGTATTCTAGAGCTCTGAGTTAATATATGACTTACTGTACTGAGGATGTCTTAACTTTGGGAGTAAAGTGAGTTTAACTCTGGTTTTGCCACCGACACTTGTTTTGAACAAATCCAGTTTCCACTTGTTGCCATTAACTTCCATCAAATTCAGAGCAATTTCAAAACATCAGTAGTGTCTTCGTTTCTACTTCTCTTCTTTTTTCTATGTCTAGTGAAATCCTAGTTATTATCTGAGGCTCAGCTCCGATTTTACCTCTTCTATGAAGCCTGATACAGAATTGTTTTTTCACTGCATTCCATGATTCTTCGCTTTGCATTTGGTTATAGCTCTTAAAAATTCTATGGTAGTTATGTGTCTGTCTGTATTGTGATATTAATTGTTTGGTAATTCTTCAGTTAATGAAATAAATGAGTTTATCAAAATCAAATAAATACTCAGTTATATCAAGTCAGAATTGCTGCTTTTTAAAAAATATTCAGCAAATTTGTTGTCTCCTAAGGAGAATTGCACAATTTCTTCCTTTTTGTTTCAGCTTGGGTTAGGTATATTCCTCTGTTCTTAACCCACTTTTTGTATTCATATGATTTGTATTGAAGTTTTTGAATATCATGATATTGAAGCTATCTGTTTGCCCCACCAAGTTTAAGATTTTGTGATGCTTTTGTATTTCTAGAAACCAGCTCTTCAAGGGCAGAGAAACTCAGCATATATTAATTAAGTTGAATTCAGATACCATATCCTCTCTTGAAGGATGGATACAAGAAATAAAAGCATAATGGAAGGTAGTGTATGGTTAATGTAGAAAGATGGGTAATGTTCCTTATATTCAACATATATTTACAATGCTTATTTGATTGGCAGTGTAGAAGGGTTCAAGATGAAAATGGGAAGACAGAAGCTGATAAACTAAGTTGATGTGGAGGTCATTCCGGGCAACAAGAATAGCATACTCAAAAGTGCAGAGGCAACAAAGTCACTGTATGTAGTTAGGGAATGGTCAGTAGTTTAGTTTGGCTAGAGTGCTAGTTATATATAGAAAAGTAATGACAGCTGTGCCTGGAAGGGCCAGATTATGGAGCCAGATCATAAAGGGTCTAATATGCTGTGCTAATAGAGAGTTTGATATTCCTTGTTAGTGAGTTATTAAGTTAAAAGCTTTTAAGCTAGAGAATTACGGGAGACACATAGATGGGATGAATTAGAAGAGAAAACTAACATCAGTTTGATGTTTTCCCATCCCTTAATTTTAAGCTTAGTTAATGGATTTTAATTTTGCATTTGACTTTGCTTCTTTTAGCAGATTTGGTGAAGGATTAAATAGAAATGTATCTATTTACATGAAAGGATTTTTTATTAGGCAAAAATCTTAGAATAATGCTAGAAAGAAGAGATAATATTTTCTTTTGCTAAATAATTTGGATAATGTGCCATGTTTACATATCTAAATAATTTAAGTTGGACTTAGTTTTGTTTCTTTAAGTGGATAATTTCAGTCTTCCAGTTTTCAAGGGAAAAAATTATGTTAAATACAGAATTTTACCTATTTAAATTACTGTATCTTCCAGTTATTTTCTACAACTTTGTTTACCAGTAACCAAAAAAAAAAAAATGAATACGACAGATATAATTATTACATTGCAAGTACATATTGACAATATCAGCTAGTTATGCTTAATTTGTCAGCTTGAATTTTATAGACCCAAACCTGTATTTGTAACTGAAAGGTACTTATAAGAAATAATCTTAAAATAAACATCATAACAAGCTAAATAAAACATTTTTAGAAAAAATTAATTATGTTAAATATGACATTATTTCATGGTGAGCCAGAGAGCACTGAGCAAGTGTGCTGCTGCTGCTGCTAAGTTGCTTCAGTCATGTCTGACTCTGTGCGACCCCATAGACAGCAGCCCACCAGGCTCCACTGTCCATGGGATTTTCCAGGCAAGAGTACTGGAGTGGGTTGCCATTGCCTTCTCCAATGCATGAAAGTGAAAAGTGACAGTGAAGTCGCTCAGTCGTGTCCGACTCTTTGAGACCCCATGGACTGCAGCCTACCAGGCTCCTCCGTCCATGGGATTTTCCAGGCAAGAGTACTGGAGTGGGTTGCCATTGCCTTCTCTGGAACAAGTGTGAGAACCATTAATATCCTTCAGTTTCTCTGAATCCCTGGTAATGATGCAACTGCCTATACATTAGTAAGTTCCTCTACTTACTAATTCCATGGTAGGGAATTTGGTTGATAGTGAAATTGAAATTAACTGTTATTTTTAAAGTTTTTTTTGGCAAGTGTGTAAATGATAGGATAACTGAGATCTATTTTTAATTTTTTCAGTTCAGTTCAGTCACTAAGTCATATCCAACTCTTTGCAGCCCCATGGACTGCAACATGCCAGGCCTTCCTGTCTATCACCAACTCCTGGAGTTTACTCAAACTCATGTCCGTTGAGTCGGTGATGCTACCCAACGAACTCATCCTCTGTCGTCCCCTTCTGCTCCTGCTTTCATTCTTTCCCAGCATCAGGGTCTTTGCCAATGAGTCAGTTCTTCACATTAGGTAGCCAAAGTATTGGAGTTTCAGCTTCAGTATCAGTCCTTCCAGTGAATATTCAGGACTGATTTCCTTTAGGATGGACTGGTTGGATCTCATTGCAGTCCAAGGGACTCTCAAGAGTCTTCTCCAACACCACAGTTCAAAAGCATCAATTCTTTGTCGCTCAGCTTTCTTCATGCTCCAACTCTCACATCTATACATGACTATTGGAAAAACCTTAGCTTTGACTAGATGGATCTTTGTTGGCAAAATAACGTCTCTCCTTTTTAATATGCTGTCTAGGTTGGTCATAAATTTTCTTCCAAGGAATAAGTGTCTTTTGATTTCATGGCTGTAGTCACCATCTGCAGTGATTTTGGAACCCCCCAAAATAAAGTTGGTCACTGTTTCCATTGTTTCCCCATCTATTTGCCATGAAGTGATGGGACCAGATGCCATGATCTTAGTTTTCTGAATGTTGAGTTTTAAGCCAACTTTTTCACTCTCTTCTTTCACTTTCATCAACAGGCTCTTAGTTCTTCTTCACTTTCTGCCATAAGGGTGGTGTCATCTGAGTATCTGAGGTTATTGATATTTCTCTCAGAAATCTTGATTCCAGCTTGTGCTTCATCCAGCCTGGCATTTCACAGGATGTATTCCACATATAAGTTAAGTAAGCAGGGTGACAGTATACAGCCTTGACGTACTCCTTGCCTGATTTGGAATCAGTCTGTTGTTCCATGTCCAGTTCTAATTGTTGCTTCCTGACCTACATACAGATTTCTCAGCAGGCAAGTCAGGAGGTCAGGTATTCCCATCTCTTTAAGAATTTTCCACAGTTTGTTGTGATCCACACAATCAAAGGCATTGACGTAGTCAATAAAGCAGATGTAGATGTTTTTCTGGAACTCTCTTGCTTTTTCGATGATCCAACGGATGTTGGCAGTTTGATCTCTGGTTCCTCTGCCTTTTCAAAATCCAGCTTGAACATCTGGAAGTTCACGGTTCACATACTGTTGAAGCCTGGCTTGGAGAATTTTGAGCATTACTTTGTTAGCTTGTGAGATGAGTGCAATTGTGCGACAGTTTGAACATTCTTTGGCATTGCCTTTCTTTGGGATTGGAATGAAAACTGACCTTTTCCAGTCCTGTGGCCACTGCTGCATTTTCCAAATTTGCTGGAATATTGAGTGCAGCACTTTCACAGCATCATCTTTTAGGATTTGAAATAGCTCAACTGGAATTCCATCACCTCCACTAGCTTTGTTCATAGTGATGCTTCCTAAGGCCCACTTGACTTCGCATTCCAGGATATCTGGCTCTGGGTGAGTGATCACACTATCTTGATTATCTGGGTCATGAAGATCTTTTTTGCATAGTTCTTCTGTGTATTCTTGCCACCTCTTCTTAATATTTTCTGCTTCTGTTAGGTCCATACCATTTCTGTCCTTTATTGAGCCCATCTTTGCATGAAATGTTCCCTTGGTATCTCTAATTTTCTTGAAGAGATCTCTGGTTTTTCCCATTCTGTTGTTTTCCTCTATCTCTTTGTATTGATCACTGAGGAAGGCTTTCTTATCTCTTCTTGCTATTCTTTGGAACTCTGCATTCAGATGAATATATGTTTCCTTTTCTCCTTTGCCTTTAGCTTCTCTTCTGTTCACACCTATTTGTAAGGCCTCCTCAGACAACCATTTTGCCTTTTTGCACTTCTTTTTCTTGAGGATGGTCTTGATCCCTGTCTCCTGTACAATGTCACGAACCTCCATCCACAGTTCTTCAGGCACTCTGTCGATCCGATCTAATCGTTTGAATCTATTTGTCACTTCCACTGTATAATCGTAAGGGATTTGATTTAGGTCATACCTGAATGGTCTAGTGGTTTTCCCTACTTTCTTCCATTTAAGTCTGAATGTGGCAATAATAATAATAATGAGTTCATAATCTGAGTCACAGTCCGCTCCCAGTCTTGTTTTTGGTGACTGTATAGAGCTTCTCCATCTTTGGCTGCAAAGAATATAATCAGTCTGATTTTGATACTGACCATCGGGTGATGTCCATGTGTAGAGTCTTCTCTTGTGTTGTTGCAAGAGGGTGTTTGCTATGACCAGTGCATTCTCTTGGCAAAACTCGGTTAGCCTTTGCCCTGCTTCGTTTTGTACTCCAAGGCCAAATTTGCCTGTTACTCCAGGTATTTCTTGGCTTCCTACTTTTGCATTCCAGTCCCCTGTAATGAAAAGGAAATCTTTTTGGTGTTAGTTCTAGATGGTCTTGTAGGTCTTCATAGAACCGTTTAAATTCAGCTTCTTCAACATTACTGGTTACTTGGATTACTGTGATATTGAATGGTTTGCCTTGGAAACAAACAGAGATCATTCTGTCATTTTTGAGATTGCATCCAAGTACTGTATTTCAGACTCTTTTGTTGGCTATGATGGTTGCTCCATTTCTTTTAAGGGATTCTTTCCCACAGTAGTAGATATAATGGTCATCTGAGTTAAATTCACCCATTCCAGTCCATTTTATTTCGCTGATTCCTAAAATGTTGATGTTCACTCTTGTTTGACCACTCCTGTTTGACCACTTCCAATTTGCCTTGATTCATGGACCTAACATTCCAGGTTCCTACGTAGTATTGCTCTTTACAGCATCGGACTTTACTTCCATCACCAGTCACATCCACAACTGGGTGTTGTTTTTGCTTTGTCTCTGTCTCTTCATTCTTTCTGGAGTTATTTCTCCACTGGTCTGCAATAGCATATTGGGCACCTACTGACCTGCGGAGTTCATCTTTCAGTGAACTCTCTTTTTGCCTTTTCATATTTTTCATGGTGTTCTCAAGGCAAGAATACCGAAATGGTTTGCCATTCCCTTGTCCAGTGGACCATGTTTTGTCAGAACTCTCCACCATGTCCTGTCCATCTTGGGTGGCCCTACATAATATGGCTCATAGTTTCATTGAGTTAGACATGGCTGTGGTCCATGTGATCAGACTGGTTAGTTTTTTGTGATTGTGGTTTTCAGTCTGCCTGCCCTCTGATGGAGAAGGATAAGAGGCTATGGAATCTTCCTGATGGGAAAGACTGGCTGAGGGGAAAACTGGTCTTGTTCTGATGGGCGAGGCCAGGCTCAGTAAATCTTTAATTCAATTTTCTGTTGATGGATGGGGCTGTGTTCCCTCACTATTATCTACCTGGGGCCAAACTATGGTGGGGGCTTCCCTCGTGGCTCAGCCCCTTCCAAAGTGGCTCAGAAGGTAAAGCATCTGCCTGCAATGCAGGAGACCTGGGTTTGATACCTGGGTCAGGAAGATCCCCTGGGGAAGGAAATGGCAACCCACTCCAGTACTCTTCCCTGGAAAATTCCATGGACGGAGGAGCCTGGTGGGCTACAGTCCATGGGGTCGCAAAGAGTTGAACTCGACTGAGCGACTTCACTTTACTTCAGACTATGGTAGAGGTAATGAAGATAATGGTGACCTCCTTCAAAAGGTCCCATGCACTCACTGCTACACTCAGTGCCCCCAACTCTTCAGCAGACCACCACCGAATTAGCATTAAATCCTTTTTTACGAATAGTTGACATTTATTCATTTCTTTCTATATGCTGATTATAATACTTTGCTAAGCACTCTGTATGCTCTTTGAAGTAGACTGGAAACAAATAGAAAATTGTCAAAAAATAAAAATGCAAAATCACCTATCCCATCAGATATCACTTGTTAGTCTTCTTTATCTCATTTGTATATGTATGTATCATTTACTTACACACAAAAAGTTCAATAGAAAATTTGAATTTACCATATGTAGTTTATGTATTTTGCCATATATTCTGCTTATCACTTACTAGATTTGATTTTACTTGTTATTTGATTGTTATGTGTCTATATTGTTACATGTCAGATTACAGGATAGCAACAGTAGGACCCTTTCCTTTAGTGATGGTTTTGTTTTGCTTTGTTTTGTTTGACTCTGTAGTTTCTTCTTCTAAGGTTATTTTTTCATCATGTGGATTAGCCATCTTGTGCTTTGTTTGGCTACCAACAAAAACATGCAAACTGCTTTTAACTAAAAATTAGCATAACTTATTAAGAAATAGCTTGAAGCCATCAGTGATGGCATCATGAATTTGTGAAATTTTTAATAAGAATATATATTAAAACTATTTTTAAATGTTTTCAATCACACAAGTTAGTTCCTAATGTTTTCATTACTGTATTGCTATTCTTTTAAACAATACATGTGATTAACTTGCCAGTTTACAAGAAGGAGTAGCAGCAACCTGCCTTGGCTTCTTTATGCCAGTAATGCCACTCTGTTTGAAAGGCTTTATCTATATTAAGTTATTAATCCCCACAACTCTTGAAGTAATTAATGATTTACATAACCTATTTTACAAATGAAGAAATGAGATACAGGAAAATTAGTTTACCCAAACTAATTAGTGGCAGAACCTGGCTTTGAATCTGTTTAGCTCCAGAGCCCATGTACTTAATCACAGTGCTTGCTGCTTATGATCTAGAGCTGTAGAGATTGTGAGAAAGAAGCCTTTCTACCTGAAAGAGAAGCTGGAGAGAATAGGATCATTAGAGATTTCAGGGTGGAGGGAGCATTTAGATATCTGTGGTGGTGAGATTGACAGTATGTGTTTGCAGTATAAATTATTAAAAACTATGCATATAAAGTGTAACTACTGTGATAATCTAAAGGAAATTGTAACTGTTACACACTGACTTTGCTTAGCAATTCAGTAGTGTTTGTTTTGTCAGTAGTTTATTAATTTAAAAAATAATGTATACATCTTGGTGGCAAAAAATTAAATGGTAGGAGAAGTATTACAGTAAAAATGTCTCCTCTTCATTTGCCTGGTCCCCTACTAAAAGTTAATACTGTCACTAGTTTCTTGTATTCATTTGGATGTCTCAGTTTTTTTTTTTTTTTTTTTCCTGTTTGTGTGAAGTTTTACCAGTTTTTTCTTTTTTTCCTATTGAGGTATAAATTGATTTACAGTATTAGTTTCAGGTGTACAACATACTGATTGAAAATTTTTATACACTGTACTCCGTTTAAAGCTATTATAAAATATAAGCTATATTTCTTATGTTGTACAATATGTCCTTGTAGCTTGTTTATTTTATACTTAGTAGTTGGCATCTATTTAATCCCCTACCCCTATGATTGCCTCTCCCTACTTTCCTGTCTCCACTGGTAAATATTAGTTTGTTTTCTATATCTATGAGTCTGCTTTTGTTTTATTAATTTGTTTTATTTTTTAGATTCCACATATAAGTGATATCACACAGTATTTGTCTTTCTCTGTGTGACTTATTTCACTAAGCATAATACCCTTCAGGTGCATCTGTGTTGTTGCAAATGGTGAAATTTATTCTTTTTTATGGCTCAGTAGTATTCTGTTGTGTATATTTTATACACATACACACAAACCACATCTTTTTTAATCCACTCATCTGTTGATGGACACTTAGGTTGCTGTCATATTTTGGCAGTTGTAAACAATGCTACTATAAACATTGGGATGCAGGTGTCTTTTGACATTAGTGTTTTCATTTTCTTTGAATATATACCCAGGAGTTGAATTGCTGGATCATATGGTTGTTCTATTTTTAGTCTTTTGAGGACTCTCCATACTTGTGCCAGCTGACATTCCCACCAACGGTAGGTAAGGGTTCCCTTTTCTCAATATCCTTGCCAGTATTTGTTATTTATGGTCTTTTTGATAATAGCCATTCTGACAGGTATAAGATGATATCTCATTGTGATTTTGATTTCCATTTCTCTGATGATTAGCAATGTTGAACATCTTTTCATGTGCCTGATAGTCATCTGTATGTGTTATTTGGAAAAATGTCTTATCAGATCTTCCACCCATTTTTAAATTAGTATTGGTGTTTTGATACTGAGCTGTATGAGCTTTTTGTATATTTTGGAGAGTAATCTCTTGTTGGTCACATGGTTTGCAAATATTTTCTCCCAGTGTAGGTTGTCTTTTCACTTTATTGGTGGTTTTCTTTGTTGTGCAAAAGCTTTCAGTTTAGTAAGACCTTGTTTTTAAATTTTTGCTTTTGTTTCCTTTGCTTTAGAAAAGGAAATACTGCTAAAGGAAATATTTAAAAAACATTACCATGGATTATGTCAGAGAATGCTCTTCCTATGTTTTCTTTTGGTAGTTTGATGGTTTTCAATCTTATATTTAGTTGTTTAGTCCATTTTGAGTTTCAGTTAAGTTCAGTGGCTCAGTCGTGTCTGACTCTTTGCGACCCCATAAATTGCAGCATGCCAGGCCTCCCTGTCCATCACCAACTCCCTGAGTCCACCCAAACCCATGTCCCTCAAGTAGGTGATGCCATCCAGCCATCTCATCCTCTGTCGTCCCCTTCTCCTCCTGCCCCCAATCCTTCCCAGCATTAGGGTCTTTTCCTCTTCGCATGAGGTGGCCAAAGTATTGGAGTTTCAGCTTCAACATCAGTCCTTCCGATGAACACCCAGGACTGATCTCCTTTAGGATGGACTGGTTGGATCTCCTTGCAGTCCAAGGGACTCTCAAGAGTCTTCTCCAACACCACAGTTCAAAAGCATCAATTCTTCGGCGCTCAGCTTTCTTCACCATCCAGCTCTCACATCCATACATGACCACTGGAAAAACCATAGCCTTGACTAGACAGACTTTTGTTGGCAAAGTAATGTCTCTGCTTTTAAATATGCTGTCTAGGTTGGTCATAACCTTCCTTCCAAGGAATAAGCGTCTTTTAATTTCATGGCTGCAATCACCATCAGCAGTGATTTTGGAGCCCAAAAAAATAAAGTCTGACACTGTTTGCACTGTTTCCCCATCTGTTTCCCATGAAGTGATGGGACCAGATACCATGATCTTAGTTTTCCAAATGTTGAGCTTTAACCCAACTTTTTCACTCTCCTCTCTCACTTTTCATCAGGAGGCTCTTTAGGTCGTCTTCGCTTTCTGCCATGAGGGTGGTGTCATCTGCATATCTGAGATTATTGATTGGTATTTCTCCTGGCAATCTTGATTCCAGCTTGTGCTTCTTCGAGCCTAGCGTTTCTCATGATGTACTCTGTATAGAAGTTAAATAAGCAAGGTGACAATATACAGCCTTGATGTACTCCTTTTCCTATTTGGAACCAGTCTGTTCCATGTCCAGTTCTAACTGTTGCTTCCTGACCTACATACAGGTTTCTCAAGAGACAGGTCAGGTGATCTGGTATTCCCATGTCTTTCAGAATTTTCCACAGTTTACTGTGATCCACACAGTCAAAGGCTTTGGCATAGTCAATAAAGCAGAAATAGATGTTTTTCTGGAACTCTCTTGCTTTTTCGATGATCCAGCGGATGTTGGCAATTTGATCTCTGGTTCCTCTGCCTTTTCTAAAACCAGCTTGAACATCTGGAAGTTCACGGTTCACATATTGCTGAAGCCTGGCTTGGAGAATTTTGAGCATTCCTTTACTAGTGTGTGAGATGAGTGCAATTGTGCAGTAGTTTGAGCATTCTTTGGCATTGCCTTTTTTGGGATTGGAATGAAAACTGACCTTTTCCAGTCCTGTGGCCACTGCCGAGTTTTCCAGATTTGCTTGCATATTGAGTGCAGCACTTTCACAGCATCATCTTTTAGGATTTGAAATAGCTCAACTGGAATTCCATCACCTGCACTAGCTTTGTTCATAGTGATGCTTTCTAAGGCCCACTTGACTTCACATTCCAGGATGTCTGGGTCTAGGTGAGTGATCACACCATCGTGATTATCTGGGTCGTGAAGATCTTTTTTTGTACAGTTCTTCTGTGTATTCTTGCCACCTCTTCTTAATATCTTCTGCTTCTGTTAGGTCCATACCATTTCTGTCCTTTATTGAGCCCATCTTTGCATGAAATGTTCCCTTGATATCTCTAATTTTCTTGAAGAGATCTCTAGTCTTTCCCATTCTGTTGTTTTCCTCTATTTCTTTGCATTGAACGCTGAGGAAGGCTTTCTTATCTCTCCTTGCTGTTCTTTGGAACTTTGCATTCAGATGGGAATATCTTTCCTTTTCTCCTTAGCTTTTTGCTTCTCTTCTTTTGCCAGCTATTTGTAAGGCCTCCTCAGACAGCCATTTTGCTTTTTTGCATTTCTTTTCCATGGGGATGGTCTTGATCCCTGTCTCCTGTACAGTGTCACGAACCTCTGTCCATAGTTCATCAGGCACTCTATCAGATCTAGTGCCTTAAATCTATTTGTCACTTCCACTGTATAATCATAAGGGATTTGATTTAGGTCATACCTGAATGGTCTAGTGGTTTTCCCTACTTTCTTCAATTTAAGTCTGAATTTAGCAATAAGGAGTTCATGATCTGAGCCACAGTCCTCTCCCCGTCTTGTTTTTGGTGACTGTATAGAGCTTCTCCATCTTTGGCTGCAAAGAATATAATCAGTCTGATTTCGGTGTTGACCATCTGATGATGTCCATGTGTAGGGTCTTCTCTTGTGTTGTTGGAAGAGGGTGTTTGCTATGACCAGTGCGTTCTCTTGGCAAAACTCTATTACCTTTGCTCTGCTTCATTCTGTACTCCAAGGCCAAATTTGCCTGTTACGCCAGGTGTTTCCTGACTTCCTACTTTTGCATTCCAGTCTCGTATAATGAAAAGGACATCTTTTCTGGGTGTTACTTCTAAAAGGTCTTGTAGGTCTTCATAGAACCATTCAAGTTCAGCTTCTTCAGCGTTACTGGTCGGGGCATAGACTTGGATTACCGTGATATTGAATGGTTTGCCTTCTAAATGAACAGAGATCATTCTGTCGTTTTTGAAATTGCATCCAAGTACTGCATTTCGGGCTCTTTTGTTAGCCATGATGGCTACTCCATTTCTTCTAAGGGATTCCTGCCCACGGTAGTAGATAAAATGGTCATCTGAGTTAAATTCACCCATTCCAGTCCATCTTAGTTCGCTGATTCCTAGAATGTCGACGTTCACTCCTGCCATCTCCTGTTTGACCACTTCCAATCTGCCGTGATTCATGGACCTTACATTCCAGGTTCCTATGCAATATTGCTCTTTACAGCATCGGACTTTGCTTCTATCACCAGTCACATCCACAGCTGGGTATTGTTTTTGCTTTGGTTCCATCCCATCATTCTTTCTGGAGTTATTTCTCCACTGATCTTTTTTTTTTTTTTTTTTTATAAATTTATTTATTTTAGTTGGGGGCTTATTACTTTACAATATTGTAATAGTTTTTGCCATACATTGACATGAATCAGCCATGGGTTTACATGTGTTCCCCTTCCTGGACCCCCCACCCACCTCCCTCCCCATCCCATCCTTCTGGATCATCCCATTGCCCCGGCCCTGAGCCCTTGTCACATGCATCGAACATGGAATGGTGTTCTGTTTCACATATGATAATATACATGTTTCAATGCTATTCTCCCAGAACGTCCCACCCTCACCTTCTCCCTCAGAGTCCCTAAAATTGTTCCATGCATCTGTGTCTCTTATTCTGTCTCGCATATAGGGTTATCGTTACCATCTTTCAAATTCCATATATATGCATTAGTATACTGTATTGTTGTTTTTCTTTCTGGCTTACTTCACTCTGTATAATGGGCTCCAGTTTCATCCATCTCAGTAGAACCGATTCAAATGTATTTTTTTTAATGGCTGAGTAATATTCCATTGTGTATATGTACCACAGCTTCCTTATCCATTCGTCTGCTGATGGACATCTAGGTTGCTTCCATGTCCTGGCTATTGTAAACAGTGCTGCGATGAACATTGGGGTACACGCGTCTCTTTCAATTCTGGT
This sequence comes from Giraffa tippelskirchi, assembly GCF_054371585.1. Taxonomy (NCBI): domain Eukaryota; kingdom Metazoa; phylum Chordata; class Mammalia; order Artiodactyla; family Giraffidae; genus Giraffa; species Giraffa tippelskirchi. Next base: position 157,653,856 of record NC_137275.1, read on the forward strand.
TTCCTCGGTGTGTATGCCCAGCAGTGGGATTGCTGGGTCATATGGCAGTTCTATTCCCAGTTTTTTAAGGAATCTCCACACTGTTCTCCATAGTGGCTGTACTAGTTTGCATTCCCACCAACAGTGTAAGAGGGTTCCCTTTTCTCCACACCCTCTCCAGCATTTATTGCTTGTAGACTTTTGGATAGCAGCCATTCTGACTGGTGTGAAATGATACCTCATTGTGGTTTTGATTTGCATTTCTCTAATAATGAGTGATGTTGAGCATCTTTTCATGTGTTTGTTAGCCATCTGTATGTCTTCTTTGGAGAAATGTCTGTTTAGTTCTTTGGCCCATTTTTTGATTGGGTCATTTATTTTTCGGGAATTCAGCTGCAGAAGTTGCTTGTATATTTTTGATATTAATTGTTTTTCTCCACTGATCTTAAGTAGCAATTTTGAGTTTACTTTTGTATATAGTATAAGAAAATAATCTAATTTCATTGTTTTACTCCACTGTTGAAGAGACTCCCCTTTTCCATTGCATATTCTTCCCTCCTTTGTAACAGATTAATTAACCACAGTGTGTGTTGGGGGGTTTGTATTCTATTCTGTTGCATTGGTCTGTGTGTCTGCTTTTGTGCTAGTATTGTACTGTTTTCATTATTGTAGCTTTGTAGTAAAGTCAGGGAACCTGATACCTCCAACTGTCTTCTTTTTTCTCAAGATTGCTTTATCTCTTCAGTGTCTTTTGTGTTTCCATACAAGTTTTCGAATTCTTTGTTCTAGTTCTGTGAAAAATGCTGTTGGTATTTTGATAGGGACTGCGTTGACTCTGTAGATTTTCTCAGGTAGAATGGTTATTTTAACAATATAATTCTTCCATTCACTGAACATGAAGTATCTTTCCATCTGTTTATCATTTTTAGTTTCTTTCATTAGTCTTATAATGTACACTGTACCAAGTACAGATCTTTTATTTCCTTAGATTTATTCCTGGATATTTTTCCTAGATATTTTATTCTTTTTGCTTTGATGGTAAATGGGATTTTTAAAAAATTTCTCTTTCTGATAGTTAATTGTTCATGTATGGAAACTCAACAGATTCCTGTATATTAATTTTGTATTCTGCAGCTTTACTGAATTCATTGATGAGCTTTAGTAGTTTTTTGGTGGTGTCTTTACAATTTTCTGTGTATAGTATCATGTCATATGTTAACAGTGACAGTTTTACTTCTTCCTTTCCAATTTTGATTTCTTTTCTTTTTATTTTCTGGTTGCTGTGATAAGGATTTCCAATACTATGTTAAATAAAAGTTAGCCATTCCAAATTTTAGCATGTTCAAAACTGAACTTTAGGAACTTCTCTGGTGATCCAGTAGCTAAGAATCTGTGCTCCCAGTGCAGGGGGTCCGGGTTCAACCCCTGAACAGGGAACTAGATCCTGCATGCAGAAAGTAAAAAGGATCCTGAATGCCATAGTGAAGATCAAAGATGCCGAGTGCCACAACTTAGACTGGACACAGCTAAATAAAGTATTGAAATTAAAAAACAAATAAACCACTTAGCTTTAGGTTTGTTTTTTTTTTCTTTTCTAAGCCTATTCTTTCCTTCTGAGCAAATGATTCCACTATCTGTCTGTGAAGTTGCTCTGACCAAAAAACTAGCTCTTTTCATTGATTCTTCCTTTTCACTTATTTCTCATTTTAAGTATATCAACAATTTCTGAGTTTTCTTCCTCTGAAGTATATTTTAAATCTTGCCCATTTCTCTTCACTGTCTCCCCTTAAGTACAAAGTATTATTTCTTGAGTGGAATACTGCTAAAGTTTGCTGATTTGTTTTTCCTGCTTCTGCTTTTTTCTCTTAGAGTCCATTTTCTACCCAGCAGCCAGGGTAAACTTCAAAAAAAAAAATGTGCATTGAGAAGTCAGTGCCTTGCATCAAGCACTTCATTGGCACTTAGGCTATAGTGAGGAGTTTGGCTTATTGTTCTTTATATACCTGCCAAGCCATTTCTCACCTCAGGGCCTTTATACTTGCTCTTTCTTTTACCTGGAACACTCTTATCCCCAAAGTTTTCTTTGGTTTTTTGGTTTGCTTTTTTTGTTTGTTTGTTTTGATCATGGCTGGCAGCTCCTGTCATTTCCTCGGAGAAATCATTCTTGACTGTCTTTCACAGAACTTACAGTATCTTATAGTTAGGACTTATGTGTATGTATTTGTTTACTCACTTTTTGTGTATCTTCTTAGTAGGATGTAAGCTCAGCAAGGAGGAATTTTGCCTGTAAGTGTTGATACCAACACCTAACTCAGTATCTGTGAGAACTTAGTATTGAAAAAAGGAATAAATAAATGAGTCTGGTCAAGGAGTGAGGTTGAAGTTGAGCTTGATTTTTTATCTCACATCCAGCTATTTGTCACAGCATCATTTTTTTCCCCATTGCTTTGATATACCATTTTGTAATGTTAATATATTAAAGTATTTGGATCTACTTTTGAACTCTTTTCACTATACTGTTGGTATGTTTAACTCTTCATCTTCTGGCATTAAAATTCTTTATTACTGTGACTTTTAAAATCCATTTTAATATCTGATGAGATGAGTCCTCTGTCAAATGATTTTTTCTTAGTTTTCCAGAAATGAAATGTTTATGTTCTTATTTTTACATAAGGTACTTTTTATGTTTTTTATAGCATTGTGGAATCAACATTTGAACCACTCATTTTTTTGGTCACTTGGCATAAGAAATAAGTGAGAGATGGAGAGATTAGCTAAGATGAGAGTAGAAAGACCCCAAGCTCACCTCATCTCACAAGCACACCTAAATCATAACTATTTGCAGAAGAGCCATCAGTGAAAAAGACTAGAACCTTCCAGAAAAGATCTTCTGTAACTAAAGGCATGAAGAAGGAACCACAGTGAGATGGAGTTGAATATTATTGTCAAAGATAGAGAAGTCTCCACGGAGGGAGAGATTTGGCTTGGATTTTGAAGAAACGAGCTCACCAGACAGTGAGGGGAAGAAAGAACCTCTGCACCTGGTGCAGAGGTGCAATACCAAGCAGCATATCTGAATGGAAGAATGCAAGAGAGCAGTAAGTACCTGGAAGACAAAGACCACTGTCTTCGATTGAATCCCCAGGTTCCAAAACAGAGCCTGGACCCAGCAGTGCTCAATAAATGTTTGTGGAGTAAATGAGAGGCAGTACAACCAGATAGAGTTCTGTAACACACACTAAACCTTGCAAAACCCAGAGGGCATGGTAAAACAACTGAAGATTTTTTAAATCAGAAGAAAAATAAAATTCAGAAATGAAAATTTTAAATATTTGTTTTTAGTTATGTGACCCAGTGGAGGTGTTAGCTAACCCTCTGGTAATCATTTTGCAAAATATATGTGTATTGAATCAACACATCATACACCTTAAACTTATGCAGTGATTTATGTCAGTTAAATCTCCATAAAGGAGGAGATGCTCATTTTTGAATTAAAAGTATATGAGAGAAAATAGGAATTACTAGTTTGTGGGGAGTAAGAATGACATTCTTCCCATTCTTGAAATGAGCAATAGAGAAGTTGGTAGCATTACTTATTTTCTATAAACACCATGATATCCACTTTCTACATCTTCCTAATTTCATTTAAGTCTTCAGCTCTTGTCAGGTCCCTACATCTCTTTTTTATGATCTGTTATTTCAAGTAGGTAGAGGCGAGACTCACCCTAGCTTTCCCAGCTTTCTTGTTTGTGTCTTTGTCACATCTGAAAGTATTCTGAATTTACAGTATCCCACTTTAAATCCTCATCAATACTTGGCAGATATTTAGAGGAGTTAGCCAAAAAAAGGAAGCCAAAGTATCTGCCTGCCCACTTTGCAGACTTGTCACAGCTTTAGTGTTTTCTAGGGAAAATGAACGTAACCAGTCTCTGAAAGATAGTGACCCAGGGGGCCCTCTGTTCTGCCTGTACTGAGAACTCCTGACTGCTTCTGTGTGATAAGGAATAGCTGTAAAGTTAGTGAAATGTTCAACAGGGCAGCCCTAACTTTTGAAAATTCGTATCAAAGCTATCAAGGTTGGTAAGGCACTTCTCAGTATCCTTCCTCTGTAAATAAAACTTGACATTTACCTTTCTGCCTTCCTTAAATTAGAAAGGCAAAATCAAGAAATGGAAATTTATTCTAAGCAAAATGATTGATTTTCAGTGGTGGTCTTTGGTGCTTCTTTGGGGGGGAGGGGTGTTATCATCATTTTTTTTGATGCCCACTAATGGTATGAGCAAAGATTCTGAGATATTTTTTAACTTACAAAGTTATTTCTAATTATTCCTCTATTGAAGTTGCCTCTTGAATTTTACTAATGAATGTCTTCTTGCTTAATCCTTGGCTTTTACTTAGTACTTTCTCCATCTACACTGGAGGATTAAGTAGTTTAGATCACTTGATATTAAAACTTTTCTCTTTGTTGGTTATTGTGATATTTCTTGTCTTAAGAATAACTTATCTTTTGAATCTTCCTCTTCTTTTGCTATGTTTTTCTTCATAACTATGGATGACCCCTAATGTTATGCTTCTAGATCATGTCTCCTTATATTTGTTCCTCTGTGGAGAGATTGTTTTTTATGATTTTATCGCTAAGACTTCTACATCTATATCTTCAGCGTTTCCTTTTGTTTTAGTTTCCTGTTTCTGTCCATAGAACTTTCACAGATGGTTGTGTAACTGTTATGTGAAAATGTTAAAGACTAAGTGTGTTTCTAACCCAGATCTTCCCAGATTTCCTGTTTTTCTTTTCAATTCTCACTTTTTTTCCCCAGTGGTGTCACCATTGTTTCAACCTGATTATATGCAGACTATCAGCATGTCCTTGCTGAATCCCTGTTGCTCAGTAAATATTTTGAATGAATGAATTTGAATACTTTGAATGAATGAATTTGAATACTATGAATGAATATTTTTCTTCTTAATTAGTATTGCTTCTCCACTCTTGCCTATCTATCTAAAACTATTCTTTCTGCAAAGTCCAGGTTAAAGTCTTGACAGAAGAGTAATTGGATGGTATAGAGAAGTTGAGTAAATAAGAAATGAAAAATTATCATTTGAATTACATAAGTAGGAGGTCATTTGGGAAGAGGAATTTCAGTGGAGTAGGTGTAGGCAAATGATAGTTTGAAGTGTGAAAAGTGAAATGGACCAAGAGTTAAGATGTGGTACTTCTTGAGGAGAATGGTTTGTTTTTAATAAAAACTTGGACGTTTATATGCTAAAGGCAACTAGCAGGGACAGGCTGAAAATGCAGGAAATAATTAATGAAATACAAATTCTGAAAATCTACTGCTGAATTAGTTTTTGATAAGCACTTTTTTCACTGCAACTTAAAATTCAGATAAATTTTGTTTGGATTCAGATAATTTTATTTTTTGAGAAACAGAAAGTTAATGGAACTCTTTCTTTAAAACTACCATTTTCTCTGTGAAATAAGTAGTAAGCAAAGTCAGCTACTATGTGATAATGGATAGTGAGGTGAAGCTTTTGAATAATGGTGACATTTGAAGTTGCTGTTATGGAGAACCAAAGAGGGAGTTTACTTCCTTCAAAGAAGTCATCTTAGGTGAGTTCAGTTTAGGTTACAGTTAGACAGTAGACTACAAAGTGGTGATTTTTTTCTTCTACCTTCCTTAGTAGTGAAGGTATAGAAGCGAAGGACCTTTCAGCTGAGATGCAAGAGAGAGATAGGGTGCCTGAAACAGAAAGATATATTATGGTCAAGGGAGATGAGATAAAAGAAGAGGTGAGTCATGGGACTTCTCTGGCAGTCCAGTAGTTAAGACTCTGCACTTCCACTGCAAGAGGTACAGGTTCTACCACTGGGGAGCTAAGATCCCGCACGCATGCTGCAGTGTGCAGCCAAAACAAAAAAATGAAAAAGAGAGGTTTAGTCATATATGATGGATCAATGGATCCCAACTAGTTATCTACATGAGGCTGAACTATCTTAGAGTAAATAGAGCAAATAAAGAACTCAAACAAGGAACTGGAGGGTTGGATAAAGGGGAGTTAAAAATGCACAGGGAATAAGAGTAACAATTGGGAGAAAGTAAAGAAGATCAATTAGGAAACAGATTTAACAGTCTGTGATAAATGTGTGTGTGTGTGGATGAAGATTTCTTTGTTCTGAAAACTGGGGTATCAGATATATACCTGAGATGAGAGAAGTGGTCTCCAAATTTTTATGGTCTGGCTCCTCAAGCAGAAAAAGTTTCCAAGTTTCCAATATGTACCCCAATTGTATGCATATTTATTTATAAAGTATATATGGATTCTTCTGTACAGTTGTGCTGTATATATTGTAAAACATTATATATAACACATTAAACTAGATAATTGAAATAAGAGATGAAGCATATTTTTTTTTAAATACCAAGATGAAGTTATTTTTGGTAGGATGTTTTGATATTTCATTAATTTTAAAAGTCTTGTTTTAATCCTTGGTTCTAGAGCTATCTGACAGATTTATTTTAAGTTGGGGTTCTTTTGGTACTTGATTTCAAAGACTGTTTTAGTTCAGAGTGGGTAGCCTCTCCCTTCTCCAGGGGATCTTCTCGACCCAGGAATCGAACCAGGGTCTCCCACAATGCAGGCAGATTCGTTACCAACTTGAGCTATCAAGGAAGCTCATTTCAGAGTTCATAAAGATACACAAATACAGATGGAAAAAGTGCATGACAGGCTGGGCTAACTGCCTAATGATGCTTATCTATCAAACATGCAAAAGTTTTTGTTCAAATCCACCAGAAAAAGTTCTGCCTTCCCTAATTTCAGTCAGTTGCTCTTGAAAACCAGTACTAAACTGTTGTGCTGGATAGTCTTCATTCAGTTCAGTTCAGTCGCTCAGTCGTGTCCGACTCTTTGCAACCCTATGCATCGCAGCACGCCAGGCCTCCCTGTCCATCACCAACTCCCAGAGTTTACCCAAACTCATGTCCATCAAGTCGGTGATGCTATTCAGCCATCTCATCCTCTGTTGTCCCTTTCTCCTCCTGCCCTCAATCCTTCCCAGCATCAGGGTCTTTTCCAGTGAGTCAACTCTTCGCATGAGGTGGCCAAAGTATTGGAGTTTCAGCTTCAACATCAGTCCTTCCGATGAACACCCAGGACTGATCTCCTTTAGGATGGACTGGTTGGATCTCCTTGCAGTCCACGGAACTCTCAAGAGTCTTCTCCAACACCACAGTTCAAAAGCATCAATAGCCCCCTTCAGATCTATTCTCTACTCTTCTGCACTATGCTGTGTGTCCTGGGAGGCTGATCTCTAAGGACTCCTTCAATTTGTCTGCCTTGTTCTCTGGCTTCTGATTGGATTCAGTGAATTGGAGGCACTGACAGAGAGATAGGAATATTTATTCCAACAGCTTCTTTTTTGTTGTGTCGCAAGTTGTCAGTAACTGTGCATCACTCATGTGTGGCTCTCTCCTACAATAGCAGCTTCTTGGCTCTAGTAACTACTCCCTCCCCTCCCCTATTGAGCCTAGAGTGATAAAATGCTCTCTGGCTGGTCCATGAGTGTTTTTCCATCCCTTCCTAGTTTTCCTTAAGCTTAGTTGCACATTTGTAAATAGATTCTTCATTAAACATCACCTCCTTTTGAGTATTCTCTCTTCCTTGTCAGGACCCTGAGGACTGTATTACATTTAAAATTTTTTAAGTAAATGGGTTTAAAAGAGGTTGAAACTCTTCATTTAGAATATTTTTAAGCAGATTAGATGATTCTGTTTCCAACTTTTAAGTATACAGATAAAAATTTTATAGGTGTCACTTTTACATTGTTTTAGTAACATAAAGTTATGTAATAGTGGAAACCTTTTCAAGTATCTGTATTTAGTGGAGGGTCAGTGTTAGTCCATATGTTAACATTAAGTAAAACTTAATGTCAGCTCATTTCCATCTTAATATTTATTTTAGTCATTTTAAACAAAATTGCACCTCTGAATTCTGAAATTTCGAATGCATCAACACCACAGAAAAGACCTTCCATGCTTTGTGAGTGGGAAAAAAAGGGATAACTATAAAAGTCAATGAATCAACTATAATTGTTGCTTAGCTTTTACTTACAGTTAGCAGTCTGTTATTTTCAAACTACTGCCAAACTGATTTCATAGAATAATTTTCCTAGTAGGAAGGAAAAAGCTTCAATTTTAGAAAAGGGGAGTTATTTTTTGTATAACTTGAAGGTTGATTAATTATCTGACAATTCTTATTTGAAAGTGAGACTTATTTTCATCTTATTTTATTGCCTTTTATTCTCTGATGAATGAAAATGAAAGCTACTAGTTAGTAAGAGATGTTTGATAAGGATTCTTTTACTGTGAACAACAGAATAGATGACTGGAATTTTTCTTCAACTTTATTTATGTGTGTAAATTTAAAATAAAATATAGTTTGGCTTGTATCCTTTCAAGTACTATGTATATATAGTATTTGAGGCTTTGAAGGTAATGGTCATTAACAAAACAAAGTCCTTATCCTCCTGGAGTTTTCATTCTGGTGAGGAGATGGTTAATTACCAAGTAAATAGATAATTATATCATGTAGTATATGATGAGTAACATGAAGAAAAAGAAACCGGAATAAGGGAATAGAGAATGACAGGGAATCTGTTAATGGTTGTGGTAGTCAAGAAAGCCCTCTCAGATACGGTGACATTTTAATAGAGATTTGAATGAAGGGATAATGCCTAGCATACAAGTATCTAGGGGGAAAGTGCCTCACAGGAGAGAGATCAAGTGCAAAGTGAATGTTGGTGTGACTGAGAATGATAAGGAGACATTTGTGACCAGAACACAAAAAGCTAGAGGCAGAGTCATAGAAGATAGGGTCTGCAGAGGTAAATGAGAGCCATATCATACTAGCTCTTGTAGGCCATCGAAACTTAGCATTGTATTTTAAGTATAACTGGAAGGCTTTAGAGGAGACAGAGCAGGGCATTGACCTAATCTAATTACCTTTTTTTAAAATTTTTTTAATTTTTTTAAAATTAGTTTATTTTCTATTTTTTTAACTTTACATTATTGTATTTGTTTTGCATACATTGACATGAATCCACCATGGGTGTACATGTTTTCCCCTTCCAGAACCCCCCTTCCACCTCTCCCCTAATTACCTTTTTAAAAGAATTACTTGGTTTGTTGCCTAAAGGACAGACTGTATGAGTAGAAGCCAGGAGACTGTCACAAAGAGAGTGCAATAATCTAGGTAAGAGTTTGAACATGTACACAAACACACACTACTGGATGCCATATGTATGTTTACATATGCATATACTTGTATATAATTCCTTTGGGTTAAAAAAATATGTTTTGTCCAGAAACTTCTTTTTTACATTCAGCAGTGTAATAAGGACATCTTTTATAGCAAGTACATACAGATTTACCTATTGCTTTTAATATATGATGATATTGTATGGTGTGATGTGCGTGCTCAGTCATGTCCGACTTTTTTGCAACCTCATGGACTGTAGTCTACCAGGCCCCTCTGTCCATGAAATTTTCCAGGCAAGAATACTGGAGTGTGTTGCCATTTTCTTCTCTGGTGTGATGTACGTGACTTTATTTGATCTCTTACTGAAAGATGTTTGTTTCCATGTTGTCCTTTTTGAATAACAAACAATATTGTGTGTGTGTATTATTGCTTACAGTTGTGGATATATGTCTGTAGGCTAAATTCCTAGAAGCATGATTGGTCAAAGGATATGTGCACATTAAATCTTAATGATTATTACCAAAGTGACTTCCGAGAAGGCTGTGACAGTTTTACATACCCACTCACGCTGGATAAGAATTTTTTCCTTAGACTCTTTTATCTTTACATATTGATACAAGACAGTTTTCTTTGTATTTGAATTATGAATGATAAATATCAAAGCTTATAAATGCTTATTTCTGATGAGTATAAAGGATATTAATTTATCTTTCTTCTGAGAAAATAATGTTTAAAAAAGTAGTTTGAAACTTCATCTTCTCTACTTAAATGACTGAAGTTAAAGGGTAAAATTTAGTTTCTGACTTGTTTACATGACAGTTTAAGCATGACTTAATGTTTCCCTTAACTCTTCTTCTCCCCCGGTGCTCCATGCCCTGTGACTTCTGACATGTCATCATGTTTTAGTGTAATATTGTCCATTAATGTCCTCTTCCATTAGTATTGAAGAGGAGATAAATAAAATTATAGAACTAGTCAGTCTGCCAGTGTGAACACTCTACTAAAATGAACCCAGATATACCCATTCAGTATCTGTTATTGCCAGTTTATTTTCCTTGGGCCCACATTCCTTACTCTCAGACCAATTAACTATTATACAGATGTATGCTGTTGTGCTTAAAGGATCACAGCCTGAAATAGTATGGATAGATTAGCTCAAGTTCTTTAGCAACACTGGAAAACCAGTTTAAAAGTTTATGCCCTGCTGAAAGCTGAATCAATTAAATGTTATCTCCTCATAGTAAAGAAAACATGTAACAGTGCCACAGTTCAGTAGACCCTTGCAATCATACTATTCATGGGACCTAGATGGCCTGAGAGTAAGACTGTTACAAAGTTATTCTAACGTGAAGTAATAAACCACTGTGAATATAGTCCAAGACGTACAGGAGTTTATTTCATGCCGTAAAATCTTGTTTTGGTGATCCTTTAGATTATTTTGTATTAAAGAAAGCTGTGCCTGTAGAACAGTAGGAAAATATAACTACAGGGTCGACTTCTATTCTAATTTATATACATTCCTTTCCAGCATAATGAATGCTTGCTTTTAAGATTGATTTGATTTTACCATTATAGAAACAACCTGTACAAAGGTTTCAGAGGCTATGGCATGTTTTGCAAAGGTACCACAGCAGTTATTTTCCCTAATGCTTTTCACAATTAACTCATAAATTCAGAAGTCAGTTTTTGGTCTAGGCTTAAAAATTTATAAGATTAATTAAGTGTTTCTTTAGTGTAAATAAATAGTTTTTATTCAGTTATGGGTAATTAAGCAAACTGCTGAGAAACTTTTTCATCATTATCTTTAAACATTAGGTTAGTATTGTATTACTAAATATAGGGTAAGGGAGATATTTATGGTGAAATTGAAGAAGAACTCTAGATTAAGTTCTTTATCTAGTTTAGTCAGAAAGTTTCTAAATTTACAATTATATATCATAATGCTTACCACTTAAAATTTATATATTATAATGCTTCATTTGTTTATAATTACTTCAGCATGTCTATGTATGATAAATTTTTTCTCCCAAAATGTTTTTTTGTTATTATATACTTTCCCATACCAATGATAAATAGTATGAAACCTATAAAGAGATGTAAAGATGTGCTACATTTAATTTTACAATTTTTTTCATTAAAAAGATCTTTAATTCTTAATTTAGTGCTTCAGTTTTATATTTTTTAATGTAGGGAAGACACTATCACTTAGACTAGTTTTATGACATGAGTAAGGAAAATTAGAAATTATGTAGCAAGGATAAAAATCTGAAATATAGCTAAGAAAGGTTTAACTAAGTTTTATGTAGTTAGCAAAAAGGATTCTTCTTAAGATGCTGGTTGAGGGGGTTTATTGCTTACCCAGAAGATTTGACCTGTGAATGACTTATTCTTCTCCAAGGCACTTGAGAGAAAAGACAACGATAGCAGTTACATCTAGAGGCTATTATGGATTGGAGGATGAGAAGGGAACTGCATGTACTTCAACAAGGCGTCGGTCAACACCACGAAGTTTGGCAGGCTTGACAAGTGGAGTTTTTGAATCTGTAATGGTTCAAGTTTTGAGACAGGAAGAACAGCTGAGAGCAAAAGAAGAAAAAAGGTAAATGTTAAAAAAAACAACACAAAAAACAGTTAAGTTTCATGTTGTTTAAATTTTCAAGAACTACATTTCACAGAGTAGCTGTGTAACTTTTGTGTGCCCATATCAAATTTCTGGGCCCATTTTAGTAGTGTGTCCAGAATGCATTCTCACCTACATATGAGTTAATACTGATACATCAAAATGGAATTTGTTTCAAAGTGCAGTTTTAAATGTTAAACCAAATTATTTTAAAGCTATACAACAATAATTTTTATGAAAGATTTCAGGCTGCTTTCTATACTTCTGGAAGTAGTCTCAATTGAACTATAAATTTTAAATGAGAAGAATTTTGAATAGATTTGTAGAACTTTAGAACCACAGACCTTTAACATTTAAAATTAGGAGAACCTCTGGAGATAATGTAGTTCAAAATGACATATAAGTTCACTTATGCCAGTTCCTTCACTGGTATTAATTTCCTGTATAACTATGCTTACTCTGGACTCATCAGGAAAGAATGTTGTACTCAATTAGTATTAACTTTTAGGGTCAGGGAGTGCAGAGATTGATGACCTATCTATAAGGTTTTTTTAAATAGCAAGAGAGTAGGGCCCAGAGAGGTAAGTGATTACTCAGAAAAGACTGATAATTTTTATATTAAATCGTATCTCAAACTATATTAGGAACAATTGCTGACATAATGCTGCTGCTGCTGCTAAGTCGCTTCAGTTGTGTCCTACTCTGTGCGACCCCATAGACAGCAGCCCACCAGGCTCCCCCGTCCCTGGGATTTTCCAGGCAAGAGTACTGGAGTGGGTTGCCATTTCCTTCTCCAATACTACTAATGCTAATCAAAGTCAATTTATAATACATTGTTCAGTTCAGTTCAGTCGCTCAGTCGTGTCCGACTCTTTGCGACCCCATAGCATGCCAGGCCTCTCTGTCCATCACCAATTCCCAGAGTCTACCCAAACCCATGTCCATCGAGTCAGTGATGCCATCCAACCATCTCATCCTCTGATGTCCCCTTCTCCTTCTGCCCCCAATCCTACCCAGTATTAGGGTCTTTTCCAATGAGTCAACTCTTCGCATGAGGTGGCCAAAGTATTGGAGTTTCAGCTTCAGCATCAGTCCTTCCAATGAACACCCAGGATTGATCTCCTTTAGGATGGACTGGTTTGATCTCCTTGCAGTCCAAGGGACTCTCAAGAGTCTTCTCCAACACCGCAGTTCAAAATCATCAATTATTTGGCGCTCAGCTTTCTTCACCGTCCAACTCTCACATCCATACATGACCACTGGAAAAACCATAGCCTTGACTAGATGGACTTTTGTTGGCAAAGTAATGTCTCTGCTTTTAAATATGCTATCTAGGTTGGCCATAACCTTCCTTCCAAGGAGTAAGCGTCTTTTAATTTCATGGCTGCAATCACCATTAGCAGTGATTTTGGAGCCCCCCCAAAATAAAGTCTGACACTGTTTCCACTGTTTCCCCATCTATTTCCCATGAAGTGATGGGACCAGATGCCATGATCTTAGTTTTCTGAACGTTGAGCTTTAAGCCAACTTTTTCACTCTCCTCTTTCACCTTCATCAAGAGGTTCTTTAGTTCTTCTTCACTTTCTGCCATAAGGGTGGTGTCATCTGCATATCTGAGGTTATTGGTATTTCTCCTGGCAATCTTGATTCCAGCTTGTGTTTCTTCCAGCCCAGCGTTTCTCATGATGTACTCTGCATAGAAGTTAAATAAGCAGGGTGACAATATACAGCGTTGACATACTCCTTTTCCTATTTGGAACCAGTCTGTTGTTCCATGTCCAGTTCTAACTGTTGCTTCCTGATTTTGTTACTCCTCTTGTAATAATAAATTTAGCTTGCTTTGTAGGATTAAAATTCAACCCAAGACTTTCTGTACCACCATACTTTTTAATAATAGTGGTTAGTTGAGAACCCACAGTGTTCTCAAAAAAAAACAACAAAACCCACTTCTCTTCCTTGTTTAGAGCCTCATAAAACTTCTTCTGGTATAGAAAAGGGGGTTGTATGGAAGGGGCTAAAGATTAATCTGACAGTAGTATGTAATAGATTAGTGTAGAGAGAAATTGAAGAAAAGGAAGGCTTATAGGAAGAAGGCTGTAGGAGTCTAGTGCTCCGCTACTGATGACCAGAAATAGGAAGAAGGTCAGATGGTTCTGGAAACAATCAGCATGACTTAGTACCTTCCTTGATAAAGGGGGAACATAGGAAGAGACAAAGAGGAGTCTGGAGATAGTTGTAATAGTAGCAATAAGAAGTAAATAAAAAAGAATTGTTAACATTTACTGTGCAGGACTGTTTGCCAGGTTTAGGTCTAAGTACCTCATATGTATACAGTATTTGTCCTGAGGCAGATAGACAAGTAACTTGCCCAAAGCCAGGCAGTTTTTGAATGGTAAATTTAAGATTTGAACCAGAGCATTGTGGTTATAGAGTTTGTACTCCTGACAAGTATGCTGTCCCTGTGACCTAAAAATGATGGAACCATCCGAGAAAATAAAAGAGCTTGAGTCCACGGTGTGGAGACAGATCCATGAACTGCAGTCTTTAATAAGTTGTTTGAAGTGATGAGGGAAACATTTAAGCAAGTAAGCAGGAATGGCTAGTAAGAATCTGGAAATATGAGAATCCTTTTCTTTTCTTCAGTTTTATATATATATGTATGTGTGTGTGTGTGTGTGTCCTGTGTTTAACAGCAAATAAACATGGGTGAATTAAGACATGGGGGAAAACCCTCCTTTAAATGTCTAGTAACTGTGATAATTTAATATGAATTAAGCTTTCTCTTTGGGTAAAGCATTAACCTTTTCTTTTCTAACTAGGGATATTTTAAGCATGGAACAAAGAATAAAATCAAAGGCCTTGGTACCCACTACTCAGCAGTTTTTAAAACAGTTTTAAGTTTTGTTATTTATTATTCATAAGTTACTTTTGCATCTTTGCTAAAAATCAATTGAACATACATTTGTGAGTTTTTCTGGACTTTCTGTTCTTTTCCATCTATAGGTCCATCCTTAAGTTATGTTGACTTGATGATTGTGGCTTTATAATAAGCTTTGAAATTTGGTAGTGTGAATATTCCAACTTTGTGTTTTGTTTTTTGGGTTTTTTTTCCCCCTAAAATTTTTAGGCTATACTGGGATCTTTGCATTTCTGCATAATTTTAGAATCATGGAAATCCTACCCCCCAAAAAAGAACACCTGAGGGAATTTTGATTGAGATTGCATGGAAGTTTTGCTAATCTTTTTTTAATGTAGTGTCTAATCCAGGGAACTTTTTTATTTCAGAGTTTGTATTTTTTAAGCTCCAGCAGTTACATTTGTTTTTTTAATATCTTCATTTCTTATTATGTTCCTTTTAATGTCCTTTTCTGCTAGCTCCATCATCTTTGTCTTTGCTAAGCCAATTGACCAGTTTTTCTCCTTGTTATAAGTAACATTTTTCTGCTTTTTGACACATCCAGTAATTTTTTATTAGAAATTGTATGTTGTGAATGTTACCTTGTTGAGTATTTAGATTTGTATTTACCTTCTTAAAAGAGGTCTGAGCATTGTTATTCCAGGGAGTTAATTTCCTTGTGGATCAGTTTGGTGATCCTTTCAACTCCAGGCTTTAAGCTCTTATAGGATGGGTCTAGAATAACCTTCATTCCAGTTCAGCCCTGCTACTAAGATCTAATGAGCTTTCCTGGTGGCTCAGCAGTAAAGAATCCTCCTTCTATTAAGGAGACACTGGAGACAAAGGTTTGGTTCCTGGGTCTGAAAGATCCCATGGAGGAGGAAATGGCAATCCATTCCAGTGTTATTTCTGGAAAAATCCCATGGACAGAGGAGCCTGGCAGGCTACAGTCCATAGGGTCACAAAGAGTTGGACACAACTGAGCAACTAAGCACATGCTAAGATCTGACCTGTCTGGAGTCTCCACCAAATGCCCCCAAGTGATGACTGAGAACTCCACACTTCCTCTGGTCTCCCTATTGTGTCTATGAACTCCTTGATCTTACAATTTTCTAGTCATTCTTGTCCTACTTTGTACCCTTGTATAGATTTCTGAAGCTCTTTTCTGCATAGCTTCCTTGTTTTTAGAATTATCTCAAAACTTCTAGGTGCCTCACTCTTCTAATGCTGCTTTTCATCTCAGCTCAACTCCACTGGACCATTTGGGTTTCTGCTGTCTCTGCTCATGGTCTGGAAATTAATTGCTTTTAGTTAGGAGGTCAGTCAATTGTAAGGATCACCTCATTTGTTTCATTTCTTGGGGATTACGGTCTTGTACTATTTGATATTCAATGTCTGAAAACATTTGTTTCATGCATTTTATTCAATTTGTAATTGTTTACAGAGTGAGGGTAAGATTGGTTCAGTTACTGCATCATGACCAGGAAAAGGAGGTCATTTCTGGGCATTTTTTATGTATATATTAATAGATAATATATAGCGTTGTTTTGTGTGTCTTTAACCTTTATATAAATGGCAATCTTCTGTTTTCACTCAACATTATGTGTCTTAAGATTTAGCTGTGTTGAATTATTTCATTGTATTTTATTTCCGGTGCTAGTGTATAATATTCCATTATTTGACTGTATTACAGTTTATCCATTTACCTGATAAGATACACATTTTGGATTAGTTCTAGAGTTGGGTTATTATAGAATGCTACAGTAAACATTCATGTGCGTGTCTTCTTTAAGGATGAAGATATGGATAGATAGATGTGTGGGTGTGTATCCATTCTACTTTGTTTTTAATTTTATTTTTCTTCTTTATGTTTTGACTCACTCAACCTATTTTCCCAACTCTCCCCATTCTCTGACAACCACCGATCTGTTCTCTCTCTCTTTTATTTTTTATTTTTTTAGACTTTACATACAAGAGAGATCATACAGTTTATCATTCACTGACTTTTCTTTCACTTAGCGTAATGTCCTCAAAATCCATCCATGCTGTCAGAAGTGGCAATATTTCCTTCTGTTTTGTGGCTATATAGTATTCCATTGTGTATGAATACCACAATTTCTTAATCCATTCATCCATTGATGGATACTTAGGTTGTTTTTATATCTTGGCTGTTGTGTATAATGCTGCAGTAAATATGGGGATACATATATCTTTTCAAGTTAGTGTTTTCATTTTCTTCAGATAAATGTTCAGGGGTGGAATTGCTGGATTATATTGTATTATATTTTATTTTTAATTTTTGGGGGAACTTCCATACTGTTGTTCATAGTGGTTGCACCAGTTTATATTACCATCAACAGTGCTCAAAGGTTCCCTTGTCTCCATATCCTAACCAATGATTTGTTATTTTTTGTCTTTTTGATAATGGTCATTCTGACGGGTATGAGGTGATACTTCATGGTGGTTTTCGTTTGCATTTCCCTGGTGATTAGTGATGTTGAGCATTTTCTCATGTACCTGTAGACCCTCTGTGTCTTTGGAAAAATGTACAGTCAGATCTGTCCATTTTTTAATCAAATTGTTTTCTGCTATTGGACTGTATAAATTTTTTTATATATTTTGGATTTTAGACTCTTTCCGGATACATGATTGGAAGATATTTTCTCCCATTAATAGCTTGCCTTTTCATTTTGTTGGTGGCTTTTGCTGTAGAGAGCTTTTTAGTATGATGTAGTCACAGTTAGTTAGTTTTTTCTTTTCTTGCTTTTGCTTTTATTGTCAGATCCAAAAATCTTTACCAAGACCTCCGTCAAGGAGCTTACTGACTGTCTTTTTCTTCCAGGAGTTTTATAGTATAAGATCTTACATTCAAGTCTTTAATCCATTTGAGTTCATTTTTGTATATGTTGTAATATAGTGGTCAAATTTCATTCTTTTACATATAGCTGTCCAGTTTCCCCAACACCATTTATTGAAGGGATTGTGATTTCTGCACTGTATATTCTTGTCTCCTTTGTCATAAAGTAGTTGATATATATACATGGGTTTATTTCTGGGCTGTCTGTTCTTTTCCATTGATCTGTGTGTCTGTCTTTATGCCAGTAACCAACTGTCTTGATTACTAGAGCTTTGTAACATCACTTGAAGTCAGGGACCATGATGTGTCCAGCTTTGTTTGGTCTTTCACCTTCTAGGTACTTCATTCTTTTTCATTCAATTCTATATTCATTCTGCCTTTAATCTTATGGTCATGGCAAGTTCTTTAATGCTTTAAAGAGTGTTGCTACACTGATAACTGCAGTAATATGTTCTTAAAGTTGTTGTAAGGAAGTTATATTGATAAAGTAGTTACCATCATATTAGTTTTATATAAAGCATTTAATTAATTATGACATTAAAGTGTCTTATTATGTATATTGAAAGAGTAAACTTAATATACCTATTTTCCTTCCCAAGAACACATGAATATTTAAACTTGTTAACTCTAGACACTCCCCCTCAGTCTTAAGTGCCATCATTGTTCAATATTTTAATTCTTTCTGGTTCTTAACTGCCCAACTGTTGCCACAGCTCTAGTTTTTATCTAAGATTCTCTCCTTTCTCATGTGATACTTTCTTCATAAGTGATTTCATTCATTCCCATACCACCTATATATAGAAGACTTATAATATATGTCTCTTGCCCAAACTTCTCTAAGTTTGAAGCCTAATTGCATACTTAATATATTCTCTGGATGTAATATATATCAGTGACGATATCAGTGTATCTCATCTGTCAGGAAATAGGTGGCACATTCAAAATGGAATAATTCAAAGAGGGTTTATTTCCAAAGAAGTTGGAATATAGCTGAACGTTAAGACATGAAGCTGAGATACATTCATTAGGTTACTCCTTTCTGCCCATGGATGCTATCAATAAGCATCATAGAAGTCTCCCCACTCCACTGCTGTCATGTCTAAGTCAGAGTCTCCCAAAGAGCCCAAACAGCTGTGGCAGCTCTTCATCAGAGGACTGAGCTTTGAAACAACCAATGAGAGTCTGAGAAGCCATTTTGAGCAATGGAAAACACTCATGGACTGTATGGTAATGAGGGATCCAAACACCAAGCACTCCAGAGGCTTCAGATTTGTCACATATGCCTATGAAGGTGGTGGATGCAGCCATGAGTGTGAGGTCACACAAGGTGGATGGAAGAGTTGTGGAAGCAAAGAGGGCCATCTCAAGAGAAGATTCTCAAATACCTGGTGCCCTCTTAACTGTAAAAAAAGTTTTTGTTGATGACCTTAACGACACTGAAGAACATCACCTGAGAGATTATTTTGAACAGTATGGGAAAATTGAAGTGATTGAAATCATGACTGACTGAGGCAGTGGCAAAAAGAGAGGCTTTGCTTTTGTAACCTTTGATGACCATAACTCCACAGACAAGATTGTCATTCAGAAATACCCCACTATGAATGGCCACAACTGTGAAGTAAGAAAAGCTCTAACTAAGTAAGAGATAGCTAGTGCTTCATCCACCAAAGAGGTTGAAGTGGTTCTGGAAACTTCGGTGGGGGTCGTGGAGGTGGTTTTGGTGGAAAGGACAACTTTGGTCGTGGAGGAAACTTTAGTGGTTGAGGTGGCTTTGGTGGCAGCCATGGTGGTGGATATCGTGGCTGTGAGAATGGCTATAATGAATTTGGTAATGATGGAAGCAATTTTGGAGGTGGTAGAAGCTACAATGATTTTGGCAATTACAGCAATCAATATTCAAATTTTGGACCCATGAAAGGTGGAAACTTTGGAGGCAGAAGTTCTGTCCCCTATGGCAGTAGAGGCCAGTACTTCGCCAAACCATGAAACCAAGGTCACTTTGGTGGTTCCAGTAGTAGCAATAGCTATGGCAGTGACGGAATGTTTTAATTACTGGCAGGAAACAAAACTTAGCAGGAGAGGAGAGCCAGAGAAGTGACAGGGAAACTACAGCTTACAACAGATTTGTGAACTCAGCCAAGCACAGTTGTAGCAGGGCCTAGCTGCTACAAAGAAGACATGTTTTAGACAATACTCATGTGTACAGGCAAAAAACTTGAGGACTGTACCTGTGATTGGTTGTATAACAGGTAGTTTTAATTTCTGGTCTGCGTAAAGCATTCCAACAAAGTGTTTTAATGTAGTTTTTTTTTTTTGCACCCATGCTGTTGATTGCTAAATGTAATAGTCTGATCATGACTCTGAATAAATGTGTCTTAAAAAAAAAAGAGACATAAGGCTGTTAGTAAACAAGGGGGACTAATTTCTGGTACCCCAGAGAGGAGTACAAAGAAGAGACTATTGAGATATGATACCTTATGTTGAAGGACACAGCTCCCCCCACAAAACTTTTAAGTCCATTTATAAAACTTATTCCACTTACATGAACTTAATACACATGTTCTTAACAGTTATGCTTATATTGTTCAAGAAAATTTAACAGGACATTAAACAGAACTAGTCATCATCTCAAATTATTTCCCTGTTATTGTTTGTATAGTACATGCGTGTTAGGCAAATACCAAAAACTTCACAAAGAGGAGGCCAAGGGAATAAATACTTTACCCTACTTCCCTATCTTGCCAGGACTCTCTTGACTAAACCTAAGGAAAGCTAGTGGATGAAGTTCCCTACTGATACAGATGAAACTATACAGTAGAGAGTAGATCTGGAGGCAAACAAAAGATATTTGCCATAGATCTCTTCTTCAAAATGATTACATCAAAAATTAATTGTGAAAGCCTAATGCTTACTCCTAAAACTTGATCTCACTGTAGTGCTCCCTATCTTTGTGAATGGCACCACCATCTATTAGATTATTCAAGTTAGAAATCTGAGATTCATACAGGACATCTTCCTTTCCCTGATACACAAATAAAAATTCAGTCCCAAATATTGATGTTTTATTTCCTAAATCTGTCTTTAATCTGCTTCCCTCTTTCTTCTCTGTCTCCATCCAGTTCCTTAATCTCTCACTTAGGCGACTATAATCTTCTCTTAATGAAACTGTGCCCATGCTTACTCTCATTCTATTCTGTTTCTCACATTAAAGGTAGAATTTTGTTGTTGTTCAGTAGGTAAGTCGTATCCAACTCTTTGAGACCCTATAGACTGCAGCATGCCTGGATTCCCTGTCCTTCACTGTCTCCAGAATTTGCTCAGATTCATGTCTAAAAAGTAGAATGAACTTTCCTCAATGCAGATTTAATCATGCCACTTCCCAGTTCCCATTACTTTTTACCTCCCCAAAACAAAACAGGTACACACAAGAACTTTAATGGCTTAATATAGTTTATAAGACCCTGCTTTCAGCTTTTGGCCTCATCCTGTCTCTCTAACCCCATTTTACACCCTTTATCCCACATTCCTGCTATCCTTGCCACGCTAGCCTCCCTTTTCTCTCTTCTGTGCCAAGAGATTGTTAACTTTATGTGCATCCAAATTTAGAGTTTACATAAAAACATGTGAAATGTATCAAGAATAGTTAGACCTTTAATTTTAACCTTTGTTTTCTAAATTTTCTAACATAAGCATGATTTTCTTTTATAATTGAAAATGCAGCAAGTATTAAAATTTATAAAGTGCCACCTAACTAGTGGGATAAGCAGAGGCTTTTTGTTTTTGTTTTTGTTTTTTTTAATGTCTTTTGGGCCTTTCCCAAGATTTTTTGGGGGGAAAAAAAGGAAGGAAAATATGATATGTCTTCGACATTTCATCAGCAACATGTAATATGATACATGGGAGTGCTAAACAAAGTCTCCCTCCCTATGTACAGTTATTCTACCAGCTCTCATGATTTTATGAATCTGTCAATTCTGTCGATCTAATTATCCTCTCAAGAGTTAGTCAGAGACTAGCTGAGAATATGGCTACTGAAAAATTTGCTCTGAAAGGACTTTGAAAACATCATAAAGAAAGGTCAGATTGGAAGACAGGGAGGGTTGCAGAGATCATATGGTTACTGTAGTTGTGCTTAAAACCTGAGTGTAGCTTTCTCTTTTTTGTTGTTTTTTGATTAAAACTTCTGGTATAAGAAGTGGGAAAATGATGTTCTCCTCCTGTTCATTAGCTTTAAACAACTTTTTATTCGATATATTGGAAATTCAAGTTGGCAGCAAGCTGAATAATTCTAGTCCATATTATGGTAATATGGCAATACTTCAGTTAACTGACGGGTATCTAATAATTTTTAGGTGATCATCTGGGCAGACACAGACCTAAAAGTAAATTATTTTTAAATTATTTTTAAAAATCTTTTAAGTCCAACAGTTAGGTCTCTGATTTGTGATCTATTTCAGTTAAAGGAAGGGAGTCCTTACTCGGTTTTTTATTTTTATACAGTAGGTAGTTTCCCTTGCTTGTACAGTATAGGCCATAAAAACCATGGTTTCCTAGATCAGATTGCAAAAATCATGACATTCCTATACTATTATCTTTATTTACCTAGATGCATTGGAAACCAATTCAAAGGAGATGGCAGATGATATGTATTTAACAGAGAGAAATAAACATTGAGTAAGGGTTGGTGATGGACAGGAAAGGCTGGCGTGCTGCAGTACATGGGGTTGCAGAGTCAGACATGACTGAGCAACTGAGCTGAAATGAGGGGTTGGTAGTCTGGCCTTCTCCAGGTGAATGCTATTAGGGTAGCAGCCAGTCTTGGAGCTGATTAGTGTAGAGAGGCACTGTTGATTTAGAAAACAGGAGCACTATAAGTCAAAGTTCTAGGAAAATGGAATGAAAGGGGTGATTAATGTGTAGTTGCTGGAATAGTCTTTAAGCATGACCACTGCATTTTGTTAATAATGGTAACGTTGAATCATTAAGGAAAGATTAAAACTATATTTTGTGTTCCTTGTTTATTAAGCCAGAATGTATGTAATACATTTTGTATAACTGTTTTTAAAAAATAAAATTGTTAAAATTGAAAGCTAGCTTTCCTCAAGTAAATTTCAGTTAATCCAAAATATGACAGTAGTAGGTAGCAGTTTCAATCAAATAGCCATGTTAAAAATATTGGACCACTGCACCATTCTTTTCTTTGCAAAACGATTTGGATTACCAGAAGTAGTGTGCATGTTTTTAAGTTGTATAAACTTATTGGTGTTTTATTGATCTGGAAATTGCTGAAGTTAAAAGTAAAAATGTTTTCTATCTTTTTGTGATTTACAAATTATGACTTATATTTGATTTACTTTCAAATTCTTAATAACCTAAAGTAACAATGAATTAATGAAGTAGACATTTGTCATTTGTGACCACCCCACAATTTTTGAACAGTTGCGCTACATTTTGGTGATTTCCCATGTTATAAGCCCTAAATTCACAAAGCAGTTCAGTTCAGTTGCTTGGTCATGTCCGACTCTACGAGCCTGTGGACTGCAGCACACCAGGCTTCCCTGTCCGTCACCAACTCCCAGAGCTTGCTCAAACTCATGTCCATCCAGTCGGTGATGTCATCCAGCCATCTCATCCTCTGTCATCCCCTTCTCCTCCTGCCTTCCTGACTTCGCAAAGCAGTTGCCAGGAAATCTGTATTCTCATACCCACTCACAACTAGGGTAAAAAGGTTCATGACCAGTCATACTCTTCTCACTTGAAATTGCTTGGGACCAACATGAGGTGGCAGTGTTAGGCAGGGAAGTTTATCTTTTGACGAAGGTGGTGGTGGGAGCTTCTGGTTGTTCTAGGTTCCTAGTATCAGAAGTGCCAAATAATATTGGCAGTCTAATTTTTCCTGGAGAAGTTGTCAAAGTGTAGTTGCGGTTCATATCTGTTAAGTTTGGCTCGTAACAACAATAAACCCTTAACAGAGCTTAATTCCTTTTCTACTTAGCTGGAAGAGATTCTTTTGTTTGTAGCTAAGTAAGAAGCTTGACTAAACAATATCAATGATTGCTTTTCCTAAAATGTAATATTTTATGTTGAAAATGTAAATGAATGTCTTGCTTTCCTTTTTCATTGACCACCTTAAACATTGTGTTATAATGGTTTTTCAGTTAATGGATTATTTTGCATTACAGCTGCTGTATATGTTTCTTACTAGATTGTAAAGTGTGTGGCCCATACTTTCACCTCTTTGTATTCTTATACATGATAAGCATTAGATAAAATTTATAAAACTACTAAAGTTAGGATAGTTTAAAACATATAATAACTTTTTTGTAAAGCTATTTACTCATGAATGATGTTCCTGCCAAGTTATATATGACCAAAATAACCTTAGGCACAGCTTCTATTAGTATTTTACATAGTAACAGATTGATGTTCTCTAAGCCAGAAAGGAACAATCAAGAACTTGTCCAGGAAAAAAAAAATTTTGTTTATTTGGTAGTGTTTACCTTTACTTATAGATTTATTGAGAAATGATATATATCACTGTATAAGTTTAAGATATATAGCATGATGGTTTGATTTACATAAATGATTACCACAGTAGGTTTAATTATATAGATCATCTCATATGAATGTAATGAAAAGATTAAAATTCTCCTTGTGATGAGAACTATTAGGATCTACTCTCTTTAACTTTCCTTTTTCCCATTAGTGAATGTGGTTTTTATAAGTATCCTCAGGCAGTCTTATTGCATCACTCAAATACTGAAGGCTTAATTTTTTGAGCTAACATTTTAGAAAACATGTAGCACTGTATCTGATTTTAGTATAACACCTCAGAACAATTTTTTAAATTGAGAATAACTTTGAAAGCTGTTTTTTTTTAAATCCGTCCTTGTGAGCACACTGTGGTTTGCTTCAGCATTTTTTGATAGTGTTTTTTAAATGTTTTACTTATACTTTAAGTGTTTAATTTTTTTTCATGGGCAGGTTATAGATATTGACTCTAGAGGTCTTTGGCAAGCTCCCATTCCATATGTTCCACACTGCTGAGGACAGGATGGAGACTCACAGCTCCAATTCTAAAGGATTATTCCGCATTACACTGGCCTGTACCAGACCAGACTTTCTCTTCCTCCTGCCTCTTCAGTACTCATGGTTTGAATTTAGAACCCATCATTGTCTCCTAAAATGTTTAGTTTGTAGGGAACATAAGCATGAGTAGCAGCCCTTGAATAACTTCAGGCAATGTCCATATTTGGCTGCATCATAACACAACTAAGTCACAGCCTTTCCAGGTACCTGATCCTGCAGAATGCGTGAATTATTGCCTAAATTTTCTTCTTCCCAGAGTAAGCCAGTTGGTGCTAACTTTAACCTACCAATGGCAGACTGTTTATATTGCTGGTTCTTACACTAATACACTATGTAAGCCTAAGGAAATTATCTCATTGTCCTTCTATGTCCTTAATGTCCCCATCTGTAAGTTGAATAGTGTCTGAAATTGCCGTATCTCTAGCCTTTATTGGCCAAAGGTTGCTAACGCTGTTTTAGGCAAAAACAAGTCCATAAAAGTGTTTTGGTCTGCTCCAACTCCTCATTTCATTTTCTTCCCTGAGCACTAGTTATTACTCTTTCACCTATACAGAAACAGCATAATTTATTGTGACATGGTTGACCGAAATCAGTTTCAGTGCCAAGTATACTAAATGCACTTTTTGATGGTTGATATTCGAACAGGTACAATTTCCTATACCAAACCTTTAAACTCTTAAGTTACATTTCATGAGAAATAAATTGAATACCTTTTCTTTAGTTAACAGAACAATGAATAAATGATTACCCTTCTCAGTATATATTTAGTGTAGAGAAACTCAGTTTCATGTTAAGATACATAATATGCATAAATCTAACATGGTAAGAAATACAGTATCTATAAATCTTTTTCATTTTAGCTCTTTTATAGCTCCTGGCTAATATTCTTTAGCTTTTAAAAAGTTGATTCATGAAATTTTTTAAAATTTCATTGGCTGTATAGTTTAAAAGTCACATAGTACTACTGAGGCTTTTAATGAAAGACAGCAACCCTTACTTCAGCTCATCTTCGAATTCATGACTCAGAAACATCTACCTTTAACTTTTTAGGTAATTTTTCTAGTAATTATTTCCATATTTCTTAATATATGCTTATGTTGCTATTAATAGTTCTTGATTTTTCAGCTTGGCATTATCTGTTGACATCCGTCTGTGGAAGTGAAGATTTATTTCACTCTTAAGTATTTCCACTTATTTGCAAGTTACATGCTCTTTTTCTTTTAATATGGATCTTTTCTGCTTCATCTGTTTTATGTATTATTGATTAATAATTCAGCTCTATCTCACTTTTTACCCCAAACTTGACATTATTGTTACTGTTTTTTGTAATAATGTTTATTTACCCACATGGTTCACAGTTGATTTGTTCTTCAATACTTCTTTCATCTTAGAACTTCTGTGATCATCTTTTTCCTGAAGTATATACTGTAGAAGTATTTTTCTGTATCTTTAAATTTGGATAGTTTCTATTACTATCTTCAAGTTCGCTAATCTTTTCTTCTGCTATGTCTAATTTGCCATTAGTCCCATTCAGTATATTTTCATCTCAGACATTGTAGTTTTCGTCTCTAAAAGTTTAACTTGAATCTGTTTTATATCTTCCATGTCACTACTTAATTTTTCATGTCTCTACTTAACTTTTTGACTATATGGATTACAGTTTTAGTAACTACTTTAATGACCGTATTTGCTAATCCTACCATTTGTTTCATTTATGGGTCTATTTTGATTGATTGATCATTTATCTCATTATGGATCATGTGTTTCTACTTTGTTGTATGCCTAGTACTTTTGGTTTGGATGCCAAACATTATGAGTTTTATCTTGGAGGGTGCCAGATATTTTTATATTTCTATAGGTCTTCTAGAGCTTTTTTTCTGAAATGCAGTTAATTATTTTGAAACAGTTTGGTCATTTTGGATCTTTTATCATTTGTTACTTGAGTCCAGAGCAATGCTCAGTCTAGGGCTAATTAGTCTCTACTACCTGTGCAAGACTGTGCAAAGGATGGTGTCTAAGATCCTTTGAATTTTGAATTTTTCCAGTGTGCTTGTGGGAATAAATACTTTATTTTCTAATCTTTTGGGTACTTTTCCCTCACCTAGTTTTGGGTTATTTCCTTGCATGCATACACTAGTCATTGCTCTGAAGTTGAAGAGGACTCTGTAAAAATACTTTGCACTTTATGCAGGTCTTTCCTCTTGAGTTTTATCTCTTGTAGACTCTGACTGCCTTGGTATCTCTGGACTCTTGGCTTCTCATCTTGTGGAGTCTGCTAGACTCTTATCTGGGTTTCCCTTCCTGCATCATGGCCTGAAAATTCTCTGAAAGCAGCAAACTGCAGCATTTTTTGGTCTCACCTTCTGTTTCCCATCTCTCTGAGATCACTGTCCTTTGCTTGATACTTAAATTCTTACAAACCACTGTTTTATGTATTTTGTCAGGATTTTTATGATTGGTTCAGGTAGGAAAGTAAATTTGACTCCTTGTTACTTCGTCAGGTGGAAACAGAAGACATTTTAGAAGTTTTTACTTTAGAATGAGTTCTGATTTTTATCTAAATGAAAATAACTTTAATTTATCCTTATCCATGAATGATAGTTATTGTTTTGCATTTATTTTGTTGCTATTGAGAAATCTCTCAATGTTTTTGTCATTTTTGTATATGTAATCTGTCTTTTCTTCTCTTCTGACTGCTTACAAGATTTTTTTTCTTTGATGTTTTACTGTTTTATTATGATATGCCCAAGTGTGGTTCTCTTATTTTCTAGGGCCGTTTGAATTGGGGATTTGTATCCTTCACTATTTCTAGGAAATTCTTAGCCATTATCTCTTCAGATTTTGCTGTCATCACCACACTCCTACCCCACTTCTGTATTCTTATTTTCTAGTGCTCCAGTTGATTGTTAGACTTTTATTTTTTGTGTTTTATTTTTGTGTTTGTATTTTCTTCTTTTTAGAAGTTCCTTTTTAAAACAAATCTTTCTGAATCATTCTGATAAATTCTTACTACTTATTTTTAATTCTCTCTTTTGCTTCTTTAACATGCCTGTTTTATATTTTGTTTCATTAACTGAAATTTTTGAGATGAATTCTTGTGAAGGCTTTAGGACCCCAATTTTTCTATGTAGAGAAGATTTTGAAGTGTGTAGTTTCTTCAGTAAATACGGGTTTATTCAGCTTTTCGTTCTTGTGTCAGTTTTGTTAACTTGTGTTCTTTAAAAAACTTGCCTATTCATTAAAATTGTCTCTTGGCATAAAATTTTTTACAATAACATTGTATGATCTATATCTGTAGAATCTAGGATTAAATTATAGAATCTATAAACCCATTTTCATCATTTTCATTTCTGATATTGGTTTTTTGTGTGTATGTTTTGTTTTCCTCATCAGTCTTATCAGGCGTTTGTTAATTTTAATAACATTTTTGAATAACAAACATTTGAATTTGATTATTTTTCTATTTGTTTTATATCATTAATTTCTGCTATTTCCTTTCAACTTTGGGACTTTGATTTGCTGTTATTTTTCTAGTTTTTCTTTTCTTTTAATGAATATGAATATTTGATTTTCAACTTTCCTTCTTTTTTAAATATACATTCTTATCTATAAATGCCCCTCCGAGTACTGCTTTAGTTAACATGCATCCCACCAGTGTTCATTGCTGTATGTTTTTCCTTCCATATTTCTGGTTCTACTAATTTGTATGTTTAAAAGTCTATTACTTTAGTCCCTACCTTGAATTTTCACATGCCTCATTAACTTATTAAAGCCTAATCATTATTTTTACCATCTTCCTGATTAATACAAGGACCTTGAAACACTATTAAATTTAATCATCTCTAACACAGCTTACTTGCTATTGTTATAATATATTTTAATTTTATCTTGTCTTCTTTTTAAACTCCACAAAGCACTTTTATCATTATTTTATGCCCTATCTGTATAGATTAACCTATATATTTCCAGTTTCTCACTCTTTTCCCATCTCTAATCATCAGTCTAGTATCACTGACCTTTCTTCCACTTGAGGTAAATTCTTTAGCATTTCATTTGGCTGAGGTTCTGTTCATCACAATTAGGGCATTTTTGTTTGAAAGTATCTTTATTTTTGTCTTCATTTTTGAAAGATACTTTTGCTCTGAATGGAAATTTACATTGATAGTTATTTTTTAAGTACATTAAAGATATTCCATTGTCTTCTGGCTTCCATGATTTCTGTTGCGTTAACTGTAAATTTTTTCTTTTAAGTTCTCAGTTTCCATATTTACTCATTTTCTTCAGTTCTTTTTCATACTACCTTGCCATTTTAAAATAATCTCCTCTTTACCCATGTTTACAGTTTCTTTTCACCAGACCTATTTTCCACCTCCTAAATTTCCCATATCTATAGTTTTTTTAGAAGTCATACTTTTTTTTTCCTGAGCCTCACAATAACTTCTTTCCTTTTACATTTTGGGGGTTTTTTTGTTTGTTTTTTTTTTTGAACTTGTTCCTTGTCACTGTATCCGTGTGGGAGTTCTTTAAGATCCAGTTAGAAGGTGCATTGCCTTAGAGATTTGATTTTTTTCTGTTCAAGTCATGAGACTACATTTTGACATGAGACTATGTTAAACTTTTCTGAGCACCCAGGAAATGTGAATGTGGGCAATAAATCCACATTAGTCAGCTTACAGTTATAAATTCTTCGAAGAGATTTTATTTTTTTCCATCCACCACTCCTATTGTGAAGACAGTTTTCCTTTCAGGCCTTTAGTTGGGGCCTGAAGAAGGGACTGTTATTGCTAGTACACCTTTCTGCTAATTCTGTGGGCTTTTGGAATCTCAGCTTCGTACTAGGGAAGCCAAATTCTACCATCCCACCACCACCCCCATTCAGTGAAAAACTGAAACTCCTTAAAACCATAAGCACTTTTGAAAAAAAAATTTTTTTTGCTAAAATGTCTAACATTGTTTGGATATCTAGATGTAATTAATATACTTAAATGCCAAATCACACATTTTATATGTTTCTCTATTAGCTTCCTTAATGAACCAGAACTACTTGATCAGATAATTTGTTTTATCAGTAATAGCAAGGTAGTTATAGTGTGACCTCTCAGCCAGAAATATAAAAGTAGGCTTCTTCAATAAAATGAAAAGTCCCAATACTGCTAAAATAGTGCTCTTACTGTGTTTTAACAGATTATAATATGATAGTGCAGAAAAATAGCCAATGTCAGACATTATACCTCAGTTTTCATTTAGAGTTCATGAATTAATCACATCTTTATATATCTGTTTTAGAGGAAGAGTTCACTCTTGAAAAGTCAGGAATAAGAGAAGTTATTACATTTTCCCCCCTTTGTTGTCATATTCTGATGTCTCTCCTAAAACCTTATATGCTTCAACATTTTTAAATACAGATTTATTGTATCAAACACCATAGAATTCACCTGTTTAGATATAAAATCCTTTTGTTTTTTGTATAGTCACAGAGTTGTACACCCATCACTGCAGTCAATTTTATAATGTTTCATCACCCAAGACAGAAAGACTATTAAGATACTTCCCATTTCCCACACCTTTTCAATCCTAGGACACCTCTAATCTACATTTCTGGACATTTATTAAAGTGGAATTATACAATATGTGATATTTTGTGGGTGACTTCTTTCATGTAGTATTATGTTTCAGAGTTCATCCGTATTGTAACATGTATCAGCACTGCATATTTTTTATTGCCAAATAATATTGCATTGTATGGATATGCCACTTCTTATTTATCCATTGGACAGTTGATGGACATTTGTTGTTTCTACTCTTTGGCTATTTTGAGTAATTCTACTATGATCATTCATGTACAGGTTTTTGATATTTTCATTTCTCTTGGACATGTACCAAGGAGTAGGATTCCTGGGTCACATGTTTAACTTTCTGAGGAACTCTTAGAATGCCTTCCAAAACATCTGTACCCTTTACAGTGTATGAAGTTTCCAGTTTCTCCACATTTCTCACCAATAATTGTTATTATCTCTCTTACAATAATCATCTTAGTAGACATGAATTGGTATCCTATTTTGGTTTTTGATTTACATTTCTTGAATGAATAATGATGTTGAGCATCTTTTTATTTGCTTATTATTCATTTGTATGTCTTCATTGGAGAAGTTATCCTGTGTCCATTTTTAGTTGGGCTATTTTATCCATTTTTATTATTATATGTGTTCTTTCATTTTCTAGATACAGATCTCTTACTAGATATATGATTTTGAAAAAATTTTCTCCCATTCTGTCATTGTCTTTTCACTTGATGATGTCCTTTAAAAGCACAAAAAGCTTTAGTTTTGATGATGTCCACTTCATCATTTTTCCTTTTGTTACTGTGCTCTTGGTGCCATATCTAAAAACCCATTGCCTAATGCAAACTCACAAGACTTGTATCTTTTTATCTAATTTAATTTTTTATTTAAGAAAATTGAAAGCAGTGCCCATAAAGAAAACCTTTTGTTTGTTTGTTTTTACAGTTTCAACATGAGGAGATTTTTAAGGGGAAAAAAACACTCAATCTCACTGACCTAGGAGCCATTTATGTGTAGAATATTGTCATTTCCTTATTTAGTATGTGCATATATTTATTATTGATATTGTTTGTTAAGTACTGTGCTGTGTTCTAATATTTTTTGTGTTTATAGATGATATTCACAATTTTAATTTAAAGGCTATATAACATAGCCAGCTTATTTCCCAGCTATGTAATACAACTTCTTCATAGTATTTTTTTCTTATATAGAACTCCAGTTAACACTGACAGACATGTAACTTTTGCTTCTATTGAATTATCTTCCTCGTATAACTTTTTAGGAATGGAATTATGGGATTAAAGGTTGTAAACATCTTTATAGCTCTTACATGACATCATATTGCTTCTAGAAAACATTAAACTGTGCTTTTGTTTAGTAAACAGTTAAAATTTTTTTCCATTTATTTTGAAGTTGATGGACATTGTGATTTGAATTTTACTTTGAGTGGCAATGTCAGTGATACTTCTCCATCCATAAAACTCAGTATCAACTTGTATGTGTAGTTCTTCATCTGAAAAAAAAAAGGAAAAATAGCAGTACATCTAAACTGGAAAGCCTTGTTGTCTGAAGATAAATATGACATACTTAAAATTCAGTATTTTATGGTATCCTCTATTTTAAGTAGTAATAATATAATTTGTTAAATTTTTTTAGGCTTCGGGAGCAGGAAAGAAAAGAAGCAGAAGAAGCTAGTCAAAAGGAAATAGAAGAATGGGAAAGAAAACTTCTAGCTCAAGCAGCTCCAACTTGTATGGAGACCATGTGGGAAATTCCAGCTATTGGGCATTTCCTTTGTTTAGCCCAGCAGATTTTAAATTTGCCAGAAATAGTCTTTTACGAATTGGAACGTTGTCTTCTGATGCCTCAATGTAATGCTTTTCTATCTAAAATAATGACTTCTCTATTAAGTCCTCCCCATCGCAGACCTACCTTACATCGAAGACCTACTTTGCCTTATAGGACCTGGGAAGCAGCACTGAGACAGAAAGTGCAGCAGTGGTACACGGCTGTAGGGCAGACAGAAAATCCTGACAACTGTGCTGAAAAACTTGGGTTGTGTCCTCAGTTTTTTAAAGTTCTTGGAGAAGTTAATCCATTGGAAGAAAAACCTTTTCATGAACTACCTTTCTACCAAAAAGTGTGGATACTTAAGGGTCTTTGTGACTTCGTGTACGAAACACAAAAGGAAGTTCAAGATGCTGTACTTGGGCAGCCTATTCATGAATGCAGGGAAGTTATTCTTGGTTATGATTATTTGGAGAATGCTTATGTACATTTTCCGCAGTTCTGTGGTGCAGATGTACGGATTTACAAACAAAGACCTTTTCAGGCACCAGAATTTCCAATTCCACCTATTAAAATACAAAGAGTACCTCGGATTAAACTGGAGAAATTGAAGTGTGACTATGTTAGTGGAAGTAATGGAGAGCATAGGTGTAGTAGAGAAGGCCTGCCCTCTGCCTTCAGAAAAGAGCAGGAAATTAACTTTGATCCAACCTGCTGCCCTGCTAAAATGAGCTTAGATAATCGTGACATCTCTGTTGAAACGGAAGTGAAATCTAACTGTGAAATTAGAATTCGCAGGCCCTGTGAAATGAATATAACTGATTGTTGTAAAGAAAATTTAGAGAAACCAGGAAGTCCAGGGGAGGTTAGTAGCTTTGGAGAGCCTCTCAGTCCAGGTGAAATAAGGTTTATAGAAAATCAGGACAAATATGGTGAAGCTTCCAGAGTAAAGCCCGAACCGAACCCATTAAAAGAAAATGCTCTAAAATCTTGCCAGATACATGTAAATGGAAGCCACAGTGATCATCCAGACATTAACTGCCACAAAGTTGTAAGGGATATTCTATTAGAACAGTCACTGCAGAGCCACAAGAAACTCAAACTAACTAAAATGAGAGCAAAAAAGAAGAAAAAGAAAAAAAAGAAATTGAAAGATGTTTTGAATGAAAACCTACAGAGAAAGCGTGAAAGTCTTCATTCCCTTGCATTCAAGTCTTACAAACCTGAGATCCAGAATAAGTTACTGATCATCAAAAAGAAAGCAAAACACAAGAAGCACAAATCTGGTAAGCTGACACAATGAGCAACGATTGCATTTTAGCATACTTCAAGTAGTTCTTTCAGTTAGGCATCATGGAAGGCTCTGATTGACAAAATGAAGTATATTTTGTGTGTGTGTTTGTGTGTGTTTGAATGTCAAGTTTTATATTAGTCCCCATAATTAAAGCCCAGAGCAGAAGAGGTTTTACATACTAGCAACAACAAAATATCGATGTAATACATTTGAATTTAATTCTCAGTTGAAAACTTTGAACATTCTCTGGACCGGTTTCTCCATAAGTGATCCTTGCCATCCTTTTTAAGAAGGGTTTTTTCCCCAGCTTAAGGGCAGTTCCGTGCAATGGGCAAAAGCACTGATATCAGGAGCTATCATTCCTAGAACTAAAGTTCATAGCAGCTAGCTTCTTAAACCAAGGCAAGTTAGATTATCTTTCTGGGTCTTAGATTTTCCCCACATTATATATATTTAGCACTCTGAAAAGTTCTCTTAGTATATATTTTCATATCCAGAAAAAAATGTTATCTGTAAGGAAAAAAGTACATCAACTTAATAACTTATGAAGCTTATTTGTTTTAAGGATTTGTAAGTTTGTCTTACACCAAATTTAAGTACTCACTGTATTTGTCATAAGCCTGTTTGAACGTTAACAACAAGAAAATCTTACGAATAAAGTCTTCAGTGAGTGAGTGCACTGCATTTTAAATTACTCAGGTGCTTTTGCTTTTCCTATTGTTTGCCATTTAATCAATTTCTGTCTCAGTTACCAATAGGATAGATGAGATAAAAGCTTCATTTTATTAACCCTAAGGAAATGTTGCCTGATTGGGAAAAGCTTGAATGTTTTACTGAAACAGGTTGTGGTTTATCAGCATTTGTGGGTTTCAGTTTTTTACTCCTTCCCTCAGTAACAAAGATAATTAAGATTTGACAATAACTTAATGAGTTGGCAAATGAGGAAAGTGAACTTTGTTTAGTTGATATAGTTGCTGCTATACCTTAGTTGTTTAAATCATTAAATACAATTAAATATTTTAAAATGTGTATGTAATATATAATTGATAAAGAAATAGTATAAAATTTACTATCAAGAACAGGCTTAATTTATTGAACTCTGAGTGATCCACAGTGATCCATATGATAAAAAGGTACAGTTTTTTTTTTAAGATAACTGTCAGCAATAAATCCATTAAATTTTACAAGCAATGCATTAGGCTATATAAATTTAGTTTGACTGATTTGCCAAGTTCTCTTTGAAATGTTAGCCTCTAAAATAGTAAGTAATATTTTTAAATTTAAAAACTTTTTTCAATTCTAAAGTATGTAGTATTGTTTTATTAATACCATTGTCGCCTAAAACCTTTTAAGTGTTCATTTATGACCTACTATTCATATGTTCAAATGTAATTATGACTTATTTATGATGGTTTGTAGAATAGATACTGATGTAGCTCTTATACAGACTACCAGTCACAGAAGAAAAACATTAGCTCCTGAGGATTGAATTAAAAGGAGTTTACATTGTAAACACAAAGTGTTGCTACATTTTTTAAGAAAGTTCAGAGTGTGTGTAGGTCAGATAATAAAATTTGTGGGAGTTGCATGTCCAGTTCTAGACAAGTATATGAAAAAAAACTCGAAAGCAAATTCAGTGAGTACTTGTGCATGATCCCAGAGCCTGTTACTGGGAAGAAAAGACTTTCAGCATAAAGTAGAAGAAAATAATGCACTTTCCTATACACTTTCTCTTTTTTTCTTCAGAGCAAATTTAGAAAGTCAGTTTTCAATGACAGAAATACTAGGATCTGGCTAATACAGTTTTCCTCACCCTTGTTAGTACTGAGTAAGCGTAGACCAATTATTTTTCTTCATTGTACACTGAACTTCTTACTGTCATAACAGTATTACATAAAATGATATAACAACAAGACATTTGTTTACATCATTCTGTATACTTGCCTTTCTGAGACTTTGCCCTGAGCTTTTTTTATTAGATATGTAACATTGGGGCCTTTTATAGTTGGTTTTGGGCATATCCTAATCCAGTGTTTTCTTTCTTACTCTTTTTAAAAGTGAACCTCATGGTCATAGGTTTGGGAACTGTTCCTCTTATAGATTCACATTTTGCATTAATACAGGTCCACAATGCAGCTTACAAAGCTTTGTACCAGGTATTTCAGAAATTTTCAGATTTTTGAAGGGTATACTGATACATGTAATGTTTATTAAATAACATCCCCAGTGGACCTTAGGGCAACCCCTGTAATCAAATGTATAATTGCTACAGGAAAATGTATGGATAGTCTAAATGAGATGAAGACTATAAAGAACCTCATAACACTTTATCATGTTTTGATATAATATAAATTGTTTTTAAAATTTTAGTTTTCAGAAACTTTTGGACTTAAGGATTACACATATATGATTCTAAGCTGGTGTGTTAAGGACTGCAGAAAATCTTGAAGAAAACTGTTTAGTTTTGTTTAACCTAGTATTTTTCAAGTTTACTTGAATACAGAACTTTTTTTCAAGTAATAGTATTCTGTAGAACAGCAGTCCCCAGGCTTTTTTGGCACCAGGGAAGACACTTTTTCCGTGGACGGGGGTGAGAATAGCTGGGGAGGGTGACGGTCCATGTGGTAATGGGGGGGATGGGGAGTGGCAGATGAAGCTTTGCTCACTTGCCATTCGCTGTACAGCCCAGTTCCTACCAAGCCGAGAACCAGTACCAGTCCCTGCACCAGTTCCAATCCTGAGGCCCAGGGGTTGGGGACCCTTGCTGTAGAATATGCTTTGGGGTAAGCTGTGTCATCCATGGCTGATTTATAAACCTTTACTTAGGGTGGACTAAATGTGGTTGGTCTGGATTTATGTAGTCAACCTGGTCCATTTTCTGTTGATTACCCATGCCTGAAATTTGTTGGAATCTTCAGTTCAGTAAAACCTTCTTATGGTAATGGCAGATGATTTTTAGTAGAAGGGACAAAGACAAATTGGGTGAAAATGATTTGCTAATTTTAGTGCACTGAGGCAGTTTTGTGACCCATAAACATTTCAATCTATTTTCAGAATTAGACTTTTCTTTCTGCTTTTTTAAAATATAATTTTGTTTTTAATTTGTTTATGTATGGCTGTGCTGGGTCTTTATTGTTGTGCAGGCTTTTCTCTAGTTGCAGCAAGCGGGGGCTACTCTCTAGTGGCAGTGCACCGACTTCTCATTGCACTGGCTTCTCTAGTTACAGAGCACAGGCTCTAGGGCACATGGGCTCAATAGCTGTGGTACACAGGCTTAGTTGCTCCACAGCACGTGAAATCTTCCCGGACCAGGGATTGAATCTGTGTTCCTCCACTGGCAGGTGGATTGTTTACCACTGAGCCATCAGGGGAGCCCTCTTTCTGCTTTGTAAATTTTGAATTTATTTTCAATTATTTAAACCTGTTCTTTATTCTTAGAAATATTATAGAATATAAAAACATTGTCATTTTCCAAGTTGTGCATACTTACAGCCCCAGATACTTCTTCATAATACTTATTTATAAAATTTATTCTTGATAGTTGCGTTTATTTCTGGGTTATTTTGATGCTTGTCTCCCCTCTTTTCTGTAACATCCTTGAGAATAGAAGGATTATTTTTGGTTTTGCTCTCTAATACTTAGCACAGTAACTGACACATTGTGTAGGAATCTATTGAATGAATAAATGAACACACATAATATGATGCTCCAAGATATATTAATAACTAAGATTTACTGTTTAACATGTATTTTCATATTCTTTCAAAGCATTTTTACTTTTGAATAGGATTATACTATACATACCATTTTGCGGTCTGCTTTTTTCCCCACATGACAGTTTACCATGAACATCTTTGTGCAATAAATAGATCTCTGTACCATCATTTTAAATGAGTGCCTAGGATTCTGTTCTGTGTATTGTGTAGTTCATTTAACTAGCCTCCTTAATGGACATTTTGGTTGTTTTCAGTAGCATACTATTGTAGATTGTATAGAGCAAGTAGAGTTGACTGAAATGAATTATAAATTTTAAAAATGAGAGGATTTTTTAATAAAACCTGAAAAAATAAACAGAAATGATTCACAATACACTGACTGTTACGAAAAAGCTTGTGATATTTTTAAGTTACTTATTTCAACCAGTTTGGTTTGGAAGGTTTTTTCCTACTTACATGGTCATTATTTTCAACCAAATCATTTTGTGTAGTTCATCTAAACCAATTAAAATAAACAGGACAAGTGTTGTTATTTTCTTATAGGTAAAGAAACTAAGGTTCAAAATTAGTAAATAGCCTCATTTAATAATTGTTAAGTATATGGTAAAGACTATACAATCAAATGTCAGAGAGGATAAATCAATGTGTTCTATAGTGTGATTTTATAGAGGATAAAGGACTTTGAAGAATAAGGGGGATTGGGTAGATGAAAAGTGGTTAATAAGTGAGCAAAACCATGGAGGTATAAATAAGCAAAGTGTCACTGAGAAAAAGTAGAGTAATTATAGAACAACTTCAGGAAAAAGTTGAAAAGTTGACGGTTTAGAAGGTGTTTGAATGATGGAAATATGCCATTTGGGGATATGTTTCTGGGTTTGTGGTGCTATTTTAGATAATTGAATCAGGAATACAATCTGGGAAATGAGGTTGAAATAAAATATATCAAATGTGTAAAAAGTAATGAGCTGCTTATAGGGAATGACTGAGAAAGTAATGTAATCTACAGTATTTGATTATACCCTGGCCTGTATTTTGAAACAGTTGTATAATTGTGTTAATATTACTATAGATATGTGTCTTTATGGAGAAAATTCTTAGAGAACCAATTCAAAATGCCAAGATACAGGAGTGAAAGAATTGATTATATTCCATGGCCTTTTATTTTAATGCCTTCTGTGTCCCTCACCCCCCAAAACCCGATACTCTTATAATGCCTACTGTGTACCAGGCACTATTCTAAGCCTTTTAAGCCTCATCTAAGTCTTAGAATAAATAAATAAAAGTAAAATGCCAACTTTAAAAAAAAAGAATATAAATATTAGCCAAGATATGGACATTTAGTAAACAAAAATCATATTTAGACTTTCTGTGACTTTACAGTCTAACAGGCTCTTGCCAGAATTGCTGATGATAAAAATGCCCTTGGGTTTCTAATTTTAACAGTGATCAGTGTCTTAGTATAGTGGTCAGTGTCTTAGTATTCATTCACATCAGGATTCACAGAAGTATATGTGTTGAATAGTTTTTAAACATGAGAATGCTGAATCTAGGAGCATTGAAGTGGGAGTCTGAGTAGTTCAAGGAGCCAAGGAGTGAATATAGGCAGGGATACCAGGTGAAGGTAAAAATGAAGAATAAGAAACTGAGGAAAGAGTTGGATTGGGAATAATAGTCACCTTAATTTTTCTGATGAAGTGTATCTCCTTATTATAGACGACTATAATTTTATGCCTACGTTATAGTGTAAATCTATTTTTAATTATATCTTTCCCTGTTAGGCTTCCTTCTAGAGCTGATCTAAGCATAATTTTTAAAAACTTCATTAGGTTGTGCTTATATCATTAATTAGGAGGCCGTATTTAGGTTTCGTTTTCCATTTTGAGGTGCCTGTTGATACTTTTTGCCGTGTCTGTGTTTTAGGCTCAGGAATTGTGTTGAAATTCTTTATATGTTTTAAATTGACTTTTGACAGTTACATTTTTATGAGACCAGGTGACTTGGAGCAATAAGTGTAAAACTCTGGGTGTGATCAATTAAGCCCCCTAGGGGGGAGTATGTAACTTGCCCTCTATGTAGCTTGTTGTTTTTCAGTCACTTCCAGCTCTGTGACCCTATGGACTGTGTAGCCTGCCAGGCTTTTCTGTCCATTGGTTTCCCAGGCAAGAATACTGGAGTGGGTTGCCCTGGAGCAAAAACAGATTACCAGATAAAGGCTGTGTGGTTTTATAGTATTCCATTCTCCATTTTAAAAGCAATAGTTAATGAACAGTAACAGTTAATTTTTGATGAATACAGGAAACTTTGTATTCATATTGTTCCGTTGAGGACAAAGATATTAAGTAATAGTGATTATGCAAATCTTATAACCCTTTCTTAAAGGAATGTTCTGAAACCAGTCAAATACAAATTGCATCCCTGCAGAAAATCTGAAAAAATACAGTATTTTACCATAAAAAGAGCACAGCTTTGAAGTGAGACAAATCTAGTACAAATATGTGCTTCAGTGCATATTAGTTATAAGTTCTCTGTTAATTTATTTACCTGATTATAGCCTGTTTATTTCTCTGTGAAAAATGAGCTAATACTTACCTTGCTGTATTTTTGCAAAATTAATGGAATAGCAAATGCATGGTACCTAGCATGGTGCCTGGCACATGGTAGGAATCAATAAACGGTAACTATGATTTTTAAGAGGTTAGAATCACATAATGGAAAGAGCATGAACTTTGGAGTTAAGAGTCCCTGGCTGTGGGGATTACTTAGTATAGTGTAATACTTAAGTAAGTTAAGTAACCTTTTGATCTTCATTTATCCCACATTAAAATGGAGGTTTTGCCTACCTTGGAAGGTTGTTTTGAGAATTAACTGAGATAATTTATATATCACCTTACTAAGTGTCTGACACATAGTAAGCACTCAATAAATGTTAGTTTCCTTACTACCATTCCTAGGTCATGTTGTGAAACTCTTTGGTAAATTGTGTAAATTATTTAAATTCTTCGTCAAGTGTTTTCCTCATTATAAGTGAACTCAGAATTGTAAACAGTTACCTGCCTCCCTTTTCCTATCCCCAGACTGAACATTTCTGATGAAGAGTAGGATTCTTGTATTTAAAGATCTTAACTTGTATACAAAATGAATAATGGGATTTTTGTTGTCAGTAATTCCCAATCTAGTAAGGAAGAGAAACCTGTAAACAGATAATTGTAACAATGTATGGTAAGTGTTACATTAATTGATATATGTACAAAGTTGAGTGGTAACATAGAGAACATCAGAACAAGAAGAATTAAAGGAGTAAGTTAATAAAATAAATTGAAGAAGGTTAAAAATAATTAGCATTTTGTTTAAACTCTTATCACAGCCTATCTAAGGCAGATGAGAACCACTGACGTGTTGATGATTTACCCTGTGCCTAGTAGTAGTCTAAGCTCTTGGCATGCTTTAACTTGTATAATTCTCATAAAGTTGGTAATATTATTATCCCTATTTTAGTGGAGCTGCACAAGGAAATAAAATAATTTGCTCAAGGTCTTGCAGCTTGTAAGTGGTTAGAGCTGAAACTCCAATCCAGGTAGTTTAGTTCCAAAACTCAGTTCTTGAAACTACTACCCAGTACTGCTTCCAGTTTCTTATTAACATGTAAGTTATCTAAATGACATGATGAAAGGAGGTACCCAGTAACCACCTCAGCTGCTTTATTTATTCAAATAGAGTGATTGTTAAAGTTAATTGAGAATTTATTACCTAAGTTTAGTGTCTCTGTGGCAACAATATCAAATTAATTGGAAATATCAAAGATGTCTTCTGTTGTGCTTATAAATAAGTAAATACAAAATCAAATTATTTTTAAAAAGCCAGTTAGAGGAGTTCTGAGGGGTGGGGAATAGGAATGAGGAAGGATTTCATTTCCTTCAAACTGTCTTAAGTCAGCAAGCAATTAAATCTTTTCCTGTAAACTTTCGATAATAGTAGAGGTAGCATGTCTCAGAAGAGAAACATTTTGGTGTTCAGATTTATCAGTCCACTTGAGAGTTACCTATTGCACCCAGTTTAGAAATCAGTTATTAGTTGTATTATATAGTATGATAGTGCTCAGTCATGTCCAGCTCTTTGTGGTCCCCATGGACTGTAGCCTGCCAGGCTCCTCTGTCCATGGGATTTTCAAGGCAAGAATATTGGAGTGGGTTACTACTTCCTAGTCCAGGGGATCTTCCGGACACAGGGATTGAACCCACGTCCCTTGCATCTCCTGCATTGGCAGATGGATTCTTTAGCAGTAGCACCACCTGGGAATCACTTCTCAGATATTGCTAAAGCAGCCCACCCACTTACCTGTTTTTGTATAAATTTAGTTCTAATATTTGTACTGTATGAGCACATAAGCAAATAAGAATAATAAGAAAAGAAAATATATGTTAGGTTCTTAAATTTAATTAAAAGCAAAAGTCAGTAGCAGGTTGTTACCTATTAGAACAAAACACTAAAACCCTTGTGAATCTCAGCAGTTGAAAATTTGCAGTAGTTCAAGTGTGGTATACTTGGATTCTATTGAGTCAAAGTTAGAAATGATTCAAATTACAGTTTTGTGATCTGATTTAAAAAATACAAAAGAAAATACAATTGTAAACTAGAATGTGCTTATGGCTTGAATAAAATGCTGCAATGAAATTGATTGTTTTCATGCAAAGTCATCATATCTATTAAGAAAATATTTAGAAAAGAACAATAGGGATTATGTAGTATAGTAATTTTCTCTTTTGAAAAAATAGTAATTTTTTAACTGATTTTAGCATACAAATGATTGTGAGCTAAAATTAACTTTAATTTTTTATTCCCTTACATTGTAAACTTTTGGAGGGCAGGGTTTCCATTTTATAATTCTTTGTTGTCCCCATAAATTTTACTGTATCTCGTGTTTGTTAAATAAATAATTTATTAATTGATTTTGCCAATCATAAATGGGGGAAAAACATTTACTTTAATATGTTCCTTACTAAAATAAGATAGAGGCTGTATATATGCATGTATTTCTTTAGTCTGGTTAAATACATATCGTAGATTATATATACTTTATGCTATAAACTGGAATTCTTCAAGAATATGGATTTATTTTTCCCTGTGGTTTCTGATTGTACAAATGATGAGGTGCACTTTAAAGGGAAATGTTTACCTTGTTTTAAAACTGGTTATTGAATACTGCCAACAGCAGCCCATTAGGTGAGTGCAGAGCTAAAGAGATAGGAAAATCTTGCTTCATAAGCTACTGAGAGGATTTTCACATTAGGTTGAATAAAGACCATAGTCTTCATAGTTCTGTGCAAGTTCCTGACTACAGAAGTCGTTGTTAAAGGTAAGGTTTTTTTTCCCTTATGTAACCTCATTTTAAGTTGTGAGTTATATTTTAACTAAGCAGTAGTAATATGACTTTTTATTTTCCAAATCTTATTGTAATAAATTCCGGTACCATGCAACACATTAGAGATTATAATAGTTTGCCTCTTATATAAAGAAAACACCATTTGTTAATATGTCTGTTATGGGTAGTTATAGTTTGATGTTTGCTTTTGCTGGGGCTTGTTTTGATTCATCATTTTTATTTGACTCACTAGAAGCCATCTGTTAGTTATAATTTAACTTTCAAGGTTCTATGTAATTTGATTTTTGTTAACAAAATGCTATAAACAGCATTATGAAGCTTTTCTCTTTTAATCTTGAAAGGAAAAAAATCCATATCTAAAAAAGCAATCACAAAGAAGAGGAAAACTGTCACAAAGTCACCTACTGTACCAGAATTTCAGGTAAATGTTTCAATTTTGTCTCAAAGTTTTTTAGTTTAATTTTTTGTATTGATGTTTACATTGTTCCTCAAGAGACTGGCCAAGTTCTGCCATAACACACAATACTTCAATGAAATATTTCCAACTATGACTTTTTCCCTGCAAGTGCAGACATAGCAATGATTTAATCTGCTAGTATTTCAGAAATTTTTACCTCTCTTTTTGTCTCTTGATATTAAAAAAAAGTCTGTGGTTTTTTACGCTATGCTATCTTATAGAAGTGGTTTAATAGAAATATGTTAAGCTGTTAACTACAGTATAGCATATAGTGTGTGTGTGTGTGTGTGTATAAATATATATACACCCACACATATATATAAAAATGTGTAAATGAAAGTCTTCCGAGAACAAACTCTAGTTTGTACATGCTAATATTGTCTAGGTAATCTATTTTAATTTATTTGGGCACTGTAGAAATGATAGATTTATTAACTTAAAAAACAGGTTGTTTTTTTTTAACACAGCTATATATGAACTTCAGAGAGAATATTAACTGAATGGTTTTTAAACATTTCTGTGAAAAGAAAAAAATAGTTTTGTCTTCTGCTGTGTGATTATGTGAAGAGCTTTCTGTTTGAAGCTGATATTGGAATAAGCAGAGAAGTTTACCTTAATTAAGTAATACTTTTATTTTCTACTTTATAAAAGATGAGTTTTCTATAACAAATGACTCTTTAAAAATTTTCCTTTGGTAGTGTATCCTATCTATTTCTGGTTTAGGTTATAAAACTAACAATTCCAAAAAATATAAGTGATGTTAAAATGAATTTCTGCAAGTGTAACAAAGAAGAAAATAAAGGAGTAATAACTGTGAAAATATTGATAATATGTAATATGAGTTTAACAATTACATATATCCAAAAATATAGACACATCCTTTTTTTTAAGTAAAATTTCTATTTTGGAAGTGGTTTTTTGTATGGAAGTTACTAATTGGTCAAATTTAATACTTTTAAATGAACAATAAAAAAAAATACACATGTTTTTCTCTTAGTATTTTAGTTACTGACATCCTTAGGATGAATAATTTCTACAGAATCCTTTTATATAAAGTAACCCGGTTCCAGCATATTCAGTAAAAAGAAAAAGTATTTACTGTTTACTTACAGACCTTTCTGCCATTGCTTGTGCGCCTTATTTAATGCTACAATAATATATGGTTATTTATTCTTCCACTGATTTCGTGCTTCTCCCACTTATTTTTTTTCCTTAATACCTCAAAGTATTCATCCTGGGAATATGAATCTCAAGACAAATCTGGTCCATTGTTGATATTTGCCTTCATCCCTATATTAAATGGATGATTT
Source organism: Giraffa tippelskirchi (assembly GCF_054371585.1). Taxonomy (NCBI): domain Eukaryota; kingdom Metazoa; phylum Chordata; class Mammalia; order Artiodactyla; family Giraffidae; genus Giraffa; species Giraffa tippelskirchi. The sequence goes on from NC_137275.1 coordinate 157,698,061, forward strand.
TTATATGTAGTAAGTAACACTGCATAAAGTATTGGTTTTTTTTTTAATTACAGGTGGTACTCTTTAGTGAGGCATGAAAATTAATTTAGTATATTACATGGCCAGCATTTCTTTCTTAAGCTAACACAGTTAAAATAGAAATTTTAAGAGTGTGTCAAATATAGTAAAGGTAATGTTATTTCATAGAACTTTGGTTTCCATTGTGTGTGTTTACTGACATGCAGTGTAAAATGTATTTTTGACCATGAGTTCTGGGCAAAAAAATATGAAAAACACTGTCTCAAGTGATGCTTTTAGTTAGTTACTGACCATTTGCCTACCACTCAGAAACTGAAGGTCAAAAGTACATGTTTTGCTGAATTGAACTGTTTAAAATAAACAACGTCCTCTTCCTGGTTCTTAAGGTGTTCTGGAAAGAGGGCAGGGCTGTGGGGGGCGGGGGCTAGGGATGGGGAATAGACTTATGAGAACAGGGGTTCTTAATGCCTAATTTATAATTTAAATACCATGGTAGTATTGAGAAAGAAAATTGACAGCCATCTCCCAAGAAATAGGTCATTTGCTTCAAATAAGCAAAGAGTAGGAGATAATACTAGTCACTAGTGAACTTTGTTACATGCAGGACTTATAGTTTTGCCTCTCAGAATAATTCTGTGATAGTTTCTTTAATTATTTGAAAGTCTCCCACATGTAAGAAGACTGGTTATTATAAAACAAAGAAGTGAATTTATTTCCTTCTCAGAAAGCTCTAACAATGACATTTAGCACTTCAGAAACATCCAGGGATTAAATTGCATGAAGTTGTTTTTTTTTTTTTGTTTAAGGTTCTGGTGAATTGAAAAAGTAAATCCTGTCTTTGACCTCAACTACTTTTTAATTTGATAGTTGTTGATTTTTTTTAGCTAGATGAAACGTGTAAGCCTGTTTGCTTCAGGAAGAATCCATGTTTATTCATATAAACAAGTGATACCTATACCTCAGGACAAGACAGTAATCATCCCACCCCTATTTAAAGTATACACTGTAAGCAGTCAAAGGCCTGTTGTATTTATATTTGTGTGTATATTATAATGAGACTGACCATATCTGTACCAGTTTTTCCTAGGAGTTATATCAGTGGTTCTCAAATGTTCAGTGGCATAAAAAGAAACTTATACTTTTATTAAAAATGAAAAATCCTGGATTTCATCCTCTAAGGGCCCATCCTTGATTCAGAGGGTCTAGATAGATATTAGTAATCTGGATAGTGCTTAAGCTCGTGGATTCTGGAACCAGGCTACTTGAGTTAGAATGCCATCTTAGCACTAACTCTGTAACTTACTTAACTGCTCAAAGCTTCTAATTTCTCATATGTACAATGGAGTAATAATAATAGTTCCCACCTCATAAGGTTGTTGTCAGGATTAAGTGATAGAACTTAATGTTTTATTATCTTATTTTTCAAATAAGCATGTCAGATGCTTCAGACAGTACTGTACTTATGAGTAGGAAAATCAATTAATTATTGGTTTAAGAGCATCTGTTACTGACCTTTACCACTTTCCCCAGCAACTTAAGATCTTGGAATAAGTCTCTGATTTGGTCAAATTTCATCATTAAGCCTACAAGTATTTGAAAAGTGAAAAACCAAGTAGTAGTATTTGCATCATTATATTAGAGGGAAAACTTACGCTTAGCCCTTCTTACTATAGTGCTATCGGGGTTATGCATTTGGCATATAGGGGAAGTTGCCATGTTTTTACTTAGCAATAGTTGCAAAAAGTCAGGAAATATTTTTAGTCTTCAGCATGTGGGTGATTTAAGCTTTTGTGTCAGATTTAACAATTTTACTGATTACTTTGTTAAATTGACTAGATTATTTTGTTTTTCTGTATCAGTTTTGTAGTACAAGGAAGACTGTTAAATTGAAAAGTGAATATTGATTTTCTTAATAAAGTTAGCTTTTACCAAGAATATTAATATGTTTAATATTTGAAAGAGAAGTCTAATATTATGTGAATTTTCTTTTTGTGCACAGTTATAATAGAGTCATAGAAAGTATTCCTAAAATGTAGTTTGTCAAGTCTCAATAAGATACAGTTTTAAAATAATTTAAGAGCCTTAGTTACCATGACTCTGCTTTTTATTGGTAACCGAAATCTTCCATGTCATGTGTGCTTGCTGCTATTCCATGTGTGTGATTTATTCTAAAGGCCTCTTTGCAGAGGAAATCCAGAATCCAGGTGTTGACTAAGATTTATATAGAAGTACTGTTTGTTAGCGTAAGCATAAACTCACTGATCCTTAACATACCTCTGAAAAAAACACTGTTGCTCCATTTAACCAATGGAGAAACTAAGGGATATGAAATAAAGTACTATCCTCAATGTGACAATTTGGGATCAAAATTAAAATTAGAATTTAACTGCCTCACAGAGTTAAGGACATTTTGATTATATTGTTATTTTGAATTCAGTTCAGTTCAGTTCAGTCGCTCAGTCGTGTCCGACTCTCTGCGACCCCATGAATCACAGCATGCCAGGCCTCTCTGTCCATCACCAACTCCTAGAGTCTACCCAAACCCATGTTCATCGAGTCGGTGATGCCATCCAACCATCTCATCCTCTGTCGTCCCCTTCTCCCGCCCCCAATCCTACCCAGCATTAGGGTCTTTTCCAATGAGTCAACCCTTCGCATGAGGTGGCCAAAGTATTGGAGTTTCAGCTTGCTGCCTCTTAAAATGAGTATTTTCAGCTTCAGCTTTTGTTTCACTTTTAACATCATGGAGTTTTACTTCCCCCTAAAATTTTTTTCCATTTTTATATATTGTACCTTGAGAGAAACACCAGTCTTTACTCATATAGTGGTATAAAAATGTTTTGATTTATTAATCAGACTTGTCATGTTGCACATGATATCTTTATTTGCAGGTTTTGAAGTAGTCATTATTGCTGATAATGATGATCATAAGAAGTGAGAAGGAATGTTCCTGTCCTAATAGTTTAAACAGATGTCAATATAATTTTAGTTTAAATATAATATAGATTTTGAATTTATACCATGCATTTAGTGTAAGTTATTGGAATGTTTTATTAGAATGGTAGTGAACATGATCCATTTTATTTGGACCTATTCATTTTGACTTCTCTGCATTTCCCTTTGCTTTTTAATGTAATTTACCATATTGTTTTACTTTTCTATGCTATCTTACTTATATTCTTTTTGGAACAAATAAAGTAAATATCTCTCAAACCTATTGAATTTATACTCAAAGGCCATAACATGTAGCTTAAAATAGTGATTTACTTTGTAATTTTTCTGAGATGTGATTATGGAGTTCTTTTGATCTCTATAGGACCTCCCCTTCTCCACCATATACACTTATTTCTATAGACTATATACACACATTTCTGCTTCTTGAGTTGGAGAGAGGGCCTTTAATATTTACATTTAATAGATATGAAAGCTTAGGTATACATTAATTCCTAAAACTATAATGTGGTGCTCAGTCATTCAGTCCTGTCCGACTCTTTGTGACCCCATGGACTGTAGCCCACCAGGCTCCTCTGTCCATGGAATTTTACAGACAGTGCTGAAGCGGGTTGCCATTCCCTTCTTGAGGGGATCTTCCCCACCCAGGAATAGTACCTGCATCTCTTACGGCTCCTGCATTGGCAGGCGAATTCTTTACCATTGGTGCCACCTGTGAAGCTCAAAACTATAATACAGATTCAAATTATTGTTAGATTTGTTTTTAATTTGTTTTATTTTGCTTAGAACCCTTAAAGAATATGATGTAAGAGAAAGGAGTCCTAGGTTCCATGGTATCCCTCTATGAGTGTGTCATCTTTGATCACTTCATCTCTGTTAAACTAGCTTGTGTGTGAATTGGAGATACCCCTCTTTAGCCTTGGCCAAGGTTTGGACCAAATTCTTTTTTCTTTTGGTCCCTTTCAGCTCTAAGATTTATGATTTTGTGACTCGGTCACGAGTTGCACCAAGTGAAAGATTAATTTGAGAGAGAGTTTAACAGCCTTGAAGAGGTTCTTCCTGGGAGATAAAACTCTTCTTGTTAACCTCTGCAGTATGACTGAAAACCTTCTCTTTGAGTGTTGGCAGTGTGTCCTGACTATAATCCAAGCTGCTATGGAGCTTTCTTTCACCGTTGGAGGCACTAAGCCCTAGATTTTTTTTTTTCCCCCCAAATTTAAAGTAATGAGAAGGAGGTCTTAATAAGATGTTTTTGCTTTGTTCAAAAAAATTCATGTTTTCCTTATTAAAGTGAACTTTTCTTATTGGATTGATTTTATTTTTAAAGGCATCATTTGAAATTAAGTTGAGTTTAAAGCCCACACACACTAAAAAAGGCCACACACACACACACCTTACTTTGTAAAGAGAAGGAAGAGTGTATAAATGACAGAATTGACATAAATAATTATTTTTCCCTTTAAATATAACCTCAAAATGATAATTATGACATAAATAATTATTTTTCCCTCAAAATATAACCTCAAAATGATAAGTAACAAATTTAGAATAATGTTCCCATACAAGAATTTTCTAATAACTTGACTCTATATTTGGAGTATATGTATTACATATTACATATATATGTAGAGGGAGGTATATATTAGTACTTAAAGAGTATAAATTGTTAGGTAGGTATTGAGTCACTTTAAGATAAATTCAAAGTAAATACTGCTAAAAATATTTTAACCCTTAAATTCAACAAAATTTATATTTGAATCATGGCATTTAAGGAACGTTTGTGCATTAACATTGAACATTTGTGCTTTTAATTCAGTATTCCATCCCCTATTTGAAGATAAATCTTTTTAAATTTTATACTCACTTAGCTCCATACTACCAAATGTTTCTGTGACCATGCAGATTTGTAATTCATAATCATTTAGTACATAATTGCTCAAAAATGTGAGATTTGCAGCCCATACCTGGGAACTTGTTACAAATGTAGAATCCTAGGTCCCACCTCAGACCTACTAAATCAAAAACGTCATTTTAACAAGATTCCCAAGTGACTCTTAACGTGCATTGAAATTTGAGAAGCACTGATTTAATACAGCTTGCTAACTAGGAAAGTATTTTTTTAATATATAGCTCTTAAGGTATAGAAATCATTCCTAAGACTTCAAAACTATGTTACCTGTTTCCTTAAATGAAATATAAATATTTTCTGATCTCATGACTAATTGCTAATTAAAAGATCTTAAATTTTTTAGGATGTGTTTAGGTATAGGGGTATATATTTTCATTGTTACTGTAAGTTTCTACAAAGTACAAAATGTACCCTTATTCCATGTATAATGAGACAGCTGAGTGAAAGTGCAAGTGAAAATTGCTCTGAGCTTTGCTGTATGTGCAAATGAGAAATCTATGCCATGTCATTAACTAGTACACCAAGTTCAGTGAAAGCGGTGTAACCATTTGCAAGCTCCATGGCAAATTTGACATGGTAGTCATAATAGCAGATTATACAAGTTTAGTTCCCATTGAGTACTTACTAGAAACCTGGTGTAGGGCCAACATGGTTCTGAGGCTTTACTGATATAATAGAAGTTGAAGACATTATCTAGTTCTAAAGCCACTTACGTAATTAGCCACTTCACTACTTAACCATCAGCATTTCTTCCATAATTCTAGATATGGCAAATGGAAATGTGTATAATGTGTCAGCAGCAATATCCTACTATATAGTTGTTATACTGGTGTCTTCTACTCTGAAATTGTTAGTTTGGGTTACTTAAATACATGTTTTCCCTGCTTTGTCAGTTCTGTGAGTTTGAAATTATGTAGATGTTTCTAATCATTGTTAATACTAAGTATAATTTATATTATCTGTGATAATTCTTTCTTAGTCTATTAGGTTGAACCATATTGTCTTTTTTGTAGATCAAAGGCATATCAATGTTTCATATGGTTCAACTTAAAGTATGGAGGCTCCTAGTCTCCCATGTTTGTCACATAGTAGTCACTAGGAATGATCCTGTTGTAATCCTCTTTTGCTTTGTTGTTTTTGTTCATTTTCTTTTAAGAGGAAATATGCCTTTTAGGAAAACAATGCCCTTACCAGAAATTAATGAATTTAAAAAACGTGAAACTAATAAAAAATTGATGAATTAATAGCTTTATAAGTATAGTATTTTTTCATTTATACAGTATGTACATTATAAGACTTTCATTAAATCTAAAACTTTTCCCCCATATGTGATTGCAGTTCTGTTTTAGAAATCTTCTATTTCTTTTTCACGACAGATTTTTTAAAATATAAGCTTTAAATTATTTTAGAAAAAAAGTTGAGTATTATCAAACTGATTGAAACATTCAGTATAATTTTATAAGAGCTAAAACGTAGCTACTAATATTTTTGTTATGTTGCTAATGCTTCACTGTTTAAATATTTAGCAGTTAAGCCAAACTTGTTTGATTATTAATTAATAACTAAAGACCAATTGTTTTGGCCATTTGCCAATATTACCAAAGTGAAATAAAGTGAACCACACAGTTACGAAAGGCAATAGATGCTATCTTTGGATCTGGTTTTATTAAAGACTACTAAAGAATGTATACTTAATTTCATTAACTTCTTTCAATAGATTCACATAGTTGGAGCCCCTCTTTATTAGCAATCCCAACAGCAATGATACAATTTGTTAAGTTATATAGTTAGCAACCAAAGCAAAAGTAAAACAATAGCTCTCCAGGGGTGCATTTATTCACCTGCTTGGAGACTGCTTGATGAAACATTTCATAAAGGTGATCCAGTAACTTGTGAAATCTAGGGTGAGTTTCCAGATCTTTGTCATTCTGGGCTGAAAGTTAAGAATGTTTTTAAAAAAAAACAAAACCTGGATTATAAAGCAAACTGAAAGATGGGGACGTGGGATGAAACCACCAATGTTGAAATTTCAGCTAATTTTATACTAAGCCTGAAGTTCATACATCATAACAAGAAAATATCTTTTAAAATATCAACTGTGGAGCTTTCTTTGCATTTTACTGTTACAAAGACAAATAATTGTGAATTCAATGTGTGTTAAAACAACTTCTGTTACCACATTTTGGGTGTTTTATATTATGTGTTATCAAGCTGTGTTTTTGTGTTTTATTTTAGCTTATTTGCACTAATCTTGATGAACTCAGGGAATTAATCACAAAAATCGAGAATGAACTCAAAGATCTGGAAAACAATAGAAAAAAATCGGTAGGTGTTGATCCAAAAGTTCTATCTATTATTGTCAGCATTAAAATTTATTCCTGCTTTTTCTAAAGCCTTTTTAAATCTTGTTGTCCTGAATTACATATAAATTTGCTTGGAAAATAGAAAGATGTTTCTTTTATTTTTCCTATGTGGTCTAGTTTTCACTTTTAATAGACAAACATGGTGCTGGGGCAAGTAAATTAATTTTGTTTACCTGGTTTCTATCAGGTTTAGTTTTATGTATTTCCCAATATACTGGTTGGTTGTTTTCTGACTGGTAGTTTTGGGGTAGTGCTTACCTTGCAGATATTCTTAATTAATAATTATATGCTTTTAATGGATTAGCTCTGACATAAATAACATGTAAATTATTTAATCTTGCCCCAGATGTTTTTGATACATGTTTAACAGTATATCTTAAGAACCTTTAGCATCTAAATCACTATACTAAATTCACAATTAATCTTTACCTTCGCTTTTAACTGTTCTTGAGAGAAGTATAAAGGGCATTATTTTTATTCACCCAGCACTTGGTAAAACACTCAATTATGTTATTTATTAAATCAGTAATACCCATTTAACTGACACTTACAGTTCTATTATATCATATATTTGAAACACAAACACTAATAAATAAATGGAGAAGGCTTTAAGCATCGAAAAAAAAATCAGTCACTATTTTAAAAAATCCCTTTATTTTATGCCTCAGGAATGTCATGAAACCACATTTAGGAATTTGTTCGGAACCTGTTAATCTAGAATTGTGTATGATAATAAGGTTAGAGGTACAGCAAGCTTCATTCATATCAGCAGATTTGTAATACTCATTTTATATGTTGTTCAGAAAGGACACATTGGTAACACTCTGAAGGAAGGAAATTAAAGTACTCTGAGTTCATATAATACAGAGGTAAAACAGCCTTAAGCATTTCAGAAGTCTCTCACATGATACCCCTGAGACTGTTGACTATAATCTAAGAGATGAGATAATATTCATAAGGACAGCCATCAAATGCATTAAGAAAGCATTATGTTCAATACACTTTGTGTACAATATATAATCTGAGAATGCAGAAAACTTTATTTTAGAATTATTTCCATTAAAAATGGTTTAGATCATTTAGACTGTGAGACATTATCTGTTTTGTTTTGCTTTGTTTTGTTTTGAATATGTCAGCAATCTCTTGGTGTGGAATGAACCCTACGTGTTGTTTTAAAACAACTTCTGTGATATATTTCTCAAACTATATTATATTAAAATATTTTTTCCTCAACCAGTGTTTTTTTAATGTATTTTATGTGTATGTTTTTAAAGGATTGATTCTATTATTTAATAGGAAAAAATCTTTTAATCAGGATATTTAAAATTTTTCTTTTGCAGAAGCCATTTATTTTTAGTGACTTGTCCATACTTCATGACTCTAAACAGAATTCTGTTAAGTAAATTTGTTATTTGTTTTTTATTAGCTGCAGTTAAACAATAACATTCATCTTAATTTGTTCTCATATTATAAATTAGGATTTTGTTTTTAATGGATAGTTCAAAGCATAATAGGCTTATGTGCTTACTTATGGTATGTAGTATAAGACAAAAAGATTTTTGCAAGCATCCTAGAGTTTTTTTGTAAGCCATCCACCTCATTTCCATTGGTAGTATAAGGGATTAGCATATTGCCTTCCTTCACAGAAGTGATTATAAGAGTAAAAGAAAATATAAATTACGAATATTTGACTCTATAGTACTTGGGGGTATGTTTTATCAGAAAATTTTAGGTTATGTATGGGTTTTAATTGTTTAGATTTTGTGTTTCTAAATTTTTGATTTGTCCATAACCCTTGGTATTTGCATATTAGTTTTAAAATATGTTTTCTGCTCTTCAAGAAATAGAAATTCTTTGAACTTTACTTATTGGGAATAATTGAGATTACCAATATACAGGTTACTTGCCCTAAAATAAACTGAGTAAAAAATTGTTTTCATGAATAACTTATCTTAATCAGTGAAATGGCCAGGAATAAAGGAATAGTGAAAGTTTGCATCTCAGTGTCATTCCTTAGTTTTTACAAAAGCTGATACTGAGTGTGATAAACTTTATTGAACTTTTATGTTGGTATTGAATACCAGTTTGTCATCATTTGGGAGTAGGGCCTCCACTTAACTGAATTTTCTAGAAAACCTAAACATTCAGTACTAAAATCCTTACTTTAATCATTTAATGAAAAAGGTTTCCCTGCCTCCTGGTACTATACTGAACATAATTGAACCCTTTTCTTGATAACTCAGGGATCATTATGAATATCCATAATTGTACTGATACCCCTAAAAATCTGTTGATGTCAATAACTCTCATTAAACATTCACAGATAGACCTTTAGGTTATATATTTTGAAGGTTTTCGTTTGTTTGCTTGCTTTTGTTCTGTCTCTTCATTGTCAGTCTGTCATTTCTTGTGTGTGTCCATTTACTTGCTCTACCTGATACACTGTCGGTTGCAAAGCAAGTAGCCATATTGTCAAAATTGGGCACATGGTAAGGACCTGAGAGATTTTATTAATAATGAAATGTATGAACTTGGTGGTAGTAATAACCATTTTGTTTATTCCTCGCATAGTGAGCTTCCTTCACCATTGCCAGACAAATGAAGTTATTAATATTGTTCTTCATAAGAAGATATCACTGAAAAATAATGTCAAAACAGCTCTGTTGTTCATCATCAACTTTCATATCAATAATAATGGCTTCAGTAACAAAGAAGATATATATTCCATATAAACTTTTGGTTGTCATAAATGTTGTTACTAAAGATAGAAATTACATATGTGATAGAGGATTTTAACATGGATTCATTTAAACACCTGGCTGTTTTGGGAAGCTTCTTCTCTACAGGGCATTTCAAGATGTTTTTCTTACCAAAGCAACAAGGAAGGATTATCCCCTTTCCTCATCCAGGTCAACGTTCCATTAAAAAAGCTTTCTTAATCTCTTGGAGGTTTTGCCGTTGAACTGCTCATTGTACTGGAAGAGTTAGTCTTTTAAAATCTGGATTGTTTACTCATTATTGCAGGACAGTTAATTCTACTTATGATTTATAGTAATTTTTGTCTGTCTCATTATTATTTAGGTAATAGGGGGTTTTTTTAGTGCTCTAAGGAAGACATCATGATATTTTATTGTTTTTATCTTTATGAGTTTAATCAAGAGATAAAAGTTTTACTTTGGAAATTTATTAATTTTGCAGAAAAATAGTTTTACACCTAAGATATTGATAAATTTTCATGATCCTATTATATTGAGATTTATTAAACATTTTTGCTGTATAAATAATCAAACTTGATAGATTTTTGTAAAGCTAATACAGAAATGGTTATTATGTTTCTTAATTTTTCATGTGACCCTTTTCTCTCATATTTGCATAATTTCCTTATGTTTTATATTATTGTTTAGATCTTAAAAGAGTTTTCAGTCTTTTTGATAATGAAAAGTCAGTGTAGAGATGGGGTATACAGAAAAGTGAACATTTGGCAGAAAACAAAAAGATACAAGAAAACTTGTCTGCACTACGACATGATAAATGATAGTCATCAATATAGATAAACTAAAATTTAAAATATAATACTATATCTTTCTAACATACCTTTTAACAATTAAGCACCTCAGCACTGAGCAGGTTTTAAGACAGACTTAGATATTTCCAGATTTCATATTCAGTATGTAATAAAAGCTATAAAACTGTACTCTTGGTCCTGTAGTCCTAGTTGGTAGTTAACTTTTATCCTCCCCATTTTGCACACTACTTCCCTACCCCCCCAAAAGTAATTTACACAATATTATGTTCAATATCTCTCATAGTAGGGAGATGACTAACCAAGCAATAATATTAACAGTGGTATGTCATAAAGCTGGTAAAATAAAATGTTTGTAGATCATTGTTACTATATGGAAGTATTTGTGAAATTGTTAACTTTTAAAAAATCCACAAATATATACACAATAATTACAGTATGTCAAAAGGCAGTTCTTTTGTAAGACATGTTTTAAGAGAATTAGAAAGGAATTCCAAGTCATGAATAAAATTAATCTTTACTATGTTCTTGAAATAATTTAAATTCTTAATAATAGGACTTCTCTTGCCTAACCAAAGGCTGTGCATTAACTAGATCAAACATTAAAGAAATCAGAAGCTTAGATTAAAGATGATTACACCCTAGTTTTTGTCAGAGTTTTGTAAAAGCCAGTGGTTATCAATGAGGAAGGATTTTGTACCCCTACTATGAGACTTTGGCAATGTCTGAAGACATATATGATTGACATAGTTGAAGAGGTGGTACTGGCACTTAATGGATAGAGGCCAGTAGTGCTACTAAAAATATTCCACATTGTATAATCTTACAATGCACATTGTATAATCTTACAATGCCCCTCACAACAAAGAATTACCTGGCCTCAAGTGTCAGTCATGCAGAGATTTCAGTAATGTCCAAATTATCCTTAAATAAGTTTTTGATGATTACATAATTATATATCTTATTTTCTTTTTCTAGATCTTTTGATAAAGGTTAACAAAACTGAAAAAACTCTCAGCTGTGGGGGGAAAGGTTCTTTACTGTTAAATAGTCATGTTTAAAGCTTTCAAAAAATTAAAATATCCTTTTGGAAACTCTGTATAATAAATAAGTTCCTTTACCTGTTATATTCTAGTCTTACTCATTAGGCACATACTTCCTCATTGTGGTCTGTGTATTGTACATAAAAATACGGTACTTTTTTGTATTCCTTGGTGCATATTCAGAGACTGAAAGTCTTTATCCTCAAGGAATTCACTTTGTTTATTTTTTTTATTTTATTTTATTTTTTTTAAATTAGTTTATTTATCTATTTTTTAACTTTACAATATTGTATTTGTTTTGCCATACATTGACATGAAGGAATTCACTTTAGAGCTTAAGCTTTTTCTCCCCAGTCCTGAGGATAAATCTTTAATCAGGATTGATTGGGCTGACTCCTGTCCTTTTATAAAAGACTTGATCTTTGATTTTCAAGCCATTTTTAAATTCAGGAGTCACTACTTCTAGACACTTGTTTAACTCACTTAATGACATGTTTATGTATTATTTGGGAATAAGGGAAGATAACATATGGACTTTATGAATAATCAAATGTTAACTGACATACTCAAAATAATAGTAAGGAAAGAGAACTAGATGATGGGAAACATGAACCAAAACAATAGCTGGCTAGTAAGACAAAGCTTCAACTGACTGTAGTCAGCAAATTATCTGAGAATGCATTATCTTCATTTATCTGTGGTAGGTCTCACTTTGGAGCTTTTCTTTTTTTGACATTTAATAACTACTCTGCTCAACTGAGAACTGGATATTAATTCCTATTAATAGTGCTCACTGTTTTCACTTACTGGAATTTGGCATAGACTGTACCCCATCAGGGAAACTTTCTTAAAAGTAATATTTGAACCTGTTTTCTTCCAATGAACATTCCAATTAAAAAGGGAAAGTGTTTTATATTTTTTACATCAGCCAGAGAATTAATGCTGCATGTTCTCAGCATGGAGTGAACTTCAGGGAAGAATTGAACTAGGTGACAGATCCTTCTATAGTTAGAGCTTCATAGTGCAGCTTTTATAATTTGCCTTAAACTCTTTTGAATTACATATCATACACACTTGCTCAAATATATGTAAGTTTAAATGCCAAATATTTTTCAAAGCCCTGAGTAAATTTTTATTATTTTTTATTTAATTTATCTATTTCTGTTTAACTCTACTGCCTTTCACTGACAAGAGTTCTGACAAATTGAATTTAAATCCATGAGGTGCTTGAGACCAAAAGATGAACTTCACATCATTCTGTTTATTTATATTACAGAAGAAATCAAAATCTTTGGAAAGCCCCCAAAATTTAAAGATAGAATAGTTTAATACCTTTTGTGAACTAGGGAAGAATATCATCCAAACAATAGAGAAGATTAAACACTAATAAAACTTCCCTACCATCTTACCGACTCAATAGATATGAAGGTAAAAGTGATACATTATTTATTAAAGGAAAATTAATCCAGATCTACCAAAGAATAAAAAAAAGTCTAAATAGAAGACACAGAGTCCACATATGGATCTCTAGCACTTGAAAATAGAAAAAAATATATATATTCTTGTATAGAACCAGTTTCTTTTAATGAGGATATGATGCTAACTAGTTGTAGCAAGTGCTTTTAATTAGGACAAAAGTATTTTAAGGCAGATGTAGTTGCATGAAATACTGATAGACGATTTAAAAAACAAAAAAGGTTTTAGGGTCCAAAACTAACAGTAATCAATAACCACTTAGTATAGGAATATAGGTTTTAGCCCTGTAAACCCTAGAGTCACTGCTTTAAAATATGAAACAATGGCTTGTTCATAATGATGACCCAAGTCAGTAAGAGTTAAATTATATTCATTGTGTGCTCAGAAAATCTGGAAGACATATATTTTAGGAATGTTTTTATCAATTTTTGAAAATCTTTTCAGCTAAGTAGAAAATCTCAGCTAAGAAATTTACTTCTGTGGTTTGAATACTTATTGTGGACCTACTGTGTGCTGGGTATTGTAATGGAGCCTGAGAAAGTAAAAATAAGTAGAATATTGACCCTGCTTTTAGTATATCCCCAGTCTTAATTTCACTTACATGGAACTTTTTATGCTCTGATGTTACCAATGTAGCATTACTTAGTGATTCAGATTGTGCTGTGAATTGCTTGAGAACCCACCTTTCTGATAAAAGGTGTAGATTTGATTAAATGTTATTAACCTCTTTGCTACCACCGATTTACTAAAAAGGGTCAGATTCAGATACCACCCAGTAGTTAATTTCTAGTCCAGGATTTTTCCTTCTTTATGAATGGAAGTGGTTACATACCATCAGTTATATCCATACAGTTAGAATTTCTTCCCCAGTAATAATGACTACTTCACTGGGAATGTGATCTGTCCACTGTCTCTGCAAAGTCAAGTGACACTGAAACTTCCAGTATTATCACTGATGTAGTTGTTTATCATCATGCTTTCTAGTTAAATGCTCATTTAGAAATACAATGGAAACATTGTACGTGCTGTGCAGTGTTGGATATCTTTAAATGCTTCTTGTTTCCTATTGAATTAGTATTAAGACAAAGTGGGTACGAGTACCTAAAGAGAAAACACTAGTATATGATAGAATAGTTCATATTAAGACCTCTGGTAGTGTTAAAGTACTTTTTTTAACTTCTTCCATACTAATATTCAAACACTTCACTGTATTGTCTAGCTAGTACTTTTTCAAGAGACTGTAAACCAACAAGATGAATGTGGTATTTTACCCCCAAAACTGTGAATATGCAGGAATATATTAATACAGTGGTAGTTTCTTTAGGTGAGCAATAAGAAAAAAAAGTAAATACTTGTTACCTTTTCATTTACTATTAGATTAAGGAGAATGTGAAATAATTAAATTATTAAAATGATTAATTCTAGCTAATTTGTGCTATGTTTTTACCCATTTCCATTAAATTATTTGCAACCTATCTTTGGATATTCCTAATGTTTTTAAATAAGACATTTTTGCATATAAATCCATTTGACTTTTCTAAAAGCTATTTGAATTTTATTGGAAAAGCATGATGTATTATTATATAATCCCTTTCCACCATATGATTTATGTCTGTGACAAGAACCAAGCCTATAAAAAAAAATGCTCTTTTATGATCCCTGTTTCTGTGCTCTAGCAACACGTGTAAGTAGAAGCATGTAGAAAGAGAGCATTGATGCCTTTTTCATATACATTGTTTTTGTACTCTTCTTTTTAAAAAAAATTATTTGTATCATCACAATAACACCATTTCAATTTAAAAAATATTCTTTATGTATTTATATATGATAATCTTTTTCTTCATACAATGGTTGATAGCGATTTTGTTTAAAAATCAATGTAAGAAAATCTATAAATAACAGAATGAATTGTATAAATCAATTACTTTCACCTAATATTCAGAGTATCTCAACTTATTAAATGTGCAAAAGATCCATAGTGATGAGACATTTAATAAATCTAGAATTTATTTGTTTTCCTCTTTTCTTCCTTCTAGATGTTCAGTGTCCCCAGCATCAGTAGATTGCCAATTCCCTCTCCTTGCAACACCCCAGCCAGTATTAATGCTGGTCTGTCATACCCATCCCAGATTACTGCAGCAGAATGGAGTTTTTCTTTAGTTGTAAGGTAAGTTTCCCTCCCCACTCATTTCACACACACAGACTTAGCTTTCCATTTTACAATATTGTGTAGTTTTGTAAGTTTTTTCAGAGTATCTTTTCTCTTGTGGTTCCTTAGGTTATTAACATATCACATTACAAAGCTTATAAAACTGCATAATATAATAAAGCACTTATCTTGTGACCATAGATGAACTCCTTGTTGTAGTAATCCCTATCAGGTTATAAAAGCTTTAGCATTTGACAGTTGAGCCATCTCATGGAAAGGGAGCTGGCAATCTACAGCTGCTATGGACATTGGATGAGAAAATATTGAAAGGTAAGCCTCAAATTTAGATCATATTGTATATTTTTGGTTCCATGGTGTGTGCTTGAATTCATACTTTATGTTAAACTTTATAGTAAATATATGAAAGAAAGATATATCACTCTCTTCTTTTTAAAGTGACCATCAGTAAATATTTGGATTATTAAGTTCATGTAACACATCGGGATTATTTTGGAAGCATTTTTTATTCCTGAAAATGGAATTCTAATTATTAGAAGTAGTTCATTTATCCCCATATTGACATACCTTTTACAAAGAAAAGTCAGGACTAAACTTGCATACGTAAAGCTTATTAAATGTATTTTTAATATAGAAACAGTTACAACACTGTTCCACAAATAACCATTTACTCTTAGTCTTTCTACCTACCATCTTTTTTTTTCTGTTTTTTTTTTTTTAATTTTAATCAGAGGCTAATTACTTTACAATATTGTGGTTTTTGCCATTCATTCACATGACTCAGCCATGGGTGTACGTGTGTTCCCCATCCTGAACCTCCCTCCCCATCCCATCCCTCAGGGTCATCCCAGTGCACCAGCCCTGAGCACCCTGTCTCACGCATCGAACCTGGACTGGCGATCTGTTTCACATGTTATAATATACATGTTTCAAAACCATTCTCTCAAATCATCCCACCCTCACCTTCTCCCACAGAGTCCAAAAGACTGTTCTATACATCTTTGTCTCTTTCGCTGTCTCGAATATAGGGTTATCATTACCATCTTCCTAAATTCCATACATATGTTTTAATATACTGTATTGGTGTTTTTCTTTCTGACTTACTTCACTCTGTGTAATAGGCTCCAGTTTCATCCACCTCATTAGGACTGATTCAAATGCATTCTATTTAATAGCTGAGTAATATTCCATTGCGTGTATGTACCACAGCTTTCTTATCCATTCTTCTGCTGATGGACATCTAGGTTGCTTCCATGTCCTGGCTATTGTAAACAGTGTTGTGATGAACATTGGGGTATGCGTGTCTCTTTCCATTCTGGTTTCCTCGGTGTGTATGCCCAGCAGTGGGATTGCTGGGTTATATGGAAGTTCTATTTCCAGTTTTTAAGGAATCTCTACACTGTTCTCCATAATGGCTGTACTAGTTTGCATTCCCACCAGCAGTGTAAGAAGGTTCCCTTTTCTCCACACCCTCTCCAGCATTTATTGTTTGTAGACATTTGGGTAGCAGCCATTCTGACCTGCGTGAGATGGTACCTCATTGTGGTTTTGCTTTACATTTTTCTGATAATAAATGATGTTGAGCATCTTTTCATGTGTTTGTTAGCCATCTGTATGTCTTCTTTGGAGAAATGTCTGTTTAGTTTTCTTTGGCCCATTTTTTTTAATTGGGTCGTTTATTGAGAATTGGAATTGAGCTGCAGGAGTTGCTTGTATATTTTTGAGATTAATTCTTTGTCAGTTGCTTCATTTGCTGTTACTTTCTTCCGTTCTGAAGGCTGTCTTTTCACCTTATAGTTTCCTTCGTTGTGCAAAAGCTTCTAAGTTTAATTAGGTCCCATTTGTTTATTTTTGCCTTTGTTTCCATTACTCTGAGAGGTGGATAATAGAGGATCCTGCTATGATTTATGTCAGAGAGTATTTTGCCTATGTTTTCCTCTAGGAGTTTTATCCATTTTGAGTTTATTTTTGTGTATGGTGTTAGAAAGTGTTCTAGTTTCATTCTTTTACAAGTGTTTGACCAGTTTTCCCAGCACCACTTGTTAAAGCGATTGTCTTTTCTCCATTGTATGTTCTTGCCTCCTTTGTCAAAAATAAGGTGTCCATAGGTGTGTGGATTTATCTCTGAGCTTTCTGTTTTGTTCCATTGATCCATGTTTCTGTCTTTGTGCCTGTACCATACTGTCTTCATGACTGTAACTTTGTAGTATAGCCTGAAGTCAGGCAGGTTGATTCCTCCAGTTCCATTCTTCTTTCTCAAGATTGCTTTGGCTAGTTAAAGTTTTTTGTATTTCCATACAAATTGTGAAATTATTTGTTCTAGTTCTCCGAAAAATATCATTGGTAGCTTGATAGGGATTGCATTGAATCTATAGATTGCTTTGGGTAGTATACTCATTTTCACTATGCAGATTCTTCCAATCCATGAACATGGTATATTTCTCCATCTATTTTTATCATCTTTGATTTCTTTTGTTAGTGTTTTATATTTTTCTATCTATAAATCTTTTGGTTTTTTAGGTAGATTTATTCCTAAGTATTTTATTATTTTTGTTGCAATGGTGAATATAATTGTTTTCTTAATTTCTCTTTCTGTTTTCTCATTGTTAGTGTATAGGAATGCACGGAATTTCTGTGTGTTAGTTTTATATCCTGCAACTTTACTGTATTCATTGATTAGCTCTAGTAATTTTCTGGTGGTGTCTTTAGGGTTTTCTATGTAGAGGATCATGTTGTCTGCAAACAGTGAGTTTTACTTCTTCTTTTCCAATCTGGATTCCTTTTCTTTCTTTTTCTTCTCTGTTTGCTGTGGCTAAAACTTCGAAAACTATGTTCAATAGTAGTGGTGAGAGTGGGCATCCTTGTCTTGTTCCTGACTTTAGGGGAAATACTTGCAATCTTTCACCATTGAGGATAATGTTTGCTGTGGGTTTATCATATATGGCTTTTATTATGTTGAGTTATGCTCCTTCTATGCCTGCTTTCTGGAGGGTTTTTATCATAAATGGGTGTTGAATTTTGTCAAAGGCTTTCTCTGCATCTATTAAAATAATCATATGGTTTTTATCTTTCAGTTTGTTAATGTGGTGTATTACGTGATTGATTTGCAAATATTGAAGAATCCTTGCATCCCTGGGAGAAAGCCCATTTGCTCATGATGTATGATCTTTTTAATATTGTTGTTAGATTCTATTTGCTAGAATTTTGTTAAGGATTTTTGCATCTGTTTTCATCAGTGATATTGGCCTGTAGTTTTCTTTTTTTGTGGCATCTTTGTCTGGTTTTGGTATTAGTGTGATGGCCTCATAGAATGAGTTTGGAAGTTTACCTTCCTCTGCAATTTTCTGGAAGAGTTTGAGTAGGATAGGTGTTAGCTCATCTCTAAATTTTTGTCTATCTACTATCTTTATCTTTTATTCTGTGTTGATCAGTACAGATGAAGATTGTAAGAGCCTGTCTGATTTTCATTATATCCATATTCTCATGTATTTGGAGATAGGGAGCTTGCTGTTTTCCTTGTTTTTTAATTCACTTTTAAACTTTAGATCACCATAGTTTTAAGTACTATTTTAATTTAAGTAAATTTTAGAGATTTTAATATTTGCATCACAGAGATATGTAAATATAGGAATTAACACCATACAGTCTCTTTTTTAGGAACTGTCTGTATGTAGGCCAGGAGAAGTGGCTTTGTGCAGTGGAAGGAAAGTGGATTTTAGCATTCAGGATATCTAAAGTTTTAGTCTTCTCCCACCTACAAGTACTTCTCTGTTTACCTTAGACATTTTCCGTCTGTAAAATTATGTCTGCTAAGTTCCCTTTTAGCTTTAAAAATTTCATCCTAGAAGCATGATAGTTTTTCCTCTATCTATGTATATGAAGTTGGTCAGTCAGAAAAGCTATTGCTGACTTTCAGTTAATCTGATTGAAAGTTCAGGAAATACTTGTTTGATTTTAAATATATTTTTATTTTATATTAGGTCTAAGTTAAGTCAGATTATTACCATTTGGTTAACTTTATTTAAAAATTCATAACTTCTCTACATTAGTTCCATTGTATACTGTGATACTCTTGAGATCAGCACTGGGTAGAAAAGAACATACTATTATAAATCCATTTGGGTTATATTGACCAAAGAAGATAATAAATGAAACAAACAGTGTGAGTTTCTCTTTTACTGTCAAGTGATTAAAGTACCTTACTGCATCAAACACCAGTCCCAGAGCAGTGAGTCTGAATTTTTTTTTAAACATGTCCCACCTTTTGATCGATGACACACATACCCCATGGCAGGTATAGGGATGCCCTTTGTTGAGGTCATTATATCCCTTATGTGTATCTTCTTCTAGTCAAAAATTTTATCAGCCTTTACTTTCTGTAATTTGTGTTATGAAAATTAATAAACTTTTTTTCAAATATAGAGTGATTAAATAGGCATTTTCAAATATAAATTAGGAGCCACACCATCACTACCCCAAGTTGCAAATATACAGAATAAAGAAAGGGAAGAAGGCCAAAAAAAACATATATAAAGTTAAAAGGCCTTAGACATTTACAAACAGGTCAGTGGGTGAAACAGTTATATGAAAGTTAGGACTCTGTTCTCTGATTAATTTATATGACCCCTTCCCTGTGTGCTGTTAGTTCAGTCATATATTTTCTGGGCATTAGATTAATTAAAATTTAGTAACCAAAATAAAATCAAAAGGTAAAGTCTTCCTAATATGTTTCAAATTCTTTCCTATAAAAATTAATATTGTAATTTAGTCAAGACACAAACAGAGCTGATAAATGTCTTGAAATAGTATCCAGTTACACAGTCTCCACTTCATGTGCCTCAACTACCTAGTCCTAAACGTAGCGCAATTCTGTTAGTTCTGCATTCCCTACTCCGCCACAACTATGCTAACTTATACAGCAACCATACTGCCTGGGTTTACTCAAATCTGTCATTCTTCTTCATATTAACTCCCAGTTAATAACTGGGGGAAGGCATGGCTGTCTACTCCAGTATTCTTGCCTAGAGAATCTCATGGACAGAGGAACCTGGTGGGCTATACAGTTCATAGAGTCACAAAGAATCTGACAACTGAAGCAACTTAGCTTGCACACACAATAAAGAATTCAGCATGCTGGCTCCCCCTAGTCTTTTAATGCTTTTCCACTTAATTATACCAGGAAGAGCATATTCTCCCCTGCTTCTTCATTCCTTATATCTTTCATTTTTCTGCTCTCCTTAGCTTCAGTTCAGTTGCTCAGTCGTGTCCGACTCTTTGCGACCCCATGGACTTGAGGATGACAGGCCTCCCTGTCCATCACCAACAGGCCTCCTTGTCCATCACCAACTCGCAGAGCTTTCTGAAACTCATGTCCATCAAGTTGGTGATGCCATCCAACCATCTCATCCTCTGTCATCCCCTTTTCTTCCTGCCTTCAGTCTTTCCCAGCATCAGGGTCTTTTCCAATGAGTCAGTTCTTCGCATCAAGTGGCCAAAGTATTGGAGTTTCAGCTTCAGCATCAGTCCTTCCAGTGAATATTCAGGACTGATTTCCTTTAGGACTGACTGGCTTGATCTCCTTGCAGTCCAAGGGACTCTCAAGAGTCCTCTCCAACACCGCAGTTCAAAAGCATAAATTCTTTGGCACTCAGCTTTCTTTATGGTCCAACTTTCACACCAACTCTCACATCCATACATGACTACTGGAAAAACCATAGCTTTGACTAGACAGACCTTTGTTGGCAAAGGAACATCTCTGCTTTTTAATATGCTGTCTAGGTTGGTCGTAGCTTTTCTTCCAAGGAGCAAGCATCTTTTAATTTCACGGCTGCAGTCATCATCTGCAGTGATTTTGGAGCCCCAAAAAATAAAGTCTCTCACTGTTTGCACTGTTTCCCCATCTATTTGCCATGAAGTGATGGGACCAAATGCCATGATCTTAGTCTCCTGAATGTTGAGTTTTAAGCCAACTTTTTCATGCTCCTCTTTCATTTTCATTAAGAGGCTCTTTAGTTCCTTTTTGCTTTCTGCCAGAAGGGTGAGTGTTTTCTGTGTACCTGAGGTTACTGATATTTCTCCCAGCAATCTTGATTGCAGCTTGTGCTTCATCCAGCACGGCATTTTGTATGATGTACTCTGCATTTAAGTTAAATAAGCAGGGTGAAATATACAGCCTTGAGGTACTCCTTTCCCTATTTGGAACCAGTCTGTTCCATGTCCAATTCTAACTGTTGCTTCTTGACCCGCATACAGATTTCTCAGGAGGCAGGTCAGGTGGTCTGGTATTCCCATCTCCTGAAGAGTTTTCCACAGTTTGTTGTGGTCCACACAGTCAAAGGCATTGGCATAGTTAATAAAACAGAAGTAGATGTTTTTCTGGAGCTCTCATGCTTTTTCTATGATTCAACAGATGTTGGCAATTTGATCTCTGATTCCTCTGCCTTTTCTAAATCCAGCTTGAACATCTGGAATTTCACAGTTCATGTAGTGTTGAAGCCTGGCTTGGAGAATTTTGACCATTACTTTGCTATCCTGTGAGATGAGTGCAATTGTGCAGTAGTTTGAACATTGTTTGGCATTGCCTTTCTTTGGGATTGGAATGAAAACTGACCTTTTCCAGTCCTGTGGCCACTGCTGAGTTTCCCAAATTTGCTGCCATATTGAGTGCAGCATTTTAACAGCATCATCATCCTGGTGGCTCAGCTGGTTAAGAATCTGCCTGCAATGCAGGAGACCTGGGTTCAGTCCCTGGGTTGGGAAGATCCCCTGGAGAAGGGAACAGCTACCTTCTCCAGTATTCTGGCCTGGATAATTCCATGGACTGTATAGTCCATAGGGTTGCAAAGAGTTGGACATAGCTGAGCGACTTTCCCTCTTTAGCTTAGGAAAAGTTTTATTTCCACACTCACCATTTCATTTTTGAACCAAATAGAAGTTGAGATGTAGAAAAAGGAATGTTGTTGATACGCCTTGTTAAAGGGAAAAGTCTTCTCCATCTACCTATTTTCTATTTTTTATTGAAACAAAATCTTAGCTCATTCCAAAAAGGATTTAGACTGACTATTATCTGCCTTTTCATCTTCCTCAGATAGCTTTCCATAGGTTAAAAGTATTTTTTTGCTCAGTTTTATTGTTCATAGTCTAATAGTTTTACTTTCATGGGTTAGAATAAGCGCTTTATACTACCTCATAACATTCCTTTGAGAAAAATAACTTGAGGCATAACTTGTTAGTTGGGTCCTTTTAGAAAGCTTTTGACAAGATGTCTGTTCAGGTTAGTATATTATATGAAATAAAAAATTAACTTTTTTTGAAAATTTTTCACATACTATAATTTGTTATACCGCTGCTAAGTCGCTTCAGTCGTGTCCGACTCTGCGCGATCCCATAGACGACAGCCCACCAGGCTCCCCTGTCCCTGGGATTCTCCAGGCAAGAACACTGGAGTGGGTTGCCATTTCCTTCTCCAATGCATGAAAGTGAAAAGTGAAAGTGAAATCGCTCAGTTGTGTCCGACTCTTAGCGACCCCATGGACTGCAACCTACCCAGCTCCTCCGTCCATGGGATTTTCCAGGCAAGAGCTAAGAAGACACAAAGAAAGTTGGGAAGTTTATGCACAGATTAGTATATGCTTTACTCTAGGGACTGGTTATTTTTCTGCCTTAATGTTCTGCCTGTATGCAAATGTGACTCAGAGTTCCTGTGGGATGAAATCTAGTTTTATGCAGGTTAAATGTGATCTATAACATATACTTGTATGTTTTTGTTATAAAAGAAGTAAAATGAGTGGACTGTATGGTATGCAAATTATATCTCAAAGCTGTTTACCAAATAAAAAATACAACATGGTTATATAACAGTAAACAATAATAGTGATAGTGGTGGTGATGTTGATAGATGTGGAGAAGTTGCTTACCTATAATCTTATTGTTTCTATGGTA
The DNA here is from genome assembly GCF_054371585.1 of Giraffa tippelskirchi. Lineage (NCBI taxonomy): Eukaryota > Metazoa > Chordata > Mammalia > Artiodactyla > Giraffidae > Giraffa > Giraffa tippelskirchi. The sequence goes on from NC_137275.1 coordinate 157,721,453, forward strand.
TGCAAATAATTTTATGGGTACTGTGACATATATCTTTACTAGAGGTTTTTATAACCTGTGTCAGACTGAAGTTATGTGATACAGTTTTTAAGAGGTAGTGATATAGTTAGTTCTAGAACTTGGACTACACCAACAGGCAGATCTGGGTTTAAGTCAGAGAACGTTTAAACAAGCCATTTAATCTCCCTGAGCCTTAGTTTCATCATTTGTTAAGTAAGACTAAAAATGCACACACTTTAGGTTTTTGTAACTGCTGTTTCGTGTACACACTCATGCTCACTTAATCTTTCTCTCCCTATCTCTCTCCCTGTCTCTTTCTCTTCATGTATAAATGAAATACTTAGGATGATACTTAGCAAATGGGGGGGTGTCAAATTATTATCCCTTAGTATAGCATGAAAATAATGGAAATGGTGACCACTTGTTTGCTTTTCTGTGCTGAAAACATTTTTAAATAAGATAATTTCCTAAGGAAGTTTGTTAAGAGGACTGCTTTTGGACATGATAACAATTTGGGTTTTTCTCTTTCTTTTTTTTCCCCAACCTTTTGGAAAAATTACAAAAACATTACAGAAATGAGCCATATAATTTACATAATTATGTGAACATATCTTTACATGTATTTTAGTGATTTATTGAATATTTATAATTGACCCAATGAAAAACTTTAAAAAACTTTTTGTGTCCTGGTTTGATTAAATGGGTATTAGATTTCTCCTGTATAGTTGAAAATCTTTAAAGTAGATCAAAGAAGATTTATCATAGGATATTTTTCTCCTTTTTGCAACCTTCTGAAGAAGAGATATGTACTTATTTGATGGGTATTGGGATTTTGTTTTGTTTTTTACTCATCGGGATTTTGTTTTGTTTTTTACTCAGAAAATAAGTCTTGGTGTTGACTTTTAGATTGAATCTAAAGGATTTACTTTTCAAATTGTGTTTTTAGGGCAAATGGTATCATCGGAGGCAAGCTGTAAAAGAATTGCATAGTACATTGATACGTCTTTTAAACGAATTGCTGCCATGGGAACCAAAGTTAATGAAAGCTTTTCAAAGAAACAGGTAAATCAAGCTTTATTATCTATTTTACTTAGTTTAACACTCTTACTTTATGATTATGGAAGATGTCCTAAAATTAGCAGTGTCCCGTTGATTTGTAATTCAGATATTTTTGAGCCTGTGTGCAAGGCACTTCCTAAGTCCTGACAAAGTAATGTTAATTAAACGAAACCCCTACTGTGTGGTTTATATTCTTTTTTCCCCCAGTTTTTTTCATTGTGGTAAAATGCACAAATAAAATTCACCATCTTAACTAGTCTTAAGTGTATGGTTCAGTGCTATATTTAATACCATTTTTTTTTAACATTCATAATGTTGTGTTTCTCTCAGCCTATCCATCTCCAGAACTCTTCATCTTGTGAAACTGAAACTCTATACCTTCCTTCCCCCATCCCCTAGCAACCACCATTGTACTTTCTGTGTCTAGGATTTTGACTACTCTAAGTACATCATATAATACAAAATATTTGTCTTTTCATGACTGTCTTTATTTCACTTAGCATGTTTTCAAGGTTCATCCATGTTGTAGAGTTTATTTCCTTTTAAAGACTGAATTAAAAAAAAAAAAAAGACTCATTTGAAAAGACCCTGATGCTAGGAAAGATTGAAGGCAGGAGGAGAAGGGGACAAAAGAGGATGAGATGGTTGGATAGCATCACCAACTCAATGGACATGAGTTTGAGTAAACTCCAGGAGTTGGTGATGGACAGGGATGCCTGGCATGCTGCAGTCCATGGGGTCACAAAGAGTTGGACACAACTGAGTGACTGAACTGAATATTGCATTTTATGCATATACCACATTTTACTTATTCATTCATCTGTAATGGGCATTTGGGAGGCTTTTCATGTTTTAGTTATTATGAATAATGCTGCTGTGAACATGGGTATACAAATATCTAAGACCCTGCTTTCAAATGTTGGAGATGTACACCTAGAAGTGGACTATGGTAATTCTACTTTTAATTTTTTTCTAAATGAAACAAATATGAATATTTTTAATGATAGAAGGTACATTTCACAAAGAAGATAGACATCATAAACCTGATTTTTTGAGGAACTATCATATTTTCTATAGTGTCTGTACAATTCTACATTCCCATCATAAGTGTACAAGAGTTCCAGTTTCCCCACATCCTCACCAGTATTTGTTATTTTCTGGTTTTTTAATAGCCATCCTAATGAGTATAATGTTGTATATCATTGTAGTTTGGATTTTCACTTCCCTAATAATTAGTGAAATTGAGTACATGTTTTAAGTGCTTATTGGCAATTTATGTGTCTTTGGAGAAATATCTAGATATTTTGTTGTTTTTGTTGATTGAATCTCCTTACTAGTTATGTCTATTCAGACAGACTCAAATGTCAGATGATGATAAGTGCTGTGAAGAGAAATGAAGCTGGTTAAAAGGAATAAGATATACTTGTTTTGCGTATAAATTACCATATGTAAAATAGATAGACAGTGGAAATTTGCTGCATGACGCAGGGAACTCAAATCAGGTGCTCTGTGACAACTAAAGGGGTGGGATGAGGTGGGAGGAAGGTTCACGAGGGAAGGAACTTTTGTACACCTATGGCTGATTCATGTTAATGTAAGGCAGAAGCCAACACAATATTGTAAAGCAATTATTCTATCATTAAAATTTTTTACGTGTATTTTATTCAGGTATAGTTGATTTACAATGTTGTGTTGATTTCTGCTATACAGCAAAGTGACTCATCTATATACTGTATTCTTTTTTGTCTTTTTCATAATGGTTTATCACAGGATATAGTTCACTGTGCTATACAGGAAAAAAAAAAAAGAAATGCTTGTTTTGGACTTCCCTGGTGGTCCAGTGGTTAAAAATCCACCTGCCAATGCAGGGGACACAGGTTTGATTCCTGGTCCAGGAAGATTTCACATGCTTTGGGAGCAGCGAAGCCCATGGGCCACAAATATTGAAGCCGCCATGCTCTAGGGCCCGTGTGTTGCAAGTACTGAAGCCTGCATACCCTAGAGCCCATGCTTCTCAACAAGAGAAGCCACTGCAATGAGAAGCCCGTGCATCACAAGCAGAGAGAAACCCCCAACTTACCACAACTCAAGAAAGCCCAAGTGTGGCAACAAAGACCCAACACAGCCAAAAATAAATAAATACTTTTTAAAAAAGAAAGAAATGCTTGGTTTAGATGGGATAATGATTGCTCTTTTACAGGATGTTGGGTAAAGTTTCCTTGATGAGTTGGTGTTTGAAAAGAGACCTGAAGGAAATAGGGAAGAGAAGCATGTGGATATCTAAGGTGCAGAAGCTCTAAGGTTGAAAGCATGTTTGACATATATTGGAGATGCAAAGGGGTGAGAATAAGCAGAGCTGAGTGAATGAGGAGGAAAGTGATAAGAGTCGAGAGTCAGAGAAATACAGAGAAAGGTACCCAGATCACGTCTTTTCCAATGAGTCAGCTCTTCGCATCAGGTGGCCAAAGTATTGGACCTTCAGCAGAGCAGGGCTTCAGAGGATGAGATGGTTAAATAGCATCACCAACTCAATGGACATGAATTTGAGCAAACTGTGGGAGATAGTGGAGGACAGAGGAGCTGGCATGCTACAGTCCATGGGGTAGCGAAGAGTCGGAAGAGTCGGAAATAACTTAATGACTGAACAACAACACAGCCAGACCATATAGGAATTTAAGGCGTTTGGCTTTTACTCTGAGACGAGCCTTTGAAAGGTTTTAAACAGAGGAATTACATGATCTGACTTTTTTTAAAGCACTCCCTCTGCCTGCTTGGTTGAGATTAGAGTGGGACAAAGATAGAGGCAGGAAATCAGTTACGCTTAGCAATAGTCCAGGTGAAAAATGATAGTGGCTTGGATGACAATAGTAGCAGTGCAAACAGCAAAGAGTGGTTGGATTCCGGATATATCTTGAAAGTAGGATTGGTAGAATTTTCCTTAAGACTTGCATATGGAGTGTCAGAAAAAAATGAGAAAAAGGTAGTGCTATCTAAATAGCTAGAATAATGAAATTGCCATTAGTTGAGTAGAGAAAACAGAATTTTGGGGAGGGGATGGATTGAGAAGTTAGGATTTCAACATGTTAAGTTTGATACGCCTTTCAGCCATCTAATTGGAGATGCTGAGTAAGCAGTTTAGTGTATGAGTCTCAGTTCAAGGGAGTAAGCCAGACTGAAGGTATAAATTTGGGGGTTGTCAGGATATAGATTATATTTAAGCCATGAGATAATGGAAATCACCTAGTGTATGAGCACAGTTAAGAGAGACTGAACCCTGGGACATTCCAGCATTTAGATGTGGTGGAGATGGTAGGACTCAGCAGAAGAGACTGAGGAGTATTCAGCAAGATAGGAGCATAACCAAGAGAAATAGTGATGTCTTAGAAACAGGTTAAAAAAAAAAAAGGTTTCAAAAAGGAAACTGCTCATGATGAACTGAGGAAAATGAGGGTAAAAGTCTTAGTCTTTTGAAGAGAATGAGGGGTGAGGAATTGGAGTTTTTTTTATAAAAGTAGAGTAGAGAAGTAGGGCAGTACCTGGAAAGACAAGTTGGAGTCAAGAGAGAGTGCTTTAGTTTTTGTCCGTGTTTGGTTTTCTTCATGGGAGAAATAACACGTTTGTATACTGGTGGAAATTATCAAATAGAGAGGCAGAAATTGATCAGACAATGGAAGGTACTTTGGAGATTCTTGACTAGTTGAAGGAGGATGCATAAGTTGGAGGGGTTAGCTTAGAGAATATGAGGGGGTTAGATGGAGAATATGAGTACAGATGAAGGTCTTAAGTTGCAGACAAGGTGTGAGCATATGAAAGTTCTTGTCTGATTGCTTCTTCCATTTTCTGTGAAATAAGGAGGAAAGTCTTTAGCCAAGGTGAGAAGAAGACTGAGAAGGGAGAAACTTTATACTACCCCCATTTAGACAGTTCTAAAAGGAAATTAAATTTAGTTATCATTTGATAATCCAGTCTGTTATCTTGTAGCTCTCATCTGCTCTGTAAAACCCTTAAGCAATCATTGAAACATAAATAAATTGAGAGTAATTATTAACTAACATTTGTTAAATATTTATGTGCCACACATACTAGGAGATAAGTATCTTTGTATCTTTATACACATAAGTAAACTGATGCTTAGAAAGTTTAAGGAACTTGTCCCAAGTCTTACAACTATTAAGTGACAGAGGTGAAATTTAAACTTTGGTATGCACAGATAGGGATTTGTAGCAAAAGTAAATTGGAGAATGTATGTTCAGATTTTTTTAAACAAACAAAATAAATAAAGGTTAAAGTAGAATAGAGAAACTCAGTTGAAAGCAAATGAATAATAAAGGATTTCTAAAATACCATGCAATCACTTGGAAATGTTTCTATCTCTTGTAGTGTCATAGAAACGTAAGTACTATGTTTTTAGGTAAAAAGGATCACTTTCCAGCTTTGACTTCCCTATACTTAATTAAAAAAAAAAAATCTAGTGAGACCCAAGGTTTAGATAAGATTGCTTTCAGTATTAAACAAAGGATTATTTTTGTTTGTTACTCTTTGTAGGAGTCAAAAATAATAAATACTGTTTCTTAGAATTTTTTGATAAACGCTTTTAAATGACCTTTTAAACAGTATTATAATCAATTTTAAGACCATCTCAAGTCTATTTCTGTTAGTGCAGCTAGAAAAAAAAAGTTAATCTTTTTCATATTTTCACATTTAATAGGTCTCCCAGTAGCTTAGAATGACAGTGGGTGGTATGTGCAAATACTCTACAGATACAGTCTTTAAGTTTCCTCTGCCTACACCCTGTGTTGTGTCTTCTTGAACAATCATCATTGGCATCTTACACACACTTGATTAAAATATAGGTTTAGTGACTTAATTGAAAATACTGAAATAAATAGTTTGAAATGTTGAGTTAATTTAGCTTCCAAGAGATTAACACATATGTATTTTTATGCTGACTATTTTATTTCAGGAGTCGCCTAAAGAAAGACTATGATGATTTTAGAAGACAGCCTGATCATGATAAATTTGCTAGAGAACTGTGGACTAGTGAAGAAGGTGAAGGAGATCCTGGAAGAGAAACCCCTAAAGTAGAAATCAGTAGCAAGTCTATCGACAGCACAGAACCTCTAGATATCCTGGAGAAGGATCATTTTGATTCAGGTAGGCATTCAAACTTGCTTTAAATCAACACTACAAGCACAAAGAGAAATTTTAGTATCTTTTGTGGAGATAGAAGATAGTCTGGTTAATGAGGTTTATTGAGTGGGGAAATCTATTATGTTTGAAGGTGTGCTAATGTCTTATTAAAGGTTCTTTGGAGTCATTATTACTGTTCTAGAAGTTTCTGGAACCAGTATCTGACTCCAAACTATAGGCATGTTATTGCTCAGTACAGACCACACATCATTAATATACAATCCCTTTGAAATAGGTGTACCCTTTTCTTTTTATTGTTATTATTTTTGAAACAGAATATCTGGTGTTTGCTTAAATGGAACTTGGCAAGTCCCTAATAATTATGATGTGTTTTTTGTTTTTTTTTAATGTTGATTACCTAATGAGACTAGAGTGGACACCTCATTCTTATAAGGAGGCTGGATAAGATTATCTTTCATTCATTTCAATTTGTCAGATTATATTATTCTGTAAATCCAGTTAAATAACTTTGCTTAGTTATCTAATAGGTATGAAAATTTGTGCTTAGAAATATATTAACCTATTACATTTTATGTCTTTGGTGAATTGAAAAGGAGTAACTTCTCATCAGCCCAGTTTGACCAGATATGAACGTATATTTTTTACTGTAGGAATAATTGAACAGCAGAAAAAAACTGGATGTTTTTTATTCTTTAGAGTCTCTCTCTAAAAAAAAGAAAGTAGGGAGAAACATCTCTCTTTGATATGAAGATTTCTCTGTCTAGAAGGAGAAAAGTAGACTAGTAGCGTACTAGTCCACTCTGAATTCTGAGCCCTAATTGATGGCTTGCGTATCTCCAGTTGTAAAGTTTCCTTTTACACTTGTATTGGCAGCAGAATCTGACCAAAAATAATTTTCTCATTAATAATATGTTGTTCTTGGGAATGGTTACAATATCAGGATTACCATGTCAAAGGTCTCCTTACCTTAATTTCCATCAGTGGTACTGAGACTTTTGAATCCCACTACAGTTTTTTTAATAAATCGCTGGTTCAAAGATTGACTTTCTTTTTTATAATTGATCTTATCGTTGCTATTCAGTTGTTGTTTTATATAAACAAAATGCTTGTTTTTATCATTTTCAGATGATATGAAATTGTCAGAAATAGATTTTCCTATGGCCAGAAATAAGCTGTTGAAAAAGGAATTGCCTTCTAAAGATGTACTGAAGTCACTGCCGAAAACACTTAAACGACAGTCCAAGCAAATTAGTTACCTGGATAATAGCACAAAAGAGCTTTCCCCAAGGAAGAAAGCAAAGTTAAGCACAAATGAGACAGTGGTAGAAGAGAATGTAGAAGGTGATGTGCAGATGGACTGTTTGAATGAATCAAAGAATACAGAGCCATTGTTTCCAGAGTCATTTGCCTCATTGGATTCAACACCAGTGTCTACTCTCCAGAAAGGGACCAAACCTATTCAGGCCTTGCTTGCAAAGAATATTGGGAACAAAGTGACCTTAACAAATCAACTGCCCCCTTCCACAGGTAGAAGTGCCCCTGCTGTGGAAAAGCCAGTTATATCTCCTCCAGAAGCAAACCCCATAAAGCCAGCATTGACCTGCCACACCAGTACAAAAGGTCCTTTACAGATGGTATACAAAATGCCCTGTGGTCAGTGGTTGCCCGTAGATCTTCATAACAGCTCTGTAAAGATTCAGATGCAACCTATGCTAGATCCTAAATCAGGAGAAAAAATTATGCAACAGGTTCTCATTCTGCCTAAAAATTTTGTAATTCAGCACAAGGAAGGGAAAGCAGTTGCAAAAGAAGTACCACCACTTCAACAAAAAGGTACAGAACAACATGGTTCATCTTTCCCACAGACAGCAAATGTAAACTCTTCTTTACCCTCAGTTCTTGTCAACCCAACAGGAACTGTTTCTACCCAACTACCTAATACAGCTTTCAACAAGACAGTTACCCCTTTGTCAAATGTGAGTAGTGCTAGACCACAGTCTTTGACACCTGTAACCTCCATAAGTAATTTGTTAGCAACACCAGTTAAGACTAGCCAGAGTGAGGCAGGAAAAGTCAAGAATGCAGTTGCAGCCGCCGCATTCCCGCAGCCCATTGCTTCACCCACCATTTCCTCAACAGTTCAGCCTCAGTTATCAGCAACAACACTAAATGGATCTACAAATCCTGGTACTTCCCTCAACTGTTTCGCACGACAAACTGCTGATTCTTGTGAAGCAAAGCAAGAACTGAAAACTGTGTGTATAAGAGATTCACAGTCAATTCTTGTTAGGACACGAGGTGGAAACACTGGAGTTGTAAAAGTACAGACCAATCCAGATCAGAATTCACCCAACAGTTTATCTTCAAGTTCAGTTTTTACTATTGCTCCTCAGCTTCAGGCATTTCTGGTACCAAAATCAACAGCTTCATCATCATCTACTTTTTCGTCAGGAGCTGGAACAACTGCTACATCTAGTCTCCCATCTTTTGGCCAAACACCTACTTCTGTTTGCATTCCAGCTGGCTTTAATCCATCCACAGGGAAAAATCTTAGATTTACATTAAGCCAACCTTCCTGCAGTGGTAATTTGGGCCATATGATAGATAAAACTTCACCCATGCCCTCCTCTCCCTTAAAGTCCTCTGTTTCTTCTAGCACTCTATTATCATCAACAGCAAATAGTTCGGTAAGTGTAATTAGCATATCAACAGGAAATTTTGGACAAACCAGTTCAAGTGTTATTCGTACACCAGCTAAACATCAACAACTAGATTATGTCACAAAAAGTTACCCTGTTACAAGATCAGAAGCAACAGCAGCAGCAAATGGAGATACAATCAGTGGGACTCCAGTGCAGAAACTTATGCTGGTGTCAGCTCCATCTGTTCTTTCTTCTGGCAGTGGACCTTCGATTAATGTGGCACCTGCACCAACATCTCCAGGTGTTTCTGCCCAGAAATTAGTTTTTATAAATGCTGCAATTCCCAGTGGCACTTCAACACCAACTATTTTAGCAGAACCATTAAAACAAGCTCTTCCTTCTCCATTGAGTAAAAAATATGTTAAGTCTCCAGAGCAGCCCCAGATAGTACTAATTCCATCTACAGTGGGAACACCAATAAAAATAAATTCATCGCCAACTGTGTCTCAGATAAAAGATGTGAAAATTGGGCTAAACATAGGCCAAGCAATTGTTAATACTTCAGGCAGTGTGCCAGCTCTACCATCAATTAACATACTGCAAAATGTAACCTCAAAAGGAGAAGAAAAAAGTAGCAAGGGCTATGTTTTACCATTGTCAACAAGTGGCAGTTCAATTCCAGTAAGCTCAAATTTTATGAGTCAAAATATTACTCCTGTTAATGAATCAGTGGTTTCTGCTTCAAGAACAGTAAACATGTTTTCAGGAACAGGAGCAAATGTATCTTTGGGTTCTGTTTCAGTGACCTCAACCTCTGCCTCAGTTGGGACACGACCTCCTGTTTTAGTCAGTGGAAATGATACCTCTTCAAGAACTATGCCTAGTTTGTCAAACAGACTTTGCACGTCACATCTCGGAAACACTGTGGCTATATCAACTGTGAAAACAGGACATCTTGCATCATCTGTTCTGATTTCAACTACACAACCAACAGTGTCTCCGAAATGTTTAACATCAGCTTTGCAAATCCCTGTTACTGTTGCCTTGCCTACACCTGTGACTGTGTCCCCTAAAATAATCAACACAGTTCCACAAGCAGCAACAGTACCAGGAGCGACACGATCTGTATCTCTTTCTAAAAGACAATCTCGGACTTCGGCCCAGTTTCAGTCACCGGGGGTTTTAACTACAGTGCCAACAAATATAAACACAAATAAACCTCAAACTGAATTGCCATCCCTTTCACCAAATCCAGGTAAAATAATTAATGTTTCCAATTTTGCTTCTCTGCCAAACCAGCAAATGTCCCCTGCTTTCTTAAAATCAACCCCTAGTTACAGTTCTACTCCAGGTGTCACTGCCATTCACACTGCTACAGCACCATCAAATGTAACTAGTGTAATAGGGAGTCAGTTCAGTGAACCTTGTATTCAGCAAAAAATAGTCATCAATACCAGTACACCTTTGGCACCTGGTACTCAGATCATGATTAATGGAGCCCGGTTTATTGTTCCACCACAAGGTCTTGGAGTTGGCAGCCATGTTCTTCTTATATCTACTAATCCAAAATGTGGACCTCCCTTAGTTCTTAATAGTGGACAAGGCCCTCAGCCTACACCAGTAGATAACCTGGCCCAGAAGATCACACTAGCATCAAATAATTCTTCAAGTGGGCAACCTGTAAAACATTGTCTAAAAAGCTCTACAAAAATTGTAAACTCTATTGGGAATGCAAGTTCTCTATCCACAGTACCTGCAGCACCACAAATCATAAACCCAACTGCTAAAGTTTCTGTTCCACCTCCTGTACCAACAGTGTCACTGACTTCAGTAATTAAGTCTCCTCCAGCAACTCTTCTGGCTAAGACATCTTTGGTTTCTGCTATTTGTTCTAGTAATCCTCCACTGCCAAGTAACTCTTCAGTATTTCATTTGGACACATCAGTCAAAAAATTACTGGTCAGCCCAGAAGGAGCCATTTTGAATACCATAAATACCCCAGCATCGAAGGTTTCTTCAGTCTCTCCATCACTCTCTCAAATTGTATCTGCCAGTCGAAATCCTGCCTCTGTCTTCCCTGCTTTTCAGTCATCTGGCTTAGAGAAGCCTGACACAGCTGCATCTTGAATTTAGACTAAACGAGCCAGTTTTTAAATAATGGGGCATTGTTTGACTCCCATAAAAATTTTAACTGTTTATTATACTGTTGAAAACATACTATACATAGTTTGTGTGTGTGTTAATGTATCTTTTCATCAGCTTGCAACAGGCTTTGTTTTTCTTGGGGAGGGAAAAATCTGTTCCATTTCACTCATTAGTATGAGTATGTTTTCAAAGGTTAGTTGTTTAAAATAGACAGGATTTACCTGTCTGTATGACATAAATTGAACAGTCAAATTTGGCTAGTTTGGAATAAGCTAGGGTTTTGCACACTTGCATTGACATGTTTCTTCTTAGATTTGGACTGTTGCAGCGTGTATCTCCGATAGGATATTCTGTGTCTTTAGTGGAATAATATTTTTGTTTCTGTAAAAAAAAAATATATATATATATATATATATATTTATGCATTGTGAAAATGCAGTCCATTGTGTAAAATTGTACATATCCCTAAATCCTTAACAACCTGTACTAAACTATATGTACAAAGAACTATGCTGTCTTATTTATGTTTTGTTTACATAATGTATAGTTTTTTAAGTATTTTAGTAATTTTGGACCAGTGAACTGTTAGCATCAATGCAGAAGAATCTGCATGTAATAAACTGAGTTGCTGTATTTCCTTGTTTGAATACCATTTTTGAAGTGCGTTCTTGTTCTGTTGAAAAATAGCATGATATAAAATGAGGACAGATCTATACGAAAAGGAATTTTAAGCTAGGAAGTTTGAATCACTAACAGCATTTTTACAAGACTTTACAATTTACAAACTTTGTTTCCACATATCTCGTTTGACTTTCACAGTAATCTTGAAAGCTTAAATGGTGTGTCCTAGGTCACTCAGCTAATGGATGATATGTGCTGTGCTAAGTCACTTCAGTCGTGTCTGACTCTTTGTGACCCCATAGACTTAAGACCCCCAGGCTCCTCTGTCCATGGAATTCTCCAGGCAAAAACACTGAGTGGGTTGCCATTTCTTTCTCCAAGTGGATGGTATATTCAGTATTTGAACCTAAAGCTTTAAATCCTTTTTGCATAGCTTTACATGACTTCTGCTTTAAAATTTCATGCTGGATTTCATTGTTTTAACTTTTTTCTTAATCCATCACCAAGTTCTACATTGATCAAAGTAAGTAATCTTAAGCCAAATATGTTTTTTCAACTTTTGTTTTTAAGTAATTTTAGATTCAGAAGAAGTTGCAATGATAGTACGAGAAGTTTCAGGTACCCTTCATCTAATTTCCCCCAATACGTTTATTTTTACATTGAGGGGTTGGTTCATAATGATTTTCCAAAATGATATTTAAAAACATGCATTGTTTTTTTTTTTAGTTTAGAAGGACGAATGTGAGCACCTTTTTAAATTATTTATGAGTACTCCTTTTTTGCGTATTTTTCAGTACAGAGCAGTTACTTAAATTTCATGGTAAAGCAATGTTTATGGGTCAGCTTACTCTTGGGGTTTAACATTATGGTATTTCAAATTTGCCTCATCTTAAATAAAAGGTAGATTTTGTACTTGCTTAATGTTTGTATCCATTATCTTATTTGGGATAATGATTGTATACTCATCCACATTCCATTTGTAGTGATACTGAACCTCATCACATGGAGTTAATAGTCCAGGGTTGAAGATGGTAGGGAAGAGTAGACCTAAAGACTTCTTTTGAAACTACATTGAAATTTATTAGTTATCAAAATGAAGAGGGCAGTGAGAATATTCCTGGAAAGTTGTTAAAGTCTCTCAAAAGCCTATATTTATACTCTAAGGCAGTAACTTTGCTAATCATGTCTGTGTTGTACTCTAGCCACCTTCCCCATTTCCTTGTCAGTTTAGAAACAGTGGTTGGATTTCAGAGAGAAGTGGGTAATGTTTGAATACATTGCATTGTATTGTATTGATACATACAGGTGTGCAATAAATGGGTTTATTTACCTCTTCAACTTTTTAAATCTACAACAGTTCATCTTTTGTCTGAGAAGAATTCTCTAGATCACTTCCAGAAACTAATTTACTTAATTACTTATGACTCACTTTATTCCCAGTGAAGGCTCTCACTTATTAACCACTGATTCTTTTCTAATTCCTAAATCAAAATCCTAATATGACTTTCAAAGCTGTGTATGGTATGGTGAACCTTAACGTCCCTCCTCCCTGCATAGGGATCTTCAGTCTGTGCCTGCTTCACTCTCCAGCTTCATTTTAATTGACCCTCCTCCTTGCTTTCTGTACTGTAGTTTTCTTTTAGTTCCTAGAAAGTTTAAGACTTCACAGTCTTCCCAGATGTTCTCTTTGACTTAATGTTTCATCATATATGCTCTCATTATGTATTACATAACTCTCTCTCTTTATGCCAGCCAGCGTCATGTTATTGCTGCTAAGTCGCTTCAGTCGTGTCCGACTCTGTGCAACCCCATAAACGGCAGCCCACCAGGCTCCGCCGTCCCTGGGATTCTCCAGGCAAGAACACTGGAGTGGGTTGCCATTTCCTTCTCCAATGCATGAAAGTGAAAAGTGAAAGTGAAGCCGCTCAGTCATGTCCGACTCTTAGCGACCCCATGGACTGCAGCCTACCAGGCTCCTCCGTCCATGGGATTTTCCAGGCAAGAGTACTGGAGTGGGGTGCCACATGTTATTGCAGTCACTCAGTTTGAGGTCATAGTGTGAGAAGTACATGGAACTCCTTCAAAGCTGTAATAAAATTATTTGTATGCAATTATTTAAGGCCTGTCTTCCTTAGACCTTGTTAGTCATCTTCATTATTGTCACCCCAGCAATTGGCACACGGTAGGTATTCAATATGCGCTTGTTGAATGAATGAGGAATCTAGTTAGCTTATATTATTTAAGGTCTAGTTTACTTTTTAAAAAGTAATACCCCATTTTTACTAGAAATGTGACTAAATTAATGGATTTATATAATCAAAAAGTCAAATGCTTTTTCCTCTGCCTCCAGTTTGGTAAGTCATGTGGATTTCTGGGATCTTGGCCAAAGAGTACAAAGTCAAATTCCCCAGTTCTTTGTGTTCAGTATTATCATTCAGTATTCTTTAAAGGTCAACCATTAAAGTCTCCATGTAAAGGAAGAAAAATCGCCACAATGCTACCTGCAAGACTTCATGATCCTAGAAGAGTATGTTTCCACTTTTAGTATAGAATTAATAGGCCAATTGGATGTCAATATTCAGTATCATTTTAAATGCTAAGTTAAAACATGCTGAAATAACATTCCTCTTTCTCATGTATTAGCTCTTTTCTCTCATTCCTTATGACTTTTCCTACCAAAAAATTTTCCTTTGTGATTTTGTATATATATAAAATACTAAGTGCCTGTTTAGATCTCTTTTCATTCCAGGGCTCTAATTTTATTGGTGTATTTAATACGTAATTGACATCAATAGTTTTATGATCAAAGCAGTGATGGCTATAATATACGCTAAGATAAATGAAAATGTTTACGATCTAGTTTATCAATGACTTAGAATGAATTAAGAAATATTTAATATTAAAAGCTTGAGAAGGCAGGATCTGAAAGTGATCTAAAAAAATATGAGTTTAGTTATTAAAAATTATACTGTACTATAATACAGAAATGATACACAACTTACCTTCATTCCAGAAGTTGTTTTGCCATCACTTGAACCTGAAGCCTCATTGTTGCTATTAGGCTGTCATCTGCCCCAGGTATTTTTCCTCATTTTGTCAGAAAGCATTTATATATACCATGGTGCTTGATGGTTGGTTGTTTACTAACAAGAAAGCTGAAGGGGATGGTATGGTTCAGGTTCTTATAGTTTAACTTGGAGACAGACTCTGAAAATCTATAATTAAATCTATAGAAAAAAACTATAGTTAAAAATAATATATGAATTGCTAGGGAGCCGAAACTATGTGTGTTCTTACGTATATAATCTTTAATATCATTGTTTTGACGGGGGCAGTGTTAAGTCTTCATTGCAGTGTGCAGGCTCTTAGTTGCAGCATGCAGGATCTAGTCCCCTGACCAGGGATTAAACCCAGGCCCCCTGCATTGGGAGCATGGAGTCTTAACTATTGGACCACTAGGGAAGTCCCTTTAATATCATTCTTAATATATATAGTTATCAACATAAATTCAAGGCGTAATTTTCAACATAAAATCAAATTTGAAGAGTTGTATAAACTCATTCTACACGTTTATTGAGAACCAAATAATACAAAAGAGGCTGTAGTAACAACATAGATAAGTTTCCATCCCTGCCCTCAACACGAAAATCAAAAGAATATAACAAGTTAAAAGTAAATGTCAGAGGAATAAAGAACTAAGAGTTAAGTAGGGAGCTGCCAGAGGTTTTATACACCGGGTGGTTGAATTGAGATAAAAGAGTATGTTTAGAATTCAGCCTGCAGAGACTCAAGTCACAGAAAATCACAAGGAAGTTAACAACACTACTGTATATTTGAAAGTGGCTAAAAGAGTAGATCTGAAACATTCTCACCACAACAAGAAAAAATCGTAACTGTGTAGTGAATGTTAACTTAATGTGGTTATATGTCAACTGTACCTCAATTTTTAAAAAGGAAAAGCGCAAGGAACATGGAACAGAACTTTGGGTTTGAATAGAATAATATGGGTTAAGAGGATTAATGAAGAAGGAATAAAAATTAACATGTTGGATGAAAGAAGGCTGAAAAATATGCTGAAAGTAATTAGGAAGCTAAGGAAGCTTTGAAAGCAAAAGTGATGTGGGTGAAGATAATTAAATTACCATTCATGATTGCTATGAGAATTAGGTGAGATAATGCCTGCCACATAGTCAATGTTAATAAATTTGGAAAACTCAGCAGTGGCCACAGGACTGGAAAAGTTCAGTTTTCATTCCAATCCCCAAGAAAGGCAATGTCCAAGAATGTTCAAACTACCACACAATTGCACTCATCTCACACGCCAGCAAAGCAATGCTAAAAATTCTGCAAGCCAGGCTCCAATAGTACGTGGACGTGAACTTCCAGATGTTCAAGCTGAGTTTAGAAAAGGCAGAGGAACCAGAGCAAATTGCCAACATCCATTGGATCATCGAAAAAGCAAGAGAGTTCCAGAAAAAACATCTGCTTTATTGACTATGCCAAAGACTTTGTGGATCAAAACAAACTGGAAAATTCTTAAAGAAACTGGGGAATTCAAGATGGAAACTGGGAATTCCAGACCACCTTACCTGGGATTACCAGGTATTCCCAGGGAAATACCAGACTACCCTACCTGCCTCCTGAGAAATCTGTGCGGGTCGAGAAGCAACGGTTAGAATTGGAACAACAGACTGGTTCCAAATTGGGAAAGGAATACGTCAAGGCTGTATATTGTCATCCTGCTTATTTAACTTACATGCAGAGTACATCATGCAAAATGCCGGACTGGATGAAGGACAAGCTGGAATCAAGATTGCTGCAAGAAATATCAATAACCTCAGATACATAGATAACACCACCCTTTTGGCAGAAAGAGAAGAACTAGAGAGCCTCTTGATGAAAGTGAAAGAGGAGAGTGAAAAACTTAGCTTAAAACTTAACATTAAAAAAAACTAAGATCATGGCATCTGTTCCCATCACTTCACGGCAAATAGATGGGGAAACAAGGACAGACTTTATTTTCTTGGGCTCCAGAATCACTGCAGATGGTGACTGCAGCCATGAAATTAAAAGACACTTGCTCCTTGGAAGAAAAGCTATGACCAACCTAGACAGCACATTAAAAGCAGAGACATTACTTTGCCGACAAAGGTCCATATAGTCAAACCTATGGTTTTTCTAGTAGTCATGTGTGGATGTGAGAGTTGGACTCAAAAGAAAGCTGAGTGCTGAAGAATTCATGCTTTTGAAGTGTGGTGTTGGAAAAGACTCTTGAGAGTCCTTTGGACTGCAAGGAGATCAAACCAGTCAGTCCTAAAGGAAATCAGTCTGAAATATTCGTTGAAAGGACTGATGCTGAAGGTGAAACTCCAATACTTTGGCCACCTGATGTGAAGAACTGACTCATTGGAAAAGACCTTGATGCTTAGAAAGATTGAAGGCAGGAGGAGAAGGGGACAGCAGAGGAGGAGATGGTTGGATGGCATCGTGGACTCTACGGACATAAGTTTGAGCAAGCTCCAGGAGCTGGTGATGGACAGGGAAGCCTGGCATGCTGCAGTCCATGGGGTCGCAAAGAGTCAGACATGACTGAGTGACAACTGAGAGAGAGGAAGGCCGATTGATTACTAGGTGAGTTGAGCAGGTGATGTAAGGACCTGATACCTCCTAATAATGGTAGCAAAAGAGAGGTGAGTTTAAAAAGACACAGGAACTGTTCAGGGTGAGAAGGATAAGGGTTTTTTTTGGTTTTTTTAAGGACAAGCTTTTTGACTATAAAATTCAGAGACATTTAAGAAGCAAAATATCATGAATAAAGTATTATCTGCCCTAAATTAACCTATGAAATTGTTGCTAAACTAATGGAAAATCTAATAGGTTTAGTTGGAGGTGATGTTTTGTTCAGTTTTGTTTGGGGTTTTTGTTTTTGGTGGGGTTCTTGTTTTACATTATTTTTAAATCTAAACTTACTGAATGTTTTGGGTTTTTTTTACAAATTTGTTCTGACAGTTCATAGCATATATAAATGATCTTTATTGATTTAAATATCTCTCCCTGATCATATAAAAACTCAAGTATGGATTAAATAATAGTGGAACATTTGGTTCAATCTAAGTACAATTCTTATATGGATCTAATTCTAGAAAGTCTAATGTTCTCTTGTCCATAAGAATTGTATTAAAATCATCTAGATTTGCAAAACACTATCTTAGGAATTATAATTCTGTCAAACTTCAATTTGAGCAAATGTAGCATCAATTAAGTAAAAGCAGTTAAGCTGAAAAGAGGTTTATTTATTTTTAAAGAGGGAAAATGGTCAGATATCCTTCTGTGGATGTTTAGGAGCTGGCGGTGTAAACTTGAACCTACGATGATGCTAATGCCTGAGTCCTCAGAGCTTAACCCTCCACCTTCCTTGGGGACCTGATGATTCAGAATCTCCTGATACTCTTCTACCTCTGTCCAGGGCTGCATGTGGAACAGTGTGGGCAACTTAGGAAAAGCTGGATTTAAACTGCTCCAGCCAATTTTGTCTGTTTTGATTATTTCATCTTCTTAGCTCAGTAACTGCCAGACAACTTTCTTTTTTTTTTTCAACTTTTTATTTTGTATTGAGTTATACCCGATTAACAATGTTGTAATAGTTTCAGGCAAACAGCAAAGCCATACAAAGCCATATATATCCATTCTCCCCCAAGACTCTCTCCCATCCAGGCCCCACATAACATTGAGCAGAGTTCCATTATAGGTGGAATCTAAAAAGAAATGATACAAATGAACTTACAAAACAGGAAGAAACTTACAGACTTAGAGAAGGAACTTATGGTTGCTGGTGGGAGGGTTGGAGAGGGAAGGATAGTTAGGGAGTTTGGGATGGACTTGTACCTTCAGCTGCTAAACAAATTTCTTGAGCTTTTTTTCTCATGGGAGACAATCCAGCTTTGATAAAAGGAAGTGCTTTTTTCCAGCTCTTTCTCAAGGCCATCCCTTCTAGGGATCATCCTTCTGATGTATATGACTAATATTTTTGTGCACTTTGGGACATTTCTTCTCAATTTATATGCAAGAAATTCTCTCCTTGATTTTCTGCAAATTTGCATCACACGTTCTTAATTCTTAACATAGTTCAGACACTATTTGAAGTTTTAGCTGAAGTTTTTGGATCTCACTTTCAAACTGTTTTCAGACTGCAAAGACTTTACTTTGGAGAGCCTTCATTTGAACTGTAAGTGATTTGTTCATTTAATTTTCTTCACTTTTTAAATAGTCATCATTTCTTCTACTTCAAACGTTTTTAAGGAAACATTTGTCAGGTTCAATGGATTCCTTCAAACTGACTTCTGATTGACAGTCCAGAGAGTTCTCAAGTTTCTGCTTTTCTGTTTATCTAATTTCAAGTTGCCATCAACCATGTAATCTCTAGAGAAATCAGGCAAACTTATTGTCTTTAGTGCAGTTTCAGAGATTTTAATGGCTCTCTTTATCATGGAAAGCCTCTTTCATTTGTGTTTTCAAGTTGTCAAGCATTGTTTCCTGTTCTTTTATTTTCCACTCTTTTCATCCATCTTTCTTGGATCCATCCATCCAAGAAAGTTTTAGGCTTTCTTTAAGTGTTTTCAAACCATCCATGATTTCCCTTTGAAGTTGTTCTGTGTCCTTCTGAAATGCTTTAATATGTTCTGGGACAGTCACTTGAGATTGAGGGATTTTGATGCAACTTTTAAGTGACCTGGGTCTCCTGCATTGCAGGCAGATTCTTTACCGTCTGAGCTACCAGGGAAGCCCTTAAGTGACTGTCCTTAAAATCCAGCCATGGAATGAGAGTTTAGGGGGCTCACTTTTGTTCTTTTGGGAGAAGATCTACAATGTTCTCAAATGATGAGTGGACCTGTCCAGATATTTATAAGTACTACCAAACTCAGTGTTTGTAACTTCAGAGAACTGGTCTCTACTGGAGGTGACTTGAGCACTTCAGTGGTTTGTGTAATCAGTCTGGTCTTCTCACTGACTAACTTGAGCAAAAAATCTTTTGGCTAGCTTTTTTTCATCTTTACAGTATCAGAATCTCCTCCAGAAACCCATGAAAACTTGGACCTTATCTCAAAAATGAGAAAACAGCTTCTGAGGGCTGGTGCAGGGTGAGTGGACGAGGGATGACCAGAACTGATGACCAGAGGGATGACCAGAACTGTCTAACTTTGCTCTGCTCACTGCACAAATAGTGATACTATCTGTCCAGTGCATTTGGATAAGTGGAAAACACTGATTGCAGCCAGAGGAGATCACCCATGAGCTCTGCCCACTCGAATCTTAACCCAATTCTGCAGGAAGCTTCTGAGATCAAAGCAGCTCCATGCCGTTATGTATTCTCTGCCCGTGAGCTGGACAGGCATAATGCGGGGCACACTGCAGTAGAGGACTCATGCCCACAGCCCAGGGTGAGGCTCATTTTCTTGAATTATGATTGCCTTCAGCAGGGTGGAAGCCTGACCCTGGCTGGAAAGGTCACAGAGACCTCTCTCCCCTGGAGGCTTCTGGTTTGTGTTTGGTCATTTCATGTGGGCAGGGTCAGAGCCCTAAAGGTCCTCAAAAAGGCATTAAGTAACAGCCTTGGATTTCAGTATCAAATTTGGCAATGTGTTAACAGCTCATGGATTTTCTTTGGGGCCAATTTACCCCCATTTAATCAAAGCATTCCTAGATGGGGAAACCTTTCCTCCAGTGGTGACTCAGTGACCCAGGCTTCTCCCATGTGACTCTGCTATCTTCAACTCATGGCTCCCAGAGTTGTCCTCCAGCTGATCTCCAATCCAGAGATTCATTTTCAAAAGTATAGCTACCTCTGTGAAGGAAGCAGTTTCTTCTTTTGACTGGCACTTCCTATTCCTTTAAATGGAATCTCACTCTTCTAGCTTCTCTCTGGCAAACTCAGTGAGGCCTTGTCCATCACCTGGAACACTACCTTGAGGAATGCTGTGAACAGAGCCTTTGTCCATGAGGAAAAGAGAGAACTCTCAGTGAATGATCGTCTAGGGATCTTGAAGGCATCCAGGGCTCAAGCCATAGGTTCTTTTTTATTGTTATTATTCTTTGCCAAGTTGTGGTGCAGGGTGTAGGTAATAGTAGTGGCCAATGAGTGGTGATGAAGTCTCTGCAGAAGATAGAACATCTGTGGGAAGGTGAGGGCAGGGGTGACTTTGGCCCAGAGTAGGGAGTGAGCAGCCAAAGAAGTTTGAGGAGGTCATGTGCACAGTGGGTAGGGGGATGGGGTTGGTAATCACTGAGCTAATGTTGTCAGAGCCCAGTTGTGATAAACAGGACATTTGAACAGTAGGTACCATAGGAGGTCTATGTCAGGGGGAGGCAGACAGTTAGAAGTTTGGACACAGGGTATGGACACCTGAGCAGGGTAAGGAGGGTTCCAGTTAGGGAGCTGGTTGGTGGTAGTCCACAGCAAGATGTCAGGATCTGAGCAGACTGGACGGCATCTTTTGAGGGGGCGTGGGATGGCATGGCAGAGTGATGGTAAAATGCTTACATACTAAGGTGATGCATGCAATAAGTTGGTAATTTGAGATTAACAGAAGTCATTTTCCAACTAGCGGGAAAAATGGTTTTGAAAATATGAAAAGAGTTTAGAATGAAAAAGGTTACAACTAAACCTTTGTAGTTGATTTAGAATTGGAGTTATCAGTGTGAACCCACGATTTTATATATATTTTATATATGTAGTGTTGTAAATGTGCTCACTTTTTAATTGGCTTTTTGTTGTTGTTGTTGTTGGAAGAGATCTTTATATAAACCATGTACAAGTCCCTTATCAGTTATATCATTTGCAGATATTTTCTCCTAGTGCTGTTTATCTTCTCTTTCTTGATTGTCTCCATCATTTGAAGCTTGATGCTTTCCATTTTGATGAGTTCCCTTTACCAACATCACTTGTGGTTTCCTGTCATATCTAAGAAACCATTACCAAATCTAACTTTGCAAAAATTTATTCTTCTTTTTCTCCTAAGAAAAACAAGAAGTCTTAACTAAAAAGTAGTCTTAACTCTTATACTTAGCTCTATGAATTTTTCTTTTTAGCTAATTTTTATAATGGTGTGAGATAGGGCTCCAACTTCATTCTTTTGTCAAAAAATTTTTTTGACATTCCTACTTGGACTTTGTTAATAGCAGGAAGATTGTTTATAGCAGGGGTGGAAATAAGTCTCAGACCCCTACCCCTACCATCAGTGACACACAATGATAAATAAGCAGTTGTGGTTGGGCACCGGGATACAGGTTCTTTTGTAGAAGTGGAGGACTGAGGCTCAGACAGGGCCCCACGATGAGGATAGGAGCTAGCCAAATCCTAATTAAGCTTCCTTTCTCAGAATGTGTTTGTTTGAAAAGGGGAGAGAGGGTTTATTTTAAGTAGTAAGACTGGACAGAATCAGGAAAGATGGGATGTCTTCTGGTACTTTGTGGAATGACGGTTTTTTTTTTCAATGTGTGTACTGAACCTCTACTCAGTGTTCCCCGCCCCGTGCAAGCTTGTCTTCAGTGAAAATGATGCAGTTATGCCACACTGGCATTTCCACTGACACAAGATGATGGTAGGTGGTTTACCGACTCAGCATTAGACACACAAGTCACAGAGTGAGAAAGTCATCTCTTTCTCTTACAAGCCTTCTAATTATGTCAAAAGATTTTCTCTGATTCTTGCTAATCTTCCTCTTTAATAATGAGGGCAGGTCTCAAGTTGACAGCCTGCTGTGATCATCAGTATCTTTCTAGGTTCCAATGAAAGTAATTTGTTTTCATTATTTTCTTTTTTATCTTTATTCCCTACTTACAAAAAGTGATACTGATTTTCCATTTAGAGTGGTGATATAAGTTAAGCCAAAAAACTTTAAGTGAGCTGATCAAAAGAAAAACATTAGACAAATAATAATATGTAGATGTCACATAAATTGCAATGTTGCTATACAAATAAAGACACCATTCCAGAATTTCTGATCCTTTATGATTTCTTCTGTGTGTTCTTTTGAGAGGAATTTGGGAGCCCAAAGGAGCTAAATTGCCTTTGGGACATTTAAGGCAATGTGTCAGCCAAACTAGAGTAGCTTTTACTTGTTTAAGTCCTTACACCACCTTTTGATTTAACAGGAAATCCTTGTCATTAACTATCATAGCATTGAGCATTGAAGTGAAATGTAATTAGAACTGCATGAACTGTATTACTAAAGATACAGGATCTCTGCAGTGTGTTATTATTGCACCATGAAATTGTAGAACACAAAGCGACATCACTGATTCCTGATCAGATGAATCTGACTATAATTTGTTAGGTCATTCAGCTCTTGATCTTAAACCTGTAAAAGTATCATTTTGAGTACTCCATAACACAGACTAACCTGCAACTGTTCTGTTAGAATTCATGTTGATCAAGAGGCTGCTTCTTCAAAAATCAGAGTAGTAGTTAGTTTTTAGCCACCTTTCAACTTAAAAAGAAATCCAGTGATCCCAGAACACACACTTGAATGTTCTCCCTCAGAAAATAACACTGTAGATTTATTTTTACTGGCATAGATAGTATCATCCATTACAATGTTTATTGACAAAGCTTTTCCCATTTTAATACTCCTCATCATTTCCTCAATCAGTATTGCTAGTTGCCCTACAAAGAATTTGACACTCAGCTTATTAGTAGAGATAAGGTACACTGTTTCTACAGCATTCTGAAGCAGAACATTGCATGTCCACATCAAATTCAAGCAAAAGCATGAGGGAAATCATTTCAGCACTTCTCAAGGCCTCGCTGGCTCTCATGGAGAATAATAAGGTGGTGGTGACTGTTCTGCGGACAGTTTCTCATAAGCGGGTGGAGCATTGGGAATCTGTGAGGATGAGAAAGGAGAGCATGGGCTTGACAACAACACACATGGTTCTGGAAGAGGGATTAAGTCAAAATAGTTAGCGTCATGTTTATACGTTTGCTCTGGGTTGAAACTTGTTTGTTTAACTGTCCATATCTAATTTCCACCCAATGAGGTAATTAATGTTAAATTACAAGTCTGTATATTGAAGCATTTGGGTGGGGTGGGGTGGTGGTGGATAATAGCAGAGAAAAAAAGCTAAGTAGCTTTCCCAAAATCTCCTTGGATTATCTTTATCAGTAGAAGCCCCAAGCCCTAACTTATGAATTTTTCAGTCCTGTTACAGACACTGATCATACTGCATCTTTACCACAAGCATAAATCCTGATAGCTGTGTCTAAAGGCCATTGCTTCTATCAACAGAGAACAAATGTATCAGGCCCTCAGTTAATGCTCACAACAACCTTAGGAATATTTCTGTTGTTTTTGTGTTACAGGTCAGGAAACTGGGCACAAGGAGGTTAAATCACTTGATGAATATCTTGCAACTGGCCAGTCATGGAGCTAAGAGTCAAATATAGTAATTTGGCTCTGGAGCCAGTGCTCTCAAAAGCTATAATTACTGCATCTATACCAGGACTGTCCAGTAGAAATAGAGTGTACCACATATGTGATTTTAAAATTCCTAGTAGCTGCATTTTTAAAAATTAAGAGAAACAAGTAAAATTAATTTCACTAATATATTTTATTTAACCCCACTTTCATGTTGAAGTGAGATATTATCACTTCAACCTGTAGTCAGTATAAAACTCATTAGTGGATTTTTATGTTATTTTCCTCATACTAAGTTGTTGAAATCTAGTATGTATTCCAGGATGTCTTAATTCAAAGTAGTGTGTTTCAGGTTTTCAGTAACCACTTGTGACTAGTGGCTACAGTGCAACTATTGGACAGTGCAACTCTATACAATTAATAATAGGCACTTTTTTCCTCTGTTAGATATGTCTATGTTCAGGACAAAAGCAATTATACTAAAAAACATGAGACAAAAGGACATTGTATCCAGAACCAAGTTTTTCCTTTGGGCCTTATAGGTAGATGTTTCATTATTGAACCAGGAAACTCTGGATACGAGAGGACACAATTTAAGAAAACCCTTGTGAATTCCCTTGTTTTTAATCTTACTATTTACTTTTTATTATGGTAAAATATACCATATAAAATGTAGCATTTTAACCATTTTTTAGTCAGTACCATTAAGTATATTCATATTGCCCTTGCTTTTTAAATGGCAATATTTTATTCATTAGAGTTAAAAGTAGTCATATACAGAAACACCAGGATGCAGGATCTCAACCTACCACAGGTTCACAATTGTTCTCTTGAAAAGGCAATTTGCTGTCCTGTTGACCAAGCCCCTCATGTGAACATCTTCCTGTTAGGGTACTTTGAGTACCAGCATGAATGTTTTTGTCCTGAAATGTGAATTCATGAAGGTCAGTGGGTGAGAAAAAATAATTGAATCCGTTAAAGAAAAAGAGAAGGAAGCTGACATTTTAAGAATGAGTTAGTTTTAATCTCGGCCCTGCCACTTATCCTCAGTGTATCCTCAGGTAGTCACTTAATCTCTCTGAATTCCAGTGTTTTCATCAGTAATATGAAGATAATGTCACCTACCTCTCAGAACTAGGCTTTCCCAGTGACTCAGTGGTAAAGAACCCACCTGCCAATGCAGGAGATGTGGAGTCGGAAAGATCCCTTGGAGGAGGAAATGGCAACCCACTCCACTATTCTTCCCTGGAAAAATCCCATGGACAGAGAAGCCTGGCAGGCTACAATCTATGGGGTCACAAAGAGTCGGGCATGACTGAGTGACTGAGCACAACAAAACACCTAAACAGTGCCTGACATCTATTAGTTAGTCAATGAATATTTTTGAAAGGAAGGAGAAGAAGAGTGAAATATAGAACTGGATCTCAGAGAATGATTACAAGAGGAGTAGATCAGAGGTAGGGAGGCAGGAGGTGGTTTTACAGTGAGGGGAAACAGGAACAACTTGATAGCAGGGACACTGTCTATTTCTGCCTTCCCCATAATGATAGCAACATATCTGAAACACTGTGAATGCTTGTGTTGTGATAGAAATACTGTGGTTGTAGTGCTGAGCTTCGAAGTCACATCACAACAATGACAAGTCAGCCTAAGGCTGTTGTGCACTTTGAATTATTGGGGGAAGGGGTGGTAAAAGCTTATAGTTTGGTTATTTGCATAGGTTGAGGGGGTGATGCTCTCCATCCCTAGAATAGAATGACAACAGTTTGTGCAAGACAGAGACATGTACCAAAACAGGGACTGCAGATACCGTTTGCCCAAGTGAAGAGGAGTATTTCATTACTGGCATTGTTTTAAATATCTGGCACATTGTGATCATAAAAAGCAGACTTTTAGTTGCTCTTACCATTAAATTCTCCACAGTAGTCATTTCTCAGACTTTAGAATGCAGCAGTGTCACCTGGGGGGCTTGTTAAACACAGATTGCTGGGCTCACACCCAGAATTTCTGACATAGTAGGTATAGGGTGAAGCCCTATCAATTTGCATTTCTGGCAAGTTCCCAAGTGATACTGATACTGCTGGTCCAGGGCTGTCAGGCGATGCACTTCCTTATTGCCTGTGCCTGGCATGACCCCGCTACTCTCTTACCCTTAGAGGAAGGAGGAGCTCAGGTGGGGGCCATAGAAAAGGAGGGAGTATGTGTCCCTTCTAAAGGGACAAACCACTGCATAGCTGCCAAGTTTTGCCAGATCTTTTGATTTTTTTTTTCAAAAAATAAACTAGAAATTAAGATTTTTACGTAAAATGTTACTTTTAAATGTTTGCACCTAATTCAGTTTTTTAAGTTACAGATCCAAACATTATCTGTGAACCAAATCCACCAGTAGGGCATGAGCAGCTTCCTGGGGTCCTGGCTGAGGGGAACTGGAACAGGAAGGCTGTGCCAGTGTTCAGTGGCTCCTCCACAGTCTTGTCTGTAGACTGTGGTTGATTATTGGTGTTACTGGGTTGAAAGAGAATGGCATCTGGACAGGTCTCCCAGGGAGGAGAAGTGTTTGGATTATCAATTAGATGAGACCAGACGTGGTTGGGGCTGCTACCTATAGCGTCTGCCAGCTGTAAATAACTTTTCCTAAACTCTACTCTGAAATCATTATTGACACTACCTTTTGGAAGGATATAAGCACAAGGACCCCAATCTTGACAAGAGGATCCAAGGAAGTTCTGCTCCCCTCCACAGCTCCCAGTGATATACTTCCAGTAAGGTGCTTAATGGGCTTCCTGGGTAGCTCAGCTTGTAAAGAATCTGCTTGCTATGCAGGAGACCCTGGATCAATCCCTGGGTCGGAAAGTTCCCATGGGGAAGGGATAGGCTAATCACTCCAGTATTCTTGGGCTTCCCTGGTGGCTAAGAGAGTAAAGAATCTGCCTGAAATGCAGGAGACCTGGGTTCCATTCCTGGGTTGGGAAGGTCCCCTGGAGGAGGGCATGGCAACCCACTCCAGTATTCTTGCCTGGAGAATCCCCATGGACAGAGGAGCCTAGCGGGCTACAGTCTTTGAGGTTGCAAAGACTCAGACATGATTGAGCAACTAAGCACAACATAGCACAGCACAAGATGTGTTAATGTTAATGCATTCTCTCCCTTTACCTCGATTATTGGTTTTATTCCTTATTTTTTTAATCCTCACTTACCGTAGGTTAGGAGCATGATTCACTTCCCCAGTTCACTGCCCATGCTATGTATTTGCATCAAACTTCAGTGTGTGTGTTCAAACAGGGTCCTGGGTCCCACCACCAGAGATGGTCCCAGACTACATTTTAGCAAGAACCCTAGGTTATTCGAGTGCCAGGCATTGTGCTAGGCTCTGGAAGTAAAAGGGGAATAAAAAATACTCTCTGCATCAGCTCCAAATGGGATGAAGAGAAGGGGTGGAAGAATCAAAAAGCAAATAACAAATTACAAGGCAACATCATAACCCTGTTCTAGAGGTACACATGAAGTGTATGCTGCTGCTGCTGCTGCTGCTGCTTAGTCGCTTCAGTCGTGTCCGACTCTGTGCGACCTCACAGACGGCAGCCCACCAGGCTCCCCCATCCCTGGGATTCTCCAGGCAAGAACACTGGAGTGGGTTGCCATTTCCTTCTCCAATGCATGAAAGTGAAAAGTGAAAGTGAAGTTGTTCAATCATGTCTGACTCTTCGGGACCCCATGGACTGCAGCCTACCAGGCTCCTCCGTCCTAGCAGAGAGCAAAGAGTTATATTCCCTAACCTCTTAACCCAAGGCTTTGCTAAGGTTGGAGTGTTATTCAGACTCAGGAACTTCTCCTTCCCATAAATGCCACCACACTGGAGGGCTGCTGCTTGGTGACTGTGTCTCCCCACGTTCACCCTGTCTTTCATGATTTATATTTGGGACACCATGGCAAGATGGGCGTTAGGAAAAGGGTCACATGGGACGTCCCAAGCTTTCCAGCAAGAAGAATTTGAAGCTACCATTTTCACCTTCCCCTTCTCCTTCTCAGACTTCCAGGCTCTAGCCCTCCACCCAGACCAGTCCTCCTCTCCATCACAGAACCACTTTCTCTGAATGAAATGTTGCTAAATGAGGAAGGGGACTTTCCAACATGTTTTGTAAAGATAAATTTTTTCCCATTATATATCAACCTCAGAAGCTTTCAGATCTGTAATAACAAAGAGAGAGGAGAGAGAAAAATTGCAACTCTCCTGTTGCTCACTGTGGAGAATCCCTTTGGATGCTTAAGTTCCAAACTGCCACCTGTCTTTGAAGCAAGGTTTCTGAAACCTGTAGTCTTCACAGGTTAGCGACTCTGTTGATGTTGCTCATTTGTGAAGGATCCTGCTACCCCAAGACTGGACATTGTCATTTATTAACTTCCTGCTCATATGGGTAAAGGAGCAAAAATAATAATAAAACCACATCGAGCATCAAAGGAGGGAGGAGCCTGTTAAAAACCTGGCGGTCCTTTGTGCTGCTGAGGGGTGGGCAGTTTCCTCACTGCACTGATGGCTACATGGGTCCTGGCTATGCTGGACTGCTTGCTAATAGAGTTAGAAGAACTTGGAATTCCCAGGAACCTGAAAAGAAAGGGGTGAAGAGGTAGGGTGAGAAGAATGGGCCACCAAGTGGAGTAACAGAGCCAGTGGGAATCCCCAGAAGGATTGGTAAGATCTGAAGTGTCTCATGTACTTCTGTTCACTGTGCAAGAGGACCACGAAGCCTTCCCCCTTGCTCCCAAAACCATCAGCTACATACGCAGGCCCTCGAGTTTGCTGTGAGTGGAATCAGAAAGATGGGCCAAGTTCCTGGTTGGGATTCACGCCTGGGCAAAGGCAAAGGAAGAGTTATAAGATGTATAGTGTAGAGAAAGATGCATCAGAACCATGAATCAGTGCTGGAGGTGATCATGAGACTGTCACCCGACTCCCCAGAACTTCAGAGAAAGAAGGAGAAGGGAGGTCCTGGACCTAGAGGGACTCAGCAGTGGGAACTTTACTGACCTTCAAGCTTTGGTATCCACTTCGTCTTCTGCAGTACCAGCAGCTGAGAAGTAGTAGAATTCCCAGAATCACTGTCAGGATGCCAATCCCTGCAGCCCTGGCCCGAGAGACAGACAAGTCTACCTTGGTATGGAAACCTTGCTCCAGATTATGATGAAACATGTATCAATCTTCTCTCTCCACAGGGGCTTTGTGATCAGAGCAGCATCTCCCAGTCCCCAAGGAGTGTTCCGCCCCACCCCAACCCAGGCATGCATGGACCTCCAGCACGCGTATACAGAGACAGAACCATCTCTAGGAGCCTCTCAGGTGTGTGTCCACAGCAGCAGTGCTAACTGTCGTGGGCCCCAGCACCCAGGCTCCAAGTGCAACAGGTGCAGTGGCAGCTGAGTCTTCTGTGGACTGAGTTATCTTCCCATCAGGGCTAGTTTAAAACATTTTCCCCAACTGTCAGTCCACAAAAAAGAAACGGAAATTCACTTTGACTTAATGTCTGCTGTAAGCTGGGTACCATGATAACCATTCTGTATTCATTAGATTATTTAATTCTCACAACAACCCTGCCAAGCACTGTGGTTAGCACCCTGCTATTGGCTCTGTCACAACAATCCTCAGGAGTAGGTATGACATTCATTTCACATCTGACATCCCCAAGACTTTAGGTTGGTAAAATGCACAAGGTTGCACAACAAGAGAGTGGCAGAACCAGCATTCACAGCGACTGGCCTGAGGTACCCAGCCAGTGCCTTTCTGACCGCATCACCCCTTCCTGAAATGAAGCTGCTACGAGGGCATTCAGTGCGTTCTCATGACTGAAGGCAGATGATTCCATTCCCAGCATGCCTATGCTGTCATTCTACCTCCAAGGTCTGTGGCCACCCCCTCGGGCATCTTGACACACACAGAGCTCTGTTTGAACTCCTCACACCACAGTCACATTGTGCTCACCCCCAGGAAGTGAGAGCCAAAAATGCTGGGATGTGCCAGACACACCATAAGAACCCATTGCCCAGCCAGGCATTGCTCCTCAGATGTCACCCAAATACCTCCTACAAGGGAGTTGCCTGAGATGCATGTTAAAGTACAGATCCTGGGCCCCTGACCCCAAGACCTACTGAGTCAGCCTCTTGGGCAGCAGTGCCTAGGAAGCTTCATTTTCACAAGCTCCCTAGGTGGCTTATGCCGCCTCAACTGAGAACTTCTCAACTGTGGTTTCACAGAGATAGTCTGTTGAGTCATCATACAAATCCTGAAAAATATACTACCTAATACCATGTGCAGTTGCACCCCTCAAGAGTATATTTTTGCTCTTGGGACATTTTTTCAGAAGATCTCACCACCACATCCCATTTGACCATGCAGGGATATTAGAGAATCCCACTAGGGTCTTATGAAGAAATGCTCCAGCCTGAATTCCTCTTCAGTGCCTTTGACAGGTTCTCCATCTCTCTTGCCCCTGCTAGTTCACTCCAGTAAGGAAATTCAACAGTTCTCTCCCAAGATAGCAGGTTTGTGGGAAGTTCTGAGCAGGTCACTTAAGAGATGGTCCAAACAAAACCCAGATTCCTCATTTGTCCTGTTGGAGTCTCCACTCAGAGAGGGGCCCCTCCCACCGCCACCACCCCTTGCCCACTCTTGTCCTTGCAGAGTATGTCCTGTGGCCTGTGTTCCCATCACACTTATACCTGATGAAATTACTCCCATGCCTAACTCTCCCAGCAGGTTGTAAGATTTTTTTCAAAGGAAAGAATAGCATCTTGTTCTGGTGTACATTGCTTAGCACTTAGAAATGTTTAATCATGCAAATACTTATTTTAAAATAATTCATAATACAAAACACCTTTCTTTAGGGTAAAGCATTGATGCAAAGGTTATGACCACCCTCTTCACCTTGGACTCAGTCAGCAGGTGGAGGGACACACCTGCCCTTCAACCTTACTGTCCTTTGGCAACTTGCCTCTGTTCTGTCTGCAAACCACCTCTGGGATCCTGAGTGGAGTAGACAGGCAAGGCTTGAGGACAGAGGCATCATGCTCTTGGACAGATGTTTTTCAGCCTAGGAACCCACGGTAAAGGCCTCATAGCCAAGAATGCAAACAAAAATGGCAAGATCCAGGTTTTTGCCTTCCCTTCCTCTTTGCCTCTTTGGCCTCAGAGAAACCTGAGACCTTCTGTAGGACCTCAGGGTCTCCTTACCTCATTGCCAGGTTTATTTCTGGAGAAATAAACACTAGAGAGATTTACGGACAGACATGTGCTGGTGGAAGCCAGAGGCTGTGTCAGCAAACGGCAAACTGTAACCCCGCTGGGTCTGGTTTTGAACTTACTCTTCAGCCGTGACATAAGAGTGGCTGTGCCCTTTCCTGGGGGAACCATAGAAGAAGTGAGCCTCTTCTCTTGGCATCTTGTAGGGTCAGGCCACGGGACACCTAGCAGCAAGGGCACACAGGTGTCATTTCATGCATCCACAGTGTTCTTACAATGTCAAAAACACCCACAAAGACATTCTTGCTAGGTGACCAAAAATGACATCCAAACCCTCTGTTTTCTCTCTGTGACAGGACTCGTACTTGTTTCGTTCACAGATATCAAGTGGGAATTGCTCAGGTTTTTAACCCCTTTCTACCAACTGAAATTTGAGTTCAAAGAAGAAACCACAAACAAAAGGAAAAAACTTTCAAACTGAGTTGTGATTTGACCTTTAATTTGACTCTATACTATAAACTTGGAGAGAAACAAACAAAAAGCATTTTTATTCATTGCTTACTTTCCCTGGCTCAAGACAGATTAATAAGAGGAGTTATTTCTCTCCAGAGGTATTATTTTATATCAATCCTTAGACAAAAGGCTAAGATGATATAAAGTGCGTGTGCCTTAGCACAGCATCCTTCAAGCCCACTTTCCAACAAAGGAAACTGTCCCCAAAATATGAAATTTTAAACTATGATACAAACAAACAAAAAGTTCATGCACTTCAGCGGTCATCATTAGAATGTCCTTATTAAAAACCAACAATGATTTCTC
The DNA here is from genome assembly GCF_054371585.1 of Giraffa tippelskirchi. Taxonomy (NCBI): domain Eukaryota; kingdom Metazoa; phylum Chordata; class Mammalia; order Artiodactyla; family Giraffidae; genus Giraffa; species Giraffa tippelskirchi. Next base: position 157,753,534 of record NC_137275.1, read on the forward strand.
TTCTCTCCTTGCTATTGTGTTTTTTATTCCTTTTATTGTTCTCGTGAATTGCATAGGTCTGATCCCCATAGAGCCCGTTTAAAACAGCTGAAGAGAAGTGGGAAAGGGGAGTGGAGAGTTCACCCCATGAACCCTTTCCTTGGGGCATTTCATGTGTAATTTGCACTTCCCAGTTGTAAAGAAATCACACTTGACCTTACTGATCATCTCAGGTGAATAATGTGGGGATGAACTCTGTTCAAAATGACAGACACAAAACGAATTCTGCGTTAAGTTGTTTTCTGTAAATCTATACCTCCAGTTTCCAGCCTTGGCAAGCTGTGGGGGGATAGCAAATGTACCTCATCCTACATGAGCCAAGAAAAGTGGTTCTTCAGGGGACTAGACACAGCTGTTCATGAGCCAGTTACAGCCTGAATAACTGCTTTTCCTGGTTCTCTGCTTTGCTTACGGGCAGTCTAGAGGTAGGACCTAGGAGGAGACTTTGTGAACTCTCAAAAGTCGGAGAATTGTGAATATTGAGGAGAATTCTGCCGACATCCAGGTATCAAGGAAGCTGGAGGAGTCCACTGGAATCTCCCAAACCCTGTTCTGTTCTGAAAGAGTGGGTGAAAAGGCATTGCTCTTACCTGCCTGCCTGGGACCAACTCCGTCTGCTGGCTGCTGTTTGTGTGAAGATTGCTTCTCTGGCTCTTCAACTTTTTAATTTTTTTTTTCCTCCTGGTCTTGAGTCCCATGTTAATCACGAGTTTGGATTTCTGATGGGATCGTTTGTGATTGCTTAATTAGCATGAAAGAAACCAACTTCATTCCTCTCCTCAAATAGTCATGGCTCACTGTGGCCTCTTTTTTCCCTTAATCCCAGGGTTTCATCTTAGGGAAGTCATTAGTTTTAATGCTGATCCCTCCTCTGTAGGATTGCCAGATAAAATATAGGCTTTCCAGTTACATTTGAATTTCAGATAAGCAATGAATAGATTTTAGTATAACTGTGTACCATGAAATATTTTTAGTGCAAAAAGTTATTTGCCGTTTACTTGAAATTCAGTTGTAACAGGGCACCCTGTACCCTCCCTCATCTTCACCTCAAAGTGTTGGCAAGCCTTTGGTCTCAGGCCTGAAGGTCATCTAGGAGCATGACCTCCTGATCAAGAAGAGGAATTAGAGGATACCTGAAACTTCCTGAGCTAAGCTCCCAGCTTTTTTGTGACACCCTCAGAGACGACTGTCCTCTGGGAAGAGTGGGTTTCTTGCATTGGCAAGGAGCAGAGAAAATTTCCTCTTTGAAGGTGGATGTGACCTACCTAGAATTTAATTGAAACCAGGGCTAATTCAACCTACATATCCTGCTCTGAGAGTCAAATGTGTACAGCCCAGAAGCATTTCAGTGGGACAGAATTATCATTGCTCACCAGCTCTCTGTAACCATTGTAAACAAAAACTAAACAAAACACCCACCAGAATTAAGGAATGTGAGAGTTCTCATCAGCCAAGGACTTAGATTAAATGACCGCTAAGGTTCCTGTTTACAGCTTCCCTGGTAGTTCAGATGGCAAAGAATTTGCCTGCAATGCAGGGGACCTGGGTTCGATCCCTGGGTTGGGAAGATCTCTTGGAGAATGGAATGGCAACCCACTCCAGTATTCTTGCCTGGAGAATTTCCACGGACAGAAGAGCCTGTTGGGCTACAGTCCATGGGGTCCCAAAGAGCTGGACATGACTGATCGACTAACACAACTACAACACGAGGTCCCCTTCCTCACCTTGCAGATCTTATGGTTCTTTTCAGTTCCCATTGGACTGTCTTGTGTGAGGGCATTATCGGCACTGGATAATCATCAGTGGAAATGACATGGGAGAAATGAAACAGCAAAGTGAGGTTGATCATTATTAGGTGAGATCCTTGTTCTCTCCTTTCTGAAAAGGAGAGAAAATGCAGACAGATCTGAGTGACAAGAAGGAGTCAGCCATTCCAAGATGGATGGAGAGTGTTTCATAGAGAAGAACCAGTGCAAAGGCCCCACAGCAGAGAAAGAATGAGACTTGGTCTGGACTCCCAGAACTGAGGCTGATTTAGGAAATTTCATAAGAAAATCAGGAAGGATAGAAGCCTTTGGTGTCAAGGGATTTGAGGAGATCAACTTTAATCTGAGGCTCAGGTTTATGCCCAATAACTCCCAGGAAAGCCTAGTGGTGGGTGCTAGTCTAGAAAGAAGGATGCAGTTCTTTTATTTACTTTATTTTTTTTAATTTTTAATGTATATTTTATTTTTTAGAACAGCTTTAGATTTACAGAAAAATATGAAGATAATACATAGAAACCCCACACCCAGTTCCCCTATTATTAACATCTTAAATTAGTTAACAATAATGAACCAGTAACTAAAGCCATATCTTACTCAGATACCCTTAGTTTTTTACCTATGTCATTTTTCTGTTCTAGAATCCTACAAGATGCGTTAACTAAAGGATGCAGTTCTTGTGTATTGTCATATGTGAAACAGAGCACCATTCCATGTTCGATGCATGTGACAAGGGCTCGGGGCCGGGGCAGTGGGATGATCCAGAGGGATGGGAGGGGGAGGGAGGTGGGTGGGGGGTTCGGGAAGGGGAACACATGTAAACCCATGGCTGATTCTTGTCAATGTATGGCAAAAACTATTACAATATTGTAAAGTAATTAGCCCCCAAGTAAAATAAATAAATTTATAAAAAAAAAAAAAAAAAAAAAAAAAAAAAAAAAAAAAAAAAAGGATGCAGTTCTGAGCCTAGAGACTGAAATGTGCCACTAACGTGGCCCCCTGGATGATGAGCAGCCAGACCAGAGAGGAGGAAGGTACTGACCTGGATCTCCGGGCAAACGGAAGCTCCTGGGTCTTGCTCAAGTCCCTCAGTGATGTGAGCTAATCCGGGGGCCCTGAGTGTACCCGGGCACCATTCCAGGGTGGAAACTACAAGGTAGCTGGCATTGTCCACTCCCCCAGAAGAGGCTCTGGGACCAGGCCCAGCACACTGGGGATACTGTGACCTGTCTTGGCACTTTCCCTCCAGCTACTCTGCTTTTTGGAGCTCAGCAAGGGAGCCTTGATCAGATCTTACAGGGGCATCTCTTTAGGTCTTTGAGTGGTTTTGCAGCCTCTGGGGTACCCAGTTCTGTTAGGGTGAAGCACTCAGGATGAGCTGGGGTGGCTTCTTTAAATAAGTCACCAGGGAACCTCAGCCTCAAAATCCTACACATCCCGTTTCCTGAAAGTGCCTCCAGGAGTTTCCTTTGCCTCAGGCTCCTAGTCATTGTCCTTGGACTGGCCTAGGCCCCAGGTTCTGCCCCAGAGCCAGTCCAGCCCAGCCCAGGCTCCACTTGCCCTCACCCTACCCCCAACCCCCTAGTGATTTCTCTTCTTCCCTGGCATAACATTCTTCCCTGGTGTAACATCTACCCACCACCACCACCACCAACAACAACAGGCTCACAGTTGGGGCTCTAAAGTCCAAACTGCCCGCACTTCCTCTCTTCCGTCTGTGTGACCTTGGGTAAATCATAAACCTCTTAGAACATCATTACATGCATCTAAAAAAAAGAGAGTTATTAATAGTATCTACTCCCTAGATTGGTTGTAAAAGTTAAAGGAGATAAGGCTTACCACCTGCTTGGCACAGAATGAGTTTAACGATAGTGTGAGCTGTTACTACAAGGTTGACGTACCCACTACCCCTTTGGCCCAGTTCAGACCTGCCTGAGTGTGGATGTGACACTGCACTTCCTGTGCCCCAGACTCCGGATTAGAGTTTAGCACCTGGCCCACCACTGACTTGTTCTCTGCTGCCACCTGGTGGGCCTTGGTCCCCTTGCACCACAGGCCACCCACCACATGATGAAGCAGCTGGGAGGGATTGCAGAGATGCCTCTTTGATCTTTTCAAAACCCTCTTGTTCACAGTGCTCAGGAACCAGAGTCCCCTTCACTTTTCCTTCTTGGGGATTAGAACCTTCTTCAGTGCCCCACAAGACTGTGAGCTCTTGCTCTCTTACCACACCTCAGTAGAAAATGCTAGAATATTATGAAAGGCATCGTTGTAAATGGGAGTTGTTGGTGCTGCCCTTTTGTAGGAGAAGCTAAACAAACAGAACTTGCTTACCAGAAAGTAGAGAAGACAGGTAGACATCTCTGCAGTTATTGAAGCAGGCCGCAGACAGTACTCTCTCCCTTCCCCCAGTGGAGTCCTGGACCCAGTCAGAATGGCCTTGAATCCCAGCTCCCATTATTACCTGTGCGACCTTCAGCAAGTTTCTTAAGCTCTCTGAGCTTCGGCAACCCCATCTACAAAATGGAAATGAATAATTATTACAGAATTGCTGTGAGATTTAAATGAGACGAAATACATAAAATCGTCCAGTGCAGTGCCTGGCAAATTACTAAAAATTGAGAAAGGCTGATGCCTCCAGGAATCTCCTGTGGATGTGCAAATAGGCTTAAGAGGGTGGGATAGCAGCATAAACCTGTGAACTAATAATGATCAGCTGTGGTATGATAGTTGCTCAGTGCTAATCAGTGAACAAGTTATACTGCCTGTGGCATAAAGGGCTGTTAGTCAGAGACATTCTGAGGGTGGAAGTGGCAGTGGTGAGGTCCAGACGGAGCAGAATGAAGGTGCATCTACACGGGGGGGCCTAACAGGGAAGGTCCAGCCGCCTGGGGGCCACTGGAGGACAGCAGGACCACCACCTCCCCCTTTCCGCTTCTCCCTTAGGCACACAAGAGCAAGAGTCGACTTCTACGGGTCTCAGGCTGGACTCTCACGAGGGCGTCAGGAGACTCCATCATTCCTCGATCCAACAGGTAAGTTGTTCGGGGAGAACTAGCGTCAGTCCCAAGGCTTGCACAGAAGCTGGTTGTGTAGGAGAACAATGGCCCAGTTCCTGAGGCTGTTCAGGTGCAGAGAAAAGAGCATTAATAAATCAGAAATGGGATTTAACAATCCCGTGGCCACTTCTGACCAGTCAGTATCAAGAGGGATGGGCTCGCGGGACTGATTGGAATGATCTTTGGGGTAAAATGCTATGTTTACCACCATGTCAGATAATATGGGAGTCACCCCAGATTCCTGCCTAGGAAGAAGCGGGGGTGTGGGCTCTTCTCGGGGACAGGAGGCACATGAGAAGTTTCTTAAAGGAAGATGAGTTTCCTCTGAGTCTGGAAAAGTGAGCAGGGGGTCGCCAGACATGAGATGGGGAGAGCGCGTTCAGTGCAGAGGGTAAGTAAATGTTCACGAGTCACGACTTGGGAGCCAGGTTGGGAAGGTGACATCCACATGGAGGGAGGGTGCACAGGTGTGGGCCTGTGCGGGTTTGGGGGACTGCTCGAAGTTCTGTATGGCTGGAGTTCAAAGTACAGAAAAGGAGTGTAGTCCTGAGGTTCTGAAGCTCAAAGCACGTGAACGCCATGCCGCGGCTTTTGACCCTTGTTTGCTGGTTGCATTGAGTCACAGAAAGGTTGTAAGCAGGGAAAAAAACACTGAGGCTGATCAGACTCGGGGTCAGTCTGTTTTCCACTGTCATGGTATTTAATCTACCTCCTAGGTGGCTGTGAGGATGACCTGTGCTGTCGTTGTGTGTGGAAACATTTTGTGAACCATAAATCATATTGACGTGAAACCTAGAAGCAGCAGTTTGCCCTTAAATGTTGGGGCAATGTGTTGGCAACATGGAGGGATGAATAGGAGAAAGCCTGGGTTTCGGATTCTGGTTCTGAGTCAAATGCTGGCTCCGCCATGGACTGACTGTGGTCCTCAGGTATGCAAGGTTCCTGGCACTAGTCTGCTCATCTACAGAATGCAAACAGCGTCTGTCTCTCTGGGGGGCTGTCAGGCTCATGGGCCTGGCATGCAGTGAACTCTTGTATTAAGGTTCTTTGCTTGCTGGCAACACAAACTTGACTCTGGCTACTTAAGGATATAAGAAAATTAATGGAAAGTTATAGAAGTGTCCCACATAATTAAAATACACACAAAAAACTAAGCATACCAGATCTTAAGAAGGAATAGAGCTGAGTTCTACCTGGACACAGGTGGTAGGAATTAATTAATGGATGACCCTTCAGGTTGTTGTTATCAGGAAGAAATCAGCTCTGACTACATTCCTCCTTGTTTAAGTATGAGATTTAAATTGATTGGAGGATCTTGCTTGGGGTCTCATGTTCAGGCATGGACTAACGGTAGGGGCAGGGATGCTTAATACCCCACCAAGGCTGATAAAGCAGAGAAGGAGAAATTTTCAGAGGGCATCTGGTGTTTTGTTACTGATATGAGAAGGAAGGGATGCAGGAAAGACAAAGACAGACTTCAACAACATTTGGCAAATGATGGCTGTCACAAGGCTCCCCAAGTGAGGATTTATCCCTGAGAAGTCTCCCTAGTTTTTTCTGTTTCCCAGTCGGCACTGTGAGAGGAAGTCCTGTGAGCGGAGACTGTGGAAGGCTGCCAGATGCTCCCTGTTTGTACTCCCTTCCTACCACTTACTCGGTGGTGTTGACATGTCTGTTCATCTCTGATGTGTCCATGGGTTCCCGAGCCCCACTGTGGGTGGGATTCACGTGTCTCCATATCTCTAGTGCCTGCTACAGAGCCTGGTGCATGATGGAACCTCAGTGAACTGAACTCGTGCTCCATCTCATCCGCAATGAAGTTTTTAGGAGGTACGGTCATCAGAGAAAAATGGGATAACATCTCAACATTAAGGACAACACAGCTGTCTGCTTCAGCATATTTTTATCTTTTAAATTTTGAAAGAAATCCTCCTTTCCCTACACAACTGTCTCCTAGAGCCTGGTATCTCTCTTGGCAGGTATTGCCCTGAAGACTTAGTGGGGGGTTAGTGATGGGAAAGGGTCTTAATCACTGTTCACAGCTCTTCAACAGTGCCTGCCACATACAGAGGAGTGTTCAGAGGAGGAAAGGGCTCTAGAGTGTAGCCTTGAGGGTCCTGGGTGCTGGCACATTGAGGGGAGAGAGCCATGATCTCCAAGCCTCCCTCTTCCCTTTTAGTATCAAAGAGCTAAAAGGGTTAAGAAAGTTTTTGCAAATAATAAACATTTGAAGTATTAGCTGCCATCTTCCTCTATGTCTCTGGAAGCTCTTTTTCCAGATTTCCTTCCATGGCCACAAAATCTACAATCCCATGAGAAATTCTGGCTTCTAAGGGCTGACATTTTGATGTTCCCATAGTTTTTTGTTTTATTTTTAAGATTTATTTATTATTTATGACTGTTCTGATTCTTCATTGCTGTGCATAGGCTTTCTCTAGTTTCAGCACATGGGGGCTACTCTTCATTGCAGTGTGTGGGCTTCTCATTATGGGGGCTTCTTTCATTGCAGAGCATGAGCACTAGGCTCAAGGGCTCAATAGTTGTGGTTCCCAGGCTCTGGAGCACAGGCTCAATGTTTGTGGTGCATGGGCTTAGCTGTCTCAAGGCATGTTGGATCGGAACCTGTGTCTCCTGCATTGCAAAGTGGATTCTTAACCACTGGACCACCAGAGAAGCCCCATAGTTTTTATATTTTGAGGGAGTGACCATTTATAACGAACTTTTGGCTATGTTTCAGTAAGAGAAGGTCATTTGGCTCACCCATAAGACGTGCTCCGTTCTGCCTTCCTGCTAGTCTCCCAGAATGCCTGGAAATAACCCCAGACCTTAGACAGATAAAAACACAAACTGTCTCTGTGTAAAGAGTATTTTCTGTGTGTGAAGCAAAAAAGAACAAACTCAATGGGAATTTAAGCAATTTCATTTCATCCATCGGGGGTGAGATCCTGGGATTTCAAGAGCAATGTTGGGATAACAGGGAAGAGGTGGAACTTGAAATTGCCGAAGGTCAGAGTCGTGCTTTATCCCTTCTTTCTAACTGTTTCTGTGGAGATGATGGGTGGATATGCTGTCTATGTCAGATATTTTAATTGTTAAAGAATTGAATCTTGATTTTCTTTTACAAAGAAGTTTCTACATAGCATTTTGATTTTAATTGTTATGTTAAAAATAATCTGATTAACTTGAGTTATCATCTGAAGGGGAGGTCCCAGCTCTGGGCCTTTTTTTCTTTTTTTTTTTTTTTTAGCATAGCCATGGATTGGATAAATCCATCATTTCTAACATTCTGCTGGTAAACAAGCCAAAACCTCAATAGACTGACCTTGTGAGTCAAATCATCCAGTTGCCTTATCTCTGTGTTACCTTCCTGTGTGTTATACCTGAGCTTATTTGACTGGACCAGCCCAGTGTCCATTTGTCAGTTAGTTTAGGGGAGCTTCAGGGGCCCAAGTTAGAACCTCTATTTTAAAGAGGCAGTGCTTGCTAAGTCGCTTCAGTCGTGTCTGACTCTTTGCGACCCCATGGACTGCAGCCCACCAGGCTCCCCTATCCATGGGATTCTCCAGGCAAGAATACTGGAGTGGGTTGCCATGCCTTCCTCCAGGGGATCTTCCCAGCCCAGGGATTGAACTAGCATCTTCTGCATTGGCGGGCGTGTTCTTTACCACTAGTGCCACCTGGGAAGCCCCAAAAGAGGCAGTAGTGGCCCCCAAGACCAATGTGGAACCAGTGTCAGGTGCTGCTGGCTTTCAAGATTAGGGTTGAATTTGACCAAGAGAATACAGACTTCATATTGCCAATTAGTGTGCATACAGGTTTATGCAGCTTTTTGGGGATCAAAAGAAGATTGCTCAGCCAGGGTTTTAAGGAGACTGCCTGAGAGCATTAGGCTGTGGTGGGATCAGGGGATTGCACTCCAGAAATTGTGTTTCTTGATGTTTCTTTGTATTTTTCTAGAGGTATTTAGTAAAATTTTTGTAATATTTCAGCCAGTATCAGCTCTACCAGGAGAAACCAAAGAATTTTAATAAAGTGTCAGAATAGCCCTTGCAATCAATAGGATAGCAACACATAGTAAAGTCAGAGGACCCCAAGGGGAAGGAAAAGTCCCAGAGGTGAGGCTGGCACTCAAGGCCCAAGCAGCTCTCTTTGCCCAGAGTTTCCTTCCAAGTCTAAATTCATGAATTCAGGTTTTTCCAGTGTATCTTATTGGCCTGAAAGATTGGAAAACACTGATCTAAACAAGCTTAAACAGATTGATTTTGTTTTAACTATAACTCTCTGGACATCCTTAGTTTTCTAATGCACTTTATGAGTCTTCAGGGAAAGCCAATGTCCAGTGGAGTTTCTCAAGGCATCTTGTCACATAGGTGAATCTCCATGGTGCTCCAAGAACACCTTGGAGCTGTGTCACCATGAAGGGTCATTATCAGTCCAACTTCTCATGTGATTGGCCTTTCCCTTCAGGTAGTTAACAAAGAGCCTAAATGAGTCCCTTTGCATGAAGAGTTCAGGCCATAAATGTACATTAAATGTATTTTTACTGTGTGTCAGAAACTGAGTGAAGTCATTAATGTAGGTTATCTCATTTTCTCCTTGAAGCCCCGCAGCAGAGCTGTCAGGTGGGTGTTATTATTACCTCCACTTAACAGAGGAGACTGAGGCCTGTGGAGGTTGGGTAACTTACCCAAGGTCATTAGATAGTAACTGGCAGAGTGGAGATGCCCGAACTCCCATACTTAAATATGGTGCTTCCCTTAGAGGAAAACTGCCTAGTAATTAAACACAGTCCACCATAGGAAATGTTAAGACTGATTACCCTTCCCCAGAGTCATTTATTTAGAACATGTGTCCAGGAACCCTCTATGTGGATTATTCTTTGACCTTCTCAAGGGCAGAGACTTTTGCATTATCAGTTGCTGGCACAAAGCAAGGTCTCACAGATATTTCTTTCTTTCTTTTTTTTTTTAATTGATGTGTAGTTGGTATACCGCAGCTATTTCTTGGATGAGTGAATGAAATAATGAAGAGATGACTTTACAACAGATTTTGATGATCTGTTATTTCCTAATTGAAAATTGCCCACATTCTTTCATCTAATCAATAAATATTTGTTGAGCACCTATGATATGCCAAGGACTCATTAGTCACCAGAAAATTTTAGTTGCTTTTTCCCTTACTGAATCCGATATGTCATGTGAGAGCTATGTGAGGAGTATGCCCTTCTCAAACTATATGTGGACAAATGAGATAGACACCCCTTTCTTTCTTTTCTTTTTTTTTAATTGGAGGATAATTGCTTTACAGCATTCTGATTGCCTTCTGCCATATATCCACATGAATCAGCCACGGGTATACATATGCACCCTTCCTCCTGAAACCCCCTCCCATCTCCCACCTCATCCTACCCCTCTAGGTTGTCACAGAGCACTGGGTTGAGCTCCCTGATACATCCCTTTCTTGTATGAATTCCTCAGTATTATAAATCATATTGGTTGCTTGGGGAGGTGTGTTCTGTGCTAGTGGTTAAGAGTTGGAAGGATAATGCCTCAAAAGAAAGAATTGCATGCACCATTAACACTCACAGGCTGGGAAACACAGAAGGTATTTAATAAATGCTTATTAGAGAAATGCATGCAGACATTCAGGATTGAGTCCTGTTCTGGGCCCCAAAGGGAATGATCACCTTTAAGTAGCTTGTCAAGGTCACTACCTGCTAGATAACCTTCCCTGGGGCCCATGGTGTGGCCATTTTGTGCTCTTTAGAGGGCATTGATCGAAATGAGAAAAGTTAACATGAGAATCTACCCATGTCAGGAAATTCTACTTGGGCCTTTCCCATGAGGGATGAATGAATTGTTGTCATTCGGTCACTAAGTCATGTCCGATTCCATGACCCCATGGACTGCAGCATGCCAGGCTTCCCTGTCCTTTACTATCTCCCAGAGTTTGCTCAAACTCCATCCAGTGAGTCAATTATACCATCCAACATCTCATCCCCTGTCGCCCCCTTCTCCTTCTGTGTTCAATTTTTCCCAGCATCAGGGTCTTTTCCAATGAGTTGGCTCTTCACATCAGGTAGCCAAAGTATTGGAGCTTCAGCTTCAGCATCATTCCTTCCAATGAATATTCAGGGTTGATTTCCTTTAAGATTGACAGGTTTGATCTTCTTACTGTTCAAGGGACTCTCAAGAGTCTTCTTCAGCACCACAGTTTGAAAGCATCAATTCTTCAGCACTCAGCCTATTTTAATGGTCCAACTCTCACATCCACATGACTACTGGAAAAACCATAGCTTTGACTAGATAGACTTTTGTCGGCAAAACGATGTCTCTGCTTTTTAATATGCTGTCTAGATTTGTCATAGCTTTTCTTTCAAGGAGCAAGCATCTTTTAATTGCTGCAGTCATTTTAATCATAGCTGCAGTCACTGTCCTGCAGTAATTTTGGAGCCCAAGAAAATCAAATCTGTCACTGCTTCCACTTTTTCCCATTCTATTTGCCATGAAATGATGGGACTGGATGCCATGATCTTATTTTTTTGAATGTTGGGTTTTGAGCCAGCTTTCTCACTCTCCTCCTTAACCTTCGTCAAGAATTCCTCTTCCCTTTCTGCCATTAGGGTGGTATCATCTGCATATCTGAGGTTGTTGATACTTCTGGCAATCTTGATTCCAGCTTGTGATTCATCCAGCCTGACATTCACACGATGTACTCTGCATATAAGTTAAATAAGTAGGGTGACAATATACAGCCTTGATGTACTCCTTTCCCAATTTTGAACCAGTCTGTTGTTTCATGTCTGGTTCTAACTTTTGCTTCTTAACCTGCATACAGATTTCTCAGGATACAGGGTTCAAGTCCCATGTTTGCTGTTTATTAGCCATATGACCTTGGATTAGTTATCTGACTTTTCTTAGTCTCAATTTACTCAACCATAAAGTGGGAACAGTATTTTTTTTTTTTTAAGATTATTCTTATTTAAGTTCTTCCAGATTGCAAAGAGAAACCCATAGGGGACCTCAGATGAGGTGGAGAAGTGTGTTGTTAGGAAGAACAGGGTGTCTCCAAGGCTGAGCTGGAAGCTGCTTCATGGAGGCTAGGGAAAGCCCCATTTTCATTAAGGAGGTGGCTGTAGCTTCAGTGACTTGTCAGCCAAAGGCCCCCACTGCTCCTTCTGGTACTTCTTGTTATCTCCCTATCATGCTTGCAGTCCTTACCTGAAGGATCTGACAGAGCTAGTTTGTCGTTGTCCAGAATGGAGCACCCCCATAGGGCAATGTTTTTGCACCAGGCCACCTCATGTCCAGAGCTCTCTTTGGCTCAGGAAGGATTCCCTGGTCTTGCCAGCTGGAGTCGTCATCCCTGAGGAACAGCAGAGTCATCTGGAGAGGACAGCTGAAGGCCATTTTGGCTTCCAGTGTGTATTAGTTTCCTAGTGCTACTCTAAGAAACTAACACAAGCTGCGAGCCCTAAACAACAGGAATGTACTGTCTCACAGTTCTGGAGGCTACAAGTCTGAAGTCACAGTATCAGAGGGACATCCTCCCTCTGAACCCTGGAGGGAAGAATCCTTCCTTGCTTTTTCCAACCTCTGGTGTTTGCTGGCAATCTTCTGCACTCTTCAACTTGTAGAAGCGTCTTTGCAGTTTCTACCTCCACTGTCACCTGTCTGTCTTCTCTGTGTCTCCTCTTCACATGGCCTTGTGCCCTCTCTGTGTGTCCAGTCATATCAGATTAAAGGCTCACCCTGCTCTGATAGGGCCCCATCTTAACTAATACATCTACAACAGCTTTATTTTCAAGTGAGGTCACATTTTGAAATACTAGGAGTCAGGACTTCACTGTATCTTTTCAGGGGACACAATCACTCGTAACAGAATTTCACAGACTGCCCAGAATCTACCCAGCAAGTTCATGGTGAATGTTACTCAAGATGATAACATATAGTTTCTGCCATGATGTCACATAAAATAAAAGTGTTTCCCCAAGTTCAGTGATCCTCAAACTCGTATGTCAGCAACAGCCCCTGGGGACAGGTTAGAAAAATATATTCTCAATGCCCCCTCCAGACATGTCAAATCAGAAACTTGGGTGGGACCCAGAAATGTGTGTTCTAACAGGTCCTGCAGGTGATTCTAACACAAGCCAAGGTTTGGAAAAAGTTTTTTTTTAACATTCAGTTCTCTGGCATGGGCAGAAGTATAGGCTGACAGAGAGAAGGTTGAACCCACTCATAGCTTCCCAGGAAAGCTTTCTGAACAGCCCCAGGCCCAGTCCTGCCAGTCCTTAGAGGCCTGTTGCTGCCCCTCCCTGGCCATGAGCCAGCCCATCCCACCATGGCCTCACATGTTGACACCCTCACATGTTGGGCCACATCTGATCTGTTACGATTATGCCTTTGTGGGAATGTTCTCCACCTCACAGTCTGGGGGTAGTAGCTCTAAGGATAGGGGCACTCCCACCCTCCCACCTGTCATAAGCATGCGCCTCTCTCTCACTGCCCTCTGCAGAAAGAGTTGGCTGGTCTGAATGATCTGAAGGTAATGAATGGTCTCTTCTGAGACACAGAGAGATGAGATGACCCACCAGGTCACACAAAGGTGTGTGACAGAACCAGACCCAACACTAGCACTGCCAGCACCAACTCAACAGTTCTTTCCACTGATGTGGCAAATTCCATCCCTGCCATTGGGTTTGCTGGTTCTGTGACATCACTCAGGCAAATGCCTAAACCATCATACTGGTTCTGAACTAAGCAATCCGTCACCTTTGGCAGAAGATGACCAAACAGAGGGAGACTGTGTTTTGGCACCAGAGTCCCTGGCAGGAAGGACCCAAGCTGTCTTTCTTTGTCTCTGCAGACATGTTTAGCTCTGAAGGCAGGCAGGTGAATCTCTGAAAGGTCAACCTAACAGGGCTTTCCCATTGTTTCCCATTCCCCACACGTCTACCGCATAGGGAAACTCGTGCCCTCCTGTTCCATTTTGGTTCTCCTGAGCAGGGAACTTTGAGGTTCAAATCTCCAGCCTTGGGATTTCTCTGTTTTGTTCATGAATCATGAACTTCTCCTCCCTCCCCTTCTCTAGGCTGCATCAACCTAGAGGTACAGGCAAGACCAAATGGTGGCAAGTTCAGGCAGAGAGCTGAGTCTGCAGCTGCTGCTGGTCCATTGCTCTGAGGCTGAGTCATCCTGGGGTGTCTGAAACCTTCACCATCCCCAGTTCTCACAGGGTCTCTGGTGGCCTCTGGCTCATGACCTCAGTAGTGTTGCTGCTTCCTGTGGTCAGAGGTCTCCTTCATGTGGCTTCTGATGCTTTTTTCTCTCCTCTGGTCTTGAGTGAGACTGCCACCTGGAAAGCCAAATGTCCAGCTTCTGGCTGGACAGAATGTCATCTTGTGGGCAGGTTTGGGCCTTCCTCTTTCTTCTCTCGCCACCCAGAAAAGGGCAGGCTCCCAGCCCAGGCAGAAGCAAAAACCCTCATCCATCCCTGGGCCAAGTCACTGTGCACCTGCTTCCTGGGATCTCCCTCCTTCCCTTTCCCTCACAGTTCTGAGTTGTCCTTCCTTCCAGGCAAGATACTCTGTTAAATGCACACATTATGTGTGTGTGTGTGTATGCGCATAAACATGTTTTATTTCAGGAATGTGAAATAATTTTACCTTTAAATATTCCTTTTCTAACATTCTTCTTTTCCTAGACCTGAATTTGTTTTGTTTTGTTTTTTAAATAAATTAAAAAAGAATTATTCGTTTACCTGAAGGCTTTGTCTGGTTGTAGGGATGGGGGCTACTCTTTGTTGCGATGCACAGGCTCTAGGCGTACAGGCTTCAGTAGTTGCAGTACCCGGACTTAGTTACTCCGAGGTATGTGGAATCTTCCTGGACCAGGAATCGAATCCATGTCCCCTTCATTAGCAGGCAGATTCTTATCTACCACCAGGGAAATCCTAGATGAATTTCTTCCCTGGATGATTCCTTCTCTCCAAAAAACTTCTTTTAACATTTCTTTAAGGCGGCTCTCCTAGCAACAGATTCAATTTTTGTTTGCCTTAGACAAAGTTTTTACTTCTCCTTCACCTTTGAAGGATAATTTCACAGGATACAGAGCTCTAAGTTGGTGTTTTTTCCTCTTAACACTTTAAGTATTTCACACCACTCTCTTGCTTGCATGATTTCTGAGGAGAAGCTTGGATATAATTCTTCTTGACTGCTCTATAGGTAAGATGTTTTTTTCCTCTGACTTTTTTGGGAGATTTTTTCTTTTATTTTCTATAGTTTGAATATGATATACTTAGGTGTAGTTTTTGTTGACATTTATCTTGCTTGGTATTCTCTGTACTTCCTGTATCTGTGGTTTGGTGTCTTGACATTAATTTTAGGAAGTTCTGTCATTATTTCTTCAAATATTTATTTCCTCCTCTTTATTCTCCTTCTGGTGATACTTTTAAAAATCAAAGATCTCTTTCCTTTAAACCTTTGCACTGATGAGGTTACTACATGTCCAACCTGGAAAAGATTGTTGGGCTTGTAAGTACCATTTCAGCCTCATCTGCCGATACACATAGCGTAACCGCTGGAACTTCACCTGTATGAACGCATTTTGGACATCAGCTGGGATGTGGTTAAACTGTTCTTCTAATCCAACTCCTGATCTTATAGGAAACCAGCCCCCTCCCCACATTTCAGCGCCCTCCCTGGCGTCACGTCTTTACACTTCTTCCTCTTATATTTGTGTCCACTCTGCTGGCCTGTTTCTTCCCCATGTCAGTTCAGAAGCAAACTCAAGCTCTCTTTCTGTGGTTTGCACCAAAAAATCCACTGAAACCACTCTAGCTAATGGTGGAGATGCATACTGAGATGTTTAGCAGTGTACTGAGGCCTGAAGCATGTTAAAAAACAAGATGGACTGATGTGGATAGAAGAATGCACAGATGAGTAGATGTGATAAGATGCTAGTTGGAAAATCTAGGTATATGGCTGGTTGCTTTCTTTTTTTTTTTTTTTTAGCTCTTCTATATATTTGAAAATTTTCCACAATAAAATTTTGGGGGAAAGATTCATTGCTGCTGCTGCTGCTAAGTCGCTTCAGTCGTGTCCGACTCTTAGCGACCCCATGGACTGTAGCCCACCAGGCTCCTCCGTCTATGGGATTTTCCAAGCAAGAGTACTGGAGTGGGGTGCCATTGCCTTCTCCGGAAAGATTCATTACACCCAGCATTTTGTGATTTTTTTGTAACTTGAATGAAGAAGGAAGGGGTTGAAAGAAATGACATGTGTGTGCGTGCTAAGTTGCTTTGGTGGTATCTGAATCTTTACAACCCTATGCACCATACCCTACCAGGCTCCTCAGTCCATGAGATTCTCCAGGCAAGTCCATTCCCTTCTCCAAGGAATCTTCTGGACCCAAGGATCGAACTCGAGTCTCCTACATCTCCTGCCTTGCAGGTGGATTCTTTACTGCTGAGCCACCAACAGGCATTTAGCCTTCTGCAACTTGCTCATTCTGTCCCCTCACTCTCTTCAAAACTAACAGAATTCTGCCCCTCTTCCAAGCAGGGCAGTCCCATCCACCCCTTAAAGCCCTCTGGAACCTCACTCGCAAGCTATGTAGAGTCACTGAAGAAACAATGCTTTGCCTGAAAGGCATCTGCAAACATCTGTCTCCTGTGAAGAATTCTCAATTCTGCATCAGGCCACCTCAGCTCCGAAGTTAACTAGGGCCTCTGACTTCTCCTAAATCTTACTCTTCTTCTCTCGATCATAGCTGCCTGGAATTTACATTTTGGTCACTTTCATGGAACTGTCAGGCTTTGGAGGAAGTCTAAGATACCATAGGAGCTGTAACTCCAACAATCCCTTTATTTCAGTGGAATCTATATTACCTTCCTGTGGCTGTTGTAACAAATTACCACAGACTCAGTGGCTTAAAACAATGGAAACTTATTCTCTCACAGGTCTGGAGGCCTAAAGTTCAGAGTCCGTTTCACCGAGTCAAAGTCAAGGTGTTGGCCAGGTCACTCTCCCTCTTGGAAGCCCCAGGGGGGAATGTTTTCCTTGCTGCTTCCAGCCTCAGGTGACTGCTGGCTTTCTGTGACTTGTGGTTTCATCACTCTCATGTCAGCTTCTGTGGTCACACTGCCTTCTGTCTTCCATCTGTAGTCAGATCTCCCTTTGCCCTCCTCTTATAAGGATATTTGTGATTGTATTAATATTTAGGGCTCTCCTCGGTAATCCAGGATAATCTGCTCATCTCAAATTCCTTAATTGAATAACATCTACAAATACCCTTTTTCCATAGAAGGTAGCATTCACAGATTCCAGGGATTAGAAACAGGATGTCTTTGGTGGAGGTGGGGTGGTCACAAGACTATATACATTTTTTGTTTCACTCTATTTAAATGGCTGCTCCGGGTGGTAGGTGCAGCATGTGGGATCTAATTCCCTGACCAGGCCCCCTGCTTTGGGAGGGAGGAATCTTAGCCACTGGGCCACCAGGAAAGTCCTGTGACTAAAAATCCACTATCTTCTGACCTATAAGGCCAATATTATTATCCCAACTTTAAAGATGAGAAAACTGAGATTTAGGAGGTCATTATCAAAGATCACAGTTAGCAAAGAAGTAGAGCATTGCATTGAACTCAGTTTTGTGACCTTGAATTTAGCAGCCTTACCTGGTACAGGATGAATCTGAGCCAAAAGCCACTAACAAAGAACAATCATTAACAAATACCACAGTCAGAGCTGTGTTTACACTTGTATGTTAACCACTGGTCTGTAGTGAAATCTCCTTCAAGCTTAACTTCTCCTCACTAAGAGGTGGAGTGAGTCCTGAAACTGCAAAATACATGCACACAGGTCTTTCCTGTGCTTGACTTACTGATCATTTTCTATTAAAATATTTGGACATAAGAAATACAAAACTTAAATTCTTACTTAAATCCATGTTTACCTTTCACTCAAATCCTGTTTTGGGGATGAGGAGGTAGAGTCCTAACCACTAGACTGCCAGGAAATTCCCCACACCTTATTTTTGACCAGTTATTCTGCATGTATAACCACAGACAAGCCACTTCTAGCCCCTCCCTCCATTTGTAAGTATGGGTAGATTAGGTGGAGAAGCTTGAAATAGATGGTCTCCAAAGGTCCTTCCAACTCTATCATGCTTTGATCCAATTGTGAAACTACAAACAGGACCAGGTATATCAGATAATATCAATCTCTGCATATTGGTATGTGCTCTTCATGTCCTATGACCCATTGCCAATCACATCATGTTTGTTTAGGGAAGCCCTGGCAGGCAGCACTCACAATGAAGCATTCATCCATGTTTGTCCAGTCTTGAAAAAATGGATCCCAATCCCTGAAAAAAACATAAAGGCTGCACCCAAACACTAATGCCTGTGATCAAGACAGAAACTTCAGCATGAGATAAAAGCACAGCAAAACAAAGGTTTCCCAAATAAATCTTTCTGAATTTTTTAAAAAAAATTTTTAATTTTATTATTTAGTATTGGCTGTGCTGGGTGTTCATTACTGCACGGGCTTGTCTCTAGTTGTGGTGAGTGGGGGCTACTCTCTAGTTGGTGGCTTCTCTTCTCTGAAGTGCATGGGCTTCAGTAGCTGTGGCTCCTGGGTACCAGAGACCAGTCTCAGTAGTTGTGGTGCCCAGGCTTAGTTGCTCTTCGGCATGTGGGATCTTCCTGGATCAGGGAGCAAACCCACGTCTGTTTCACTGGCACACGGATTCTTTACCACTGACCCACCAGGGAAGCCCTCTGAATTCTATATCATTTGAAAATAGTCCCCAAGCAATTTCTTATCTTAAAAAAACAAAAAGCAAAATAGCAAAATTATGTAAAAACTTTGCATAGAAGGAACCAGTACAATGTTTTATCCCATGGCATTATATGATGGTGATTATTATATCCTGTATCCTGTGCAGAACATTGGGTGCTAATCGTAGTTGATTGAGATGGTGCTGTGTCCAGGATTGGCAAGAACCCCCCAGGGTTGGACTCTTTGATTACCTCAGATATACTCCAGTGTTCTTCCAATTGAATCCCTTTTTGCTTAAAGTAATCTGAAATGCATTGCTAATACAGCAGCCTGGGGCCTAAAGAACAGAGGCCCCTAAAGTACAGCCTAGACAGAGCAGCCCCACATGGACACCAGAAGGTTCCATCTGTCATCACCCAGAACCTTACCTCTTAGCATCATGTCCTGATAGGATTTTTCTGGATCGGTGTCAGCCATCCCCCTCCTGCTCTTCCTTTCCAAGGGGCCTTGCAGGGGAAGCTTTGCATTCTCCCTGATGGTAGGAGAGTGTAGAACCTTGGCGAGTCCGTGTTCTAGGATTTTAACCTCAGGACATATTGGAAATACACACACATATTTAACTATGAAAGGCTTAGGGTTGCACTGTTCATAACTGTAAAAAAAAAATTGGAAATAGTCTAAATATCTAATAATGGTTAAAAGAATTATGGTCCATCCTTGTACTAGGATACTTCACAGCTATTAAAAATGTTATCTTGAAGAACATACTTAATGACATGGAAAAGTGCTAATAATATAATATGTGAAAATCAAGATATAAAATTTAATATACTTTATAATCTCAATTATATCAAATACTACTATGGATTCATAGTCAAAGGCCAAAAAGAACCACACAAATGCTATTAACTGCTTTTTTCTAGTAATGTATAAATTCTTTGCTGTCTTTTCATGTATAGGCTTAAATATTTTTATTTTGTTCATGATATATCTTAGGTGTATCTATGTTGATAATGCATTTCTTTTTTTAAAAAAATTATTTGTTTTTGGCTGTGCTGGGTCTTTGTTGGCACTCTCAGGCTTTCTCTAGTTGCAGTAAGCAGGGGCTGCTCTCTGTTGCAGTGCACAGGCTTCTCATTGCAGTGGCTTCTTCTTGTGGGGCATATGGCTCAGTTGGTCGTTGTTACCTTCTGATGGCCAGCCACTGTTCATCTTCAAGGCTCTTGTCTCCTTTGCAAAACTTCTTAAACAACCACTGCACTATACGTTCATTAGCAGTTCCTGGGCCAAATGTGTTGTTGATCTTGCAAGTTGTCT
This sequence comes from Giraffa tippelskirchi, assembly GCF_054371585.1. Classification (NCBI taxonomy): domain Eukaryota; kingdom Metazoa; phylum Chordata; class Mammalia; order Artiodactyla; family Giraffidae; genus Giraffa; species Giraffa tippelskirchi. The sequence goes on from NC_137275.1 coordinate 157,773,492, forward strand.
ATGCTGTTTTATGACCCATTTTGAACTCAAATAAGAAAATCTCTCTAATTTACTTTTTGTCTAACATCGTTTCCCTCAGTTCAGTTCAATTCAGTCATTCAGTCGTGTCCAACTCTTTGCGACCCCATGAATCGCAGCACGCCAGGCCTCCCTGTCCATCACCAACTCCCGGAGTTTACCCAAACCCATGTCCATTGAGTCGGTGATGCCATCCAACCATCTCATCCTCTGTCGTCCCCTTCTCCTCCTGCCCCCAATCCTTCCCAGCATCAGGGTCTTTTCCAATGAGTCAACTCTTTGCATGAGGTGGCCAAAGTATTGGAGTTTCAGCTTTAACATCAGTCCTTCCAATGAACACCCAGAACTGATCTCCTTTAGGATGGACTGGTTGGATCTCCTTGCAGTCCAAGGGACTCTCAAGAGTCTTCTCCAACACCGCAGTTCAAAAGCATCAATTCTTCGGCGCTCAGCTTTCTTCACCGTCCAACTCTCACATCCATACATGACCACTGGAAAAACCATAGCCTTGACTAGACGGACCTTTGTTGGCAAAGTTATGTCTCAGCTTTTAAATATGCTATCTAAGGTTGGTCATAACCTTCCTTCCAAGGAGTAAGCGTCTTTTAATTTCATGGCTGCAATCACCATCAGCAGTGATTTTGGAGCCCCCAAAAATAAAGTCTGACACTGTTTCCACTGTTTCCCCATCTACTTCCCATGAAGTGATGGGACCAGATGCCATGATCTTAGTTTTCTGAACATTGAGCTTTAAGCCAACTTTTTCACTCTCCTCTTTCACTTTCATCAAGAGGCTCTTTAGTTCTTCGCTTTCTGCCATAAAGGTGGTGTCATCTGCATATCTGAGGTTATTGATATTTCTCCCCGCAATCTTGATTCCAGCTTGTGTTTCTTCCAGCCCAGCGTTTCTCATGATGTACTCTGCATAGAAGTTAAATAAGCAGGGTGACAATATACAGCCTTGACGTACTCCTTTTCCTATTTGGAACCAGTCTGTTGTTCCATGTCCAGTTCTAACTGTTGCTTCCTGACCTGCATACAGGTTTCTCAAGAGACAGGTCAGATGGTCTGGTATTCCCATCTCTTTCGTTTTCCTAGTCTAAAATAAATATAAAATACATAGCAAGTAATAAGTCAAAGCAAAAGACATAAAGTAAAAAACGCACATTAAAATGATGTATAACATAACCATATTTATTTAAGAATGTATTCGAATATCAAACAGCAAAGTTCAACAATGTAAAACCGCAATTACTTTTGCACTAACCTAATATTATACTTTAGTATATTATTTTTTATTAATTTAGAATATCTTTTCCTATAGAAAAATTTATTTTTCTCTCTGGTGTTTGCTCTAAGCCTTTAGCAGACAGCTACGTAGCCACCAAGAACTAGCCATAGAATTCTCTCCAAAGCACCAGTTTTCAGGTCACTTGTGTCCCTGAAACGCTGCACCTGGCTGGCTCAGGGGGCTGCCACTCCACCCCCAAAGCAGGATTATTTCTTTAGTAGCTGGTGGTTTTTAACACCAAACTAGTAACCAGTCTTTCCCATGATCTTTCCGCAATCCCAAAACTACCCCACATAATTTGGTAATTCATCAGACCTGTTAGCTGCCTTTTTCCAGCTCTTATTCAAGGTAGGGAGCCTACAGACTCCTGGGTTCCACAGAGGGGGCAGAAATTAAGGAGCCCAAGTCTGAGATTCAGGACAGATTTTGCTTGCAGTTACAAATGTGTGGTTATAACAAGAAACACAAAGGTCAAGAATCAAAGGTTCCTGGCCTCCCTGTGCTGACTCTGTGGGCTTGGACAAGCCTCTATTCGAAGCTCTTTACCACCTGTCCACAGGCACAGACGATGATTCAGGGGACACACAATCTCTGACACTTTTCCTGACCCAGACTGTCTGTTCAATTCATTCCATACAGTGTGACCAATAAGAGTGAATCCTTGTCATGTACCAGACACAGTTCTAAATGTTTTATATATGTTAACTCATTTCATCTTTAAGGCAACCCTGCAAAGTGGGTTCTGTCATCATCATTACAGCACCATCATCATCTATTTTTAGTAGATGAGAAAGCTGAGGCACAGGAAGGCCAAATGCACAAACCTGGGGCTTATAGGGACAGGGAGTCTAGCCCCACTGAAATGGTGATAGAATCTAGGCCATTACCTCTCTTCTCTTTTGCCTCTCTGTGACATGAGTTCTGCCATCCTATTTTCTGCCTTCCTTCCAAACCTGGCCAGAGGTGGTCAGTCAAACACCGTGACTCACCAGCAAAACAGCAAAGTGAATGAATCACCCCTTCCCTGCCCTTTAGCTGCCTCAGGGACCCCTGCCCCACCATTCTCCTTCTCCTTCAATTATGCAAAGAGGGCAGCCGCCAGGACAAGTCAGTGGGCCCCCTCTTCTGAAGTGAGAAAGCACTATAATTCTTTGCTGGTTTGGGGAAAAAGAAGAAATACAACATCCTTCACTTAATGAACACACTCTGCACATACACACATGTATAAGTTAACTCATTTGGTTTTCAACACCCACCCCCTTTTTTTGATTGTGCTAAGTGGTTTTATTAGAGAAAGCTGAGATTATAGCAGACTCAAGAATTGGCATTGGGGCCCTTCTTGCCAAAGTTGGGCACAACATTGACAAAGCCCTGATTATACTACGTAATGCCTCTTGACCCGGCCAGCGTTCTTTTTCTCTTGTTTGGCCACCTTGGAAGTCTGATTTCCTACTTTACCAGCACAGGCCAGGGAACCATGGACTTTACCTCCAAGCATGTGGCCAGCTGCTTCTAGAGTGCTCAGAGCTTCACCCCACATTGGCCTAGGGTAGCCTCATCCTCTAGGGATGTGCCTGTCAGGAGCAGGACTTGATCTTCTGGAGCAACATTCTCCAACAAGGCTACATGAGCCTTGAACTAGGCAAGCAACTCTTGGCCAGTCACCTGGAGAGTGTTTAGCTCCTGGGTGTGGACAGAGAGCTGCATGTTGCCGACTAGATCACAGACACTGCTGCCACTGTCTTGAAGATGGAGTTGAGAAAGCATAACCTGTGTTATTAAACTGGAGTAAAATTACTTTGCAATCCTGTGTTCATTTCTGCTGTACAATAACATGAATCAGCTTTAAGTATCCATATATCCTCTACCTCTTGAGCCACCCTACTCCCCACCATCCCACCCCTCTAGGTCATCACAGACCACCAAGCTGAGCTCCCTGTGTTATACAGCTGCTTCCTGATGGCTAACTGTTTTACACATGGAGAGTGAAGTGAAGTGAAAGTCACTCACTCGTATCCGACTCTTTGTGACCCCATGGACTATACAGTCCATGGAATTCTCCAAGCCAGAATACTGGAGTGGGTAGCCTTTCCCTTCTCCAGGGGATCTTCCCAACCCAGGGATTGAACCTATGTCTCCTGCATTGCAGGCGGATTCTTAACCAGATGAGCTATTAGGGAAGCCCCCCAAATGATGTAGATTTATGTTAATACACAAAAAAGTGCCCATATTATATTGTTAAGTGAAATATGTATGTTATAGAATAATCCCATTTTTGTTAAAAAGCAACACATATATATATGTATTTATATATCTAGAAAGATATAACTAATGTGCTAACTGTTGATGATGAATAAGTATGGCTTCTGTGATAAGAATTTTACATTTTAAATTAGTTTTTGAAGCCTCCAAGAATCTCTGCTTGGCTTCCAAAGGCATGCATGCCCTGACCTTCCCCTGGTCCTTACAGAACCTGTTAACAGTGAGATTATCAGAATGCAGTTACACCCAGCCAGGGAGGGAAACCATGCCAGCCTGCCCTCTCCCAGCTCAGCCCAGCCTCATTTTTATCACCACTGGTAGAGCAGGCTTTGCCCATGGTTCTTAAAACTACATTAGGCTTGGTGCAAGGAGTGGAAAGGAGAAATTGGCTTTTCAATGACTTGGTCCTAAAACAGGTGGTGATGATGGAAAGATATTCCTTGGAATTTTCCAGGTCCCAGGTTATGGCCCAGTGTACTTTTAAGTCATTGGATGACAGCATTTGCAGGAACTCCTGCTATGAAATACTGCTTTTAAACTCTCCCCTCAGCTGCCCAGTTTCAGAAATGGTACATTTCTAACATTGTGTATTTAATGGGGCATTTAAACTGACACTAGTCTTAAGAAAACAGCATGGTCTTGGTCCTCTCCCCACAGAGACTGGATATTTCACTGCCATAATTGTGGGATACTACTGGTATTTCCATTGCCCCAGGAACTGGGTTTTCAAACTCATAGCAGAAACTGTCTCAAAAGAGTTTTTCTCTGAAGGTGTGCCACCGGAAACAGATGTTTCCATCTCCTCCTCTTGTTTCAGTCTTTCCCTCTGTACTTTTCCTCCCTTAATTCTACTACCTTTAGGACAGACACTCAGATGCTGGCTTTTCTGTTACATTTCACTGGATTGCCATACACTGTCTTGGTTGGAGTCCCTTGGACAAATCCCTTCCCAGGGCCCAAGACCCACCCCATGACCCCAACAAGTACGTACCCCTTTATAATGAGAACTTGGCTTTGATGGTCAGCTGGTGCCCTGAAAAACTGAAAGCTGTAGGCCTTCAGGGTCAAACTTATAACTCTTGGTTATAAGACAGGAGTTTTGGTTTAGCCATCAATGAATGCTATATGTAAAATGAAAACAGTGATTGTCTTTTAACTCTATCTTTAAACAATTGGTTTTTTTCCTTCTTCTCTGACTCTTAGAAGGTGGAATTTTATTTTATTTTATATTTTTATTGAAGTATAGTTGATTTATTGTATTATGCTGATTACTGCTGTACAGCAAAGTGATTCAGTTATATATGTGTGTGTGTGTACATATATATATATACTTCCCAGCACAGCATATATATATGTGTGTGTATATATATATATATATATATATATATATATGGTTTATCATAGGATATTGAATATACTTCTCTTGTGCTATACAGTAGGACCTTGTTTATCCATTCTATATACAAAAGCTTACATCTGCTAACCCCAGCTTCCCACTCCATCCCTCCACCCCCTCCCTCTTGACAATCACCAGTCTCTTCTCTGTGTTTGTGACTGTGTCTGTTTTGTAGATAGGTTTATTTGCATCATATTTTAGATTTGACATATAAGTGATACTATATGACATTTGTCTTTCTGACTTCACTTAGTATGACAATCTCTAGTTGCATCCATGTTGATGCATATCTCATTATTTCATTCTTTTTTTTATAGCTGAGTAGTAGTCCATTGTGAGAGAAGGAAATGGCAACCCACTTCAGTATTCTTGCCTGGAGAATCCCAGGGACAGAGGAGCCTGGTGGATCTCCATCTGTGGGGTTGCACAGAGTCGGACATGACTGAAGCGACTTAGCAGCAGCAGCAGCAGCAGCAGTTCATTGTATATGTATCACATCTTCTTTATCCATTCCTCTATTGATGTACATTTAGGTTGTTTCCATGTCTTGGCTATTGTGAATAGTGCTGCTATTAACATAGGGGATGACTGTCTCTTTTTGAGTTATAGTTTTGTCTGGATATATGCCTAAGAATGGGATTGTTGGATCATATAATTCTATTAACTAATTATTAACTAATTTTATTAGTTTTCTGAAGAAATTCCATACTGTTTTCAACAGTGGCTGCACCTCCTTATAGCCCCACCAACAGTGTAGGAGGGTTCCCTTTTCTCTACATCCTCTCCAGCATTTGTTATTTGTAGTCTTTTTAATGATGGACATTCTGACTGGTGTGAGGTGATACCTCCTTGTAGTTTTGATTTGCATTTCTCTGATTAGTGATGTGGAGCATCTTTTCATGTGCCTCTTGGCTATCTGTATTTTTTTTTTAAAGATGGTTGACTTGTGTTTAGATAGGCAGTCCCTGAACATCTGGCCACTTTTAGTAACAGGAAAAACTACACTTAATTGGCCTCATGAAAAGAGAGGGGCCAGGAGCCATCTCCCCAGGTGGCCTAGGGACAGGGAACGACCAGTGTCCCACCCCGACAATGCTGTTGCACCTACCGAGATGCTTGAACTCTCATCCTTTCTTCAGCGTCAACTCTTGTGAGCTCTGTCTGCACTGGGGAGAGAACGTCCCCTTGGCTCTCTCCACTTGCTCAGTACCTCCCTCCACCTTTTCTTGCCAGATCTCCAGAGGTCCTACCGTGTGGGTCTGAGCTTCCAGTTAACTGTCCACTCCTTACAGGCAAATGCACCTGCTTTTGGTGCCATCTCTGGAACCAGACAAATGGGTCATTTTTTATTGCCATCTCTGGAACTAGACAAATGGTCCTTAATCAAGAATGACACACAAGGCTCCTGCGTCCTCTTCCCTAAATGCTTCAAAAAGAAGTAAAACCAAGTTATCAAAACTCAGTCATGTACCCTGAGTACAATGTGTTTCCTTAAATCTTCCCTTTTCACTCAAATCCAACACAGCCTCAGGCCAATAATAAAATCTTGGGCTAATACGTTGAGTAAGTAACTGTGTTTTTTTTTTTTTATGTGTATATATATATATATTCTTTTTTTTCTTTTAAATTAGTTTATTTTCTATTTTTTAACTTTACAATATTGTATTTGTTTTCCCATACATTGACATGAATCCACCATGGGTGTACATATTTTCCCCTTCCAGAACCCCCCTTCCACCTCCCTCCCCCTCCCATCCCTCCGGGTCATCCCGGGGCACGAGCCTCAAGCACCCTGTATCATGCATTGAACCTGGACTGGCAATTCATTTCACATATGACAGTTTACATGCTTCCATGCCATTCTCCCATATCATCCCACCCTCGCCCTCTCCCATAGAGTCCATAATACTGTTCTATTTATCTGTGTCTCTTTTGATGTCTCGCATACAGGGTTATCTTTACTGATTGACTAAATACCATATATATGTGTTAATATACTGTATTGGTGTTTTTCTTTCTGGCTTACTTCACTCTGTATAATAGGCTCCAGTTTCATCCACCTCATTAGAACTGATTCGAATGTATTCTTTTTAATGGCTGAGTAATATTCCATTGTGTATATGTACCACAGCTTCCTTATCCATTCGTCTGCTGATGGGCATCTAGGCTGCTTGCATGTCCTGGCTATTATAAACAGTGCTGCGATGAACATTGGGGTACATGTGTCTCTTTCAAGTCTGGTTTCCTCAGTGTGTACGCCCAGCAGTGGGATTGCTGGGTCATATGGCAGTTCTATTTCCAGTTTTTTGAGGAATCTCTACACTGTTCTCCATAGTGGCTGTACTAGTTTCCATTCCCACCAACAGTGTAAGAGGGTTCCCTTTTCTCCACACCCTCTCCAGCATTTATTGCTTGTAATCTTTTGGACAGCAGCCATTCTGACGGGCGTGAAATGGTACCTCATTGTGGTTTTGATTTGCATTTCTCTGATAATGAGTGATGTCGAGTATCTTTTCATGTGTTTGTTAGCCATCTGTATGTCTTCTTTGGAGAAGTGTCTGTTTAGTTCTTTGGCCCATTTTTTGATTGGGTCGTTTATTTTTCTGGAATTGAGCTGCAGGAGTTGCTTGTATATTTTTGAGATTAATTGTTAGTCTGTTGCTTCATTTGCTATTATTTTCTCCCATTCCGAAGGCTGTCTTTTCACCTTGGTTATAGTTTCCTTTGTTGTGCAAAAGCTTTTAAGTTTATTTAGGTCCCATTTGTTTATTTTTGCTTTTATTTCCAATATTCTGGGAGGTGGGTCATAGAGGATCCTGCTGTGGTTTATGTTGGAGAGTGTTTTGCCTATATTTTCCTCTGTGTTTTGTTTTTTTTCTCCCTCCCTGGTAGTTCATATTTTCACACACACACACACTTCCGCCCCAGGCCATTGTGTCTTCATTGTCTTAGAAAATGCACACATGTCCAGACAGCTCAACTTCTTACCAATCCCTTCACTTTCCCATAGACTAGAAAAGATCCCCTGACCTAAAGTGGAGTCAAAATGATGGAAGGGAAGTGATTGGGTTTCAGATGGCTTGGGGCTCTGCTTCCCTGGCAAGACCTCTGAGTGGGAAACCACTGCAGAGATGTCTCTGGCAGGCAAGGGCCTTTGATGACTTCCCAAGGGCACGAGAAAGCAGGATGACTCCTTTGCCTTCAACTGGCTGACTGGGAGCAGAAATATCACCCAACTGAAGGTGCCAGAAAGGCAGGAACTCAAATATCTCAGCAAGGGTTGGCAAAGACAAACCGCGGGGCCCTGACACAGCTCCTGTTTAATGAGCTTTCTTTCCAGTATTCCTGGGAACTGGGCACTTGACACAGAAATTGAGTTGAGATGCAGAAAAATAAAGCAAATGTCATGTCTTGCTTCCTGGGTCTGGGCTGATAAACCCTGCACCACGCTATCTAGTGTTCTCCCAGGAAAGCAGGTTGTCCCAGTGTCACAGGCAGGGCGCTGAAGAAAGAATGAGGATGGAGAACAAGATGTGGGTTGTCCAAGTTTCTCAGGAGCATGATTTTGGGGTGTCCTCTTCCTGTTGTTCTGGCCAAGCAGGACACGTGCTTTGGAGTCATCGTCTCAGGGAGCATGTTTCTCTCTTGCCCTCAACCTAACACCTTGGCCAGACTTAGAGCCCCACTTTCTTTCCCTCCTTCAGGCAGCGACTGTTTTTCTGTACATAATAATCATGGGGGTCTGAACACTGGAAGACACCTTGCCTCTGGGGCCTTGCTTGTGGCTGTTTGCTCCTTGGTATTTGTAACCATATTTGCATGCATCCGCAGCCACACAGGCACACAGACGGCAGTCACCAGTGACATCATCTTAGATGTCCAAAGTGTCCATACAAGAGCATTTTGAAAAAAAAGGTGTAGGAATTGTCCTTGCAACCTTTCATGGCCACTAGAGGGAGGACATGCGACATATCACCAGTTAAAATCAGCAAATGTGTTTCAGCTTCACTCACTCACCCCTCCTCTGTTAGTACCCAGAACTGGTCAGACATTGGAGACATAAAAATGAGTAGAAGGCTCCCTGTGCTCACTGGCAGCAAACTTCACGCCTAAAATACTGATAATCGTATTTATCACATACAAAACTGCTGTCTTAATAAACTTAATGTAAGCTTGTTTTGTGCTAAGAAAGTTATATTAGGATTCTTTTAATCCTGGTACTGACATCTGTGTACAAAAGAGTTTTGTTTTTCCAAGGTATGTCTAAGGCCAGGTGTGATGAATAACATATTTGGTTTTTTTCCCCTGGTTCCCTGTATGTAGCTCTTTAAAAATGCTTGGAATCTCCACAGTAATAAGAGTCTTCTGTATGCTAATGAGATGACTGGTCCCTAAATAACTTCAGGATGGGGATTGGTCTGCCAATGATTATTAGAACTTTCACCCCACCCCCAACCACCAGCAAGGGGAGAGGGGCTGGAGATTGAGTTAACCACCAGTGGGCAACAATTTTTTTTTTAATTGGGATGTAATTGCTTTACAATGTTGTTGGTTTCTACTGTACAATGAAGTAAATCAGCTATAAGTATACCTATATCCACTCCCACTTAAACCTCCCTCCTCTCTCCATCCCGCCCCTGTGGGTCATCAAGGAGCACTGAGCTGAGCTCCCTGCACTAAACAGCAGGTTCCCACTAGCTATCTGTTTTACACGTGGCAGTACACATATATCAATCCCAATTTTCCAATTCATCCCACCTTCCCCTTCCCCCACTTAGTGTTCATATGTTTGTTAAAGAAGCTATATATGTCAAGTTAAGAATTTAGCACTTTTCTACCTATGGGAAGATGCAAGAGTCTGGGCTTACTGACATCATTCCTTTGATATGCAATCAGCTATCTGAGACCAGTATCTTGTGTTATATCCTGAGTTTCCTCAGGGCTCACCACAGAGTGTGGCTGCAATCTGATGGCTACTACATGTCAGGTATTCTTTCCTTCTTGAGTTCCCTCAAGGCTCACCAGCTCACCATCCACAGTGGCTGCAATCGCTGATGACTGTGACCTCCTTTGTTTACTGTTGTAACAGGAAATATTCCATTTCTCACTTCACTCTGTATGACAGATGCTAGGTCCATCCACGTCTCTACAGATGACCCAATATTGTTCCTTTTTTATGGCTAAGTGATATTCCATCGTATATATGTACTACATCTTCTTTATCCATTCCTCTGTTGATGGACATTTAGGTTGCTTCCATGTCCTAGCATTTACAGGACACTATGTCCTGTAAATAGTGTTGCAATGAACATTGAAGTGCATATGTCTTTTTGAATTATGGTTTTCTCAAGGTATATGCCCAGTAGTGGGACTGCTGGGTCATTGTTGTTATTCAGTCACTCAGTCCTGTCCGACTCTTTGTGACCCCATAGACTGTAGCACACCAGACTTCCCTGTCCTTCACTATCTCCCAGAGTTTGCTCAAACTCATGCCCATTGAATTGGTGATGCCATCCAACCATCTTGTCCTCTGTCATCCTCTTCTTTTCCTGCCTTCAATCTTTCCCAGCATCAGTGTCTTTTCCAAAGAGTTGGCTCTTCTCATCAGGTACCAACATATTGGAGCTTCAGCATCAGTTCTTCCACTGGATATTCAGGGTTGATTTCTTTTAGGATTGACTGGTTTAATCTCTTTGCTGTTCAAGAGACTGTCAAGAGTCTTCTTTAGCACCACAGTTTGAAGGCATCAGTTCTTAAGTGCTCAGCCCTCTTTATGGTCCAACTCTCACATCCATATATGACTACTGGAAAAACCATAGCTTTGACTATAAGGACCTTTGTTGGCAAAGTGATTTCTCTGCTTTTTAATACACTGTATAGGTTTGTTGTAGCTTTTCTTCTAAGGAGCAAACGTATTTTAAATTCATGGCTGCAGTCACCGTCTGCAGTGATTTTGGAGCCCAAGAAAATAAAGTCTGTCACTGTTTCCATTATTTCCCCATCTGTTTGCCATGTAGTGATAGGACTGAATGCCATGATCTTCGTTTTTTGAATATTGAGTTTTAAGCCAGCTTTTTCATTTTCCTCTTTCACCTTCATCAAGAGGCTCTTTAGTTCCTCTTTGCTTTCTGCCGTTATATGGTGTCATGTTCATATCTGAGGCTATTGATATTTCTCCTGGCAATCTTGATTCCAACTTGAGCTTCATCCAGCCCAGCAAATCACATGATGTACTCTGCATATGTTAAATAAGTAGGGTGACAATATACAGTCTTGATGTACTCCTTTCCCAATTTTGAACCAGTTTATTGTTCCATGTCTTGTTCTAAGTATTGCTTCTTTACCTGCATACAGGTTTCTCAGGAGGCAGGTAAGATGATCAGGTATTCCCATCTCTTTAAGAATTTTTCCACAGTTTTTTGTGATCACACAGTCAAAGGTTTTGGCATAGTCAATAAACCAGAAATAGGTGTTTTTCTGGAACTCTCTTGCTTTTTCAATGATCCAGCAGATGTTGGCAATTTGATCTCTGGTTCCTCTGCCTTTTCTAAATCCAGCTTGTATATCTGAAAATTCTCGGTTCATGTACTGTTGAAGCCTATCTTGAAGGATTCTGAGCATTACCTTGATAGCATGTGAAATGAGTGCAATTGTGCAGTGGTTTGAACATTCTTTGGCATTGCCCTTCTTTGGGATTGGAATGAAAAATGACCTTTTTCAGTCCTGTGGTCACTGCTGAGTTTTCCAATTTGCTGGCATATTGAGTGCAGCACTTCAGCAGTGTCATCTTTTAGGATTTGAAATAGGTCTGCTAGAATTCCATCACCTCCCCTGGCTTTGGTTGTAGTAATGCTTCTTAAGGCCCACTTGACTTCACATGCCAGGATGTCTGGCACTAGGTAAGTGATCACACCACTGTGGTTATCTGGGTCATTAAGACCTTTCTGTACAGTTCTGTGTATTCTTGCCACCTCTTCTTATTATCTTCTGCTTCTGTTAGGCCCATGCCATTTCTGTCCTTTATTGTGCCCATCTTTGCATGAAATGTTCCCTTGGTATCTCTAGTTTTCTTGAAGAGATCTCTAGTTTTTCTCATTCTATTGTTTTCCTCTATTTCTTTGCACTATTTACTTAAGAAGGCTTTCTTATCTCTCCTTCCTATTCTTTGGAACTCTGCAGTCAGATGGGTACATCTTTCCTTTTCTCCTTTGCCTTTGGTTTCTCTTCTCTCAGCCTTTTATAAGGCTTCCTCAGACAACCATTTTGCCTTGTTGCATTTCGTTTTCTTGGGGATGGTTTTGGCCACTGCCTCCTGTACAATAAGTAACCTCCATACTGTTTTCCATAATGGCTGTATTAATTTACATCCCCACCTCATGGGCAATAATTTAATCCAACTTGACTGTATAATGAAACCTCCGTAAAACCACTAAATTATAGGGTTTGGGAGCTTCTGTTGGTAAACACACTGAAGTGCTGGGAGGGGATGCTCCTAGAGAGATCAGGAAGCTTCAACGCCTTTTCCCATAGCTTGCCTTATGCATCTCTTCCATTTGGCGGCTCTTGAGTTGTATCTTTTATTTAAAAAATCAGTGAATTTAAATAAAGTGTTTTCCTGACTTGTGTAAGCCACTCTAATGAGTTGCCAAACCTGAAGTGGGGGTCATGAGAATCTCAATTTAGAGCCAGTCAGTCAGAAGTTTAGGTGGCAATCTGGGACTTGTGACCGGTATCTGAAGTGGAGATGGTGTTGTGGGACTGAGCCCTTAACCTGTGGGGTCTCTCCTAACTCTGGGCAGTTAGTGTCAAGAGTTGAAGGGAATTGTTGGACACCCCTGGTGTCCAGAGAATTGCAGAACCGATCACTGTTGGGAAAAACACCACACCTTTGGGTAGAAGTATTGGGAGTAAAAACAGCTCATCTTGTTTCAATGTAGCTGAATCAGAATGTTTATTTATGATCAACTTAATGGCTATAAATGTAGCTAAGCAGCCTGTGCCTGATAACCAGTGGTCACTCAATAAATTGTAGTACCTCTTTGTACTGAGCATCAGCTTTGTGCTAAGCTAAGGGAATTAACAAAATTCTTCATTAAAGTAAGAAATAAGATAAGGCTTAGAAATAGTTATGTTAAGTTGGGTTAGCAAAAACAAAGCCCATGTGCCTCCATTTACCTTAGTCCCTCTCCGACAGCAGACATTACTAATTAACAGATATCTTCCCCTTGGAGCCTGAACATAGCCTCAGAAGCCTTCTATCTATCAGAGATTTAGCCCATTTGCCATTCTCATTTCTAGGCTAGGAGAAAGAGAGTAAGAGTCCAGAGAGTCTTCTTTTTTTTTTTATCCCAGGGTAAGGATGCACGACTTTGAGGTAAGTCATTAAATTCCTCTGAGCATGTATTAATATTTACTCATCTGTAGAATGGAGAAGGCAATGGCAACCCACTCCAGTACTCTTGCCTGGAAAATCCCATGGATGGAGGAGCCTGGTAGGCTGCAGTCCATGGGGTCGCTAAGTGTCGGACACCACTGAGCGACTTCACGTTCACTTTTCACTTTCGTGCGTTGGAGAAGGAAATGGAAACCCACTCCAGTATTCCTGCTTGGAGAATCCCAGGGACAGAGGACCCTGGTGGGCTGCCGTCTATGGGGTCGCACAGAGTCGGACACGACTAAAGTGACTTAGCAGCAGCAGCAGCAGCAGAATGGAGACCATAACTTCCCCTATAGACCACTGAAGGTTTAAATGGTGTGAGGGGTGGGAAAATGCTTGAAAGGTTAAAAGAGCAAGGTACTCCCAAGAGGGTAGCAAAAGCATCCAGAATTCACAGAAACAAAAATAGCATCTTTGCCAAGTGACAAAGCTCCATTAAGGCCTGTTTAGAACAGAAAAAATACTGTTTCAAAAGGATTTCCTTATTAGCAGGGAAAGAAAGGAGAAGAGGAAGCAAAATAGAAAAGGAATAAGGAAAGAGGACACAAATTGGAGACAGAGGCTTAGCTTCAGTTCTGAGTTCTGCCTCTGACAGAGCATGGAGTTGGAAGATGTTACTCAGCTTCCCTGGGCCCCTCATTCCTCACTCAGTGAGTGGAGAAAGCAGTGTCTCCCTCTCAGGGTTACTGGAAACCTGAAGTGAGTCCATTCCTGTGTGAGGGCCTGGCTTGGTGAACTCCCCTACCTGATGAGTAGAAAGAACCACAGCTTGGAGCCAGCCCAGTGCCACAAGTGTAGAGAATGTTAGGTTTTACTTGCTACATTCATCCATCAATTCATCTTCTCTCCCTCCCTTCCTTCCTTCCTACTTCTACGAGTGCACCCACTTGAAGCTGAGCAAGGAGAATCTGTGCAACGTTGTTGAACAATTCATGGGGGTAAAGAAGACCCTTTTGCTTGATGTGATTTGAACATTTCCCCAGCATCCCAATTGCCCTGCAGTTTTACCCCTTTTCAGTTTGTGAGGCTCTCTTTAAGGAACTTTGCTTACAACTCTGACGTTTGAGCTCCAGAGGGGGCAGTGGCCCGCCCTGGGCAATTCAAGGCAGCTGCAGGCTAGAAGAATGAGTACCATCAGTGCTGCCCTGTGGATCCTGTATGTGGCGGGCACAGGGACAGGTCCCTGCTATTAGGAAATTATTACAGTGAGCCAGGAGCTCTAGAATAACTTGCCTGGTGCTTCAGCCTCCTGAGTCCTCCTCATACTTTCAGGGCCAGTGCAGTGTGACTTTGCCTTCCTGTGAGCTCTGACAGCATTTTATATCTTGCTCTCATCGGCACTTCTCAGCATTTGGACACACGATGTAATCACATTTGTGCACAGACATGGCTTCACCTCTCGCCTTTCTTACTTCCTCTGCTCTAGGTTCCTGGCAGTGACTCAGAGTCAGTCAAACCACTCATTCTTGCCTTTAAAAAGCTCTCTCTGACTATTCCACGGTCATTCTTTCTGCCCTAATTAGATCTGGGGCCCCTCATTGTTCCCTGACAGTAGAGGCTTCTCTGCTCCACTTAGGATCCCAGAGCAGGGTCCTTCACTCACTTGTCTTTCCCCTTTTCTTGTCTGTAAGTTCTATCAGGGCAGGGATGTTTCTTGGGTGCTGCTATATCCTGGGCACCTAAAACAGGGTCTGGAATGTAGGAGATGCTTAAATAGCTCAGTGGGAACTGTATCTTTTATTTAGTTGTTTATAGTATTGTGTTAGTTCCATATGGGAAACTATCTTCTAACCGTTGCAACCTTCTTCACAGATTAGAGTGTATAGCCTAGTGTTCGGTGCTCAAAAAATCCATGATGAATGAATGAGTGAGAGAATGAATGAATGAATGGCTTATAAAATAGCCATATCCCTTAGGATTTCAGCCAAGTCTGTAAATAATAAGAGATGATGCACTAATATTCTCTAGGTCCTTCCTAGAACTGCTCACCACTTTTTCCTCATCCTTCTCAGTATCCTTGAAAATTGACCTTTATAAGACTGTATCAAGGGTCCTTGTGCCCTCTGGTTGGGTTTGGTCAATAGGAGGCACCAATGGATTAGAGAGAGGAGAAGAGTGAAGTATACGTAGAGTTGACCCTCCTTATTTGTAGATTCTACAGCTGCAGAATTGCCTACTTGCTAAAGTTTATTTGTAATCCCCAAATCAGTGCTTGTGGTGCCTTTGTGGTCATTTGTAGACACGCTCAGAATGGTAAAAAGAAAAAAAAAAGTTTGTTGCCCAATGTGCACATTCCCAGCTGAGGTCAGACAAGGCAACTTCTCTGCCCTTTTGTTTCAGCTCTCATACTGTGAACAAGCATCTGTTTCACAGTCCATTAACACCACGTTTTCACACGTCTGTGCTTTTTTGCTTTTTTTGTTGTTTTAAATGGCCCCCAAGCATACTGCTGAAGTGCTGTGTAGTGTTCCTTATGGAAAAAATATGTATGTGTGTTACATAAGCTGCATTCAGGTGCTCATGGCTGTGAGTTCAAGGTTAATGAATCAAAAATTTATATGCCAGGTGACTCAGTGATAAAGAATTCTCCTGTCAATGCGGGAGACCTGGGTTTGATCTCTGGGTCAGGGAAGATCCCCTGGAGAAGGAAATGGCAACCCACTCCAGTATTCTTGCCTGGAGAATTCCATGGACAGAGGAGCCTGGCAGGCTATAGTCATGGGGTCGCAAAAAGTCAGACAGGACCTAGCGACTAAACAACAACAACAACAATTCATCTTTGAAAGAAACAAACATTAAACAAGGATATGTATTGATTGGTTGATGAAAATGTTGTGGCAGAACCCTAACTCTGGATCTCCCCTGGGAATGAAGTTTCCGTGCTCACTAATTCAGTATTAGCAGCTACTTCATAGAACATAACTGCCTTGAATAATGAGAATCAACTATTTATTCCCCAGGCAGTTTCCTGCCTGCTGTGTTGACATGAGGTTGATTCCACCCATCTGTCAAAAGCCACGGCTCCCATCCGGGCAACTTCTTTGGAGCTACACTGATTGTTTTAGACTTCTGGTAGCAGCTGCCTCTCCTTGCCCCTTTAGGTACCTGGGGTGGAGATATGTCCCCACTGCAGCTAGCCCTAGAGTGCTTCACTGTCCCTTGCTGAATTCCCTACATCCTGCCCACACCTTTGTAAACAGTCCCTTATTAAACTCCCTTCATATCCCATCTAAGTGTACCATCCTGACCAATACTCAGTTGATGGAAAATCCCGGCTGTTTTCTTTTTAGCGCCTAGACATCCACAGGAGCGTGGCCCCTCTCCTCCCTCCAGTCTGGAGTGGGTCTTTACCCACAACAGCCTGTTTCCCCACATCACCCTGACTGGAAGGTCCTACCTCTCGGGCAGTGCTACTGAGTGGAGTCCCCTGACCAGCATCCCTTGGGAGCTTGCTAGAAATGCAAATTGCTGGGCCTCCTAGATCTATCGGGGAGAGCCCTGGAATCTGCATTTTAATAAGACCTCCAGATGATTCTTATGCACACTCAAGTTTGAGACCCACTTCCTGGAGAACTGGGGGTGGGGAGTGCTTCTTCTAGGACACCTGCCAGGGCCTCTGACTCCCACCTACCTGGCTTTCCAAGGCTTCCCAACCCTTGTTTCTCAAGGTTGAAGCACAGTTAGGAAGATACACAGGCTGGGGTGCAGAATCCTTTGAACCCCATGTGGTGGCTGTTTCATAGCTGGCAGAGCATGATTCCTTACAGGACAAATATAACAATCCTGGGAGCTCAGCCCTGAAACCTCAGGTATCTCTGAGCCACAGCCACAGGGCAAGAGGTAAGACAAGTGATGTGGCTCCAGATAAGTTATGCCAAGAATGCCATTGTGGCATATTAATTATTTTGAGCTGAAGCAATTGAGAAACAGCAAATGCAAGAGCCCTCTGCCCTTCACTCTTTACAAAGCAGAACATAAATTTCCCTCTTGAAGGTGGCAGTAATTTTTCCCACTTCTTGTATTAGGATGGGGAGAATGATACTTATCATTGTAGGTGGAAGGTTGGCACCAAGATGCGTCTGCATAAATAGACCTTACTAAAGTAACCCTACCTTCTACCTCCTAGTAGTTTCCTCCATGCATTTCCTAGTCACTTCCCCATAGTTTATTGCCCCTAGAATAGGGGCAAACCCTCTTTCCTTTTTCTAGTCACTTCTCCACTATTTATCACTTTGTTAAAATAGTATATAAGTCTAGCTACTTTTTTTGAGTTTTCACTTGTTTTCTGTGAAGCCCCTGTGCATATAAAATTTGTATGCCTTTTCTTCTGGCAGTTTTTTTTTGTTGTTTTTTGGGTGCTTTTGTTTTGTTTTTATATTTTGGCTGGCATGTGGAATAGTTCCCTGATGAGGGATCAAACCCAGGCCTCTGCAGTTAAAGCACCAAATCCTAACCACTAGGCCACCAGGGAACTCCCTCTCCTGTCAGTTTAATTTGCAGGTCCCAGTGACTAAACTTGAGAATAGAGGAAAAAGTTTCCCCTCTTCCAGCCTGCTTCAAGAACTGACAGGTGACATGGCCCTTTGGTATTGAAAGAGGAAAAGATTTTCATCCCACTTATAAAACACTTCTCTGTGGTGAATGGAATCTCTTCTGTCACTGTTATTTTCTATAATCTCCCTTATTTCAAAATGCAGATTTGAGGCAGCTTATTAATATATATATAGCAGCAGCAGTACAAGGCTAAAAAATAGACATCATTGGGGTTTTCAAATTGTTCACTTAAAACATTCTTAAAATGATTGGCTGCTTTGCTGGAATGCCGGCAACCAAAGGTTCCAGTGTTCGAGCATATGAAAGCCTCTGCTAGTCACCCGTGCTGGAAATAGCATCTAACGTAAAGACTTTAGAAAAACTTAGTGACTTTGAGATTATCCTTCAGGTTCTGCACACTCTCTGTTGTTCTTGGCTATTAAAAAAGAAACCATATTTGTTACTGAAATGTAGTTAACATCTTACCACTGAATTATGTATGTCACTTAGATAAATATAATTGCTGTAAATGTCTGTATGGTCTGGGATTCAGTTTTTATTTTGAAATGCGAGCTTTTTTGTTTACAGGATTATCAAAAACTAAAAAATGTTTCTGTAAGGCAATGAGTTTCGATAAACAATAACAAAAATGCCTTGTTGACTCACTATGTAATCAAAATCTCCCTAATTTGTTATCTGACTACTTCAGGCCACTTGTAAAGAAAAATTCCTTTGCAAATTATTTTAGATGTAGTGTTATAATTTTTGCTCAATTTTTTGTTTTATTTTTTAAATTTATTTTTTAATTGGAGGACAGTTGCTTTACAATGTTGTGTTGGTTTCTGCTGTACAACAACACAAATCAGCCATAATTATACATCTATCATCTCCCTCTTGAGCCGCCCTCCCCTGCCCCTACTGCACCCTTCTAGATCATCACAAAGTGCATGGCTTGGCTCCCTGTGTTATGTAGCAACTTCTCACCAGCTATCTATTTTACACATGGTAGTGTCTTTATCTCTATGTTACTTTTTCTTTTCATCCCACTCTCTCCTTCCCCCATTGTGTCCACAAATCCACTCTCTATATATGAGTCTCCATTCTTTCTCTGCAAATAGGTTCAAAAATACCATTTTTTTAGATTCCATATATATGCATTAATATACAATATTTGTTATTCTGATTTACTTCACTCTGCATAGCAGGCTCTACATTGATCCACCTCATAGAACTGACTCAAATTTGCTCTTTTTTTTATGGCTGAATGATATCCCATTGTGTGTATGTACCACATCTTCTTTATCCATTCATCTGTCAGTGGACATCTAGGTTGCTTCCCTGTCATAGCTATCAATTTTTCATTTTAAAATAAATTTTGTATGTGTGTATGAATATGCAGAAAAGGAAAGACATTCATTCTTTTCCTTTCTTTATATATTCTTTTTATTTTTTTATAACTTTTTAAAGTACTTATTTGGGCATTGGGTCTTAGTTGCAGCAAGCAGGATCTTTATTGCATCATGTAGGATGTTTGCTGGTGGTGCACAGACTCTAGTTGTGGTACATGGCCTCCAGAGCACTCAGGCTCAGTAGTTGTGGCGCATAGGCTTAGCTGCTCTGCATATGAAACCTTAGTTCCCAGACCAGGGAGCGAACCCCATGTCTTCTGCATTGCAAGACAGATTCTTAACCACTGGACCAGCAAGGAAATCCATTTCATGTTCCTTTTTAAATGACTCATAGTCATTGTACCTAGTTTCCCAACTGCCAAGCCTTGATATTGTAATTCCTACTGTCAGTGATGCAACAAGTGGACTGATTTTAAATAAGAAGGCAAGTGTGAAAACATTTGACCACAAAAGTTCTAAAAACCCTTGTTAAGTGGCTCTGAGCAGATTAACTCTCACTCTTGGAGAGCATTACACTGTGCAAGGTTCTCACAGGAGCCTCTCTCGCCACCCCCTTCCTTTGTCAGTATTATTTGCATGCTCTTTTGTTTTTCTCTCTATGACCTAAGAGAAAGAAAACCAGTATTGCTAATAGCTCTTTAAATAGTGATTTATTCACTTATAGCCTGTTAGAATAAATTAAGAGAACCCTTGTCCAAGGGAAAAATGGTAAATGCAGAAACAAGGGATGAAAACAACCAAAGAAGGGAAACAAGAAGTGGCTCAGGGCTAAGAAAACACACAGTGTGTGCCATAAGTGCTGTATTATTGCTAAAGGTGAGCCTCAGATTTGGCTCTGAGTTTCAGAGGAGAACAAAGGAAAAAACAAATCAATTATAAGATTCGCTGTGTCCACAAAATGGAAACAAACACTCCAGAAGCTTTGCTTGATACCGGCAAAGAGGGAACACTTGGGCAATCTTTGGGAAACATCATTAGGGAAAGACCTAAGGGTTTGAGCAGTTCCTTCCTCACTGATTTGGGAATGAGGTGGGCTTCCTTGGTGGCTCAAATGGTAAAGAATCTGCCTGCAATGCGAGAGACCTGGGTTTGATTCCTGGGTCAGGAAGATCCCCTGGAGAAGGGAATGGCAACCTACTGTAGTATTCTTGCCTGGAGAGTCCCATGGACAGAGGAGCGTGGCAGGCTACAGTATAGTGGGAATTCCTAATAATGTCCTTTCACAGCCTTGAGAAATTCCATAGAAATAGCACCTGGCAAAACAGCATATATTAAGAAAATGTGTTAATAATTATTTTTCATGTTTTTCTTAAGAAGAATCTCCTTGTTACAACCTCCAAGGCCAGACCCAGAAGGGAGTATGATTCCCAAGGATCATGAAAGCATGGTCCTTGGAACACTGGGATCGGCGTCAGGCATGAACGCTGTCTACACAGTTGCTGCTTGTTCCCGAGACTAGCCCAAAAGGGAATGGCCTGGGATAAAAACAAGTAGTAGTCAGTGTAGTGTCTTGGGAAAGATGAGATCAAAATAAGTCTTATAGTCTGCAATTAGGAATAAAAGCTGGACTCAGAGTGGACTCTGCACCTCAGTCCAATAGAGGCTGCAGGTCCCCTGACCCATCGCACCAGGTTTTGTGTTCTGTCTTCATGCTCATTGCTGGCTCCCAGACCACTAGGGCAACACTGCAGTCCATGGGGTTGCAAAGAGTCAGACACAACTAAGCGACTAGCACTTCTACACTTATTTCTGATCCAAAGCCGTCGTCTTCTCAGGGGACCCAACCTTGTTCCTCTTTCTTTCTCTATTCTCTCTAAACCCCATACTTCCTCTCGGGAGCCTGCAAGCTAGAACACAGCCAGGATAGGGTTGACTTACTTGGGGAATTACCTTGACTTTGTGGTGTAGTATTTGTTATCACTGCTCACAGAGTTGTGGATTTTGAACTCTGCACATTAGAATCATTCTGGCAACTTTGCAAAATTATGTAATTGCCTGGGCACCACTCAGATGAATTGGATATAGGCCTCTAGGATTGAGCCCAGAATTCATATATATTTTAAATGTTCCAGCTAATTCTTATGTATAGCCAGTTGAGTACAGACACAGAGACAACTGGGTATACTTGGAAGTCTACAAACCTTGAGTGTGTATCAGTCCCCTGAGGAGCTTGTTAAACATTAAAATTCCTCAGTCACAGTATACCTCCTAATCCTCCCAGCCTCCGACTCTGAAGGCTGAGGAATTCTACATTTTTAACAAGAACCCTAGGTAATTATGAGGCAGCCTGTTCACAGATTCACACAGTTTAAAGGAGGAACACCCTGGGGTCTAGTCTGCTCTGACAACAGCAGGCTGTGTGACCTTGGCCCTATTAATAAGTACTCTAGTTTTGCTCCTCATTGGTAAAATGATTATAGAAATAATCTGCTATACCTACCTCTATTAATACCTAGCTCCACCAATCAGGGACTGGGGCGTTTTAATTTTTGTATCCCACCCCAAACCTACATCAATTTCTGGCACACAGTAGGCACTCAACTATATTGAAGATGTGCTCCTATGTAGGAAAGCAGATTTTAAAAGGACTAAGTATGTCTGTGGCCACCAGGTATGCATTTTTATTGGGTGGGTAGGTGTGTGCATGGGGTGGCTGATATGTGTACAGAAGACTAGAAATTCTGGAAATCTAGGTCTCTAGGTTCATTCATTTAAGCCTGTGTGTGTAAACTTAGGGCATGGGTAGAAGGGTGCCCTTTGGCCTGGTTTCGCCTATCTTATGTCAAAATTTGTGTGGATTTAGATGTAATCCTACAGCCACTGCTGACATAGGCACTCCTGCAAGAACTGAACTTGCAAAAGACATGTTACAATTCAATGATTTTGTAACACCTGTGGCTCTGAAATAAACCTGTTAAAAAGCAGCATGGGTTTTATTGGACAAGTATAATAGGACAGTTCATTGAAGTATGAAAATTTCTTATTGATTTAAGACAGTGTCTACAAATACCATCCTCTGACCAAACTGTGAATGTTTTTATGTGAAATGCCCAATTAGTGTACAAAAATTACACTATGTGCCAAGTCAAGGGAGTGGGCAGAGCAAGAGACTGGAGCCAGGAGCCAGATCTGGGCTCTAGTCCTGCCTGAGGACTCACTGTGTACCTTGGGCAGGTTGGCTCTCCTCCCTGGGGTTAAGTTCCTCTTCTGTAAAATGAAGTTTTGGATGATTATCTTGAGGGTCCCTTCTGTCCCCCACAGGATATGGCTATCTGCTTGCAAGACTGAAGCACTGAAAGTCTTCTCTGTTCACTCTCTCTGCTCAGAATCACCCCATGTGATCAGAGTAAACCAAGTGGGTCCCTCCTTCCCTTTTGGTCATTCAACCTGCATTCAAACTGACACCTCTATAAACCAGTCCACACTATTCACTCTTAGAAAGGTGATACTCAAGAAGTCTACCAACAATTTCCAATGTCAATAAACTTGATAGTCTTTATTTCTTTAATACTCCATGTTAAACCAGAATTCTAGCTACATACAACCACTTTCAAACAACAAGAGGCTTGTTTGGGGGTGGAGATAAGGAGAGGCTATTTCATTCTTTGGTTAATAGTTCAGGCTCTGAGCACTGAAAAATAATTACAGTTCCCTAAATCTGCATGTAAAACCAGAAATGTCTAACAGCAACGTACATATGACTCATTGAGAAAACCAGATTTTTCTTTCCACTCTTCTTCCTATTGGTACAGGCAGACCTTGATTTATTGTGCTTCACTTTATTGCACTTCAGAGAGTGCACTTTTTACAGATTGAAGGTTTGTGGCAATTTTGTGTCAAAGCGACTGTTCCGACACCATTTTTTCAAAACATTTGTTCACTTCGTGTCTCTGTGTCACATTTTGGTAATTCTTGCAATATTTCAAACTTTTTCATTCTTATTTGTTATGACCTGTGATTGGTGATGTTACTGTTGGAAAAAGAATACCACTCACTGAAGGCTCAGATTGTTTTTAGCAATAAAGTATTTTTAAACATGTATGTAGAAATGGCAACCCACTCCAGTATTCTTGCCTGGAGAATCCCAGGGACAGCGGAGCCTGGTGGGCTGCCGTCTATGGGGTCGCACAGAGTCGGACACGACTGAAGCGACTTAGCAGCAAACATGTATGTAATACATGTACATTTTTATATCTAATGCTGTTATTGTTCAGTCGCTAAGTTGTATGATTCTTTGCAACCCTATCAACTTTAGCATGCCAGGCCCCCCTACCTTTATTAACTCCCTGAGTTTGCTCAAACTCATGTCCGTTGAGACAGTGATGCCACCCAACCATCTCATCCTCTCTCACCCTTTTTTCTTCCTGCCCTCAATCTTTCCCAGTATCAGGGTCTTTTCCAATGAGTCGGCTCTTTGCATCAGGTGGTGAAAGCATTAGAGCTTCAGCATCAGTCTTTCCAGTGAATATTCAGGGTTGATTTCATTTAGGATTGACTGGTTTGATCTCCTTGCTGTCCAAGGGACTCTCGAGAGTCTTCTCCAACACCACAGTTGGAAAGCATCAGTTATTTGGCACTCAGCCTTCTTTATGGTCCAACTCTCATGTCCATATATGACTAATGGAAAAACCATAGCTTTGACTATAAGGACCTTTTGTTGGCAAAGTGATGTCTCTGCTTTTTAATACACTATCTAGGTTTGTCATAGCTTTTCTTCTAAGGAGCAAGCGTCTTTTAATTTCATGGCTACAGTCACTGTCTGCAGTGATTTTGGAGCCCAAGAAAATGAAATCTGACACTGTTTCCACTTTTTCCCCATCTGTTTGCATGAAGTGATAGGACTAAATGCTATGATCTTCATTTTTTGAATATTGAGTTTTAAGCCAGCTTTTCACTCTCCTCTTTCACTTTCATCAAGAGGCTCTTTAGGTCCTCTTCACTTTCTGCCATTAAAGTGGTATCATGTGCGTATCTGAGGTTATTGATATTTCTCCTGGCAGCTTGTGAGTCATCCGGCCCAGCATTTTGTATGATGCATTCTGCGTATAAGTTAAATAAGCAGGGTGACAAACTTCTTTCCCAATTTTGAACCAGTCCATTGTTTTATGTCTAGTTCTAACTGTTGCTTCTTGTCCTGCATACAGATTTCTCAGGAGGCAGGTAATACGGCCTGGTATTCCCATCTCCTTAAGAACATTCCAAAGTTTGTTGTGATCAAGTCAAACGCTTTAGCGTAGTCAATAAAGCAGATGTTATTTTTTTTTTTGAATTCCCTTGCTTTTTTTATGATCCAGCGTTTATGTACATGTAATGCTACTGTCATCCATTAAGTACACAGTAATGTAAATCTAACTTCTTTATGCATTGGTAAATGAAAAATTCATGTGACTCACTTTATTGCAATATTTCATTTTATTGTGGTGGTTTGGAACCAAATCTGTAACACCTGTATGTGTGTTAGTTTCCTATTGCTGCTGTAAGAAATTACTGCAAATGCAGTGGCTTAAAACAACCCAAATATATTACCTTACAGTTCTGGAGGTCACTTGTAGCTGATTCATGTTGATGTATGGCAAAAACCACCACAATATTGTAAAGTAATTAGGCTCCAATTAAAATAAATAATTTCTTTTTTAAAAAGAAAAAAAAGGCCAAAATGGCTCAGCTGGGCTGTTCTCCTTCTGGAGGCCATAGGGGAGAATCCATATCCTTGCCTTTTCTAGCTCCAAGAGGCTGTCTGCATTCCTTGGCTTGTAGCTCTGTGTCACTCCAACCTGTCCTTCTGTTATCACTTCTTTAAATCTCCCACCTCTCACTTTCCCTTATAAGAACCCTCATGTTTACATTAGGCCCATTCAGATAATCCTGGATAATCTCCCATTTTAAAATCCTTAATTTAAGCAATCTGAAAACTCCTTTTTGCCAAGTAAGGCAATATATTTTCAGGTTCTGACATTAGGATATGGACATTGTTGGGGGCTATTATTTTGCAAAACATGCAGATTTACTTTCAAATCCCACCTTGGTCACTATGTGACCTTTAGTAAATTATATCCTTTCTCTGGGCTTCAGTTTCCTCATCAATTAAAGTGGGTTAATGACCAATCACTGTATGGTTTTTTGTTTTGTTTTAATTGGTTGGTTTTTTTGAGGATTAAATAAGAAAATGCTTAAGCCCATGGCATACTGTCTACCTGCTATGTGTTATACTTAAGAGGAGAAAATTTGGGAGTTTAGTTTAAAAACCAACCTGGAGCCTGTCTGCAGTCATCTACACCTTAGCATCATGTGTAATCAGTGATGATATTCAGGATGATGACTCAGCTGCTGCAAAATCCTAATCTTCAAAAGCTTTAATTGTTTGAGATATTCTCCTAATTAAGGTAGTAAATTGGAGAGTACTGTCTTAGAGAAATTTTTAATTATAAGAGTTGGGGAAGGGACCTCCATATTTTCTATATATAATGGTGAGTTAAACAGAAAATTCTATTTGCCAGAGTCTCTTCCCTTCTCCCCTTGATATTTGTGGTGCTTGAGGCCTGCCTGGGTGGGTGCCTGTGCATTGGTGCTGAGGTTGTACAGCAGGAAAGGCACTGAATCTGGTGGGAGGGGCCCTGTCACACTGGCAAGCTGGGAGGAAAATGAGCCCTGTTTTCAGGAGAAGCATCTGTAACACATCTTTGTGGGCTACTCATTTGGAGTTTCCTAACGAAAGGGCATCTAGTTCCACATCAAACAGGAAAATCAACTATTCTGCCCAAGAGTGTAGGTGAAATGTGAGACAGCCCAAAACAGAAAAGAGAAGTCTCCATCAACACAAACACTTCCTTCATCTTTTCAGAGAGGAATAATCATCCAATAAAACAGATGAAGTGATTAATATTGAACCAGAAGAATAGCAAAGGCCTGGACATGGACCAGTGAACATCACAACGGCTTTGAAGGATGATGAAACAGATATAAGTTCCTCTTTTCCAGTCTCATGGGAATAAGTGTTTGTCCAGTGCTCTGAGAAAGGTAGTTAGAGTTAATGTTAATCATATGTGGGTGAAATTTTGCAGTGGTATCAGCATAATCATAGGTTACATTTGCAAAGTACTTTGGTGTCTATAAAGAGTTTCCTTATGTTTATTTCATGTAATCCTTAGGGTAACCCTGGAAATTGGCCAAAGCAGGTTTTACTAACTCTGCTTTTACAGATGCAGAAACAGAGGCACCAAGAGATGAAATGATTTCCTTAAGGTCAGACAGCAGAGTAATGGCAGAGCCAGAATGTCAACTTACATTGATCTCCACTGGCTGTCTTGTTCTGCTCTTGGCTGCCTCACTGGAAGCCTGTCCATCTGTTGCCTTCATACTGAAGTGGTAACAGACTTCTTTTCATTCTCTCTTGCCTCTGCCCCTCACTGCACCTCACCTTTATGCTAGTCCCTAGTTCCCAAAATACTCTCTCATTTTGCTTCTAAAAGGGTAGCAAAGTAGCAACACTGGCATTGTCAGGAAGCCTGTTAGAAACGCAGAATCTCCCCCACCGTAGACCTCCAGACTCAGATCCTAGGTGTTTCCTACACACAGTCAAGTTCAGGAAGCCCTCTCGACCACATCTGTGTATCTGGTAATCCAAAACGACTCCTTCTCTTCCCTTTTTCCTGTTTCAAACACCACGAGGGTTGTAACAATGGAATTTCACTGATTTCCTCTTTCCTTCTGGAACTTCCGCCTGTACCAGTCGATGGCTTTATGGCCTCAAAAGAACTTCATAGGCTCGTTCATTCCCCACGTTTTTTTCTGTTAAGCCCTTCCACCTTAGAGTCCTGGCTCACCCTAGCAAGAAGTTCATTCAAGGAAGTTTTCTCACAGAATGCTCAAAGGGCTCTCAGTAAGATGTACTCCCTGAGAGGTGAGAGCGGACCCCATTATTTGCTTTAAGAGAGATCAAGATAAGGCCTGGGCCCCACAAACCTCTCTTGGGTAATCAAAGAGAACTAATTCGAGTTGTTTCTTTCCTCTTCCTTAGCAGAAACAACAAAGATACTTGGCAGTGAAGGAAGGGGTGAGGTATTGGTGGCGGGAGGCAGGGAGGGCGTATGTGACTAACCTGCAAGCCAGGAAGAGCACAGATAATCGGTCAGTTAGGAGTTAGTTTTGCCAGACAGAAAAGAGAGAAGATAAATAACTTGAACAAATTAGTCTCTTTCACACTTTCTCTTCCCCACTCCTCCAAAGTTTAAGAAACTTCTCTTTTTATTTTTTAAGAGCACAGATAATTGTCAGATCCTCTCAGGGTCACAGGTCAGGGGCATTACAGGTTTAAAAATAAACAATTTTTTTTTTTAAGCCAATACAGAAAGGGCACTGAAGGTCACCTGATAAAACAGAAACAAGCAAAATACCAAGATATAGGTTTTAGGCTCAACAAGTGGAGTTATAAAAGATTCAAAGGCCAGATGCTGTTCCTAGGGAGGGGCCTGCCAGTGGAAGGGCACATTGCCCTCTGTTCATGTCAGCAGGAAACCCAGCTAAGCCACCAGTGGGGCCAGGGCACAGCTTGCACTCTGGAGAAAACCAGAAGGCTGATATGCTCAAACCAACCATAATTTATGATAGACCAGTAGGAAAAAAATGTGATATTTGTTGAATTTTATCTCTATAGTCAGGATGGTATCTCTGGAAGGAAGAACTGGGGTTGACACAACCAGAATGCATGAGTGTCAACTGAAGTCTATTTATGGTTTCCTGCAAGGCTAATAAAGCTGAAAAACTCACCCAGTATACACAAAATCGGGGGAAGGATGGGTGCAGGTAGCTTGCCTAGGTTTCTTCAAGAGGAGCAAGGGTCTTTCAGTCTGACCCAAATGGCTTTTTGTTAGGTCTCAGCAAGACGGACTGCAGAGGTTTCTCTTTAGCTCTTACAAAAGTTGAATTTAATCTCTCCTGTTGGGTCCACTTATGTCTGAACTTGGACAAAAAGAGCTCGAAGGTGCTGGGAGGAAGGTGCTGGGATGTAGGATGGCAGTGTTTTCTATGACAGGGATCTAATTTTAAGAAGAAAGTGTTTTTCTTTACATCGGAAGCGATTTGTAGGTTTGACTGAGTCTCAACTCCTGGAAATTACCTCCTACTTTACAGAGAATTCCACTTCAAATTAAGAGTCAGGGACTTTCCCGGCAGTCCAGTGATGAAGACTCTGCCTTCCAACATAGGGGGTGCGGGTTCAATCCCTGGCCAAGGAACTAAGATCCCACAGCCATGTGGCATGGCCAAAAGATTAAAAAAAAAAAAAAAAAAGTGTTGCTACTGATATTGGCCATTCTGTGCAGGAATGCTCTGTCTCCCACAGCTATGGGATTTATCCTAGGCCCACTCACTCTCTGCTCCTCCCTCCCTTCCTTTCCATGGGACACATGGAGAGTAAATACAGTGGCATAGCCCCAGCTTGGTCCAAATCTAAGAGGGTGGAACAGGGCTGTAACTGCAGATCACCTTCATGCTCCAGGGTGTTCAAAGCAAAATAAAGTTGGGTGCGGTGAGGAATAGAATGGGGAAGCATTAGACAGGACTCATCTGTCACCTGCAAAGAAAAGAAAAGAGGCCTGGGTACACTGGCTACATCTGATCCACTCTAGCACTGTAAACTTTGCCCTCAATTGAGAGCTAAGAATTCGGTGTATAATCTGATTCTTACCCAGGGAAATATTTATCTTTGGCAAGTGTGTCCTTGAAGGCTTAAAGATAAGGGTTCAGAGGTTCCAAACTGGCAGCTGGCAGGCAGGATCGTTTACAGACCTGTTTTGTTTGGCATGTACAATGATCTTCTCTTTTTAAAATTAGTTCTTGACATTAGCAGGGTAGAAGCTTTCATATAAATATCTGAATTTCTGCCATTTCTTGAAAGATTAGAAGACCTGGCTATGCTGGGCTTCCCAATTCCACACAGCAGTAGTCACAGATTTAGGTGGAGCTTGAGGGTCACAGTTCACCCCAGTTCCTACCACTCCCTGCAACCGTAATCTGAACTGTTTTATTCTTACCTTATCTGCCCATATCAGAAAATAGTTTATAAATGCTCTGTTCTGTCACCCTAAATTAGTCAAAACCACCCTATGAGCACAACAGCACAAAACCTCGTGGGTTTTAATCTCTGAATCTCTCAACTTGGCCTCCTGATCTTACAGGAGTCCCTTAAAAATTAGCTTTACCTCTGACCAGGGTAACTCTTTATGTTAAGTGCAATTAGAACCATGGAGGAATCTTGGAGGAAATGGTTTTAAAAATGAGGCCATGAATTAAGATCCTTTCTTTGCTTTCTCTGAAGAATGAGCATCTCTGCCACAGATCTGTCTGATTATCTTAGAAATAAATTAGTAAATAATCCTCGGGTGAGAAATCCTACTTTGAGTTACTTGGAAGTAAGAGGCTATTGTAACCCACAGATTTTATTACTATCATCACAATTTATAACAA
This sequence comes from Giraffa tippelskirchi, assembly GCF_054371585.1. Taxonomy (NCBI): domain Eukaryota; kingdom Metazoa; phylum Chordata; class Mammalia; order Artiodactyla; family Giraffidae; genus Giraffa; species Giraffa tippelskirchi. The sequence continues at coordinate 157,803,302 of NC_137275.1, forward strand.
TAGCATTGGTGTAGAAAATCATTGTACTGTAACTTTGAACTTGGACAGGCAGCTGTTTCTGGAGCTAAGAATTCTTTTTAAATTCCACTTACTATCTAGTCAGCTGTGTATAATTTATAGTGAATATAACTTTATTACTGAAGCAAAATTCACATAGTATAAAATTGACCACTTTTAAAGTGTACAATTTAATGGCATGCAGTACATTCACAATATTGTACAAGCTGCCACTTCTATCTAGTTCCAACATGTTTTCATCACCCCCAAAGGAAACTTTGTATGCATAAAGCAATTGATTCCATCCCCCCTCCTCCCTATCCCTGGAAATGATCAATCTGCATTCTCTCTGTATGAGTTTACCTATTCTGGATATTGTATGTGAACAGAATCCAACAATAGGCAACCTTCTGTGTCTGGCTGCTTTTGTGTAGCATAATGCTTTCTTGGTCCATCCACATTGTAGCATGTATCAGCACTTCATTTCTTTTTATGACTGAATAATATTAATAATAATAATTTAATGACTGAATACTCTATTATTTAAAAAAATAGAGTACCTATTCTTGATACTTCTGGTATTTTGCTCATTGACTGCTTTGTACCATAGAAGACCAAGACTTGAGATAAGAAAGGAAAATAGTTTTTCCAGAAACCCTCTCACCAAGAAGGTGGGGATAAAGAAAAATGTACAGTATTTGCAAGGATGTGAACGCCTGTATTTCAAGGTTAGGCAGGTTTCCCTCAGGCTAAGATTGCAAATTGCCTTTCACAACTTTGTTGTCGTTGTTCATTGGGTTAAGTTGTGTCTGACTCTGCAACCCCATCGGTTCAGCACGCCAGTTAGCTCCTTTTAAGGACCTCTCTCTGAGGTTTTACGCCAAGCTTTCTTGTCCTTCACTATCTCCCGGAGTTTGCTCAAACTGAGTTTGTCTACTGAGCTGATGATGCCATCCAGCCATCTCATCCTGTGTCGTCCCTTTTTCCTCCTGCCCTCAATGTTTTCCAGCATCAGGGTCTTTTCCAATGAGTTGGCCCTTTGCATAAGGTGGCCAAATTACTGGAGCTTCAACTTCAGCATCAGTCCTTCCAATGAATCGTCAGAATTGATTTCCTTTAAGACTCACTGGTTTGATCTCCTTGCTATCCAAGTGACTCTCAAAAGTCTTCTCCAAAACCATGGTTTGAAAACATCAGTTTTTCCTTGGGTGCTCAGCTCAGTCTTCTTTATGAACCAACTCTCATATCCACACATGACTACTGGAAACAACATAGCTCTGACTATAGAGACCTTTGTCGGCACAGTGACGTCTCTGCTTTTTAATACGCTATCTAAGTTTGCCATAACTTTCCTTCCAGGGAGCAAGCATCTTTTAATTTCATGGCTGCAGTCACCATCCACAGTGATCTTCACAACTTTAAGTTTCTGTAAAGGGTCTGTCCGAGTTCTCTCATTTCCTTTCACTCACATAGCCACCAGCAAGAGTGACCTGGAGGTTTTGGAAACCAGGTCAGAGACCCAGAGATGTTATCTCTTCATCTTGTGAATGTCCTGCAGAATAGGTTCAAACCACAGGAAAGGAGCAACAGCTCTCACACCTTGAGCTCTTGCTAGGTCTCCCATTCAAGGCCCTCAAAATAGCCCTATTAACTTTACTTCTCAGTTGGAGAAACTGAGGCACTGCAAGGGTAAATAATCCACTGGAGGTCACACAGCAGGCTGGTAGTAAAGAGCACAGATGGAAGCAGTTTGAGTGCAGAACCCATGCTCTTAACCAGAACACCTTCTGGGTCTGACATTCCTATCTGCTAACAAGACGTGGCAAGGTGCTACACAGTCCTTCTGGCCATTGGGGGTGCAGGAGGGCATGGCAGGTTGGGAGACATTGGCAGCAGCGATGCTGACCCAATCTTCCTAAAGGTGAGAGAGGGGGCATCTGGCCCAGGGTCTGCTCACAGTCAGCCTGTGTGCCATCTTGGGCTTGTGGACCAGGGATGGAAGGCTCTTAACTGCACCGTGGTTTACCATTTCAGTGTATGCAGGAATCACAGTTCCAGGGCCCTACCTGTAGGGAGTCAGATGCAATAGGTGGGTAGGACACAGGAAGATGTTTTTTCAGCAGGTGCCCAAGTGATTCTCATGCCACATGGTCCTCAGACCACACTGTGAGAGAGATTTGTTAATCTCATCCTAGATCCGTTGTTGTCCCTTTTCTCCTTTGGGCGTCTCAGAGAAGCACAGTTGCCGAGGTCCCAGCAGAGGTCACAGGCCACATGAAATGGGCCTGGGTCAGAGCCTGCAAGAGGGGTTCTGGGGGCTGCAGGTGGAGTAGTTGCTTAGAGATGGCGGTCTCTGGGAGTGCATTCTTAGATGCACTGAACCCTGGAAACATACATGAACATTAATTTTGTTACACATCCAAAAATGCTGAACTTTGGCCCAGAGTCAGCTTCTTCCACCCCCTAAACTGCTGAGTCACCCACCTCTGTCCCGGCTCTCCTGTCCTTACAGCCCAGGGAGGAAGGCATGTGGGCATGTGGCCCTCAAGTAAATTCCTAGAGACTTCCAGCTCTCTGGGTTCTTTTCCTCTAATACAAGGAATGTACTATGGATAAGGGAAGAGAAAATGCAAAATCCAAAGCCATTTAAAAGTCTAAACATGAATTCTTCTCTATTGAAAATTCTCCCCTAATTTTTTTAAATTGGTTCAGCTATTCATTAATCGTTGAATCTTTACCCTAAAACCTTTTAGTCTAGAAATGTACTTGTGCTTAGGCCAGAGATGAGGTTTTGACATTGCATTCCCCTGTTGGATCACATCCATGCTGGAATCAATTTAAAAACTGCCTTCCTAAGGATTAAAATGCGGCAGATTTTAAAGTGTCTTCCTAGGCACAGGGTTGAGGAGCCTGACATCACAGCCTGAGGCTCTGAAAGGAAACACTGAGATCATGGTAGGAAAGGTGGAAGAGAGATGAATGAAGAAGAAAAAAATCACCCACAGAAAACCACTGTCATTGTATTCATATATTTCCTTCCATGTTTTTAATATTCTTAAGTATATCCTTTATTCAATTTTGGCTATTTTTTTTCCTTTCTGTTAGTATTTACAACATGAGCATTTCTCCCACATTATGAGATAGACTTTGGCAATATTGTATTTAATACTACATGATGTCCCACACACTGGATATACTATAATTTATTTGACTGGATTTTTATATGCTGAATTCATTTGCACATATTTGACTTTAATAGATGAGCAATCCTTTTGCATTTAAGAAAATTATTTATTATTTATTTTTGGCTGTGCTGGGTCTTCATTGCTGCACAGGCTTCTCTCTAGTTGTGGTGCATGGGTGGTGCGTGTGGTTCATTGCAGTGGCTTCTGTTGTTGTGGAACACAGGCTCTAGGAAGTGCAGCTTCATTAGTTGTGGCACCTGGCCTCAGAATTTGTGATGCCAGGCTCTAGAGCACAGGCTCAATAGTTGTGGTGCACAGGCTTAGTTGCTCTGTGGCATGTGGGATGCTCCCAGATCAGGGATCAAACCTTTGTTTCCTGCATTGGCAGATGGATTCTTTACCACTGAGTCATCAAGGAATCTGCATATTTCTTTTTTTTTTTTTTTTTAAGTTTATCACATCAACACGTTCCTTCATATGAAAATACTACATCAAAAATTGTGAATTCTTTTAAGGCTCCTGGTACCTCTTACCAAATTGCTTTCCAAAAAGGCATTCTGATAGTTATTCCACCTACATCATGTAAGTGCTTATCAATCAAATTTTTGCCAGCGTGCATATTGTAATTAAAAATAGAACACAAGAAGCTTTTTCCAAGTGATAAGTTTAAAATGTTCTACATTTTCACGTGTGTTCCTTTGATACAAAGGGTGAACAGTTTACATATTTTTCTAATGAGGCATTGATATTTTTCTTGCTGACTTTATATATATTAAGTTAAATATAGCTATTAATTTATAATAAATTATAATAATATATAATGAAATTAGATATGTACATTGAATCTCTCAAGACAGAGGGGATGAGAGACAGAGTATACAACATATTAGTCTCTTGTTTTAAAAACTTGTTTAAAATAATGTTTCAGGTTTGTCATTAGACTTTTCATTTTTTTGATGATTGTTTTTGATATGCAGAAATTTTAAATTTTATTTGCTCAACATGTGATTTTTTTTCACTTTATGATTTCCTCAATCTTTTTTGATTAGAGTCCTTGGCCATTTTAAATCTTAATTATAATTTTTAAATTATGTTACCTTATTTTTTATCAGTTAAAAAATTGTTCATATTCTGATTTCTACTTGATTTTGGGGGAGTGTAATGTGGCACAAGTTTCCAATTTTATATTTTCCTCCAAAAGAGCCAATTTTCTTACCCCATTGGTTTCCAGAAGGTCTTTTTAAAAAAATTATTTTTTATTGAAGCATAGTTGAATTACAATGTTGTTAATTTCTGCTGTACAGCCAAGTGACTCAGTTATACATAATACACATTTTTTTCATATTGTCTTCCATTATGGCTTATCACAGAATATCAAATATACTACTAGTTCCCTGTGCTATACAGTAGGACCTTCTTGTTTATCTATTCTCTATACATATCAGTTTGCATGTGCTAATCCCAAACTCCCACTCTTACACTCTCTCATTTCCCTCCCCATTGGCAATCCCCAGTCTATTCTCTATGTCCCTTATTCTGTTCCTGTCTCATAGATAGGTTCATTTGTATCAGATTTTAGATTCCATATATAAGTGATATCATATGGTATTTGTCTTTTTCTTTCTGACTTATACACTTAGTATGACAATCTCTAGTTGCATCCATGTTGTTGTAAATGGCGTTATTTTGTTCTTTTTTATGACTGAGTAGTATTCCATTGTATGCATATATCACAGCTGCTTCATCCATTCCTCTTGTTGATGAATGCTCAGGTTGTTTCCATGGCTTGGCTATTGTGAATTGTGCTGTTATGGACATAGCAGTGCATATCTCTTTTCGAGTCATAGTTTTGTCTGGATATATGCCCAGGAGTGGGATTGCTGGATCATATGATAATTCTATTTTTAGTTTTCTGAGGAGCCTCCATACTGTTTTTCACAATGGCTGCACCAACTTAGATTCCCATCAATAGTGTAGGAGGGTTCCCTTTTCTCCTTCTCGCCAGCATTTATTATTTGTAGACTTTTTAAGATGGCCATTCTGATTGGTATGAGGTGATATCTTATTGTAGTTAGATTTGCATTTCTCTCATAATTAGTGATGTGGAGCATCTTTTCATATGTCTATTGGCCATCTGTATTTCTTCTTTGGAGAAATGTCTCCTTAGGTCTTCTGCCTATTAAAAAGGCCTTTTTAGTCAGATATAGGGTTTTCCAAAATTAGAGGATCTCCTTTCCAATTGGCCATGGAAAAGGGTAATTGGACATGGTGGCTTCAGCTATAATGCAACTGGACTGGTTTTCTACCTCCTGTGTGGCCACCAGTGACAGGACACTAAGGAACAGAAGGGACCGGCCTGGAGTTTAAAGGGGAGGTAAGAGAGGTGTGGAGAAGGCAATGGCACCCCACTCCAGTAATCTTGCCTGGAAAATCCCATGGATGGAGGAGCCTGCTAGGCTGCAGTCCATGGGGTTGCTACGAGTCGTACACGACTGAGCACTCAGCTTTCCTTATAGTCCAACTCTCACATCCGTACGTGACTACTGGAAAAACCATAGCCTTCATTAGATGGACCTTTGTTGACAAAGTAATGCCTCTGCTTTTTAATATGCTGTCTAGGTTGGTCATAACTTTTCTTCCAAGGAGTAAGTGTCTTTCAGTTTCATGGCTGCAATCACCATCTGCAGTGATTTTGGAGCCCCCCAAAATAAACTCTCTTACTCTTTCCACTGTTTCTCCATCTATTTCCCATGAAGTGATGGGACTGGATGCCATGATCTTAGTTTTCTGAATGTTGAGCTTTAAGCCAACTTTTTCACTCTCCTCTTTCACTTTCATCAAGAGGCTCTTTAGTTCTTCTTCACTTTCTGCCATAAGTGTGGTGTCATCTACATATCTGAGGTTATTGATATTTCTCCCGGCAGTCTTGATTCCAGATTGTGCTTCATCCAGCCCAGCGTTTCTCATGATGTACTCTACCTATAAATTAAATAAGCAGGGTGACAATGTACAGCCTTGACGTACTCCTTTTCCTATTTGGAACCAGTCTGTTGTTCCATGTCCAGTTCTAACTATTGCTTCCTGACCTGCATACAGGTTTCTCAAGAGGCAGGTCAGGTGGTCTGTTATTCCCATCTCTTTAAGAATTTTCCACAGTTTATTGTGATCCACACAGTCAAAGGCTTTGGCATAGTCAATAAAGCAGAAATAGATGTTTTTCTGGAAGTCTATTGCTTTTTCAATGATCCAGTGGATGTTGGCAATTTGATCTCTGGTTCCTCTTCCTTTTCTAAAACCAGCTTGAACATCTGGAAGTTCTCGGTTCATGTATTGTTGAAGCCTGGCTTGGAGAATTTTGAGCATTACTTTACTAGCATGTGCTGCTGCTACTGCTAAGTCACTTCAGTCGTGTCCGACTCTGTGCGACCCCAGAGACGGCAGCTCACCAGGCTCCCCCGTCCTTGGGATTATCCAGGCAAGAATACTGGAGTGGGGTGCCATTGCCTTCTCCACTAGCATGTGAGATGAGTGCAATTGTGTGGTAGTTTGAGCATTCTTTGGCATTGCCTTTCTTTGGGATTGGAATGAAAACTGACCTTTTCCAGTCCTGTGGCCACTGCTGAGTTTTCCAAATTTGCTGGCATATTGAGTGCAGCACTTCACAGCATCATCATTTAGGATTTGAAATAGCTCAACTAGAATTTCATCACCTCCACTAGCTTTGTTCATAGTGATGCTTCCTAAGGCCCACTTGACTTCACATTCCAGGATGTCTGGCTCTAGGTGAGTGATCACACCATCGTGATTATCTGGGTCGTGAAGATCTTTTTTGTACAGTTCTTCTGTATATTCTTGCTACCTCTTCTTAATATCTTCTGCTTCTGCTAGGTCCATACCATTTCTGTCCTTTATTGTGCCCATCTTTGCATGAAATGTTCCCTTGGCATCTCTAATTTTCTTGAAGAGATCTCTAGTCTTTCCCAATCTGTTGTTTTCCTCTATTTCTTTGCATTGTTCGCTGAGGAAGGCTTTCTTATCTCTCCTTCCTATTCTTTGGAACTCTGCATTCAGATGCTTATATCTTTCCTTTCCTCCTTGCTTTTCGCTTCTCTTCTTTTCACAGCCTCCTCAGAGAGCCATTTTGCCTTTTTGCATTTCTTTTTCTTGGGAATGGTTATGATCCCTGTCTCCTGTGCTATGTCACGAACCTCCGTCCATAGTTCATCAGGCACTCTGTCTATCACATCTAGTCCCTTAAATCTGTTTCTCACTTCTACTATATAATCATAAGGGATCTGATTTAGGTCATACATGAATGGTCTAGTGGTTTTCCCCACTTTCTTCAATTTAAGTCTGAATTTGGCAATAAGGAGTTCATGATCTGAGCCATGAGATGTTACAATCAGGGGAAACTGGATTCATTAGATTAGGAGGTTCTTGCTTGAGGAAGTTCCACTTAAGCTAAAACTTGAAGGATAAACAGGAGTTAAAGCTAGGCAATGAGGGGAGGGAAGAACATTCTAGACAACTCAGCATGTGAGAAGATCCTCTTGCGGAAGGAAAGATGGTGAGCAGGAAAGACTTTGAAAGGTCAGTGTGGCTGGAGAATTGGGAATGAGTGCCCTGGTCTCAAGTGGGCCTAGGCGGTAGGCAGGAGCAGACCAGTCGGGTAGTGCACCTTCCCAGTTGGTCTCTAGATTAACAGACAGGGTACCGCAGCAACTCCATGTTGGAGATGCGGAGCTTTGAAGCAGACAAGCTCCTTGCAGCAGCACACAGGAAGAAGACTAGATGCTCACTAGGATCTATTCTAAAACCAAGGCTCTGCCTCATCTCCCAACAGGGCGACATGGAGGGAGGAATACCTTTTCTAAACCTTCCTTTCCAGAGTGCCATAAGCAATAGGCTGTTTGGGGAGTGCACTAAATTAGATTTAAGTCCTTCATCTGTTACCTGTAAGTTCTTCAGCTATTAAGTGGGAATAAAAATACTTTCTTTTCAGGATTCTTGTGAGAACCAAATGAGATAGTGTATTAAAGCACTTAACACAGTGCTTGGCTCATGGCAGGTATTCAGGAAATAATAGCTATTATTTTTCTTAGTCTGTGAAATGGAGACAGTGGTTACCTCACATGGTTATGATGATCCGTGATTAGATCACCGTACGTGGAAGCACGAGGCTAGGCCTCCACTGTGCAATCCTATTTCTAGTCTGAAGATCCAGGAGCCTGTTTTTCAGAGCCTGTTCTAATGTTCCCTGCGCAAGCTGGGCCATTGCCTTCATGATGGATAAATGACGACCCTCGTGCAGTCTTTTAAAAGCAATCTCTTTTCTCACATTTCCAAGTTTATGGTTATCTTTCCATTTATTAATCTGCATCCCAATACCAGGCAGGGAAGCCCTGCATAAGAAGGCACACCCATCACACCCAGTCGGGTGTGGGCCCTGCCGCTGAGCCGCAGGCAGTCTGCCCAAAGAACCTGAGGCGCGGGCGGGATCGGCCAATCAGAAGAAGTTTGGCCCTCTGCAGTTTCCGTCCGCTCACTAGGAGGCGCTGCGGCCGCCGCGGCGGCTCCCAGAGCTGTCGCGGGCCGGGGCGGTTGGACTGGCTGCTGATTCTCATGGCCATGGAGTGGGGTTCGGAGTCGGGGGCCGTGAGGCGGCACCGCATCGGAGGGGAGCGCCGGGACGGCCCTGCGGCCGCGCAGCAGTCGGAGAGGGAGGCCCTGGCGCAGGAGCCCCTGGCGGACGCGTGCGGCGGCGGCGGCGCAAGGACGCGGAAGCAGAGTGGAGAGGGGAGCGGTGGCGGCACGAGCCGGGGCTCGGGGACCGGACTGTCTGAGGCGCGCGCCGCGCTGGGGCTAGCGCTCTACCTGCTTGCGCTGCGGGCGCTCGTGCAGCTCTCGCTGCAGCAACTCGTGCTCCGCGGGGCCGCTGTTGGCCACCAGGGAGAGTTCGACGCGCACCAAGCCAGGTACTGCCGCTCTCACCAGGCCGGTGCTTTCCTTTTCGGCCCGGGGCACCTCACCTGAGTGTACCCGCCCCCGCGGGACCGCCCGGGCTCGCCGGCCCTGTCCGGCTGCACGTGGGATGGAGTGAGGGTGGCCTCGCGCGTCCCCCTTCTGGAGGTACAATTTAAGGGACGCGGGGCTCCCGTTGTCCCCTGTTTAAGCTCGTGTTGCTGGTGGTCAGGGCAATTACGTCGGCTTTTCCACCCACTTTCTGGTTGTTAGTCGTCCCCCATCTCTCAGAGCAACTTCCACTTTTTACTCGCCCTCCTGCTATACAAACGAAAAGCTGTGAAATTTGTGAACCTCGTTAGGTTTTCGGGGAGGGTTCGTAAGGGAATAATGCAGTGATCTAAGTTTTTGAGGGTCATAGGTCTCAAATCTGAGCGCTATGGAGGCTTTCTCTGGAACACATTCACAAATTTACAGTTTCAGAAGTTCTGAGATTCCTGGAGCTTGTCCTTGGTGTGTCAGGTTTTTTTGTTTGTTTGTTTTAATTAAAACTTTGCTCATTGGTTTCTTTTAAGTATCTCAGAAAACGTGAATTAAGTCAGAGGTATTGTAAAAACCTAAGTGTAAAAATCAAAGCGCATAAAATCATATGCTTGCATAGTTTTCAACAACTACTGTGTTTCAAAAAACTTTTAAGTACAAAGCACTGGAAGCTTATTTTTTTAAAGGCTTCCTGAAACACACCTCCGCCCCCTTTTTTCCCCATTTGGAATGCAGTGAAAAGACAAAAAAAATTTTATGTTTGTTTTAGGGGTAGAGTTTGTTTAGCTTGAATTGAAGTTACTAGGCCCTGTGTGCACACTGGGAGGGCTGAGTCCATTCTTCAAAATCAAAAGTTTTTCTTTGCTTATTTAACCTCTTGACTAAATTGTCTTTGCTCATTGGTTTCTGCTGCTTAGAATCAGTAACCCAGAGTCAGTAACCTTCCAGAGTAGGACAAAATAAAGTTGTATGCTGTCCCATCTAGCCATCAGCAGTTATGCATTTTGAATAAACTCCCTGGTCCTTGTATTGATTCTGTGTGGGTATTGGGAGAAGTTGGGAGTGGTGTGGGTGGAGAAAACTGAAGAGATGAATTCATGGAAGGCAAAAAAAAATGATGGAACTTGGCAAGTGATCTTCGCATGTTACCTGAAATACTAAAGGCAGCCTTTTTTGTGTGAGAAGAACTTGTTTTATGTCAAAGAACTTGCCTTTTGGGGAGGTGGGGTGTGGAGGGAAAGTTGCTCTAAGTGTTAGTTTTAAGCCAGCACACCCTGTCATCATGGTTCTTTTCGTTGCTTCCAGGGATTATCTTGAACATATAACATCCATTGGCCCCAGGACTACAGGAAGTCCAGAAAATGAAATTCTGACAGTACAGTACCTTTTGGAACAGATTAAACTGATTGAAGTTCAAAGCAACAGCCTTCACAAGATTTCAGTAGATGTACAACGGCCCACAGGCTCCTTTAGCATTGACTTCTTGGGAGGGTTTACAAGCTACTATGACAATATTACCAATGTGGTGGTAAAGCTGGAACCCAGAGATGGAGCCCAGCATGCTATCCTGGCTAACTGTCATTTTGACTCAGTGGCAAACTCACCAGGTATGTGCCTGTTTTTTGGTCATTTTGAGGTCCTCATAGCCAAAAATTTTGTTAACTCCGAACTGCTTGAGCAATTGTGGGACACCATTTTCTGAGACAAACCCTTTTTTCATTGCAGTGGAAGACAGGATAATTAGAATAGTATAATTTTGTTTAAGATTCTACCTTTTAGTATTCTCCCAAGTGCTTTATTTCCTTAATTTTTAAACATAAGTGCCAGCAGCCCAGCTACAGGGGATTGAGTGTTTCTACCATACTGAAATAGCCTTATCATTGTTACCAGTGTGTGTTCTTGAGTCTTGGAGTTAGGTTCTGCCCCTTCAAGTGTTTACTCAGCTAGGTGTTGTGCTAGGCTCTGGGGATATGGGATAAAGGAACAGTCTTGGCCTTCATGGGACATATAATTGGAGACATTCTCCTAGCAGTTTCTTTCGACCTGTTAAGTGAGAATTTTGGCCCACTGGGGATGCCATACTGTTAGAGCACATTAATTATTAATCCATAAATCTTGCCCTTAAAATAGTTTACCAAAATAGAGCACTTGATGTTTAGGACAGGGCCTGAAACAATAAATATTTGTTGAATGAATATCTCCTAAATTCAACTTCAATTTTTTAAAGTAAGATTCCTCAGAAAAAGGTTTTCAGTAGCTAGGGAATGTACATAGGGAAGAATAGAAAATAGCATTTTACAGTGAGATGGCATCTGGTTCATTTGACATAGGAGTACACGTAGCTGACCACCACCGATCTGAGACAGGGCCTGGACCTGGGTTTCCTGGCTAGTCGGTTCTTTTAGCTGTATTTGAAAGAAAGGAGAGTATTAGGATGTAGTTAATGTTCCCTTTGGCAAATTACTTAACCTCTTCTTTCCTCAGTTTCTGATCAGAAAAATAGAGATATAATAGTACTTTCTTAATGGCATTGCTTAGAGGATTAAGTGAGGATTAAATATGAGTGAAACAGTAGACTGGCAACTGGCATGAAAAATCCTTTTTTTGTTATTAGTATTTATTTAATATTAAGTTCTTCCAGAATGTTTAAACTTAAACCAAGCCCAATGTAAACATGCAGAGTTATACAAAGTCTAAAATAAAATTTATGTGCTTGATAAAATTTTTCATACTAGGATATCTTTAGTTGGAAATCTTGCCAATTGCATTTAGAATATAACATGCTTTTTCAAAAATGAGCATGCAGTCATGTTTTTTACAAAGTCAAAAAACTGTGTTGGGGAAATTAGTGGTCTTTTATGTCCAATTCAAAGCAGTAATAAGCAACACCCTTTGCCTACTGTTTTGATACTTAAAATCTAGGAAGGGACAAATTAACACCATGGTTATTTAAGAGCATTATATAAGAAAGATGTGTATACAAGTGTCAGAAACAGTGCTAAATGTTAGAAATCATATATGGAGTCCAGGCATAAGGATGGGATTATTTGGTTACTGGAGCCCATTTTTAACTAAAATTTTGTAAGGATACCCATGCCAACAATCTCAGGGAAATTTCTGTCATTAATAAATTGTTAAAGATAGTTTTTAAAGACATTTATAAAATAGACTATCACCTAAACTTTTTTAGTGGATGAACAAATTGAAGCATGAGTATTTTTTAAGAGTACTTCTCAGCAACATATCTGAAACTTAGGAATTGATATCAGTTAGGAGTAATATTACCCACAGAAAGGCCTTAAATACCTTCTTGGGTTTGCATGATTCCAGGCTGTTATTCTGGAGGTGGCTTCAGTTTCAACGTTAATTCTAAATGGAAAGGGATGTTGGTTAAGCATCCAGCCCTTTTGATACTGTCCTCTAACTTTCCTTCTCTTTCTTAAAGACGTCTGACCCTTCTCTAGGTTTGTTTTCAGACACCAGAGCTATTAAAATAGATGATAAAAGTAACCCTATAGAGATATATATTTTTCAACTTCCATTTGTCTTCCTTTGAATAAAGAAAAATTTTACTGCTTTTTATTTTAAAGTAACTCACAGTCTCAAAGTTAAAGACCATTTATTTCATTTGGTTCTTGAAAGATGGCACTTTTTATTGATAGCTACATGTACTTCCTGCTCGATAGTAATGAGGTAATTATTACTTTGTTTCACTTTGATTAAATTACAGTCCAGTAATCACTACTAAGACAGGTATAGCTAACAGATAGTTTCTTCTCAAGCAGCAATGAGACCTTGAATTTAATAGCACCAAAACAAACACTTTAGCTGGCTGCAAAGCAGTCCATAAATGTGTAGAGAAAAGAAGGGAAAACTGACACTGAAGGCCTACCACACACATTCTAGACACTCTATACATTACTTTGTCATCCTCACAGCACATCTGTGAGTAGGTGTCATTAATTTGCCCTCCAGTCCAGGAAGGAGAAAAGGGGCAGAGCTAGAATTTACATCCAAGTCTGTCTTACTCCAAAACCTACACTAATCTCTGTAGCACTCTGCCTCCCAGCACGTAAACCCAGAAATGCTGTTGCCTGGGTTATTACTGTGCCTATTTACTTTGAATATTCTTCAAAATTTTCATTCTGGAAAATTTCAAGTGTATACAAAAAGAATAGTTTAATGAACCTGAGTGCACCTGTCACCCAGCTTCAACAGTTCAATCTTGTTTTTTCTGTACTCCCCTCCACCCCCTCCCCTTGACTATTTTGAAGCCGATCTCAGGTATATCAGTTTCTCTGTAGATATTTTGGGCTGTATCATTGAAAGATAAGAACTCTTTTTTTGACATGCTCATAATACCATGAATTACCTCACTGAAAAACTTAATATTAATTCCTTAATACCAGCAAATTGGAGTAGGAAATGGCAACCCATTCCTGTATTCTTGCCTGGAAAATTCCATGGATGGGGAGCCTGGCAGGCTTACAGTCCATGGGGTCACACAGAGTCAGACATGACTGAGCATGCTAACAATATCAGCTAATATCCAGTTAGTTCCTTTAATTACCTCTTACGGTACTTTTAAAAGTGTCTTAAGTACAAAAGTCATCTGTATAGTCACCTTTAATTAATATCTAAAGTTTCTGAATCAAGAGGTTAAGTGATTTGATAAGGTCCTCTGTTTTATCCATTCTTATACCAGGGATATTACTAATACTTTGGTCAGTGACCCCCTTTCCTGTTTCTTATTAGGTGTCTTCTTTATGCTTTTCCATCACATGATCCCCTTGGAGAAACTTTTAAAATAATGCTACACTATCCAAACTGACCCCTCTAAATGTGGAGTGATCTGCAGCTTTTATAATTTTGGCAGAAATACTAGCAGGAAAGGAGTGGGTGGCAGTTGGAGATGACATAGGAAACCAGAAGTGAAGATACTACAGAGGATGTGGAATAAGGATAAATTAAATAGCTTTTGGTGATGAGAATGCCAGTTTTCAGCATTGGTTTAGGTCCCCTCTAGTTGATTAGTTAACAAATACTAATTGAGCAACTGCTGTGGGACCAGGCACAGTTGGAGATACTGAGAGTAAGTCAGCGAGCAAACCAAAGATCCGTGTCCTCCTGGAGGTCGCTGCTGGTGGGTGTACCTGGTGGTGACGATGGCAGAGCTGTGCTACTGCAGCTGTTGTGATGCTGCCTTGGTAGGAAAACTCCATTTCTTGCCATGATGGTTTGTGCTGTAAAGGTTTTAAAATCTGAGAAGCAAATCTGTTTTTCTGATTTAAAGGTGCCAGCGATGACGCAGTTAGCTGTTCAGTGATGCTGGAAGTCCTTCGTGTCTTGTCGACATCTTCAGAAGCCTTATATCATGCGGTCATATTTCTCTTTAATGGTGCTGAGGAGAACGTCTTGCAAGTGAGCTTTCACTATTTTAAAGACTAGGCTTGAGTAATAGTGACAATGAGAAGAATAATAATAGCTAACACATGGGTTTTGATGGAGTAGTATAAAATGACACGCGAAAGAAATACTGTACTAGGCAGTACTTTAAAAAAAATCGATAGCCACTTATGTATGCATGCTTAATTTTGAAAACTCAACTTAGGACAGATCATCTTGTCAGTGTTTTAGTCATTAAAGGGCTCTCTGATGGCATAATTATTTGCCTCAGGTTTTCTAGAGTTTCAGAGATGCTTTGAGGCAGGCACACGTCATGAGTGCCCAACCATAGGAATAGTGCCTTCTTTTGTTTTGCGTTTTCTTTTGCACAGGCTCACACTTACTAAAGATGCTATTTGGCTTCACTCATGGAAATGAGGCCTCCTTCTGTTGAGTGACTTTCCACTGAGCAAACTGCACGTGGCCGTGAGGGAGAGAAACAGAGGATGTCTTTAGATCCTGCCTTTGAAAAAAATGATTGTTCTGTTTTTTTTCTTTTTCTTTGCCTCATCAGCATAGATGTTCCATCTTTTAAAAAAGCAAAATAAAGACTTCAATAATATAAGATTGTTTAACCAATATTGGTTTTCTTCTCATTCAGGCCAGTCATGGTTTTATTACCCAGCACCCCTGGGCCAGCTTGATCCGTGCATTTATTAACTTGGAGGCAGCAGGTGTAGGAGGGAAAGAACTTGTATTCCAAACAGGTACGTGAGGCTATGCATTGTATATTGTAATGCAATTTTTGTTTTTATAAAAGTGGAAACTTTCTGAATGTAAATAATCTAATGAAATGAACATTCTTTTTAAAGCACGAGATAGTTTTAGCTTGTCTTTTTAAAGTTTTTAACAATAATATTTAATGTCGTCAAAATCTGGTAAATCATATTAGATTTCAGAGCTCAGATTTGTTTAGTTAGGAGATACTGAAATCTGCTGTTGGTAGTTTCATGCTATTATTTTTCTGCTCTGTTAGAAATGTGTGTAATGCATTTTAGCCAGAGATGTCGCATTTGTTAGAAACTTAATAATGAACAGTGTCTTTAGGCATTAGGAGGGTTAGGGGAAGTGAGTAAGGTGATATGGGTACTTTCTAAAATATTTTTAGCACCTTTCATAGACATGGTATTAAGTTATAAAGATATGCTAAGTGTGTCTTCATAACCTAAACAATACACATTTTAATATTCTCCATCCAACTTATTGTAGACTTTTTCCACTCAAAATTAATGTATATTTTAACTTCAGTTAAACCTTTGAGGATGTCAAAGTTACGTGGTCAGAAGCAAGGTTCTCCCTTCTTTTCAACTCATAGCTTTCTGCTTACCCTTCATCTGAATAGTGAGAAGAAGCTGGTATGTAATGTCTGTGGGGGGTAAGTAGATGACTCACTATTATCCATTTCCCTCTAATTCTTGGATATTGGTTAGGATAGGAGAAACACTTGATATAATAACCACCAGATCAAAAAGCAGCAGGAGAACATTTTGTAAGCAGAGAGGACACTGTGTCTTTCTTTTCTTTGAAAATATCTGGAGCACACATGAGCAGAAGTGTGTCTTTTTATATTTTCTCTCCTGGAAGTATACTATAATTTAAGTACCTTCACACCCATGCTTTATTTATTTAGTTTTGGCTGTGGTGGGCCTTCATTGTTGCGTGCAGGTGAGCAGGGGTTACTCTTCATTGCTATGCATGGGCTTCTCATTGTTTTGGCTTCTCATTGCAGAGCACAAGCCCTAGGCAAATGGGCTTCAGTAGTTGCAGCATGCGGGCTCCGTAGTTGTGGCTTATGGGCTTAGTTGCTCCACAGCATGTGAAATCTTCCCACACCAGGGATCAAACCTGTGTCCCCTGTATTGGCAGGTGGATTCTTATCCACTATGCCACCAGGAAAGTGCCACACACATTCTTTTTAATTTGTTATCACAGGACCCTGCCCCTGAACTTCTGTAACCCGGAGAAGAACCAGTTTTAACGTTTAGTCTGTGCCTTTCCTGAATTTTTTCTGTGCATATGTATTAATGCATGCATACATATTCTGTGTGTATATATTAATATATCTTTCATACATATAATCCAGAGAAGTTAAAACACATTTACCTAACTCCTGGGTATATATCCAAAAAAAAAAAACCCCAAAACCCCATTAATTCAGACATACATGCACTGCAATGTTTCTAGCAGCATTATTTGCAATTGCCAAGATATGGAAGCAACCTGTGTCATCAGCAGATGAATGGATAAGAGTGTGTGTGTGTGTGTGTGTACAGTGAAATACTATTCAGCCATACAAAAGAGTGGAATTTTGCCATTTGCAGCAATGTGGATGGACTTGGAGGATATTATGCAAAGTGAAATAAGACAAAGACAGATACTGTATGATATCACTTATATGTGAAATCTAAAAAATACAACAAACTAGTGAATATAACAAAGAAGGAGCAGACTCACAGAACAAAACTAGCCGTTACCAGTGGTGGGGGAGGGGCACTACAGAGGTGAGGGAGGAAGAGGGACAAACTACTGAGTGTAAGACAGGCTCAGGGATGCCTTGTACAACACGGGGAATATAGCCCATACTTTGCAGTAACTTAGATGCAGTAACCTTTAAAAATTGTAGAAACACATTAACCTAGGGTTAGCACACAAGTCATTTCATTTATTTCTTTACATTTATTGAGTACTCACTTTACCAGTTTAATTTATAGTCCATGCTCTTTTTACTAAATGCAGACAGTTAAGCTCAAGAATTCTACACTTTACATTTTAGATATATTGGCATTATTTAGAAGGATATAAACAAACTGTTAATAACAGTCACCACTGGACGGTGGGGATTGCTGATGGAGCTGTGGTGTGAGTGACTAGAGGGGAGGATGGGGCAGACTGTGAAAAGCCAATTTGAATTCTCCATTGCTTCATAAACTTAAAACCAGAATTGCCATTGCAGCTTTACTTGTACTCTTTATAATTTTCTGTACTGTTTACATTTTTGCATTTCATATGGGCTTCCCTGGTAGCTCAGCTGGTAAAGAATTCGCTTGCTATGCAGGAGACCCCGGTTTGATTCCTGGGTCGGGAAGTTCTCCTGGAGAAGGGATAGGCTACCCACTCCAGTCTTCTTGCCTGGAGAATCCCCATGGACAGAGGAGCCTAGTGGGATATAGCCCATGGGGTCACAAAGAGTTGGACACAACTAGTGACTAAGCACAGCACATGATTAATAATAAAACAAAAACAGACTTATTACTAGTTAGCAATATATATGGCTTAGTGGGTAAAGAACCCACGTACAGTGCAGGAGACACAGGAGACGTGGGTTCGATCCCTGGGTTGGGAAGATTCCCTGGAGTAGGGAAATGGTAACCCAGTCCAGTATTCTTGCCTGAAAATTCAGTGGACAGAGGAGCAATATATGCACAGTTTAAGTGTTTTACTTACTCTAGAATAAAATTCCCATATTTCAAAATTAATTTTCTTTGTGAAGGGGCATTCTACAAAAGATTTGTAAAGAATGTTTTTCCCTTTTCTTTGAGTCTTTGTATGCTGTTTTCTCTCTAGATTTTGGTAGTTTATGCTTGTGGCTACATGCTATACCCCAAAGCTTTCTGAGCATTTTCTGATGGTCCAATACCTTTCTCAGTATATCTCTCACTTCCAAATGTTCTTGCTACAAAACACTAGGTTTCTCATGGGCATTGCTATCAGAAAGCTAGTTAGTGTTGCTTCCATGTCTGAAGAGGCAGGAGGAGGCCTCCTGGGTCTGGAGTCCTGGGGAACACTGCCAGACCACTCCGTCCTCAGCTTCTGCAGCAGGCGCTTTTATCCTGCACAGTAGCGTTTGTCCTGCCTGGGAATGTTCCAGTTAAAACAGTTTGTACTCGCTAGTGTCCTGTTGTCACTTCAGAGAGACATTCATTTGGGGAGTTTTCAGTGACTAGAATAATCACTATTACTTAATTTTTTAAAAGGGCCATAATTCATGAAAGAATGGCATAATTTATCAGACTGATGATATATATCATGAGTCAAGGCTTAATTTAATAGTTTTGAAGGTGTTATAAAATTCATTGTTTAAAATTTTAAAGTGATTAAACCAGTAATACATGTTCCTTGTAAAGAAATTATATGCTACCAACCTTGCATAGAAGAAAGCCCATAAACAACGGGGTCAGTGAAATCTTTTTTTTTCCTCTTGTGAGAAATATCCATGACCCTGTAATCTTACAACCCAGTGCAAACTATTGCTATAGTTTAGTCTCTATCCTTCTGGGATTTTTTTCTATTCATCTATATATAAATATATAAAATATATACTATATGTAATCTTGAATTTGACTTGAACAAGTCTTTATTGAATTTGTTACGATACGGCTTCTGTTTTACGTTTGATTTTTTTTGCCTGTGAGGTATGTGGGATCTTAGCGCCCTCATCAGGGTTCATACCCGCACCCCCTGCATCCCCTGCATTGGAAGGTGAAGTCTTTACCGCTTGACCACCAGGGAAGTCCCCGGTAGTTTTTAGGTATATTCACAGAGTTGTACAGTCATCACTACAATCAATTTCAGATTCTTTTCATCTCCCACTCTTTGTGGTGATAACCACAAAGAGAAACCCCACACTCATGAGTGGTCTGGCTGCTTTCACTTTTTACAGCATTCTCTGATGTTCATGTGTGTTGCAGTCTGTATCAGTGCTTCATCCTCTTTTAAAAATTATTACTGTTATTTTTTGGCCACACCACATGGCTTGCAAGGATCTTAGTTCCCCAACCAGGGATTGAACCTGCACCTTTGGCAATGAAAACGTGGAGTCCTGATCTCTGGACCACAAGGGCATTCCTGAGTACTTCATTCTTTTTTATGGCTAGATTATATTCCATGTAGGAGTATCCTGCATTTCATTGATCCATTCATTAGTTGATGGACATCTGGATTGTTTCCACTTCTATGCCATTATGAATTATGTTGCTGTGAGCGTTTGTGTGCAGTTCTCTGTGTGGACATGTATTTTTATTTCATTTGAGTGGATTCCTAAGAATGGAATTACTGGGTTATATGACAAGTTTATGTTCTAACTTTTTGAGAAACTGTTAAACTAAGTTTTATTTTAGAAAAAATGAAATTCAAACAACAGTAAGAACTTTTTAATCATTAGTTTTGCAAAAGGTAAATATGATAATGCCCAATTCTGATGAATAGAGAGGAACAGGCATTTTTAAACACTGTTGCTAGAAGTATAGATTGGTGCAGTTTTGGGGCAGTTTGGCCATATATATCACTTTACAAAATGTACAGGTGCTTCTTCCAACAGGTCCCCCTGTAGGAATTTATTCTGTAGAAATAGTTGCACATAGATGCATAGATCTAAGTCCTGCATAGCCTTCTCGTTTTTTTTTTTTTCTTTTTTTATAAGAATGAAAAATTGAAAATACCTTTCAGGTCCATGCATAAGAGACTGTTTATATTAATGGTGAGTTTGTTGACATTGAGATCTGTCTTCCCTCAGTATCACACATGTGCATAACTTTTGCTTTAAGAAAGATGGGGCTCATTCTTTAAGAAGAAATTAATGCACAAGAAACTGGGAGCATCATGGGATTTAGATGATGGTAGGAGAAAGACTATAAGGTGAAAATATTTCTCTGTGAGATAATTAAGATAAGAGCTTTCTGGGGGAGGCAGGGTAGGTGGTGATAAAGAGCACAGGTTCTATAGTCTGCTGATCCAAGTTCAAATCTCAGCTGTAGCATTGCAACCTTGGACAAGTCACACAACCACTCCATACTTCAGTTCCTCATCTGTAAAACTGGGCTAGTATTGGTATGTACCTTTTAGGATGAATAACCACATGGTAAAAACCTCAAGTCTGTAATTTCTTGTGTAAGAGCTCCCTTTGCCTTTTTTATATCACAGAGACTATCTTAGCCTGGAGCTCATCTGCCTTCCCCATCCCAGTCTCTCCAGTTTTCCCTTTTACACCATTGCTGGACCTGTCTGTGACCTGTAGGCCTCCGTGGACAATCAGTGGGAGCCTGGGGTAGGGCTGGAGCACTGCTGTATAGCCATGGGGTCTGTAAGGGGTCAAAGGCCAGGTAGCAGCTACTCAAAACCTTTTCCTATTGATGGATCTTATGGTTTTCTCAAATATTTTTTATGGTACAGTGCATAAAATGAACTTAAACTTTTATCTTTAGGTGTCTGTTTCATCATTGGTTGGTTGATTGGCTGTGTTGGGTCTTAGTTGCGGCAAACGGGATCTTTTGTTACTGTGCATGGGCTTAGATGCTCCGTGGCATGTGGGATCTTAGTTCCCTGACCAGGGACTGAACCTGAGTCCCCTGAATTGGAAGGTGGATTCCTAACCACTGGACCATGAGGAAAGTCCCTATCTCATCTTTTATTATAAGCTAAGAAAAGTGCACAGCTCTGAATGCTCAGTTGAATGAATTTTTATAGACTGAATAAGTAATGTAACTAGAACCCAGATCAAGATTGAGAGTGTTTTGGTTGCTTCCAGAAGCCTCTGCTGTGGTCCCTTCTCAGTCATTCCTTCCCCAGGATCACCCTATTTTAACTTGTGTCTTGGTAGATTTGGAGTAGGCAATGGCAACCCACTCCAGTACTCTTGCCTGGAAAATCCCATGGACGGAGGAGCCTGGTAGGCTGCAGTCCATGGGATCGAGAAGAGTCGGACAAGACTGAGTGACTTCACTTTCACTTTTCACTTTCACGCATCCACTCCAGTGTTCTTGACTGGAGAATCCCAGAGACGGCGGAGCCTGGTGGGCTGCCGTCTATGGGGCCACACAGAGTCGGACATGACTGAAGCGACTTAGCAGCAGCAGCAGCAGCAGCTTGGTAGATTTAATCTTGCTTGTGTTCGAACTTTAAATTGACTCACACATAATGTTTCTTTTATATATGGCTTTTTTTTCTCCTCAGTAAGATTCATCTGTGTTACGTTTAGTTCATTCTCTGTCATTGCCAAATAATACTCCATTGACAAGAATATCCATTCTACTAGTGATGTTAGATTGTTTCTAGGCTTTGGCTCTTATGAGTGGTCTTATGAACATTCTTAATGAGTGTCTTTAGTATATATGTTTGTGTATGCACATTTCTTAGTGAAACTACTGAGTCATAAGGTGTGTGTAGTCTCAGCTTTGGTAGATAGTTTTGGTAAATAAATGCCATGCTGAGATGCAAAAATCCTAAGAAAAAAAAATTAGCAAACTGAATCCAGCCATGTATCAATATGTGTATTTATATGTATATGTGTACTTACAAAAAAGATAATGGATCCAACAAGGTTGAGCTTATTTCAGGAATATAAGATTTTTCACCTTTCAGGTGTACAACATAGTGACCCAGTATTTGTATGTGTTGCAAAATGATCATCAGTAAGTCCAGTTAACATCCATTACCATACAGATGCAGATTTTTTTTCTTACGTTGAGAATGTTTAAGATCTGTTTTCTTAGCAACTTTGTTAAAATTAAAATTGGAAGATAATTGCTTGACAGTGTTGTGTTAATTTCTTCTATACAACAACATGAATCAACTATAAGTATACGTATACCCCCTCCATGTTGAGCCTACTTCCCATACCCCATCCCACCCCTCTGGGTCATTACAGAGCACTGAGCTAAGCTCCCCGTGTTATACAGCAGCCTCCCACTAGCTGTTTTACATATGGTAGTGTATATATGTCAGCGCTACACTCTCACTTTATCCTACTCTTTCCTTCCCCTGCTGTGTCCACAAGTCTCTTAGCAACTTTCAAGTATGCAATACAGTATTATTAAATTGAGTCCCCATGCTGTACACACATTATGTCCCTGTAACTTACTTATTTTATGACTGGAAGTTTGTACCTTTTGACCACCTTCACCCATTTCCCCCATTCCCCTCCCCCCATATCTGGCAACCACAGTCTGTTGTCTGTATCTATGAAGTCCTTTCCTCAGGGGAGGGGTCAGGATTCCATGTGAGATCAAATGGTGTTTATCTTTCTCTTTCTGACTGACTTCATTTAGGATGGGCTGAATGATATTCCAGTGTGTGTGTGGAAGAAAAAAATTTGCAACTATATGATAATGGGTGTGTGTGTGTGTGTGTATATACACATACACACACATTTTCCTTATCCATGCATCTGTTGATGGATGCAGGTTGTTTCCGTGTCTTGGCTATTTTAAATAATGCTCCAGTGCATATGGGGGTGCAGATATCTTTTTGAGTTCGTTTTTGTTTCTTTTGGATAAACACCCAGAAGGAGAATCATATAGTTTTTAATTTTTTGAGGAACTTCTATACTGTTTTCCCTAGTGGAAGCACTAGTCTACTTTGCCATCAACAGTGCACAAGGATTCCCATTTCTCCACATCCTTACAAACACTTATTTCTTATCTTTGATAACAGCCGTGCTGACAGGTATGAAGTGATATGTCACTGTGGTTTTGATCTGCATATACCTGATGATTAGTGATGTTGAGCACCATTTAAGTACATCTTAGGCATCTGTTTATCATCGTTAGACAAGTGTCTATTCAAGTCCTGTGCCCATTTTTTAATCAGATTGTTTGGGATTTTTTATTTTGCTCTTGATTTGTATGAGTTCTTTATATTTTAGATATTAACCCTTTATCATATATATGGTTTGCAAATATTTTCTCTCATTCAGTACACTGCCTTTTCATTTTGTTGATGATTTTCTTTGCTGCACTGAGGCTTTTTATTTTATTGTAGCACTGCTTGTTTATTTTTTGCTTTTGTTGTTGCTTTTGTGAAATCCAAAACATCAGCAAGACCAATGTCAAGGAGCTCACTACCTATGTTTTCTCCTTGGAATTGTATGATTTCAGTTTTCTGTATTCAGTTTTTAACCCATTTTGAGTTAGTTTTGTGTATAGTATAATACAGTTGTTCATTTCCATTATTTTGTGTGTGGCAGTTCAGTTTTCCCAATACCATTTGTTTCAAACACTGTTCCTTACCCACTGTATATTCTTGGCTCGTTGTTGTTAATTAATTGGCCATATATGTGTGGAGTTACTTCTGAATTCTCTGTTCTGTTTCACTGATCTGTGTTTCTGTTTTTAAGCCAATATCATACTGTTTTCATGACAAGAGCTTTGTCATACAGTTTGCAATCAAGAAGTGTGATGTCTCCAGCTTTATTCTTCTTGCTTAAAGTTGCTTTGGCTATTTGGGGTCTTCTATGATTCTATACAAATTTTAGAATTGTTTGTTCTATTTCTGTGAGAAATGCCATTGGCATTTTGATAGGGATTGCATTGAATCTATAGATTACCTAGTGTAGCATGGGTATTTTACCAATATTAATTTTTCTAATCTGTGTTGTTCAATTGCCAAGTTGTGTCTGACTCTTTGGGACCCCATGGGCTGCAGCACACCAGTCTTCCCTGTCCCTCATTATCTCCCAGAATTTGCCTAAGTTCATGTCCAGTGAATCAGTGATAGCATCCAACCATGTCATCCTCTGTTGCCATCTTCTCTTTCTGCCTTCAGTCTTTCCCAGTATCAAGGACTTTTCCAATGAGTTGGCTGTTTGCATCAGGTGGCCAAAGTATTGGAGCTTCAGCTTTAGCATCAGTCCTTCCAAAGAGTATTCAGGGTTGATTTCCTTTAAGAGTGACTGGTTTGATCTCCTTGCTTTCCAAGGAACTCTAAAGAGTCTTCTCCAGCACCACTATTCGAAAGAATCTATTTTTTGGTGCTCTACCTTCTTTATTGTCCAGTTCTCATAGCTGTACTTGACTACTGGAAAGACCGCAGCCTTGCCTATACAGAACCTTGTTGGTGAAGTGATAAGACATTACTTAAAAAGCAAAGACTGGTTTTTAACACATTGTATACGTTTTGTCATAGCTTTCCGGCCAAGAAGCAATTTTCTTCTAATTTCATTGCTGCAGTCACCGTCTACAGTGATTTTAGATTCCAAGGAGAGGAAATATTTCACTGCTTCCACCTTTTCCCCTTCTATTTGCCATGAAGTGATGGGACCAGATGCCTTGATCTTAGTTTTTTTAATAGAGTTTTAAGCCAGCTTTTTAGTTCCTCTTTGCTTTGTGCCATAGAGTGGTATCATCTACATATCTGAGGTTGTTGATATTTCTCCTACCAATCTTGATTCCAGCTTGTAACTCATCCAGCCTGGCATTTTGCATGATGTGCTCTGCATATAACTTAAATAGGGTAACAATAAACAGCCTTGACATACTCCTTTCTCAATCCTGAACCAGTCCATTGTTCCGTAGAAGGCTGTAACTGTTGCTTCTTGACCTGCATACAGGTTTCTCAGGAAGCAGGTAAGATGGTCTGGTATTCCTAGCTCTTTAAGAATTTTCCGCAGTTTGTTATGATCCACACAGTCAAAGGTTTTAGTGTAGTCAATTACGCAGAAGTAGATGTTTTTATGGAATTCCCTTGCTTTCTTATGATCCATCAAATATTGGCAATTTGATCTCTGGTTCCTCTGCCTTTTCTAAACCCAGCTTGAACATCTGGAAGTTCTCGGTTCATGTAATGCTGAAGCCTAGCTTGGAGGATTTTGAGCATAACCTTACCAGCATGGGAGATGAGTGCAGCTGTCCAGTGTTTTGAACATTCTTTAGTGCTGCTCTTCTTGGGAATTGGGATGAGGATTGACCTTTTCTAGTCCTGTGGCCACTGCTGGGTTTTCCAAATTTGCTGACATATTGAGCGCAGCACTTTAACAGCATCATCTTTTAAGGTTTTTAAATAGCTCTGCTGGAATTCCATCTCCTCCAAGCGTTATTGACAGCAGTGCTTCCTACGGCCCACTTGACTTCACACTCCAGAATGTCTGGCTCTGAATGACAGACTACACCAATGTGGTTATCTGGGTCATTAAGATCTCTTTTTGTACAGTTCTTCTGTGTATTCTTTCCGGATATTTTCAATCTCTTCTGCTTCTATTAGGTCTTTACAGTTTCTATCCTTTATTGTGCCCATCTTTGGATGAAATGTTGCTTTGCTATTTCCAATTTTCTCGATGAGGTCTCTAGTCTTACCCTTACTCTGTTTTCCTCTATTTCTTTGTATTGTTCATTGAAGAAGGCCTTCTTTTCTCTCTCTGCTGTTCTCTGGAACTCTGCATTTAGCTAATCTGTGAGCAGACAATTCCTTCCACTTATCTGCGTTATCTTCAGTCTCTCTCATCAGTGTCTTCAAGTTTTCAGTGTATGTGTCTTTCACCTCCTTGGTTAATTTGTTCTTTGGTCTTTTATTCTTTTTAGTACAATTGGAAATGGGATTGTTCTCTAAATTTCTTTTTCTGATAGCTCATTTATGTATAGAAATGTGTCTGGTTTTGTGGAATGATTATGTATCCTGATTTTTTACTAATGGTATGTGAAGATGCTTAATATTTGAAAGTCACTCTGTGTAGTTCATCACATTACCATCTCAATTGAAAATCTCAATGTAATCATCTCAGTATATAAAGAACAAGGTTTATGTTCCTTCAATAACGGTATATTTATCATATTCAGAAAGTATGATATTAATATAAAACTGTCAGTGAATTAAACTGCATATTTAGATTTCTATTGTTCTGATAACATTTTAGCTGTTTTCAATCTGAGTTCCAATTCAGGATCAAACAGCAGAGATATTTTGATGTATCACAATCATTACATAACACACAAGTAAAAAATATGTGTGAACATAATTATTATAAAATCAGTACCCATCTAACTTCAATATGTGAAAGAGGATAGACTCTGGCCACATGCTCCCAGAAGTTTTCCACCTGCCCTTTCTCAAATACTAGGTTGGTGCAGAAGTAACTGTGGTTTCGGACCCTGAATTTTAAATCAGTATAATTAGGCTAAAACACATCTTTATTAATAAAATAGGAACCATTACAGTCAATACATTTTTGCCAACAGGAAATAAAAATAGGAACCATCAGGGTCAGTACGTTTTTGCCAACAGGAAATAAGTTTATTCCTATAGCATAAAAATCCGCTCTTTTGAATTCAATAAACTCTTGGAGAGCATTTTCTGTGTACTTCTGGTTGTGGAAGCATTTTCCCTGCAAAAAGTTGTTGAGATGCTTGAAGAATTGGTAGTCAATTGGTGAGATGTCAGGTGAATATGGCAAATGAGGCAAAAGTTCGTAACCCAACTCGCTCAACTTTTGAAGTGTTGATTGTGCAATGAGTGGACAGGTGATGTGGTGGAGAAGAATTGGGCCTGTTCTGTTGAACAGTGCCAGCTGCAGACACTGCAGTTTTTGGTGTATCTCATCAATTTGCTGAGCATACATCTCAGATGTAATGGTTTCGCTAGGATTCAGAAAACTAGTGGATCAGACAGGCAGCAGACCACCAAACAGTGACCGTGACCTATTTTTGGTGCAAATTTGGCTTTGGGATGTGCTTCAGAGCTTCATTTTGGTCTAGCCACTGAGCTGGTTGTCTCTGGTTGTATAAAATCCACTTTTTGTTGCAGTCACAATCTGATTGAGAAATTGTTCATTATTGTTGTACAGAATAAGAGAAGAACAACATTTCAAAATGATGTTTTTGATTTGCAGTCAACTCAGTTAACAACATTTCAAAATGATGTTTTTGATTTGCAGTCAACTCAGTTCAGTTCAGTCTCTCAGTCACGTCTGACTCTTTGCGACCCCATGGACTGCAGCATGCCAGGCCTCACTGTCCATCACCAACTCCTGGAGTTTACTCAAACTCATGTCCATTGAGTCAGTGATCCCATCCAACCATCTCATTCTCTGTCATCCCCTTCTTTTCCTGCCTTCAATCTTTCCCAACATCAGGGTTTTTACCAGTGAGTCAGTTCTTCGCATCAGGTGGCCAAAGTATTGGAGTTTCAGCTTCGACATGAGTCTTTCCAATGAATATTCAGGACTGATTTCCTTTAGGATGGACTGGTTGGATCTCTTTGCAATCCAAGGGACTCACAAGAGTCTTCTTCAACACCACAGTTCTAAAGCATCAATTCTTTGGTGCTCAGCTTTCTTTATAGTCCAACTCTCACATCCATACATGACTGCTGGAAAAACCATAGCTTTGACTAGATGGACCTTTGTTGGCAAAGGAACGTCTCTGCTTTTTAATATGCTGTCTAGGTTGGTCATAACTTTTCTTCCAAGGAGCAAGTGTCTTTTAATTTCATGGCTGCAGTCACCATCTGCAGTGATTTTGGAGCCCAAGAAAATAAAGTCTGCCACTGTTTCCCATCTATTTGCCATGAAGTGATGGGACTAGATGCCATGATCTTAGTTTTCTGAGTGTTGAGCTTTAGTTTAGTTCAGTTCAGTCGCTCAGTCGTGTCCGACTCTTTGCGACCCCATGAATTGCAGCACACCAGGCCTCTCTGTCCATCACCAACTCCCGGAGTCCACCCAAACCCATGTGCATCAAGTTGGTTATGCCATCCAACCATCTCATCCTCTGTCGTCCCCTTCTCCTCCCGCCCCTAATCCTACCCAGCATTAGGGTCTTTTCCAATGAGTCAACCCTTCGCATGAGGTGGCCAAAGTATTGGAGTTTCAGCTTCAACATCAGACCTTCCAATGAACGCCCAGGATTGATCTCCTTTAGGATGGACTGGTTGGATCTCTGTGCAGTCCAAGGGACTCGCAAGAGTCTTCTCCAACACCACAGTTCAAAAGCATCAATTCTTCGGCGCTCAGCTTTCTTCACCGTCCAACTCTCACATCCATACATGACCACTGGAAAAACCATAGCCTTGACTAGACGTACTTTTGTTGGCAAAGTAATGTGTCTGCTTTTAAATATGCTATCTAGGTTGGCCATAACCTTCCTTCCAAGGAGTAAGTATCTTTTAATTTCATGGCTGCAGTCACCATCAGCAGTGATTTTGGAGCCCAAAAAAATAAAGTCTGACACTGTTTCCACTGTTTCCCCATCTATTTCCCATGATGTGATGGAACCAGATGCCATGATCTTAGTTTTCTGAATGTTGAGCTTTAAGCCAACTTTTTCACTCTCCTCTTTCACCTTCATCAAGAGGCTCTTTAGTTCTTCTTCACTTTCTGCCATAAGGGTGGTGTCATCCGCATATCTGAGGTTATTGATATTTCTCCCGGCAATCTTGATTCCAGCTTGTGTTTCTTCCAGCCCAGCGTTTCTCATGATGTACTCTGCATATAAGTTAAATAAGCACGGTGACAATATACAGCTTTGACGTACTCCTTTTCCTATTTGGAACCAGTCTGTTGTTCCATGTCCAGTTCTAACTGTTGCTTCCTGACCTGCATACAGGTTTCTCAAGAGGCAGGTCAGATGGTCTGGTATTCCCATCTCTTTCAGAATTTTCCACAGTTTATTGTGATCCACACAGTCAAAGGCTTTGGCATAGTCAATAAAGCAGAAATAGATGTTTTTCTGGAACTCTCTTGCTTTTTCGATGATCCAGCGGATATTGGCAATTTGATCTCTGGTTCCTCTGCCTTTTCTAAAACCAGCTTGAACATCTGGAAGTTCACGGTTCACGTATTGCTGAAGCCTGGCTTGGAGAAATTTGAGCATTACTTTACTAGCATGTGAGATGAGTGCAATTGTGTGGTAGTTTGAGCATTCTTTGGCATTGCCTTTCTTTGGGATTGGAACGAAGACTCACCTCTTCCAGTCCTGTGGCCACTGCTGAGTTTTCCAAATTTGCTGGCATATCGAGTGCAGCACTTTCACAGCATCACCTTTGAGGATTTGAAATAGCTCAACTGGAATTCCATCACCTCCACTAGCTTTGTTCGTAGTGACGCTTTCTAAGGCCCACTTGACTTCACATTCCAGGATGTCTGGCTCTAGGTGAGTGATCACACCATTGTGATTATCTGGGTCGTGAAGATCTTTTTTGTACAGTTCTTCTGTGTATTCTTGCCACCTCTTCTTAATATCTTCTGCTTCTGTTAGGTCCATACTATTTCTGTCCTTTATCAAGCCCATCTTGCATGAAATGTTCCGTTGGTATCTCTAATTTTCTTGAAGAGATCTCTAGTCTTTCCCAATCTGTTGTTTTCCTCTATTTCTTTGCACTGATCGCTGAGGAAGGCTTTCTTATCTCTCCTTGCTATTCTTTGGAACTCTGCATTCAGATGGGAATATCTTTCCTTTTCTCCTTTGCTTTTCGCTTCTCTTCTCTTCCCAGCTATCCGTAAGGCCTCCTCATACAGCCATTTTGCTTTTTTGCATTTCTTTTCCATGGGGATGATCTTGATCCCTGTCTCCTGTACAATGTCACAAACCTCTGTCCATAGTTCATCAGGCACTCTGTCTATCAGGTCTAGTCCCTTAAATCTATTTGTCACTTCCACTGTATACTCATAAGGGATTTGATCTAGGTCATCCCTAATGGTCTAGTGGTTTTCCCTACTTTCTTCAATTTAAGTCTGAATTTGGCAATAAGCAGTTCATGATCCGAGCCACAGTCTGCTCCCGGTCTTGTTTTTGCTGACTGTATAGAGCTTCTCCATCTTTGGCTGCAAAGAATATAATCATTCTGATTTCGGTGTTGACCATCTGGTGATGTCCACGTGTAGAGTCTTCTCTTGTGTTGTTGGAATAGGGTGTTTGCTGTTACCACTGCATTCTCGTGGCAAAACTCTATTAGCCTTTGCCCTGCTTCATTCTGTACTCCAAGGCCAAACTTGCCTGTTACGCCAGGTGTTTCTTGACTTCCTACTTTTGCATTCCAGTCCCCTATAATGAAAAGGACATCTTTTCTGGGTGTTAGTTCTAGAAGGTCTTGTAGGTCTTCATAGCCAACACTTAAAGCTTTTTCACTGTCCTCTTTCACTTTCATTAAGAGGCTCTTTAGTTCTTCTTCACTTTCTGCCATAAGGGTGGTGTCATCTGCGTATCTGAGGTTATTGATATTTCTCCCAGCAGTCTTGATTCCATATTGTGCTTCATCCAGCCCAGCGTTTCTCATGATGTACTCTTCATATAAGTTAAATAAGCAGGGTGACAATATACAGCCTTGACATACTCCTTTCCCTATTTGAAACAGTCTGTTGTTCCATGTCCAGTTCTAACTTGCTTCCTGATCTGCATACAGATTTCTCAGGAGGCAGGTCAGGTGGTCTTGTATTCCCATCTCTTTAAGAATTTTCCACAGTTTATTGTGATCCACACATTCAAAGGCTTTGGCATAGTCAATAAAGCAGAAATAGATGTAGTCAACTCATGAGGCACCCAATTACTGAGCTTTTTCACCTCTCCAATTTGCTTCAAATGCCAAATGACCATAGAATGGTTGACATTGAGTTCTTGGACAACTTCTTGTGTAGTTATAAGAGGATCAGTTTCAAGTTAAAAGAGGATCAGTTTCAATGATCTTCTCAGATGGTTGTTGTCAACTTCTGATGGCCAGCCACTGTGCTTCTTACTTTCAAGGCTCTCATCTCCTTTGCAAAACTTCTTGAACCACCACTGTACTGTACGCTCATTAGCAGTTCCTGAGCCACATGCATTGTTGATGTTGTGAGTTGTCTCTGCTGCTTTATGACCTATTTGAAGTCAAATAAGAAAACTGCTCAAATTTGCTTTTTGTCTAACATCATTTCCATAGTCTAAAATACATAGAAAATAAACAGCAAATAATAATTTATTAGCAATTGACTGGCTACAGTCCAGTCCAGTTCAGTCTTTCAGTCGTGTCTGACTCTTTGTGACCTCATGGACTGCAGCACGCCAGGCTTCCCTGTCTGTCACCAACTCCCAGAGCTTGCTCAAACTCATGTCCATCGAGTCCGTGATGCCATCTAACCATCTCATCCTCTGTCTTCCTCTTTTCCTCCTGCCTTCAATCTTTCCCAACTTTAGAGTCTTTTTCAGTGAGTCAGCTCTTCGCATCAGGTGGCCAAAGTATTGGAGCTTCAGCTTCCGCATCAGTCCTTCTAGTGAATATTCAGGGTTGATTTCCTTTAGGATTGATTGGTTTGATCTCCATGCTGTCCAAGGGACTCTGAAGAGTTTTCTCCAGCTCCACAGTTGAATGTATCAATTCTTTGGTGCTCAGCCTTCTTTATGGTCCAACTTTCACATCATATATGACTACTGGGAAAAGCATAGCTTTGACTTTACGGACCTTTGTTGGCAAAGTGATGTCTCTTTTTAATACACTCCCTGGGTTTGTCATAGCTCTTCTTCCAAGGAGCAAGCGTCTTTTTAATTTCCTGGCTGCAGTCACTGTCCACACTGATTTTGGATCTCAAGAAAATAAAATCTGCCACTGTTTTCACTTTGTCCCCCATCTATTTGCCACGAAGTGATAGGACCAGATGCCATGATCTTCGTTGTTTGAATGTTTAGTTTGAAGCCAGCTTTTTCACTCTCCTTTTTCATCCTCATTAAGAAGCTCTTTAGTTTCTCTTTGCTTTCTGTCATTAGAGTGGTATCTTCTGCATATCTGAGGTTGTTAATATTTCTCCCAGAAGTCTTGATTCCAGCTTGTGATTCATCCAGCTCACCATTTCTCTTGATGTTCTCTGCGTATAAGTTAAATAAACAGGGTGACAATATATAGCTTTGACATACTCTGTTCTCAAGTTTGAATGAGTCCATTGTTCCATGTCCAGTTCTAACTGTTGCTTCTTGTCCTGCATACAGGTTTCACAGGTGACAGGTAACGTGTTCTGGTATTCCCATTTCTTGAAGAATTTTTCCACAGTTTGTTGTGATCCACACAGTCAAAGGCTTTGGCGTAGTGAATTAAGCAGAAGTAGATGTCTTTTCGTATTCCCTTGCTTTTTCTATGATCCGACGGATGTTGCAGTTTGATCTAGGGCTCCTCTACCTTTTCTGAATCCAGCTTGTACATCTAGAAGTTCTCAGTTCATGTACTGTTGAAACCCAGCTTGAAGGATTTTGAGCATTACTTTGCTAGCATATGAAATGAGTGCAATTGTGTGGTAGTTTGGACATTCTTCGGCATTGCTCTTCTTGGAATTGGAATGAAAACTGACATTTTTCCAATCCTGTGGCCACTGCTGAGTTTTCCAAATTTGCTAACTTGTTGAGTGCAGCACTTTAACAGAATCATCTTTGGATTTTAATTAGCTCAGTTCGAATTCCGCCACCTCCAGTAGCTTTATTTGTAGTAATGCTTTCTAAGGCCCACTTGACTTCACACTCCGGGATGTCTGGCTCTAGGTGGTTAACCATACCATTGTGTTTATCTGTGTCATTAAGACTTTTTTCATGTAGTTCTTCTGTTTATTCTTTCCACGTCCTCTGCTTCTGTTAGGTCCTTGCCATTTCTGTCCTTTATGCCCATCTTTGCATGAAATGTTCCCTTGGCATCTCCGGTTTTCTTGATGGGATCTGCAGTCTTTCCCATTCTGTTGTTTTCCTCTATTTCTTTACACTTTTCACTTAAGAAGGCTTTCTTATTTCTTCTTGCTATTCTCTGGAACTCTACATTCAGTTGGGTATATCTTTCCTTTTCTTCTTTGCCTTTCACTTCTCTTCTTCTCTCAGCTCCTTGTAAAGCTTCTCCCTTATGTGTGTATGTTTATTTCAGTGTTTTTCATGTGTTTTATTTTATGGATTTTATATTCTGTTATAACCATTCTAATGCATGACTTGATCCAGTTCAGGCCAATGGCAGTCCCTTCAGCTGGTACCTGTCCTTTTGACACATCTCTTGACATGTTTGAGCACTTCCTTTCTGGCACAAGATGTTCCCACTTCTGAGTATTTTCCTAGCCTCAGATTTGGAATTGGGCATATCTCTAGGGAGAACTCGGAGAAGGCAATGGCACCCCACTCCAGTACTCTTGCCTGAAAAATCCCATGGACGAGGGAGCCTGGTGGGCTGTAGTCCATGGGGTCGCTGAGAGTCGGAGATGCCTGAGCGACTTCACTTTCATTTTCACTCTTCACTTTTCACGTTTCACTTTCATGCACTGGAGAAGGAAATGGCAACCCACTCCAGTGTTCTTGCCTGGAGAATGCCAGGGGCTAGGGAGCCTGGTAGGCTGCTGTCTATGGGGTCGCACAGAGTCGGACACGACTGAAGTGACTTAGCAGCAGTAGCAGTAGCTAGGGAGAACTAGTTCTTTTAGTGGATAGTGGTATTCAAAAGCAAAGAGCCTGATGCTGAGTATGTTTTTCTTTATGTTTATCTTGTTTGGGCTTTCTAGGGCCTTTTGAATTCATAGCTTGATGTTTCCTGTAAGTTTTCAGAAATTATTGGCCTTAACTTCTTTTAAACATTGCTTCGATTCCCGTTCTCCCCTTCCTCTGGGATTCCATTTACTCACGTTAGACCTTTTCACTCTATCCCATATGTTTTATAAGCATTTTTGAGTTTCCTATCCCTATTTCCTTTTGTGCTTTAATTTTCTGGATCTATCATTTTTCTTCTGCTGTTTTTACCTTTGTATTAAGCTATGTATGTATTAAAATTCTTAACAGCAGTTATTATTTTCAGTTCTAGGGTTTCTATTTGACACACTCTCTCTCTGTGAATAGTTTGTACTTGTCTAGTGATACCCTTGCTATCATCTGTATTTTTGAATAATTAATATTTATTTTAAAATTCATGCCTGGTAACTCCAGCATCTGGGTCACCTAGGTATCTGATTCTGTAGTGTTTTTTCACCCCTTCTAACCTCCACCATTTATGGTTTTGTTTTTTTTTTTTCCCTGTAGGAAAGCAAATTGATATCTGGTTACAAAGTTATAAAAATGTTAATATTCTTGGATTCTCTGAAAGGAAGTTACTTGATCTGTCAACCTTAGATAACTTTTTGCTAAATTTAGTTGTAATATACAGCCCCTGAATCTCAGTGGATTACAACAGCAAAGGTTTATTTGTTGCTCATGTTACATTCTGGTTCCTGGGTAACTGCAGCTACATCCCATGGTTACTATGTTCCATGTGTCTTATTCATCCTGGTATCCAGGCTGAAGAAGCCCCCATCAGGGATATAGTGCTCTCAGGGCCAAAGTTAATGGGAGAGGTGGACCATGGAAATATAGAAAAAACTATATATGCATGGAGATGTTAATGTGGAATTATTAATAATGATAAAAGTTATGTGCAATAATAAGGAACTTTATGATATATTCAGTAATTATGCAGTTATTAAAACGATCATTTAAAAATTATCTGGCTGCGTTGGGTCTTAGTTGTGGCAGGGGGCATCTTTTCACTGCAACGTGCAGGCTCTCTAGTTGTTGTGTGCGGGCTTAGTTGCCCTGCAGCACATGGAAGCTCAATTGCTTGACAAGGAATTGAACCTGCATCTCCTGCATTGAAAGGTGGATTCTTAACCACTGGACCATGATCATTGTAATATCTGAAATAATCATTGTAATAACTAGCAACATAGGAATGTGTTTAGTACAATGTTAAGTGAAAGAGAAACGTAAAGATTATACATACCCTATCAGTACATCTGTGTACACACATACATTTATTAGTCATACATAAGTCGAAGACATAAAAATGATAATAGTTATCTTTGGATGATGGGCTTGTGAGTGTTTTTTCATTTTTAAACTTAAACTTTTTATAGTGCTGTTATCTTATTATTAAAAGCAATTTTGTTTTCCATAAGGTTATTTTTCATTTAAAAGAATCATACACATTTATCAAAGAAATGTTGGAAAATATAGAAAAGAGGATTAAAAAACAAAACTCTTGACCTATCTCCCCAAATCACCATAGTAACTATTTTATGTATGTTAAAAAAAAATTCCAGATTAACCTCATATTGTTGTCATGTTTCATTTCAGGTCCTGAAAATCCTTGGTTGGTCCAAGCTTATGTCTCAGCAGCTAAACACCCGTTTGCTTCAGTGGTGGCTCAGGAGGTTTTCCAGAGTGGAATCATTCCTTCAGATACTGACTTCCGGATCTACAGGGATTTTGGGAACATTCCAGGTATTGTCAATTGTTACGGACTTTTCTGTGACCATGGTTAATCAAAAGCAAGACTTACTTTTTGGAAGTTTGTGAGTCAGCAGTGTTTTCTGAGAGCAGATTTTTATGTGAGAACTGTATATTCTGACTCACTGAAAGAGAGTTGCTGATAGTCCCCTTTTCTTTTAAACTCCAATTTACTTTAAATGCTTCCTTTTTCTGGAACGTGTCATCTCGGCCCACAGTGTGACAGAGGAACAGGGGAGAAGTGTTCAGCACTTCATCCCCAAAAGATGGTAACAGATCCTTCAGGGGTCTTCTTCATTGTTACCTTGCTTTGCCAACTGCCCTCGGGGCTTGTACAGCTTATTTAAAGTTAAAATTTGGCTCTGGCCTGGCAAGGATGTAGATGGCAAAGTTTTGATGACCTCCCATGCCAGCATTCCTACTCCTTGCTGTGTGACTTGTAATGCCCTAGTCATTGTATGTTGAATTATGTACCATAGCTCTAGGTTTTGTGAGAATTTCATCATTCCTTCATGAATGTGACAAAGCAGTCATGCTGCTGCTTTGATGTCTTTTAGGAATTTAATACATTAAACAAAGAAGCCTTAACTTGAGGTCGATCTTTAAAGTAAAATGACTTTTGGTTTCTTTTCTGTATGTCTTAGGAATAGACTTAGCTTTTATTGAGAATGGATACATTTATCACACCAAGTATGACACAGCGGACAGAATTCTAACAGATTCCATTCAGAGAGCAGGTTGGTATTCTCATTTAGACTTTTGATATTAAGATGGAAGATTATGGATGACCTGTGAGCCTACAGATACTGTGTCTTGTGCAGTAGGGAGACAGTGTATGGTGTGAATGAAGTGGGGCTTTGGAGTTAGACGAGGCTTTGAATTTTAGCCTTGAAGTCTAGTTTAGCAGTTAAGAACGTGAGACTATTCATTATGAGGAATTTGAAAGGGAGTTGACCTAGGGTTATGGAAACATTGCTGAGTATTGAGAGTGTAGCCAGAAAGGAAGCTGTACATTGGAGGTGGCACAAGCACATATTTGGGCAACTTGCCCAGGTATGGAAAAGTTACATTGATCCAAGGTTGGGTGGTGAGGATGGTGAGCCAGTTATATAGGACAGGTGTCAGGACAGGGGAGTTAAAAATGTTTTCCAGAGACATCAGTAGTAGTCAGGGGAGGCGAGTCTGAGGCTGAGCCTTGCAAAGAGTTAGGATTTGGCACAGTGGGAAAGAGCCTGTTCGAGTAAGAGCTCTGTGTGAGTAGGGCTTGTTTGTGGTGAGGACTGTTAGACTACAGTGTGAATGGAGGTTGCATTTTTAGACATAGTGGGAAGTGAGGCAGAAGTGTATGAGGGTAGAGAAAGCTGTAGATGGCTTTAAAAGTCAGCAAGCGGATGCTGTAGGAATAAGAAATCATTAAAGGCCTGCATATGTGAATGAATGATGGTTTAAAATGCTGTCAGTCTGGTGATGCAGTATGGAGTGTATGGGAGAGAAGGGGAGAGAGCCAAGAGTCAGGGCTGTTCCAACAGCAATTTTAGTGTGGAATATGGAGGACCTAGACTGTAGTGCTGGCAAAAGACAGACATGAAAGCAAGGGTGGAAAACTAGGTACATTTTGAATGAAAACTCAACAAGACTTGATAGCTTATATAGCAGGGATGAATCAGATGGATGGCAGCAAAGAAGACCTCAGAGGGTAAAGCCTGGCTGGCTGGGGAGAGATGACACCACTGACCATAATTGGACATGGGAAGGTGGCTCTCGCTCAGAGCAGTAGTGAGGAGGGGAAAGAGGCTGTGAACTCTGTCAGACACGAGACAGAGGGTGTTTGTGAACTGACCAGATGAAAATGTAGATATACCATTAGGGACCATGGCAGAACTGGGTATCTGGGTTTGGAACTTAAAGGCATAGTCAAAACCACAGAAGTCTGGAGAATGGAAATGGTTTTTGGAAGAGTGAAACAAACCTGAGCTTAGGGGAAGACGCATTTGAAGGCGGCAGGAGAGCCAATGAAAGAAATCCCACAGTGAGACAGTGTGGTGTCTTCAGTGAAAAGAAGAGAAAGTCCAGGATGGAATGAGCATCAGGAAGATACGCCAGCCATTCACAGCTTCTTACAGTTCTTCATTATAGTTTAAACTCAGTCATTGATTGATGTAACAGATACTTATGATGGCCTCTGAGGTGCTAGCTTCTGCCTGACAATGACTCAGCCTGCTCTCCAGCTTCATTGCAAAACACTCTCACTCCTCACTCTGGACGTTTTTCCCCTCCTCAGGGCCTTTATCTACACAGGTCTCTAAACAAAATCTCTCCCCCATTGTAGCTCCTCTCTATCCTTTAGCTAGAAATTCACTTGCTCGGGTGCTTCCTTGATTTCTCCAACTCCGCTAGTCTCCCTGATATGTTCTTAGGGCACTTTCTCGACGTTCCTTATTATTATTATTTTTTAAATATTTATTTATTCAGCTACATCGGGTCTTAGTTGCGGGACACAGGGATCTTTCATTGGGGCATGCAGGCTTCAGCTGTGGGCGCAGGCTCCAGAGGTTGGGCTCAGTATATGTGCAGCATGAGGACTTAGTTGCCGCATGGCATGTGGGAATGTGGGACCTTAGTTCCCTGAACAGGGGTTGAACCTGCATGCCCTGCATTGCAAGGTGCATTCTTAACCACTGGACCAGCAGGGAAGTCCTTATTAATTCTTAACACACGTGTAATAACTTGTTTGGTGTCTGTGAGCTTCTTGAGGTTCTTGGTTCCCCACTGAATTTCTATGTCAGAGCAGTGTCCGCTACATTAAGTATATATTAAATGAATAGAGACTGAGAAATAGCTGTTGGATTTGTCACCAGCTAGGGTACAGTTGGTCAAGGAGTAGCTATAACAAATAGAAGAAAAAGGATGAAGACCAGGTCACTGAGCTTCAAAGCAGAGAAGAAACAGCATAGAGGGCATAGACTTTATAAAAGATATTTAGTAAGAAAAATTGGGGAGAACAGTAGGATGGTAGAAAGCTGTTTTTGTTCATAGTCTTTCTAGGTACTCCTTGACTCCAACAGTGGATGGTTTATTCAACTTTGTTACCTTTCATTTCTTTTTACTAATAGGTGACAACATTTTAGCAGTTCTTAAATATCTAGCTACATCTGATATGTTGGCTTCTTCTTCTAAGTATCAACATGGAAACATGGTCTTCTTTGACGTGCTTGGCCTGTTCGTCATCGCCTACCCGTCTCGTGTTGGCTCAATAATTAACTATATGGTGGTAATGGCTGTTGTTTTATACCTGGGAAGGAAATTACTGTATCCCAAATATAAGAGTAAGTATTTTCCTCTAAAACTACAATACTGGGTGGGTATAGAGTTTACCTAAAGTTTTTTGGCACTTTTCTTGTATCTTTACAAGAAGTTACAAATCTTAAGAAAAATAACATTTGATTTACACTGTTGTAAGAAATTTCTTACATAAAGGACAGAAATGGTATGGACCTAACAGAAGCAGAAGATATTAAGAAGAAATGGTAAGAATATACAGAAGAATTATACAGAAAAGGTCTTGATAACCGCGATGGTATGATCACTCACCTAGAGCCAGCTATCCTGGAGTTGAAGTCAAGTCGGCTTTAGGAAGCATAATTACTAACAAAGCTAGTGGAGGTGACAGTTGAGCTATTTCAGATCCTAAAAGATGATGCTGTGAAAGTGTTGGACTCAGTATGCCAGGAAATTTGGAAAACTCAGTAATGGCCACAGGACTGGAAAAGGTCAGTTTTCATTCCAATCCCAAAGAAAGGCAGTGCTAAAGAATGTTCAAACTACTGCACAATTGCACTCATCTCACACGCTAGCAAAGTAGTGCTCAGAATTCTCCAAGTGAGGCTTCAACAGGATATGATCCGAGAACTTCCAAGATGTTCAGGCTGGATTTAGAAAACGGTAGAGGAACCAGAGATCAAATTGCCAGTATCTGTTGGATAGAAAAAGCAAGAGAGTTCCAGAAAAACATCTACTTCTGCTTTATTGACTACACCAAAGCCTTTCACTGTGTGGATCACAACAAATTATGGAAAAATTCTTTAAGAGATGGGAATACCTCTGCCAACCTTACCTGCCTCCTAAGAAATCTGTATGCACATCAAGAAGCAACAGTTAGAACTGGACATGGAACAACAGACTGGTTCCAAATTGGGAAAGGAGTATGTCAAGGCTGTATACTTTCACCCTGCTTATTTAACTTATATGCAGAGTACATCATGTGAAACGCTGGGCTGGATGAAGCACAAACTGGAATCAAGATTGCTGGGAGAAATATCAATAACCTCGGATATGCAGATAACACCACCCTTATGGCAGAAAGTGAAGAGGAACTAAAGAGCCTCTTAATGAAAGTGA
Organism: Giraffa tippelskirchi; assembly: GCF_054371585.1. Taxonomy (NCBI): domain Eukaryota; kingdom Metazoa; phylum Chordata; class Mammalia; order Artiodactyla; family Giraffidae; genus Giraffa; species Giraffa tippelskirchi. The sequence continues at coordinate 157,843,272 of NC_137275.1, forward strand.
AAGAGGAGAGGGAAAAAGCTGGCTTAAAACTCAACATTCAAGAAACTAAGATCATGGCATGTGGTCCCATCACTTCATGGCAAATAGATGGGGAAACGATGGATCAGTGACTGACTTTATTTTCTTGGGCTCCAAAATCACTGCAGATGGTGACTGCAGCCATGAAATTAAAAGATGCTTGCTCCTTGGAAGAAAAGCTATGACAAAGTTAGACATCATATTAAGAAGAGACATTCCTTTGCTGACAAAGGTCCATCTAGTCAAAGCTATGGTTTTTCCAGTAGTCGTGCATGGATGTGAGAGTTGGGACCATAAGGAAAGCTGAGCAGTGAAGAACTGATGCTTTTGAACTGTGGTGTTGGAGAAGATTCTTTTGTTGAGTCCCTTGGACTGCAAGGAGATCAAACTAGTCAATCCTAAAGGAAATTGGTCCTGAATATTCATTGGAAGGACTGATGCTGAAGCTAAAACTGCAATCCTTTGACCACCTGATGTGAAGAACTGACTCACTGGAAAAGGCCCTGATGCTGGGGAAGACTGAAGGCAGGAGGAGAAGGAGATGACAGAGGATGAGATGGTTGGATGGCATTACCTGCTTGGTGGACATGAGTTTGAGCAAGCTCTGGGAGTTGGTGATGGACAGGGAAGCCTGGCATGCTGCAGTCCATGGTGTTGCAAAGAGTTGGATACGACTGAGCAACTGAACTGAAGAAATTTCTAAATGAGTATCAGGTTGATATGCTCAGTATACTTTTAGTCTTGGTGAAGCATGCAATTTTTATGTACTTATGCACTTCATGAAAGTACTTCGAAAGCTTGTAGAAAATGGTTTGTAAAGATTGACTTTTAGTGAAGAGTCCCCTTAAAAAGTGTTGTCTACATTGCAGACCAGTAGCACCCTGTTCTAGAGTATGCATGAACTGCTTCTGGTTAAACTGGTCTGCTTCTGCTTGAACTATTTTAGTCTTAAGTTAGTGTGTGCTGTTAGCAGGTCAGATATTTAGCAGCTATTTAAATATTCCTTAATCACTGGTTATTTTCTCATGCTGCTTCTCTTCCTGTGTTAGTTTATTTTGGTAAAATTTTATATGTAACTTTGCCTTCCATTTTTGCTGTTATTTCAATACACAAAACATTCCAGAGGTTATAAAAATCAAGATGACTCCCTTTTCCAGTCAGGAATATATCTGAACTTTTCCTGAAGACTTAACCTCTTTGGGTCTTTTGTACCTACAGACTCTCAGCAAATGTTCATACTTGAATTTTATTCACTGATACTTTCCTTGTTGTAATGTTTAACAAACCTTACCCCTAGGAAATTTTAGTATTTTCAACTATAGTGGTAAATTTTGTTTTAATGTTTGCTCCTTTAATTCTACTAACTGGTTGTGAAATTGATTTGATAAAGATAGTGATCACTACTCTTGTTTTCTCTCTGTCAGCTGCTACCTACACAAAGGACTTCTTCTGTGGACTTGGCATCACTCTGATAAGCTGGTTTACCAGCTTGGTTACAGTTCTCATTATAGCAGTGTTCATCTCCCTTATTGGACAGTCCCTCTCATGGTATAACCACTTCTATGTCTCCGTTTGTCTGTATGGAACTGCAGCTGTAGCCAAAATAATATTCATACATACCCTTGCAAAAAGATTTTATTATGTGGTAAGTGTTGGGCTTTTTTATTGATTTCTTTCTGCCAACTTCAAGGATTGAAGACAAACTCAGGTGGGGTTCCTTATGTTTGGCCTTTTGTGACATCAGAAATTATTTGGCATGGTTATGGAAAATTGACTCCCAAAACCATGCTGACTTTCTGGAAAACTTCATATTCTGAGAGTTGCAGACTTTAAATAAATGAGTTTATATGGCTGGCAAACAGTGTTTGGGGTGTTGGTGACAGCAAGGTGTGTTAGCATAGCCTTCTGCCTCTGCTGACGGTGGCACTTTTTATAACCTTGCTCTTTAATCTGCCAGCCTTCCTTGGGACCACCAGTTATTTTTATTTGAATAGCTCTGTTCTCCACTGGACTGTCAGCTCCTTGAGGGCAGGGATGATTTTGTTCACTGTCCCCCGTGCTTAGGCAGTCTCTGACACAGAACTGACACACTGTTTTCTGCCTGGATGAGCACTGTATCTAAAGCTGCACTGAACATGTTCAGTCTCCTTTACCTTTTTTTTAACCTGTATGTTGTTGATACAGATTCTGTCAGCATGATACGTGGTCTGGGGGTTAATGACACATTGCTGAGGAGAGAAAGGGAAGGGAGATAGAGTTCCAAAATGATATATGCTGTCTTAGAGAAACAGCCGTATTGTCATGGTTTCGACTGTATACATTTGTTTGGTAAAAACAAAATTAAGTATTAGCTTTGTGAGACAGCAGGACTAAAAACTGAATAATTAGTGAGAGAGAGAGAGAGCAAGCCACTCTCACATTCTGATTTTCTAAGATAATAAAAGGGAAAATCTTTCTTTCTTCCATCATTTTCAGTATGGCGTGTGCACACCTGTTTATTTCACTTTGTCTTGCTGGGGATTAGACTGGAGACATGGAAGACTATAAACAGCATACTTTCACTAGCATGTCTTCAGTACCTGAAGCTTGGTCTCAGTTCAGTTCATGTTGGGATGTGGTGTAAGGAGCCCTTCTGTGTGGCAGGCCCTACTGAAGAAAGATTCATTGAGGTTAGCCATCTGTTTATGGTTGAGCCAATACTTTTATCTTCATGACTTCAGTTTCCAAAAGAATTACATGATATGGCTCAATTTCAAGTATTTATTCTTTCTGCAATGGGATGTAACCAGAGTGTGGCTGACTATCATTGATATGGCATTGGGGTACAGAAGAGGGTAAGACAGAAATGCTTAGTAAAATTCTGTCTAATTTCAGTTGTCCAATTATGAAACTTTGGGCTGAAGGCACAGTAGAAAGAGTAATAGGTTTCATTTTTGTCTCACATTGTCTTTGAGTACCCAGTGGGTTCCCATCCTCAGGCCTGGTACAGAGATTGGGGACATAGTCTTTTCTTTGAGAAGGTCACAGTCTCATTGGGGGAGGAAATGATGGGGAAACCACAGTGACTTCAATGCCCTGGGATGAAGTGAAATAGAGTGATCGTTTCACAGTGCTGTAGGATTGTAGGGCCAGGAGAGATGAATTTTGTTTGTGGATGTCAGGAAGGCTTCATGAAGGGGGTGGTGACATTTGAACTGCGTTTTTTGTGGCCTGAGTAGAAATGTACCAGGGAACTGGTTGATGGGCAAAGGTCAGAATGTACAAGATGCGTTTGGGTCACAGGCAATAAGTTCAGTATGGTGAAGATAAGGTTGATAGAGCATAACCCTAAAAATCACTGGGGCCACAGTTTAAACTTTCTAAGCAGGATATTGAATGAGAAGATTTGTGATTCAGCAGGAACACACTGGTAACAGTATACATTACCAATGGGCTGGAAGGGGGAAAGGGTGATAGAGGAGGGGAGAGGGGAACTAGATTTGAGGGATATGTTTGAACTTAGTACAAAGCGGGAACAGTGTAAAACATCTTCAGTTATTACAGTCTTCATTGTTGATGTCTTTGTCTTTAAATATCTGAGTGGAATTTGGCTTCAAACTGAATCCTGAGAACTATTTTATGCTTTCTAGAGACCATGACTCTTGATTAATAGTGTTGATCATCTAATATTTTACCAACAATAGCCTATCTTTCGTTGTCCAAGGAGGTTTGTCAAGTGACCTTTAGTTTGTTTTGAAACACCTGTGACTGAAACTCTTTTCCACTTTTGAAGTAGGGGCCCTTTTAACAAACATGCCCTGGACTGTACAGAAATGAGAAGGCAGAGGAGAAAGAAAAGCTTAAACACACCTATTTCTGTTTTGGTGTTTCTGCACCGAAATAATAACTTTCATGTTTGCGCTAATAGAATCACTGGTGCAGAAGTTAAAACGTATGAAGTTCATAAGGCAACTTTCTTATGAAGAATTCAAGGTGCTGTCCAGGAATCCTCAGACTTCAGACTTCAAAGCTCAAAAAGTGTTGATCAAACCCCCCATGGCCCTGTGCTCTAAAGGTCCTGCAGTTCTTGAGGCGTGCTGTTGGTGGCGCTGCAACAGCTTATACTGTTCTTCATATGGATTGTTTCTCTGGTTTGCTTGACATTCTTTGAAAATTTCATGAATAAAAGAGCTTATAGAAGTTAATGTTTTAAGGGAAGTCCTTTCTTCTAC